>NC_138994.1:67603009-68833442 GCF_964341445.2 Mesoplodon mirus | reverse complement strand
TGGCACTGACCTGTGTGTCAACACGTAGCCTGACCCTCCCACGTTTCCGTACCCTCACCTGTGCCCTAAGCCTTGCCGTTCCCTAACCCTAACCCTAGCCCGGAACGGAAACCCACCACCAGCACTACAACTTACCCCCAAGCCGTAGCCTAAACCTGGCCCGTACGCTGGCACTGACCCGTGCGTTAGCACGTAGCCTGGCCCTCCCACGTTTCCGTATCCTCACCAGTGCCCTAAGCCTTGCCGTTCCCTAACCCTAACCCTAGCCCGTAACGGAAACCCACCACCAGCCCTAAACCTTACCCTACGCCGTAGCCTACTCCTGGCCCGTACGCTGGCACTGACCCGTGCGTCAGCACGTAGCCTGACCCTCCCAAGTTTCCGTACCCTCACCTGTGCCCTAAGCCTTGCCGTTCCCTAACCCTAACCCTAGCCCGGAACGGAAACCCACCACCAGACCTACACCTTACCTCCAAGCTGTAGCCTACTCCTGGCCCGTATGCTGGCACTGACCCGTGCGTCAGCACGTAGCCTGACCCTCCCACGTTTCCGTACCCTCACCTGTGCCCTAAGCCTTGCCGTTCCCTAACCCTAACCCTAGCCCGGAAAGGAAACCCACCACCAGCCCTACAACTTACCCCCAACCGTAGCCTACTCCTGGACCGTACGATGGCACTGACCTATGCGTCAGCACGTAGCCTGACCCTCCCACGTTTCCGTACCCTCACCTGTGCCCTAAGCCTTGCCGTTCCCTAACCCTAACCCTAGCCCGGAACGGAAACCCACCACAAGCCCTACACCTTACCCTACGCCGTAGCCTACTCCTGGCCCGTACGCTGGCACTGACCCGTGCGTCAGCACGTAGCCTGACCCTCCCACGTTTCCGTACCCTCACCTGTGCCCTAAGGCTTGCCTTTCCCTAACCCTAACCCTAGCCCGGAACGGAAACCCACCACCAGCCCTACACCTTACCCTACGCAGTAGCCTACTCCTGGCCCGTACGCTGTCACTGACCCGTGCGTCAGCACGTAGCCTGGCCCTCCCACGTTTCCGTACGCTCACCTGTGCCCTAAGCCTTGCTGTTCCCTAACCCTAACCCTAGCCCGGAACGGAAACCCACCACCAGCCCTACAACTTAGCCCCAAGCCGCAGCCTATTCCTGGCTCGTACGCTGGCACTGACCCCTGCGTTAGCACGTAGCCTGACCCTCCCACGTTTCCGTACCCTCACCTGTGCCCTAAGCCTTGCCGTTCCGTAACCCTAACCTTAGCCCGGAATGGAAACCCTCCACCAGCCCTACACCTTACCCTACGCCGTAGCCTACTCCTGGCCCGTACGCTGGCACTGACCCCTCCGTCAGCACGTAGCCTGTCCCTCCCACGTTTCCGTACCCTCACCTGTGCCCTAAGCCTTGCCGTTCCCTAACACTAACCCTAGCCCGGAACGGAAACCCACCACCAGCCCTATACCTTACCCTACGCCGTAGCCTACTCCTGACCCGTACGCTGGCACTGACCCCTCCGTCAGCACGTAGCCTGTCAGTCCCACGTTTCCGTACCCTCACCTGTGCCCTAAGCCTTGCCGTCCCCTAACACTAACCCTAGCCCAGAACGGAAACCCACCACAAGCCCTACACCTTACCCTACGCCGTAGCCTACTCCTGGCCCGTACGCTGGCACTGACCCGTGCGTCAGCACGTAGCCTGACCCTCCCACGTTTCCGTACCCTCACCTGTGCCCTAAGCCTTGCCGTTCCCTAACCCTAACCCTAGCCCCGAACGGAAAACCACCACCAGCCCTACACCTTACCCTACGCCGTAGCCTACTCCTGGCCCGTACGCTGGCACTGACCCGTGCGTCAGCACGTAGCCTGACCCTCCCAGGTTTCCGTACCCTCACCTGTGCCCTAAGCCTTGCCGTTCCCTAACCCTAACCCTAGCCCGGAACGGAAACCCACCACCAGCCCTACAAATTACCCCCAAGCCGTAGCCTACTCCGGGCTCGTACGCTGGCACTGACCCGTGCGTCAGCACGTAGCCTGACCCTCCCACTTTTCCGTACCCTCACCTGTGCCCTAAGCCTTGCCGTTCCCTAACCCTAACCCTAGCCCGGAACGGAAACCCACGACCAGCCCTATACTTTACCCTACGCCGTAGCCTACTCCTGGCCCGTACGCTGGCACTGACCCGTGCGTCAGCACGTAGCCTGACCCTCCCACGTTTCCGTACCCTCACCTGTGCCCTAAGCCTTGCCGTTCCCTATCCCTAACCCTAGCCCGGAACGGAAACCCACCACCAGCTCTACACCTTACACTACGCCATAGCCTACTCCTGGCCCGTACGCTGGCACTGACCCGTGCGTCATCACGTAGCCTGACCCACCCACTTTGCCGTACCCTCACCTGTGCCCTAAGCCTTGCCGTTCCCTAACCCTAACCCTAGCCCGGTACGGAAACCCACCACCCGCCCTACACCTTACCCTACGCTGTAGCCTACTCCTGGCCCGTACGCTGGCACTGAGCCTTGCGTCAGCACGTAGCCTGACCCTCCCACGTTTCCGTACCCTCACCTGTGCCCTAAGCCTTGCCGTTCCCTAACCCTAACTCTAGCCCGGAACGGAAAACCACCACCAGCCCTACACCTTACCCTACGCCGTAGCCTACTCCTGGCCCGTACGCTGGCACTGACCCGTGTGACAGCACGTAGCCTGACCCTCCCACGTTTCTGTACCCTCACCTGTGCCCTAAGCCTTGCCGTTCCCTAACCCTAACCCTAGCCCAGAACGGAAACCCACCACCAGCACTACACCTTACCCTATGCCGTAGTCTACTCCTGGCCCGTACGCTGGCACTGACCAGTGTGTCAGCACGTAGCCTGACCCTCCCACGTTTCCGTACCCTCACCTGTGCCCTAAGCCTTGCTGTTCCCTAACCCTAACACTAGCCCGGAACGGAAACCCACCACCAGCCCTACACCTTACCCCCAAGCCGTAGCCTACACCTGACCCGTACACTGGCACTGACCCGTGCGTTAGCACGTAGCCTGGCCCTCCCACGTTTCCGTAACCTCACCTGTGCCCTAAGCCTTGCCGTTCCCTAACACTAACCCTAGCCCGGTACGGAAACCCTCCACCAGCCCTACACCTTACCCTATGCCGTAGCCTACTCCTGGCCCGTACTCTGGCACTGACCCATACATCAGCACGTAGCCTGAGCCTCCCAAGTTTCCGTACCCTCACCTGTGCCCTAAGCCTTGCCGTTCCCTAACCCTAACCCTAGCCCGGAACGGAAAACTACCACCAGCCCTACACCTTACCCCCAAGCCGTAGCCTACTCCTGGCCCGTACGCTGGCACTGACCCGTGCGTCAGCACGTAGCCTGTCCCTCCCACGTTTCCGTACCCTCACCTGTGCCCTAAGCCTTGCCGTTCCCTAACCCTAACCCTAGCCCAGAACGGAAACCCACCACCAGCACTACACCTTACCCTACGCCGTAGCCTACACCTGGCCCGTAAGCTGGCACTGACCTGTGTGTCAACACGTAGCCTGAACCTCCCACGTTTCCGTACCCTCACCTGTGCCCTAAGCCTTGCCGTTCCCTAACCCTAACCCTAGCCCGGAACGGAAACCCACCACCAGCACTACAACTTACCCCCAAGCCGTAGCCTACACCTGGCCCGTACGCTGGCACTGACCCGTGCGTTAGCACGTAGCCTGGCCCTCCCACGTTTCCGTATCCTCACCAGTGCCCTAAGCCTTGCCGTTCCCTAACCCTAACACTAGCCCAGAACGGAAAACCATCACCAGCCCTACACCTAACCCTACGCCGTAGCCTACTCCTGGCCCGTACGCTGGCACTGACCCGTGCGTCAGCACGTAGCCTGACCCTCCCACTTTTCCGTACCCTCACCTGTGCCTAAGACTTGCCGTTCCCTTACCCTAACCCTAGCCCGGAATGGAAACCCACTACGAGCTCTAAACCTTACCCTAGGCCGTAGCCTACTCCTGGCCCGTACGCTGGCACGGACACGTGAGTCAGCACATAGCCTGACCCTCCCAAGTTTCCGTACCCTCACCTGTGCCCTAAGCCTTGCCGTTCCCTAACCCTAACCCTAGCCCGGAACGGAAACCCACCACCAGCCCTACACCTTACCCTCCGCCGTACCCAACTCCTGGCCCGTACGCTGGCACTGACCCCTCCGTCAGCACGTAGCCTGTCCCTCCCACGTTTCCGTACCCTCACCTGTGCCCTAAGCCTTGCCGTTCCCTAACACTAACCCTTGCCCGGAACGGAAACCCACCACCAGCCATATACCTTACCCTACGCCGTAGCCTACTCCTGACCCTTACGCTGGCACTGACCCCTCCGTCAGCAGGTAGCCTGTCCCTCCCACGTTTCCGTACCCTCACCTGTGCCCTAAGCCTTGCCGTCCCCTAACACTAACCCTAGCCCAGAACGGAAACCCACCACAAGCCCTACACCTTACCCCCAAGCCGTAGCCTACTCCTGGCCCGTACGCTGGCACTGACCCGTGCGTCAGCACGTAGCCTGACCCTCCCACGTTTCCGTACCCTCACCTGTGCCCTAAGCCTTGCCGTTCCCTAACCCTAACCCTAGCCCCGAACGGAAAACCACCACCAGCCCTACACCTTACCCTACGCCGTAGCCTACTCCTGGCCCGTACGCTGGCACTGAACCGTGCGTCAGCACGTAGCCTGACCCTCCCACGTTTCCGTACCCTCACCTATGCCTTAAGCCTTGCCGTTCCCTAACCCTAACCCTAGCCCGGAACGGAAACCCAACACCAGCCCTACAACTTACCCCCAAGCCGTAGCCTACTCCGGGCTCGTACGCTGGCACTGACCCGTGCGTCAGCACGTAGCCTGACCCTCCCACATTTCCGTACCCTCCCCTGTGCCCTAAGCCTTGCCGTTCCCTAACCCTAACCCTAGCCCGGAACGGAAACCCACGACCAGCCCTATACCTTACCCTACGCCGTAGCCTACTCCTGGCCCGTACGCTGGCACTGACCCGTGCGTCAGCACGTAGCCTGACCCTCCCACGTTTCCGTACCCTCACCTGTGCCCTAAGCCTTGCCGTTCCCTAACCCTAACCCTAGCCCGGAACGGAAACCCACCACCAGCTCTACACCTTACACTACGCCATAGGCTACTCCTGGCCCGTACGCTGGCACTGACCCGTGCGTCATCACGTAGCCTGACCCACCCACGTTGCCGTACCCTCACCTGTGCCCTAAGCCTTGCCGTTCCCTAACCCTAACCCTAGCCCGGAACAGAAACCCACCAGCAGCCCTACACCTTACCCTACGCCGTAACCTACTCCTGGCCCGCACACAGGCACTGACCACTGTGACAGCACGTAGCCTGACCCTCCCACGTTTCTGTACCCTCACCTGTGCCCTAAGCCTTGCCGTTCCCTAACCCTAACCCTAGCCCGAAACGGAAACCCGCCACCAGCCCTACACCTTACCCTACACCGTAGCCTACTCCTGGCCTGTACGCTGGCACTGACCCGTGTGACAGCACGTAGACTGACCCTCCCACGTTTCCGTACCCTCACCTGTGCCCTAAGCCTTGCCGTTCCCTAACCCTAACCCTAGCCCGGAACGGAAACCCACCACCAGCCCTACACCTTACCCTACGCCGTAGCCTACTCCTGGCCCGTACGCTGGCACTGACCCGTGCGTCAGCACGTAGCCTGACCCTCCCACGTTTCCGTATCCTCAACTGTGCCCTAAGCCTTGCCGTTCCCTAACCCTAACCCTAGCCCGGAACGGAAACCCACCACCAGCCCTACAACTTACCCCCAAGCCGTAGCCTACTTCTGGCGCGTACGCTGGCACTGACCCGTGCGTCAGCATGTAGCCTGGCCCTGCCACGTTTCCGTACCCTCACCTGTGCCCTAAGCCTTGCTGTTCCCTAACCCTAACCCTAGCCCGGAACGGAAACCCACCACCAGCCCTACAACTTAGCCCCAAGCCGTAGCCTATTCCTGGCCCGTACGCTGGCACTGACCCCTGCGTCAGCACGTAGCCTGACCCTCCCACGTTTCCTTACCCTCAGCTGTGCCGTAAGCCTTGCCGTTCCCTAAGCCTAACCATAGCCCGGAACGGAAACCCACCACCAGCCCTACACCTTACCCCCAAGTCGTACCCTACTCCTGGCCAGTACGCTGGCACTGACCCCTCGGTCAGCACGTAGCCTGACCCTCCCACGTTTCCGTACCCTCACCTGTGCCCTAAGCCTTGCCGTTCCCTAACCCTAACCCTAGCCCGGAACGGAAACCAACCACCAACCCTACACCTTACCCTACGCCGTAGCCTACTCCTGGCCCGTACGCTGGCACTGACCCGTGCATCAGCACGTAGCCTGACCCTCCCACGTTTCCGTACCCTCACCTGTGCCCTAAGCCTTGCCGTTCCCTAACCCTAACCCTAGCCCGGAACGGAAACCCACCACCAGCCCTACACCTTACCCTATGCCGTAGCCTACTCCTGGCCCGTACGCTGGCACTGACCCGTGCGTCAGCACGTAGCCTGACCCTCCCACGTTTCCGTACCCTCACCTGTGCCCTAAGCCTTGCCATTCCCTAACCCAAAACCTAGCCTGGAATGGAAACCCACCACCAGCCCTATACCTTACCCCCAAGCCGTAGCCTACTCCTGGCCCGTACGCTGGCACTGACCCGTGCGTCAGCACGTAGCCTGACCATCCCACGTTTCCGTACCCTCACCTGTGCCCTAAGCCTTGCCGTTCCCTAACCCTAACCCTAGCCCGGAACGGAAACCCACCACCAGCACTACACCTTACCCTACGCCGTAGCCTACTCCTGGCCCGTACGCTGGCACTGACCCGTGTGTCAGCACGTAGCCTGACCCTCCCACGATTCCTTACCCTCACCTGTGCCCTAAGCCTTGCCATTCCCTAACCCTAACCCTAGCCCGGAACGGAAACCCACCACCAGCCCTACACCTTACCCTACGCCGTACCCTACTCCTGGCCCGTACGCTGGCACTGACCCGTGCGTCAGAACGTAGCCTGACCCTCCCACGTTTCCGTACCCTCACCTGTGCACTAAGCCTTGCCATTCCCTAACCCAAAACCTAGCCTGGAATGGAAACCCACCACCAGCCCTATACCTTACCCCCAAGCCGTAGCCTACTCCTGGCCCGTACGCTGGCACTGACCCGTGCGTAAGCACGTAGCCTGACCCTCCCACGTTTTCGTACCCTCACCTGTGCCCTAAGCCTTGCCGTTCCCTAACACTAACCCTAGCCCGGAACGGAAACCCACCACCAGCCCTATACCTTACCCTACGCCGTAGCCTACTCCTGACCCGTACGCTGGCACTGACCCCTCCGTCAGCACGTAGCCTGTCAGTCCCACGTTTCCGTACCCTCACCTGTGCCCTAAGCCTTGCCGTCCCCTAACACTAACCCTAGCCCAGAACGGAAACCCACCACAAGCCCTACACCTTACCCTACGCCGTAGCCTACTCCTGGCCCGTACGCTGGCACTGACCCGTGCGTCAGCACGTAGCCTGACCCTCCCACGTTTCCGTACCCTCACCTGTGCCCTAAGCCTTGCCGTTCCCTAACCCTAACCCTAGCCCCGAACGGAAAACCACCACCAGCCCTACACCTTACCCTACGCCGTAGCCTACTCCTGGCCCGTACGCTGGCACTGACCCGTGCGTCAGCACGTAGCCTGACCCTCCCAGGTTTCCGTACCCTCACCTGTGCCCTAAGCCTTGCCGTTCCCTAACCCTAACCCTAGCCCGGAACGGAAACCCACCACCAGCCCTACAAATTACCCCCAAGCCGTAGCCTACTCCGGGCTCGTACGCTGGCACTGACCCGTGCGTCAGCACGTAGCCTGACCCTCCCACTTTTCCGTACCCTCACCTGTGCCCTAAGCCTTGCCGTTCCCTAACCCTAACCCTAGCCCGGAACGGAAACCCACGACCAGCCCTATACTTTACCCTACGCCGTAGCCTACTCCTGGCCCGTACGCTGGCACTGACCCGTGCGTCAGCACGTAGCCTGACCCTCCCACGTTTCCGTACCCTCACCTGTGCCCTAAGCCTTGCCGTTCCCTAACCCTAACCCTAGCCCGGAACGGAAACCCACCACCAGCTCTACACCTTACACTACGCCATAGCCTACTCCTGGCCCGTACGCTGGCACTGACCCGTGCGTCATCACGTAGCCTGACCCACCCACTTTGCCGTACCCTCACCTGTGCCCTAAGCCTTGCCGTTCCCTAACCCTAACCCTAGCCCGGTACGGAAACCCACCACCCGCCCTACACCTTACCCTACGCTGTAGCCTACTCCTGGCCCGTACGCTGGCACTGAGCCTTGCGTCAGCACGTAGCCTGACCCTCCCACGTTTCCGTACCCTCACCTGTGCCCTAAGCCTTGCCGTTCCCTAACCCTAACTCTAGCCCGGAACGGAAAACCACCACCAGCCCTACACCTTACCCTACGCCGTAGCCTACTCCTGGCCCGTACGCTGGCACTGACCCGTGTGACAGCACGTAGCCTGACCCTCCCACGTTTCTGTACCCTCACCTGTGCCCTAAGCCTTGCCGTTCCCTAACCCTAACCCTAGCCCAGAACGGAAACCCACCACCAGCACTACACCTTACCCTATGCCGTAGTCTACTCCTGGCCCGTACGCTGGCACTGACCAGTGTGTCAGCACGTAGCCTGACCCTCCCACGTTTCCGTACCCTCACCTGTGCCCTAAGCCTTGCTGTTCCCTAACCCTAACACTAGCCCGGAACGGAAACCCACCACCAGCCCTACACCTTACCCCCAAGCCGTAGCCTACACCTGACCCGTACACTGGCACTGACCCGTGCGTTAGCACGTAGCCTGGCCCTCCCACGTTTCCGTAACCTCACCTGTGCCCTAAGCCTTGCCGTTCCCTAACACTAACCCTAGCCCGGTACGGAAACCCTCCACCAGCCCTACACCTTACCCTATGCCGTAGCCTACTCCTGGCCCGTACTCTGGCACTGACCCATACATCAGCACGTAGCCTGAGCCTCCCAAGTTTCCGTACCCTCACCTGTGCCCTAAGCCTTGCCGTTCCCTAACCCTAACCCTAGCCCGGAACGGAAAACTACCACCAGCCCTACACCTTACCCCCAAGCCGTAGCCTACTCCTGGCCCGTACGCTGGCACTGACCCGTGCGTCAGCACGTAGCCTGTCCCTCCCACGTTTCCGTACCCTCACCTGTGCCCTAAGCCTTGCCGTTCCCTAACCCTAACCCTAGCCCAGAACGGAAACCCACCACCAGCACTACACCTTACCCTACGCCGTAGCCTACACCTGGCCCGTAAGCTGGCACTGACCTGTGTGTCAACACGTAGCCTGAACCTCCCACGTTTCCGTACCCTCACCTGTGCCCTAAGCCTTGCCGTTCCCTAACCCTAACCCTAGCCCGGAACGGAAACCCACCACCAGCACTACAACTTACCCCCAAGCCGTAGCCTACACCTGGCCCGTACGCTGGCACTGACCCGTGCGTTAGCACGTAGCCTGGCCCTCCCACGTTTCCGTATCCTCACCAGTGCCCTAAGCCTTGCCGTTCCCTAACCCTAACACTAGCCCAGAACGGAAAACCATCACCAGCCCTACACCTAACCCTACGCCGTAGCCTACTCCTGGCCCGTACGCTGGCACTGACCCGTGCGTCAGCACGTAGCCTGACCCTCCCACTTTTCCGTACCCTCACCTGTGCCTAAGACTTGCCGTTCCCTTACCCTAACCCTAGCCCGGAATGGAAACCCACTACGAGCTCTAAACCTTACCCTAGGCCGTAGCCTACTCCTGGCCCGTACGCTGGCACGGACACGTGAGTCAGCACATAGCCTGACCCTCCCAAGTTTCCGTACCCTCACCTGTGCCCTAAGCCTTGCCGTTCCCTAACCCTAACCCTAGCCCGGAACGGAAACCCACCACCAGCCCTACACCTTACCCTCCGCCGTACCCAACTCCTGGCCCGTACGCTGGCACTGACCCCTCCGTCAGCACGTAGCCTGTCCCTCCCACGTTTCCGTACCCTCACCTGTGCCCTAAGCCTTGCCGTTCCCTAACACTAACCCTTGCCCGGAACGGAAACCCACCACCAGCCATATACCTTACCCTACGCCGTAGCCTACTCCTGACCCTTACGCTGGCACTGACCCCTCCGTCAGCAGGTAGCCTGTCCCTCCCACGTTTCCGTACCCTCACCTGTGCCCTAAGCCTTGCCGTCCCCTAACACTAACCCTAGCCCAGAACGGAAACCCACCACAAGCCCTACACCTTACCCCCAAGCCGTAGCCTACTCCTGGCCCGTACGCTGGCACTGACCCGTGCGTCAGCACGTAGCCTGACCCTCCCACGTTTCCGTACCCTCACCTGTGCCCTAAGCCTTGCCGTTCCCTAACCCTAACCCTAGCCCCGAACGGAAAACCACCACCAGCCCTACACCTTACCCTACGCCGTAGCCTACTCCTGGCCCGTACGCTGGCACTGAACCGTGCGTCAGCACGTAGCCTGACCCTCCCACGTTTCCGTACCCTCACCTATGCCTTAAGCCTTGCCGTTCCCTAACCCTAACCCTAGCCCGGAACGGAAACCCAACACCAGCCCTACAACTTACCCCCAAGCCGTAGCCTACTCCGGGCTCGTACGCTGGCACTGACCCGTGCGTCAGCACGTAGCCTGACCCTCCCACATTTCCGTACCCTCCCCTGTGCCCTAAGCCTTGCCGTTCCCTAACCCTAACCCTAGCCCGGAACGGAAACCCACGACCAGCCCTATACCTTACCCTACGCCGTAGCCTACTCCTGGCCCGTACGCTGGCACTGACCCGTGCGTCAGCACGTAGCCTGACCCTCCCACGTTTCCGTACCCTCACCTGTGCCCTAAGCCTTGCCGTTCCCTAACCCTAACCCTAGCCCGGAACGGAAACCCACCACCAGCTCTACACCTTACACTACGCCATAGGCTACTCCTGGCCCGTACGCTGGCACTGACCCGTGCGTCATCACGTAGCCTGACCCACCCACGTTGCCGTACCCTCACCTGTGCCCTAAGCCTTGCCGTTCCCTAACCCTAACCCTAGCCCGGAACAGAAACCCACCAGCAGCCCTACACCTTACCCTACGCCGTAACCTACTCCTGGCCCGCACACAGGCACTGACCACTGTGACAGCACGTAGCCTGACCCTCCCACGTTTCTGTACCCTCACCTGTGCCCTAAGCCTTGCCGTTCCCTAACCCTAACCCTAGCCCGAAACGGAAACCCGCCACCAGCCCTACACCTTACCCTACACCGTAGCCTACTCCTGGCCTGTACGCTGGCACTGACCCGTGTGACAGCACGTAGACTGACCCTCCCACGTTTCCGTACCCTCACCTGTGCCCTAAGCCTTGCCGTTCCCTAACCCTAACCCTAGCCCGGAACGGAAACCCACCACCAGCCCTACACCTTACCCTACGCCGTAGCCTACTCCTGGCCCGTACGCTGGCACTGACCCGTGCGTCAGCACGTAGCCTGACCCTCCCACGTTTCCGTATCCTCAACTGTGCCCTAAGCCTTGCCGTTCCCTAACCCTAACCCTAGCCCGGAACGGAAACCCACCACCAGCCCTACAACTTACCCCCAAGCCGTAGCCTACTTCTGGCGCGTACGCTGGCACTGACCCGTGCGTCAGCATGTAGCCTGGCCCTGCCACGTTTCCGTACCCTCACCTGTGCCCTAAGCCTTGCTGTTCCCTAACCCTAACCCTAGCCCGGAACGGAAACCCACCACCAGCCCTACAACTTAGCCCCAAGCCGTAGCCTATTCCTGGCCCGTACGCTGGCACTGACCCCTGCGTCAGCACGTAGCCTGACCCTCCCACGTTTCCTTACCCTCAGCTGTGCCGTAAGCCTTGCCGTTCCCTAAGCCTAACCATAGCCCGGAACGGAAACCCACCACCAGCCCTACACCTTACCCCCAAGTCGTACCCTACTCCTGGCCAGTACGCTGGCACTGACCCCTCGGTCAGCACGTAGCCTGACCCTCCCACGTTTCCGTACCCTCACCTGTGCCCTAAGCCTTGCCGTTCCCTAACCCTAACCCTAGCCCGGAACGGAAACCAACCACCAACCCTACACCTTACCCTACGCCGTAGCCTACTCCTGGCCCGTACGCTGGCACTGACCCGTGCATCAGCACGTAGCCTGACCCTCCCACGTTTCCGTACCCTCACCTGTGCCCTAAGCCTTGCCGTTCCCTAACCCTAACCCTAGCCCGGAACGGAAACCCACCACCAGCCCTACACCTTACCCTATGCCGTAGCCTACTCCTGGCCCGTACGCTGGCACTGACCCGTGCGTCAGCACGTAGCCTGACCCTCCCACGTTTCCGTACCCTCACCTGTGCCCTAAGCCTTGCCATTCCCTAACCCAAAACCTAGCCTGGAATGGAAACCCACCACCAGCCCTATACCTTACCCCCAAGCCGTAGCCTACTCCTGGCCCGTACGCTGGCACTGACCCGTGCGTCAGCACGTAGCCTGACCATCCCACGTTTCCGTACCCTCACCTGTGCCCTAAGCCTTGCCGTTCCCTAACCCTAACCCTAGCCCGGAACGGAAACCCATCACCAGCACTACACCTTACCCTACGCCGTAGCCTACTCCTGGCCCGTACGCTGGCACTGACCCGTGTGTCAGCACGTAGCCTGACCCTCCCACGATTCCTTACCCTCACCTGTGCCCTAAGCCTTGCCATTCCCTAACCCTAACCCTAGCCCGGAACGGAAACCCACCACCAGCCCTACACCTTACCCTACGCCGTACCCTACTCCTGGCCCGTACGCTGGCACTGACCCGTGCGTCAGAACGTAGCCTGACCCTCCCACGTTTCCGTACCCTCACCTGTGCACTAAGCCTTGCCATTCCCTAACCCAAAACCTAGCCTGGAATGGAAACCCACCACCAGCCCTATACCTTACCCCCAAGCCGTAGCCTACTCCTGGCCCGTACGCTGGCACTGACCCGTGCGTAAGCACGTAGCCTGACCCTCCCACGTTTTCGTACCCTCACCTGTGCCCTAAGCCTTGCCGTTCCCTAACCCGAACCCTAGACCGGAACGGAAACCCACCACCAGCACTACACCTTACCCTACGCCGTAGCCTACTCCTGGCCCATACGCTGGCACTGACCTGTGTGTCAGCACGTAGCCTGACCCTCCCACGTTTCCGTACCCTCACCTGTGCCCTAAGCCTTGCCGTTCCCTAACCCTAACCCTAGCACGGAACGGAAACCCACCACAAACCCTACACCTTACCCTACGCCGTAGCCTACTCCTGGCCCGTACGCTGGCACTGACCCTTGCATCAGTACGTAGCCTGAACCTCCCACGTTTCCGTACCCTCAACTGTGCCCTAAGTCTTGCCGTTCCCTAAACCTAACCCTAGCCCGGAACGGAAACACACCACCAGCCCTACACCTTACCCCCAAGCCGTAGCCTGCTCGTGGCCCGTACGCTGGCACTGACCCCTGCGTCAGCACGTTGCCTGGCCTTGCCACGTTTCCGTACCCTCACCTGTGCCCTAAGCCTTGCCGTTCCCTAACCCTAACCCTAGCCCGGAATGGAAACCAACCACCAGCACTACACCTTACCCTACGCCGTAGCCTACTCCTGGCCCGTACGCTGGCACTGACCTGTGTGTCAGCACGTAGCCTGACACTCCCACGTTTCCGTACCCTCACCTGTGCCCTAAGCCTTGCCGTTCCCTAACCCTAACCCTAGCCCGGAACGGAAACCCACCACAAACCCTACACCTTACCCTACGCCGTAGCATACTCCTGGCCCGTACGCTGGCACTGACCCTTGCATCAGCACGTAGCCTGACACTCCCACGTTTCCGTACCCTCAACTGTGCCCTAAGCCTTGCCGTTCCCTAAACCTAACCCTAGCCCGGAACGGAAACCCACCACCAGCCCTACACCTTACCCCCAAGCCGTAGCCTGCTCGTTGCCCGTACGCTGGCACTGACCCGTGCGTCAGCACGTAGCCTGACCCTCCCACATTTCCGTACCCTCACCTGTGCCCTAAGCCTTGCCGTTCCCTAACCCTAACCCTAGCCCGGAACGGAAACCCACCACCAGCACTACACCTTACCCTACGCCGTAGCCTACTCCTGGCCCGTACGCTGGCACTGACCTGTGTGTCAGCACGTAGCCTGACCCTCCCACGTTTCCGTTCCCTCACCTGTGCCCTAAGCCTTGGCGTTCCCTAAGCCTAACCGTAGCCCGGAACGGAAACCCACCACCAGCCCTACACCTTAACCTACGCCGTAGCCTACTCCTGGCTCATACGCTGGCACTGACCCGTGCGTCAGCACGTAGCCTGACCCTCCCAAGTATCCGTACCCTCACCTGTGCCCTAAGCCTTGCCGTTCCCTAACCCTAACCCTAGCCCGGAAACGAAACCACCAACATCCCTACACCTTACCCCCAAGCCGTAGCCTACTCCTGGCCCGTACGCTGGCACTGACCCGTGCGTCAGCACGTAGCCTGACCCTCCCACGTTTCCGTTCCCTCACCTGTGCCCTAAGCCTTGCCGTTCCCTAACCCTAACCCTAGCCCAGTATGGAAACCCACCACCAGCCCTACACCTTACCCTACACCGTAGCCTGCTCCTAGCCCATACGCTGGCACTGACCCGTGCGTCATCACGTGGCCTGACCCTCCCACGTTTCCGTACCCTCACCTGTGCCCTAAGCCTTGCCGTTCCCTAACCCTAACCCTAGCCCGGAACGGAAACCGACCACCAGCCATACACCTTACCCCCAAGCCGTAGCCTGCTCCTGGCCCGTACGCTGGCACTGACCCATGTGTCTGCACGTAGCCTGACCCTCCCACGTTTCCGTACCCTCACCTGTGCCCTAAGACTTGCCGTTCCCTAACCCTAACCCTAGCCCGGAACGGAAAACCGCCACCAGCACTACACCTTAACCTACGCCGTATCCTACTCCTGGCCCGTACGCTGGCACTGACCTGTGTGTCAGCACGTAGCCTGACACTCCCTCGTTTCCGTACCCTCACCTGTGCCCTAAGCCTTCCCGTTCCCTAACCCTAACACTAGCCCGGAACGGAAACCCACCACCAACCCTACACCTTACCCTACGCCGTAGCCTACTCCTGGCCCGTACACCGGCACTGACCCGTGCGTCAGCACGTAGCCTGACCCTCCCACGTTTCCGTACCCGCACCTGTGCCCTAAGCCTTGCCGTTCCCTAACCCTAACCCTAGCCCGGAACGGAAACCCACCACCAGCCCTACACCTTACCCCCAAGCCGTAGCCTGCTCCTGGCCCGTACGCTGGCACTGACCCGTGCGTCAGCACGTAGCCTGACACTCCCAGGTTTCTGTACCCTCACCTGTGCCCTAAGCCTTGCCGTTCCCTAACCCTAACCCTAGCCCGGAACGGAAACCGACCACCAGCACTACACCTTACCCTATGCTTTAGCCTACTCCTGGCCCGTACGCTGGCACTGACCCGTGCGTCAGCACGTAGCCTGACCCACCCACGTTTCCGTACCCTCACCTGTGCCCTAAGACTTCCCGTTCCCTAACCCTAACCCTAGCCCGGAATGGAAACCCACCACCAGCCCTAAACATTACCCCGAAGCCTTAGCCTACTCCTGGCCCGTACGCTGGCACTGACCCATGCGTCAGCACGTAGCCTGACCCTCCCACGTTACCGTACCCTCACCTGTGCACTAATCATTGCCGTTCCCTAACCCTAACCCTAGCCCGCAACGGAAACCCACCAGCAGCCCTACACCTTACCCTACGCCGTAGCCTATTCCTAGCCCATAGGCTGGCACTGACCCGTGCGTCAGCACGTAGCCTGACCCTCCCACGTTTCCGTACCCTCACCGGTGCCCTAAGCCTTGCCGTTCCCTTACCCTAACCCTAGCCTGGAACTGAAACCCACCACCAGCCCTACACCTTACCCTACGCCGTAGCCTACTCCTGGCCCGTACGCTGGCACTGACCCGTGCGTCAGCACGTAGCCTGACCCTCCAACGTTTCCGTACCCTCACCTGTGCCCTAAGCCTTGCCGTTCCCTAACCCTAACCCTAACCCGGAACGGAAACCCACCACCAGCCCTACAACTTACCCCCAAGCCGTAGCCTACCCTGACCCGTACGCTGGCACTGACACGTGCGTCAGCACGTAGCCTGACACTCCCACGTTTCCGTACCCTCACCTGTGCCCTAAGCCTTGCCGTTCCCTAACCCTAACCCTAGCCCAGAACAGAAACCCACCAGCAGCCCTACACGTTACCCCAAAGCCATAGCTTACTCCTGGCCCGTACGCTGGCACTGACCCGTGCGTCAGCACGTAGCCTGACCCTTCTAAGTTTCCGTACCCTCACCTGTGCCCTAAGCCTTGCCGTTCCCTAACCCTAACCCTAGCCCGGAACGGAAACCCACCACCAGCCCTGCAACTTAGCCCCAAGCCGTAGCCTATTCCTGGCCCGTACGCTGGCACTGACCCCTGCGTCAGCACGTAGCCTGGCCCTCCCACGTTTCCGTACCCTCACCTGTGCCCTAAGCCTTGCCGTTCCCTAACCCTAACCCTAGACCGGAACGGAAACCCACCACCAGCCGTATACCTTACCCTACGCCGTAGCCTACTCCTGGCCCGTACGCTGGCACTGACCCGTGCATCAGTACGTAACCTGACCCTCCTACGTTTCCGTACCCTCACCTGTGCCCTAAGCCTTGCCGTTCCCTAACCCTAACCCTAGCCCAGTATGGAAACGCACCACCAGCCCTACACCTTACCCTACGCCGTAGCCTACTCCTGGCCCGTACGCTGGCACTGACCCGTGCGTCAGCACGTAGCCTGACCCTCCCACGTTTCCGTACCCTCACCTGTGCCCTAAGTCTTGCCGTTCCCGAACCCTAACCCTAGCCCCTTACGGAAACCCACCACCAGCCCTACACCTTACCCCCAAGCCGTAGCCTACTCCTGGCCCGTACGCCGGCACTGACCCGTGCGTCAGCACGTAGCCTGACCCTCCCACGTTTCCGTTCCCTCACCTGTGCCCTAAGCCTTGGCGTTCCCTAAGCCTAACCCTAGCCCGGAACGGAAACCCACTACCAGCTCTAAAACTTACCCCCAAGCCGTAGCCTACTCCTGACCCGTACGCTGGCACTGACCCGTGCGTCAGCACGTAGCCTGACCCTCCCACGTTTCCGTACCCTCACCTGTGACCTAAGCCTTGCCGTTCCCTTACTCTAACCCTAGCCCGGAATGGAAACCCACCACCAGCCCTGCACCTTAACCTACGCCGTAGCCTACTCCTGGCCCGTACGCTGGCACTGACCCGTGCGTCAGCACGTAGCCTGACCCTCCCAAGTTTCCGTACCCTCACCTGTGCCCTAAGCCTTGCCGTTCCCTAACCCTAACCCTAGCCCGAAAACGAAACCACCACCAGCCCTGCAACTTACCCCCAAGCCGTAGCCTACTCCTGGCCCGTACGCTGGCACTGACCCGTGCGTCAGCACGTAGCCTGACCCTCCCACGTTTCCGTTCCCTCACCTGTGCCCTAAGCCTTGCCGTTCCCTAACCATAACCCTAGCCCAGTATGGAAACCCACCACCAGCCCTACACCTTATCCCCAAGCCGTAGCCTGCTCGTGGCCCGTACGCTGGCACTGACCCGTGCGTCAGCACGTAGCCTGACCCTCCCACGTTTCCGTACCCTCACCTGTGCCCTAAGACTTGCCGTTCCCTAACCCTAACCCTAGCCCGGAACGGAAACCCACCAGAAACCCTACACCTTACCCTACGCCGTAGCCTACTCCTGGCCCGTACGCTGGCACTGACCCTTGCATCAGCACGTAGCCTGAACCTCCCACGTTTCCGTACCCTCAACTGTGCCCTAAGTCTTGCCGTTCCCTAAACCTAACCCTAGCCCGGAACGGAAACACACCACCAGCCCTACACCTTACCCCCAAGCCTTAGCCTGCTCGTGGCCCGTACGCTGGCACTGACCCCTGCGTCAGCACGTAGCCTGGCCTTGCCACGTTTCCGTACCCTCACCTGTGCCCTAAGCCTTGCCGTTCCCTAACCCTAACCCTAGCCCGGAACGGAAACCCACCACCAGCACTACACCTTACCCTATGCCGTAGCCTACTCCTGGCCCGTACGCTGGCACTGACCTGTGTGTCAGCACGTAGCCTGACACTCCCACGTTTCCGTACCCTCACCTGTGCCCTAAGCCTTGCCGTTCCCTAACCCTAACCCTAGCCCGGAACGGAAACCCACCACAAACCCTACACCTTACCCTACGCCGTAGCATACTCCTGGCCCGTACGCTGGCACTGACACTTGCATCAGCACGTAGCCTGACCCTCCCACGTTTCCGTACCCTCAACTGTGCCCTAAGCCTTGCCGTTCCCTAACCCTAACCCTAGCCCGGAACGGAAACCCACCACCAGCCCTACACCTTACCCGCAAGCCGTAGCCCACTCCTGGCCCGTACGCTGGCACTGACCCTTGCATCAGCACGTAGCCTGACCCTCCCACGTTTACGTACCCTCACCTGTGCCCTAAGCCTTGCCGTTCCCTAACCCTAACCCTAGCCCGGAACGGAAACCCACCAACAGCACTACAACTTACCCTACGCCGTAGCCTACTCCTGGCCCGTACGCTGGCACTGACACGTGCATCAGCACGTAGCCTGACCCTCCCACGTTTCCGTACCCTCACCTGTGCCCTAAGCCTTGCCGTTCCCTAACCCTAACCCTAGCCCGGTACGGAAACCCTCCACCAGCCCTTCACCTTAACCTACGCCGTAGCCTACTCCTGGCCCGTAACCTGGCACTGACCCCTGCGTCAGCACGTAGCCTGAGCCTCCCACGTTTCCATACACTCACCTGTGCCCTAAGCCTTGCCGTTCCCTAACCCTAACCCTAGCCCGGAACGGAAACCTACCACCAGCCCTACACCATACCCCCAAGCCGTAGCCTACTCCGGGCCCGTACGCTGGCACTGACCCGTGCGTCAGCACGTAGCCTGACCCTCCCACGTTTCCGTACCCTCACCTGTGCCCTAAGCCTTGCCGTTCCCTAAACCTAACCCTAGCCAGGAACGGAAACCCACCACCAGCCTTACACCTTACCCTACGCCGTAGCCTACTCCTGGCCCGTACGCTGGCACGGAAAAGTGCGTCAGCACGTAGCCTGACCCTCCCACGTTTCCGTACCCTCACCTGTGCCCTAAGCCTTGCCGTTCCCTAACCCTAACCCTAGCCCGGAACGGAAACCCACCACCGGCCCTACGCCTTACCCTGCGCCCTGGCCTACTCCTGGCCCGTACGCTGGCACTGACCCGTGAGATAGCACGTAGCCTGACCCTCCCACGTTTCTGTACCCTCACCTGTGCCCTAAGCCTTGCCGTTCCCTAACCCTAACCCTAGCCCGGAACGGAAACCCACCACCAGCCCTACACCTTACCCTACGCTGTAGCCTATTCCTGGCCCGTACGCTGGCACTGACCCGTGTGACAACACGTAGCCTGACCCTCCCACGTTTCCGTACCCTCACCTGTGCCCTAAGCCTTGCTGTTCCCTAACCCTAACCCTAGCCCGGAACGGAAACGCACCACCAGCCCTACACCTTACCCTACGCCGTAGCCTACTCCTGGTCCGTACGCTGGCACTGACCCGTGCGTCAGCACGTAGCCTGACCCTCCCACGTTTCCGTACCCTCACCTGTGCCCTAAGCCTTGCCGTTCCCTAACACTAACCCTAGCCCGGAACGGAAACCCACCACCAGACCTACACCTTACCTCCAAGCTGTAGCCTACTCCTGGCCCGTATGCTGGCACTGACCCGTGCGTCAGCACGTAGCCTGACCCTCCCACGTTTCCGTACCCTCACCTGTGCCCTAAGCTTTGCCGTTCGCTAACCCTAACCCTAGCCCGGAACGGAAACCCAGCACCAGCCCTACAACTTACCCCCAAGCCGTAGCCTACTCCTGGCCCGTACGATGGCACTGACCCATGCGTCAGCACGTAGCCTGACCCTCCCACGTTTCCGTACCTTCACCTGTGCCCTAAGCCTTGTCGTTCCCTAACCCTAACCCTAGCCCGGAACGGAAACCCACCACAAGCCCTACACCTTACCCTACGCCGTAGCCTACTCCTGGCCCGTACGCTGGCACTGACCCGTGCGTCAGCACGTAGCCTGACCCTCCCACGTTTCCGTACCCTCACCTGTGCCCTAAGGCTTGCCTTTCCCTAACCCTAACCCTAGCCCGGAACGGAAACCCACCACCAGCCCTACACCTTACCCTACGCAGTAGCCTACTCCTGGCCCGTACGCTGTCACTGACCCGTGCGTCAGCACGTAGCCTGGCCCTCCCACGTTTCCGTACCCTCACCTGTGCCCTAAGCCTTGCTGTTCCCTAACCCTAACCCTAGCCCGCAACGGAAACCCACCACCAGCCCTACAACTTAGCCCCAAGCCGTAGGCTATTCCTGGCTCGTACGCTGGCACTGACCCCTGCGTCAGCACGTAGCCTGACCCTCCCACGTTTCCGTACCCTCACCTGTGCCCTAAGCCTTGCCGTTCCGTAACCCTAACCTTAGCCTGGAATGGAAACCCTCCACCAGCCCTACACCTTACCCTACGCCGTAGCCTACTCCTGGCCCGTACGCTGGCACTGACCCGTGCTTCATCACGTAGCCTGACCCACCCACGTTGCCGTACCCTCACCTGTGCCCTAAGCCTTGCCGTTCCCTAACCCTAACCCTAGCCCGGTACGGAAACCCACCACCCGCCCTACACCTTACCCTACGCCGTAGCCTACTCCTGGCCCGTACGCTGGCATTGACCTGTGTGTCAGCACGTAGCCTGACACTCCCACGTTTCCGTACCTTCACCTGTGCCCTAAGCCTTGTCGTTCCCTAAACCTAACCCTAGCCCGGAACGTAAACCCACCACAAACCCTACACCTTACCCTACGCCGTAGCATACTCCTGGCCCGTACGCTTGCACTGACCCTTGCATCAGCACGTAGCCTGACCCTCCCACGTTTCCGTACCCTCAACTGTGCCCTAAGCCTTGCCGTTCCCTAACCCTAACCCTAGCCCGGAACGGAAACCCACCACCAGCCCTACACCTTACCCCCAAGCCGTAGCCTGCTCGTTGCCCGTACGCTGGCACTGACCCGTGCGTCAGCACGAAGCCTGACCCTCCCACGTTTCCGTACCCTCACCTGTGCCCTAAGCCTTGCCGTTCCCTAACCCTAACCCTAGCCCGGAACGGAAACCCACCACCAGCAGTACACCTTACCCTACGCCGTAGCCTACTCCTGGCCCGTACGCTGGCACTGACCTGTGTGTCAGCACGTAGCCTGACCCTCCCACGTTTCCGTTCCCTCACCTGTGCCCTAAGCCTTGGCGTTCCCTAAGCCTAACCGTAGCCCGGAACGGAAACCCACCACCAGCCCTACACCTTAACCTACGCCGTAGCCTACTCCTGGCCCGTACGCTGGCACTGACCCGTGCGTCAGCACGTAGCCTGACCCTCCCAAGTTTCCGTACCCTCACCTGTGCCCTAAGCCTTGCCGTTCCCTAACCCTAACCCTAGCCCGGAAACGAAACCACCACCAGCCCTACACCTTACCCCCAAGCCGTAGCCTACTCCTGGCCCGTACGCTGGCACTGACCCGTGCGTCAGCACGTAGCCTGACCCTCCAACGTTTCCGTACCCTCACCTGTGCCCTAAGCCTTGCCGTTCCCTAACCCTAACCCTAACCCGGAACGGAAACCCACCACCAGCCCTACAACTTACCCCCAAGCCGTAGCCTACCCTGACCCGTACGCTGGCACTGACACGTGCGTCAGCACGTAGCCTGACACTCCCACGTTTCCGTACCCTCACCTGTGCCCTAAGCCTTACCGTTCCCTAACCCTAACCCTAGCCCAGAACAGAAACCCACAAGCAGCCCTACACGTTACCCCAAAGCCATAGCTTACTCCTGGCCCGTACGCTGGCACGGACCCGTGCGTCAGCACGTAGCCTGACCCTCCCACGTTTCCGTACCCTCACCTGTGCCCTAAGTCTTGCCGTTCCCTAACCCTAACCCTAGCCCGGAACGGAAATCCAGCACCAGCCCTACAACTTACCCCCAAGCCGTAGCCTACTCCTGGCCCGTACGATGGCACTGACCCATGCGTCAGCACGTAGCCTGACCCTCCCACGTTTCCGTAACCTCACCTGTGCCCTAAGCCTTGCCGTTCCCTAAGCCTAACCCTAGCCCGCAACGGAAACCCACCACCAGCCCTACAACTTAGCCCCAAGCCGTAGGCTATTCCTGGCTCGTACGCTGGCACTGACCCCTGCGTCAGCACGTAGCCTGACCCTCCCACGTTTCCGTACCCTCACCTGTGCCCTAAGCCTTGCCGTTCCGTAACCCTAACCTTAACCCGGAATGGAAACCCTCCACCAGCCCTACACCTTACCCTACGCCGGAGCCTACTCCTGGCCCGTACGCTGGCACTGACCCCTCCGTCAGCACGTAGCCTGTCCCTCCCACGATTCCGTACCCTCACCTGTGCCCTAAGCCTTGCCGTTCCCTAACACTAACCCTAGGCCCGAACGGAAACCCACCACCAGCCCTATACCTTACCCTACGCCGTAGCCTACTCCTGACCCGTACGCTGGCACTGACCCCTCCGTCAGCACGTAGCCTGTCCCTCCCACGTTTCCGTACCCTCACCTGTGCCCTAAGCCTTGCCGTCCCCTAACACTAACCCTAGCCCAGAACGGAAACCCACCACAAGCCCTACACCTTACCCTACGCCGTAGCCTACTCCTGGCCCGTACGCTGGCACTAACCCGTGCGTCAGCACGTAGCCTGACCCTCCAACGTTTCCGTACCCTCACCTGTGCCCTAAGCCTTGCCGTTCCCTAACCCTAACCCTAGCCCCGAACGGAAAACCACCACCAGCCCTACACCTTACCCTACACCGTAGCCTACTCCTGGCCCGTATGCTGGCACTGACCCGTGCGTCAGCACGTAGCCTGACCCTCCCACGTTTCCGTACCCTCACCTGTGCCCTAAGCCTTGCCGTTCCCTAACCCTAACCCTAGCCCGGAACGGAAACCCACCACCAGCCCTACAAATTACCCCCAAGCCGTAGCCTACTCCGGGCTCGTACGCTGGCACTGACCCGTGCGTCAGCACGTAGCCTGACCCTCCCACGTTTCCGTACCCTCACCTGTGCCCTAAGCCTTGCCGTTCCCTAACCCTAACCCTAGCCCAGAACGGAAACCCACGACCAGCCCTATACCTTACCCTACGCCGTAGCCTACTCCTGGCCCGTACGCTGGCACTGACCCGTGCGTCAGCACGTAGCCTGACCCTCCCACGTTTCCGTACCCTCACCTGTGCCCTAAGCCTTGCCGTTCCCTAACCCTAACCCTAGCCCGGAACGGAAACCCACCACCAGCTCTACACCTTACAGTACGCCATAGCCTACTCCTGGCCCGTACGCTGTCACTGACCCGTGCGTCATCACGTAGCCTGACCCACCCACGTTGCCGTACCCTCACCTGTGCCCTAAGCCTTGCCGTTCCCTAACCCTAACCCTAGCCCGGTACGGAAACCCACCACCCGCCCTACACCTTACCCTACGCCGTAGCCTACTCCTGGACCGTACGCTGGCACTGACCTGTGTGTCAGCACGTAGCCTGACACTCCCACGTTTCCGTACCTTCACCTGTGCCCTAAGCCTTGCCGTTCCCTTACCCTAACCCTAGCCCGGAACGGAAACCCACCACAAACCCTACACCTTACCCTACGTCATAGCATACTCCTGGCCCGTACGCTTGCACTGACCCTTGCATCAGCACGTAGCCTGACCCTCCCACGTTTCCGTACCCTCAACTGTGCCCTAAGCCTTGCCGTTCCCTAACCCTAACCCTAGCCCGGAACGGAAACCCACCACCAGCCCTACACCTTACCCCCAAGCCGTAGCCTGCTCCTGGCCCGTACGCTGGCACTGACCCGTGCGTCAGCACGTAGCCTGACCCTCCCACGTTTCCGTACCCTCACCTGTGCCCTAAGCCTTGCCGTTCCCTAACCCTAACCCTAGCCCGGAACGGAAACCCACCACCAGCACTACACCTTACCCTACGCCGTAGCCTACTCCTGGCCCGTACGCTGGCACTGACCTGTGTGTCAGCACGTAGCCTCACCCTCCCACGTTTCCGTTCCCTCACCTGTGCCCTAAGCCTTGGCGTTCCCTAAGCCTAACCATAGCCCGGAACGGAAACCCACCACCAGCCCTACACCTTAACCTACGCCGTAGCCTACTCCTGGCCCTTACGCTGGCACTGACCCGTGCGTCAGCACGTAGCCTGACCCTCCCAAGTTTCCGTACCCTCACCTGTGCCCTAAGCCTTGCCGTTCCCTAACCCTAACCCTAGCCCGGAAACGAAACCACCACCAGCCCTACACCTTACCCCCAAGCCGTAGCCTACTCCTGGCACGTACGCTGGCACTGACCCGTGCGTCAGCACGTAGCCTGACCCTCCCACGTTTCCGTTCCCTCACCTGTGCCCTAAGCCTTGCCGTTCCCTAACCCTAACCCTAGCCCAGTATGGAAACCCACCACCAGCCCTACACCTTACCCTACACCGTAGCCTACTCCTAGCCCATACGCTGGCACTGACCCGTGCGTCAGCACGTAGCCTGACCCTCCCACGTTTCCGTACCCTCACCTGTGCCCTAAGCCTTGCCGTTCCCTAACCCTAACCCTAGCCCGGAACGGAAACCGACCAGCAGCCATACACCTTACCCCCAAGCCGTAGCCTGCTCCTGGCCCGTACGCTGGCACTGACCCATGTGTCTGCACGTAGCCTGACCCTCCCACGTTTCCGTACCCTCACCTGTGCCCTAAGACTTGCCGTTCCCTAACCCTAACCCTAGCCCGGAACGGAAAACCGCCACCAACACTACACATTACCCTACGCCGTATCCTACTCCTGGCCCGTACGCTGGCACTGACCTGTGTGTCAGCACGTAGCCTGACACTCCCTCGTTTCCGTACCCTCACCTGTGCCCTAAGCCTTCCCGTTCCCTAACCCTAACCCTAGCCCGGAACGGAAACCCACCACTAACCCTACACCTTACCCTACGCCGTAGCCTACTCCTGGCCCGTACACCGGCACTGACCCTTGCGTCAGCACGTAGCCTGACCCACCCACGTTTCTGTACACTCACCTGTGCCCTAAGACTTCCCGTTCCCTAACCCTAACCCTAGCCCGGAATGGAAACCCACCACCAGCCCTAAACCTTACCCCGAAGCCTTAGCCTACTCCTGGCCCGTACGCTGGCACTGACCCGTGCGTCAGCACGTAGCCTGACCCTCCCACGTTTCCGTACCCTCACCTGTGCCCTAATCATTGCCGTTCCCTAACCCTAACACTAGCCTGCAACGGAAACCCACCACCAGCCCTACACCTTACCCTACGCCGTAGCCTATTCCTAGCCCATAGGCTGGCAATGACCCGTGCGTCAGCACGTAGCCTGACACTCCCACGTTTCCGTACCCTCACCGGTGCCCTAAGCCTTGCCGTTCCCTAACCCTAACCCTAGCCCGGAACTGAAACCCACCACCAGCCCTACACCTTACCCTACGCCGTAGCCTACTCCTGGCCCGTACGCTGGCACTGACCCGTGCGTCAGCACGTAGCCTGACCCTCCAACGTTTCCGTACCCTCACCTGTGCCCTAAGACTTGCCGTTCCCTAACCCTAACCCTAACCCAGAACGGAAACCCACCACCAGCCCTACAACTTACCCCCAAGCCGTAGCCTACCCTGACCCGTACGCTGGCACTGACACGTGCGTCAGCACGTAGCCTGACACTCCCACGTTTCCGTACCCTCACCTGTGCCCTAAGCCTTGCCGTTCCCTAACCCTAACCCTAGCCCAGAACAGAAACACACCAGCAGCCCTACACGTTACCCCAAAGCCATAGCTTACTCCTGGCCCGTACGCTGGCACTGACCCGTGCGTCAGCACGTAGCCTGACCCTCCCCCGTTTCCGTACCCTCACCTGTGCCCTAAGCCTTGCCGTTCCCTAACCCTAACCCTAGCCCGGAACGGAAACCCACCACCAGCACTACACCTTACCCTACGCCGTAGCCTACTCCTGGCCCGTACGCTGGCACTGACTTGTGTGTCAGCACGTAGCCTGACCCTCCCACGTTTCCGTTCCCTCACCTGTGCCCTAAGCCTTGGCGTTCCCTAAGCCTAACCGTAGCCCGGAACGGAAACCCACCACCAGCCCTACACCTTAACCTATGCCGTAGCCTACTCCTGGCCCGTACGCTGGCCTGACACGTGCGTCAGCACGTAGCCTGACCCTCCCAAGTTTCCGTACCCTCACCTGTGCCCTAAGCCTTGCCGTTCCCTAACCCTAACCCTAGCCCGGAAACGAAACCACCACCAGCCCTACAACTTAACCCCAAGCCGTAGCCTACTCCTGGCCCGTACGCTGGCACTGACCCGTGCGTCAGCACGTAGCCTCACCCTCCCACGTTTCCGTTACCTCACCTGTGCCCTAAGCCTTGCCGTTCCCTAACCCTAACCCTAGCCCAGTATGGAAACCCACCACCAGCCCTACACCTTACCCTACACGGTAGCCTACTCCTAGCCCATACGCTGGCACTGACCCGTGCGTCAGCACGTAGCCTGACCCTCCCACGTTTCCGTACCCTCACCTGTGCCCTAAGACTTGCCGTTCCCTAACCCTAACCCTAGCCCGGAACGGAAACCCACCACCAGCCCTACAACTTACCCCCAAGCCGTAGCCTGCTCCTGGCCCGTACGCTGGCACTGACCCGTGCGTCAGCACGTAGCCTGACCCTCCCACGTTTCTGTACCCTCTCCTGTGCCCTAAGCCTTGCCGTTCCCTAACCCTAACCCTAGCCTGGAATTGAAACCGACCACCAGCACTACACCTTACCCTACGCTGTAGCCTATTCCTGGCCCGTACGCTGGCACTGACCCGTGCGTCAGCACGTAGCCTGACCCACCCACGTTTCCGTACCCTCACCTGTGCCCTAAGACTTCCCGTTCCTTAACCCTAACCCTAGCCCGGAATGGAAACCCACCACCAGCCCTAAACCTTACCCCGAAGCCTTAGCCTACTCCTGGCCCGTACGCTGTCACTGACCCGTGCGTCAGCACGTAGCCTGACCCTCCCACGTTTCCGTACCCTCACCTGTGCCCTAATCATTGCCGTTCCCTAACCCTAACCCTAGCCCGCAACGGAAACCCACCACCAGCCCTACACCTTACCCTACGCCGTAGCCTATTCCTAGCCCATAGGCTGGCACTGACCCGTGCGTCAGCACGTAGCCTGACCATCCCACGTTTCCGTACCCTCACCGGTGCCCTAAGCCTTGCCGTTCCCTAACCCTAACCCTAGCCCGGAACTGAAACCCACCACCAGCCCTACACCTTACCCTACGCCGTAGCCTACTCCTGGCCCGTATGCTGGCACTGACCCGTGCGTCAGCACGAAGCCTGACCCTCCAACGTTTCCGTACCCTCACCTGTGCCCTAAGCCTTGCCGTTCCCTAACCCTAACCCTAACCCGGAACGGAAACCCACCACCAGCCCTACAACTTACCCCCAAGCCGTAGCCTACCCTGACCCGTACGCTGGCACTGACACGTGCGTCAGCACGTAGCCTGACACTCCCACGTTTCCGTACCCTCACCTGTGCCCTAAGCCTTGCCGTTCCCTAACCCTAAACCTAGCCCAGAACAGAAACCCACCAGCAGCCCTACACGTTACCCCAAAGCCATAGCTTACTCCTGGCCCGTACGCTGGCACTGACCCGTGCGTCAGCACGTAGCCTGACCCTCCTATGTTTCCGTACCCTCACCTGTGCCCTAAGCCTTGCCGTTCCCTAACCCTAACCCTAGCCCGGAACGGAAACCCACCACCAGCCCTGCAACTTAGCCCCAAGCCGTAGCCTATTCCTGGCCCGTACGCTGGCACTGACCCCTGCGTCAGCACGTAGCCTGGCCCTCCCACGTTTCCGTACCCTCACCTGTGCCCTAAGCCTTGCCGTTCCCTAACCCTAACCCTAGCCCGGAACGGAAAACCACCACCAGCCGTACACCTTACCGTATGCCGTAGCCTACTCCTGGCCCGCACGCTGGCACTGACCCGTGCATCAGCACGTAACCTGACCCTCCTACGTTTCCGTACCCTCACCTGTGCCCTAAGCCTTGCCGTTCCCTAACCCTAACCCTAGCCCAGTATGGAAACCCACCACCAGCCCTACACCTTACCCTACGCCGTAGCCTACTCCTGGCCCGTACGCTGGCACTGACCCGTGCGTCAGCACGTAGCCTGACCCTCCCACGTTTCCGTACCCTCACCTGTGCCCTAAGTCTTGCCGTTCCCTAACCCTAAACCTAGCCCCTTAAGGAAACCCACCACAAGCCCTACACCTTACCCCCAAGCCGTAGCCTACTCCTGGCCCGTACGCCGGCACTGACCCGTGCGTCAGCACGTAGCCTGACCCTCCCACGTTTCCGTTCCCTCACCTGTGCCCTAAGCCTTGGCGTTCCCTAAGCCTAACCCTAGCCCGGAACGGAAACCCACCACCATCCCTACAACTTACCCCCAAGCCGTAGCCTACTCCTGACCCGTACGCTGGCACTGACCCGTGCGTCAGCACGTAGCCTGACCCTCCCACGTTTCCGTACCCTCACCTGTGACCTAAGCCTTGCCGTTCCCTAACTCTAACCCTAGCCCTGAATGGAAACCCACCACCAGCCCTGCACCTTAAACCTACGCCGTAGCCTACTTCTGGCCCGTACGCTGGCCCTGACCCGTGCGTCAGCACGTAGCCTGACCCTCCCAAGTTTCCGTACCCTCACCTTTGCCCTAAGCCTTGCCGTTCCCTAACCCTAACCCTAGCCCGAAAACGAAACCACCACCAGCCCTACACCTTACCCCCAAGCCGTAGCCTACTCCTGGCCCGTACGCTGGCACTGACCCGTGCGTCAGCACGTAGCCTGACCCTCACACGTTTCCGTTCCCTCACCTGTGCCCTAAGCCTTGCCGTTCCCTAACCCTAACCCTAGCCCAGTATGGAAACCCACCACCAGCCCTACACCTTACCCCCAAGCCGTAGCCTGCTCGTGGCCCGTACGCTGGCACTGACCCGTGCGTCAGCACGTAGCCTGACACTCCCACGTTTCCGTACCCTCACCTGTGCCCTAAGCCTTGCCGTTCCCTAACCCTAACCCTAACCCGGAACGGAAACCCACCACCAGCCCTACACATTACCCCCAAGCCGTAGCCTACTCCTGGCCCTTACGCTGGCACTGACCCTTGCATCAGCACGTAGCCTGACCCTCCCACGTTTACGTACCCTCACCTGTGCCCTAAGCCTTGCCGTTCCCTAACCCTAACCCTAGCCAGGAACGGAAACCCACCACCAGCACTAAAACTTACCCTACGCGTAGCCTACTCCTGGCCCGTACGCAGGCACTGACCTGTGTGTCAGTACGTAGCCTGACCCTCCCACGTTTCCGTACCCTCACCTGTGCCCTAAGCCTTGCCGTTCCCTAACCCTAACCCTAGCCCGAAACGGAAACCCACCCCCAGCACTACACCTTACCCCCAAGCCGTAGCCTACACCTGCCACGTACGCTGGCACTGACCCGTGCGTTAGCACGTAGCCTGGCCCTCTCACGTTTCCGTATCCTCACCAGTGCCCTAAGCCTTGCCGTTCCCTAACCCTAACCCTAGCCCAGAACGGAAACCCATCACCAGCCCTACACCTAACCCTACGCCGTAGCCTACTCCTGGCCCGTACGCTGGCACTGACCCGTGCATCAGCACGTAGCCTGACCCTCCCACTTTTTCGTACCCTCACCTGTGCCTAAGACTTGCCGTTCCCTAACCCTAACACTAGCCCGGAATGGAAACCCACCACCAGCCCTACACCTTACCCTACGCCGTAGCCTACTCCTGGCCCGTACGCTGGCACTGACACGTGCATCAGCACGTAGCCTGACCCTCCCACGTTTCCGTACCCTCACCTGTGCCCTAAGCCTTGCCGTTCCCTAACCCTAACCCTAGCCCGGTACGGAAACCCTCCACGAGCCCTTCACCTTAACCTACGCCGTAGCCTACTCCTGGCCCGTAACCTGGCACTGACCCCTGCGTCGGCACTTAGCCTGAGCCTCCCACGTTTCCATACACTCACCTGTGCCCTAAGCCTTGCCGTTCCCTAACCCTAACCCTAGCCCGGAACGGAAACCTACCACCAGCCCTACACCATAACCCCAAGCCGTAGCCTACTCCTGGCCCGTACGCTGGCACTGACCCGTGCGTCAGCACGTAGCCTGACCCTCCCACGTTTCCGTACCCTCACCTGTGCCCTAAGCCTTGCCGTTCCCTAAACCTAACCCTAGCCCGGAACGGAAACCCACCACCAGCCTTACACCTTACCCTACGCCGTAGCCTACTCCTGGCCCGTATGCTGGCACGGAAAAGTGCGTCAGCACGTAGCCTGACCCTCCCACGTTTCCGTACCCTCACCTGTGCCCTAAGCCTTGCCGTTCCCTAACCCTAACCCTAGCCCGGAACGGAAACCCACCACAGGCCCTACACCTTACCCTGCGCCGTAGCCTACTCCTGGCCCGTACGCTGGCACTGACCCGTGAGATAGCACGTAGCCTGACCCTCCCACGTTTCTGTACCCTCACCTGTGCCCTAAGCCTTGCCGTTCCCTAACCCTAACCCTAGCCCGGAACGGAAACCCACCACCAGCCCTACACCTTACACTACGCTGTAGCCTATTCCTGGCCCGTACGCTGGCACTGACCCGTGTGACAACACGTAGCCTGACCCTCCCACGTTTCCGTACCCTCACCTGTGCCCTAAGCCTTGCCGTTCCCTAACCCTAACCCTAGCCCGTAACGGAAACCCACCACCAGCCCTACACCTTACCCTACGCCGTAGCCTACTCCTGGCCCGTACGCTGGCACTGACCCGTGCGTCAGCACATAGCCTGACCCTCCCACGTTTCCGTACCCTCACCTGTGCCCTAAGCCTTCCCGTTCCTTAACCCTAACCCTAGCCCGGAATGGAAACCCACCACCAGCCCTAAACCTTACCCCGAAGCCTTAGCCTACTCCTGGCCCGTACGCTGTCACTGACCCGTGCGTCAGCACGTAGCCTGACCCTCCCACGTTTCCGTACCCTCACCTGTGCCCTAATCATTGCCGTTCCCTAACCCTAACCCTAGCCCGCAACGGAAACCCACCACCAGCCCTACACCTTACCCTACGCCGTAGCCTATTCCTAGCCCATAGGCTGGCACTGACCCGTGCGTCAGCACGTAGCCTGACCATCCCACGTTTCCGTACCCTCACCGGTGCCCTAAGCCTTGCCGTTCCCTAACCCTAACCCTAGCCCGGAACTGAAACCCACCACCAGCCCTACACCTTACCCTACGCCGTAGCCTACTCCTGGCCCGTACGCTGGCACTGACCCGTGCGTCAGCACGAAGCCTGACCCTCCAACGTTTCCGTACCCTCACCTGTGCCCTAAGCCTTGCCGTTCCCTAACCCTAACCCTAACCCGGAACGGAAACCCACCACCAGCCCTACAACTTACCCCCAAGCCGTAGCCTACCCTGACCCATACGCTGGCACTGACACGTGCGTCAGCACGTAGCCTGACACTCCCACGTTTCCGTACCCTCACCTGTGCCCTAAGCCTTGCCGTTCCCTAACCCTAAACCTAGCCCAGAACAGAAACCCACCAGCAGCCCTACACGTTACCCCAAAGCCATAGCTTACTCCTGGCCCTTACGCTGGCACTGACCCGTGCGTCAGCACGTAGCCTGACCCTCCTATGTTTCCGTACCCTCACCTGTGCCCTAAGCCTTGCCGTTCCCTAACCCTAACCCTAGCCCGGAACGGAAACCCACCACCAGCCCTGCAACTTAGCCCCAAGCCGTAGCCTATTCCTGGCCCGTACGCTGGCACTGACCCCTGCGTCAGCACGTAGCCTGGCCCTCCCACGTTTCCGTACCCTCACCTGTGCCCTAAGCCTTGCCGTTCCCTAACCCTAACCCTAGCCCGGAACGGAAAACCACCACCAGCCGTACACCTTACCGTATGCCGTAGCCTACTCCTGGCCCGCACGCTGGCACTGACCCGTGCATCAGCACGTAACCTGACCCTCCTACGTTTCCGTACCCTCACCTGTGCCCTAAGCCTTGCCGTTCCCTAACCCTAACCCTAGCCCAGTATGGAAACCCACCACCAGCCCTACACCTTACCCTACGCCGTAGCCTACTCCTGGCCCGTACGCTGGCACTGACCCGTGCGTCAGCACGTAGCCTGACCCTCCCACGTTTCCGTACCCTCACCTGTGCCCTAAGTCTTGCCGTTCCCTAACCCTAACCCTAGCCCCTTAAGGAAACCCACCACAAGCCCTACACCTTACCCCCAAGCCGTAGCCTACTCCTGGCCCGTACGCCGGCACTGACCCGTGCGTCAGCACGTAGCCTGACCCTCCCACGTTTCCGTTCCCTCACCTGTGCCCTAAGCCTTGGCGTTCCGTAAGCCTAACCCTAGCCCGGAACGGAAACCCACCACCATCCCTACAACTTACCCCCAAGCCGTAGCCTACTCCTGACCCGTACGCTGGCACTGACCCGTGCGTCAGCACGTAGCCTGACCCTCCCACGTTTCCGTACCCTCACCTGTGACCTAAGCCTTGCCGTTCCCTAACTCTAACCCTAGCCCTGAATGGAAACCCACCACCAGCCCTGCACCTTAAACCTACGCCGTAGCCTACTTCTGGCCCGTACGCTGGCCCTGACCCGTGCGTCAGCACGTAGCCTGACCCTCCCAAGTTTCCGTACCCTCACCTTTGCCCTAAGCCTTGCCGTTCCCTAACCCTAACCCTAGCCCGAAAACGAAACCACCACCAGCCCTACACCTTACCCCCAAGCCGTAGCCTACTCCTGGCCCGTACGCTGGCACTGACCCGTGCGTCAGCACGTAGCCTGACCCTCCCACGTTTCCGTTCCCTCACCTGTGCCCTAAGCCTTGCCGTTCCCTAACCCTAACCCTAGCCCAGTATGGAAACCCACCACCAGCCCTACACCTTACCCCCAAGCCGTAGCCTGCTCGTGGCCCGTACGCTGGCACTGACCCGTGCGTCAGCACGTAGCCTGACACTCCCACGTTTCCGTACCCTCACCTGTGCCCTAAGCCTTGCCGTTCCCTAACCCTAACCCTAACCCGGAACGGAAACCCACCACCAGCCCTACACATTACCCCCAAGCCGTAGCCTACTCCTGGCCCGTACGCTGGCACTGACCCTTGCATCAGCACGTAGCCTGACCCTCCCACGTTTACGTACCCTCACCTGTGCCCTAAGCCTTGCCGTTCCCTAACCCTAACCCTAGCCAGGAACGGAAACCCACCACCAGCACTAAAACTTACCCTACGCGTAGCCTACTCCTGGCCCGTACGCAGGCACTGACCTGTGTGTCAGTACGTAGCCTGACCCTCCCACGTTTCCGTACCCTCACCTGTGCCCTAAGCCTTGCCGTTCCCTAACCCTAACCCTAGCCCGAAACGGAAACCCACCCCCAGCACTACACCTTACCCCCAAGCCGTAGCCTACACCTGCCACGTACGCTGGCACTGACCCGTGCGTTAGCACGTAGCCTGGCCCTCTCACGTTTCCGTATCCTCACCAGTGCCCTAAGCCTTGCCGTTCCCTAACCCTAACCCTAGCCCAGAACGGAAACCCATCACCAGCCCTACACCTAACCCTACGCCGTAGCCTACTCCTGGCCCGTACGCTGGCACTGACCCGTGCATCAGCACGTAGCCTGACCCTCCCACTTTTCCGTACCCTCACCTGTGCCTAAGACTTGCCGTTCCCTAACCCTAACCCTAGCCCGGAATGGAAACCCACCACCAGCCCTACACCTTACCCTATGCCGTAGCCTACTCCTGGCCCGTACGCTGGCACTGACACGTGCATCAGCACGTAGCCTGACCCTCCCACGTTTCCGTACCCTCACCTGTGCCCTAAGCCTTGCCGTTCCCTAACCCTAACCCTAGCCCGGTACGGAAACCCTCCACGAGCCCTTCACCTTAACCTACGCCGTAGCCTACTCCTGGCCCGTAACCTGGCACTGACCCCTGCGTCGGCACTTAGCCTGAGCCTCCCACGTTTCCATACACTCACCTGTGCCCTAAGCCTTGCCGTTCCCTAACCCTAACCCTAGACCGGAACGGAAACCTACCACCAGCCCTACACCATAACCCCAAGCCGTAGCCTACTCCTGGCCCGTACGCTGGCACTGACCCGTGCGTCAGCACGTAGCCTGACCCTCCCACGTTTCCGTACCCTCACCTGTGCCCTAAGCCTTGCCGTTCCCTAAACCTAACCCTAGCCCGGAACGGAAACCCACCACCAGCCTTACACCTTACCCTACGCCGTAGCCTACTCCTGGCCCGTATGCTGGCACGGAAAAGTGCGTCAGCACGTAGCCTGACCCTCCCACGTTTCCGTACCCTCACCTGTGCCCTAAGCCTTGCCGTTCCCTAACCCTAACCCTAGCCCGTAACGGAAACCCACCACCAGCCCTAAACCTTACCCTACGCCGTAGCCTACTCCTGGCCCGTACGCTGGCACTGACCCGTGCGTCAGCACATAGCCTGACCCTCCCACGTTTCCGTACCCTCACCTGTGCCCTAAGCCTTGCCGTTCCCTAACCCTAACCCTAGCCCGGAACGGAAACCCACCACCAGACCTACAACTTACCTCCAAGCTGTAGCCTACTCCTGGCCCGTATGCTGGCACTGACCCGTGCGTCAGCACGTAGCCTGACCCTCCCACGTTTCCGTACCCTCACCTGTGCCCTAAGCCTTGCCGTTCCCTAACCCTAACCCTAGCCCGGAACGGAAACCCACCACCAGCCCTACAACTTACCCCCAAGCCGTAGCCTACTCCTGGCCCGTACGATGGCACTGACCCATGCGTCAGCACGTAGCCTGACCCTCCCACGTTTCCGTACCCTCACCTGTGCCCTAAGCCTTGCCGTTCCCTAACCCTAACCCTAGCCCGGAACGGAAACCCACCACAAGCCCTACACCTTACCCTACGCCGTAGCCTACTCCTGGCCCATACGCTGGCACTGACCCGTGCGTCAGCACGTAGCCTGACCCTCCCACGTTTCCGTACCCTCACCTGTGCCCTAAGGCTTGCCTTTCCCTAACCCTAACCCTAGCCCGGAACGGAAACCCACCACCAGCCCTACACCTTACCCTACGCAGTAGCCTACATCTGGCCCGTACGCTGTCACTGACCCATGCGTCAGCACGTAGCCTGGCCCTCCCACGTTTCCGTACCCTCACCTGTGCCCTAAGCCTTGCTGTTCCCTAACCCTAACCCTAGCCCGCAACGGAAACCCACCACCAGCCCTACAACTTAGCCCCAAGCCGTAGGCTATTCCTGGCTCGTACGCTGGCACTGACCCCTGCGTCAGCACGTAGCCTGACCCTCCCACGTTTCCGTACCCTCACCTGTGCCCTAAGCCTTGCCGTTCCGTAACCCTAACCTTAGCCCGGAATGGAAACCCTCCAAAAGCCCTACACCTTACCCTACGCCGTAGCCTACTCCTGGCCCGTACGCTGGCACTGACCCCTCCGTCAGCACGTAGCCTGTCCCTCCCACGTTTCCGTACCCTCACCTGTGCCCTAAGCCTTGCCGTTCCCTAACACTAACCCTTGCCCCGAACGGAAACCCACCACCAGCCCTATACCTTACACTACGCCGTAGCCTACTCCTGACCCGTACGCTGGCACTGACCCCTCCGTCAGCACGTAGCCTGTCCCTCCCACGTTTCCGTACCCTCACCTGTGCCCTAAGCCTTGCCGTCCCCTAACACTAACCCTAGCCCAGAACGGAAACCCACCACAAGCCCTACACCTTACCCTACGCCGTAGCCTACTCCTGGCCCGTACGCTGGCACTGACCCGTGCGTCAGCACGTAGCCTGACCCTCCCACGTTTCCGTACCCTCACCTGTGCCCTAAGCCTTGCCGTTCCCTAACCCTAACCCTAGCCCCGAACGGAAAACCACCACCAGCCCTACACCTTACCCTACGCCGTAGCCTACTCCTGGCCCGTACGCTGGCACTGACCCGTGCGTCAGCACGTAGCCTGACCCTCCCACGTTTCCGTACCCTCACCTGTGCCCTAAGCCTTGCCGTTCCCTAACCCTAACCCTAGCCCGGAACGGAAACCCACCACCAGCCCTACAAATTACCCCCAAGCCGTAGCCTACTCCGGGCTCGTACGCTGGCACTGACCCGTGCGTCAGCACGTAGCCTGACCCTCCCACGTTTCCGTACCCTCACCTGTGCCCTAAGCCTTGCCGTTCCCTATCCCTAACCCTAGCCCGGAACGGAAACCCACGACCAGCCCTATACCTTACCCTACGCCGTAGCCTACTCCTGGCCCGTACGCTGGCACTGACCAGTGCGTCAGCACGTAGCCTGACCCTCCCACGTTTCCGTACCCTCACCTGTGCCCTAAGCCTTGCCGTTCCCTAACCCTAACCCTAGCCCGGAACGGAAACCCACCACCAGCCCTACACCTTACACTACGCCATAGCCTACTCCTGGCCCGTACGCTGGCACTGACCCGTGCGTCATCACGTAGCCTGACCCACCCACGTTGCCGTACCCTCACCTGTGCCCTAAGCCTTGCCGTTCCCTAACCCTAACCCTAGCCCGGTACGGAAACCCACCACCCGCCCTACACCTTACCCTACGCCGTAGCCTACTCCTGGCCCGTACGCTGGCACTGAGCCGTGCGTCAGCACGTAGCCTGACCCTCCCACGTTTCCGTACCCTCACCTGTGCCCTAAGCCTTGCCGTTCCCTAACCCTAACCCTAGCCCGGAACGGAAACCCACCACCAGCACTACACCTTACCCTACGCCGTAGCCTACTCCTGGCCCGTACGCTGGCACTGACCTGTGTGTCAGCACGTAGCCTGACCCTCCCACGTTTCCGTACCTTCACCTGTGCCCTAAGCCTTGCCGTTCCCTAACCCTAACCCTAGCCCGGAACGGAAACCCACCACAAACCCTACACCTTACCCTACGCCGTAGCATACTCCTGGCCCGTACGCTTGCACTGACCCTTGCATCAGCACGTAGCCTGACCCTCCCAAGTTTCCGTACCCTCAACTGTGCCCTAAGCCTTGCCGTTCCCTAACCCTAACCCTAGCCCGGAACGGAAACCCACCACCAGCCCTACACCTTACCCCCAAGCCGTAGCCTGCTCGTTGCCCGTACGCTGGCACTGACCCGTGCGTCAGCACGTAGCCTGACCCTCCCACGTTTCCGTACCCTCACCTGTGCCCTAAGCCTTGCCGTTCCCTAACCCTAACCCTAGCCCGGAACGGAAACCCACCACCAGCAGTACACCTTACCCTACGCCGTAGCCTACTCCTGGACCGTACGCTGGCACTGACCTGTGTGTCAGCACGTAGCCTGACCCTCCCACGTTTCCGTTCCCTCACCTGTGCCCTAAGCCTTGGCGTTCCCTAAGCCTAACCGTAGCCCGGAACGGAAACCCACCACCAGCCCTACACCTTAACCTACGCTGTAGCCTACTCCTGGCCCGTACGCTGGCACTGACCCGTGCGTCAGCACGTAGCCTGACCCTCCCAAGTTTCCGTACCCTCACCTGTGCCCTAAGCCTTGCCGTTCCCTAACCCTAACCCTAGCCCGGAAACGAAACCACCACCAGCCCTACACCTTACCCCCAAGCCATAGCCTACTCCTGGCCCGTACGCTGGCACTGACCTGTGCGTCAGCACGTAGCCTGACCCTCCCACGTTTCCGTTCCCTCACCTGTGCCCTACTCCTTGCCGTTCCCTAACCCTAACCCTAGCCCAGTATGGAAACCCACCACCAGCCCTACACCTTACCCTACACCGTAGCCTACTCCTAGCCCATACGCTGGCACTGACCCGTGCGTCAGCACGTAGCCTGACCCTCCCACGTTTCCGTACCCTCACCTGTGCCCTAAGCCTTGCCGTTCCCTAACCCTAACCCTAGCCCGGAACGGAAACCGACCACCAGCCATACACCTTACCCCCAAGCCGTAGCCTGCTCCTGGCCCGTACGCTGGCACTGACCCATGTGTCTGCACGTAGCCTGACCCTCCCACGTTTCCGTACCCTCACCTGTGCCCTAAGACTTGCCGTTCCCTAACCCTAACCCTAGCCCGGAATGGAAAACCGCCACCAACACTACACCTTACCCTACGCCGTATCCTACTCCTGGCCCGTACGCTGGCACTGAACCGTGCGTCAGCACGTAACCTGACACTCCCTCGTTTCCGTACCCTCACATGTGCCCTAAGCCTTCCCGTTCCCTAACCCTAACCCTAGCCCGGAACGGAAACCCACCACCAACCCTACACCTTACCCTACGCCGTAGCCTACTCCTGGCCCGTACACCGGCACTGACCCGTGCGTCAGCACGTAGCCTGACCCTCCCACGTTTCCGTACCCGCACCTGTGCCCTAAGCCTTGCCGTTCCCTAACCCTAACCCTAGCCCGGAACGGAAACCCACCACCAGCCCTACACCTTACCCCCAAGCCGTAGCCTGCTCCTGGCCCGTACGCTGGCACTGACCCGTGCGTCAGCACGTAGCCTGACCCTCCCACGTTTCTGTACCCTCACCTGTGCCCTAAGCCTTGCCGTTCCCTAACCCTAACCCTAGCCCGGAATGGAAACCGACCACCAGCACTACACCTTACCCTACGCTGTAGCCTACTCCTGGCCCGTACGCTGGCACTGACCCGTGCGTCAGCACGTAGCCTGACCCACCCACGTTTCCGTACCCTCACCTGTGCCCTAAGACTTCCCGTTCCCTAACCCTAACCCTAGCCCGGAATGGAAACCCACCACCAGCCCTAAACCTTACCCCGAAGCCTTAGCCTACTCCTGGCCCGTACGCTGGCACTGACCCGTGCGTCAGCACGTAGCCTGACCCTCCCACGTTTCCGTACCCTTACCTGTGCCCTAATCATTGCCGTTCCCTAACCCTAACCCTAGCCCGCAACGGAAACCCACCACCAGCCCTACACCTTACCCTACGCCGTAGCCTATTCCTAGCCCATAGGCTGGCACTGACCCGTGCGTCAGCACGTAGCCTGACCCTCCCACGTTTCCGTACCCTCACCGGTGCCCTAAGCCTTGCCGTTCCCTAACCCTAACCCTAGCCCGGAACTGAAACCCACCACCAGCCCTACACCTTACCCTACGCCGTAGCCTACTCCTGGCCCGTAAGCTGGCACTGACCCGTGCGTCAGCACGTAGCCTGACCCTCCAACGTTTCCGTACCCTCAACTGTGCCCTAAGCCTTGCCGTTCCCTAACCCTAACCCTAACCTGGAACGGAAACCCACCACCAGCCCTACAACTTACCCCCAAGCCGTAGCCTACCCTGACCCGTACGCTGGCACTGACACGTGCGTCAGCACGTAGCCTGACACTCCCACGTTTCCGTACCCTCACCTGTGCCCTAAGCCTTGCCGTTCCCTAACCCTAACCCTAGCCCAGAACAGAAACCCACCAGCAGCCCTACACGTTACCCCAAAGCCATAGCTTACTCCTGGCCCGTACGCTGGCACTGATTCGTGCGTCAGCACGTAGCCTGACCCTCCTACGTTTCTGTACCCTCACCTGTGCCCTAAGCCTTGCCGTTCCCTAACCCTAACCCTAGCCCGGAACGGAAACCCACCACCAGCCCTGCAACTTAGCCCCAAGCCGTAGCCTATTCCTGGCCCGTACGCTGGCACTGACCCCTGCGTCAGCACGTAGCCTGGCCCTCCCACGTTTCCGTACCCTCACCTGTGCCCTAAGCCTTGCCGTTCCCTAACCCTAACCCTAGCCCGGAACGGAAACCCACCACCAGCCGTACACCTTACCCTACGCCGTAGCCTACTCCTGGCCCGTACGATGGCACTGACCCGTGCATCAGCACGTAACCTGACCCTCCTACGTTTCCGTACCCTCACCTGTGCCCTAAGCCTTGCCGTTCCCTAACCCTAACCCCAGCCCAGTATGGAAACCCACCACCAGCCCTACACCTTACCCTACGCCGTAGCCTACTCCTGGCCCGTACGCTGGCACTGACCCGTGCGTCAGCACGTAGCCTGACCCTCCCACGTTTCCGTACCCTCACCTGTGCCCTAAGTCTTGCCGTTCCCTAACCCTAACCCTAGCCCCTTACGGAAACCCACCACCAGCCCTACACCTTACCCCCAAGCCGTAGCCTACTCCTGGCCCGTACGCCGGCACTGACCCGTGCGTCAGCATGTAGCCTGACCCTCCCACGTTTCCTTCCCTCACCTGTGCCCTAAGCCTTGCCGTCCCCTAACACTAACCCTAGCCCGGAACGGAAACCCACCACAAGCCCTACACCTTACCCTACGCCGTAGCCTACTCCTGGCCCGTACGCTGGCACTGACCCGTGCGTCAGCACGTAGCCTGACCCTCCCACGTTTCCGTACCCTCACCTGTGCCCTAAGCCTTGCCGTTCCCTAACCCTAACCCTAGCCCCGAACGGAAAACCACCACCAGCCCTACACCTTACCCTACGCCGTAGCCTACTCCTGGCCCGTACGCTGGCACTGACCCGTGCGTCAGCACGTAGCCTGACCCTCCCACGTTTCCGTACCCTCACCTGTGCCCTAAGCCTTGCCGTTCCCTAACCCTAACCCTAGCCCGGAACGGAAACCCACCAGCAGCCCTACAAATTACCCCCAAGCCGTAGCCTACTCCGGGCTCGTACGCTGGCACTGACCCGTGCGTCAGCACGTAGCCTGACCCTCCCACGTTTCCGTACCCTCACCTGTGCCCTAAGCCTTGCCGTTCCCTAACCCTAACCCTAGCCCGGAACGGAAACCCACGACCAGCCCTATACCTTACCCTACGCCGTAGCCTACTCCAGGCCCGTACGCTGGCACTGACCCGTGCGTCAGCACGTAGCCTGACCCTCCCACGTTTCCGTACCCTCACCTGTGCCCTAAGCCTTGCCGTTCCCTAACCCTAACCCTAGCCCGGAACGGAAACCCACCACCAGCACTACACCTTACCCTACGCCGTAGCCTACTCCTGGCCCGTACGCTGGCACTGACCTGTGTGTCAGCACGTAGCCTGACACTCCCACGTTTCCGTACCTTCACCTGTGCCCTAAGCCTTGCCGTTCCCTAACCCTAACCCTAGCCCGGAACGGAAACCCACCACAAACCCTACACCTTACCCTACGCCGTAGCATACTCCTGGCCCGTACGCTTGCACTGACCCTTGCATCAGCACGTAGCGTGACCCTCCCACGTTTCCGTACCCTCAACTGTGCCCTAAGCCTTGCCGTTCCCTAACCCTAACCCTAGCCCGGAACGGAAACCCACCACCAGCCCTACACCTTACCCCCAAGCCGTAGCCTGCTCGTTGCCCGTACGCTGGCACTGACCCGTGCGTCAGCACGTAGCCTGACCCTCCCACGTTTCCGTACCCTCACCTGTGCCCTAAGCCTTGCCGTTCCCTAACCCTAACCCTAGCCCGGAACGGAAACCCACCACCAGCACTACACCTTACCCTACGCCGTAGCCTACTCCTGGACCGTACGCTGGCACTCTCCTGTGTGTCAGCACGTAGCCTGACCCTCCCACGTTTCCGTTCCCTCACCTGTGCCCTAAGCCTTGGCGTTCCCTAAGCCTAACCGTAGCCCGGAACGGAAACCCACCACCAGCCCTACACCTTAACCTACGCTGTAGCCTACTCCTGGCCCGTACGCTGGCACTGACCCGTGCGTCAGCACGTAGCCTGACCCTCCCAAGTTTCCGTACCCTCACCTGTGCCCTAAGCCTTGCCGTTCCCTAACCCTAACCCTAGCCCGGAAACGAAAGCACCACCAGCCCTACACCTTACCCCCAAGCCGTAGCCTACTCCTGGCCCGTACGCTGGCACTGACCCGTGCGTCAGCACGTAGCCTGACCCTCCCACGTTTCCGTTCCCTCACCTGTGCCCTAAGCCTTGCCGTTCCCTAACCCTAACCCTAGCCCAGTATGGAAACCCACCACCAGCCCTACACCTTACCCTACACCGTAGCCTACTCCTAGCCCATACGCTGGCACTGACCCGTGCGTCAGCACGTAGCCTGACCCTCCCACGTTTCCGTACCCTCACCTGTGCCCTAAGCCTTGCCGTTCCCTAACCCTAACCCTAGCCCGGAACGGAAACCGACCACCAGCCATACACCTTACTCCCAAGCCGTAGCCTGCTCCTGGCCCGTACGCTGGCACTGACCCATGTGTCTGCACGTAGCCTGACCCTCCCACGTTTCCGTACCCTCACCGGTGCCCTAAGACTTGCCGTTCCCTAACCCTAACCCTAGCCCGGAACGGAAACCCACCACCAGCCCTACAAATTACCCCCAAGCCGTAGCCTACTCCGGGCTCGTACGCTGGCACTGACCCGTGCGTCAGCACGTAGCCTGACCCTCCCACGTTTCAGTACCCTCACCTGTGCCCTAAGCCTTGCCGTTCCCTATCCCTAACCCTAGCCCGGAACGGAAACCCACGACCAGCCCTATACCTTACCCTACGCCGTAGCCTACTCCTGGCCCGTACGCTGGCACTGACCAGTGCGTCAGCACGTAGCCTGACCCTCCCACGTTTCCGTACCCTCACCTGTGCCCTAAGCCTTGCCGTTCCCTAACCCTAACCCTAGCCCGGAACGGAAACCCACCACCAGCCCTACACCTTACACTACGCCATAGCCTACTCCTGGCCCGTACGCTGGCACTGACCCGTGCGTCATCACGTAGCCTGACCCACCCACGTTGCCGTACCCTCACCTGTGCCCTAAGCCTTGCCGTTCCCTAACCCTAACCCTAGCCCGGTACGGAAACCCACCACCCGCCCTACACCTTACCCTACGCCGTAGCCTACTCCTGGCCCGTACGCTGGCACTGAGCCGTGCGTCAGCACGTAGGCTGACCCTCCCACGTTTCCGTACCCTCACCTGTGCCCTAAGCCTTGCCGTTCCCTAACCCTAACCCTAGCCCGGAACGGAAACCCACCACCAGCACTACACCTTACCCTACGCCGTAGCCTACTCCTGGCCCGTACGCTGGCACTGACCTGTGTGTCAGCACGTAGCCTGACACTCCCACGTTTCCGTACCTTCACCTGTGCCCTAAGCCTTGCCGTTCCCTAACCCTAACCCTAGCCCGGAACGGAAACCCACCACAAACCCTACACCTTACCCTACGCCGTAGCATACTCCTGGCCCGTACGCTTGCACTGACCCTTGCATCAGCACGTAGCCTGACCCTCCCACGTTTCCGTACCCTCAACTGTGCCCTAAGCCTTGCCGTTCCCTAACCCTAACCCTAGCCCGGAACGGAAACCCACCACCAGCCCTACACCTTACCCCCAAGCCGTAGCCTGCTCGTTGCCCGTACGCTGGCACTGACCCGTGCGTCAGCACGTAGCCTGACCCTCCCACGTTTCCGTACCCTCACCTGTGCCCTAAGCCTTGCCGTTCCCTAACCCTAACCCTAGCCCGGAACGGAAACCCACCACCAGCAGTACACCTTACCCTACGCCGTAGCCTACTCCTGGACCGTACGCTGGCACTGACCTGTGTGTCAGCACGTAGCCTGACCCTCCCACGTTTCCGTTCCCTCACCTGTGCCCTAAGCCTTGGCGTTCCCTAAGCCTAACCGTAGCCCGGAACGGAAACCCACCACCAGCCCTACACCTTAACCTACGCTGTAGCCTACTCCTGGCCCGTACGCTGGCACTGACCCGTGCGTCAGCACGTAGCCTGACCCTCCCAAGTTTCCGTACCCTCACCTGTGCCCTAAGCCTTGCCGTTCCCTAACCCTAACCCTAGCCCGGAAACGAAACCACCACCAGCCCTACACCTTACCCCCAAGCCATAGCCTACTCCTGGCCCGTACGCTGGCACTGACCTGTGCGTCAGCACGTAGCCTGACCCTCCCACGTTTCCGTTCCCTCACCTGTGCCCTACTCCTTGCCGTTCCCTAACCCTAACCCTAGCCCAGTATGGAAACCCACCACCAGCCCTACACCTTACCCTACACCGTAGCCTACTCCTAGCCCATACGCTGGCACTGACCCGTGCGTCAGCACGTAGCCTGACCCTCCCACGTTTCCGTACCCTCACCTGTGCCCTAAGCCTTGCCGTTCCCTAACCCTAACCCTAGCCCGGAACGGAAACCGACCACCAGCCATACACCTTACCCCCAAGCCGTAGCCTGCTCCTGGCCCGTACGCTGGCACTGACCCATGTGTCTGCACGTAGCCTGACCCTCCCACGTTTCCGTACCCTCACCTGTGCCCTAAGACTTGCCGTTCCCTAACCCTAACCCTAGCCCGGAACGGAAAACCGCCACCAACACTACACCTTACCCTACGCCGTATCCTACTCCTGGCCCGTACGCTGGCACTGACCTGTGTGTCAGCACGTAACCTGACACTCCCTCGTTTCCGTACCCTCACATGTGCCCTAAGCCTTCCCGTTCCCTAACCCTAACCCTAGCCCGGAACGGAAACCCACCACCAACCCTACACCTTACCCTACGCCGTAGCCTACTCCTGGCCCGTACACCGGCACTGACCCGTGCGTCAGCACGTAGCCTGACCCTCCCACGTTTCCGTACCCGCACCTGTGCCCTAAGCCTTGCCGTTCCCTAACCCTAACCCTAGCCCGGAACGGAAACCCACCACCAGCCCTACACCTTACCCCCAAGCCGTAGCCTGCTCCTGGCCCGTACGCTGGCACTGACCCGTGCGTCAGCACGTAGCCTGACCCTCCCACGTTTCTGTACCCTCACCTGTGCCCTAAGCCTTGCCGTTCCCTAACCCTAACCCTAGCCCGGAATGGAAACCGACCACCAGCACTACACCTTACCCTACGCTGTAGCCTACTCCTGGCCCATACGCTGGCACTGACCCGTGCGTCAGCACGTAGCCTGACCCACCCACGTTTCCGTACCCTCACCTGTGCCCTAAGACTTCCCGTTCCCTAACCCTAACCCTAGCCCGGAATGGAAACCCACCACCAGCCCTAAACCTTACCCCGAAGCCTTAGCCTACTCCTGGCCCGTACGCTGGCACTGACCCGTGCGTCAGCACGTAGCCTGACCCTCCCACGTTTCCGTACCCTTACCTGTGCCCTAATCATTGCCGTTCCCTAACCCTAACCCTAGCCCGCAACGGAAACCCACCACCAGCCCTACACCTTACCCTACGCCGTAGCCTATTCCTAGCCCATAGGCTGGCACTGACCCGTGCGTCAGCACGTAGCCTGACCCTCCCACGTTTCCGTACCCTCACCGGTGCCCTAAGCCTTGCCGTTCCCTAACCCTAACCCTAGCCCGGAACTGAAACCCACCACCAGCCCTACACCTTACCCTACGCCGTAGCCTACTCCTGGCCCGTACGCTGGCACTGACCCGTGCGTCAGCACGTAGCCTGACCCTCCAACGTTTCCGTACCCTCAACTGTGCCCTAAGCCTTGCCGTTCCCTAACCCTAACCCTAACCCGGAACGGAAACCCACCACCAGCCCTACAACTTACCCCCAAGCCGTAGCCTACCCTGACCCGTACGCTGGCACTGACACGTGCGTCAGCACGTAGCCTGACACTCCCACGTTTCCGTACCCTCACCTGTGCCCTAAGCCTTGCCGTTCCCTAAACCTAACCCTAGCCCAGAACAGAAACCCACCAGCAGCCCTACACGTTACCCCAAAGCCATAGCTTACTCCTGGCCCGTACGCTGGCACTGATTCGTGCGTCAGCACGTAGCCTGACCCTCCTACGTTTCTGTACCCTCACCTGTGCCCTAAGCCTTGCCGTTCCCTAACCCTAACCCTAGCCCGGAACGGAAACCCACCACCAGCCCTGCAACTTAGCCCCAAGCCGTAGCCTATTCCTGGCCCGTACGCTGGCACTGACCCCTGCGTCAGCACGTAGCCTGGCCCTCCCACGTTTCCGTACCCTCACCTGTGCCCTAAGCCTTGCCGTTCCCTAACCCTAACCCTAGCCCGGAACGGAAACCCACCACCAGCCGTACACCTTACCCTACGCCGTAGCCTACTCCTGGCCCGTACAATGGCACTGACCCGTGCATCAGCACGTAACCTGACCCTCCTACGTTTCCGTACCTTCACCTGTGCCCTAAGCCTTGCCGTTCCCTAACCCTAACCCTAGCCCAGTATGGAAACCCACCACGAGCCCTACACCTTACCCTACGCCGTAGCCTACTCCTGGCCCGTACGCTGGCACTGACCCGTGCGTCAGCACGTAGCCTGACCCTCCCACGTTTCCGTACCCTCACCTGTGCCCTAAGTCTTGCCGTTCCCTAACCCTAACCCTAGCCCCTTACGGAAACCCACCACCAGCCCTACACCTTACCCCCAAGCCGTAGCCTACTCCTGGCCCGTACGCCGGCACTGACCCGTGCGTCAGCACGTAGCCTGACCCTCCCACGTTTCCGTTCCCTCACCTGTGCCCTAAGCCTTGCCGTCCCCTAACACTAACCCTAGCCCGGAACGGAAACCCACCACAAGCCCTACACCTTACCCTACGCCGTAGCCTACTCCTGGCCCGTACGCTGGCACTGACCCGTGCGTCAGCACGTAGCCTGACCCTCCCACGTTTCCGTACCCTCACCTGTGCCCTAAGCCTTGCCGTTCCCTAACCCTAACCCTAGCCCCGAACGGAAAACCACCACCAGCCCTACACCTTACCCCACGCCGTAGCCTACTCCTGGCCCGTACGCTGGCACTGACCCGTGCGTCAGCACGTAGCCTGACCCTCCCACGTTTCCGTACCCTCACCTGTGCCCTAAGCCTTGCCGTTCCCTAACCCTAACCCTAGCCCGGAACGGAAACCCACCAGCAGCCCTACAAATTACCCCCAAGCCGTAGCCTACTCCGGGCTCGTACGCTGGCACTGACCCGTGCGTCAGCACGTAGCCTGACCCTCCCACGTTTCCGTACCCTCACCTGTGCCCTAAGCCTTGCCGTTCAATAACCCTAACCCTAGCCCGGAACGGAAACCCACGACCAGCCCTATACCTTACCCTACGCCGTAGCCTACTCCTGGCCCGTACGCTGGCACTGACCCGTGCGTCAGCACGTAGCCTGACCCTCCCACGTTTCCGTACCCTCACCTGTGCCCTAAGCCTTGCCGTTCCCTAACCCTAACCCTAGCCCGGAACGGAAACCCACCACCAGCACTACACCTTACCCTACGCCGTAGCCTACTCCTGGCCCGTACGCTGGCACTGACCTGTGTGTCAGCACGTAGCCTGACACTCCCACGTTTCCGTACCTTCACCTGTGCCCTAAGCCTTGCCGTTCCCTAACCCTAACCCTAGCCCGGAACGGAAACCCACCACAAACCCTACACCTTACCCTACGCCGTAGCATACTCCTGGCCCGTACGCTTGCACTGACCCATGCATCAGCACGTAGCCTGACCCTCCCACGTTTCCGTACCCTCAACTGTGCCCTAAGCCTTGCCGTTCCCTAACCCTAACCCTAGCCCGGAACGGAAACCCACCACCAGCCCTACACCTTACCCCCAAGCCGTAGCCTGCTCGTTGCCCGTACGCTGGCACTGACCCGTGCGTCAGCACGTAGCCTGACCCTCCCACGTTTCCGTACCCTCACCTGTGCCCTAAGCCTTGCCGTTCCCTAACCCTAACCCTAGCCCGGAACGGAAACCCACCACCAGCACTACACCTTACCCTACGCCGTAGCCTACTCCTGGACCGTACGCTGGCACTGACCTGTGTGTCAGCACGTAGCCTGACCCTCCCACGTTTCCGTTCCCTCACCTGTGCCCTAAGCCTTGGCGTTCCCTAAGCCTAACCGTAGCCCGGAACGGAAACCCACCACCAGCCCTACACCTTAACCTACGCTGTAGCCTACTCCTGGCCCGTACGCTGGCACTGACCCGTGCGTCAGCACGTAGCCTGACCCTCCCAAGTTTCCGTACCCTCACCTGTGCCCTAAGCCTTGCCGTTCCCTAACCCTAACCCTAGCCCGGAAACGAAACCACCACCAGCCCTACACCTTACCCCCAAGCCGTAGCCTACTCCTGGCCCGTACGCTGGCACTGACCCGTGCGTCAGCACGTAGCCTGACCCTCCCACGTTTCCGTTCCCTCACCTGTGCCCTAAGCCTTGCCGTTCCCTAACCCTAACCCTAGCCCAGTATGGAAACCCACCACCAGCCCTACACCTTACCCTACACCGTAGCCTACTCCTAGCCCATACGCTGGCACTGACCCGTGCGTCAGCACGTAGCCTGACCCTCCCACGTTTCCGTACCCTCACCTGTGCCCTAAGCCTTGCCGTTCCCTAACCCTAACCCTAGCCCGGAACGGAAACCGACCACCAGCCATACACCTTACTCCCAAGCCGTAGCCTGCTCCTGGCCCGTACGCTGGCACTGACCCATGTGTCTGCACGTAGCCTGACCCTCCCACGTTTCCGTACCCTCACCTGTGCCCTAAGACTTGCCGTTCCCTAACCCTAACCCTAGCCCGGAACGGAAAACCGCCACCAACACTACACCTTACCCTACGCCGTATCCTACTCCTGGCCCGTACGCTGGCACTGACCTGTGTGTCAGCACGTAACCTGACACTCCCTCGTTTCCGTACCCTCACATGTGCCCTAAGCCTTCCCGTTCCCTAACCCTAACCCTAGCCCGGAACGGAAACCCACCACCAACCCTACACCTTACCCTACGCCGTAGCCTACTCCTGGCCCGTACACCGGCACTGACCCGTGCGTCAGCACGTAGCCTGACCCTCCCACGTTTCCGTACCCGCACCTGTGCCCTAAGCCTTGCCGTTCCCTAACCCTAACCCTAGCCCGGAACGGAAACCCACCACCAGCCCTACACCTTACCCCCAAGCCGTAGCCTGCTCCTGGCCCGTACGCTGGCACTGACCCGTGCGTCAGCACGTAGCCTGACCCTCCCACGTTTCTGTACCCTCACCTGTGCCCTAAGCCTTGCCGTACCCTAACCCTAACCCTAGCCCGGAATGGAATACGACCACCAGCACTACACCTTACCCTACGCTGTAGCCTACTCCTGGCCCGTACGCTGGCACTGACCCGTGCGTCAGCACGTAGCCTGACCCTCCCACGTTTCCGTACCCTCACCTGTGCCCTAAGCCTTGCCGTTCCCTAACCCTAACCCTAGCCCAGAACAGAAACCCACCAGCAGCCCTACACGTTACCCCAAAGCCATAGCTTACTCCTGGCCCGTACGCTGGCACTGACCCGTGCGTCAGCACGTAGCCTGACCCTCCTACGTTTCTGTACCCTCACCTGTGCCCTAAGCCTTGCCGTTCCCTAACCCTAACCCTAGCCCGGAACGGAAACCCACCACCAGCCCTGCAACTTAGCCCCAAGCCGTAGCCTATTCCTGGCCCGTACGCTGGCACTGACCCCTGCGTCAGCACGTAGCCTGGCCCTCCCACGTTTCCGTACCCTCACCTGTGCCCTAAGCCTTGCCGTTCCCTAACCCTAACCCTAGCCCGGAACGGAAACCCACCACCAGCCGTACACCTTACCCTACGCCGTAGCCTACTCCTGGCCCGTACGCTGGCACTGACCCGTGCATCAGCACGTAACCTGACCCTCCTACGTTTCCGTATCCTCACCTGTGCCCTAAGCCTTGCCGTTCCCTAACCCTAACCCTAGCCCGGAACGGAAACCCACCACCAGCACTACACCTTACCCTACGCTGTAGCCTACTCCTGGCCCGTACGCTGGCACTGACCCGTGCGTCAGCACGTAGCCTGACCCACCCACGTTTCCGTACCCTCACCTGTGCCCTAAGACTTCCCGTTCCCTAACCCTAACCCTAGACCGGAATGGAAACCCACCACCAGCACTACACCTTACCCTACGCCGTAGCCTACTCCTGGCCCGTACGCTGGCACTGACCCGTGCGTCAGCACGTAGCCTGACCCTCCAACGTTTCCGTACCCTCACCTGTGCCCTAAGCCTTGCCGTTCCCTAACCCTAACCCTAACCCGGAACGGAAACCCACCACCAGCCCTACAACTTACCCCCAAGCCGTAGCCTACCCTGACCCGTACGCTGGCACTGACACGTGCGTCAGCACGTAGCCTGACACTCCCACGTTTCCGTACCCTCACCTGTGCCCTAAGCCTTGCCGTTCCCTAACCCTAACCCTAGCCCAGAACAGAAACCCACCAGCAGCCCTACACGTTACCCCAAAGCCATAGCTTACTCCTGGCCCGTACGCTGGCACTGACCCGTGCGTCAGCACGTAGCCTGACCCTCCTACGTTTCTGTACCCTCACCTGTGCCCTAAGCCTTGCCGTTCCCTAACCCTAACCCTAGCCCGGAACGGAAACCCACCACCAGCCCTGCAACTTAGCCCCAAGCCGTAGCCTATTCCTGGCCCGTACGCTGGCACTGACCCCTGCGTCAGCACGTAGCCTGGCCCTCCCACGTTTCCGTACCCTCACCTGTGCCCTAAGCCTTGCCGTTCCCTAACCCTAACCCTAGCCCGGAACGGAAACCCACCACCAGCCGTACACCTTACCCTACGCCGTAGCCTACTCCTGGCCCGTACGCTGGCACTGACACGTGCGTCAGCACGTAGCCTGACCCTCCCAAGTTTCCGTTCCCTCACCTGTGCCCTAAGCCTTGCCGTTCCCTAACCCTAACCCTAGCCCAGTATGGAAACCCACCACCAGCCCTACACCTTACCCCCAAGCCGTAGCCTGCTCGTGGACCGTACGCTGGCACTGACCCGTGCGTCAGCACGTAGCCTGACACTCCCACGTTTCCGTACCCTCACCTGTGCCCTAAGCCTTGCCGTTCCCTAACCCTAACCCTAACCCGGAACGGAAAACCACCACCAGCCCTACAACTTACCCCAAAGCCGTAGCGTACCCTGACCCGTACGCTGGCACTGACACGTGCGTCAGCACGTAGCCTGACCCTCCCACGTTTCCGTACCCTCACCTGTGCCCTAAGACTTGCCGTTCCCTAACCCTAACCCTAGCCCGGAACGGAAACCCACCACCAACCCTAGACCTTACCCTACACCGTAGCCTACTCCTGGCCCATACGCCGGCACTGACCCGTGCGTCAGCACGTAGCCTGACCCTCCCACGTTTCCGTACCCTCAACTGTGCCCTAAGCCTTGCCGTTCCCTAACCCTAACCCTAGCCCGGAACGGAAACCCACCACCAGCCCTACAAATTACCCACAAGCCGTAGCCTACTCTGTGCTCGTACGCTGGCACTGACCCGTGCGTCAGCACGTAGCCTGACCCTCCCACGTTTCCGTACCCTCACCTGTGCCCTAAGCCTTGCCGTTCCCTAACCCTAACCCTAGCCCGGAACGGAAACCCACGACCAGCCCTATACCTTACCCTATGCCGTAGCCTACTCCTGGCCCGTACTCTGGCACTGACCCATGCATCAGCACGTAGCCTGAGCCTCCCAAGTTTCCGTACCCTCACCTGTGCCCTAAGCCTTGCCGTTCCCTAACCCTAACCCTAGCCCGGTACGGAAACCCACCACCAGCACTACACCTTACCCTACACCGTAGCCTACTCCTGGCTCGTACGCTGGCACTGACCTGTGTGTCAGCACGTAGCCTGACCCTCCCACGTTTCCGTACCCTCACCTGTGCCCTAAGCCTTGCCGTTCCCTAACCCTAACACTAGCCCGGAACGGAAACCCACCACCAGCACTACAACTTACCCCCAAGCCGTAGCCTACACCTGGCCCGTACGCTGGCACTGACCCGTGCGTTAGCACGTAGCCTGGCCCTCCCACGTTTCCGTATCCTCACCAGTGCCCTAAGTCTTGCCGTTCCCTAACCCTAACACTAGCCCCGAACGGAAACCCATCACCAGCCCTACACCTAACCCTACGCCGTAGCCTACTCCTGGCCCGTACGCTGGCACTGACCCGTGCGTCAGCACGTAGCCTGACCCTCCCACTTTTCCGTACCCTCACCTGTGCCTAAGACTTGCCGTTCCCTTACCCTAACCCTAGCCCGGAATGGAAACCCACCACGAGCCCTAAACCTTACCCTAGGCCGTAGCCTACTCCTGGCCCGTAAGCTGGCACGGACACGTGAGTCAGCACATAGCCTGACCCTCCCAAGTTTCCGTACCCTCACCTGTGCCCTAAGCCTTGCGGTTCCCTAACCCTAACCCTAGCCCGGAACGGAAACCCACCACCAGCCCTACACCTTACCCTACGCCGTACCCTACTCCTGGCCCGTACGCTGGCATTGACCCCTACGTCAGCACGTAGCCTGTCCCTCCCACGTTTCCGTACCCTCACCTGTGCCCTAAGCCTTGCCGTTCCCTAACACTAACCCTTGCCCGGAACGGAAACCCACCACCAGCCCTATACCTTACCCTACGCCGTAGCCTACTCCTGACCCTTACGCTGGCACTGACCCCTCCGTCAGCAGGTAGCCTGTCCCTCCCACGTTTCCGTACCCTCACCTGTGCCCTAAGCCTTGCCGTCCCCTAACACTAACCCTAGCCCAGAACGGAAACCCACCACAAGCCCTACACCTTACCCTACGCCGTAGCCTACTCCTGGCCCGTACACTGGCACTGACCCGTGCGTCAGCACGTAGCCTGACCCTCCCACGTTTCCGTACCCTCACCTGTGCCCTAAGCCTTGCCGTTCCCTAACCCTAACCCTAGCCCCGAACGGAAAACCACCACCAGCCCTACACCTTACGCTACGCCGTAGCCTACTCCTGGCCCGTACGCTGGCACTGAACCGTGCGTCAGCACGTAGCCTGACCCTCCCACGTTTCCGTACCCTCACCTGTGCCCTAAGCCTTGCCGTTCCCTAACCCTAACCCTAGCCCGGAACGGAAACCCACCACCAGCCCTACAACTTACCCCCAAGCCGTAGCCTACTCCGGGCTCGTACGCTCGCACTGACCCGTGCGTCAGCACGTAGCCTGACCCTCCCACATTTCCGTACCCTCACCTGTGCCCTAAGCCTTGCCGTTCCCTAACCCTAACCCTAGCCCGGTACGGAAACCCACCACCCGCCCTACACCTTACCCTACGCCGTAGCCTACTCCTGGCCCGTACGCTGGCACTGAGCCGTGCGTCAGCACGTAGCCTGACCCTCCCACGTTTCCGTACCCTCACCTGTGCCCTAAGCCTTGCCGTTCCCTAACCCTAACTCTAGCCCGGAACGGAAACCCACCACCAGCCCTAAACCTTACCCTACGCCGTAGCCTACTCCTGGCCCGTACGCTGGCACTGACCCGTGTGACAGCACGTAGCCTGACCCTCCCACGTTTCTGTACCCTCACCTGTGCCCTAAGCCTTGCCGTTCCCGAACCCTAACCCTAGACCGGAATGGAAACCCACCACCAACACTACACCTAACCCTATGCCGTAGCCTACTCCTGGCCCGTACGCTGGAAATGACCCGTGTGTCAGCACGTAGCCTGACCCTCCCACGTTTCCGTACCCTCACCTGTGCCCTAAGCCTTGCCGTTCCCTAACCCTAACCCTAGCCCGGAACGGAAACCCACCACCAGCCCTACACCATACCCTACGCCGTAGCCTACTGCTGGCCCGTACCCTGGCACTGACCCGTGCGTCAGCACGTAGCCTGACCCTCCCACGTTTCCGTAACCTCACCTGTGCCCTAAGCCTTGCCGTTCCCTAACACTAACCCTAGCCCGGTACGGAAACCCTCCACCAGCCCTACACCTTACCCTATGCTGTAGCCTACTCCTGGCCCGTACTCTGGCACTGACCCATGCATCAGCACGTAGCCTGAGCCTCCCAAGTTTCCGTACCCTCACCTGTGCCCTAAGCCTTGCCGTTCCCTAACCCTAACCCTAGCCCGGAACGGAAAACTACCACCAGCCCTACACCTTACCCCCAAGCCGTAGCCTACTCCTGGCCCGTACGCTGGCACTGACCCGTGCGTCAGCACGTAGCCTGTCCCTCCCACGTTTCCGTACCCTCACCTGTGCCCTAAGCCTTGCCGTTCCCTAACACTAACCCTAGCCCGGAGCGGAAACCCACAACCAGCCCTACAACTTAGCCCCAAGCCGTAGCGTATTCCTGGCCCGTACACTGGCACTGACCCCTGCGTCAGCACGTAGCCAGACCCTCCCACGTTTCCGTACACTCACCTGTGCCCTAAGCCTTGCCGTTCCCTAAACCGAACCCTAGCCCGGAACGGAAAACCACCACCAGCCCTACCCGTTACCCCCAAGCCGTAGCCTACTCCTGGCCCGTACGCTGGCACTGACAAGTGCGTCAGCATGTAGCCTGACCCTCCCACGTTTCCGTACCCTCACCTGTGCCCTAAGCCTTGCCGTTCCCTAATCGTAACCCTAGCCCGGAACGGAAACCCACCACCAGCCCTACACCTTACCCTACGCCGTAGCCTACTCCTGGCCCGTAGGCCGGCACTGACCCGTATGTCAGCACGTAGCCTGACCCTCCCACGTTTCCGTACCCTCACCAGTGCCCTAAGCATTGCCGTTCCGTAACCCTAACCCTAGCCCGGAACAGAAACCCACCACCAGCCCTACACCTTACCCCCAAGCCGTAGCCTACTCCTGGCCCGTACGCTGGCACTGACCCGTACGTCAGGATGTAGCCCGACCCTCCCACGTTTCCGTACCCTCACCTGTGCCCTAAGCCTTGCCGTTCCCTAACCCTAACCCTAGCCCGGAACGGAAACCCACCACCAGCCCTACACCATACCCCCAAGCCGTAGCCTACTCCTGGCCCATACGCTGGCACTGACCCGTGCGTCAGCACGTAGCCGGAACCTCCCACGTTTCCGTACCCTCACCTGTGCCCTAAGCCTTGCCGTTCCCTAACCCTAACCCTAGCCCGGAACAGAAACCCACCAGCAGCCCTACACCTTACCCTACGCCGTACCCTACTCCTGGCCCGTACACAGGCACTGACCCCTGGGACAGCACGTAACCTGACCCTCCCACGTTTCTGTACCCTCACCTGTGCCCTAAGCCTTGCCGTTCCCTAACCCTAACCCTAGCCCGGAACGGAAACCCACCACCAGCCCTACACCTTACCCTACGCCGTAGCCTACTCCTGGCCCGTACGCTGGCACTGACACGTGCGTCAGCACTTAGCCTGACCCTCCCACGTTTCCGTATCCTCAACTGTGCCCTAAGCCTTGCCGTTCCCTAACCCTAACCCTAGCCCGGAACGGAAACCCACCACCAGCCCTACACCTTACATCCAAGCCGTAGCCTACTTCTGGCCCGTACGCTGGCACTGACCCGTGCGTCAGCATGTAGCCTGGCCCTCCCACGTTTCCGTACCCTCACCTGTGCCCTAAGCCTTGCTGTTCCCTAACCCTAACCCTAGCCCGGAACGGAAACCCACCACCAGCCCTACAACTTAGCCCCAAGCCGTAGCCTATTCCTGGCCCGTACGCTGGCACTGACCCCTGCGTCAGCACGTAGCCTGACCCTCCCACGTTTCCTTACCCTCAGCTGTGCCGTAAGCCTTGCCGTTCCCTAAGCCTAACCATAGCCCTGAACGGAAACCCACCACCAGCCCTACACCTTACCCCCAAGTCGTACCCTACTCCTGGCCAGTACGCTGGCACTGACCCCTCGGTCAGCACGTAGCCTGACCCTCCCACGTTTCCGTACCCTCACCTGTGCCCTAAGCCTTGCCGTTCCCTAACCCTAACCCTAGCCCGGAACGGAAACCAACCACCAACCCTACACCTTACCCTACGCCGTAGCCTTCTCCTGGCCCGTACGCTGGCACTGACCCGTGCATCAGCACGTAGCCTGACCCTCCCACGTTTCCGTACCCTCACCTGTGCCCTAAGCCTTGCCGTTCCCTAACCCTAACCCTAGCCCGGAACGGAAACCCACCACCAGCCCTACACCTTACCCTATGCCGTAGCCTACTCCTGGCCCGTACGCTGGCACTGACCCGTGCGTCAGCATGTAGCCTGACCCTCCCACGTTTCCGTACCCTCACCTGTGGCCTAAGCCTTGCCATTCCCTAACCCAAAACCTAGCCTGGAATGGAAACCCACCAACATCCCTATACCTTACCCCCAAGCCGTAGCCTACTCCTGGCCCGTACGCTGGCACTGACCCGTGCGTCAGCACGTAGCCTGAACCTCCCACGTTTCCGTACCCTCACCTGTGCCCTAAGCCTTGCCGTTCCCTAACCCTAACCCTAGCCCGGAACGGAAACCCACCACCAGCACTACACCTTACCCTACGCCGTAGCCTACTCCTGGCCCGTACGCTGGCACTGACCTGTGTGTCAGCACGTAGCCTGACCCTCCCACGATTCCGTACCCTCACCTGTGCCCTAAGCCTTGCCGTTCACTAACCCTAACCCTAGCCCGGAACGGAAACCCACCACCAGCCCTACACCTTACCCTACGCCGTAGCCTACTCCTGGCCCGTACGCTGGCACTGACCCGTGCGTCAGAACGTAGCCTCACCCTCCCACGTTTCCGTACCCTCACCTGTGCCCTAAGCCTTGCCGTTCCCTAACCCTAACCCTAGCCCGGAATGGAAACCCACCACCAGCCCTACAACTTACCCTACGCCGTAGCCTACTCCTGGCCAGTACGCTGGCACTGACCCATGCGTCAGCACGTAGCCTGACCCACCCACGTTTCCGTACCCTCACCTGTGCCTTAAGCCTTGCCGTTCCCTAACCCTAACCCTAGCCCGGAACGGAAACCCACCACCAGCCCTACACCTTACCCTATGCCGTAGCCTACTCCTGGCCCGTACGCTGGCACTGACCCGTGCGTCAGCACGTAGCCTGACCCTCCCACGTGTACGTACCCTCACCTGTGCCCTAAGACTTGCCGTTCCATAACCCTAACCCTAGCCCGGAACGGAAACCCTCCATCAGCCCTACACCTTACCCTACGCCGTAGCCTACTCCTGGCCCGTAAGCTGGCACTGAACCCTGCGTCAACACGTAGCCTGACCCTCCCACGTTTCCGTACCCTCACCTGAGCCCTAAGCCTTGCCGTTCCCTAACCCTAACTCTAGACCGGAACGGAAACCCACCACCAGCCCTACACCTTACCCTACGCCGTAGCCTACTCCTGGCCCGTACGCTGGCACTGGCCCGTGTGACAGCACGTAGTCTGACCCTCCCACGTTTCTGTACCCTCAACTGTGCCCTAAGCCTTGCCGTTCCCTAACCCTAACCCTAGCCCGGAACAGAAACCCACCACCAGCACTACACCTTACCCTATGCCGTAGCCTACTCCTGGCCCGTACGCTGGCACTGACCAGTGTGTTAGCACGTAGCCTGACCCTCCCACGTTTCCGTACCCTCACCTGTGCCCTAAGCCTTGCCGTTCCCTAACCCTAACCCTAGCCCGGAACGGAAACCCACCACCAGCCCTACACCTTACCCCCAAGCCGTAGCCTACACCTGGCCCGTACGCTGGCACTGACCCGTGCGTTAGCACGTAGCCTGGCCCTCCCACGTTTCCGTACCCTCACCTGTGCCCTAAGCCTTGCCGTTCCCTAACCCTAACCCTAGCCCGGTATGGAAACCCACCACCAGCCCTACCCCTTACCCCCAAGCCGTAGCCTACTCCTGGCCCGTACGCTGGCACTGACAAGTGCGTCAGCACGTAGCCTGACCCTCCCACGTTTCCGTACTGTCACCTGTGCCCTAAGCATTGCCGTTCCCTAATCGTATCCCTAGCCCGGAACGGAAAGCCACCACCAGCCTTACACCTTACCCTACGCCGTAGCCTACTCCTGGCCCGTACGCTGGCCCTGACCCGTGCGTCAGCACGTAGCCTGACCCTCCCACGTTTCCGTACCCTCACCTGTGCCCTAAGGCTTGCCGTTCCCTAACCCTAACCCTAGCCCGGAACGGAAACCCACCACCAGCCTTACACCTTACCCCCAAGCCGTAGCCTACTCCTGGCCCGTACGATGGCACTGACCCATGCGTCAGCACGTAGCCTGACCCTCCCACGTTTCCGTACCCTCACCTGTGCCCTAAGGCTTGCCGTTCCCTAACCCTAACCCTAGCCCGGAACGGAAACCCACCACCAGCCCTACACCTTACCCCCAAGCCGTAGCCTACTCCTGGCCCGTACGATGGCACTGACCCATGCGTCAGCACGTAGACTGACCCTCCCACGTTTTCGTACCCTCACCTGTGCCCTAAGCCTTGCCGTTCCCTAACCCTAACCCTAGCCTGGAACGGAAACCCACCACAAGCCCTACACCTTACCCTACGCCGTAGCCTACTCCTGGCCCGTACGCTGGCACTGAACCGTGCGTCAGCACGTAGCCTGACCCTCCCACGTTTCCGTACCCTCACCTGTGCCCTAAGGCTTGCCTTTCCCTAACCCTAACCCTAGCCCGGAACGGAAACCCACCACCAGCCCTACACCTTACCCTACGCAGTAGCCTACTCCTGGCCCGAACGCTGTCACTGACCCGTGCGTCAGCACGTAGCCTGGCCCTCCCACGTTTCCGTACCCTCACCTGTGCCCTAAGCCTTGCTGTTCCCTAACCCTAACCCTAGCCCGGAACGGAAACCCACCACCAGCCCTAAAACTTAGCCCCAAGCCGTAGCCTATTCCTGGCTCGTACGCTGGCACTGACCCCTGCGTCAGCACGTAGCCTGACCCTCCCACGTTTCCGTACCCTCACCTGTGCCCTAAGCCTTGCCGTACCGTAACCCTAACCTAAGCCCGGAATGGAAACCCTCCACCAGCCCTACACCTTACCCTACGCCGTAGCCTACTCCTGGCCCGTACGCTGGCACTGACCCCTCCGTCAGCACGTAGCCAGTCCCTCCCACGTTTCCGTACCCTCACCTGTGCCCTAAGCCTTGCCGTTCCCTAACACTAACCCTAGCCCGGAAAGGAAACCCACCACCAGCCCTATACCTTACCCTACACCGTAGCCTACACCTGACCCGTACGCTGGCACTGACCCCTCCGTCAGCACGTAGCCTGTCCCTCCCACGTTTCCGTACCCTCACCTGTGCCCTAAGCCTTGCCGTCCCCTAACACTAACCCAAGCCCAGAACGGAAACCCACCACAAGCCCTACACCTTACCCTATGCCGTAGCCTACTCCTGGCCCGTACGCTGGCACTGACCCGTGCGTCAGCACGTAGCCTGACCCTCCCACGTTTCCGTACCCTCACCTGTGCCCTAAGCCTTGCCGTTCCCTAACCCTAACCCTAGCCCCGAACGGAAAACCACCACCAGCCCTACACCTTACCCTACGCCGTAGCCTACTCCTGGCCCGTACGCTGGCACTGACCCGTGCGTCAGCACGTAGCCTGACCCTCCCACGTTTCCGTACCCTCACCTGTGCCCTAAGCCTTGCCGTTCCCTAACCCTAACCCTAGCCCGGAACGGAAACCCACCACCAGCCCTACAAATTACCCCCAAGCCGTAGCCTACTCCGTGCTCGTACGCTGGCACTGACCCGTGCGTCAGCACGTAGCCTGACCCTCCCACGTTTCCGTACCCTCACCTGTGCCCTAAGCCTTGCCGTTCCCTAACCCTAACCCTAGCCCGGAACGGAAACCCACGACCAGCCCTATACCTTACCCTACGCTGTAGCCTACTCCTGGCCCGTACGCTGGCACTGAGCCGTGCGTCAGCACGTAGCCTGACCCTCCCACGTTTCCGTACCCTCACCTGTGCCCTAAGCCTTGCCGTTCCCTAACCCTAACTCTAGCCCGGAACGGAAACCCACCACCAGCCCTACACCTTACCCTACGCCGTAGCCTACTCCTGGCCCGTACGCTGGCACTGACCCGTGTGACAGCACGTAGCCAGACCCTCCCACGTTTCTGTACCCTCACCTGTGCCCTAAGCCTTGCCGTTCCCTAACCCTAACCCTAGCCCAGAACGGAAACCCACCACCAGCACTACACCTTACCCTACGCCGTAGTCTACTCCTGGCCCGTACGCTGGCACTGACCAGTGTGTCAGCACGTAGCCTGACCCTCCCACGTTTCCGTACCCTCACCTGTGCCCTAAGCCTTGCCGTTCCCTACCCCTAACCCTAGCCCAGAACGGAAACCCACCACCAGCCCTACACCTTACCCCCAAGCCGTAGCCTACACCTGGCCCGTACGCTGGCACTGACCCGTGCGTTAGCACGTAGCCTGGCCCTCCCACGTTTCCGTACCCTCACCAGTGCCCTAAGCCTTGCCGTTCCCTAACCCTAACCCTAGCCCAGAACGGAAACCCATCACCAGCCCTACACCTAACCCTATGCCGTAGCCTACTCCTGGCCCGCACGCTGGAAATGACCCGTGCGTCAGCACGTAGCCTGACCCTCCCACGTTTCCGTACCCTCACCTGTGCCCTAAGCCTTGCCGTTCCCTAACCCTAACCCTGGCCTGGAACGGAAACCCACCACAAGCCCTACACCATACCCTACGCCGTAGCCTACTCCTGGCCCGTACACTGGCACTGACCCGTGCGTCAGCACGTAGCCTGACCCTCCCACGTTTCCGTAACCTCACCTGTGCCCTAAGCCTTGCCGTTCCCTAACACTAACCCTAGCCCGGTACGGAAACCCTCCACCAGCCCTACACCTTACCCTATGCCGTAGCCTACTCCTGGCCCGTACTCTGGCACTGAACCATGCATCAGCACGTAGCCTGAGCCTCCCAAGTTTCCGTACCCTCACCTGTGCCCTAAGCCTTGCCGTTCCCTAACCCTAACCCTAGCCCGGTACGGAAACCCACCACCAGCACTACACCTTACCCTACGCCGTAGCCTACTCCTGGCCCGTACGCTGGCACTGACCTGTGTGTCAGCACGTAGCCTGACCCTCCCACGTTTCCGTACCCTCACCTGTGCCCTAAGCCTTGCCGTTCCCTAACCCTAACCCTAGCCCGGAACGGAAACCCACCACCAGCACTACAACTTACCCCCAAGCCGTAGCCTACACCTGGCCCGTACGCTGGCACTGACCCGTGCGTTAGCACGTAGCCTGGCCCTCCCACGTTTCCGTATCCTCACCAGTGCCCTAAGCCTTGCCGTTCCCTAACCCTAACACTAGCCCAGAACGGAAACCCATCACCAGCCCTACACCTAACCCTACGCCGTAGCCTACTCCTGGCCCGTACGCTGGCACTGACCCGTGCGTCAGCACGTAGCCTGACCCTCCCACTTTTCCGTACCCTCACCTGTGCCTAAGACTTGCCGTTCCCTTACCCTAACCCTAGCCCGGAATGGAAACCCACCACGAGCCCTAAACCTTACCCTAGGCCGTAGCCTACTCCTGGCCCGTACGCTGGCACGGACACGTGAGTCAGCACATAGCCTGACCCTCCCAAGTTTCCGTACCCTCAACTGTGCCCTAAGCCTTGCCGTTCCCTAACCCTAACCCTAGCCCGGAACGGAAACCCACCACCAGCCCTACACCTTACCCTACGCCGTACCCTACTCCTGGCCCGTACGCTGGCACTGACCCCTCCGTCAGCACGTAGCCTGTCCCTCCCACGTTTCCGTACCCTCACCTGTGCCCTAAGCCTTGCCGTTCCCTAACACTAACCCTTGCCCGGAACGGAAACCCACCACCAGCCCTATACCTTACCCTACGCCGTAGCCTACTCCTGAACCTTACGCTGGCACTGACCCCTCCGTCAGCAGGTAGCCTGTCCCTCCCACTTTTCCGTACCCTCACCTGTGCCCTAAGCCTTGCCGTCCCCTAACACTAACCCTAGCCCAGAACGGAAACCCACCACAAGCCCTACACCTTACCCTACGCCGTAGCCTACTCCTGGCCCATACGCTGGCACTGACCCGTAGCCTGACCCTCCCACGTTTACGTACCCTCACCTGTGCCCTAAGCCTTGCCGTTCCCTAACCCGAACCCTAGCCCCGAACGGAAAACCACCACCAGCCCTACACCTTACCCTACGCCGTAGCCTACTCCTGGCCCGTACGCTGGCACTGAACCGTGCGTCAGCACGTAGCCTGACCCTCCCACGTTTCCGTACCCTCACCTGTGCCCTAAGCCTTGCCGTTCCCTAACCCTAACCCTAGCCCGGAACGGAAACCCACCACCAGCCCTACAACTTACCCCCAAGCCGTAGCCTACTCCGGGCTCGTACGCTGGCACTGACACGTGCGTCAGCACGTAGCCTGACCCTCCCACATTTCCGTACCCTCACCTGTGCCCTAAGCCTTGCCGTTCCCTAACCCTAACCCTAGCCCGGAACGGAAACCCACGACCAGCCCTATACCTTACCCTACGCCGTAGCCTACTCCTGGCCCGTACGCTGGCACTGACCTGTGCGTCAGCACGTAGCCTGACCCTCCCACGTTTCCGTACCCTCACCTGTGCCCTAAGCCTTGCCGTTCCCTAACCCTAACCCTAGCCCGGAACGGAAACCCACCACCAGCTCTACACCTTACACTACGCCATAGCCTACTCCTGGCCCGTACGCTGGCACTGACCCGTGCGTCATCACGTAGCCTGACCCACCCACGTTGCCGTACCCTCACCTGTGCCCTAAGCCTTGCCGTTCCCTAACCCTAACCCTAGCCCGGTACGGAAACCCACCACCCGCCCTACACCTTACCCTACGCCGTAGCCTACTCCTGGCCCGTACGCTGGCACTGAGCCGTGCGTCAGCACGTAGCCTGACCCTCCCACGTTTCCGTACCCTCACCTGTGCCCTAAGCCTTGCCGTTCCCTAACCCTAACTCTAGCCCGGAACGGAAACCCACCACCAGCCCTACACCTTACCCTACGCCGTAGCCTACTCCTGGCCCGTACGCTGGCACTGACCCGTGTGACAGCACGTAGCCTGACCCTCCCACGTTTCTGTACCCTCACCTGTGCCCTAAGCCTTGCCGTTCCCTAACCCTAACCCTAGACCGGAATGAAACCCACCACCAGCACTACACCTTACCCTACGCCGTAGCCTACTCCTGGCCCGTACACTGGCACTGACCAGTGTGTCAGCACGTAGCCTGACCCTCCCACGTTTCCGTACCCTCACCTGTGCCCTAAGCCTTGCCGTTCCCTAACCCTAACCCTAGCCCGGAACGGAAACCCACCACCAGCCCTACACCTTACCCCCAAGCCGTAGCCTACACCTGGCCCGTACGCTGGCACTGACCCGTGCGTTAGCACGTAGCCTGGCCCTCCCACGTTTCCGTACCCTCACCAGTGCCCTAAGCCTTGCCGTTCCCTAACCCTAACCCAAGCCCAAAACGGAAACCCATCACCAGCCCTACACCTAACCCTATGCCGTAGCCTACTCCTGGCCCGTACGCTGGAAATGACCCGTGTGTCAGCACGTAGCCTGACCCTCCCACTTTTCCGTACCCTCACCTGTGCCCTAAGCCTTGCCGTTCCCTAACCCTAACCCTAGCCCGGAACGGAAACCCACCACCAGCCCTACACCATACCCTACGCCGTAGCCTACTCCTGGCCCGTACACTGGCACTGACCCGTGCGTCAGCACGTAGCCTGACCCTCCCACGTTTCCGTAACCTCACCTGTGCCCTAAGCCTTGCCGTTCCCTAACACTAACCCTAGCCCGGTACGGAAACCCTCCACCAGCCCTACACCTTACCCTATGCCGTAGCCTACTCCTGGCCCGTACTCTGGCACTGACCCATGCATCAGCACGTAGCCTGAGGCTCCCAAGTTTCCGTACCCTCACCTGTGCCCTAAGCCTTGCCGTTCCCTAACCCTAACCCTAGCCCGGAACGGAAAACTACCACCAGCCCTACACCTTACCCCCAAGCCGTAGCCTACTCCTGGCCCGTACGCTGGCACTGACCCGTGCGTCAGCACGTAGCCTGTCCCTCCCACGTTTCCGTACCCTCACCTGTGCCCTAAGCCTTGCCGTTCCCTAACCCTAACCCTAGCCCGGAGCGGAAACCCACCACCAGCCCTACAACTTAGCCCCAAGCCGTAGCGTATTCCTGGCCCGTACGCTGGCACTGACCCCTGCGTCAGCACGTAGCCAGACCCTCCCACGTTTCCGTACCCTCACCTGTGCCCTAAGCCTTGCCGTTCCGTAACCCTAACCCTAGCCCGGAATGGAAACCCTCCACCAGCCCTACACCTTACCCTACGCCATAGCCTACTCCTGGCCAGTACGCTGGCACTGACCCCTGCGTGAGCATGTAGCCTGACCCTCCCACGTTTCTGTACCCTCACCTGTGCCCTTAGCCTTGCCGTTCCCTAAACCTAACCCTAGCCCGGAACGGAAAACCACCACCAGCCCTACCCGTTACCCACAAGCCGTAGCCTACTCCTGGCCCGTACGCTGGCACTGACAAGTGCGTCAGCACGTAGCCTGACCCTCCCACGTTTCCGTACCCTCACCTGTGCCCTAAGCCTTGCCGTTCCCTAATCGTAACCCTAGCCCGGAACGGAAACCCACCACCAGCCCTACACCTTACCCTACGCCGTAGCCTACTCCTGGCCCGTACGCCGGCACTGACTCATATGTCAGCACGTAGCCTGACCCTCCCACGTTTCCGTACCCTCACCAGTGCCCTAAGCATTGCCGTTCCGTAACCCTAACCCTAGCCCGGAACAGAAACCCACCACCAGCCCTACACCTTACCCCCAAGCCGTAGCCTACTCCTGGCCCGTACGCTGGCACTGACCCGTACGTCAGGATGTAGCCCGACCCTCCCACGTTTCCGTACCCTCACCTGTGCCCTAAGCCTTGCCGTTCCCTAACCCTAACCCTAGCCCCGAACGGAAAACCACCACCAGCCCTACACCTTACCCTACGCCGTAGCCTACTCCTGGCCCGTACGCTGGCACTGAACCGTGCGTCAGCACGTAGCCTGACCCTCCCACGTTTCCGAACCCTCACCTGTGCCCTAAGCCTTGCCGTTCCCTAACCCTAACCCTAGCCCGGAACGGAAACCCACCACCAGCCCTACAACTTACCCCCAAGCCGTAGCCTACTCCGGGCTCGTACGCCTGCACTGACCCGTGCGTCAGCACGTAGCCTAACCCTCCCACATTTCCGTACCCTCACCTGTGCCCTAAGCCTTGCCGTTCCCTAACGCTAACCCTAGCCCGGAACGAAAACCCACGACCAGCCCTATACCTTACCCTACGCCGTAGCCTACTCCTGGCCCGTACGCTGGCACTGAGCCGTGCGTCAGCACGTAGCCTGACCCTCCCACGTTTCCGTACCCTCACCTGTGCCCTAAGCCTTGCCGTTCCCTAACCCTAACTCTAGCCCGGAACGGAAACCCACCACCAGCCCTAAACCTTACCCTACGCCGTAGCCTACTCCTGGCCCGTACGCTGGCACTGACCCGTGTGACAGCACGTAGCCTGAACCTCCCACGTTTCTGTACCCTCACCTGTGCCCTAAGCCTTGCCGTTCCCTAACCCTAACCCTAGACCGGAATGGAAACCCACCACCAGCACTAAACCTAACCCTATGCCGTAGCCTACTCCTGGCCCGTACGCTGGAAATGACCCGTGTGTCAGCACGTAGCCTGACCCTCCCACGTTTCCGTACCCTCACCTGTGCCCTAAGCCTTGCCGTTCCCTAACCCTAACCCTAGCCCAGAACGGAAACCCACCACCAGCCCTACACCTTACACCCAAGCCGTAGCCTACACCTGGCCCGTACGCTGGGACTGACCCGTGCGTTAGCACGTAGCCTGGCCCTCCCACGTTTCCGTACCCTCACCAGTGCCCTAAGCCTTGCCGTTCCCTAACCCTAACCCTAGCCCAGAACGGAAACCCATCACCAGCCCTACACCTAACCCTATGCCGTAGCCTACTCCTGGCCCGTACGCTGGAAATGACCCGTGCGTCAGCACGTAGCCTGACCCTCCCACGTTTCCGTACCCTCACCTGTGCCCTAAGCCTTGCCGTTCCCTAACCCTAACCCTGGCCTGGAACGGAAACCCACCACAAGCCCTACACCATACCCTACGCCGTAGCCTACTCCTGGCCCGTACACTGGCACTGACCCGTGCGTCAGCACGTAGCCTGACCCTCCCACGTTTCCGTAACCTCACCTGTGCCCTAAGCCTTGCCGTTCCCTAACACTAACCCTAGCCCGGTACGGAAACCCTCCACCAGCCCTACACCTTACCCTATGCCGTAGCCTACTCCTGGCCCGTACTCTGGCACTGACCCATGCATCAGCACGTAGCCTGAGCCTCCCAAGTTTCCGTACCCTCACCTGTGCCCTAAGCCTTGCCGTTCCCTAACCCTAACCCTAGCCCGGTACGGAAACCCACCACCAGCACTACACCTTACCCTACGCCGTAGCCTACTCCTGGCCCGTACGCTGGCACTGACCTGTGTGTCAGCACGTAGCCTGACCCTCCCACGTTTCCGTACCCTCACCTGTGCCCTAAGCCTTGCCGTTCCCTAACCCTAACCCTAGCCCGGAACGGAAACCCACCACCAGCACTACAACTTACCCCCAAGCCGTAGCCTACACCTGGCCCGTACGCTGGCACTGACCCGTGCGTTAGCACGTAGCCTGGCCCTCCCACGTTTCCGTATCCTCACCAGTGCCCTAAGCCTTGCCGTTCCCTAACCCTAACACTAGCCCAGAACGGAAACCCATCACCAGCCCTACACCTAACCCTACGCCGTAGCCTACTCCTGGCCCGTACGCTGGCACTGACCCGTGCGTCAGCACGTAGCCTGACCCTCCCACTTTTCCGTACCCTCACCTGTGCCTAAGACTTGCCGTTCCCTTACCCTAACCCTAGCCCGGAATGGAAACCCACCACGAGCCCTAAACCTTACCCTAGGCCGTAGCCTACTCCTGGCCCGTACGCTGGCACGGACACGTGAGTCAGCACATAGCCTGACCCTCCCAAGTTTCCGTACCCTCAACTGTGCCCTAAGCCTTGCCGTTCCCTAACCCTAACCCTAGCCCGGAACGGAAACCCACCACCAGCCCTACACCTTACCCTACGCCGTACCCTACTCCTGGCCCGTACGCTGGCACTGACCCCACCGTCAGCACGTAGCCTGTCCCTCCCACGTTTCCGTACCCTCACCTGTGCCCTAAGCCTTGCCGTTCCCTAACACTAACCCTTGCCCGGAACGGAAACCCACCACCAGCCCTATACCTTACCCTACGCCGTAGCCTACTCCTGAACCTTACGCTGGCACTGACCCCTCCGTCAGCAGGTAGCCTGTCCCTCCCACGTTTCCGTACCCTCACCTGTGCCCTAAGCCTTGCCGTCCCCTAACACTAACCCTAGCCCAGAACGGAAACCCACCACAAGCCCTACACCTTACCCTACGCCGTAGCCTACTCCTGGCCCATACGCTGGCACTGACCCGTAGCCTGACCCTCCCACGTTTACGTACCCTCACCTGTGCCCTAAGCCTTGCCGTTCCCTAACCCGAACCCTAGCCCCGAACGGAAAACCACCACCAGCCCTACACCTTACCCTACGCCGTAGCCTACTCCTGGCCCGTACGCTGGCACTGAACCGTGCGTCAGCACGTAGCCTGACCCTCCCACGTTTCCGTACCCTCACCTGTGCCCTAAGCCTTGCCGTTCCCTAACCCTAACCCTAGCCCGGAACGGAAACCCACCACCAGCCCTACAACTTACCCCCAAGCCGTAGCCTACTCCGGGCTCGTACGCTGGCACTGACACGTGCGTCAGCACGTAGCCTGACCCTCCCACATTTCCGTACCCTCACCTGTGCCCTAAGCCTTGCCGTTCCCTAACCCTAACCCTAGCCCGGAACGGAAACCCACGACCAGCCCTATACCTTACCCTACGCCGTAGCCTACTCCTGGCCCGTACGCTGGCACTGACCTGTGCGTCAGCACGTAGCCTGACCCTCCCACGTTTCCGTACCCTCACCTGTGCCCTAAGCCTTGCCGTTCCCTAACCCTAACCCTAGCCCGGAACGGAAACCCACCACCAGCTCTACACCTTACACTACGCCATAGCCTACTCCTGGCCCGTACGCTGGCACTGACCCGTGCGTCATCACGTAGCCTGACCCACCCACGTTGCCGTACCCTCACCTGTGCCCTAAGCCTTGCCGTTCCCTAACCCTAACCCTAGCCCGGTACGGAAACCCACCACCCGCCCTACACCTTACCCTACGCCGTAGCCTACTCCTGGCCCGTACGCTGGCACTGAGCCGTGCGTCAGCACGTAGCCTGACCCTCCCACGTTTCCGTACCCTCACCTGTGCCCTAAGCCTTGCCGTTCCCTAACCCTAACTCTAGCCCGGAACGGAAACCCACCACCAGCCCTACACCTTACCCTACGCCGTAGCCTACTCCTGGCCCGTACGCTGGCACTGACCCGTGTGACAGCACGTAGCCTGACCCTCCCACGTTTCTGTACCCTCACCTGTGCCCTAAGCCTTGCCGTTCCCTAACCCTAACCCTAGACCGGAATGAAACCCACCACCAGCACTACACCTTACCCTACGCCGTAGCCTACTCCTGGCCCGTACGCTGGCACTGACCAGTGTGTCAGCACGTAGCCTGACCCTCCCACGTTTCCGTACCCTCACCTGTGCCCTAAGCCTTGCCGTTCCCTAACCCTAACCCTAGCCCGGAACGGAAACCCACCACCAGCCCTACACCTTACCCCCAAGCCGTAGCCTACACCTGGCCCGTACGCTGGCACTGACCCGTGCGTTAGCACGTAGCCTGGCCCTCCCACGTTTCCGTACCCTCACCAGTGCCCTAAGCCTTGCCGTTCCCTAACCCTAACCCAAGCCCAAAACGGAAACCCATCACCAGCCCTACACCTAACCCTATGCCGTAGCCTACTCCTGGCCCGTACGCTGGAAATGACCCGTGTGTCAGCACGTAGCCTGACCCTCCCACGTTTCCGTACCCTCACCTGTGCCCTAAGCCTTGCCGTTCCCTAACCCTAACCCTAGCCCGGAACGGAAACCCACCACCAGCCCTACACCATACCCTACGCCGTAGCCTACTCCTGGCCCGTACACTGGCACTGACCCGTGCGTCAGCACGTAGCCTGACCCTCCCACGTTTCCGTAACCTCACCTGTGCCCTAAGCCTTGCCGTTCCCTAACACTAACCCTAGCCCGGTACGGAAACCCTCCACCAGCCCTACACCTTACCCTATGCCGTAGCCTACTCCTGGCCCGTACTCTGGCACTGACCCATGCATCAGCACGTAGCCTGAGCCTCCCAAGTTTCCGTACCCTCACCTGTGCCCTAAGCCTTGCCGTTCCCTAACCCTAACCCTAGCCCGGAACGGAAAACTACCACCAGCCCTACACCTTACCCCCAAGCCGTAGCCTACTCCTGGCCCGTACGCTGGCACTGACCCGTGCGTCAGCACGTAGCCTGTCCCTCCCACGTTTCCGTACCCTCACCTGTGCCCTAAGCCTTGCCGTTCCCTAACCCTAACCCTAGCCCGGAGCGGAAACCCACCACCAGCCCTACAACTTAGCCCCAAGCCGTAGCGTATTCCTGGCCCGTACGCTGGCACTGACCCCTGCGTCAGCACGTAGCCAGACCCTCCCACGTTTCCGTACCCTCACCTGTGCCCTAAGCCTTGCCGTTCCGTAACCCTAACCCTAGCCCGGAATGGAAACCCTCCACCAGCCCTACACCTTACCCTACGCCATAGCCTACTCCTGGCCAGTACGCTGGCACTGACCCCTGCGTGAGCATGTAGCCTGACCCTCCCACGTTTCTGTACCCTCACCTGTGCCCTTAGCCTTGCCGTTCCCTAAACCTAACCCTAGCCCGGAACGGAAAACCACCACCAGCCCTACCCGTTACCCACAAGCCGTAGCCTACTCCTGGCCCGTACGCTGGCACTGACAAGTGCGTCAGCACGTAGCCTGACCCTCCCACGTTTCCGTACCCTCACCTGTGCCCTAAGCCTTGCCGTTCCCTAATCGTAACCCTAGCCCGGAACGGAAACCCACCACCAGCCCTACACCTTACCCTACGCCGTAGCCTACTCCTGGCCCGTACGCCGGCACTGACTCATATGTCAGCACGTAGCCTGACCCTCCCACGTTTCCGTACCCTCACCAGTGCCCTAAGCATTGCCGTTCCGTAACCCTAACCCTAGCCCGGAACAGAAACCCACCACCAGCCCTACACCTTACCCCCAAGCCGTAGCCTACTCCTGGCCCGTACGCTGGCACTGACCCGTACGTCAGGATGTAGCCCGACCCTCCCACGTTTCCGTACCCTCACCTGTGCCCTAAGCCTTGCCGTTCCCTAACCCTAACCCTAGCCCCGAACGGAAAACCACCACCAGCCCTACACCTTACCCTACGCCGTAGCCTACTCCTGGCCCGTACGCTGGCACTGAACCGTGCGTCAGCACGTAGCCTGACCCTCCCACGTTTCCGAACCCTCACCTGTGCCCTAAGCCTTGCCGTTCCCTAACCCTAACCCTAGCCCGGAACGGAAACCCACCACCAGCCCTACAACTTACCCCCAAGCCGTAGCCTACTCCGGGCTCGTACGCTGGCACTGACCCGTGCGTCAGCACGTAGCCTAACCCTCCCACATTTCCGTACCCTCACCTGTGCCCTAAGCCTTGCCGTTCCCTAACGCTAACCCTAGCCCGGAACGGAAACCCACGACCAGCCCTATACCTTACCCTACGCCGTAGCCTACTCCTGGCCCGTACGCTGGCACTGACCCGTGCGTCAGCACGTAGCCTGACCCTCCCACGTTTCCGTACCCTCACCTGTGCCCTAAGCCTTGCCGTTCCCTAACCCTAACCCTAGCCCGGAACGGAAACCCACCACCAGCTCTACACCTTACACTACGGCATAGCCTACTCCTGGCCCGTACGCTGGCACTGACCCGTGCGTCATCACGTAGCCTGACCCACCCACGTTGCCGTACCCTCACCTGTGCCCTAAGCCTTGCCGTTCCCTAACCCTAACCCTAGCCCGGTACGGAAACCCACCACCCGCCCTACACCTTACCCTACGCCGTAGCCTACTCCTGGCCCGTACGCTGGCACTGAGCCGTGCGTCAGCACGTAGCCTGACCCTCCCACGTTTCCGTACCCTCACCTGTGCCCTAAGCCTTGCCGTTCCCTAACCCTAACTCTAGCCCGGAACGGAAACCCACCACCAGCCCTAAACCTTACCCTACGCCGTAGCCTACTCCTGGCCCGTACGCTGGCACTGACCCGTGTGACAGCACGTAGCCTGAACCTCCCACGTTTCTGTACCCTCACCTGTGCCCTAAGCCTCGCCGTTCCCTAACCCTAACCCTAGACCGGAATGGAAACCCACCACCAGCACTAAACCTAACCCTATGCCGTAGCCTACTCCTGGCCCGTACGCTGGAAATGACCCGTGTGTCAGCACGTAGCCTGACCCTCCCACGTTTCCGTACCCTCACCTGTGCCCTAAGCCTTGCCGTTCCCTAACCCTAACCCTAGCCCGGAACGGAAACCCACCACCAGCCCTACACCATACCCTACGCCGTAGCCTACTCCTGGCCCGTACACTGGCACTGACACGTGCGTCAGCACGTAGCCTGACCCTCCCACGTTTCCGTAACCTCACCTGTGCCCTAAGCCTTGCCGTTCCCTAACACTAACCCTAGCCCGGTACGGAAACCCTCCACCAGCCCTACACCTTACCCTATGCCGTAGCCTACTCCTGGCCCGTACTCTGGCACTGACCCATGCATCAGCACGTAGCCTGAGCCTCCCAAGTTTCCATACCCTCACCTGTGCCCTAAGCCTTGCCGTTCCCTAACCCTAACCCTAGCCCGGAACGGAAAACTACCACCAGCCCTACACCTTACCCCCAAGCCGTAGCCTACTCCTGGCCCGTACGCTGGCACTGACCCGTGCGTCAGCACGTAGCCTGTCCCTCCCACGTTTCCGTACCCTCACCTGTGCCCTAAGCCTTGCCGTTCCCTAACCCTAACCCTAGCCCGGAGCGGAAACCCACCACAAGCCCTACAACTTAGCCCCAAGCCGTAGCGTATTCCTGGCCCGTACGCTGGCACTGACCCCTGCGTCAGCACGTAGCCAGACCCTCCCACGTTTCCGTACCCTCACCTGTGCCCTAAGCCTTGCCGTTCCGTAACCCTAACCCTAGCCCGGAATGGAAACCCTCCACCAGCCCTACACCTTACCCTACGCCATAGCCTACTCCTGGCCAGTACGCTGGCACTCACCCCTGCGTGAGCATGTAGCCTGACCCTCCCACGTTTCTGTACCCTCACCTGTGCCCTAAGCCTTGCCGTTCCCTAAACCTAACCCTAGCCCGGAACGGAAAACCACCACCAGCCCTACCCGTTAACCCCAAGCCGTAGCCTACTCCTGGCCCATACGCTGGCACTGACAAGTGCGTCAGCACGTAGCCTGACCCTCCCACGTTTCCGTACCCTCACCTGTGCCCTAAGCCTTGCCGTTCCCTAATCGTAACCCTAGCCCGGAACGGAAACCCACCACCAGCCCTACACCTTACCCTACGCCGTAGCCTACTCCTGGCCCGTACGCCGGCACTGACCCGTATGTCAGCACGTAGCCTGACCCTCCCACGTTTCCGTACCCTCACCAGTGCCCTAAGCATTGCCGTTCCGTAACCCTAACCCTAGCCCGGAACAGAAACCCACCACCAGCCCTAAACCTTACCCCCAAGCTGTAGCCTACTCCTGGCCCGTACGCTGGCACTGACCCGTACGTCAGGATGTAGCCCGACCCTCCCACGTTTCCGTACCCTCACCTGTGCCCTAAGCCTTGCCGTTCCCTAACCCTAACCCTAGCCCGGAACGGAAACCCACCACCAGCCCTACACCATACCCCCAAGCCGTAGCCTACTCCTGGCCCATACGCTGGCACTGACCCGTGCGTCAGCACGTAGCCGGAACCTCCCACGTTTCCGTACCCTCACCTGTGCCCTAAGCCTTGCCGTTCCCTAACCCTAACCCTAGCCCGGAACAGAAACCCACCAGCAGCCCTACACCTTACCCTACGCCGTACCCTACTCCTGGCCCGTACACAGGCACTGACCCCTGTGACAGCACGTAGCCTGACCCTCCTACGTTTCTGTACCCTCACCTGTGCCCTAAGCCTTGCCGTTCCCTAACCCTAACCCTAGCCCGGAACGGAAACCCACCACCAGCCCTACACCTTACCCTACGCCGTAGCCTACTCCTGGCCCGTACGCTGGCACTGACACGTGCGTCAGCACGTAGCCTGACCCACCCACGTTTCCGTATCCTCAACTGTGCCCTAAGCCTTGCCGTTCCCTTACCCTAACCCTAGCCCGGAACGGAAACCCACCACCAGCCCTACACCTTACACCCAAGCCGTAGCCTACTTCTGGCCCGTACGCTGGCACTGACCCGTGCGTCAGCATGTAGCCTGGCCCTCCCACGTTTCCGTACCCTCACCTGTGCCCTAAGCCTTGCTGTTCCCTAACCCTAACCCTAGCCCCGAACGGAAACCCACCACCAGCCCTACAACTTAGCCCCAAGCCGTAGCCTATTCCTGGCCCGTACGCTGGCACTGACCCCTGCGTCAGCACGTAGCCTGACCCTCCCACGTTTCCTTACCCTCAGCTGTGCCGTAAGCCTTGCCGTTCCCTAAGCCTAACCATAGCCCTGAACGGAAACCCACCACCAGCCCTACACCTTACCCCCAAGTCGTACCCTACTCCTGGCCAGTACGCTGGCACTGACCCCTCGGTCAGCACGTAGCCTGACCCTCCCACGTTTCCGTACCCTCACCTGTGCCCTAAGCCTTGCCGTTCCCTAACCCTAACCCTAGCCCGGAACGGAAACCAACCACCAACCCTACACCTTACCCTACGCCGTAGCCTACTCCTGGCCCGTACGCTGGCACTGACCCGTGCATCAGCACGTAGCCTGACCCTCCCACGTTTCCGTACCCTCACCTGTGCCCTAAGCCTTGCCGTTCCCTAACCCTAACCCTAGCCCGGAACGGAAACCCACCACCAGCCCTACGCCGTAGCCTACTCCTGGCCCGTACGCTGGCACTGACCCGTGCGTCAGCACGTAGCCTGACCCTCCCACGTTTCCGTACCCTCACCTGTGCCCTAAGCCTTGCCATTCCCTAACCCAAAACCTAGCCTGGAATGGAAACCCACCACCAGCCCTATACCTTACCCCCAAGCCGTAGCCTACTCCTGGCCCGTACGCTGGCACTGACCCGTGCGTCAGCACGTAGCCTGAACCTCCCACGTTTCCGTACCCTCACCTGTGCCCTAAGCCTTGCCGTTCCCTAACCCTAACCCTAGCCCGGAACGGAAACCCACCACCAGCACTACACCTTACCCTACGCCGTAGCCTACTCCTGGCCCGTACGCTGGCACTGACCTGTGTGTCAGCACGTAGCCTGACCCTCCCACGATTCCGTACCCTCACCTGTGCCCTAAGCCTTGCCGTTCCCTAACCCTAACCCTAACCCGGAACGGAAACCCACCACCAGCCCTACACCTTACCCTATGCCGTAGCCTACTCCTGGCCCGTACGCTGGCACTGACCCGTGCCTCAGAACGTAGCCTGACCCTCCCACGTTTCCGTACCCTCACCTGTGCCCTAAGCCTTGCCGTTCCCTAACCCTAACCCTAGCCCGGAACGGAAACCCACCACCAGCCCTACAACTTACCCTACGCCGTAGCCTACTCCTGGCCAGTACGCTGGCACTGACCCATGCGTCAGCACGTAGCCTGACCCACCCACGTTTCCGTACCCTCACCTGTGCCTTAAGCCTTGCCGTTCCCTAACCCTAACCCTAGCCCGGAACGGAAACCCACCACCAGCCCTACACCTTACCCTATGCCGTAGCCTACTCCTGGCCCGTACGCTGGAACTGACCCGTGCGTCAGCACGTAGCCTGACCCTCCCACGTGTACGTACACTCACCTGTGCCCTAAGACTTGCCGTTCCATAACCCTAACCCTAGCCCGGAACGGAAACCCTCCATCAGCCCTACACCTTACCCTACGCCGTAGCCTACTCCTGGCCCGTAAGCTGGCACTGACACCTGCGTCAACACGTAGCCTGACCCTCCCACGTTTCCGTACCCTCACCTCTGCCCTAAGCCTTGCCGTTCCCTAACCCTAACTCTAGACCGGAACGGAAACCCACCACCAGCCCTACACCTTACCCTACACAGTAGCCTACTCCTGGCCCGTACGCTGGCACTGGCCCGTGTGACAGCACGTAGCCTGACCCTCCCACGTTTCTGTACCCTCAACTGTGCCCTAAGCCTTGCCGTTCCCTAACCCTAACCCTAGCCCGGAATGGAAACCCACCACCAGCCCTACACCTTACCCTACGCCGTAGCCTACTCCTGGCCCGTACGCTGGCACTGACCAGTGTGTTAGCACGTAGCCTGACCCTCCCAAGTTTCCGTACCCTCACCTGTGCCCTAAGCCTTGCCGTTCCCTAACCCTAACCCTAGCCCGGAACGGAAACCCACCACCAGCCCTACACCTTACCCCCAAGCCGTAGCCTACACCTGGCCCGTACGCTGGCACTGACCCGTGCGTTAGCACGTAGCCTGGCCCTCCCACGTTTCCGTACCCTCACCTGTGCCCTAAGCCTTGCCCTTCCCTAACCCTAACCCTAGCCCGGTATGGAAACCCACCACCAGCCCTACACATTACCCTACGCCGTAGCCTACTCCTGGCCCGTACGCTGGCACTGATCCGTGTGTCAGCACGTAGCCTGACCCTCCCACGTTTCCGTACCCTCACCTGTGCCCTAAGCCTTGCCGTTCCCTAACCCTAACCGTAGCCCGGAACGGAAACCCACCACCAGCCATACACCTTACCCTACGCCGTAGCCTACTCCTGGCCCGTACACTGGCACTGACCCGTGCGTCAGCACGTAGCCTGACCCTCCCACGTTTCCGTACACTCACCTGTGCCCTAAGCCTTGCCGTTCCCTAACCCTAACCCTAGCCCGGTACAGAAACCCACCACCAGCCCTACAACTTAGCCCTAAGCCGTAGCCTATTCCTGGCCCGTACGCTGGCACTGACCCCTGCGTCAGCACGTAGCCAGACCCTCCCACGTTTCCGTACCCTCACCTGTGCCCTAAGCCTTGCCTTTCCGAAACCCTAAACCTAGCCCGAATGGAAACCCTCCACCAGCCCTACACCTTGCCCTACGCCGTAGCCTACTCCTGGCCCGTACGCTGGCACTGACCCCTGCGTGAGCATGTAGCCTGACCCTCCCACGTTTCCGTACCCTCACCTGTGCCCTAAGCCTTGCCGTTCCCTAAACCTAACCTTAGCCCGGAACGGAAACCCACCACCAGCCCTACCCCTTACCCCCAAGTGTAGCCTACTCCTGGCCCGTACGCTGGCACTGACAAGTGCGTCAGCACGTAGCCTGACCCTCCCACGTTTCCGTACTGTCACCTGTGCCCTAAGCATTGCCGTTCCCTAATCGTATCCCTAGCCCGGAACGGAAAGCCAACACCAGCCCTACAATTTACCCTACGCCGTAGCCTACTCCTGGCCCGTACGCCGGCACTGACCCGTATGTCAGCACGTAGCCTGACCCTCCCACGTTTCCGTACCGTCACCTGTGCCCTAAGCCTTGCCGTTCCCTAACCCTAACCCTAGCCCGGAACGGAAACCCACCACCAGACCTACACCTTACCCACAAGCCGTAGCCTACTCCTGGCCCGTACGATGGCACTGACCCATGCGTCAGCACGTAGCCTGACCCTCCCACGTTTCCGTAACTTCACCTGTGCCCTAAGCCTTGCCGTTCCCTAACCCTAACCCTAGCCCGGAACGGAAACCCACCACAAGCCCTACACCTTACCCTACGCCGTAGCCTACTCCTGGCCCGTACGCTGGCCCTGACCCGTACGTCAGCACGTAGCCTGACCCTCCCACGTTTCCGTACCCTCACCTGTGCCCTAAGGCTTGCCGTTCCCTAACCCTAACCCTAGCCTGGAACGGAAACCCTCCACCAGCCCTACACCTTACCCTACGCCGTAGCCTACTCCTGGCCCGTACGCTGGCACTGACCCGTGCGTCAGAACGTAGCCTGACCCTCCCACGTTTCCGTACCCTCACCTGTGCCCTAAGCCTTGCCGTTCCCTAACCCTAACCCTAGCCCGGAACGGAAACCCACCACCAGCCCTACAACTTACCCTACGCCGTAGCCTACTCCTGGCCAGTACGCTGGCACTGACCCATGCGTCAGCACGTAGCCTGACCCACCCACGTTTCCGTACCCTCACCTGTGCCTTAAGCCTTGCCGTTCCCTAACCCTAACCCTAGCCCGGAACGGAAACCCACCACCAGCCCTACACCTTACCCTATGCCGTAGCCTACTCCTGGCCCGTACGCTGGAACTGACCCGTGCGTCAGCACGTAGCCTGACCCTCCCACGTGTACGTACCCTCACCTGTGCCCTAAGACTTGCCGTTCCATAACCCTAACCCTAGCCCGGAACGGAAACCCTCCATCAGCCCTACACCTTACCCTACGCCGTAGCCTACTCCTGGCCCGTAAGCTGGCACTGACCCCTGCGTCAACACGTAGCCTGACCCTCCCACGTTTCCGTACCCTCACCTGTGCCCTAAGCCTTGCCGTTCCCTAACCCTAACTCTAGACCGGAACGGAAACCCACCACCAGCCCTACACCTTACCCTACGCCGTAGCCTACTCCTGGCCCGTACGCTGGCACTGGCCCGTGTGACAGCACGTAGCCTGACCCTCCCACGTTTCCGTACCCTCAACTGTGCCCTAAGCCTTGCCGTTCCCTAACCCTAACCCTAGCCCGGAACGGAAACCCACCACCAGCCCTACACCTTACCCTACGCCGTAGCCTACTCCTGGCCCGTACGCTGGCACTGAACAGTGTGTTAGCACGTAGCCTGAACCTCCCACGTTTCCGTACCCTCACCTGTGCCCTAAGCCTTGCCGTTCCCTAACCCTAACCCTAGCCCGGAACGGAAACCCACCACCAGCCCTACACCTTACCCCCAAGCCGTAGCCTACACCTGGCCCGTACGCTGGCACTGACCCGTGCGTTAGCACGTAGCCTGGCCCTCCCACGTTTCCGTACCCTCACCTGTGCCCTAAGCCTTGCCGTTCCCTAACCCTAACCCTAGCCCGGTATGGAAACCCACCACCAGCCCTACACATTACCCTACGCCGTAGCCTACTCCTGGCCCGTACGCTGGCACTGATCCGTGTGTCAGCACGTAGCCTGACCCTCCCACGTTTCCGTACCCTCACCTGTGCCCTAAGCCTTGCCGTTCCCTAACCCTAACCCTAGCCCAGAACGGAAACCCACCACCAGCACTACACCTTACCCTACGCCGTAGTCTACTCCTGGCCCGTACGCTGGCACTGACCAGTGTGTCAGCACGTAGCCTGACCCTCCCACGTTTCCGTACCCTCACCTGTGCCCTAAGCCTTGCCGTTCCCTACCCCTAACCCTAGCCCAGAACGGAAACCCACCACCAGCCCTACACCTTACCCCCAAGCCGTAGCCTACACCTGGCCCGTACGCTGGCACTGACCCGTGCGTTAGCACGTAGCCTGGCCCTCCCACGTTTCCGTACCCTCACCAGTGCCCTAAGCCTTGCCGTTCCCTAACCCTAACCCTAGCCCAGAACGGAAACCCATCACCAGCCCTACACCTAACCCTATGCCGTAGCCTACTCCTGGCCCGCACGCTGGAAATGACCCGTGCGTCAGCACGTAGCCTGACCCTCCCACGTTTCCGTACCCTCACCTGTGCCCTAAGCCTTGCCGTTCCCTAACCCTAACCCTGGCCTGGAACGGAAACCCACCACAAGCCCTACACCATACCCTACGCCGTAGCCTACTCCTGGCCCGTACACTGGCACTGACCCGTGCGTCAGCACGTAGCCTGACCCTCCCACGTTTCCGTAACCTCACCTGTGCCCTAAGCCTTGCCGTTCCCTAACACTAACCCTAGCCCGGTACGGAAACCCTCCACCAGCCCTACACCTTACCCTATGCCGTAGCCTACTCCTGGCCCGTACTCTGGCACTGACCCATGCATCAGCACGTAGCCTGAGCCTCCCAAGTTTCCGTACCCTCACCTGTGCCCTAAGCCTTGCCGTTCCCTAACCCTAACCCTAGCCCGGTACGGAAACCCACCACCAGCACTACACCTTACCCTACGCCGTAGCCTACTCCTGGCCCGTACGCTGGCACTGACCTGTGTGTCAGCACGTAGCCTGACCCTCCCACGTTTCCGTACCCTCACCTGTGCCCTAAGCCTTGCCGTTCCCTAACCCTAACCCTAGCCCGGAACGGAAACCCACCACCAGCACTACAACTTACCCCCAAGCCGTAGCCTACACCTGGCCCGTACGCTGGCACTGACCCGTGCGTTAGCACGTAGCCTGGCCCTCCCACGTTTCCGTATCCTCACCAGTGCCCTAAGCCTTGCCGTTCCCTAACCCTAACACTAGCCCAGAACGGAAACCCATCACCAGCCCTACACCTAACCCTACGCCGTAGCCTACTCCTGGCCCGTACGCTGGCACTGACCCGTGCGTCAGCACGTAGCCTGACCCTCCCACTTTTCCGTACCCTCACCTGTGCCTAAGACTTGCCGTTCCCTTACCCTAACCCTAGCCCGGAATGGAAACCCACCACGAGCCCTAAACCTTACCCTAGGCCGTAGCCTACTCCTGGCCCGTACGCTGGCACGGACACGTGAGTCAGCACATAGCCTGACCCTCCCAAGTTTCCGTACCCTCAACTGTGCCCTAAGCCTTGCCGTTCCCTAACCCTAACCCTAGCCCGGAACGGAAACCCACCACCAGCCCTACACCTTACCCTACGCCGTACCCTACTCCTGGCCCGTACGCTGGCACTGACCCCTCCGTCAGCACGTAGCCTGTCCCTCCCACGTTTCCGTACCCTCACCTGTGCCCTAAGCCTTGCCGTTCCCTAACACTAACCCTTGCCCGGAACGGAAACCCACCACCAGCCCTATACCTTACCCTACGCCGTAGCCTACTCCTGAACCTTACGCTGGCACTGACCCCTCCGTCAGCAGGTAGCCTGTCCCTCCCACTTTTCCGTACCCTCACCTGTGCCCTAAGCCTTGCCGTCCCCTAACACTAACCCTAGCCCAGAACGGAAACCCACCACAAGCCCTACACCTTACCCTACGCCGTAGCCTACTCCTGGCCCATACGCTGGCACTGACCCGTAGCCTGACCCTCCCACGTTTACGTACCCTCACCTGTGCCCTAAGCCTTGCCGTTCCCTAACCCGAACCCTAGCCCCGAACGGAAAACCACCACCAGCCCTACACCTTACCCTACGCCGTAGCCTACTCCTGGCCCGTACGCTGGCACTGAACCGTGCGTCAGCACGTAGCCTGACCCTCCCACGTTTCCGTACCCTCACCTGTGCCCTAAGCCTTGCCGTTCCCTAACCCTAACCCTAGCCCGGAACGGAAACCCACCACCAGCCCTACAACTTACCCCCAAGCCGTAGCCTACTCCGGGCTCGTACGCTGGCACTGACACGTGCGTCAGCACGTAGCCTGACCCTCCCACATTTCCGTACCCTCACCTGTGCCCTAAGCCTTGCCGTTCCCTAACCCTAACCCTAGCCCGGAACGGAAACCCACGACCAGCCCTATACCTTACCCTACGCCGTAGCCTACTCCTGGCCCGTACGCTGGCACTGACCTGTGCGTCAGCACGTAGCCTGACCCTCCCACGTTTCCGTACCCTCACCTGTGCCCTAAGCCTTGCCGTTCCCTAACCCTAACCCTAGCCCGGAACGGAAACCCACCACCAGCTCTACACCTTACACTACGCCATAGCCTACTCCTGGCCCGTACGCTGGCACTGACCCGTGCGTCATCACGTAGCCTGACCCACCCACGTTGCCGTACCCTCACCTGTGCCCTAAGCCTTGCCGTTCCCTAACCCTAACCCTAGCCCGGTACGGAAACCCACCACCCGCCCTACACCTTACCCTACGCCGTAGCCTACTCCTGGCCCGTACGCTGGCACTGAGCCGTGCGTCAGCACGTAGCCTGACCCTCCCACGTTTCCGTACCCTCACCTGTGCCCTAAGCCTTGCCGTTCCCTAACCCTAACTCTAGCCCGGAACGGAAACCCACCACCAGCCCTACACCTTACCCTACGCCGTAGCCTACTCCTGGCCCGTACGCTGGCACTGACCCGTGTGACAGCACGTAGCCTGACCCTCCCACGTTTCTGTACCCTCACCTGTGCCCTAAGCCTTGCCGTTCCCTAACCCTAACCCTAGACCGGAATGAAACCCACCACCAGCACTACACCTTACCCTACGCCGTAGCCTACTCCTGGCCCGTACACTGGCACTGACCAGTGTGTCAGCACGTAGCCTGACCCTCCCACGTTTCCGTACCCTCACCTGTGCCCTAAGCCTTGCCGTTCCCTAACCCTAACCCTAGCCCGGAACGGAAACCCACCACCAGCCCTACACCTTACCCCCAAGCCGTAGCCTACACCTGGCCCGTACGCTGGCACTGACCCGTGCGTTAGCACGTAGCCTGGCCCTCCCACGTTTCCGTACCCTCACCAGTGCCCTAAGCCTTGCCGTTCCCTAACCCTAACCCAAGCCCAAAACGGAAACCCATCACCAGCCCTACACCTAACCCTATGCCGTAGCCTACTCCTGGCCCGTACGCTGGAAATGACCCGTGTGTCAGCACGTAGCCTGACCCTCCCACTTTTCCGTACCCTCACCTGTGCCCTAAGCCTTGCCGTTCCCTAACCCTAACCCTAGCCCGGAACGGAAACCCACCACCAGCCCTACACCATACCCTACGCCGTAGCCTACTCCTGGCCCGTACACTGGCACTGACCCGTGCGTCAGCACGTAGCCTGACCCTCCCACGTTTCCGTAACCTCACCTGTGCCCTAAGCCTTGCCGTTCCCTAACACTAACCCTAGCCCGGTACGGAAACCCTCCACCAGCCCTACACCTTACCCTATGCCGTAGCCTACTCCTGGCCCGTACTCTGGCACTGACCCATGCATCAGCACGTAGCCTGAGGCTCCCAAGTTTCCGTACCCTCACCTGTGCCCTAAGCCTTGCCGTTCCCTAACCCTAACCCTAGCCCGGAACGGAAAACTACCACCAGCCCTACACCTTACCCCCAAGCCGTAGCCTACTCCTGGCCCGTACGCTGGCACTGACCCGTGCGTCAGCACGTAGCCTGTCCCTCCCACGTTTCCGTACCCTCACCTGTGCCCTAAGCCTTGCCGTTCCCTAACCCTAACCCTAGCCCGGAGCGGAAACCCACCACCAGCCCTACAACTTAGCCCCAAGCCGTAGCGTATTCCTGGCCCGTACGCTGGCACTGACCCCTGCGTCAGCACGTAGCCAGACCCTCCCACGTTTCCGTACCCTCACCTGTGCCCTAAGCCTTGCCGTTCCGTAACCCTAACCCTAGCCCGGAATGGAAACCCTCCACCAGCCCTACACCTTACCCTACGCCATAGCCTACTCCTGGCCAGTACGCTGGCACTGACCCCTGCGTGAGCATGTAGCCTGACCCTCCCACGTTTCTGTACCCTCACCTGTGCCCTTAGCCTTGCCGTTCCCTAAACCTAACCCTAGCCCGGAACGGAAAACCACCACCAGCCCTACCCGTTACCCACAAGCCGTAGCCTACTCCTGGCCCGTACGCTGGCACTGACAAGTGCGTCAGCACGTAGCCTGACCCTCCCACGTTTCCGTACCCTCACCTGTGCCCTAAGCCTTGCCGTTCCCTAATCGTAACCCTAGCCCGGAACGGAAACCCACCACCAGCCCTACACCTTACCCTACGCCGTAGCCTACTCCTGGCCCGTACGCCGGCACTGACTCATATGTCAGCACGTAGCCTGACCCTCCCACGTTTCCGTACCCTCACCAGTGCCCTAAGCATTGCCGTTCCGTAACCCTAACCCTAGCCCGGAACAGAAACCCACCACCAGCCCTACACCTTACCCCCAAGCCGTAGCCTACTCCTGGCCCGTACGCTGGCACTGACCCGTACGTCAGGATGTAGCCCGACCCTCCCACGTTTCCGTACCCTCACCTGTGCCCTAAGCCTTGCCGTTCCCTAACCCTAACCCTAGCCCCGAACGGAAAACCACCACCAGCCCTACACCTTACCCTACGCCGTAGCCTACTCCTGGCCCGTACGCTGGCACTGAACCGTGCGTCAGCACGTAGCCTGACCCTCCCACGTTTCCGAACCCTCACCTGTGCCCTAAGCCTTGCCGTTCCCTAACCCTAACCCTAGCCCGGAACGGAAACCCACCACCAGCCCTACAACTTACCCCCAAGCCGTAGCCTACTCCGGGCTCGTACGCCTGCACTGACCCGTGCGTCAGCACGTAGCCTAACCCTCCCACATTTCCGTACCCTCACCTGTGCCCTAAGCCTTGCCGTTCCCTAACGCTAACCCTAGCCCGGAACGAAAACCCACGACCAGCCCTATACCTTACCCTACGCCGTAGCCTACTCCTGGCCCGTACGCTGGCACTGAGCCGTGCGTCAGCACGTAGCCTGACCCTCCCACGTTTCCGTACCCTCACCTGTGCCCTAAGCCTTGCCGTTCCCTAACCCTAACTCTAGCCCGGAACGGAAACCCACCACCAGCCCTAAACCTTACCCTACGCCGTAGCCTACTCCTGGCCCGTACGCTGGCACTGACCCGTGTGACAGCACGTAGCCTGAACCTCCCACGTTTCTGTACCCTCACCTGTGCCCTAAGCCTTGCCGTTCCCTAACCCTAACCCTAGACCGGAATGGAAACCCACCACCAGCACTAAACCTAACCCTATGCCGTAGCCTACTCCTGGCCCGTACGCTGGAAATGACCCGTGTGTCAGCACGTAGCCTGACCCTCCCACGTTTCCGTACCCTCACCTGTGCCCTAAGCCTTGCCGTTCCCTAACCCTAACCCTAGCCCAGAACGGAAACCCACCACCAGCCCTACACCTTACACCCAAGCCGTAGCCTACACCTGGCCCGTACGCTGGGACTGACCCGTGCGTTAGCACGTAGCCTGGCCCTCCCACGTTTCCGTACCCTCACCAGTGCCCTAAGCCTTGCCGTTCCCTAACCCTAACCCTAGCCCAGAACGGAAACCCATCACCAGCCCTACACCTAACCCTATGCCGTAGCCTACTCCTGGCCCGTACGCTGGAAATGACCCGTGCGTCAGCACGTAGCCTGACCCTCCCACGTTTCCGTACCCTCACCTGTGCCCTAAGCCTTGCCGTTCCCTAACCCTAACCCTGGCCTGGAACGGAAACCCACCACAAGCCCTACACCATACCCTACGCCGTAGCCTACTCCTGGCCCGTACACTGGCACTGACCCGTGCGTCAGCACGTAGCCTGACCCTCCCACGTTTCCGTAACCTCACCTGTGCCCTAAGCCTTGCCGTTCCCTAACACTAACCCTAGCCCGGTACGGAAACCCTCCACCAGCCCTACACCTTACCCTATGCCGTAGCCTACTCCTGGCCCGTACTCTGGCACTGACCCATGCATCAGCACGTAGCCTGAGCCTCCCAAGTTTCCGTACCCTCACCTGTGCCCTAAGCCTTGCCGTTCCCTAACCCTAACCCTAGCCCGGAACGGAAAACTACCACCAGCCCTACACCTTACCCCCAAGCCGTAGCCTACTCCTGGCCCGTACGCTGGCACTGACCCGTGCGTCAGCACGTAGCCTGTCCCTCCCACGTTTCCGTACCCTCACCTGTGCCCTAAGCCTTGCCGTTCCCTAACCCTAACCCTAGCCCGGAGCGGAAACCCACCACAAGCCCTACAACTTAGCCCCAAGCCGTAGCGTATTCCTGGCCCGTACGCTGGCACTGACCCCTGCGTCAGCACGTAGCCAGACCCTCCCACGTTTCCGTACCCTCACCTGTGCCCTAAGCCTTGCCGTTCCGTAACCCTAACCCTAGCCCGGAATGGAAACCCTCCACCAGCCCTACACCTTACCCTACGCCATAGCCTACTCCTGGCCAGTACGCTGGCACTGACCCCTGCGTGAGCATGTAGCCTGACCCTCCCACGTTTCTGTACCCTCACCTGTGCCCTAAGCCTTGCCGTTCCCTAAACCTAACCCTAGCCCGGAACGGAAAACCACCACCAGCCCTACCCGTTAACCCCAAGCCGTAGCCTACTCCTGGCCCATACGCTGGCACTGACAAGTGCGTCAGCACGTAGCCTGACCCTCCCACGTTTCCGTACCCTCACCTGTGCCCTAAGCCTTGCCGTTCCCTAATCGTAACCCTAGCCCGGAACGGAAACCCACCACCAGCCCTACACCTTACCCTACGCCGTAGCCTACTCCTGGCCCGTACGCCGGCACTGACCCGTATGTCAGCACGTAGCCTGACCCTCCCACGTTTCCGTACCCTCACCAGTGCCCTAAGCATTGCCGTTCCGTAACCCTAACCCTAGCCCGGAACAGAAACCCACCACCAGCCCTAAACCTTACCCCCAAGCTGTAGCCTACTCCTGGCCCGTACGCTGGCACTGACCCGTACGTCAGGATGTAGCCCGACCCTCCCACGTTTCCGTACCCTCACCTGTGCCCTAAGCCTTGCCGTTCCCTAACCCTAACCCTAGCCCGGAACGGAAACCCACCACCAGCCCTACACCATACCCCCAAGCCGTAGCCTACTCCTGGCCCATACGCTGGCACTGACCCGTGCGTCAGCACGTAGCCGGAACCTCCCACGTTTCCGTACCCTCACCTGTGCCCTAAGCCTTGCCGTTCCCTAACCCTAACCCTAGCCCGGAACAGAAACCCACCAGCAGCCCTACACCTTACCCTACGCCGTACCCTACTCCTGGCCCGTACACAGGCACTGACCCCTGTGACAGCACGTAGCCTGACCCTCCCACGTTTCTGTACCCTCACCTGTGCCCTAAGCCTTGCCGTTCCCTAACCCTAACCCTAGCCCGGAACGGAAACCCACCACCAGCCCTACACCTTACCCTACGCCGTAGCCTACTCCTGGCCCGTACGCTGGCACTGACACGTGCGTCAGCACGTAGCCTGACCCACCCACGTTTCCGTATCCTCAACTGTGCCCTAAGCCTTGCCGTTCCCTAACCCTAACCCTAGCCCGGAACGGAAACCCACCACCAGCCCTACACCTTACACCCAAGCCGTAGCCTACTTCTGGCCCGTACGCTGGCACTGACCCGTGCGTCAGCATGTAGCCTGGCCCTCCCACGTTTCCGTACCCTCACCTGTGCCCTAAGCCTTGCTGTTCCCTAACCCTAACCCTAGCCCCGAACGGAAACCCACCACCAGCCCTACAACTTAGCCCCAAGCCGTAGCCTATTCCTGGCCCGTACGCTGGCACTGACCCCTGCGTCAGCACGTAGCCTGACCCTCCCACGTTTCCTTACCCTCAGCTGTGCCGTAAGCCTTGCCGTTCCCTAAGCCTAACCATAGCCCTGAACGGAAACCCACCACCAGCCCTACACCTTACCCCCAAGTCGTACCCTACTCCTGGCCAGTACGCTGGCACTGACCCCTCGGTCAGCACGTAGCCTGACCCTCCCACGTTTCCGTACCCTCACCTGTGCCCTAAGCCTTGCCGTTCCCTAACCCTAACCCTAGCCCGGAACGGAAACCAACCACCAACCCTACACCTTACCCTACGCCGTAGCCTACTCCTGGCCCGTACGCTGGCACTGACCCGTGCATCAGCACGTAGCCTGACCCTCCCACGTTTCCGTACCCTCACCTGTGCCCTAAGCCTTGCCGTTCCCTAACCCTAACCCTAGCCCGGAACGGAAACCCACCACCAGCCCTACGCCGTAGCCTACTCCTGGCCCGTACGCTGGCACTGACCCGTGCGTCAGCACGTAGCCTGACCCTCCCACGTTTCCGTACCCTCACCTGTGCCCTAAGCCTTGCCATTCCCTAACCCAAAACCTAGCCTGGAATGGAAACCCACCACCAGCCCTATACCTTACCCCCAAGCCGTAGCCTACTCCTGGCCCGTACGCTGGCACTGACCCGTGCGTCAGCACGTAGCCTGAACCTCCCACGTTTCCGTACCCTCACCTGTGCCCTAAGCCTTGCCGTTCCCTAACCCTAACCCTAGCCCGGAACGGAAACCCACCACCAGCACTACACCTTACCCTACGCCGTAGCCTACTCCTGGCCCGTACGCTGGCACTGACCTGTGTGTCAGCACGTAGCCTGACCCTCCCACGATTCCGTACCCTCACCTGTGCCCTAAGCCTTGCCGTTCCCTAACCCTAACCCTAACCCGGAACGGAAACCCACCACCAGCCCTACACCTTACCCTATGCCGTAGCCTACTCCTGGCCCGTACGCTGGCACTGACCCGTGCCTCAGAACGTAGCCTGACCCTCCCACGTTTCCGTACCCTCACCTGTGCCCTAAGCCTTGCCGTTCCCTAACCCTAACCCTAGCCCGGAACGGAAACCCACCACCAGCCCTACAACTTACCCTACGCCGTAGCCTACTCCTGGCCAGTACGCTGGCACTGACCCATGCGTCAGCACGTAGCCTGACCCACCCACGTTTCCGTACCCTCACCTGTGCCTTAAGCCTTGCCGTTCCCTAACCCTAACCCTAGCCCGGAACGGAAACCCACCACCAGCCCTACACCTTACCCTATGCCGTAGCCTACTCCTGGCCCGTACGCTGGAACTGACCCGTGCGTCAGCACGTAGCCTGACCCTCCCACGTGTACGTACACTCACCTGTGCCCTAAGACTTGCCGTTCCATAACCCTAACCCTAGCCCGGAACGGAAACCCTCCATCAGCCCTACACCTTACCCTACGCCGTAGCCTACTCCTGGCCCGTAAGCTGGCACTGACACCTGCGTCAACACGTAGCCTGACCCTCCCACGTTTCCGTACCCTCACCTGTGCCCTAAGCCTTGCCGTTCCCTAACCCTAACTCTAGACCGGAACGGAAACCCACCACCAGCCCTACACCTTACCCTACACAGTAGCCTACTCCTGGCCCGTACGCTGGCACTGGCCCGTGTGACAGCACGTAGCCTGACCCTCCCACGTTTCTGTACCCTCAACTGTGCCCTAAGCCTTGCCGTTCCCTAACCCTAACCCTAGCCCGGAATGGAAACCCACCACCAGCCCTACACCTTACCCTACGCCGTAGCCTACTCCTGGCCCGTACGCTGGCACTGACCAGTGTGTTAGCACGTAGCCTGACCCTCCCAAGTTTCCGTACCCTCACCTGTGCCCTAAGCCTTGCCGTTCCCTAACCCTAACCCTAGCCCGGAACGGAAACCCACCACCAGCCCTACACCTTACCCCCAAGCCGTAGCCTACACCTGGCCCGTACGCTGGCACTGACCCGTGCGTTAGCACGTAGCCTGGCCCTCCCACGTTTCCGTACCCTCACCTGTGCCCTAAGCCTTGCCCTTCCCTAACCCTAACCCTAGCCCGGTATGGAAACCCACCACCAGCCCTACACATTACCCTACGCCGTAGCCTACTCCTGGCCCGTACGCTGGCACTGATCCGTGTGTCAGCACGTAGCCTGACCCTCCCACGTTTCCGTACCCTCACCTGTGCCCTAAGCCTTGCCGTTCCCTAACCCTAACCGTAGCCCGGAACGGAAACCCACCACCAGCCATACACCTTACCCTACGCCGTAGCCTACTCCTGGCCCGTACACTGGCACTGACCCGTGCGTCAGCACGTAGCCTGACCCTCCCACGTTTCCGTACACTCACCTGTGCCCTAAGCCTTGCCGTTCCCTAACCCTAACCCTAGCCCGGTACAGAAACCCACCACCAGCCCTACAACTTAGCCCTAAGCCGTAGCCTATTCCTGGCCCGTACGCTGGCACTGACCCCTGCGTCAGCACGTAGCCAGACCCTCCCACGTTTCCGTACCCTCACCTGTGCCCTAAGCCTTGCCTTTCCGAAACCCTAAACCTAGCCCGAATGGAAACCCTCCACCAGCCCTACACCTTGCCCTACGCCGTAGCCTACTCCTGGCCCGTACGCTGGCACTGACCCCTGCGTGAGCATGTAGCCTGACCCTCCCACGTTTCCGTACCCTCACCTGTGCCCTAAGCCTTGCCGTTCCCTAAACCTAACCTTAGCCCGGAACGGAAACCCACCACCAGCCCTACCCCTTACCCCCAAGCCGTAGCCTACTCCTGGCCCGTACGCTGGCACTGACAAGTGCGTCAGCACGTAGCCTGACCCTCCCACGTTTCCGTACTGTCACCTGTGCCCTAAGCATTGCCGTTCCCTAATCGTATCCCTAGCCCGGAACGGAAAGCCAACACCAGCCCTACAATTTACCCTACGCCGTAGCCTACTCCTGGCCCGTACGCCGGCACTGACCCGTATGTCAGCACGTAGCCTGACCCTCCCACGTTTCCGTACCGTCACCTGTGCCCTAAGCCTTGCCGTTCCCTAACCCTAACCCTAGCCCGGAACGGAAACCCACCACCAGACCTACACCTTACCCACAAGCCGTAGCCTACTCCTGGCCCGTACGATGGCACTGACCCATGCGTCAGCACGTAGCCTGACCCTCCCACGTTTCCGTAACTTCACCTGTGCCCTAAGCCTTGCCGTTCCCTAACCCTAACCCTAGCCCGGAACGGAAACCCACCACAAGCCCTACACCTTACCCTACGCCGTAGCCTACTCCTGGCCCGTACGCTGGCCCTGACCCGTACGTCAGCACGTAGCCTGACCCTCCCACGTTTCCGTACCCTCACCTGTGCCCTAAGGCTTGCCGTTCCCTAACCCTAACCCTAGCCCGGAACGGAAACCCTCCACCAGCCCTACACCTTACCCTACGCCGTAGCCTACTCCTGGCCCGTACGCTGGCACTGACCCGTGCGTCAGAACGTAGCCTGACCCTCCCACGTTTCCGTACCCTCACCTGTGCCCTAAGCCTTGCCGTTCCCTAACCCTAACCCTAGCCCGGAACGGAAACCCACCACCAGCCCTACAACTTACCCTACGCCGTAGCCTACTCCTGGCCAGTACGCTGGCACTGACCCATGCGTCAGCACGTAGCCTGACCCACCCACGTTTCCGTACCCTCACCAGTGCCCTAAGCCTTGCCGTTCCCTAACCCTAACCCAAGCCCAAAACGGAAACCCATCACCAGCCCTACACCTAACCCTATGCCGTAGCCTACTCCTGGCCCGTACGCTGGAAATGACCCGTGTGTCAGCACGTAGCCTGACCCTCCCACTTTTCCGTACCCTCACCTGTGCCCTAAGCCTTGCCGTTCCCTAACCCTAACCCTAGCCCGGAACGGAAACCCACCACCAGCCCTACACCATACCCTACGCCGTAGCCTACTCCTGGCCCGTACACTGGCACTGACCCGTGCGTCAGCACGTAGCCTGACCCTCCCACGTTTCCGTAACCTCACCTGTGCCCTAAGCCTTGCCGTTCCCTAACACTAACCCTAGCCCGGTACGGAAACCCTCCACCAGCCCTACACCTTACCCTATGCCGTAGCCTACTCCTGGCCCGTACTCTGGCACTGACCCATGCATCAGCACGTAGCCTGAGGCTCCCAAGTTTCCGTACCCTCACCTGTGCCCTAAGCCTTGCCGTTCCCTAACCCTAACCCTAGCCCGGAACGGAAAACTACCACCAGCCCTACACCTTACCCCCAAGCCGTAGCCTACTCCTGGCCCGTACGCTGGCACTGACCCGTGCGTCAGCACGTAGCCTGTCCCTCCCACGTTTCCGTACCCTCACCTGTGCCCTAAGCCTTGCCGTTCCCTAACCCTAACCCTAGCCCGGAGCGGAAACCCACCACCAGCCCTACAACTTAGCCCCAAGCCGTAGCGTATTCCTGGCCCGTACGCTGGCACTGACCCCTGCGTCAGCACGTAGCCAGACCCTCCCACGTTTCCGTACCCTCACCTGTGCCCTAAGCCTTGCCGTTCCGTAACCCTAACCCTAGCCCGGAATGGAAACCCTCCACCAGCCCTACACCTTACCCTACGCCATAGCCTACTCCTGGCCAGTACGCTGGCACTGACCCCTGCGTGAGCATGTAGCCTGACCCTCCCACGTTTCTGTACCCTCACCTGTGCCCTTAGCCTTGCCGTTCCCTAAACCTAACCCTAGCCCGGAACGGAAAACCACCACCAGCCCTACCCGTTACCCACAAGCCGTAGCCTACTCCTGGCCCGTACGCTGGCACTGACAAGTGCGTCAGCACGTAGCCTGACCCTCCCACGTTTCCGTACCCTCACCTGTGCCCTAAGCCTTGCCGTTCCCTAATCGTAACCCTAGCCCGGAACGGAAACCCACCACCAGCCCTACACCTTACCCTACGCCGTAGCCTACTCCTGGCCCGTACGCCGGCACTGACTCATATGTCAGCACGTAGCCTGACCCTCCCACGTTTCCGTACCCTCACCAGTGCCCTAAGCATTGCCGTTCCGTAACCCTAACCCTAGCCCGGAACAGAAACCCACCACCAGCCCTACACCTTACCCCCAAGCCGTAGCCTACTCCTGGCCCGTACGCTGGCACTGACCCGTACGTCAGGATGTAGCCCGACCCTCCCACGTTTCCGTACCCTCACCTGTGCCCTAAGCCTTGCCGTTCCCTAACCCTAACCCTAGCCCCGAACGGAAAACCACCACCAGCCCTACACCTTACCCTACGCCGTAGCCTACTCCTGGCCCGTACGCTGGCACTGAACCGTGCGTCAGCACGTAGCCTGACCCTCCCACGTTTCCGAACCCTCACCTGTGCCCTAAGCCTTGCCGTTCCCTAACCCTAACCCTAGCCCGGAACGGAAACCCACCACCAGCCCTACAACTTACCCCCAAGCCGTAGCCTACTCCGGGCTCGTACGCCTGCACTGACCCGTGCGTCAGCACGTAGCCTAACCCTCCCACATTTCCGTACCCTCACCTGTGCCCTAAGCCTTGCCGTTCCCTAACGCTAACCCTAGCCCGGAACGAAAACCCACGACCAGCCCTATACCTTACCCTACGCCGTAGCCTACTCCTGGCCCGTACGCTGGCACTGAGCCGTGCGTCAGCACGTAGCCTGACCCTCCCACGTTTCCGTACCCTCACCTGTGGCCTAAGCCTTGCCGTTCCCTAACCCTAACTCTAGCCCGGAACGGAAACCCACCACCAGCCCTAAACCTTACCCTACGCCGTAGCCTACTCCTGGCCCGTACGCTGGCACTGACCCGTGTGACAGCACGTAGCCTGAACCTCCCACGTTTCTGTACCCTCACCTGTGCCCTAAGCCTTGCCGTTCCCTAACCCTAACCCTAGACCGGAATGGAAACCCACCACCAGCACTAAACCTAACCCTATGCCGTAGCCTACTCCTGGCCCGTACGCTGGAAATGACCCGTGTGTCAGCACGTAGCCTGACCCTCCCACGTTTCCGTACCCTCACCTGTGCCCTAAGCCTTGCCGTTCCCTAACCCTAACCCTAGCCCAGAACGGAAACCCACCACCAGCCCTACACCTTACACCCAAGCCGTAGCCTACACCTGGCCCGTACGCTGGGACTGACCCGTGCGTTAGCACGTAGCCTGGCCCTCCCACGTTTCCGTACCCTCACCAGTGCCCTAAGCCTTGCCGTTCCCTAACCCTAACCCTAGCCCAGAACGGAAACCCATCACCAGCCCTACACCTAACCCTATGCCGTAGCCTACTCCTGGCCCGTACGCTGGAAATGACCCGTGCGTCAGCACGTAGCCTGACCCTCCCACGTTTCCGTACCCTCACCTGTGCCCTAAGCCTTGCCGTTCCCTAACCCTAACCCTGGCCTGGAACGGAAACCCACCACAAGCCCTACACCATACCCTACGCCGTAGCCTACTCCTGGCCCGTACACTGGCACTGACCCGTGCGTCAGCACGTAGCCTGACCCTCCCACGTTTCCGTAACCTCACCTGTGCCCTAAGCCTTGCCGTTCCCTAACACTAACCCTAGCCCGGTACGGAAACCCTCCACCAGCCCTACACCTTACCCTATGCCGTAGCCTACTCCTGGCCCGTACTCTGGCACTGACCCATGCATCAGCACGTAGCCTGAGCCTCCCAAGTTTCCGTACCCTCACCTGTGCCCTAAGCCTTGCCGTTCCCTAACCCTAACCCTAGCCCGGAACGGAAAACTACCACCAGCCCTACACCTTACCCCCAAGCCGTAGCCTACTCCTGGCCCGTACGCTGGCACTGACCCGTGCGTCAGCACGTAGCCTGTCCCTCCCACGTTTCCGTACCCTCACCTGTGCCCTAAGCCTTGCCGTTCCCTAACCCTAACCCTAGCCCGGAGCGGAAACCCACCACAAGCCCTACAACTTAGCCCCAAGCCGTAGCGTATTCCTGGCCCGTACGCTGGCACTGACCCCTGCGTCAGCACGTAGCCAGACCCTCCCACGTTTCCGTACCCTCACCTGTGCCCTAAGCCTTGCCGTTCCGTAACCCTAACCCTAGCCCGGAATGGAAACCCTCCACCAGCCCTACACCTTACCCTACGCCATAGCCTACTCCTGGCCAGTACGCTGGCACTGACCCCTGCGTGAGCATGTAGCCTGACCCTCCCACGTTTCTGTACCCTCACCTGTGCCCTAAGCCTTGCCGTTCCCTAAACCTAACCCTAGCCCGGAACGGAAAACCACCACCAGCCCTACCCGTTAACCCCAAGCCGTAGCCTACTCCTGGCCCATACGCTGGCACTGACAAGTGCGTCAGCACGTAGCCTGACCCTCCCACGTTTCCGTACCCTCACCTGTGCCCTAAGCCTTGCCGTTCCCTAATCGTAACCCTAGCCCGGAACGGAAACCCACCACCAGCCCTACACCTTACCCTACGCCGTAGCCTACTCCTGGCCCGTACGCCGGCACTGACCCGTATGTCAGCACGTAGCCTGACCCTCCCACGTTTCCGTACCCTCACCAGTGCCCTAAGCATTGCCGTTCCGTAACCCTAACCCTAGCCCGGAACAGAAACCCACCACCAGCCCTAAACCTTACCCCCAAGCTGTAGCCTACTCCTGGCCCGTACGCTGGCACTGACCCGTACGTCAGGATGTAGCCCGACCCTCCCACGTTTCCGTACCCTCACCTGTGCCCTAAGCCTTGCCGTTCCCTAACCCTAACCCTAGCCCGGAACGGAAACCCACCACCAGCCCTACACCATACCCCCAAGCCGTAGCCTACTCCTGGCCCATACGCTGGCACTGACCCGTGCGTCAGCACGTAGCCGGAACCTCCCACGTTTCCGTACCCTCACCTGTGCCCTAAGCCTTGCCGTTCCCTAACCCTAACCCTAGCCCGGAACAGAAACCCACCAGCAGCCCTACACCTTACCCTACGCCGTACCCTACTCCTGGCCCGTACACAGGCACTGACCCCTGTGACAGCACGTAGCCTGACCCTCCCACGTTTCTGTACCCTCACCTGTGCCCTAAGCCTTGCCGTTCCCTAACCCTAACCCTAGCCCGGAACGGAAACCCACCACCAGCCCTACACCTTACCCTACGCCGTAGCCTACTCCTGGCCCGTACGCTGGCACTGACACGTGCGTCAGCACGTAGCCTGACCCACCCACGTTTCCGTATCCTCAACTGTGCCCTAAGCCTTGCCGTTCCCTAACCCTAACCCTAGCCCGGAACGGAAACCCACCACCAGCCCTACACCTTACACCCAAGCCGTAGCCTACTTCTGGCCCGTACGCTGGCACTGACCCGTGCGTCAGCATGTAGCCTGGCCCTCCCACGTTTCCGTACCCTCACCTGTGCCCTAAGCCTTGCTGTTCCCTAACCCTAACCCTAGCCCCGAACGGAAACCCACCACCAGCCCTACAACTTAGCCCCAAGCCGTAGCCTATTCCTGGCCCGTACGCTGGCACTGACCCCTGCGTCAGCACGTAGCCTGACCCTCCCACGTTTCCTTACCCTCAGCTGTGCCGTAAGCCTTGCCGTTCCCTAAGCCTAACCATAGCCCTGAACGGAAACCCACCACCAGCCCTACACCTTACCCCCAAGTCGTACCCTACTCCTGGCCAGTACGCTGGCACTGACCCCTCGGTCAGCACGTAGCCTGACCCTCCCACGTTTCCGTACCCTCACCTGTGCCCTAAGCCTTGCCGTTCCCTAACCCTAACCCTAGCCCGGAACGGAAACCAACCACCAACCCTACACCTTACCCTACGCCGTAGCCTACTCCTGGCCCGTACGCTGGCACTGACCCGTGCATCAGCACGTAGCCTGACCCTCCCACGTTTCCGTACCCTCACCTGTGCCCTAAGCCTTGCCGTTCCCTAACCCTAACCCTAGCCCGGAACGGAAACCCACCACCAGCCCTACGCCGTAGCCTACTCCTGGCCCGTACGCTGGCACTGACCCGTGCGTCAGCACGTAGCCTGACCCTCCCACGTTTCCGTACCCTCACCTGTGCCCTAAGCCTTGCCATTCCCTAACCCAAAACCTAGCCTGGAATGGAAACCCACCACCAGCCCTATACCTTACCCCCAAGCCGTAGCCTACTCCTGGCCCGTACGCTGGCACTGACCCGTGCGTCAGCACGTAGCCTGAACCTCCCACGTTTCCGTACCCTCACCTGTGCCCTAAGCCTTGCCGTTCCCTAACCCTAACCCTAGCCCGGAACGGAAACCCACCACCAGCACTACACCTTACCCTACGCCGTAGCCTACTCCTGGCCCGTACGCTGGCACTGACCTGTGTGTCAGCACGTAGCCTGACCCTCCCACGATTCCGTACCCTCACCTGTGCCCTAAGCCTTGCCGTTCCCTAACCCTAACCCTAACCCGGAACGGAAACCCACCACCAGCCCTACACCTTACCCTATGCCGTAGCCTACTCCTGGCCCGTACGCTGGCACTGACCCGTGCCTCAGAACGTAGCCTGACCCTCCCACGTTTCCGTACCCTCACCTGTGCCCTAAGCCTTGCCGTTCCCTAACCCTAACCCTAGCCCGGAACGGAAACCCACCACCAGCCCTACAACTTACCCTACGCCGTAGCCTACTCCTGGCCAGTACGCTGGCACTGACCCATGCGTCAGCACGTAGCCTGACCCACCCACGTTTCCGTACCCTCACCTGTGCCTTAAGCCTTGCCGTTCCCTAACCCTAACCCTAGCCCGGAACGGAAACCCACCACCAGCCCTACACCTTACCCTATGCCGTAGCCTACTCCTGGCCCGTACGCTGGAACTGACCCGTGCGTCAGCACGTAGCCTGACCCTCCCACGTGTACGTACACTCACCTGTGCCCTAAGACTTGCCGTTCCATAACCCTAACCCTAGCCCGGAACGGAAACCCTCCATCAGCCCTACACCTTACCCTACGCCGTAGCCTACTCCTGGCCCGTAAGCTGGCACTGACACCTGCGTCAACACGTAGCCTGACCCTCCCACGTTTCCGTACCCTCACCTGTGCCCTAAGCCTTGCCGTTCCCTAACCCTAACTCTAGACCGGAACGGAAACCCACCACCAGCCCTACACCTTACCCTACACAGTAGCCTACTCCTGGCCCGTACGCTGGCACTGGCCCGTGTGACAGCACGTAGCCTGACCCTCCCACGTTTCTGTACCCTCAACTGTGCCCTAAGCCTTGCCGTTCCCTAACCCTAACCCTAGCCCGGAATGGAAACCCACCACCAGCCCTACACCTTACCCTACGCCGTAGCCTACTCCTGGCCCGTACGCTGGCACTGACCAGTGTGTTAGCACGTAGCCTGACCCTCCCAAGTTTCCGTACCCTCACCTGTGCCCTAAGCCTTGCCGTTCCCTAACCCTAACCCTAGCCCGGAACGGAAACCCACCACCAGCCCTACACCTTACCCCCAAGCCGTAGCCTACACCTGGCCCGTACGCTGGCACTGACCCGTGCGTTAGCACGTAGCCTGGCCCTCCCACGTTTCCGTACCCTCACCTGTGCCCTAAGCCTTGCCCTTCCCTAACCCTAACCCTAGCCCGGTATGGAAACCCACCACCAGCCCTACACATTACCCTACGCCGTAGCCTACTCCTGGCCCGTACGCTGGCACTGATCCGTGTGTCAGCACGTAGCCTGACCCTCCCACGTTTCCGTACCCTCACCTGTGCCCTAAGCCTTGCCGTTCCCTAACCCTAACCGTAGCCCGGAACGGAAACCCACCACCAGCCATACACCTTACCCTACGCCGTAGCCTACTCCTGGCCCGTACACTGGCACTGACCCGTGCGTCAGCACGTAGCCTGACCCTCCCACGTTTCCGTACACTCACCTGTGCCCTAAGCCTTGCCGTTCCCTAACCCTAACCCTAGCCCGGTACAGAAACCCACCACCAGCCCTACAACTTAGCCCTAAGCCGTAGCCTATTCCTGGCCCGTACGCTGGCACTGACCCCTGCGTCAGCACGTAGCCAGACCCTCCCACGTTTCCGTACCCTCACCTGTGCCCTAAGCCTTGCCTTTCCGAAACCCTAAACCTAGCCCGAATGGAAACCCTCCACCAGCCCTACACCTTGCCCTACGCCGTAGCCTACTCCTGGCCCGTACGCTGGCACTGACCCCTGCGTGAGCATGTAGCCTGACCCTCCCACGTTTCCGTACCCTCACCTGTGCCCTAAGCCTTGCCGTTCCCTAAACCTAACCTTAGCCCGGAACGGAAACCCACCACCAGCCCTACCCCTTACCCCCAAGCCGTAGCCTACTCCTGGCCCGTACGCTGGCACTGACAAGTGCGTCAGCACGTAGCCTGACCCTCCCACGTTTCCGTACTGTCACCTGTGCCCTAAGCATTGCCGTTCCCTAATCGTATCCCTAGCCCGGAACGGAAAGCCAACACCAGCCCTACAATTTACCCTACGCCGTAGCCTACTCCTGGCCCGTACGCCGGCACTGACCCGTATGTCAGCACGTAGCCTGACCCTCCCACGTTTCCGTACCGTCACCTGTGCCCTAAGCCTTGCCGTTCCCTAACCCTAACCCTAGCCCGGAACGGAAACCCACCACCAGACCTACACCTTACCCACAAGCCGTAGCCTACTCCTGGCCCGTACGATGGCACTGACCCATGCGTCAGCACGTAGCCTGACCCTCCCACGTTTCCGTAACTTCACCTGTGCCCTAAGCCTTGCCGTTCCCTAACCCTAACCCTAGCCCGGAACGGAAACCCACCACAAGCCCTACACCTTACCCTACGCCGTAGCCTACTCCTGGCCCGTACGCTGGCCCTGACCCGTACGTCAGCACGTAGCCTGACCCTCCCACGTTTCCGTACCCTCACCTGTGCCCTAAGGCTTGCCGTTCCCTAACCCTAACCCTAGCCCGGAACGGAAACCCTCCACCAGCCCTACACCTTACCCTACGCCGTAGCCTACTCCTGGCCCGTACGCTGGCACTGACCCGTGCGTCAGAACGTAGCCTGACCCTCCCACGTTTCCGTACCCTCACCTGTGCCCTAAGCCTTGCCGTTCCCTAACCCTAACCCTAGCCCGGAACGGAAACCCACCACCAGCCCTACAACTTACCCTACGCCGTAGCCTACTCCTGGCCAGTACGCTGGCACTGACCCATGCGTCAGCACGTAGCCTGACCCACCCACGTTTCCGTACCCTCACCTGTGCCTTAAGCCTTGCCGTTCCCTAACCCTAACCCTAGCCCGGAACGGAAACCCACCACCAGCCCTACACCTTACCCTATGCCGTAGCCTACTCCTGGCCCGTACGCTGGAACTGACCCGTGCGTCAGCACGTAGCCTGACCCTCCCACGTGTACGTACCCTCACCTGTGCCCTAAGACTTGCCGTTCCATAACCCTAACCCTAGCCCGGAACGGAAACCCTCCATCAGCCCTACACCTTACCCTACGCCGTAGCCTACTCCTGGCCCGTAAGCTGGCACTGACCCCTGCGTCAACACGTAGCCTGACCCTCCCACGTTTCCGTACCCTCACCTGTGCCCTAAGCCTTGCCGTTCCCTAACCCTAACTCTAGACCGGAACGGAAACCCACCACCAGCCCTACACCTTACCCTACGCCGTAGCCTACTCCTGGCCCGTACGCTGGCACTGGCCCGTGTGACAGCACGTAGCCTGACCCTCCCACGTTTCCGTACCCTCAACTGTGCCCTAAGCCTTGCCGTTCCCTAACCCTAACCCTAGCCCGGAACGGAAACCCACCACCAGCCCTACACCTTACCCTACGCCGTAGCCTACTCCTGGCCCGTACGCTGGCACTGAACAGTGTGTTAGCACGTAGCCTGAACCTCCCACGTTTCCGTACCCTCACCTGTGCCCTAAGCCTTGCCGTTCCCTAACCCTAACCCTAGCCCGGAACGGAAACCCACCACCAGCCCTACACCTTACCCCCAAGCCGTAGCCTACACCTGGCCCGTACGCTGGCACTGACCCGTGCGTTAGCACGTAGCCTGGCCCTCCCACGTTTCCGTACCCTCACCTGTGCCCTAAGCCTTGCCGTTCCCTAACCCTAACCCTAGCCCGGTATGGAAACCCACCACCAGCCCTACACATTACCCTACGCCGTAGCCTACTCCTGGCCCGTACGCTGGCACTGATCCGTGTGTCAGCACGTAGCCTGACCCTCCCACGTTTCCGTACCCTCACCTGTGCCCTAAGCCTTGCCGTTCCCTAACCCTAACCCTAGCCCAGAACGGAAACCCACCACCAGCACTACACCTTACCCTACGCCGTAGTCTACTCCTGGCCCGTACGCTGGCACTGACCAGTGTGTCAGCACGTAGCCTGACCCTCCCACGTTTCCGTACCCTCACCTGTGCCCTAAGCCTTGCCGTTCCCTACCCCTAACCCTAGCCCAGAACGGAAACCCACCACCAGCCCTACACCTTACCCCCAAGCCGTAGCCTACACCTGGCCCGTACGCTGGCACTGACCCGTGCGTTAGCACGTAGCCTGGCCCTCCCACGTTTCCGTACCCTCACCAGTGCCCTAAGCCTTGCCGTTCCCTAACCCTAACCCTAGCCCAGAACGGAAACCCATCACCAGCCCTACACCTAACCCTATGCCGTAGCCTACTCCTGGCCCGCACGCTGGAAATGACCCGTGCGTCAGCACGTAGCCTGACCCTCCCACGTTTCCGTACCCTCACCTGTGCCCTAAGCCTTGCCGTTCCCTAACCCTAACCCTGGCCTGGAACGGAAACCCACCACAAGCCCTACACCATACCCTACGCCGTAGCCTACTCCTGGCCCGTACACTGGCACTGACCCGTGCGTCAGCACGTAGCCTGACCCTCCCACGTTTCCGTAACCTCACCTGTGCCCTAAGCCTTGCCGTTCCCTAACACTAACCCTAGCCCGGTACGGAAACCCTCCACCAGCCCTACACCTTACCCTATGCCGTAGCCTACTCCTGGCCCGTACTCTGGCACTGACCCATGCATCAGCACGTAGCCTGAGCCTCCCAAGTTTCCGTACCCTCACCTGTGCCCTAAGCCTTGCCGTTCCCTAACCCTAACCCTAGCCCGGTACGGAAACCCACCACCAGCACTACACCTTACCCTACGCCGTAGCCTACTCCTGGCCCGTACGCTGGCACTGACCTGTGTGTCAGCACGTAGCCTGACCCTCCCACGTTTCCGTACCCTCACCTGTGCCCTAAGCCTTGCCGTTCCCTAACCCTAACCCTAGCCCGGAACGGAAACCCACCACCAGCACTACAACTTACCCCCAAGCCGTAGCCTACACCTGGCCCGTACGCTGGCACTGACCCGTGCGTTAGCACGTAGCCTGGCCCTCCCACGTTTCCGTATCCTCACCAGTGCCCTAAGCCTTGCCGTTCCCTAACCCTAACACTAGCCCAGAACGGAAACCCATCACCAGCCCTACACCTAACCCTACGCCGTAGCCTACTCCTGGCCCGTACGCTGGCACTGACCCGTGCGTCAGCACGTAGCCTGACCCTCCCACTTTTCCGTACCCTCACCTGTGCCTAAGACTTGCCGTTCCCTTACCCTAACCCTAGCCCGGAATGGAAACCCACCACGAGCCCTAAACCTTACCCTAGGCCGTAGCCTACTCCTGGCCCGTACGCTGGCACGGACACGTGAGTCAGCACATAGCCTGACCCTCCCAAGTTTCCGTACCCTCAACTGTGCCCTAAGCCTTGCCGTTCCCTAACCCTAACCCTAGCCCGGAACGGAAACCCACCACCAGCCCTACACCTTACCCTACGCCGTACCCTACTCCTGGCCCGTACGCTGGCACTGACCCCTCCGTCAGCACGTAGCCTGTCCCTCCCACGTTTCCGTACCCTCACCTGTGCCCTAAGCCTTGCCGTTCCCTAACACTAACCCTTGCCCGGAACGGAAACCCACCACCAGCCCTATACCTTACCCTACGCCGTAGCCTACTCCTGAACCTTACGCTGGCACTGACCCCTCCGTCAGCAGGTAGCCTGTCCCTCCCACTTTTCCGTACCCTCACCTGTGCCCTAAGCCTTGCCGTCCCCTAACACTAACCCTAGCCCAGAACGGAAACCCACCACAAGCCCTACACCTTACCCTACGCCGTAGCCTACTCCTGGCCCATACGCTGGCACTGACCCGTAGCCTGACCCTCCCACGTTTACGTACCCTCACCTGTGCCCTAAGCCTTGCCGTTCCCTAACCCGAACCCTAGCCCCGAACGGAAAACCACCACCAGCCCTACACCTTACCCTACGCCGTAGCCTACTCCTGGCCCGTACGCTGGCACTGAACCGTGCGTCAGCACGTAGCCTGACCCTCCCACGTTTCCGTACCCTCACCTGTGCCCTAAGCCTTGCCGTTCCCTAACCCTAACCCTAGCCCGGAACGGAAACCCACCACCAGCCCTACAACTTACCCCCAAGCCGTAGCCTACTCCGGGCTCGTACGCTGGCACTGACACGTGCGTCAGCACGTAGCCTGACCCTCCCACATTTCCGTACCCTCACCTGTGCCCTAAGCCTTGCCGTTCCCTAACCCTAACCCTAGCCCGGAACGGAAACCCACGACCAGCCCTATACCTTACCCTACGCCGTAGCCTACTCCTGGCCCGTACGCTGGCACTGACCTGTGCGTCAGCACGTAGCCTGACCCTCCCACGTTTCCGTACCCTCACCTGTGCCCTAAGCCTTGCCGTTCCCTAACCCTAACCCTAGCCCGGAACGGAAACCCACCACCAGCTCTACACCTTACACTACGCCATAGCCTACTCCTGGCCCGTACGCTGGCACTGACCCGTGCGTCATCACGTAGCCTGACCCACCCACGTTGCCGTACCCTCACCTGTGCCCTAAGCCTTGCCGTTCCCTAACCCTAACCCTAGCCCGGTACGGAAACCCACCACCCGCCCTACACCTTACCCTACGCCGTAGCCTACTCCTGGCCCGTACGCTGGCACTGAGCCGTGCGTCAGCACGTAGCCTGACCCTCCCACGTTTCCGTACCCTCACCTGTGCCCTAAGCCTTGCCGTTCCCTAACCCTAACTCTAGCCCGGAACGGAAACCCACCACCAGCCCTACACCTTACCCTACGCCGTAGCCTACTCCTGGCCCGTACGCTGGCACTGACCCGTGTGACAGCACGTAGCCTGACCCTCCCACGTTTCTGTACCCTCACCTGTGCCCTAAGCCTTGCCGTTCCCTAACCCTAACCCTAGACCGGAATGAAACCCACCACCAGCACTACACCTTACCCTACGCCGTAGCCTACTCCTGGCCCGTACACTGGCACTGACCAGTGTGTCAGCACGTAGCCTGACCCTCCCACGTTTCCGTACCCTCACCTGTGCCCTAAGCCTTGCCGTTCCCTAACCCTAACCCTAGCCCGGAACGGAAACCCACCACCAGCCCTACACCTTACCCCCAAGCCGTAGCCTACACCTGGCCCGTACGCTGGCACTGACCCGTGCGTTAGCACGTAGCCTGGCCCTCCCACGTTTCCGTACCCTCACCAGTGCCCTAAGCCTTGCCGTTCCCTAACCCTAACCCAAGCCCAAAACGGAAACCCATCACCAGCCCTACACCTAACCCTATGCCGTAGCCTACTCCTGGCCCGTACGCTGGAAATGACCCGTGTGTCAGCACGTAGCCTGACCCTCCCACTTTTCCGTACCCTCACCTGTGCCCTAAGCCTTGCCGTTCCCTAACCCTAACCCTAGCCCGGAACGGAAACCCACCACCAGCCCTACACCATACCCTACGCCGTAGCCTACTCCTGGCCCGTACACTGGCACTGACCCGTGCGTCAGCACGTAGCCTGACCCTCCCACGTTTCCGTAACCTCACCTGTGCCCTAAGCCTTGCCGTTCCCTAACACTAACCCTAGCCCGGTACGGAAACCCTCCACCAGCCCTACACCTTACCCTATGCCGTAGCCTACTCCTGGCCCGTACTCTGGCACTGACCCATGCATCAGCACGTAGCCTGAGGCTCCCAAGTTTCCGTACCCTCACCTGTGCCCTAAGCCTTGCCGTTCCCTAACCCTAACCCTAGCCCGGAACGGAAAACTACCACCAGCCCTACACCTTACCCCCAAGCCGTAGCCTACTCCTGGCCCGTACGCTGGCACTGACCCGTGCGTCAGCACGTAGCCTGTCCCTCCCACGTTTCCGTACCCTCACCTGTGCCCTAAGCCTTGCCGTTCCCTAACCCTAACCCTAGCCCGGAGCGGAAACCCACCACCAGCCCTACAACTTAGCCCCAAGCCGTAGCGTATTCCTGGCCCGTACGCTGGCACTGACCCCTGCGTCAGCACGTAGCCAGACCCTCCCACGTTTCCGTACCCTCACCTGTGCCCTAAGCCTTGCCGTTCCGTAACCCTAACCCTAGCCCGGAATGGAAACCCTCCACCAGCCCTACACCTTACCCTACGCCATAGCCTACTCCTGGCCAGTACGCTGGCACTGACCCCTGCGTGAGCATGTAGCCTGACCCTCCCACGTTTCTGTACCCTCACCTGTGCCCTTAGCCTTGCCGTTCCCTAAACCTAACCCTAGCCCGGAACGGAAAACCACCACCAGCCCTACCCGTTACCCACAAGCCGTAGCCTACTCCTGGCCCGTACGCTGGCACTGACAAGTGCGTCAGCACGTAGCCTGACCCTCCCACGTTTCCGTACCCTCACCTGTGCCCTAAGCCTTGCCGTTCCCTAATCGTAACCCTAGCCCGGAACGGAAACCCACCACCAGCCCTACACCTTACCCTACGCCGTAGCCTACTCCTGGCCCGTACGCTGGCACTGACTCATATGTCAGCACGTAGCCTGACCCTCCCACGTTTCCGTACCCTCACCAGTGCCCTAAGCATTGCCGTTCCGTAACCCTAACCCTAGCCCGGAACAGAAACCCACCACCAGCCCTACACCTTACCCCCAAGCCGTAGCCTACTCCTGGCCCGTACGCTGGCACTGACCCGTACGTCAGGATGTAGCCCGACCCTCCCACGTTTCCGTACCCTCACCTGTGCCCTAAGCCTTGCCGTTCCCTAACCCTAACCCTAGCCCCGAACGGAAAACCACCACCAGCCCTACACCTTACCCTACGCCGTAGCCTACTCCTGGCCCGTACGCTGGCACTGAACCGTGCGTCAGCACGTAGCCTGACCCTCCCACGTTTCCGAACCCTCACCTGTGCCCTAAGCCTTGCCGTTCCCTAACCCTAACCCTAGCCCGGAACGGAAACCCACCACCAGCCCTACAACTTACCCCCAAGCCGTAGCCTACTCCGGGCTCGTACGCCTGCACTGACCCGTGCGTCAGCACGTAGCCTAACCCTCCCACATTTCCGTACCCTCACCTGTGCCCTAAGCCTTGCCGTTCCCTAACGCTAACCCTAGCCCGGAACGAAAACCCACGACCAGCCCTATACCTTACCCTACGCCATAGCCTACTCCTGGCCCGTACGCTGGCACTGAGCCGTGCGTCAGCACGTAGCCTGACCCTCCCACGTTTCCGTACCCTCACCTGTGCCCTAAGCCTTGCCGTTCCCTAACCCTAACTCTAGCCCGGAACGGAAACCCACCACCAGCCCTAAACCTTACCCTACGCCGTAGCCTACTCCTGGCCCGTACGCTGGCACTGACCCGTGTGACAGCACGTAGCCTGAACCTCCCACGTTTCTGTACCCTCACCTGTGCCCTAAGCCTTGCCGTTCCCTAACCCTAACCCTAGACCGGAATGGAAACCCACCACCAGCACTAAACCTAACCCTATGCCGTAGCCTACTCCTGGCCCGTACGCTGGAAATGACCCGTGTGTCAGCACGTAGCCTGACCCTCCCACGTTTCCGTACCCTCACCTGTGCCCTAAGCCTTGCCGTTCCCTAACCCTAACCCTAGCCCAGAACGGAAACCCACCACCAGCCCTACACCTTACACCCAAGCCGTAGCCTACACCTGGCCCGTACGCTGGGACTGACCCGTGCGTTAGCACGTAGCCTGGCCCTCCCACGTTTCCGTACCCTCACCAGTGCCCTAAGCCTTGCCGTTCCCTAACCCTAACCCTAGCCCAGAACGGAAACCCATCACCAGCCCTACACCTAACCCTATGCCGTAGCCTACTCCTGGCCCGTACGCTGGAAATGACCCGTGCGTCAGCACGTAGCCTGACCCTCCCACGTTTCCGTACCCTCACCTGTGCCCTAAGCCTTGCCGTTCCCTAACCCTAACCCTGGCCTGGAACGGAAACCCACCACAAGCCCTACACCATACCCTACGCCGTAGCCTACTCCTGGCCCGTACACTGGCACTGACCCGTGCGTCAGCACGTAGCCTGACCCTCCCACGTTTCCGTAACCTCACCTGTGCCCTAAGCCTTGCCGTTCCCTAACACTAACCCTAGCCCGGTACGGAAACCCTCCACCAGCCCTACACCTTACCCTATGCCGTAGCCTACTCCTGGCCCGTACTCTGGCACTGACCCATGCATCAGCACGTAGCCTGAGCCTCCCAAGTTTCCGTACCCTCACCTGTGCCCTAAGCCTTGCCGTTCCCTAACCCTAACCCTAGCCCGGTACGGAAACCCACCACCAGCACTACACCTTACCCTACGCCGTAGCCTACTCCTGGCCCGTACGCTGGCACTGACGTGTGTGTCAGCACGTAGCCTGACCCTCCCACGTTTCCGTACCCTCACCTGTGCCCTAAGCCTTGCCGTTCCCTAACCCTAACCCTAGCCCGGAACGGAAACCCACCACCAGCACTACAACTTACCCCCAAGCCGTAGCCTACACCTGGCCCGTACGCTGGCACTGACCCGTGCGTTAGCACGTAGCCTGGCCCTCCCACGTTTCCGTATCCTCACCAGTGCCCTAAGCCTTGCCGTTCCCTAACCCTAACACTAGCCCAGAACGGAAACCCATCACCAGCCCTACACCTAACCCTACGCCGTAGCCTACTCCTGGCCCGTACGCTGGCACTGACCCGTGCGTCAGCACGTAGCCTGACCCTCCCACTTTTCCGTACCCTCACCTGTGCCTAAGACTTGCCGTTCCCTTACCCTAACCCTAGCCCGGAATGGAAACCCACCACGAGCCCTAAACCTTACCCTAGGCCGTAGCCTACTCCTGGCCCGTACGCTGGCACGGACACGTGAGTCAGCACATAGCCTGACCCTCCCAAGTTTCCGTACCCTCAACTGTGCCCTAAGCCTTGCCGTTCCCTAACCCTAACCCTAGCCCGGAACGGAAACCCACCACCAGCCCTACACCTTACCCTACGCCGTACCCTACTCCTGGCCCGTACGCTGGCACTGACCCCACCGTCAGCACGTAGCCTGTCCCTCCCACGTTTCCGTACCCTCACCTGTGCCCTAAGCCTTGCCGTTCCCTAACACTAACCCTTGCCCGGAACGGAAACCCACCACCAGCCCTATACCTTACCCTACGCCGTAGCCTACTCCTGAACCTTACGCTGGCACTGACCCCTCCGTCAGCAGGTAGCCTGTCCCTCCCACGTTTCCGTACCCTCACCTGTGCCCTAAGCCTTGCCGTCCCCTAACACTAACCCTAGCCCAGAACGGAAACCCACCACAAGCCCTACACCTTACCCTACGCCGTAGCCTACTCCTGGCCCATACGCTGGCACTGACCCGTAGCCTGACCCTCCCACGTTTACGTACCCTCACCTGTGCCCTAAGCCTTGCCGTTCCCTAACCCGAACCCTAGCCCCGAACGGAAAACCACCACCAGCCCTACACCTTACCCTACGCCGTAGCCTACTCCTGGCCCGTACGCTGGCACTGAACCGTGCGTCAGCACGTAGCCTGACCCTCCCACGTTTCCGTACCCTCACCTGTGCCCTAAGCCTTGCCGTTCCCTAACCCTAACCCTAGCCCGGAACGGAAACCCACCACCAGCCCTACAACTTACCCCCAAGCCGTAGCCTACTCCGGGCTCGTACGCTGGCACTGACACGTGCGTCAGCACGTAGCCTGACCCTCCCACATTTCCGTACCCTCACCTGTGCCCTAAGCCTTGCCGTTCCCTAACCCTAACCCTAGCCCGGAACGGAAAACCACGACCAGCCCTATACCTTACCCTACGCCGTAGCCTACTCCTGGCCCGTACGCTGGCACTGACCTGTGCGTCAGCACGTAGCCTGACCCTCCCACGTTTCCGTACCCTCACCTGTGCCCTAAGCCTTGCCGTTCCCTAACCCTAACCCTAGCCCGGAACGGAAACCCACCACCAGCTCTACACCTTACACTACGCCATAGCCTACTCCTGGCCCGTACGCTGGCACTGACCCGTGCGTCATCACGTAGCCTGACCCACCCACGTTGCCGTACCCTCACCTGTGCCCTAAGCCTTGCCGTTCCCTAACCCTAACCCTAGCCCGGTACGGAAACCCACCACCCGCCCTACACCTTACCCTACGCCGTAGCCTACTCCTGGCCCGTACGCTGGCACTGAGCCGTGCGTCAGCACGTAGCCTGACCCTCCCACGTTTCCGTACCCTCACCTGTGCCCTAAGCCTTGCCGTTCCCTAACCCTAACTCTAGCCCGGAACGGAAACCCACCACCAGCCCTACACCTTACCCTACGCCGTAGCCTACTCCTGGCCCGTACGCTGGCACTGACCCGTGTGACAGCACGTAGCCTGACCCTCCCACGTTTCTGTACCCTCACCTGTGCCCTAAGCCTTGCCGTTCCCTAACCCTAACCCTAGACCGGAATGAAACCCACCACCAGCACTACACCTTACCCTACGCCGTAGCCTACTCCTGGCCCGTACGCTGGCACTGACCAGTGTGTCAGCACGTAGCCTGACCCTCCCACGTTTCCGTACCCTCACCTGTGCCCTAAGCCTTGCCGTTCCCTAACCCTAACCCTAGCCCGGAACGGAAACCCACCACCAGCCCTACACCTTACCCCCAAGCCGTAGCCTACACCTGGCCCGTACGCTGGCACTGACCCGTGCGTTAGCACGTAGCCTGGCCCTCCCACGTTTCCGTACCCTCACCAGTGCCCTAAGCCTTGCCGTTCCCTAACCCTAACCCAAGCCCAAAACGGAAACCCATCACCAGCCCTACACCTAACCCTATGCCGTAGCCTACTCCTGGCCCGTACGCTGGAAATGACCCGTGTGTCAGCACGTAGCCTGACCCTCCCACGTTTCCGTACCCTCACCTGTGCCCTAAGCCTTGCCGTTCCCTAACCCTAACCCTAGCCCGGAACGGAAACCCACCACCAGCCCTACACCATACCCTACGCCGTAGCCTACTCCTGGCCCGTACACTGGCACTGACCCGTGCGTCAGCACGTAGCCTGACCCTCCCACGTTTCCGTAACCTCACCTGTGCCCTAAGCCTTGCCGTTCCCTAACACTAACCCTAGCCCGGTACGGAAACCCTCCACCAGCCCTACACCTTACCCTATGCCGTAGCCTACTCCTGGCCCGTACTCTGGCACTGACCCATGCATCAGCACGTAGCCTGAGCCTCCCAAGTTTCCGTACCCTCACCTGTGCCCTAAGCCTTGCCGTTCCCTAACCCTAACCCTAGCCCGGAACGGAAAACTACCACCAGCCCTACACCTTACCCCCAAGCCGTAGCCTACTCCTGGCCCGTACGCTGGCACTGACCCGTGCGTCAGCACGTAGCCTGTCCCTCCCACGTTTCCGTACCCTCACCTGTGCCCTAAGCCTTGCCGTTCCCTAACCCTAACCCTAGCCCGGAGCGGAAACCCACCACCAGCCCTACAACTTAGCCCCAAGCCGTAGCGTATTCCTGGCCCGTACGCTGGCACTGACCCCTGCGTCAGCACGTAGCCAGACCCTCCCACGTTTCCGTACCCTCACCTGTGCCCTAAGCCTTGCCGTTCCGTAACCCTAACCCTAGCCCGGAATGGAAACCCTCCACCAGCCCTACACCTTACCCTACGCCATAGCCTACTCCTGGCCAGTACGCTGGCACTGACCCCTGCGTGAGCATGTAGCCTGACCCTCCCACGTTTCTGTACCCTCACCTGTGCCCTTAGCCTTGCCGTTCCCTAAACCTAACCCTAGCCCGGAACGGAAAACCACCACCAGCCCTACCCGTTACCCACAAGCCGTAGCCTACTCCTGGCCCGTACGCTGGCACTGACAAGTGCGTCAGCACGTAGCCTGACCCTCCCACGTTTCCGTACCCTCACCTGTGCCCTAAGCCTTGCCGTTCCCTAACCCTAACCCTAGCCCGGAACAGAAACCCACCAGCAGCCCTACACCTTACCCTACGCCGTACCCTACTCCTGGCCCGTACACAGGCACTGACCCCTGTGACAGCACGTAGCCTGACCCTCCCACGTTTCTGTACCCTCACCTGTGCCCTAAGCCTTGCCGTTCCCTAACCCTAACCCTAGCCCGGAACGGAAACCCACCACCAGCCCTACACCTTACCCTACGCCGTAGCCTACTCCTGGCCCGTACGCTGGCACTGACACGTGCGTCAGCACGTAGCCTGACCCACCCACGTTTCCGTATCCTCAACTGTGCCCTAAGCCTTGCCGTTCCCTAACCCTAACCCTAGCCCGGAACGGAAACCCACCACCAGCCCTACACCTTACACCCAAGCCGTAGCCTACTTCTGGCCCGTACGCTGGCACTGACCCGTGCGTCAGCATGTAGCCTGGCCCTCCCACGTTTCCGTACCCTCACCTGTGCCCTAAGCCTTGCTGTTCCCTAACCCTAACCCTAGCCCCGAACGGAAACCCACCACCAGCCCTACAACTTAGCCCCAAGCCGTAGCCTATTCCTGGCCCGTACGCTGGCACTGACCCCTGCGTCAGCACGTAGCCTGACCCTCCCACGTTTCCTTACCCTCAGCTGTGCCGTAAGCCTTGCCGTTCCCTAAGCCTAACCATAGCCCTGAACGGAAACCCACCACCAGCCCTACACCTTACCCCCAAGTCGTACCCTACTCCTGGCCAGTACGCTGGCACTGACCCCTCGGTCAGCACGTAGCCTGACCCTCCCACGTTTCCGTACCCTCACCTGTGCCCTAAGCCTTGCCGTTCCCTAACCCTAACCCTAGCCCGGAACGGAAACCAACCACCAACCCTACACCTTACCCTACGCCGTAGCCTACTCCTGGCCCGTACGCTGGCACTGACCCGTGCATCAGCACGTAGCCTGACCCTCCCACGTTTCCGTACCCTCACCTGTGCCCTAAGCCTTGCCGTTCCCTAACCCTAACCCTAGCCCGGAACGGAAACCCACCACCAGCCCTACGCCGTAGCCTACTCCTGGCCCGTACGCTGGCACTGACCCGTGCGTCAGCACGTAGCCTGACCCTCCCACGTTTCCGTACCCTCACCTGTGCCCTAAGCCTTGCCATTCCCTAACCCAAAACCTAGCCTGGAATGGAAACCCACCACCAGCCCTATACCTTACCCCCAAGCCGTAGCCTACTCCTGGCCCGTACGCTGGCACTGACCCGTGCGTCAGCACGTAGCCTGAACCTCCCACGTTTCCGTACCCTCACCTGTGCCCTAAGCCTTGCCGTTCCCTAACCCTAACCCTAGCCCGGAACGGAAACCCACCACCAGCACTACACCTTACCCTACGCCGTAGCCTACTCCTGGCCCGTACGCTGGCACTGACCTGTGTGTCAGCACGTAGCCTGACCCTCCCACGATTCCGTACCCTCACCTGTGCCCTAAGCCTTGCCGTTCCCTAACCCTAACCCTAACCCGGAACGGAAACCCACCACCAGCCCTACACCTTACCCTATGCCGTAGCCTACTCCTGGCCCGTACGCTGGCACTGACCCGTGCCTCAGAACGTAGCCTGACCCTCCCACGTTTCCGTACCCTCACCTGTGCCCTAAGCCTTGCCGTTCCCTAACCCTAACCCTAGCCCGGAACGGAAACCCACCACCAGCCCTACAACTTACCCTACGCCGTAGCCTACTCCTGGCCAGTACGCTGGCACTGACCCATGCGTCAGCACGTAGCCTGACCCACCCACGTTTCCGTACCCTCACCTGTGCCTTAAGCCTTGCCGTTCCCTAACCCTAACCCTAGCCCGGAACGGAAACCCACCACCAGCCCTACACCTTACCCTATGCCGTAGCCTACTCCTGGCCCGTACGCTGGAACTGACCCGTGCGTCAGCACGTAGCCTGACCCTCCCACGTGTACGTACACTCACCTGTGCCCTAAGACTTGCCGTTCCATAACCCTAACCCTAGCCCGGAACGGAAACCCTCCATCAGCCCTACACCTTACCCTACGCCGTAGCCTACTCCTGGCCCGTAAGCTGGCACTGACACCTGCGTCAACACGTAGCCTGACCCTCCCACGTTTCCGTACCCTCACCTGTGCCCTAAGCCTTGCCGTTCCCTAACCCTAACTCTAGACCGGAACGGAAACCCACCACCAGCCCTACACCTTACCCTACACAGTAGCCTACTCCTGGCCCGTACGCTGGCACTGGCCCGTGTGACAGCACGTAGCCTGACCCTCCCACGTTTCTGTACCCTCAACTGTGCCCTAAGCCTTGCCGTTCCCTAACCCTAACCCTAGCCCGGAATGGAAACCCACCACCAGCCCTACACCTTACCCTACGCCGTAGCCTACTCCTGGCCCGTACGCTGGCACTGACCAGTGTGTTAGCACGTAGCCTGACCCTCCCAAGTTTCCGTACCCTCACCTGTGCCCTAAGCCTTGCCGTTCCCTAACCCTAACCCTAGCCCGGAACGGAAACCCACCACCAGCCCTACACCTTACCCCCAAGCCGTAGCCTACACCTGGCCCGTACGCTGGCACTGACCCGTGCGTTAGCACGTAGCCTGGCCCTCCCACGTTTCCGTACCCTCACCTGTGCCCTAAGCCTTGCCCTTCCCTAACCCTAACCCTAGCCCGGTATGGAAACCCACCACCAGCCCTACACATTACCCTACGCCGTAGCCTACTCCTGGCCCGTACGCTGGCACTGATCCGTGTGTCAGCACGTAGCCTGAACCTCCCACGTTTCCGTACCCTCACCTGTGCCCTAAGCCTTGCCGTTCCCTAACCCTAACCGTAGCCCGGAACGGAAACCCACCACCAGCCATACACCTTACCCTACGCCGTAGCCTACTCCTGGCCCGTACACTGGCACTGACCCGTGCGTCAGCACGTAGCCTGAACCTCCCACGTTTCCGTACACTCACCTGTGCCCTAAGCCTTGCCGTTCCCTAACCCTAACCCTAGCCCGGTACAGAAACCCACCACCAGCCCTACAACTTAGCCCTAAGCCGTAGCCTATTCCTGGCCCGTACGCTGGCACTGACCCCTGCGTCAGCACGTAGCCAGACCCTCCCACGTTTCCGTACCCTCACCTGTGCCCTAAGCCTTGCCTTTCCGAAACCCTAAACCTAGCCCGAATGGAAACCCTCCACCAGCCCTACACCTTGCCCTACGCCGTAGCCTACTCCTGGCCCGTACGCTGGCACTGACCCCTGCGTGAGCATGTAGCCTGACCCTCCCACGTTTCCGTACCCTCACCTGTGCCCTAAGCCTTGCCGTTCCCTAAACCTAACCTTAGCCCGGAACGGAAACCCACCACCAGCCCTACCCCTTACCCCCAAGCCGTAGCCTACTCCTGGCCCGTACGCTGGCACTGACAAGTGCGTCAGCACGTAGCCTGACCCTCCCACGTTTCCGTACTGTCACCTGTGCCCTAAGCATTGCCGTTCCCTAATCGTATCCCTAGCCCGGAACGGAAAGCCAACACCAGCCCTACAATTTACCCTACGCCGTAGCCTACTCCTGGCCCGTACGCCGGCACTGACCCGTATGTCAGCACGTAGCCTGACCCTCCCACGTTTCCGTACCGTCACCTGTGCCCTAAGCCTTGCCGTTCCCTAACCCTAACCCTAGCCCGGAACGGAAACCCACCACCAGACCTACACCTTACCCACAAGCCGTAGCCTACTCCTGGCCCGTACGATGGCACTGACCCATGCGTCAGCACGTAGCCTGACCCTCCCACGTTTCCGTAACTTCACCTGTGCCCTAAGCCTTGCCGTTCCCTAACCCTAACCCTAGCCCGGAACGGAAACCCACCACAAGCCCTACACCTTACCCTACGCCGTAGCCTACTCCTGGCCCGTACGCTGGCCCTGACCCGTACGTCAGCACGTAGCCTGACCCTCCCACGTTTCCGTACCCTCACCTGTGCCCTAAGGCTTGCCGTTCCCTAACCCTAACCCTAGCCCGGAACGGAAACCCTCCACCAGCCCTACACCTTACCCTACGCCGTAGCCTATTCCTGGCCCGTACGCTGGCACTGACCCGTGCGTCAGAACGTAGCCTGACCCTCCCACGTTTCCGTACCCTCACCTGTGCCCTAAGCCTTGCCGTTCCCTAACCCTAACCCTAGCCCGGAACGGAAACCCACCACCAGCCCTACAACTTACCCTACGCCGTAGCCTACTCCTGGCCAGTACGCTGGCACTGACCCATGCGTCAGCACGTAGCCTGACCCACCCACGTTTCCGTACCCTCACCTGTGCCTTAAGCCTTGCCGTTCCCTAACCCTAACCCTAGCCCGGAACGGAAACCCACCACCAGCCCTACACCTTACCCTATGCCGTAGCCTACTCCTGGCCCGTACGCTGGAACTGACCCGTGCGTCAGCACGTAGCCTGACCCTCCCACGTGTACGTACCCTCACCTGTGCCCTAAGACTTGCCGTTCCATAACCCTAACCCTAGCCCGGAACGGAAACCCTCCATCAGCCCTACACCTTACCCTACGCCGTAGCCTACTCCTGGCCCGTAAGCTGGCACTGACCCCTGCGTCAACACGTAGCCTGACCCTCCCACGTTTCCGTACCCTCACCTGTGCCCTAAGCCTTGCCGTTCCCTAACCCTAACTCTAGACCGGAACGGAAACCCACCACCAGCCCTACACCTTACCCTACGCCGTAGCCTACTCCTGGCCCGTACGCTGGCACTGGCCCGTGTGACAGCACGTAGCCTGACCCTCCCACGTTTCCGTACCCTCAACTGTGCCCTAAGCCTTGCCGTTCCCTAACCCTAACCCTAGCCCGGAACGGAAACCCACCACCAGCCCTACACCTTACCCTACGCCGTAGCCTACTCCTGGCCCGTACGCTGGCACTGAACAGTGTGTTAGCACGTAGCCTGAACCTCCCACGTTTCCGTACCCTCACCTGTGCCCTAAGCCTTGCCGTTCCCTAACCCTAACCCTAGCCCGGAACGGAAACCCACCACCAGCCCTACACCTTACCCCCAAGCCGTAGCCTACACCTGGCCCGTACGCTGGCACTGACCCGTGCGTTAGCACGTAGCCTGGCCCTCCCACGTTTCCGTACCCTCACCTGTGCCCTAAGCCTTGCCGTTCCCTAACCCTAACCCTAGCCCGGTATGGAAACCCACCACCAGCCCTACACATTACCCTACGCCGTAGCCTACTCCTGGCCCGTACGCTGGCACTGATCCGTGTGTCAGCACGTAGCCTGACCCTCCCACGTTTCCGTACCCTCACCTGTGCCCTAAGCCTTGCCGTTCCCTAACCCTAACCCTAGCCCAGAACGGAAACCCACCACCAGCACTACACCTTACCCTACGCCGTAGTCTACTCCTGGCCCGTACGCTGGCACTGACCAGTGTGTCAGCACGTAGCCTGACCCTCCCACGTTTCCGTACCCTCACCTGTGCCCTAAGCCTTGCCGTTCCCTACCCCTAACCCTAGCCCAGAACGGAAACCCACCACCAGCCCTACACCTTACCCCCAAGCCGTAGCCTACACCTGGCCCGTACGCTGGCACTGACCCGTGCGTTAGCACGTAGCCTGGCCCTCCCACGTTTCCGTACCCTCACCAGTGCCCTAAGCCTTGCCGTTCCCTAACCCTAACCCTAGCCCAGAACGGAAACCCATCACCAGCCCTACACCTAACCCTATGCCGTAGCCTACTCCTGGCCCGCACGCTGGAAATGACCCGTGCGTCAGCACGTAGCCTGACCCTCCCACGTTTCCGTACCCTCACCTGTGCCCTAAGCCTTGCCGTTCCCTAACCCTAACCCTGGCCTGGAACGGAAACCCACCACAAGCCCTACACCATACCCTACGCCGTAGCCTACTCCTGGCCCGTACACTGGCACTGACCCGTGCGTCAGCACGTAGCCTGACCCTCCCACGTTTCCGTAACCTCACCTGTGCCCTAAGCCTTGCCGTTCCCTAACACTAACCCTAGCCCGGTACGGAAACCCTCCACCAGCCCTACACCTTACCCTATGCCGTAGCCTACTCCTGGCCCGTACTCTGGCACTGACCCATGCATCAGCACGTAGCCTGAGCCTCCCAAGTTTCCGTACCCTCACCTGTGCCCTAAGCCTTGCCGTTCCCTAACCCTAACCCTAGCCCGGTACGGAAACCCACCACCAGCACTACACCTTACCCTACGCCGTAGCCTACTCCTGGCCCGTACGCTGGCACTGACCTGTGTGTCAGCACGTAGCCTGACCCTCCCACGTTTCCGTACCCTCACCTGTGCCCTAAGCCTTGCCGTTCCCTAACCCTAACCCTAGCCCGGAACGGAAACCCACCACCAGCACTACAACTTACCCCCAAGCCGTAGCCTACACCTGGCCCGTACGCTGGCACTGACCCGTGCGTTAGCACGTAGCCTGGCCCTCCCACGTTTCCGTATCCTCACCAGTGCCCTAAGCCTTGCCGTTCCCTAACCCTAACACTAGCCCAGAACGGAAACCCATCACCAGCCCTACACCTAACCCTACGCCGTAGCCTACTCCTGGCCCGTACGCTGGCACTGACCCGTGCGTCAGCACGTAGCCTGACCCTCCCACTTTTCCGTACCCTCACCTGTGCCTAAGACTTGCCGTTCCCTTACCCTAACCCTAGCCCGGAATGGAAACCCACCACGAGCCCTAAACCTTACCCTAGGCCGTAGCCTACTCCTGGCCCGTACGCTGGCACGGACACGTGAGTCAGCACATAGCCTGACCCTCCCAAGTTTCCGTACCCTCAACTGTGCCCTAAGCCTTGCCGTTCCCTAACCCTAACCCTAGCCCGGAACGGAAACCCACCACCAGCCCTACACCTTACCCTACGCCGTACCCTACTCCTGGCCCGTACGCTGGCACTGACCCCTCCGTCAGCACGTAGCCTGTCCCTCCCACGTTTCCGTACCCTCACCTGTGCCCTAAGCCTTGCCGTTCCCTAACACTAACCCTTGCCCGGAACGGAAACCCACCACCAGCCCTATACCTTACCCTACGCCGTAGCCTACTCCTGAACCTTACGCTGGCACTGACCCCTCCGTCAGCAGGTAGCCTGTCCCTCCCACTTTTCCGTACCCTCACCTGTGCCCTAAGCCTTGCCGTCCCCTAACACTAACCCTAGCCCAGAACGGAAACCCACCACAAGCCCTACACCTTACCCTACGCCGTAGCCTACTCCTGGCCCATACGCTGGCACTGACCCGTAGCCTGACCCTCCCACGTTTACGTACCCTCACCTGTGCCCTAAGCCTTGCCGTTCCCTAACCCGAACCCTAGCCCCGAACGGAAAACCACCACCAGCCCTACACCTTACCCTACGCCGTAGCCTACTCCTGGCCCGTACGCTGGCACTGAACCGTGCGTCAGCACGTAGCCTGACCCTCCCACGTTTCCGTACCCTCACCTGTGCCCTAAGCCTTGCCGTTCCCTAACCCTAACCCTAGCCCGGAACGGAAACCCACCACCAGCCCTACAACTTACCCCCAAGCCGTAGCCTACTCCGGGCTCGTACGCTGGCACTGACACGTGCGTCAGCACGTAGCCTGACCCTCCCACATTTCCGTACCCTCACCTGTGCCCTAAGCCTTGCCGTTCCCTAACCCTAACCCTAGCCCGGAACGGAAACCCACGACCAGCCCTATACCTTACCCTACGCCGTAGCCTACTCCTGGCCCGTACGCTGGCACTGACCTGTGCGTCAGCACGTAGCCTGACCCTCCCACGTTTCCGTACCCTCACCTGTGCCCTAAGCCTTGCCGTTCCCTAACCCTAACCCTAGCCCGGAACGGAAACCCACCACCAGCTCTACACCTTACACTACGCCATAGCCTACTCCTGGCCCGTACGCTGGCACTGACCCGTGCGTCATCACGTAGCCTGACCCACCCACGTTGCCGTACCCTCACCTGTGCCCTAAGCCTTGCCGTTCCCTAACCCTAACCCTAGCCCGGTACGGAAACCCACCACCCGCCCTACACCTTACCCTACGCCGTAGCCTACTCCTGGCCCGTACGCTGGCACTGAGCCGTGCGTCAGCACGTAGCCTGACCCTCCCACGTTTCCGTACCCTCACCTGTGCCCTAAGCCTTGCCGTTCCCTAACCCTAACTCTAGCCCGGAACGGAAACCCACCACCAGCCCTACACCTTACCCTACGCCGTAGCCTACTCCTGGCCCGTACGCTGGCACTGACCCGTGTGACAGCACGTAGCCTGACCCTCCCACGTTTCTGTACCCTCACCTGTGCCCTAAGCCTTGCCGTTCCCTAACCCTAACCCTAGACCGGAATGAAACCCACCACCAGCACTACACCTTACCCTACGCCGTAGCCTACTCCTGGCCCGTACACTGGCACTGACCAGTGTGTCAGCACGTAGCCTGACCCTCCCACGTTTCCGTACCCTCACCTGTGCCCTAAGCCTTGCCGTTCCCTAACCCTAACCCTAGCCCGGAACGGAAACCCACCACCAGCCCTACACCTTACCCCCAAGCCGTAGCCTACACCTGGCCCGTACGCTGGCACTGACCCGTGCGTTAGCACGTAGCCTGGCCCTCCCACGTTTCCGTACCCTCACCAGTGCCCTAAGCCTTGCCGTTCCCTAACCCTAACCCAAGCCCAAAACGGAAACCCATCACCAGCCCTACACCTAACCCTATGCCGTAGCCTACTCCTGGCCCGTACGCTGGAAATGACCCGTGTGTCAGCACGTAGCCTGACCCTCCCACTTTTCCGTACCCTCACCTGTGCCCTAAGCCTTGCCGTTCCCTAACCCTAACCCTAGCCCGGAACGGAAACCCACCACCAGCCCTACACCATACCCTACGCCGTAGCCTACTCCTGGCCCGTACACTGGCACTGACCCGTGCGTCAGCACGTAGCCTGACCCTCCCACGTTTCCGTAACCTCACCTGTGCCCTAAGCCTTGCCGTTCCCTAACACTAACCCTAGCCCGGTACGGAAACCCTCCACCAGCCCTACACCTTACCCTATGCCGTAGACTACTCCTGGCCCGTACTCTGGCACTGACCCATGCATCAGCACGTAGCCTGAGGCTCCCAAGTTTCCGTACCCTCACCTGTGCCCTAAGCCTTGCCGTTCCCTAACCCTAACCCTAGCCCGGAACGGAAAACTACCACCAGCCCTACACCTTACCCCCAAGCCGTAGCCTACTCCTGGCCCGTACGCTGGCACTGACCCGTGCGTCAGCACGTAGCCTGTCCCTCCCACGTTTCCGTACCCTCACCTGTGCCCTAAGCCTTGCCGTTCCCTAACCCTAACCCTAGCCCGGAGCGGAAACCCACCACCAGCCCTACAACTTAGCCCCAAGCCGTAGCGTATTCCTGGCCCGTACGCTGGCACTGACCCCTGCGTCAGCACGTAGCCAGACCCTCCCACGTTTCCGTACCCTCACCTGTGCCCTAAGCCTTGCCGTTCCGTAACCCTAACCCTAGCCCGGAATGGAAACCCTCCACCAGCCCTACACCTTACCCTACGCCATAGCCTACTCCTGGCCAGTACGCTGGCACTGACCCCTGCGTGAGCATGTAGCCTGACCCTCCCACGTTTCTGTACCCTCACCTGTGCCCTTAGCCTTGCCGTTCCCTAAACCTAACCCTAGCCCGGAACGGAAAACCACCACCAGCCCTACCCGTTACCCACAAGCCGTAGCCTACTCCTGGCCCGTACGCTGGCACTGACAAGTGCGTCAGCACGTAGCCTGACCCTCCCACGTTTCCGTACCCTCACCTGTGCCCTAAGCCTTGCCGTTCCCTAATCGTAACCCTAGCCCGGAACGGAAACCCACCACCAGCCCTACACCTTACCCTACGCCGTAGCCTACTCCTGGCCCGTACGCCGGCACTGACTCATATGTCAGCACGTAGCCTGACCCTCCCACGTTTCCGTACCCTCACCAGTGCCCTAAGCATTGCCGTTCCGTAACCCTAACCCTAGCCCGGAACAGAAACCCACCACCAGCCCTACACCTTACCCCCAAGCCGTAGCCTACTCCTGGCCCGTACGCTGGCACTGACCCGTACGTCAGGATGTAGCCCGACCCTCCCACGTTTCCGTACCCTCACCTGTGCCCTAAGCCTTGCCGTTCCCTAACCCTAACCCTAGCCCCGAACGGAAAACCACCACCAGCCCTACACCTTACCCTACGCCGTAGCCTACTCCTGGCCCGTACGCTGGCACTGAACCGTGCGTCAGCACGTAGCCTGACCCTCCCACGTTTCCGAACCCTCACCTGTGCCCTAAGCCTTGCCGTTCCCTAACCCTAACCCTAGCCCGGAACGGAAACCCACCACCAGCCCTACAACTTACCCCCAAGCCGTAGCCTACTCCGGGCTCGTACGCCTGCACTGACCCGTGCGTCAGCACGTAGCCTAACCCTCCCACATTTCCGTACCCTCACCTGTGCCCTAAGCCTTGCCGTTCCCTAACGCTAACCCTAGCCCGGAACGAAAACCCACGACCAGCCCTATACCTTACCCTACGCCGTAGCCTACTCCTGGCCCGTACGCTGGCACTGAGCCGTGCGTCAGCACGTAGCCTGACCCTCCCACGTTTCCGTACCCTCACCTGTGCCCTAAGCCTTGCCGTTCCCTAACCCTAACTCTAGCCCGGAACGGAAACCCACCACCAGCCCTAAACCTTACCCTACGCCGTAGCCTACTCCTGGCCCGTACGCTGGCACTGACCCGTGTGACAGCACGTAGCCTGAACCTCCCACGTTTCTGTACCCTCACCTGTGCCCTAAGCCTTGCCGTTCCCTAACCCTAACCCTAGACCGGAATGGAAACCCACCACCAGCACTAAACCTAACCCTATGCCGTAGCCTACTCCTGGCCCGTACGCTGGAAATGACCCGTGTGTCAGCACGTAGCCTGACCCTCCCACGTTTCCGTACCCTCACCTGTGCCCTAAGCCTTGCCGTTCCCTAACCCTAACCCTAGCCCAGAACGGAAACCCACCACCAGCCCTACACCTTACACCCAAGCCGTAGCCTACACCTGGCCCGTACGCTGGGACTGACCCGTGCGTTAGCACGTAGCCTGGCCCTCCCACGTTTCCGTACCCTCACCAGTGCCCTAAGCCTTGCCGTTCCCTAACCCTAACCCTAGCCCAGAACGGAAACCCATCACCAGCCCTACACCTAACCCTATGCCGTAGCCTACTCCTGGCCCGTACGCTGGAAATGACCCGTGCGTCAGCACGTAGCCTGACCCTCCCACGTTTCCGTACCCTCACCTGTGCCCTAAGCCTTGCCGTTCCCTAACCCTAACCCTGGCCTGGAACGGAAACCCACCACAAGCCCTACACCATACCCTACGCCGTAGCCTACTCCTGGCCCGTACACTGGCACTGACCCGTGCGTCAGCACGTAGCCTGACCCTCCCACGTTTCCGTAACCTCACCTGTGCCCTAAGCCTTGCCGTTCCCTAACACTAACCCTAGCCCGGTACGGAAACCCTCCACCAGCCCTACACCTTACCCTATGCCGTAGCCTACTCCTGGCCCGTACTCTGGCACTGACCCATGCATCAGCACGTAGCCTGAGCCTCCCAAGTTTCCGTACCCTCACCTGTGCCCTAAGCCTTGCCGTTCCCTAACCCTAACCCTAGCCCGGTACGGAAACCCACCACCAGCACTACACCTTACCCTACGCCGTAGCCTACTCCTGGCCCGTACGCTGGCACTGACCTGTGTGTCAGCACGTAGCCTGACCCTCCAACGTTTCCGTACCCTCACCTGTGCCCTAAGCCTTGCCGTTCCCTAACCCTAACCCTAGCCCGGAACGGAAACCCACCACCAGCACTACAACTTACCCCCAAGCCGTAGCCTACACCTGGCCCGTACGCTGGCACTGACCCGTGCGTTAGCACGTAGCCTGGCCCTCCCACGTTTCCGTATCCTCACCAGTGCCCTAAGCCTTGCCGTTCCCTAACCCTAACACTAGCCCAGAACGGAAACCCATCACCAGCCCTACACCTAACCCTACGCCGTAGCCTACTCCTGGCCCGTACGCTGGCACTGACCCGTGCGTCAGCACGTAGCCTGACCCTCCCACTTTTCCGTACCCTCACCTGTGCCTAAGACTTGCCGTTCCCTTACCCTAACCCTAGCCCGGAATGGAAACCCACCACGAGCCCTAAACCTTACCCTAGGCCGTAGCCTACTCCTGGCCCGTACGCTGGCACGGACACGTGAGTCAGCACATAGCCTGACCCTCCCAAGTTTCCGTACCCTCAACTGTGCCCTAAGCCTTGCCGTTCCCTAACCCTAACCCTAGCCCGGAACGGAAACCCACCACCAGCCCTACACCTTACCCTACGCCGTACCCTACTCCTGGCCCGTACGCTGGCACTGACCCCACCGTCAGCACGTAGCCTGTCCCTCCCACGTTTCCGTACCCTCACCTGTGCCCTAAGCCTTGCCGTTCCCTAACACTAACCCTTGCCCGGAACGGAAACCCACCACCAGCCCTATACCTTACCCTACGCCGTAGCCTACTCCTGAACCTTACGCTGGCACTGACCCCTCCGTCAGCAGGTAGCCTGTCCCTCCCACGTTTCCGTACCCTCACCTGTGCCCTAAGCCTTGCCGTCCCCTAACACTAACCCTAGCCCAGAACGGAAACCCACCACAAGCCCTACACCTTACCCTACGCCGTAGCCTACTCCTGGCCCATACGCTGGCACTGACCCGTAGCCTGACCCTCCCACGTTTACGTACCCTCACCTGTGCCCTAAGCCTTGCCGTTCCCTAACCCGAACCCTAGCCCCGAACGGAAAACCACCACCAGCCCTACACCTTACCCTACGCCGTAGCCTACTCCTGGCCCGTACGCTGGCACTGAACCGTGCGTCAGCACGTAGCCTGACCCTCCCACGTTTCCGTACCCTCACCTGTGCCCTAAGCCTTGCCGTTCCCTAACCCTAACCCTAGCCCGGAACGGAAACCCACCACCAGCCCTACAACTTACCCCCAAGCCGTAGCCTACTCCGGGCTCGTACGCTGGCACTGACACGTGCGTCAGCACGTAGCCTGACCCTCCCACATTTCCGTACCCTCACCTGTGCCCTAAGCCTTGCCGTTCCCTAACCCTAACCCTAGCCCGGAACGGAAACCCACGACCAGCCCTATACCTTACCCTACGCCGTAGCCTACTCCTGGCCCGTACGCTGGCACTGACCTGTGCGTCAGCACGTAGCCTGACCCTCCCACGTTTCCGTACCCTCACCTGTGCCCTAAGCCTTGCCGTTCCCTAACCCTAACCCTAGCCCGGAACGGAAACCCACCACCAGCTCTACACCTTACACTACGCCATAGCCTACTCCTGGCCCGTACGCTGGCACTGACCCGTGCGTCATCACGTAGCCTGACCCACCCACGTTGCCGTACCCTCACCTGTGCCCTAAGCCTTGCCGTTCCCTAACCCTAACCCTAGCCCGGTACGGAAACCCACCACCCGCCCTACACCTTACCCTACGCCGTAGCCTACTCCTGGCCCGTACGCTGGCACTGAGCCGTGCGTCAGCACGTAGCCTGACCCTCCCACGTTTCCGTACCCTCACCTGTGCCCTAAGCCTTGCCGTTCCCTAACCCTAACTCTAGCCCGGAACGGAAACCCACCACCAGCCCTACACCTTACCCTACGCCGTAGCCTACTCCTGGCCCGTACGCTGGCACTGACCCGTGTGACAGCACGTAGCCTGACCCTCCCACGTTTCTGTACCCTCACCTGTGCCCTAAGCCTTGCCGTTCCCTAACCCTAACCCTAGACCGGAATGAAACCCACCACCAGCACTACACCTTACCCTACGCCGTAGCCTACTCCTGGCCCGTACGCTGGCACTGACCAGTGTGTCAGCACGTAGCCTGACCCTCCCACGTTTCCGTACCCTCACCTGTGCCCTAAGCCTTGCCGTTCCCTAACCCTAACCCTAGCCCGGAACGGAAACCCACCACCAGCCCTACACCTTACCCCCAAGCCGTAGCCTACACCTGGCCCGTACGCTGGCACTGACCCGTGCGTTAGCACGTAGCCTGGCCCTCCCACGTTTCCGTACCCTCACCAGTGCCCTAAGCCTTGCCGTTCCCTAACCCTAACCCAAGCCCAAAACGGAAACCCATCACCAGCCCTACACCTAACCCTATGCCGTAGCCTACTCCTGGCCCGTACGCTGGAAATGACCCGTGTGTCAGCACGTAGCCTGACCCTCCCACTTTTCCGTACCCTCACCTGTGCCCTAAGCCTTGCCGTTCCCTAACCCTAACCCTAGCCCGGAACGGAAACCCACCACCAGCCCTACACCATACCCTACGCCGTAGCCTACTCCTGGCCCGTACACTGGCACTGACCCGTGCGTCAGCACGTAGCCTGACCCTCCCACGTTTCCGTAACCTCACCTGTGCCCTAAGCCTTGCCGTTCCCTAACACTAACCCTAGCCCGGTACGGAAACCCTCCACCAGCCCTACACCTTACCCTATGCCGTAGCCTACTCCTGGCCCGTACTCTGGCACTGACCCATGCATCAGCACGTAGCCTGAGGCTCCCAAGTTTCCGTACCCTCACCTGTGCCCTAAGCCTTGCCGTTCCCTAACCCTAACCCTAGCCCGGAACGGAAAACTACCACCAGCCCTACACCTTACCCCCAAGCCGTAGCCTACTCCTGGCCCGTACGCTGGCACTGACCCGTGCGTCAGCACGTAGCCTGTCCCTCCCACGTTTCCGTACCCTCACCTGTGCCCTAAGCCTTGCCGTTCCCTAACCCTAACCCTAGCCCGGAGCGGAAACCCACCACCAGCCCTACAACTTAGCCCCAAGCCGTAGCGTATTCCTGGCCCGTACGCTGGCACTGACCCCTGCGTCAGCACGTAGCCAGACCCTCCCACGTTTCCGTACCCTCACCTGTGCCCTAAGCCTTGCCGTTCCGTAACCCTAACCCTAGCCCGGAATGGAAACCCTCCACCAGCCCTACACCTTACCCTACGCCATAGCCTACTCCTGGCCAGTACGCTGGCACTGACCCCTGCGTGAGCATGTAGCCTGACCCTCCCACGTTTCTGTACCCTCACCTGTGCCCTTAGCCTTGCCGTTCCCTAAACCTAACCCTAGCCCGGAACGGAAAACCACCACCAGCCCTACCCGTTACCCACAAGCCGTAGCCTACTCCTGGCCCGTACGCTGGCACTGACAAGTGCGTCAGCACGTAGCCTGACCCTCCCACGTTTCCGTACCCTCACCTGTGCCCTAAGCCTTGCCGTTCCCTAATCGTAACCCTAGCCCGGAACGGAAACCCACCACCAGCCCTACACCTTACCCTACGCCGTAGCCTACTCCTGGCCCGTACGCCGGCACTGACTCATATGTCAGCACGTAGCCTGACCCTCCCACGTTTCCGTACCCTCACCAGTGCCCTAAGCATTGCCGTTCCGTAACCCTAACCCTAGCCCGGAACAGAAACCCACCACCAGCCCTACACCTTACCCCCAAGCCGTAGCCTACTCCTGGCCCGTATGCTGGCACTGACCCGTACGTCAGGATGTAGCCCGACCCTCCCACGTTTCCGTACCCTCACCTGTGCCCTAAGCCTTGCCGTTCCCTAACCCTAACCCTAGCCCCGAACGGAAAACCACCACCAGCCCTACACCTTACCCTACGCCGTAGCCTACTCCTGGCCCGTACGCTGGCACTGAACCGTGCGTCAGCACGTAGCCTGACCCTCCCACGTTTCCGAACCCTCACCTGTGCCCTAAGCCTTGCCGTTCCCTAACCCTAACCCTAGCCCGGAACGGAAACCCACCACCAGCCCTACAACTTACCCCCAAGCCGTAGCCTACTCCGGGCTCGTACGCCTGCACTGACCCGTGCGTCAGCACGTAGCCTAACCCTCCCACATTTCCGTACCCTCACCTGTGCCCTAAGCCTTGCCGTTCCCTAACGCTAACCCTAGCCCGGAACGAAAACCCACGACCAGCCCTATACCTTACCCTACGCCGTAGCCTACTCCTGGCCCGTACGCTGGCACTGAGCCGTGCGTCAGCACGTAGCCTGACCCTCCCACGTTTCCGTACCCTCACCTGTGCCCTAAGCCTTGCCGTTCCCTAACCCTAACTCTAGCCCGGAACGGAAACCCACCACCAGCCCTAAACCTTACCCTACGCCGTAGCCTACTCCTGGCCCGTACGCTGGCACTGACCCGTGTGACAGCACGTAGCCTGAACCTCCCACGTTTCTGTACCCTCACCTGTGCCCTAAGCCTTGCCGTTCCCTAACCCTAACCCTAGACCGGAATGGAAACCCACCACCAGCACTAAACCTAACCCTATGCCGTAGCCTACTCCTGGCCCGTACGCTGGAAATGACCCGTGTGTCAGCACGTAGCCTGACCCTCCCACGTTTCCGTACCCTCACCTGTGCCCTAAGCCTTGCCGTTCCCTAACCCTAACCCTAGCCCAGAACGGAAACCCACCACCAGCCCTACACCTTACACCCAAGCCGTAGCCTACACCTGGCCCGTACGCTGGGACTGACCCGTGCGTTAGCACGTAGCCTGGCCCTCCCACGTTTCCGTACCCTCACCAGTGCCCTAAGCCTTGCCGTTCCCTAACCCTAACCCTAGCCCAGAACGGAAACCCATCACCAGCCCTACACCTAACCCTATGCCGTAGCCTACTCCTGGCCCGTACGCTGGAAATGACCCGTGCGTCAGCACGTAGCCTGACCCTCCCACGTTTCCGTACCCTCACCTGTGCCCTAAGCCTTGCCGTTCCCTAACCCTAACCCTGGCCTGGAACGGAAACCCACCACAAGCCCTACACCATACCCTACGCCGTAGCCTACTCCTGGCCCGTACACTGGCACTGACCCGTGCGTCAGCACGTAGCCTGACCCTCCCACGTTTCCGTAACCTCACCTGTGCCCTAAGCCTTGCCGTTCCCTAACACTAACCCTAGCCCGGTACGGAAACCCTCCACCAGCCCTACACCTTACCCTATGCCGTAGCCTACTCCTGGCCCGTACTCTGGCACTGACCCATGCATCAGCACGTAGCCTGAGCCTCCCAAGTTTCCGTACCCTCACCTGTGCCCTAAGCCTTGCCGTTCCCTAACCCTAACCCTAGCCCGGTACGGAAACCCACCACCAGCACTACACCTTACCCTACGCCGTAGCCTACTCCTGGCCCGTACGCTGGCACTGACCTGTGTGTCAGCACGTAGCCTGACCCTCCCACGTTTCCGTACCCTCACCTGTGCCCTAAGCCTTGCCGTTCCCTAACCCTAACCCTAGCCCGGAACGGAAACCCACCACCAGCACTACAACTTACCCCCAAGCCGTAGCCTACACCTGGCCCGTACGCTGGCACTGACCCGTGCGTTAGCACGTAGCCTGGCCCTCCCACGTTTCCGTATCCTCACCAGTGCCCTAAGCCTTGCCGTTCCCTAACCCTAACACTAGCCCAGAACGGAAACCCATCACCAGCCCTACACCTAACCCTACGCCGTAGCCTACTCCTGGCCCGTACGCTGGCACTGACCCGTGCGTCAGCACGTAGCCTGACCCTCCCACTTTTCCGTACCCTCACCTGTGCCTAAGACTTGCCGTTCCCTTACCCTAACCCTAGCCCGGAATGGAAACCCACCACGAGCCCTAAACCTTACCCTAGGCCGTAGCCTACTCCTGGCCCGTACGCTGGCACGGACACGTGAGTCAGCACATAGCCTGACCCTCCCAAGTTTCCGTACCCTCAACTGTGCCCTAAGCCTTGCCGTTCCCTAACCCTAACCCTAGCCCGGAACGGAAACCCACCACCAGCCCTACACCTTACCCTACGCCGTACCCTACTCCTGGCCCGTACGCTGGCACTGACCCCACCGTCAGCACGTAGCCTGTCCCTCCCACGTTTCCGTACCCTCACCTGTGCCCTAAGCCTTGCCGTTCCCTAACACTAACCCTTGCCCGGAACGGAAACCCACCACCAGCCCTATACCTTACCCTACGCCGTAGCCTACTCCTGAACCTTACGCTGGCACTGACCCCTCCGTCAGCAGGTAGCCTGTCCCTCCCACGTTTCCGTACCCTCACCTGTGCCCTAAGCCTTGCCGTCCCCTAACACTAACCCTAGCCCAGAACGGAAACCCACCACAAGCCCTACACCTTACCCTACGCCGTAGCCTACTCCTGGCCCATACGCTGGCACTGACCCGTAGCCTGACCCTCCCACGTTTACGTACCCTCACCTGTGCCCTAAGCCTTGCCGTTCCCTAACCCGAACCCTAGCCCCGAACGGAAAACCACCACCAGCCCTACACCTTACCCTACGCCGTAGCCTACTCCTGGCCCGTACGCTGGCACTGAACCGTGCGTCAGCACGTAGCCTGACCCTCCCACGTTTCCGTACCCTCACCTGTGCCCTAAGCCTTGCCGTTCCCTAACCCTAACCCTAGCCCGGAACGGAAACCCACCACCAGCCCTACAACTTACCCCCAAGCCGTAGCCTACTCCGGGCTCGTACGCTGGCACTGACACGTGCGTCAGCACGTAGCCTGACCCTCCCACATTTCCGTACCCTCACCTGTGCCCTAAGCCTTGCCGTTCCCTAACCCTAACCCTAGCCCGGAACGGAAACCCACGACCAGCCCTATACCTTACCCTACGCCGTAGCCTACTCCTGGCCCGTACGCTGGCACTGACCTGTGCGTCAGCACGTAGCCTGACCCTCCCACGTTTCCGTACCCTCACCTGTGCCCTAAGCCTTGCCGTTCCCTAACCCTAACCCTAGCCCGGAACGGAAACCCACCACCAGCTCTACACCTTACACTACGCCATAGCCTACTCCTGGCCCGTACGCTGGCACTGAGCCGTGCGTCATCACGTAGCCTGACCCACCCACGTTGCCGTACCCTCACCTGTGCCCTAAGCCTTGCCGTTCCCTAACCCTAACCCTAGCCCGGTACGGAAACCCACCACCCGCCCTACACCTTACCCTACGCCGTAGCCTACTCCTGGCCCGTACGCTGGCACTGAGCCGTGCGTCAGCACGTAGCCTGACCCTCCCACGTTTCCGTACCCTCACCTGTGCCCTAAGCCTTGCCGTTCCCTAACCCTAACTCTAGCCCGGAACGGAAACCCACCACCAGCCCTACACCTTACCCTACGCCGTAGCCTACTCCTGGCCCGTACGCTGGCACTGACCCGTGTGACAGCACGTAGCCTGACCCTCCCACGTTTCTGTACCCTCACCTGTGCCCTAAGCCTTGCCGTTCCCTAACCCTAACCCTAGACCGGAATGAAACCCACCACCAGCACTACACCTTACCCTACGCCGTAGCCTACTCCTGGCCCGTACGCTGGCACTGACCAGTGTGTCAGCACGTAGCCTGACCCTCCCACGTTTCCGTACCCTCACCTGTGCCCTAAGCCTTGCCGTTCCCTAACCCTAACCCTAGCCCGGAACGGAAACCCACCACCAGCCCTACACCTTACCCCCAAGCCGTAGCCTACACCTGGCCCGTACGCTGGCACTGACCCGTGCGTTAGCACGTAGCCTGGCCCTCCCACGTTTCCATACCCTCACCAGTGCCCTAAGCCTTGCCGTTCCCTAACCCTAACCCAAGCCCAAAACGGAAACCCATCACCAGCCCTACACCTAACCCTATGCCGTAGCCTACTCCTGGCCCGTACGCTGGAAATGACCCGTGTGTCAGCACGTAGCCTGACCCTCCCACGTTTCCGTACCCTCACCTGTGCCCTAAGCCTTGCCGTTCCCTAACCCTAACCCTAGCCCGGAACGGAAACCCACCACCAGCCCTACACCATACCCTACGCCGTAGCCTACTCCTGGCCCGTACACTGGCACTGACCCGTGCGTCAGCACGTAGCCTGACCCTCCCACGTTTCCGTAACCTCACCTGTGCCCTAAGCCTTGCCGTTCCCTAACACTAACCCTAGCCCGGTACGGAAACCCTCCACCAGCCCTACACCTTACCCTATGCCGTAGCCTACTCCTGGCCCGTACTCTGGCACTGACCCATGCATCAGCACGTAGCCTGAGCCTCCCAAGTTTCCGTACCCTCACCTGTGCCCTAAGCCTTGCCGTTCCCTAACCCTAACCCTAGCCCGGAACGGAAAACTACCACCAGCCCTACACCTTACCCCCAAGCCGTAGCCTACTCCTGGCCCGTACGCTGGCACTGACCCGTGCGTCAGCACGTAGCCTGTCCCTCCCACGTTTCCGTACCCTCACCTGTGCCCTAAGCCTTGCCGTTCCCTAACCCTAACCCTAGCCCGGAGCGGAAACCCACCACCAGCCCTACAACTTAGCCCCAAGCCGTAGCGTATTCCTGGCCCGTACGCTGGCACTGACCCCTGCGTCAGCACGTAGCCAGACCCTCCCACGTTTCCGTACCCTCACCTGTGCCCTAAGCCTTGCCGTTCCGTAACCCTAACCCTAGCCCGGAATGGAAACCCTCCACCAGCCCTACACCTTACCCTACGCCATAGCCTACTCCTGGCCAGTACGCTGGCACTGACCCCTGCGTGAGCATGTAGCCTGACCCTCCCACGTTTCTGTACCCTCACCTGTGCCCTTAGCCTTGCCGTTCCCTAAACCTAACCCTAGCCCGGAACGGAAAACCACCACCAGCCCTACCCGTTACCCACAAGCCGTAGCCTACTCCTGGCCCGTACGCTGGCACTGACAAGTGCGTCAGCACGTAGCCTGACCCTCCCACGTTTCCGTACCCTCACCTGTGCCCTAAGCCTTGCCGTTCCCTAATCGTAACCCTAGCCCGGAACGGAAACCCACCACCAGCCCTACACCTTACCCTACGCCGTAGCCTACTCCTGGCCCGTACGCCGGCACTGACTCATATGTCAGCACGTAGCCTGACCCTCCCACGTTTCCGTACCCTCACCAGTGCCCTAAGCATTGCCGTTCCGTAACCCTAACCCTAGCCCGGAACAGAAACCCACCACCAGCCCTACACCTTACCCCCAAGCCGTAGCCTACTCCTGGCCCGTACGCTGGCACTGACCCGTACGTCAGGATGTAGCCCGACCCTCCCACGTTTCCGTACCCTCACCTGTGCCCTAAGCCTTGCCGTTCCCTAACCCTAACCCTAGCCCCGAACGGAAAACCACCACCAGCCCTACACCTTACCCTACGCCGTAGCCTACTCCTGGCCCGTACGCTGGCACTGAACCGTGCGTCAGCACGTAGCCTGACCCTCCCACGTTTCCGAACCCTCACCTGTGCCCTAAGCCTTGCCGTTCCCTAACCCTAACCCTAGCCCGGAACGGAAACCCACCACCAGCCCTACAACTTACCCCCAAGCCGTAGCCTACTCCGGGCTCGTACGCTGGCACTGACCCGTGCGTCAGCACGTAGCCTAACCCTCCCACATTTCCGTACCCTCACCTGTGCCCTAAGCCTTGCCGTTCCCTAACGCTAACCCTAGCCCGGAACGGAAACCCACGACCAGCCCTATACCTTACCCTACGCCGTAGCCTACTCCTGGCCCGTACGCTGGCACTGACCCGTGCGTCAGCACGTAGCCTGACCCTCCCACGTTTCCGTACCCTCACCTGTGCCCTAAGCCTTGCCGTTCCCTAACCCTAACCCTAGCCCGGAACGGAAACCCACCACCAGCTCTACACCTTACACTACGGCATAGCCTACTCCTGGCCCGTACGCTGGCACTGACCCGTGCGTCATCACGTAGCCTGACCCACCCACGTTGCCGTACCCTCACCTGTGCCCTAAGCCTTGCCGTTCCCTAACCCTAACCCTAGCCCGGTACGGAAACCCACCACCCGCCCTACACCTTACCCTACGCCGTAGCCTACTCCTGGCCCGTACGCTGGCACTGAGCCGTGCGTCAGCACGTAGCCTGACCCTCCCACGTTTCCGTACCCTCACCTGTGCCCTAAGCCTTGCCGTTCCCTAACCCTAACTCTAGCCCGGAACGGAAACCCACCACCAGCCCTAAACCTTACCCTACGCCGTAGCCTACTCCTGGCCCGTACGCTGGCACTGACCCGTGTGACAGCACGTAGCCTGAACCTCCCACGTTTCTGTACCCTCACCTGTGCCCTAAGCCTCGCCGTTCCCTAACCCTAACCCTAGACCGGAATGGAAACCCACCACCAGCACTAAACCTAACCCTATGCCGTAGCCTACTCCTGGCCCGTACGCTGGAAATGACCCGTGTGTCAGCACGTAGCCTGACCCTCCCACGTTTCCGTACCCTCACCTGTGCCCTAAGCCTTGCCGTTCCCTAACCCTAACCCTAGCCCGGAACGGAAACCCACCACCAGCCCTACACCATACCCTACGCCGTAGCCTACTCCTGGCCCGTACACTGGCACTGACACGTGCGTCAGCACGTAGCCTGACCCTCCCACGTTTCCGTAACCTCACCTGTGCCCTAAGCCTTGCCGTTCCCTAACACTAACCCTAGCCCGGTACGGAAACCCTCCACCAGCCCTACACCTTACCCTATGCCGTAGCCTACTCCTGGCCCGTACTCTGGCACTGACCCATGCATCAGCACGTAGCCTGAGCCTCCCAAGTTTCCATACCCTCACCTGTGCCCTAAGCCTTGCCGTTCCCTAACCCTAACCCTAGCCCGGAACGGAAAACTACCACCAGCCCTACACCTTACCCCCAAGCCGTAGCCTACTCCTGGCCCGTACGCTGGCACTGACCCGTGCGTCAGCACGTAGCCTGTCCCTCCCACGTTTCCGTACCCTCACCTGTGCCCTAAGCCTTGCCGTTCCCTAACCCTAACCCTAGCCCGGAGCGGAAACCCACCACAAGCCCTACAACTTAGCCCCAAGCCGTAGCGTATTCCTGGCCCGTACGCTGGCACTGACCCCTGCGTCAGCACGTAGCCAGACCCTCCCACGTTTCCGTACCCTCACCTGTGCCCTAAGCCTTGCCGTTCCGTAACCCTAACCCTACCCCGGAATGGAAACCCTCCACCAGCCCTACACCTTACCCTACGCCATAGCCTACTCCTGGCCAGTACGCAGGCACTGACCCCTGCGTGAGCATGTAGCCTGACCCTCCCACGTTTCTGTACCCTCACCTGTGCCCTAAGCCTTGCCGTTCCCTAAACCTAACCCTAGCCCGGAACGGAAAACCACCACCAGCCCTACCCGTTAACCCCAAGCCGTAGCCTACTCCTGGCCCATACGCTGGCACTGACAAGTGCGTCAGCACGTAGCCTGACCCTCCCACGTTTCCGTACCCTCACCTGTGCCCTAAGCCTTGCCGTTCCCTAATCGTAACCCTAGCCCGGAACGGAAACCCACCACCAGCCCTACACCTTACCCTACGCCGTAGCCTACTCCTGGCCCGTACGCCGGCACTGACCCGTATGTCAGCACGTAGCCTGACCCTCCCACGTTTCCGTACCCTCACCAGTGCCCTAAGCATTGCCGTTCCGTAACCCTAACCCTAGCCCGGAACAGAAACCCACCACCAGCCCTAAACCTTACCCCCAAGCTGTAGCCTACTCCTGGCCCGTACGCTGGCACTGACCCGTACGTCAGGATGTAGCCCGACCCTCCCACGTTTCCGTACCCTCACCTGTGCCCTAAGCCTTGCCGTTCCCTAACCCTAACCCTAGCCCGGAACGGAAACCCACCACCAGCCCTACACCATACCCCCAAGCCGTAGCCTACTCCTGGCCCATACGCTGGCACTGACCCGTGCGTCAGCACGTAGCCGGAACCTCCCACGTTTCCGTACCCTCACCTGTGCCCTAAGCCTTGCCGTTCCCTAACCCTAACCCTAGCCCGGAACAGAAACCCACCAGCAGCCCTACACCTTACCCTACGCCGTACCCTACTCCTGGCCCGTACACAGGCACTGACCCCTGTGACAGCACGTAGCCTGACCCTCCCACGTTTCTGTACCCTCACCTGTGCCCTAAGCCTTGCCGTTCCCTAACCCTAACCCTAGCCCGGAACGGAAACCCACCACCAGCCCTACACCTTACCCTACGCCGTAGCCTACTCCTGGCCCGTACGCTGGCACTGACACGTGCGTCAGCACGTAGCCTGACCCACCCACGTTTCCGTATCCTCAACTGTGCCCTAAGCCTTGCCGTTCCCTAACCCTAACCCTAGCCCGGAACGGAAACCCACCACCAGCCCTACACCTTACACCCAAGCCGTAGCCTACTTCTGGCCCGTACGCTGGCACTGACCCGTGCGTCAGCATGTAGCCTGGCCCTCCCACGTTTCCGTACCCTCACCTGTGCCCTAAGCCTTGCTGTTCCCTAACCCTAACCCTAGCCCCGAACGGAAACCCACCACCAGCCCTACAACTTAGCCCCAAGCCGTAGCCTATTCCTGGCCCGTACGCTGGCACTGACCCCTGCGTCAGCACGTAGCCTGACCCTCCCACGTTTCCTTACCCTCAGCTGTGCCGTAAGCCTTGCCGTTCCCTAAGCCTAACCATAGCCCTGAACGGAAACCCACCACCAGCCCTACACCTTACCCCCAAGTCGTACCCTACTCCTGGCCAGTACGCTGGCACTGACCCCTCGGTCAGCACGTAGCCTGACCCTCCCACGTTTCCGTACCCTCACCTGTGCCCTAAGCCTTGCCGTTCCCTAACCCTAACCCTAGCCCGGAACGGAAACCAACCACCAACCCTACACCTTACCCTACGCCGTAGCCTACTCCTGGCCCGTACGCTGGCACTGACCCGTGCATCAGCACGTAGCCTGACCCTCCCACGTTTCCGTACCCTCACCTGTGCCCTAAGCCTTGCCGTTCCCTAACCCTAACCCTAGCCCGGAACGGAAACCCACCACCAGCCCTACGCCGTAGCCTACTCCTGGCCCGTACGCTGGCACTGACCCGTGCGTCAGCACGTAGCCTGACCCTCCCACGTTTCCGTACCCTCACCTGTGCCCTAAGCCTTGCCATTCCCTAACCCAAAACCTAGCCTGGAATGGAAACCCACCACCAGCCCTATACCTTACCCCCAAGCCGTAGCCTACTCCTGGCCCGTACGCTGGCACTGACCCGTGCGTCAGCACGTAGCCTGAACCTCCCACGTTTCCGTACCCTCACCTGTGCCCTAAGCCTTGCCGTTCCCTAACCCTAACCCTAGCCCGGAACGGAAACCCACCACCAGCACTACACCTTACCCTACGCCGTAGCCTACTCCTGGCCCGTACGCTGGCACTGACCTGTGTGTCAGCACGTAGCCTGACCCTCCCACGATTCCGTACCCTCACCTGTGCCCTAAGCCTTGCCGTTCCCTAACCCTAACCCTAACCCGGAACGGAAACCCACCACCAGCCCTACACCTTACCCTATGCCGTAGCCTACTCCTGGCCCGTACGCTGGCACTGACCCGTGCCTCAGAACGTAGCCTGACCCTCCCACGTTTCCGTACCCTCACCTGTGCCCTAAGCCTTGCCGTTCCCTAACCCTAACCCTAGCCCGGAACGGAAACCCACCACCAGCCCTACAACTTACCCTACGCCGTAGCCTACTCCTGGCCAGTACGCTGGCACTGACCCATGCGTCAGCACGTAGCCTGACCCACCCACGTTTCCGTACCCTCACCTGTGCCTTAAGCCTTGCCGTTCCCTAACCCTAACCCTAGCCCGGAACGGAAACCCACCACCAGCCCTACACCTTACCCTATGCCGTAGCCTACTCCTGGCCCGTACGCTGGAACTGACCCGTGCGTCAGCACGTAGCCTGACCCTCCCACGTGTACGTACACTCACCTGTGCCCTAAGACTTGCCGTTCCATAACCCTAACCCTAGCCCGGAACGGAAACCCTCCATCAGCCCTACACCTTACCCTACGCCGTAGCCTACTCCTGGCCCGTAAGCTGGCACTGACACCTGCGTCAACACGTAGCCTGACCCTCCCACGTTTCCGTACCCTCACCTGTGCCCTAAGCCTTGCCGTTCCCTAACCCTAACTCTAGACCGGAACGGAAACCCACCACCAGCCCTACACCTTACCCTACACAGTAGCCTACTCCTGGCCCGTACGCTGGCACTGGCCCGTGTGACAGCACGTAGCCTGACCCTCCCACGTTTCTGTACCCTCAACTGTGCCCTAAGCCTTGCCGTTCCCTAACCCTAACCCTAGCCCGGAATGGAAACCCACCACCAGCCCTACACCTTACCCTACGCCGTAGCCTACTCCTGGCCCGTACGCTGGCACTGACCAGTGTGTTAGCACGTAGCCTGACCCTCCCAAGTTTCCGTACCCTCACCTGTGCCCTAAGCCTTGCCGTTCCCTAACCCTAACCCTAGCCCGGAACGGAAACCCACCACCAGCCCTACACCTTACCCCCAAGCCGTAGCCTACACCTGGCCCGTACGCTGGCACTGACCCGTGCGTTAGCACGTAGCCTGGCCCTCCCACGTTTCCGTACCCTCACCTGTGCCCTAAGCCTTGCCCTTCCCTAACCCTAACCCTAGCCCGGTATGGAAACCCACCACCAGCCCTACACATTACCCTACGCCGTAGCCTACTCCTGGCCCGTACGCTGGCACTGATCCGTGTGTCAGCACGTAGCCTGACCCTCCCACGTTTCCGTACCCTCACCTGTGCCCTAAGCCTTGCCGTTCCCTAACCCTAACCGTAGCCCGGAACGGAAACCCACCACCAGCCATACACCTTACCCTACGCCGTAGCCTACTCCTGGCCCGTACACTGGCACTGACCCGTGCGTCAGCACGTAGCCTGACCCTCCCACGTTTCCGTACACTCACCTGTGCCCTAAGCCTTGCCGTTCCCTAACCCTAACCCTAGCCCGGTACAGAAACCCACCACCAGCCCTACAACTTAGCCCTAAGCCGTAGCCTATTCCTGGCCCGTACGCTGGCACTGACCCCTGCGTCAGCACGTAGCCAGACCCTCCCACGTTTCCGTACCCTCACCTGTGCCCTAAGCCTTGCCTTTCCGAAACCCTAAACCTAGCCCGAATGGAAACCCTCCACCAGCCCTACACCTTGCCCTACGCCGTAGCCTACTCCTGGCCCGTACGCTGGCACTGACCCCTGCGTGAGCATGTAGCCTGACCCTCCCACGTTTCCGTACCCTCACCTGTGCCCTAAGCCTTGCCGTTCCCTAAACCTAACCTTAGCCCGGAACGGAAACCCACCACCAGCCCTACCCCTTACCCCCAAGCCGTAGCCTACTCCTGGCCCGTACGCTGGCACTGACAAGTGCGTCAGCACGTAGCCTGACCCTCCCACGTTTCCGTACTGTCACCTGTGCCCTAAGCATTGCCGTTCCCTAATCGTATCCCTAGCCCGGAACGGAAAGCCAACACCAGCCCTACAATTTACCCTACGCCGTAGCCTACTCCTGGCCCGTACGCCGGCACTGACCCGTATGTCAGCACGTAGCCTGACCCTCCCACGTTTCCGTACCGTCACCTGTGCCCTAAGCCTTGCCGTTCCCTAACCCTAACCCTAGCCCGGAACGGAAACCCACCACCAGACCTACACCTTACCCACAAGCCGTAGCCTACTCCTGGCCCGTACGATGGCACTGACCCATGCGTCAGCACGTAGCCTGACCCTCCCACGTTTCCGTAACTTCACCTGTGCCCTAAGCCTTGCCGTTCCCTAACCCTAACCCTAGCCCGGAACGGAAACCCACCACAAGCCCTACACCTTACCCTACGCCGTAGCCTACTCCTGGCCCGTACGCTGGCCCTGACCCGTACGTCAGCACGTAGCCTGACCCTCCCACGTTTCCGTACCCTCACCTGTGCCCTAAGGCTTGCCGTTCCCTAACCCTAACCCTAGCCCGGAACGGAAACCCTCCACCAGCCCTACACCTTACCCTACGCCGTAGCCTACTCCTGGCCCGTACGCTGGCACTGACCCGTGCGTCAGAACGTAGCCTGACCCTCCCACGTTTCCGTACCCTCACCTGTGCCCTAAGCCTTGCCGTTCCCTAACCCTAACCCTAGCCCGGAACGGAAACCCACCACCAGCCCTACAACTTACCCTACGCCGTAGCCTACTCCTGGCCAGTACGCTGGCACTGACCCATGCGTCAGCACGTAGCCTGACCCACCCACGTTTCCGTACCCTCACCTGTGCCTTAAGCCTTGCCGTTCCCTAACCCTAACCCTAGCCCGGAACGGAAACCCACCACCAGCCCTACACCTTACCCTATGCCGTAGCCTACTCCTGGCCCGTACGCTGGAACTGACCCGTGCGTCAGCACGTAGCCTGACCCTCCCACGTGTACGTACCCTCACCTGTGCCCTAAGACTTGCCGTTCCATAACCCTAACCCTAGCCCGGAACGGAAACCCTCCATCAGCCCTACACCTTACCCTACGCCGTAGCCTACTCCTGGCCCGTAAGCTGGCACTGACCCCTGCGTCAACACGTAGCCTGACCCTCCCACGTTTCCGTACCCTCACCTGTGCCCTAAGCCTTGCCGTTCCCTAACCCTAACTCTAGACCGGAACGGAAACCCACCACCAGCCCTACACCTTACCCTACGCCGTAGCCTACTCCTGGCCCGTACGCTGGCACTGGCCCGTGTGACAGCACGTAGCCTGACCCTCCCACGTTTCCGTACCCTCAACTGTGCCCTAAGCCTTGCCGTTCCCTAACCCTAACCCTAGCCCGGAACGGAAACCCACCACCAGCCCTACACCTTACCCTACGCCGTAGCCTACTCCTGGCCCGTACGCTGGCACTGAACAGTGTGTTAGCACGTAGCCTGAACCTCCCACGTTTCCGTACCCTCACCTGTGCCCTAAGCCTTGCCGTTCCCTAACCCTAACCCTAGCCCGGAACGGAAACCCACCACCAGCCCTACACCTTACCCCCAAGCCGTAGCCTACACCTGGCCCGTACGCTGGCACTGACCCGTGCGTTAGCACGTAGCCTGGCCCTCCCACGTTTCCGTACCCTCACCTGTGCCCTAAGCCTTGCCGTTCCCTAACCCTAACCCTAGCCCGGTATGGAAACCCACCACCAGCCCTACACATTACCCTACGCCGTAGCCTACTCCTGGCCCGTACGCTGGCACTGATCCGTGTGTCAGCACGTAGCCTGACCCTCCCACGTTTCCGTACCCTCACCTGTGCCCTAAGCCTTGCCGTTCCCTAACCCTAACCGTAGCCCGGAACGGAAACCCACCACCAGCCATACACCTTACCCTACGCCGTAGCCTACTCCTGGCCCGTACACTGGCACTGACCCGTGCGTCAGCACGTAGCCTGACCCTCCCACGTTTCCGTACACTCACCTGTGCCCTAAGCCTTGCCGTTCCCTAACCCTAACCCTAGCCCGGTACTGAAACCCACCACCAGCCCTACAACTTAGCCCTAAGCCGTAGCCTATTCCTGGCCCGTACGCTGGCACTGACCCCTGCGTCAGCACGTAGCCAGACCCTCCCACGTTTCCGTACCCTCACCTGTGCCCTAAGCCTTGCCTTTCCGAAACCCTAACCCTAGCCCGAACGGAAACCCACCACCAGCCCTACACCTTACCCTACGCCGTAGCCTACTCCTGGCCCGTACGCTGGCACTGGCCCGTGTGACAGCACGTAGCCTGACCCTCCCACGTTTCCGTACCCTCAACTGTGCCCTAAGCCTTGCCGTTCCCTAACCCTAACCTTGGCCCGGAACGGAAACCCACCACCAGCCCTACCCCTTACCCCCAAGCCGTAGCCTACTCCTGGCCCGTACGCTGGCACTGACAAGTGCGTCAGCACGTAGCCTGACCCTCCCACGTTTCCGTACTGTCACCTGTGCCCTAAGCATTGCCGTTCCCTAATCGTATCCCTAGCCCGGAACGGAAAGCCACCACCAGCCCTACACCTTACCCTACGCCGTAGCCTACTCCTGGCCCGTACGCCGGCACTGACCCGTATGTCAGCACGTAGCCTGACCCTCCCACGTTTCCGTACCGTCACCTGTGCCCTAAGCCTTGCCGTTCCCTAACCCTAACCCTAGCCCGGAACGGAAACCCACCACCAGACCTACACCTTACCCACAAGCCGTAGCCTACTCCTGGCCCGTACGATGGCACTGACCCATGCGTCAGCACGTAGCCTGACCCTCCCACGTTTCCGTACCCTCACCTGTGCCCTAAGGCTTGCCGTTCCCTAACCCTAACCGTAGCCCGGAACGGAAACCCACCACCAGCCATACACCTTACCCTACGCCGTAGCCTACTCCTGGCCCGTACACTGGCACTGACCCGTGCGTCAGCACGTAGCCTGACCCTCCCACGTTTCCGTACACTCACCTGTGCCCTAAGCCTTGCCGTTCCCTAACCCTAACCCTAGCCCGGTACAGAAACCCACCACCAGCCCTACAACTTAGCCCTAAGCCGTAGCCTATTCCTGGCCCGTACGCTGGCACTGACCCCTGCGTCAGCACGTAGCCAGACCCTCCCACGTTTCCGTACCCTCACCTGTGCCCTAAGCCTTGCCTTTCCGAAACCCTAACCCTAGCCCGAACGGAAACCCACCACCAGCCCTACACCTTACCCTACGCCGTAGCCTACTCCTGGCCCGTACGCTGGCACTGGCCCGTGTGACAGCACGTAGCCTGACCCTCCCACGTTTCCGTACCCTCAACTGTGCCCTAAGCCTTGCCGTTCCCTAACCCTAACCCTAGCCCGGAATGGAAACCCACCACCAGCCCTACCCCTTACCCCCAAGCCGTAGCCTACTCCTGGCCCGTACGCTGGCACTGACAAGTGCGTCAGCACGTAGCCTGACCCTCCCACGTTTCCGTACTGTCACCTGTGCCCTAAGCATTGCCGTTCCCTAATCGTATCCCTAGCCCGGAACGGAAAGCCACCACCAGCCCTACACCTTACCCTACGCCGTAGCCTACTCCTGGCCCGTACGCCGGCACTGACCCGTATGTCAGCACGTAGCCTGACCCTCCCACGTTTCCGTACCGTCACCTGTGCCCTAAGCCTTGCCGTTCACTAAGCCTAACCCTAGCCCGGAACGGAAACCCACCACCAGACCTACACCTTACCCACAAGCCTTAGCCTACTCCTGGCCCGTACGATGGCACTGACCCATGCGTCAGCACGTAGCCTGACCCTCCCACGTTTCCGTACCTTCACCTGTGCCCTAAGCCTTGCCGTTCCCTAACCCTAACCCTAGCCCGGAACGGAAACCCACCACAAGCCCTACACCTTACCCTACGCCGTAGCCTACTCCTGGCCCGTACGCTGGCCCTGACCCGTACGTCAGCACGTAGCCTGACCCTCCCACGTTTCCGTACCCTCACCTGTGCCCTAAGGCTTGCCGTTCCCTAACCCTAACCCTAGCCCGGAACGGAAACCCTCCACCAGCCCTACACCTTACCCTATGCCGTATCCTACTCCTGGCCCGTACTCTGGCACTGACCCATGCATCAGCACGTAGCCTGAGCCTCCCAAGTTTCCGTACCCTCACCTGTGCCCTAAGCCTTGCCGTTCCCTAACCCTAACCCTAGCCCGGTACGGAAACCCACCACCAGCACTACACCTTACCCTACGCCGTAGCCTACTCCTGGCCCGTACGCTGGCACTGACCTGTGTGTCAGCACGTAGCCTGACCCTCCCACGTTTCCGTACCCTCACCTGTGCCCTAAGCCTTGCCGTTCCCTAACCCTAACCCTAGCCCGGAACGGAAACCCACCACCAGCACTACAACTTACCCCCAAGCCGTAGCCTACACCTGGCCCGTACGCTGGCACTGACCCGTGCGTTAGCACGTAGCCTGGCCCTCCCACGTTTCCGTATCCTCACCAGTGCCCTAAGCCTTGCCGTTCCCTAACCCTAACACTAGCCCAGAACGGAAACCCATCACCAGCCCTACACCTAACCCTACGCCGTAGCCTACTCCTGGCCCGTACGCTGGCACTGACCCGTGCGTCAGCACGTAGCCTGACCCTCCCACTTTTCCGTACCCTCACCTGTGCCTAAGACTTGCCGTTCCCTTACCCTAACCCTAGCCCGGAATGGAAACCCACCACGAGCCCTAAACCTTACCCTAGGCCGTAGCCTACTCCTGGCCCGTACGCTGGCACGGACACGTGAGTCAGCACATAGCCTGACCCTCCCAAGTTTCCGTACCCTCAACTGTGCCCTAAGCCTTGCCGTTCCCTAACCCTAACCCTAGCCCGGAACGGAAAACCACCACCAGCCCTACACCTTACCCTACGCCGTACCCTACTCCTGGCCCGTACGCTGGCACTGACACCTCTGTCAGCACGTAGCCTGTCCCTCCCACGTTTCCGTACCCTCACCTGTGCCCTAAGCCTTGACGTTCCCTAACACTAACCCTTGCCCGGAACGGAAACCCACCACCAGCCCTACCCCTTACCCCCAAGCCGTAGCCTACTCCTGAACCTTACGCTGGCACTGACCCCTCCGTCAGCAGGCAGCCTGTCCCTCCCACGTTTCCGTACCCTCACCTGTGCCCTAAGCCTTGCCGTCCCCTAACACTAACCCTAGCCCAGAACGGAAACCCACCACAAGCCCTACACCTTACCCTACGCCGTACCCTACTCCTGGCCCGTACGCTGGCACTGACCCGTGCGTCAGCACGTAGCCTGACCCTCCCACGTTTACGTACCCTCACCTGTGCCCTAAGCCTTGCCGTTCCCTAACCCGAACCCTAGCCCCGAACGGAAAACCACCACCAGCCCTACACCTTACCCTACGCCGTAGCCTACTCCTGGCCCGTACGCTGGCACTGAACCGTGCGTCAGCACGTAGCCTGACCCTCCCACGTTTCCGTACCCTCACCTGTGCCCTAAGCCTTGCCGTTCCCTAACCCTAACCCTAGCCCGGAACGGAAACCCACCACCAGCCCTACAACTTACCACCAAGCCGTAGCCTACTCCGGGCTCGTACGCTGGCACTGACCCGTGCGTCAGCACGTAGCCTGACCCTCCCACATTTCCGTACCCTCACCTGTTCCCTAAGCCTTGCCGTTCCCTAAACCTAACCCTAGCCCGGAACGGAAAACCACCACCAGCCCTACCCGTTACCCCCAAGCCGTAGCCTACTCCTGGCCCGTACGCTGGCACTGACAAGTGCGTCAGCACGTAGCCTGACCCTCCCACGTTTCCGTACCCTCACTTGTGCCCTAAGCCTTGCCGTTCCCTAATCGTAACCCTAGCCCGGAACGGAAACCCACCACCAGCCCTACACCTTACCCTACGCCGTAGCCTACTCCTGGCCCGTACGCCGGCACTGACCCGTATGTCAGCACGTAGCCTGACCCTCCCACGATTCCGTACCCTCACCAGTGCCCTAAGCATTGCCGTTCCGTAACCCTAACCCTAGCCCGGAACAGAAACCCACCACCAGCCCTACACCTTACCCCCAAGCCGTAGCCTACTCCTGGCCCGTACGCTGGCACTGACCCGTACGTCAGGATGTAGCCCGACCCTCCCACGTTTCCGTACCCTCACCTGTGCCCTAAGCCTTGCCTTTTGAAACCCTAACCCTAGCCCGAATGGAAACCCTCCACCAGCCCTACACCTTGCCCTACGCCGTAGCCTACTCCTGGCCCGTACGCTGGCACTGACCCCTGCGTGAGCATGTAGCCTGACCCTCCCACGTTTCTGTACCCTCACCTGTGCCCTAAGCCTTGCCGTTCCCTAAACCTAACCTTAGCCCGGAACGGAAACCCACCACCAGCCCTACCCCTTACCCCCAAGCCGTAGCCTACTCCTGGCCCGTACGCTGGCACTGACAAGTGCGTCAGCACGTAGCCTGACCCTCCCACGTTTCCGTACCCTCACCTGTGCCCTAAGGCTTGCCGTTCCCTAACCCTAACCCTAGCCCGGAACGGAAACCCACCACCAGCCCTACACCTTACCCTACGCCGTAGCCTACTCCTGGCCCGTACGCTGGCACTGACCCGTGCGTCAGAACGTAGCCTCACCCTCCCACGTTTCCGTACCCTCACCTGTGCCCTAAGCCTTGCCGTTCCCTAACCCTAACCCTAGCCCGGAATGGAAACCCACCACCAGCCCTACAACTTACCCTACGCCGTAGCCTACTCCTGGCCAGTACGCTGGCACTGACCCATGCGTCAGCACGTAGCCTGACCCACCCACGTTTCCGTACCCTCACCTGTGCCTTAAGCCTTGCCGTTCCCTAACCCTAACCCTAGCCCGGAACGGAAACCCACCACCAGCCCTACACCTTACCCTATGCCGTAGCCTACTCCTGGCCCGTACGCTGGCACTGACCCGTGCGTCAGCACGTAGCCTGACCCTCCCACGTGTACGTACCCTCACCTGTGCCCTAAGACTTGCCGTTCCATAACCCTAACCCTAGCCCGGAACGGAAACCCTCCATCAGCCCTACACCTTACCCTACGCCGTAGCCTACTCCTGGCCCGTAAGCTGGCACTGAACCCTGCGTCAACACGTAGCCTGACCCTCCCACGTTTCCGTACCCTCACCTGTGCCCTAAGCCTTGCCGTTCCCTAACCCTAACTCTAGACCGGAACGGAAACCCACCACCAGCCCTACACCTTACCCTACGCCGTAGCCTACTCCTGGCCCGTACGCTGGCACTGGCCCGTGTGACAGCACGTAGTCTGACCCTCCCACGTTTCTGTACCCTCAACTGTGCCCTAAGCCTTGCCGTTCCCTAACCCTAACCCTAGCCCGGAACAGAAACCCACCACCAGCACTACACCTTACCCTATGCCGTAGCCTACTCCTGGCCCGTACGCTGGCACTGACCAGTGTGTTAGCACGTAGCCTGACCCTCCCACGTTTCCGTACCCTCACCTGTGCCCTAAGCCTTGCCGTTCCCTAACCCTAACCCTAGCCCGGAACGGAAACCCACCACCAGCCCTACACCTTACCCCCAAGCCGTAGCCTACACCTGGCCCGTACGCTGGCACTGACCCGTGCGTTAGCACGTAGCCTGGCCCTCCCACGTTTCCGTACCCTCACCTGTGCCCTAAGCCTTGCCGTTCCCTAACCCTAACCCTAGCCCGGTATGGAAACCCACCACCAGCCCTACCCCTTACCCCCAAGCCGTAGCCTACTCCTGGCCCGTACGCTGGCACTGACAAGTGCGTCAGCACGTAGCCTGACCCTCCCACGTTTCCGTACTGTCACCTGTGCCCTAAGCATTGCCGTTCCCTAATCGTATCCCTAGCCCGGAACGGAAAGCCACCACCAGCCTTACACCTTACCCTACGCCGTAGCCTACTCCTGGCCCGTACGCTGGCCCTGACCCGTGCGTCAGCACGTAGCCTGACCCTCCCACGTTTCCGTACCCTCACCTGTGCCCTAAGGCTTGCCGTTCCCTAACCCTAACCCTAGCCCGGAACGGAAACCCACCACCAGCCTTACACCTTACCCCCAAGCCGTAGCCTACTCCTGGCCCGTACGATGGCACTGACCCATGCGTCAGCACGTAGCCTGACCCTCCCACGTTTCCGTACCCTCACCTGTGCCCTAAGGCTTGCCGTTCCCTAACCCTAACCCTAGCCCGGAACGGAAACCCACCACCAGCCCTACACCTTACCCCCAAGCCGTAGCCTACTCCTGGCCCGTACGATGGCACTGACCCATGCGTCAGCACGTAGACTGACCCTCCCACGTTTTCGTACCCTCACCTGTGCCCTAAGCCTTGCCGTTCCCTAACCCTAACCCTAGCCTGGAACGGAAACCCACCACAAGCCCTACACCTTACCCTACGCCGTAGCCTACTCCTGGCCCGTACGCTGGCACTGAACCGTGCGTCAGCACGTAGCCTGACCCTCCCACGTTTCCGTACCCTCACCTGTGCCCTAAGGCTTGCCTTTCCCTAACCCTAACCCTAGCCCGGAACGGAAACCCACCACCAGCCCTACACCTTACCCTACGCAGTAGCCTACTCCTGGCCCGAACGCTGTCACTGACCCATGCGTCAGCACGTAGCCTGGCCCTCCCACGTTTCCGTACCCTCACCTGTGCCCTAAGCCTTGCTGTTCCCTAACCCTAACCCTAGCCCGGAACGGAAACCCACCACCAGCCCTAAAACTTAGCCCCAAGCCGTAGCCTATTCCTGGCTCGTACGCTGGCACTGACCCCTGCGTCAGCACGTAGCCTGACCCTCCCACGTTTCCGTACCCTCACCTGTGCCCTAAGCCTTGCCGTACCGTAACCCTAACCTAAGCCCGGAATGGAAACCCTCCACCAGCCCTACACCTTACACTACGCCGTAGCCTACTCCTGGCCCGTACGCTGGCACTGACCCCTCCGTCAGCACGTAGCCAGTCCCTCCCACGTTTCCGTACCCTCACCTGTGCCCTAAGCCTTGCCGTTCCCTAACACTAACCCTAGCCCGGAAAGGAAACCCACCACCAGCCCTATACCTTACCCTACACCGTAGCCTACACCTGACCCGTACGCTGGCACTGACCCCTCCGTCAGCACGTAGCCTGTCCCTCCCACGTTTCTGTACCCTCACCTGTGCCCTAAGCCTTGCCGTCCCCTAACACTAACCCAAGCCCAGAACGGAAACCCACCACAAGCCCTACACCTTACCCTATGCCGTAGCCTACTCCTGGCCCGTACGCTGGCACTGACCCGTGCGTCAGCACGTAGCCTGACCCTCCCACGTTTCCGTACCCTCACCTGTGCCCTAAGCCTTGCCGTTCCCTAACCCTAACCCTAGCCCCGAACGGAAAACCACCACCAGCCCTACACCTTACCCTACGCCGTAGCCTACTCCTGGCCCGTACGCTGGCACTGACCCGTGCGTCAGCACGTAGCCTGACCCTCCCACGTTTCCGTACCCTCACCTGTGCCCTAAGCCTTGCCGTTCCCTAACCCTAACCCTAGCCCGGAACGGAAACCCACCACCAGCCCTACCCCTTACCCCCAAGCCGTAGCCTACTCCTGGCCCGTACGCTGGCACTGACAAGTGCGTCAGCACGTAGCCTGACCCTCCCACGTTTCCGTACTGTCACCTGTGCCCTAAGCATTGCCGTTCCCTAATCGTATCCCTAGCCCGGAACGGAAAGCCACCACCAGCCCTACACCTTACCCTACGCCGTAGCCTACTCCTGGCCCGTACGCCGGCACTGACCCGTATGTCAGCACGTAGCCTGACCCTCCCACGTTTCCGTACCGTCACCTGTGCCCTAAGCCTTGCCGTTCCCTAACCCTAACCCTAGCCCGGAACGGAAACCCACCACCAGACCTACACCTTACCCACAAGCCGTAGCCTACTCCTGGCCCGTACGATGGCACTGACCCATGCGTCAGCACGTAGGCTGACCCTCCCACGTTTCCGTACCCTCACCTGTGCCCTAAGGCTTGCCGTTCCCTAACCCTAACCGTAGCCCGGAACGGAAACCCACCACCAGCCATACACCTTACCCTACGCCGTAGCCTACTCCTGGCCCGTACACTGGCACTGACCCGTGCGTCAGCACGTAGCCTGACCCTCCCACGTTTCCGTACACTCACCTGTGCCCTAAGCCTTGCCGTTCCCTAACCCTAACCCTAGCCCGGTACAGAAACCCACCACCAGCCCTACAACTTAGCCCTAAGCCGTAGCCTATTCCTGGCCCGTACGCTGGCACTGACCCCTGCGTCAGCACGTAGCCAGACCCTCCCACGTTTCCGTACCCTCACCTGTGCCCTAAGCCTTGCCTTTCCGAAACCCTAACCCTAGCCCGAACGGAAACCCACCACCAGCCCTACACCTTACCCTACGCCGTAGCCTACTCCTGGCCCGTACGCTGGCACTGGCCCGTGTGACAGCACGTAGCCTGACCCTCCCACGTTTCCGTACCCTCAACTGTGCCCTAAGCCTTGCCGTTCCCTAACCCTAACCCTAGCCCGGAATGGAAACCCACCACCAGCCCTACCCCTTACCCCCAAGCCGTAGCCTACTCCTGGCCCGTACGCTGGCACTGACAAGTGCGTCAGCACGTAGCCTGACCCTCCCACGTTTCCGTACTGTCACCTGTGCCCTAAGCATTGCCGTTCCCTAATCGTATCCCTAGCCCGGAACGGAAAGCCACCACCAGCCCTACACCTTACCCTACGCCGTAGCCTACTCCTGGCCCGTACGCCGGCACTGACCCGTATGTCAGCACGTAGCCTGACCCTCCCACGTTTCCGTACCGTCACCTGTGCCCTAAGCCTTGCCGTTCACTAAGCCTAACCCTAGCCCGGAACGGAAACCCACCACCAGACCTACACCTTACCCACAAGCCTTAGCCTACTCCTGGCCCGTACGATGGCACTGACCCATGCGTCAGCACGTAGCCTGACCCTCCCACGTTTCCGTACCTTCACCTGTGCCCTAAGCCTTGCCGTTCCCTAACCCTAACCCTAGCCCGGAACGGAAACCCACCACAAGCCCTACACCTTACCCTACGCCGTAGCCTACTCCTGGCCCGTACGCTGGCCCTGACCCGTACGTCAGCACGTAGCCTGACCCTCCCACGTTTCCGTACCCTCACCTGTGCCCTAAGGCTTGCCGTTCCCTAACCCTAACCCTAGCCCGGAACGGAAACCCTCCACCAGCCCTACACCTTACCCTATGCCGTATCCTACTCCTGGCCCGTACTCTGGCACTGACCCATGCATCAGCACGTAGCCTGAGCCTCCCAAGTTTCCGTACCCTCACCTGTGCCCTAAGCCTTGCCGTTCCCTAACCCTAACCCTAGCCCGGTACGGAAACCCACCACCAGCACTACACCTTACCCTACGCCGTAGCCTACTCCTGGCCCGTACGCTGGCACTGACCTGTGTGTCAGCACGTAGCCTGACCCTCCCACGTTTCCGTACCCTCACCTGTGCCCTAAGCCTTGCCGTTCCCTAACCCTAACCCTAGCCCGGAACGGAAACCCACCACCAGCACTACAACTTACCCCCAAGCCGTAGCCTACACCTGGCCCGTACGCTGGCACTGACCCGTGCGTTAGCACGTAGCCTGGCCCTCCCACGTTTCCGTATCCTCACCAGTGCCCTAAGCCTTGCCGTTCCCTAACCCTAACACTAGCCCAGAACGGAAACCCATCACCAGCCCTACACCTAACCCTACGCCGTAGCCTACTCCTGGCCCGTACGCTGGCACTGACCCGTGCGTCAGCACGTAGCCTGACCCTCCCACTTTTCCGTACCCTCACCTGTGCCTAAGACTTGCCGTTCCCTTACCCTAACCCTAGCCCGGAATGGAAACCCACCACGAGCCCTAAACCTTACCCTAGGCCGTAGCCTACTCCTGGCCCGTACGCTGGCACGGACACGTGAGTCAGCACATAGCCTGACCCTCCCAAGTTTCCGTACCCTCAACTGTGCCCTAAGCCTTGCCGTTCCCTAACCCTAACCCTAGCCCGGAACGGAAAACCACCACCAGCCCTACACCTTACCCTACGCCGTACCCTACTCCTGGCCCGTACGCTGGCACTGACACCTCTGTCAGCACGTAGCCTGTCCCTCCCACGTTTCCGTACCCTCACCTGTGCCCTAAGCCTTGACGTTCCCTAACACTAACCCTTGCCCGGAACGGAAACCCACCACCAGCCCTACCCCTTACCCCCAAGCCGTAGCCTACTCCTGAACCTTACGCTGGCACTGACCCCTCCGTCAGCAGGCAGCCTGTCCCTCCCACGTTTCCGTACCCTCACCTGTGCCCTAAGCCTTGCCGTCCCCTAACACTAACCCTAGCCCAGAACGGAAACCCACCACAAGCCCTACACCTTACCCTACGCCGTACCCTACTCCTGGCCCGTACGCTGGCACTGACCCGTGCGTCAGCACGTAGCCTGACCCTCCCACGTTTACGTACCCTCACCTGTGCCCTAAGCCTTGCCGTTCCCTAACCCGAACCCTAGCCCCGAACGGAAAACCACCACCAGCCCTACACCTTACCCTACGCCGTAGCCTACTCCTGGCCCGTACGCTGGCACTGAACCGTGCGTCAGCACGTAGCCTGACCCTCCCACGTTTCCGTACCCTCACCTGTGCCCTAAGCCTTGCCGTTCCCTAACCCTAACCCTAGCCCGGAACGGAAACCCACCACCAGCCCTACAACTTACCACCAAGCCGTAGCCTACTCCGGGCTCGTACGCTGGCACTGACCCGTGCGTCAGCACGTAGCCTGACCCTCCCACATTTCCGTACCCTCACCTGTTCCCTAAGCCTTGCCGTTCCCTAAACCTAACCCTAGCCCGGAACGGAAAACCACCACCAGCCCTACCCGTTACCCCCAAGCCGTAGCCTACTCCTGGCCCGTACGCTGGCACTGACAAGTGCGTCAGCACGTAGCCTGACCCTCCCACGTTTCCGTACCCTCACTTGTGCCCTAAGCCTTGCCGTTCCCTAATCGTAACCCTAGCCCGGAACGGAAACCCACCACCAGCCCTACACCTTACCCTACGCCGTAGCCTACTCCTGGCCCGTACGCCGGCACTGACCCGTATGTCAGCACGTAGCCTGACCCTCCCACGATTCCGTACCCTCACCAGTGCCCTAAGCATTGCCGTTCCGTAACCCTAACCCTAGCCCGGAACAGAAACCCACCACCAGCCCTACACCTTACCCCCAAGCCGTAGCCTACTCCTGGCCCGTACGCTGGCACTGACCCGTACGTCAGGATGTAGCCCGACCCTCCCACGTTTCCGTACCCTCACCTGTGCCCTAAGCCTTGCCTTTTGAAACCCTAACCCTAGCCCGAATGGAAACCCTCCACCAGCCCTACACCTTGCCCTACGCCGTAGCCTACTCCTGGCCCGTACGCTGGCACTGACCCCTGCGTGAGCATGTAGCCTGACCCTCCCACGTTTCTGTACCCTCACCTGTGCCCTAAGCCTTGCCGTTCCCTAAACCTAACCTTAGCCCGGAACGGAAACCCACCACCAGCCCTACCCCTTACCCCCAAGCCGTAGCCTACTCCTGGCCCGTACGCTGGCACTGACAAGTGCGTCAGCACGTAGCCTGACCCTCCCACGTTTCCGTACCCTCACCTGTGCCCTAAGGCTTGCCGTTCCCTAACCCTAACCCTAGCCCGGAACGGAAACCCACCACCAGCCCTACACCTTACCCTACGCCGTAGCCTACTCCTGGCCCGTACGCTGGCACTGACCCGTGCGTCAGAACGTAGCCTCACCCTCCCACGTTTCCGTACCCTCACCTGTGCCCTAAGCCTTGCCGTTCCCTAACCCTAACCCTAGCCCGGAATGGAAACCCACCACCAGCCCTACAACTTACCCTACGCCGTAGCCTACTCCTGGCCAGTACGCTGGCACTGACCCATGCGTCAGCACGTAGCCTGACCCACCCACGTTTCCGTACCCTCACCTGTGCCTTAAGCCTTGCCGTTCCCTAACCCTAACCCTAGCCAAGAACGGAAACCCACCACCAGCCCTACACCTTACCCTATGCCGTAGCCTACTCCTGGCCCGTACGCTGGCACTGACCCGTGCGTCAGCACGTAGCCTGACCCTCCCACGTGTACGTACCCTCACCTGTGCCCTAAGACTTGCCGTTCCATAACCCTAACCCTAGCCCGGAACGGAAACCCTCCATCAGCCCTACACCTTACCCTACGCCGTAGCCTACTCCTGGCCCGTAAGCTGGCACTGAACCCTGCGTCAACACGTAGCCTGACCCTCCCACGTTTCCGTACCCTCACCTGTGCCCTAAGCCTTGCCGTTCCCTAACCCTAACTCTAGACCGGAACGGAAACCCACCACCAGCCCTACACCTTACCCTACGCCGTAGCCTACTCCTGGCCCGTACGCTGGCACTGGCCCGTGTGACAGCACGTAGTCTGACCCTCCCACGTTTCTGTACCCTCAACTGTGCCCTAAGCCTTGCCGTTCCCTAACCCTAACCCTAGCCCGGAACAGAAACCCACCACCAGCACTACACCTTACCCTATGCCGTAGCCTACTCCTGGCCCGTACGCTGGCACTGACCAGTGTGTTAGCACGTAGCCTGACCCTCCCACGTTTCCGTACCCTCACCTGTGCCCTAAGCCTTGCCGTTCCCTAACCCTAACCCTAGCCCGGAACGGAAACCCACCACCAGCCCTACACCTTACCCCCAAGCCGTAGCCTACACCTGGCCCGTACGCTGGCACTGACCCGTGCGTTAGCACGTAGCCTGGCCCTCCCACGTTTCCGTACCCTCACCTGTGCCCTAAGCCTTGCCGTTCCCTAACCCTAACCCTAGCCCGGTATGGAAACCCACCACCAGCCCTACCCCTTACCCCCAAGCCGTAGCCTACTCCTGGCCCGTACGCTGGCACTGACAAGTGCGTCAGCACGTAGCCTGACCCTCCCACGTTTCCGTACTGTCACCTGTGCCCTAAGCATTGCCGTTCCCTAATCGTATCCCTAGCCCGGAACGGAAAGCCACCACCAGCCTTACACCTTACCCTACGCCGTAGCCTACTCCTGGCCCGTACGCTGGCCCTGACCCGTGCGTCAGCACGTAGCCTGACCCTCCCACGTTTCCGTACCCTCACCTGTGCCCTAAGGCTTGCCGTTCCCTAACCCTAACCCTAGCCCGGAACGGAAACCCACCACCAGCCTTACACCTTACCCCCAAGCCGTAGCCTACTCCTGGCCCGTACGATGGCACTGACCCATGCGTCAGCACGTAGCCTGACCCTCCCACGTTTCCGTACCCTCACCTGTGCCCTAAGGCTTGCCGTTCCCTAACCCTAACCCTAGCCCGGAACGGAAACCCACCACCAGCCCTACACCTTACCCCCAAGCCGTAGCCTACTCCTGGCCCGTACGATGGCACTGACCCATGCGTCAGCACGTAGACTGACCCTCCCACGTTTTCGTACCCTCACCTGTGCCCTAAGCCTTGCCGTTCCCTAACCCTAACCCTAGCCTGGAACGGAAACCCACCACAAGCCCTACACCTTACCCTACGCCGTAGCCTACTCCTGGCCCGTACGCTGGCACTGAACCGTGCGTCAGCACGTAGCCTGACCCTCCCACGTTTCCGTACCCTCACCTGTGCCCTAAGGCTTGCCTTTCCCTAACCCTAACCCTAGCCCGGAACGGAAACCCACCACCAGCCCTACACCTTACCCTACGAAGTAGCCTACTCCTGGCCCGAACGCTGTCACTGACCCATGCGTCAGCACGTAGCCTGGCCCTCCCACGTTTCCGTACCCTCACCTGTGCCCTAAGCCTTGCTGTTCCCTAACCCTAACCCTAGCCCGGAACGGAAACCCACCACCAGCCCTAAAACTTAGCCCCAAGCCGTAGCCTATTCCTGGCTCGTACGCTGGCACTGACCCCTGCGTCAGCACGTAGCCTGACCCTCCCACGTTTCCGTACCCTCACCTGTGCCCTAAGCCTTGCCGTACCGTAACCCTAACCTAAGCCCGGAATGGAAACCCTCCACCAGCCCTACACCTTACCCTACGCCGTAGCCTACTCCTGGCCCGTACGCTGGCACTGACCCCTCCGTCAGCACGTAGCCAGTCCCTCCCACGTTTCCGTACCCTCACCTGTGCCCTAAGCCTTGCCGTTCCCTAACACTAACCCTAGCCCGGAAAGGAAACCCACCACCAGCCCTATACCTTACCCTACACCGTAGCCTACACCTGTCCCGTACGCTGGCACTGACCCCTCCGTCAGCACGTAGCCTGTCCCTCCCACGTTTCCGTACCCTCACCTGTGCCCTAAGCCTTGCCGTCCCCTAACACTAACCCAAGCCCAGAACGGAAACCCACCACAAGCCCTACACCTTACCCTATGCCGTAGCCTACTCCTGGCCCGTACGCTGGCACTGACCCGTGCGTCAGCACGTAGCCTGACCCTCCCACGTTTCCGTACCCTCACCTGTGCCCTAAGCCTTGCCGTTCCCTAACCCTAACCCTAGCCCCGAACGGAAAACCACCACCAGCCCTACACCTTACCCTACGCCGTAGCCTACTCCTGGCCCGTACGCTGGCACTGACCCGTGCGTCAGCACGTAGCCTGACCCTCCCACGTTTCCGTACCCTCACCTGTGCCCTAAGCCTTGCCGTTCCCTAACCCTAACCCTAGCCCGGAACGGAAACCCACCACCAGCCCTACAAATTACCCCCAAGCCGTAGCCTACTCCGTGCTCGTACGCTGGCACTGACCCGTGCGTCAGCACGTAGCCTGACCCTCCCACGTTTCCGTACCCTCACCTGTGCCCTAAGCCTTGCCGTTCCCTAACCCTAACCCTAGCCCGGAACGGAAACCCACGACCAGCCCTATACCTTACCCTACGCTGTAGCCTACTCCTGGCCCGTACGCTGGCACTGAGCCGTGCGTCAGCACGTAGCCTGACCCTCCCACGTTTCCGTACCCTCACCTGTGCCCTAAGCCTTGCCGTTCCCTAACACTAACTCTAGCCCGGAACGGAAACCCACCACCAGCCCTACACCTTACCCTACGCCGTAGCCTACTCCTGGCCCGTACGCTGGCACTGACCCGTGTGACAGCACGTAGCCAGACCCTCCCACGTTTCTGTACCCTCACCTGTGCCCTAAGCCTTGCCGTTCCCTAACCCTAACCCTAGCCCAGAACGGAAACCCACCACCAGCACTACACCTTACCCTACGCCGTAGTCTACTCCTGGCCCGTACGCTGGCACTGACCAGTGTGTCAGCACGTAGCCTGACCCTCCCACGTTTCCGTACCCTCACCTGTGCCCTAAGCCTTGCCGTTCCCTACCCCTAACCCTAGCCCAGAACGGAAACCCACCACCAGCCCTACACCTTACCCCCAAGCCGTAGCCTACACCTGGCCCGTACGCTGGCACTGACCCGTGCGTTAGCACGTAGCCTGGCCCTCCCACGTTTCCGTACCCTCACCAGTGCCCTAAGCCTTGCCGTTCCCTAACCCTAACCCTAGCCCAGAACGGAAACCCATCACCAGCCCTACACCTAACCCTATGCCGTAGCCTACTCCTGGCCCGCACGCTGGAAATGACCCGTGCGTCAGCACGTAGCCTGACCCTCCCACGTTTCCGTACCCTCACCTGTGCCCTAAGCCTTGCCGTTCCCTAACCCTAACCCTGGCCTGGAACGGAAACCCACCACAAGCCCTACACCATACCCTACGCCGTAGCCTACTCCTGGCCCGTACACTGGCACTGACCCGTGCGTCAGCACGTAGCCTGACCCTCCCACGTTTCCGTAACCTCACCTGTGCCCTAAGCCTTGCCGTTCCCTAACACTAACCCTAGCCCGGTACGGAAACCCTCCACCAGCCCTACACCTTACCCTATGCCGTAGCCTACTCCTGGCCCGTACTCTGGCACTGACCCATGCATCAGCACGTAGCCTGAGCCTCCCAAGTTTCCGTACCCTCACCTGTGCCCTAAGCCTTGCCGTTCCCTAACCCTAACCCTAGCCCGGTACGGAAACCCACCACCAGCACTACACCTTACCCTACGCCGTAGCCTACTCCTGGCCCGTACGCTGGCACTGACCTGTGTGTCAGCACGTAGCCTGACCCTCCCACGTTTCCGTACCCTCACCTGTGCCCTAAGCCTTGCCGTTCCCTAACCCTAACCCTAGCCCGGAACGGAAACCCACCACCAGCACTACAACTTACCCCCAAGCCGTAGCCTACACCTGGCCCGTACGCTGGCACTGACCCGTGCGTTAGCACGTAGCCTGGCCCTCCCACGTTTCCGTATCCTCACCAGTGCCCTAAGCCTTGCCGTTCCCTAACCCTAACACTAGCCCAGAACGGAAACCCATCACCAGCCCTACACCTAACCCTACGCCGTAGCCTACTCCTGGCCCGTACGCTGGCACTGACCCGTGCGTCAGCACGTAGCCTGACCCTCCCACTTTTCCGTACCCTCACCTGTGCCTAAGACTTGCCGTTCCCTTACCCTAACCCTAGCCCGGAATGGAAACCCACCACGAGCCCTAAACCTTACCCTAGGCCGTAGCCTACTCCTGGCCCGTACGCTGGCACGGACACGTGAGTCAGCACATAGCCTGACCCTCCCAAGTTTCCGTACCCTCAACTGTGCCCTAAGCCTTGCCGTTCCCTAACCCTAACCCTAGCCCGGAACGGAAACCCACCACCAGCCCTACACCTTACCCTACGCCGTACCCTACTCCTGGCCCGTACGCTGGCACTGACCCCTCCGTCAGCACGTAGCCTGTCCCTCCCACGTTTCCGTACCCTCACCTGTGCCCTAAGCCTTGCCGTTCCCTAACACTAACCCTTGCCCGGAACGGAAACCCACCACCAGCCCTATACCTTACCCTACGCCGTAGCCTACTCCTGAACCTTACGCTGGCACTGACCCCTCCGTCAGCAGGTAGCCTGTCCCTCCCACTTTTCCGTACCCTCACCTGTGCCCTAAGCCTTGCCGTCCCCTAACACTAACCCTAGCCCAGAACGGAAACCCACCACAAGCCCTACACCTTACCCTACGCCGTAGCCTACTCCTGGCCCATACGCTGGCACTGACCCGTAGCCTGACCCTCCCACGTTTACGTACCCTCACCTGTGCCCTAAGCCTTGCCGTTCCCTAACCCGAACCCTAGCCCCGAACGGAAAACCACCACCAGCCCTACACCTTACCCTACGCCGTAGCCTACTCCTGGCCCGTACGCTGGCACTGAACCGTGCGTCAGCACGTAGCCTGACCCTCCCACGTTTCCGTACCCTCACCTGTGCCCTAAGCCTTGCCGTTCCCTAACCCTAACCCTAGCCCGGAACGGAAACCCACCACCAGCCCTACAACTTACCCCCAAGCCGTAGCCTACTCCGGGCTCGTACGCTGGCACTGACACGTGCGTCAGCACGTAGCCTGACCCTCCCACATTTCCGTACCCTCACCTGTGCCCTAAGCCTTGCCGTTCCCTAACCCTAACCCTAGCCCGGAACGGAAACCCACGACCAGCCCTATACCTTACCCTACGCCGTAGCCTACTCCTGGCCCGTACGCTGGCACTGACCTGTGCGTCAGCACGTAGCCTGACCCTCCCACGTTTCCGTACCCTCACCTGTGCCCTAAGCCTTGCCGTTCCCTAACCCTAACCCTAGCCCGGAACGGAAACCCACCACCAGCTCTACACCTTACACTACGCCATAGCCTACTCCTGGCCCGTACGCTGGCACTGACCCGTGCGTCATCACGTAGCCTGACCCACCCACGTTGCCGTACCCTCACCTGTGCCCTAAGCCTTGCCGTTCCCTAACCCTAACCCTAGCCCGGTACGGAAACCCACCACCCGCCCTACACCTTACCCTACGCCGTAGCCTACTCCTGGCCCGTACGCTGGCACTGAGCCGTGCGTCAGCACGTAGCCTGACCCTCCCACGTTTCCGTACCCTCACCTGTGCCCTAAGCCTTGCCGTTCCCTAACCCTAACTCTAGCCCGGAACGGAAACCCACCACCAGCCCTACACCTTACCCTACGCCGTAGCCTACTCCTGGCCCGTACGCTGGCACTGACCCGTGTGACAGCACGTAGCCTGACCCTCCCACGTTTCTGTACCCTCACCTGTGCCCTAAGCCTTGCCGTTCCCTAACCCTAACCCTAGACCGGAATGAAACCCACCACCAGCACTACACCTTACCCTACGCCGTAGCCTACTCCTGGCCCGTACACTGGCACTGACCAGTGTGTCAGCACGTAGCCTGACCCTCCCACGTTTCCGTACCCTCACCTGTGCCCTAAGCCTTGCCGTTCCCTAACCCTAACCCTAGCCCGGAACGGAAACCCACCACCAGCCCTACACCTTACCCCCAAGCCGTAGCCTACACCTGGCCCGTACGCTGGCACTGACCCGTGCGTTAGCACGTAGCCTGGCCCTCCCACGTTTCCGTACCCTCACCAGTGCCCTAAGCCTTGCCGTTCCCTAACCCTAACCCAAGCCCAAAACGGAAACCCATCACCAGCCCTACACCTAACCCTATGCCGTAGCCTACTCCTGGCCCGTACGCTGGAAATGACCCGTGTGTCAGCACGTAGCCTGACCCTCCCACTTTTCCGTACCCTCACCTGTGCCCTAAGCCTTGCCGTTCCCTAACCCTAACCCTAGCCCGGAACGGAAACCCACCACCAGCCCTACACCATACCCTACGCCGTAGCCTACTCCTGGCCCGTACACTGGCACTGACCCGTGCGTCAGCACGTAGCCTGACCCTCCCACGTTTCCGTAACCTCACCTGTGCCCTAAGCCTTGCCGTTCCCTAACACTAACCCTAGCCCGGTACGGAAACCCTCCACCAGCCCTACACCTTACCCTATGCCGTAGCCTACTCCTGGCCCGTACTCTGGCACTGACCCATGCATCAGCACGTAGCCTGAGGCTCCCAAGTTTCCGTACCCTCACCTGTGCCCTAAGCCTTGCCGTTCCCTAACCCTAACCCTAGCCCGGAACGGAAAACTACCACCAGCCCTACACCTTACCCCCAAGCCGTAGCCTACTCCTGGCCCGTACGCTGGCACTGACCCGTGCGTCAGCACGTAGCCTGTCCCTCCCACGTTTCCGTACCCTCACCTGTGCCCTAAGCCTTGCCGTTCCCTAACCCTAACCCTAGCCCGGAGCGGAAACCCACCACCAGCCCTACAACTTAGCCCCAAGCCGTAGCGTATTCCTGGCCCGTACGCTGGCACTGACCCCTGCGTCAGCACGTAGCCAGACCCTCCCACGTTTCCGTACCCTCACCTGTGCCCTAAGCCTTGCCGTTCCGTAACCCTAACCCTAGCCCGGAATGGAAACCCTCCACCAGCCCTACACCTTACCCTACGCCATAGCCTACTCCTGGCCAGTACGCTGGCACTGACCCCTGCGTGAGCATGTAGCCTGACCCTCCCACGTTTCTGTACCCTCACCTGTGCCCTTAGCCTTGCCGTTCCCTAAACCTAACCCTAGCCCGGAACGGAAAACCACCACCAGCCCTACCCGTTACCCACAAGCCGTAGCCTACTCCTGGCCCGTACGCTGGCACTGACAAGTGCGTCAGCACGTAGCCTGACCCTCCCACGTTTCCGTACCCTCACCTGTGCCCTAAGCCTTGCCGTTCCCTAATCGTAACCCTAGCCCGGAACGGAAACCCACCACCAGCCCTACACCTTACCCTACGCCGTAGCCTACTCCTGGCCCGTACGCCGGCACTGACTCATATGTCAGCACGTAGCCTGACCCTCCCACGTTTCCGTACCCTCACCAGTGCCCTAAGCATTGCCGTTCCGTAACCCTAACCCTAGCCCGGAACAGAAACCCACCACCAGCCCTACACCTTACCCCCAAGCCGTAGCCTACTCCTGGCCCGTACGCTGGCACTGACCCGTACGTCAGGATGTAGCCCGACCCTCCCACGTTTCCGTACCCTCACCTGTGCCCTAAGCCTTGCCGTTCCCTAACCCTAACCCTAGCCCCGAACGGAAAACCACCACCAGCCCTACACCTTACCCTACGCCGTAGCCTACTCCTGGCCCGTACGCTGGCACTGAACCGTGCGTCAGCACGTAGCCTGACCCTCCCACGTTTCCGAACCCTCACCTGTGCCCTAAGCCTTGCCGTTCCCTAACCCTAACCCTAGCCCGGAACGGAAACCCACCACCAGCCCTACAACTTACCCCCAAGCCGTAGCCTACTCCGGGCTCGTACGCCTGCACTGACCCGTGCGTCAGCACGTAGCCTAACCCTCCCACATTTCCGTACCCTCACCTGTGCCCTAAGCCTTGCCGTTCCCTAACGCTAACCCTAGCCCGGAACGAAAACCCACGACCAGCCCTATACCTTACCCTACGCCGTAGCCTACTCCTGGCCCGTACGCTGGCACTGAGCCGTGCGTCAGCACGTAGCCTGACCCTCCCACGTTTCCGTACCCTCACCTGTGCCCTAAGCCTTGCCGTTCCCTAACCCTAACTCTAGCCCGGAACGGAAACCCACCACCAGCCCTAAACCTTACCCTACGCCGTAGCCTACTCCTGGCCCGTACGCTGGCACTGACCCGTGTGACAGCACGTAGCCTGAACCTCCCACGTTTCTGTACCCTCACCTGTGCCCTAAGCCTTGCCGTTCCCTAACCCTAACCCTAGACCGGAATGGAAACCCACCACCAGCACTAAACCTAACCCTATGCCGTAGCCTACTCCTGGCCCGTACGCTGGAAATGACCCGTGTGTCAGCACGTAGCCTGACCCTCCCACGTTTCCGTACCCTCACCTGTGCCCTAAGCCTTGCCGTTCCCTAACCCTAACCCTAGCCCAGAACGGAAACCCACCACCAGCCCTACACCTTACACCCAAGCCGTAGCCTACACCTGGCCCGTACGCTGGGACTGACCCGTGCGTTAGCACGTAGCCTGGCCCTCCCACGTTTCCGTACCCTCACCAGTGCCCTAAGCCTTGCCGTTCCCTAACCCTAACCCTAGCCCAGAACGGAAACCCATCACCAGCCCTACACCTAACCCTATGCCGTAGCCTACTCCTGGCCCGTACGCTGGAAATGACCCGTGCGTCAGCACGTAGCCTGACCCTCCCACGTTTCCGTACCCTCACCTGTGCCCTAAGCCTTGCCGTTCCCTAACCCTAACCCTGGCCTGGAACGGAAACCCACCACAAGCCCTACACCATACCCTACGCCGTAGCCTACTCCTGGCCCGGACACTGGCACTGACCCGTGCGTCAGCACGTAGCCTGACCCTCCCACGTTTCCGTAACCTCACCTGTGCCCTAAGCCTTGCCGTTCCCTAACACTAACCCTAGCCCGGTACGGAAACCCTCCACCAGCCCTACACCTTACCCTATGCCGTAGCCTACTCCTGGCCCGTACTCTGGCACTGACCCATGCATCAGCACGTAGCCTGAGCCTCCCAAGTTTCCGTACCCTCACCTGTGCCCTAAGCCTTGCCGTTCCCTAACCCTAACCCTAGCCCGGTACGGAAACCCACCACCAGCACTACACCTTACCCTACGCCGTAGCCTACTCCTGGCCCGTACGCTGGCACTGACCTGTGTGTCAGCACGTAGCCTGACCCTCCCACGTTTCCGTACCCTCACCTGTGCCCTAAGCCTTGCCGTTCCCTAACCCTAACCCTAGCCCGGAACGGAAACCCACCACCAGCACTACAACTTACCCCCAAGCCGTAGCCTACACCTGGCCCGTACGCTGGCACTGACCCGTGCGTTAGCACGTAGCCTGGCCCTCCCACGTTTCCGTATCCTCACCAGTGCCCTAAGCCTTGCCGTTCCCTAACCCTAACACTAGCCCAGAACGGAAACCCATCACCAGCCCTACACCTAACCCTACGCCGTAGCCTACTCCTGGCCCGTACGCTGGCACTGACCCGTGCGTCAGCACGTAGCGTGACCCTCCCACTTTTCCGTACCCTCACCTGTGCCTAAGACTTGCCGTTCCCTTACCCTAACCCTAGCCCGGAATGGAAACCCACCACGAGCCCTAAACCTTACCCTAGGCCGTAGCCTACTCCTGGCCCGTACGCTGGCACGGACACGTGAGTCAGCACATAGCCTGACCCTCCCAAGTTTCCGTACCCTCAACTGTGCCCTAAGCCTTGCCGTTCCCTAACCCTAACCCTAGCCCGGAACGGAAACCCACCACCAGCCCTACACCTTACCCTACGCCGTAGCCTACTCCTGGCCCGTACGCTGGCACTGACCTGTGCGTCAGCACGTAGCCTGACCCTCCCACGTTTCCGTACCCTCACCTGTGCCCTAAGCCTTGCCGTTCCCTAACCCTAACCCTAGCCCGGAACGGAAACCCACCACCAGCTCTACACCTTACACTACGCCATAGCCTACTCCTGGCCCGTACGCTGGCACTGACCCGTGCGTCATCACGTAGCCTGACCCACCCACGTTGCCGTACCCTCACCTGTGCCCTAAGCCTTGCCGTTCCCTAACCCTAACCCTAGCCCGGTACGGAAACCCACCACCCGCCCTACACCTTACCCTACGCCGTAGCCTACTCCTGGCCCGTACGCTGGCACTGAGCCGTGCGTCAGCACGTAGCCTGACCCTCCCACGTTTCCGTACCCTCACCTGTGCCCTAAGCCTTGCCGTTCCCTAACCCTAACTCTAGCCCGGAACGGAAACCCACCACCAGCCCTACACCTTACCCTACGCCGTAGCCTACTCCTGGCCCGTACGCTGGCACTGACCCGTGTGACAGCACGTAGCCTGACCCTCCCACGTTTCTGTACCCTCACCTGTGCCCTAAGCCTTGCCGTTCCCTAACCCTAACCCTAGACCGGAATGAAACCCACCACCAGCACTACACCTTACCCTACGCCGTAGCCTACTCCTGGCCCGTACGCTGGCACTGACCAGTGTGTCAGCACGTAGCCTGACCCTCCCACGTTTCCGTACCCTCACCTGTGCCCTAAGCCTTGCCGTTCCCTAACCCTAACCCTAGCCCGGAACGGAAACCCACCACCAGCCCTACACCTTATCCCCAAGCCGTAGCCTACACCTGGCCCGTACGCTGGCACTGACCCGTGCGTTAGCACGTAGCCTGGCCCTCCCACGTTTCCGTACCCTCACCAGTGCCCTAAGCCTTGCCGTTCCCTAACCCTAACCCAAGCCCAAAACGGAAACCCATCACCAGCCCTACACCTAACCCTATGCCGTAGCCTACTCCTGGCCCGTACGCTGGAAATGACCCGTGTGTCAGCACGTAGCCTGACCCTCCCACGTTTCCGTACCCTCACCTGTGCCCTAAGCCTTGCCGTTCCCTAACCCTAACCCTAGCCCGGAACGGAAACCCACCACCAGCCCTACACCATACTCTACGCCGTAGCCTACTCCTGGCCCGTACACTGGCACTGACCCGTGCGTCAGCACGTAGCCTGACCCTCCCACGTTTCCGTAACCTCACCTGTGCCCTAAGCCTTGCCGTTCCCTAACACTAACCCTAGCCCGGTACGGAAACCCTCCACCAGCCCTACACCTTACCCTATGCCGTAGCCTACTCCTGGCCCGTACTCTGGCACTGACCCATGCATCAGCACGTAGCCTGAGCCTCCCAAGTTTCCGTACCCTCACCTGTGCCCTAAGCCTTGCCGTTCCCTAACCCTAACCCTAGCCCGGAACGGAAAACTACCACCAGCCCTACACCTTACCCCCAAGCCGTAGCCTACTCCTGGCCCGTACGCTGGCACTGACCCGTGCGTCAGCACGTAGCCTGTCCCTCCCACGTTTCCGTACCCTCACCTGTGCCCTAAGCCTTGCCGTTCCCTAACCCTAACCCTAGCCCGGAGCGGAAACCCACCACCAGCCCTACAACTTAGCCCCAAGCCGTAGCGTATTCCTGGCCCGTACGCTGGCACTGACCCCTGCGTCAGCACGTAGCCAGACCCTCCCACGTTTCCGTACCCTCACCTGTGCCCTAAGCCTTGCCGTTCCGTAACCCTAACCCTAGCCCGGAATGGAAACCCTCCACCAGCCCTACACCTTACCCTACGCCATAGCCTACTCCTGGCCAGTACGCTGGCACTGACCCCTGCGTGAGCATGTAGCCTGACCCTCCCACGTTTCTGTACCCTCACCTGTGCCCTTAGCCTTGCCGTTCCCTAAACCTAACCCTAGCCCGGAACCGAAAACCACCACCAGCCCTACCCGTTACCCACAAGCCGTAGCCTACTCCTGGCCCGTACGCTGGCACTGACAAGTGCGTCAGCACGTAGCCTGACCCTCCCACGTTTCCGTACCCTCACCTGTGCCCTAAGCCTTGCCGTTCCCTAATCGTAACCCTAGCCCGGAACGGAAACCCACCACCAGCCCTACACCTTACCCTACGCCGTAGCCTACTCCTGGCCCGTACGCCGGCACTGACTCATATGTCAGCACGTAGCCTGACCCTCCCACGTTTCCGTACCCTCACCAGTGCCCTAAGCATTGCCGTTCCGTAACCCTAACCCTAGCCCGGAACAGAAACCCACCACCAGCCCTACACCTTACCCCCAAGCCGTAGCCTACTCCTGGCCCGTACGCTGGCACTGACCCGTACGTCAGGATGTAGCCCGACCCTCCCACGTTTCCGTACCCTCACCTGTGCCCTAAGCCTTGCCGTTCCCTAACCCTAACCCTAGACCCGAACGGAAAACCACCACCAGCCCTACACCTTACCCTACGCCGTAGCCTACTCCTGGCCCGTACGCTGGCACTGAACCGTGCGTCAGCACGTAGCCTGACCCTCCCACGTTTCCGAACCCTCACCTGTGCCCTAAGCCTTGCCGTTCCCTAACCCTAACCCTAGCCCGGAACGGAAACCCACCACCAGCCCTACAACTTACCCCCAAGCCGTAGCCTACTCCGGGCTCGTACGCTGGCACTGACCCGTGCGTCAGCACGTAGCCTAACCCTCCCACATTTCCGTACCCTCACCTGTGCCCTAAGCCTTGCCGTTCCCTAACGCTAACCCTAGCCCGGAACGGAAACCCACGACCAGCCCTATACCTTACCCTACGCCGTAGCCTACTCCTGGCCCGTACGCTGGCACTGACCCGTGCGTCAGCACGTAGCCTGACCCTCCCACGTTTCCGTACCCTCACCTGTGCCCTAAGCCTTGCCGTTCCCTAACCCTAACCCTAGCCCGGAACGGAAACCCACCACCAGCTCTACACCTTACACTACGGCATAGCCTACTCCTGGCCCGTACGCTGGCACTGACCCGTGCGTCATCACGTAGCCTGACCCACCCACGTTGCCGTACCGTCACCTGTGCCCTAAGCCTTGCCGTTCCCTAACCCTAACCCTAGCCCGGTACGGAAACCCACCACCCGCCCTACACCTTACCCTACGCCGTAGCCTACTCCTGGCCCGTACGCTGGCACTGAGCCGTGCGTCAGCACGTAGCCTGACCCTCCCACGTTTCCGTACCCTCACCTGTGCCCTAAGCCTTGCCGTTCCCTAACCCTAACTCTAGCCCGGAACGGAAACCCACCACCAGCCCTAAACCTTACCCTACGCCGTAGCCTACTCCTGGCCCGTACGCTGGCACTGACCCGTGTGACAGCACGTAGCCTGAACCTCCCACGTTTCTGTACCCTCACCTGTGCCCTAAGCCTCGCCGTTCCCTAACCCTAACCCTAGACCGGAATGGAAACCCACCACCAGCACTAAACCTAACCCTATGCCGTAGCCTACTCCTGGCCCGTACGCTGGAAATGACCCGTGTGTCAGCACGTAGCCTGACCCTCCCACGTTTCCGTACCCTCACCTGTGCCCTAAGCCTTGCCGTTCCCTAACCCTAACCCTAGCCCGGAACGGAAACCCACCACCAGCCCTACACCATACCCTACGCCGTAGCCTACTCCTGGCCCGTACACTGGCACTGACACGTGCGTCAGCACGTAGCCTGACCCTCCCACGTTTCCGTAACCTCACCTGTGCCCTAAGCCTTGCCGTTCCCTAACACTAACCCTAGCCCGGTACGGAAACCCTCCACCAGCCCTACACCTTACCCTATGCCGTAGCCTACTCCTGGCCCGTACTCTGGCACTGACCCATGCATCAGCACGTAGCCTGAGCCTCCCATGTTTCCATACTCTCACCTGTGCCCTAAGCCTTGCCGTTCCCTAACCCTAACCCTAGCCCGGAACGGAAAACTACCACCAGCCCTACACCTTACCCCCAAGCCGTAGCCTACTCCTGGCCCGTACGCTGGCACTGACCCGTGCGTCAGCACGTAGCCTGTCCCTCCCACGTTTCCGTACCCTCACCTGTGCCCTAAGCCTTGCCGTTCCCTAACCCTAACCCTAGCCCGGAGCGGAAACCCACCACAAGCCCTACAACTTAGCCCCAAGCCGTAGCGTATTCCTGGCCCGTACGCTGGCACTGACCCCTGCGTCAGCACGTAGCCAGACCCTCCCACGTTTCCGTACCCTCACCTGTGCCCTAAGCCTTGCCGTTCCGTAACCCTAACCCTAGCCCGGAATGGAAACCCTCCACCAGCCCTACACCTTACCCTACGCCATAGCCTACTCCTGGCCAGTACGCTGGCACTGACCCCTGCGTGAGCATGTAGCCTGACCCTCCCACGTTTCTGTACCCTCACCTGTGCCCTAAGCCTTGCCGTTCCCTAAACCTAACCCTAGCCCGGAACGGAAAACCACCACCAGCCCTACCCGTTAACCCCAAGCCGTAGCCTACTCCTGGCCCATACGCTGGCACTGACAAGTGCGTCAGCACGTAGCCTGACCCTCCCACGTTTCCGTACCCTCACCTGTGCCCTAAGCCTTGCCGTTCCCTAATCGTAACCCTAGCCCGGAACGGAAACCCACCACCAGCCCTACACCTTACCCTACGCCGTAGCCTACTCCTGGCCCGTACGCCGGCACTGACCCGTATGTCAGCACGTAGCCTGACCCTCCCACGTTTCCGTACCCTCACCAGTGCCCTAAGCATTGCCGTTCCGTAACCCTAACCCTAGCCCGGAACAGAAACCCACCACCAGCCCTAAACCTTACCCCCAAGCTGTAGCCTACTCCTGGCCCGTATGCTGGCACTGACCCGTACGTCAGGATGTAGCCCGACCCTCCCACGTTTCCGTACCCTCACCTGTGCCCTAAGCCTTGCCGTTCCCTAACCCTAACCCTAGCCCGGAACGGAAACCCACCACCAGCCCTACACCATACCCCCAAGCCGTAGCCTACTCCTGGCCCATACGCTGGCACTGACCCGTGCGTCAGCACGTAGCCGGAACCTCCCACGTTTCCGTACCCTCACCTGTGCCCTAAGCCTTGCCGTTCCCTAACCCTAACCCTAGCCCGGAACAGAAACCCACCAGCAGCCCTACACCTTACCCTACGCCGTACCCTACTCCTGGCCCGTACACAGGCACTGACCCCTGTGACAGCACGTAGCCTGACCCTCCCACGTTTCTGTACCCTCACCTGTGCCCTAAGCCTTGCCGTTCCCTAACCCTAACCCTAGCCCGGAACGAAAACCCACCACCAGCCCTACACCTTACCCTACGCCGTAGCCTACTCCTGGCCCGTACGCTGGCACTGACACGTGCGTCAGCACGTAGCCTGACCCACCCACGTTTCCGTATCCTCAACTGTGCCCTAAGCCTTGCCGTTCCCTAACCCTAACCCTAGCCCGGAACGGAAACCCACCACCAGCCCTACACCTTACACCCAAGCCGTAGCCTACTTCTGGCCCGTACGCTGGCACTGACCCGTGCGTCAGCATGTAGCCTGGCCCTCCCACGTTTCCGTACCCTCACCTGTGCCCTAAGCCTTGCTGTTCCCTAACCCTAACCCTAGCCCCGAACGGAAACCCACCACCAGCCCTACAACTTAGCCCCAAGCCGTAGCCTATTCCTGGCCCGTACGCTGGCACTGACCCCTGCGTCAGCACGTAGCCTGACCCTCCCACGTTTCCTTACCCTCAGCTGTGCCGTAAGCCTTGCCGTTCCCTAAGCCTAACCATAGCCCTGAACGGAAACCCACCACCAGCCCTACACCTTACCCCCAAGTCGTACCCTACTCCTGGCCAGTACGCTGGCACTGACCCCTCGGTCAGCACGTAGCCTGACCCTCCCACGTTTCCGTACCCTCACCTGTGCCCTAAGCCTTGCCGTTCCCTAACCCTAACCCTAGCCCGGAACGGAAACCAACCACCAACCCTACACCTTACCCTACGCCGTAGCCTACTCCTGGCCCGTACGCTGGCACTGACCCGTGCATCAGCACGTAGCCTGACCCTCCCACGTTTCCGTACCCTCACCTGTGCCCTAAGCCTTGCCGTTCCCTAACCCTAACCCTAGCCCGGAACGGAAACCCACCACCAGCCCTACGCCGTAGCCTACTCCTGGCCCGTACGCTGGCACTGACCCGTGCGTCAGCACGTAGCCTGACCCTCCCACGTTTCCGTACCCTCACCTGTGCCCTAAGCCTTGCCATTCCCTAACCCAAAACCTAGCCTGGAATGGAAACCCACCACCAGCCCTATACCTTACCCCCAAGCCTTAGCCTACTCCTGGCCCGTACGCTGGCACTGACCCGTGCGTCAGCACGTAGCCTGAACCTCCCACGTTTCCGTACCCTCACCTGTGCCCTAAGCCTTGCCGTTCCCTAACCCTAACCCTAGCCCGGAACGGAAACCCACCACCAGCACTACACCTTACCCTACGCCGTAGCCTACTCCTGGCCCGTACGCTGGCACTGACCTGTGTGTCAGCACGTAGCCTGACCCTCCCACGATTCCGTACCCTCACCTGTGCCCTAAGCCTTGCCGTTCCCTAACCCTAACCCTAACCCGGAACGGAAACCCACCACCAGCCCTACACCTTACCCTATGCCGTAGCCTACTCCTGGCCCGTACGCTGGCACTGACCCGTGCCTCAGAACGTAGCCTGACCCTCCCACGTTTCCGTACCCTCACCTGTGCCCTAAGCCTTGCCGTTCCCTAACCCTAACCCTAGCCCGGAACGGAAACCCACCACCAGCCCTACAACTTACCCTACGCCGTAGCCTACTCCTGGCCAGTACGCTGGCACTGACCCATGCGTCAGCACGTAGCCTGACCCACCCACGTTTCCGTACCCTCACCTGTGCCTTAAGCCTTGCCGTTCCCTAACCCTAACCCTAGCCCGGAACGGAAACCCACCACCAGCCCTACACCTTACCCTATGCCGTAGCCTACTCCTGGCCCGTACGCTGGAACTGACCCGTGCGTCAGCACGTAGCCTGACCCTCCCACGTGTACGTACACTCACCTGTGCCCTAAGACTTGCCGTTCCATAACCCTAACCCTAGCCCGGAACGGAAACCCTCCATCAGCCCTACACCTTACCCTACGCCGTAGCCTACTCCTGGCCCGTAAGCTGGCACTGACACCTGCGTCAACACGTAGCCTGACCCTCCCACGTTTCCGTACCCTCACCTGTGCCCTAAGCCTTGCCGTTCCCTAACCCTAACTCTAGACCGGAACGGAAACCCACCACCAGCCCTACACCTTACCCTACACAGTAGCCTACTCCTGGCCCGTACGCTGGCACTGGCCCGTGTGACAGCACGTAGCCTGACCCTCCCACGTTTCTGTACCCTCAACTGTGCCCTAAGCCTTGCCGTTCCCTAACCCTAACCCTAGCCCGGAATGGAAACCCACCACCAGCCCTACACCTTACCCTACGCCGTAGCCTACTCCTGGCCCGTACGCTGGCACTGACCAGTGTGTTAGCACGTAGCCTGACCCTCCCAAGTTTCCGTACCCTCACCTGTGCCCTAAGCCTTGCCGTTCCCTAACCCTAACCCTAGCCCGGAACGGAAACCCACCACCAGCCCTACACCTTACCCCCAAGCCGTAGCCTACACCTGGCCCGTACGCTGGCACTGACCCGTGCGTTAGCACGTAGCCTGGCCCTCCCACGTTTCCGTACCCTCACCTGTGCCCTAAGCCTTGCCCTTCCCTAACCCTAACCCTAGCCCGGTATGGAAACCCACCACCAGCCCTACACATTACCCTACGCCGTAGCCTACTCCTGGCCCGTACGCTGGCACTGATCCGTGTGTCAGCACGTAGCCTGACCCTCCCACGTTTCCGTACCCTCACCTGTGCCCTAAGCCTTGCCGTTCCCTAACCCTAACCGTAGCCCGGAACGGAAACCCACCACCAGCCATACACCTTACCCTACGCCGTAGCCTACTCCTGGCCCGTACACTGGCACTGACCCGTGCGTCAGCACGTAGCCTGACCCTCCCACGTTTCCGTACACTCACCTGTGCCCTAAGCCTTGCCGTTCCCTAACCCTAACCGTAGCCCGGTACAGAAACCCACCACCAGCCCTACAACTTAGCCCTAAGCCGTAGCCTATTCCTGGCCCGTACGCTGGCACTGACCCCTGCGTCAGCACGTAGCCAGACCCTCCCACGTTTCCGTACCCTCACCTGTGCCCTAAGCCTTGCCTTTCCGAAACCCTAAACCTAGCCCGAATGGAAACCCTCCACCAGCCCTACACCTTGCCCTACGCCGTAGCCTACTCCTGGCCCGTACGCTGGCACTGACCCCTGCGTGAGCATGTAGCCTGACCCTCCCACGTTTCCGTACCCTCACCTGTGCCCTAAGCCTTGCCGTTCCCTAAACCTAACCTTAGCCCGGAACGGAAACCCACCACCAGCCCTACCCCTTACCCCCAAGCCGTAGCCTACTCCTGGCCCGTACGCTGGCACTGACAAGTGCGTCAGCACGTAGCCTGACCCTCCCACGTTTCCGTACTGTCACCTGTGCCCTAAGCATTGCCGTTCCCTAATCGTATCCCTAGCCCGGAACGGAAAGCCAACACCAGCCCTACAATTTACCCTACGCCGTAGCCTACTCCTGGCCCGTACGCCGGCACTGACCCGTATGTCAGCACGTAGCCTGACCCTCCCACGTTTCCGTACCGTCACCTGTGCCCTAAGCCTTGCCGTTCCCTAACCCTAACCCTAGCCCGGAACGGAAACCCACCACCAGACCTACACCTTACCCACAAGCCGTAGCCTACTCCTGGCCCGTACGATGGCACTGACCCATGCGTCAGCACGTAGCCTGACCCTCCCACGTTTCCGTAACTTCACCTGTGCCCTAAGCCTTGCCGTTCCCTAACCCTAACCCTAGCCCGGAACGGAAACCCACCACAAGCCCTACACCTTACCCTACGCCGTAGCCTACTCCTGGCCCGTACGCTGGCCCTGACCCGTGCGTCAGCACGTAGCCTGACCCTCCCACGTTTCCGTACCCTCACCTGTGCCCTAAGGCTTGCCGTTCCCTAACCCTAACCCTAGCCCGGAACGGAAACCCTCCACCAGCCCTACACCTTACCCTACGCCGTAGCCTACTCCTGGCCCGTACGCTGGCACTGACCCGTGCGTCAGAACGTAGCCTGACCCTCCCACGTTTCCGTACCCTCACCTGTGCCCTAAGCCTTGCCGTTCCCTAACCCTAACCCTAGCCCGGAACGGAAACCCACCACCAGCCCTACAACTTACCCTACGCCGTAGCCTACTCCTGGCCAGTACGCTGGCACTGACCCATGCGTCAGCACGTAGCCTGACCCACCCACGTTTCCGTACCCTCACCTGTGCCTTAAGCCTTGCCGTTCCCTAACCCTAACCCTAGCCCGGAACGGAAACCCACCACCAGCCCTACACCTTACCCTATGCCGTAGCCTACTCCTGGCCCGTACGCTGGAACTGACCCGTGCGTCAGCACGTAGCCTGACCCTCCCACGTGTACGTACCCTCACCTGTGCCCTAAGACTTGCCGTTCCATAACCCTAACCCTAGCCCGGAACGGAAACCCTCCATCAGCCCTACACCTTACCCTACGCCGTAGCCTACTCCTGGCCCGTAAGCTGGCACTGACCCCTGCGTCAACACGTAGCCTGACCCTCCCACGTTTCCGTACCCTCACCTGTGCCCTAAGCCTTGCCGTTCCCTAACCCTAACTCTAGACCGGAACGGAAACCCACCACCAGCCCTACACCTTACCCTACGCCGTAGCCTACTCCTGGCCCGTACGCTGGCACTGGCCCGTGTGACAGCACGTAGCCTGACCCTCCCACGTTTCCGTACCCTCAACTGTGCCCTAAGCCTTGCCGTTCCCTAACCCTAACCCTAGCCCGGAACGGAAACCCACCACCAGCCCTACACCTTACCCTACGCCGTAGCCTACTCCTGGCCCGTACGCTGGCACTGAACAGTGTGTTAGCACGTAGCCTGAACCTCCCACGTTTCCGTACCCTCACCTGTGCCCTAAGCCTTGCCGTTCCCTAACCCTAACCCTAGCCCGGAACGGAAACCCACCACCAGCCCTACACCTTACCCCCAAGCCGTAGCCTACACCTGGCCCGTACGCTGGCACTGACCCGTGCGTTAGCACGTAGCCTGGCCCTCCCACGTTTCCGTACCCTCACCTGTGCCCTAAGCCTTGCCGTTCCCTAACCCTAACCCTAGCCCGGTATGGAAACCCACCACCAGCCCTACACATTACCCTACGCCGTAGCCTACTCCTGGCCCGTACGCTGGCACTGATCCGTGTGTCAGCACGTAGCCTGACCCTCCCACGTTTCCGTACCCTCACCTGTGCCCTAAGCCTTGCCGTTCCCTAACCCTAACCGTAGCCCGGAACGGAAACCCACCACCAGCCATACACCTTACCCTACGCCGTAGCCTACTCCTGGCCCGTACACTGGCACTGACCCGTGCGTCAGCACGTAGCCTGACCCTCCCACGTTTCCGTACACTCACCTGTGCCCTAAGCCTTGCCGTTCCCTAACCCTAACCCTAGCCCGGTACTGAAACCCACCACCAGCCCTACAACTTAGCCCTAAGCCGTAGCCTATTCCTGGCCCGTACGCTGGCACTGACCCCTGCGTCAGCACGTAGCCAGACCCTCCCACGTTTCCGTACCCTCACCTGTGCCCTAAGCCTTGCCTTTCCGAAACCCTAACCCTAGCCCGAACGGAAACCCACCACCAGCCCTACACCTTACCCTACGCCGTAGCCTACTCCTGGCCCGTACGCTGGCACTGGCCCGTGTGACAGCACGTAGCCTGACCCTCCCACGTTTCCGTACCCTCAACTGTGCCCTAAGCCTTGCCGTTCCCTAACCCTAACCCTAGCCCGGAACGGAAACCCACCACCAGCCCTACCCCTTACCCCCAAGCCGTAGCCTACTCCTGGCCCGTACGCTGGCACTGACAAGTGCGTCAGCACGTAGCCTGACCCTCCCACGTTTCCGTACTGTCACCTGTGCCCTAAGCATTGCCGTTCCCTAATCGTATCCCTAGCCCGGAACGGAAAGCCACCACCAGCCCTACACCTTACCCTACGCCGTAGCCTACTCCTGGCCCGTACGCCGGCACTGACCCGTATGTCAGCACGTAGCCTGACCCTCCCACGTTTCCGTACCGTCACCTGTGCCCTAAGCCTTGCCGTTCCCTAACCCTAACCCTAGCCCGGAACGGAAACCCACCACCAGACCTACACCTTACCCACAAGCCGTAGCCTACTCCTGGCCCGTACGATGGCACTGACCCATGCGTCAGCACGTAGCCTGACCCTCCCACGTTTCCGTACCCTCACCTGTGCCCTAAGGCTTGCCGTTCCCTAACCCTAACCGTAGCCCGGAACGGAAACCCACCACCAGCCATACACCTTACCCTACGCCGTAGCCTACTCCTGGCCCGTACACTGGCACTGACCCGTGCGTCAGCACGTAGCCTGACCCTCCCACGTTTCCGTACACTCACCTGTGCCCTAAGCCTTGCCGTTCCCTAACCCTAACCCTAGCCCGGTACAGAAACCCACCACCAGCCCTACAACTTAGCCCTAAGCCGTAGCCTATTCCTGGCCCGTACGCTGGCACTGACCCCTGCGTCAGCACGTAGCCAGACCCTCCCACGTTTCCGTACCCTCACCTGTGCCCTAAGCCTTGCCTTTCCGAAACCCTAACCCTAGCCCGAACGGAAACCCACCACCAGCCCTACACCTTACCCTACGCCGTAGCCTACTCCTGGCCCGTACGCTGGCACTGGCCCGTGTGACAGCACGTAGCCTGACCCTCCCACGTTTCCGTACCCTCAACTGTGCCCTAAGCCTTGCCGTTCCCTAACCCTAACCCTAGCCCGGAATGGAAACCCACCACCAGCCCTACCCCTTACCCCCAAGCCGTAGCCTACTCCTGGCCCGTACGCTGGCACTGACAAGTGCGTCAGCACGTAGCCTGACCCTCCCACGTTTCCGTACTGTCACCTGTGCCCTAAGCATTGCCGTTCCCTAATCGTATCCCTAGCCCGGAACGGAAAGCCACCACCAGCCCTACACCTTACCCTACGCCGTAGCCTACTCCTGGCCCGTACGCCGGCACTGACCCGTATGTCAGCACGTAGCCTGACCCTCCCACGTTTCCGTACCGTCACCTGTGCCCTAAGCCTTGCCGTTCACTAAGCCTAACCCTAGCCCGGAACGGAAACCCACCACCAGACCTACACCTTACCCACAAGCCTTAGCCTACTCCTGGCCCGTACGATGGCACTGACCCATGCGTCAGCACGTAGCCTGACCCTCCCACGTTTCCGTACCTTCACCTGTGCCCTAAGCCTTGCCGTTCCCTAACCCTAACCCTAGCCCGGAACGGAAACCCACCACAAGCCCTACACCTTACCCTACGCCGTAGCCTACTCCTGGCCCGTACGCTGGCCCTGACCCGTACGTCAGCACGTAGCCTGACCCTCCCACGTTTCCGTACCCTCACCTGTGCCCTAAGGCTTGCCGTTCCCTAACCCTAACCCTAGCCCGGAACGGAAACCCTCCACCAGCCCTACACCTTACCCTATGCCGTATCCTACTCCTGGCCCGTACTCTGGCACTGACCCATGCATCAGCACGTAGCCTGAGCCTCCCAAGTTTCCGTACCCTCACCTGTGCCCTAAGCCTTGCCGTTCCCTAACCCTAACCCTAGCCCGGTACGGAAACCCACCACCAGCACTACACCTTACCCTACGCCGTAGCCTACTCCTGGCCCGTACGCTGGCACTGACCTGTGTGTCAGCACGTAGCCTGACCCTCCCACGTTTCCGTACCCTCACCTGTGCCCTAAGCCTTGCCGTTCCCTAACCCTAACCCTAGCCCGGAACGGAAACCCACCACCAGCACTACAACTTACCCCCAAGCCGTAGCCTACACCTGGCCCGTACGCTGGCACTGACCCGTGCGTTAGCACGTAGCCTGGCCCTCCCACGTTTCCGTATCCTCACCAGTGCCCTAAGCCTTGCCGTTCCCTAACCCTAACACTAGCCCAGAACGGAAACCCATCACCAGCCCTACACCTAACCCTACGCCGTAGCCTACTCCTGGCCCGTACGCTGGCACTGACCCGTGCGTCAGCACGTAGCCTGACCCTCCCACTTTTCCGTACCCTCACCTGTGCCTAAGACTTGCCGTTCCCTTACCCTAACCCTAGCCCGGAATGGAAACCCACCACGAGCCCTAAACCTTACCCTAGGCCGTAGCCTACTCCTGGCCCGTACGCTGGCACGGACACGTGAGTCAGCACATAGCCTGACCCTCCCAAGTTTCCGTACCCTCAACTGTGCCCTAAGCCTTGCCGTTCCCTAACCCTAACCCTAGCCCGGAACGGAAAACCACCACCAGCCCTACACCTTACCCTACGCCGTACCCTACTCCTGGCCCGTACGCTGGCACTGACACCTCTGTCAGCACGTAGCCTGTCCCTCCCACGTTTCCGTACCCTCACCTGTGCCCTAAGCCTTGACGTTCCCTAACACTAACCCTTGCCCGGAACGGAAACCCACCACCAGCCCTACCCCTTACCCCCAAGCCGTAGCCTACTCCTGAACCTTACGCTGGCACTGACCCCTCCGTCAGCAGGCAGCCTGTCCCTCCCACGTTTCCGTACCCTCACCTGTGCCCTAAGCCTTGCCGTCCCCTAACACTAACCCTAGCCCAGAACGGAAACCCACCACAAGCCCTACACCTTACCCTACGCCGTACCCTACTCCTGGCCCGTACGCTGGCACTGACCCGTGCGTCAGCACGTAGCCTGACCCTCCCACGTTTACGTACCCTCACCTGTGCCCTAAGCCTTGCCGTTCCCTAACCCGAACCCTAGCCCCGAACGGAAAACCACCACCAGCCCTACACCTTACCCTACGCCGTAGCCTACTCCTGGCCCGTACGCTGGCACTGAACCGTGCGTCAGCACGTAGCCTGACCCTCCCACGTTTCCGTACCCTCACCTGTGCCCTAAGCCTTGCCGTTCCCTAACCCTAACCCTAGCCCGGAACGGAAACCCACCACCAGCCCTACAACTTACCACCAAGCCGTAGCCTACTCCGGGCTCGTACGCTGGCACTGACCCGTGCGTCAGCACGTAGCCTGACCCTCCCACATTTCCGTACCCTCACCTGTTCCCTAAGCCTTGCCGTTCCCTAAACCTAACCCTAGCCCGGAACGGAAAACCACCACCAGCCCTACCCGTTACCCCCAAGCCGTAGCCTACTCCTGGCCCGTACGCTGGCACTGACAAGTGCGTCAGCACGTAGCCTGACCCTCCCACGTTTCCGTACCCTCACTTGTGCCCTAAGCCTTGCCGTTCCCTAATCGTAACCCTAGCCCGGAACGGAAACCCACCACCAGCCCTACACCTTACCCTACGCCGTAGCCTACTCCTGGCCCGTACGCCGGCACTGACCCGTATGTCAGCACGTAGCCTGACCCTCCCACGATTCCGTACCCTCACCAGTGCCCTAAGCATTGCCGTTCCGTAACCCTAACCCTAGCCCGGAACAGAAACCCACCACCAGCCCTACACCTTACCCCCAAGCCGTAGCCTACTCCTGGCCCGTACGCTGGCACTGACCCGTACGTCAGGATGTAGCCCGACCCTCCCACGTTTCCGTACCCTCACCTGTGCCCTAAGCCTTGCCTTTTGAAACCCTAACCCTAGCCCGAATGGAAACCCTCCACCAGCCCTACACCTTGCCCTACGCCGTAGCCTACTCCTGGCCCGTACGCTGGCACTGACCCCTGCGTGAGCATGTAGCCTGACCCTCCCACGTTTCTGTACCCTCACCTGTGCCCTAAGCCTTGCCGTTCCCTAAACCTAACCTTAGCCCGGAACGGAAACCCACCACCAGCCCTACCCCTTACCCCCAAGCCGTAGCCTACTCCTGGCCCCTACGCTGGCACTGACAAGTGCGTCAGCACGTAGCCTGACCCTCCCACGTTTCCGTACCCTCACCTGTGCCCTAAGGCTTGCCGTTCCCTAACCCTAACCCTAGCCCGGAACGGAAACCCACCACCAGCCCTACACCTTACCCCCAAGCCGTAGCCTACTCCTGGCCCGTACGATGGCACTGACCCATGCGTCAGCACGTAGACTGACCCTCCCACGTTTCCGTACCCTCACCTGTGCCCTAAGCCTTGCCGTTCCCTAACCCTAACCCTAGCCTGGAACGTAAACCCACCACAAGCCCTACACCTTACCCTACGCCGTAGCCTACTCCTGGCCCGTACGCTGGCACTGAACCGTGCGTCAGCACGTAGCCTGACCCTCCCACGTTTCCGTACCCTCACCTGTGCCCTAAGGCTTGCCTTTCCCTAACACTAACCCTAGCCCGGAACGGAAACCCACCACCAGCCCTACACCTTACCCTACGCAGTAGCCTACTCCTGGCCCGTACGCTGTCACTGACCCGTGCGTCAGCACGTAGCCTGGCCCTCCCACGTTTCCGTACCCTCACCTGTGCCCTAAGCCTTGCTGTTCCCTAACCCTAACCCTAGCCCGGAAAGGAAACCCACCACCAGCCCTAAAACTTAGCCCCAAGCCGTAGCCTATTCCTGGCTCGTACGCTGGCACTGACCCCTGCGTCAGCACGTAGCCTGACCCTCCCACGTTTCCGTACCCTCACCTGTGCCCTAAGCCTTGCCGTACCGTAACCCTAACCTTAGCCCGGAAAGGAAACCCTCCACCAGCCCTACACCTTACCCTACGCCGTAGCCTACTCCTGGCCCGTACGCTGGCACTGACCCCTCCGTCAGCACGTAGCCAGTCCCTCCCACGTTTCCGTACCCTCACCTGTGCCCTAAGCCTTGCCGTTCCCTAACACTAACCCTAGCCCGGAAAGGAAACCCACCACCAGCCCTATACCTTACCCTACGCCATAGCCTACTCCTGACCCGTACGCTGGCACTGACCCCTCCGTCAGCACGTAGCCTGTCCCTCCCACGTTTCCGTACCCTCACCTGTGCCCTAAGCCTTGCCGTCCCCTAACACTAACCCTAGCCCAGAACGGAAACCCACCACAAGCCCTACACCTTACCCTATGCCGTAGCCTACTCCTGGCCCGTACGCTGGCACTGACCCGTGCGTCAGCACGTAGCCTGACCCTCCCACGTTTCCGTACCCTAACCTGTGCCCTAAGCCTTGCCGTTCCCTAACCCTAACCCTAGCCCCGAACGGAAAACCACCACCAGCCCTACACCTTACCCTACGCCGTAGCCTACTCCTGGCCCGTACGCTGGCACTGACCCGTGCGTCAGCACGTAGCCTGACCCTCCCACGTTTCCGTACCCTCACCTGTGCCCTAAGCCTTGCCGTTCCCTAACCCTAACCCTAGCCCGGAACGGAAACCCACCACCAGCCCTACAAATTACCCCCAAGCCGTAGCCTACTCCGTGCTCGTACGCTGGCACTGACCCGTGCGTCAGCACGTAGCCTGACCCTCCCACGTTTCCGTACCCTCACCTGTGCCCTAAGCCTTGCCGTTCCCTAACCCTAACCCTAGCCCGGAACGGAAACCCACGACCAGCCCTATACCTTACCCTACGCCGTAGCCTACTCCTGGCCCGTACGCTGGCACTGAGCCGTGCGTCAGCACGTAGCCTGACCCTCCCACGTTTCCGTACCCTCACCTGTGCCCTAAGCCTTGCCGTTCCCTAACCCTAACTCTAGCCCGGAACGGAAACCCACCACCAGCCCTACACCTTACGCTACACCGTAGCCTACTCCTGGCCCGTACGCTGGCACTGACCCGTGTGACAGCACGTAGCCAGACCCTCCCACGTTTCTGTACCCTCACCTGTGCCCTAAGCCTTGCCGTTCCCTAACCCTAACCCTAGCCCAGAACGGAAACCCACCACCAGCACTACACCTTACCCTACGCCGTAGTCTACTCCTGGCCCGTACGCTGGCACTGACCAGTGTGTCAGCACGTAGCCTGACCCTCCCACGTTTCCGTACCCTCACCTGTGCCCTAAGCCTTGCCGTTCCCTAACCCTAACCCTAGCCCAGAACGGAAACCCACCACCAGCCCTACACCTTACCCCCAAGCCGTAGCCTACACCTGGCCCGTACGCTGGCACTGACCCGTGCGTTAGCACGTAGCCTGGCCCTCCCACGTTTCCGTACCCTCACCAGTGCCCTAAGCCTTGCCGTTCCCTAACCCTAACCCTAGCCCAGAACGGAAACCCATCACCAGCCCTACACCTAACCCTATGCCGTAGCCTACTCCTGGCCCGTACGCTGGAAATGACCCGTGCGTCAGCACGTAGCCTGACCCTCCCACGTTTCCGTACCCTCACCTGTGCCCTAAGCCTTGCCGTTCCCTAACCCTAACCCTAGCCCGGAACGGAAACCCACCACAAGCCCTACACCATACCCTACGCCGTAGCCAACTCCTGGCCCGTACACTGGCACTGACCCGTGCGTCAGCACGTAGCCTGACCCTCCCACGTTTCCGTAACCTCACCTGTGCCCTAAGCCTTGCCGTTCCCTAACACTAACCCTAGCCCGGTACGGAAACCCTCCACCAGCCCTACACTTTACCCTATGCCGTAGCCTACTCCTGGCCCGTACTCTGGCACTGACACATGCATCAGCACGTAGCCTGAGCCTCCCAAGTTTCCGTACCCTCACCTGTGCCCTAAGCCTTGCCGTTCCCTAACCCTAACCCTAGCCCGGTACGGAAACCCACCACCCGCCCTACACCTTACCCTACGCCGTAGCCTACTCCTGGCCCGTACGCTGGCACTGAGCCGTGCGTCAGCACGTAGCCTGACCCTCCCACGTTTCCGTACCCTCACCTGTGCCCTAAGCCTTGCCGTTCCCTAACCCTAACCCTAGCCCGGAACGGAAACACACCACCAGCACTACAACTTACCCCCAAGCCGTAGCCTACACCTGGCCCGTACGCTGGCACTGACCCGTGCGTTAGCACGTAGCCTGGCCCTCCCACGTTTCCGTATCCTCACCAGTGCCCTAAGCCTTGCCGTTCCCTAACCCTAACACTAGCCCAGAACGGAAACCCATCACCAGCCCTACACCTAACCCTACGCCGTAGCCTACTCCTGGCCCGTACGCTGGCACTGACCCGTGCGTCAGCACGTAGCCTGACCCTCCCACTTTTCCGTACCCTCACCTGTGCCTAAGACTTGCCGTTCCCTTACCCTAACCCTAGCCCGGAATGGAAACCCACCACGAGCCCTAAACCTTACCCTAGGCCGTAGCCTACTCCTGGCCCGTACGCTGGCACGGACACGTGAGTCAGCACATAGCCTGACCCTCCCAAGTTTCCGTACCCTCAACTGTGCCCTAAGCCTTGCCGTTCCCTAACCCTAACCCTAGCCCGGAACGGAAACCCACCACCAGCCCTACACCTTACCCTACGCCGTACCCTACTCCTGGCCCGTACGCTGGCACTGACCCCTCCGTCAGCACGTAGCCAGTCCCTCCCACGTTTCCGTACCCTCACCTGTGCCCTAAGCCTTGCCGTTCCCTAACACTAACCCTTGCCCGGAACGGAAAACCACCACCAGCCCTATACCTTACCCTACGCCGTAGCCTACTCCTGAACCTTACGCTGGCACTGACCCCTCCGTTAGCAGGTAGCCTTTCCCTCCCACGTTTCCGTACGCTCACCTGTGCCCTAAGCCTTGCCGTCCCCTAACACTAACCCTAGCCCAGAACGGAAACCCACCACAAGCCCTACACCTTACCCTACGCCGTAGCCTACTCCTGGCCCGTACGCTGGCACTGACCCGTGCGTTAGCACGTAGCCTGACCCTCCCACGTTTACGTACCCTCACCTGTGCCCTAAGCCTTGCCGTTCCCTAACCCGAACCCTAGCCCCGAACGGAAAACCACCACCAGCCCTACACCTTACCCTACGCCGTAGCCTACTCCTGGCCCGTACGCTGGCACTGAACCGTGCGTCAGCACGTAGCCTGACCCTCCCACGTTTCCGTACCCTCACCTGTGCCCTAAGCCTTGCCGTTCCCTAACCCTAACCCTAGCCCGGAACGGAAACCCACCACCAGCCCTACAACTTACCCCCAAGCCGTAGCCTACTCCGGGCTCGTACGCTGGCACTGACCCGTGCGTCAGCACGTAGCCTGACCCTCCCACATTTCCGTACCCTCACCTGTGCCCTAAGCCTTGCCGTTCCCTAACCCTAACCCTAGCCCGGAACGGAAACCCACGACCAGCCCTATACCTTACCCTACGCCGTAGCCTACTCCTGGCCCGTACGCTGGCACTGACCTGTGCGTCAGCACGTAGCCTGACCCTCCCACGTTTCCGTACCCTCACCTGTGCCCTAAGCCTTGCCGTTCCCTAACCCTAACCCTAGCCCGGAACGGAAACCCACCACCAGCTCTACACCTTACACTACGCCATAGCCTACTCCTGGCCCGTACGCTGGCACTGACCCGTGCGTCATCACGTAGCCTGACCCACCCACGTTGCCGTACCCTCACCTGTGCCCTAAGCCTTGCCGTTCCCTAACCCTAACCCTAGCCCGGTACGGAAACCCACCACCAGCCCTACACCTTACCCTACGCCGTAGCCTACTCCTGGCCCGTACGCTGGCACTGACCCGTGTGACAGCACGTAGCCTGACCCTCCCACGTTTCTGTACCCTCACCTGTGCCCTAAGCCTTGCCGTTCCCTAACCCTAACCCTAACCCGGAACGGAAACCCACCACCAGCCCTACAACTTACCCCAAAGCCGTAGCCTACCCTGACCCGTACGCTGGCACTGACACGTGCGTCAGCACGTAGCCTGACCCTCCCACGTTTCCGTACCCTCACCTGTGCCCTAAGACTTGCAGTTCCCTAACCCTAACCCTAGCCCGGAACGGAAACCCACCACCAACCCTACACCTTACCCTACACCGTAGCCTACTCCTGGCCCATACGCCGGCACTGACCCGTGCGTCAGCACGTAGCCTGACCCTCCCACGTTTCCGTACCCTCAACTGTGCCGTAAGCCTTGCCGTTCCCTAACCCTAACCCTAGCCCGGAACGGAAACCCACCACCAGCCCTACACCTTACCCTACACCGTAGCCTACTCCTGGCCCATACACCGGCACTGACACGTGCGTCAGCACGTAGCCTGACCCTCCCACGTTTCCGTTCCCTCACCGGTGCCCTAAGCCTTGCCGTTCCCTAAACCTAACCCTAGCCCAGTATGGAAACCCACCACCAGCCCTACAACTGACCCCCAAGCCGTAGCCTGCTCGTGGCCCGTACGCTGGCACTGACACGTGCGTCAGCACTTAGCCTGACCCTCCCACGTTTCCGTACCCTCACCTGTGCCCTAAGCCTTGCCGGTCCCTAACCCTAACCCTAGCCCAGAACGGAAACCCACCACCAGCCCTACACCTTACCCCCAAGCCGTAGCCTACACCTGGCCCGTACGCTGGCACTGACCCGTGCGTTAGCACGTAGCCTGGCCCTCCCACGTTTCCGTACCCTCACCAGTGCCCTAAGCCTTGCCGTTCCCTAACCCTAACCCTAGCCCAGAACGGAAACCCATCACCAGCCCTACACCTAACCCTATGCCGTAGCCTACTCCTGGCCCGTACGCTGGAAATGACCCGTGCGTCAGCACGTAGCCTGACCCTCCCACGTTTCCGTACCCTCTCCTGTGCCCTAAGCCTTGCCGTTCCCTAACCCTAACCCTAGCCCGGAACGGAAACCCACCACAAGCCCTACACCATACCCTACGCCGTAGCCAACTCCTGGCCCGTACACTGGCACTGACCCGTGCGTCAGCACGTAGCCTGACCCTCCCACGTTTCCGTAACCTCACCTGTGCCCTAAGCCTTGCCGTTCCCTAACACTAACCCTAGCCCGGTACGGAAACCCTCCACCAGCCCTACACCTTACCCTATGCCGTAGCCTACTCCTGGCCCGTACTCTGGCACTGACACATGCATCAGCACGTAGCCTGAACCTCCCAAGTTTCCGTACCCTCACCTGTGCCCTAAGCCTTGCCGTTCCCTAACCCTAACCCTAGCCCGGTACGGAAACCCACCACCCGCCCTACACCTTACCCTACGCCGTAGCCTACTCCTGGCCCGTACGCTGGCACTGAGCCGTGCGTCAGCACGTAGCCTGACCCTCCCACGTTTCCGTACCCTCACCTGTGCCCTAAGCCTTGCCGTTCCCTAACCCTAACCCTAGCCCGGAACGGAAACACACCACCAGCACTACAACTTACCCCCAAGCCGTAGCCTACACCTGGCCCGTACGCTGGCACTGACCCGTGCGTTAGCACGTAGCCTGGCCCTCCCACGTTTCCGTATCCTCACCAGTGCCCTAAGCCTTGCCGTTCCCTAACCCTAACACTAGCCCAGAACGGAAACCCATCACCAGCCCTACACCTAACCCTACGCCGTAGCCTACTCCTGGCCCGTACGCTGGCACTGACCCGTGCGTCAGCACGTAGCCTGACCCTCCCACTTTTCCGTACCCTCACCTGTGCCTAAGACTTGCCGTTCCCTTACCCTAACCCTAGCCCGGAATGGAAACCCACCACGAGCCCTAAACCTTACCCTAGGCCGTAGCCTACTCCTGGCCCGTACGCTGGCACGGACACGTGAGTCAGCACATAGCCTGACCCTCCCAAGTTTCCGTACCCTCAACTGTGCCCTAAGCCTTGCCGTTCCCTAACCCTAACCCTAGCCCGGAACGGAAACCCACCACCAGCCCTACACCTTACCCTACGCCGTACCCTACTCCTGGCCCGTACGCTGGCACTGACCCCTCCGTCAGCACGTAGCCAGTCCCTCCCACGTTTCCGTACCCTCACCTGTGCCCTAAGCCTTGCCGTTCCCTAACACTAACCCTTGCCCGGAACGGAAACCCACCACCAGCCCTATACCTTACCCTACGCCGTAGCCTACTCCTGAACCTTACGCTGGCACTGACCCCTCCGTTAGCAGGTAGCCTTTCCCTCCCACGTTTCCGTACCCTCACCTGTGCCCTAAGCCTTGCCGTCCCCTAACACTAACCCTAGCCCAGAACGGAAACCCACCACAAGCCCTACACCTTACCCTACGCCGTAGCCTACTCCTGGCCCGTACGCTGGCACTGACCCGTGCGTTAGCACGTAGCCTGACCCTCCCACGTTTACGTACCCTCACCTGTGCCCTAAGCCTTGCCGTTCCCTAACCCGAACCCTAGCCCCGAACGGAAAACCACCACCAGCCCTACACCTTACCCTACGCCGTAGCCTACTCCTGGCCCGTACGCTGGCACTGAACCGTGCGTCAGCACGTAGCCTGACCCTCCCACGTTTCCGTACCCTCACCTGTGCCCTAAGCCTTGCCGTTCCCTAACCCTAACCCTAGCCCGGAACGGAAACCCACCACCAGCCCTACAACTTACCCCCAAGCCGTAGCCTACACCGGGCTCGTACGCTGGCACTGACCCGTGCGTCAGCACGTAGCCTGACCCTCCCACATTTCCGTACCCTCACCTGTGCCCTAAGCCTTGCCGTTCCCTAACCCTAACCCTAGCCCGGAACGGAAACCCACGACCAGCCCTATACCTTACCCTACGCCGTAGCCTACTCCTGGCCCGTACGCTGGCACTGACCTGTGCGTCAGCACGTAGCCTGACCCTCCCACGTTTCCGTACCCTCACCTGTGCCCTAAGCCTTGCCGTTCCCTAACCCTAACCCTAGCCCGGAACGGAAACCCACCACCAGCTCTACACCTTACACTACGCCATAGCCTACTCCTGGCCCGTACGCTGGCACTGACCCGTGCGTCATCACGTAGCCTGACCCACCCACGTTGCCGTACCCTCACCTGTGCCCTAAGCCTTGCCGTTCCCTAACCCTAACCCTAGCCCGGTACGGAAACCCACCACCAGCCCTACACCTTACCCTACGCCGTAGCCTACTCCTGGCCCGTACGCTGGCACTGACCCGTGTGACAGCACGTAGCCTGACCCTCCCACGTTTCTGTACCCTCACCTGTGCCCTAAGCCTTGCCGTTCCCTAACCCTAACCCTAACCCGGAACGGAAACCCACCACCAGCCCTACAACTTACCCCAAAGCCGTAGCCTACCCTGACCCGTACGCTGGCACTGACACGTGCGTCAGCACGTAGCCTGACCCTCCCACGTTTCCGTACCCTCACCTGTGCCCTAAGACTTGCAGTTCCCTAACCCTAACCCTAGCCCGGAACGGAAACCCACCACCAACCCTACACCTTACCCTACACCGTAGCCTACTCCTGGCCCATACGCCGGCACTGACCCGTGCGTCAGCACGTAGCCTGACCCTCCCACGTTTCCGTACCCTCAACTGTGCCGTAAGCCTTGCCGTTCCCTAACCCTAACCCTAGCCCGGAACGGAAACCCACCACCAGCCCTACACCTTACCCTACACCGTAGCCTACTCCTGGCCCATACACCGGCACTGACACGTGCGTCAGCACGTAGCCTGACCCTCCCACGTTTCCGTTCCCTCACCGGTGCCCTAAGCCTTGCCGTTCCCTAAACCTAACCCTAGCCCAGTATGGAAACCCACCACCAGCCCTACAACTGACCCCCAAGCCGTAGCCTGCTCGTGGCCCATACGCTGGCACTGACACGTGCGTCAGCACTTAGCCTGACCCTCCCACGTTTCCGTACCCTCACCTGTGCCCTAAGCCTTGCCGGTCCCTAACCCTAACCCTAGCTCTGAACGGAAACCCACCACCAGCACTACACCTTACCCTACGCCGTAGCCTACTCCTGGCCCGTACGCTGGCACTGACCTGTGTGTCAGCACGTAGCCTGACCCTCCCACGTTTCCGTACCCTCACCTGTGCCCTAAGCCTTGCCGTTCCCTAACCCTAACCCTAGCCCGGAACGGAAACCCACCACAAACCCTAAACCTTACCCTACGCCGTAGCCTACTCCTGGCCCGTACGCTGGCACTGACCCTTGGATCAGCACGTAGCCTGAACCTCCCACGTTTCCGTACCCTCAACTGTGCCCTAAGTCTTGCCGTTCCCTAAACCTAACCCTAGCCCGGAACGGAAACACACCACCAGCCCTACACCTTACCCCCAAGCCGTAGCCTGCTCGTGGCCCGTACGCTGGCACTGAGCCCTGCGTCAGCACGTAGCCTGGCCTTGCCACGTTTCCGTACCCTCACCTGTGCCCTAAGCCTTGCCGTTCCCTAACCCTAACCCTAGCCCGGAACGGAAACCCACCACCAGCACTACACCTTACCCTACGCCGTAGCCTACTCCTGGCCCGTACGCTGGCACTGACCTGTGTGTCAGCACGTAGCCTGACACTCCCACGTTTCCGTACCCTCACCTGTGCCCTAAGCCTTGCCGTTCCCTAACCCTAACCCTAGCCCGGAACGGAAACCCACCACCAGACCTACACCTTACCTCCAAGCTGTAGCCTACTCCTGGCCCGTATGCTGGCACTGACCCGTGCGTCAGCACGTAGCCTGACCCTCCCACGTTTCCGTAACCTCACCTGTGCCCTAAGGCTTGCCGTTCCCTAACCCTAACCCTAGCCCGGAACGGAAACCCAGCACCAGCCCTACAACTTACCCCCAAGCCGTAGCCTATTCCTGGCCCGTACGATGGCACTGACCCATGCGTCAGCACGTAGCCTGACCCTCCCACGTTTCCGTACCCTCACCTGTGCCCTAAGCCTTGCTGTTCCCTAACCGTAACCCTAGCCCGGAACGGAAACCCATCACCAGCCCTACAACTTAGCCCCAAGCCGTAGGCTATTCCTGGCTCGTACGCTGGCACTGACCCCTGCGTCAGCACGTAGCCTGACCCTCCCACGTTTCCGTACCCTCACCTGTGCCCTAAGCCTTGCCGTTCCGTAACCCTAACCTTAGCCCGGAATGGAAACCCTCCACCAGCCCTACACCTTACCCTACGCCATAGCCTACTCCTGGCCCATACGCTGGCAGTGACCCCTCCGTCAGCACGTAGCCTGTCCCTCCCACGTTTCCGTACCCTCACCTGTGCCCTAAGCCTTGCCGTTCCCTAACACTAACCCTAGGCCGGAACGGAAACCCACCACCAGCCCTATACCTTACCCTACGCCGTAGCCTACTCCTGACCCGTACGCTGGCACTGACCCCTCCGTCAGCACGTAGCCTGTCCCTCCCACGTTTCCGTACCCTCACCTGTGCCCTAAGCCTTGCCGTCCCCTAACACTAACCCTAGCCCAAAACGGAAACCCACCACAAGCCCTACACCTTACCCTACGCCGTAGCCTACTCCTGGCCCGTACGCTGGCACTGACCCTTGCGTCAGCACGTAGCCTGACCCTCCCACGTTTCCGTACCCTCACCTGTGCCCTAAGCCTTGCCGTTCCCTAACCCTAACCCTAGCCCCGAACGGAAAACCACCACCAGCCCTACACCTTACCCTACGCCGTAGACTACTCCTGGCCCGTACGCTGGCACTGACCCGTGCGTCAGCACGTAGCTTGACCCTCCCACGTTTCCGTACCCTCACTTGTGCCCTAAGCCTTGCCGTTCCCTAACCCTAACCCTAGCCCGGAACGGAAACCCACCACCAGCCCTACAAATTACCCCCAAGCCGTAGCCTACTCCGGGCTCGTACGCTGGCACTGACCCGTGCGTCAGCACGTAGCCTGACCCTCCCACGTTTCCGTACCCTCACCTGTGCCCTAAGCCTTGCCGTTCCCTAACCCTAACCCTAGCCCAGAACGGAAACCCACGACCAGCCGTATACCTTACCCTACGCCGTAGCCTACTCCTGGCCCGTACGCTGGCACTGACCCGTGCGTCAGCACGTAGCCTGACCCTCCCACGTTTACGTACCCTCACCTGTGCCCTAAGCCTTGCCGTTCCCTAACCCTAACCCTAGCCCGGAACGGAAACCCACCACCAGCTCTACACCTTACAGTACGCCATAGCCTACTCCTGGCCCGTACGCTGGCACTGACCCGTGCGTCATCACGTAGCCTGACCCACCCACGTTGCGTACCCTCACCTGTGCCCTAAGCCTTGCCGTTCCCTAACCCTAACCCTAGCCCGGTACGGAAACCCACCACCCGCCCTACACGTTACCCTACGCCGTAGCCTACTCCTGGCCCGTACGCTGGCACTGAGCCGTGCGTCAGCACGTAGCCTGACCCTCCCACGTTTCCGTACCCTCACCTGTGCCCTAAGCCTTGCCGTTCCCTAACCCTAACCCTAGCCCGGAACGGAAACCCACCACCAGCACTACACCTTACCCTACGCCGTAGCCTACTCCTGGCCCGTACGCTGGCACTGACCTGTGTGTCAGCACGTAGCCTGACACTCCCACGTTTCCGTACCTTCACCTGTGCCCTAAGCCTTGCCGTTCCCTAACCCTAACCCTAGCCCGGAACGGAAACCCACCACCAGCCCTACACCTTACCCCCAAGCCGTAGCCTGCTCCTGGCCCGTACGCTGGCACTGACCCGTGCGTCAGCACGTAGCCTGACCCTCCCACGTTTCTGTACCCTCACCTGTGCCCTAAGCCTTGCCGTTCCCTAACCCTAACCCTAGCCCGGAATGGAAACCGACCACCAGCACTACACCTTACCCTACGCTGTAGCCTACTCCTGGCCCGTACGCTGGCACTGACCCGTGCGTCAGCACGTAGCCTGACGCACCCACGTTTCCGTACCCTCACCTGTGCCCTAAGACTTCCCGTTCCCTAACCCTAACCCTAGCCCGGAATGGAAACCCACCACCAGCCCTAAACCTTACCCCGAAGCCTTAGCCTACTCCTGGCCCGTACGCTGGCACTGACCCGTGCGTCAGCACGTAGCCTGACCCTCCCACGTTTCCGTACCCTCACCTGTGCCCTAATCATTGCCGTTCCCTAACCCTAAGCCTAGCCCGCAACGGAAACCCACCACCAGCCCTACACCTTACCCTACGCCGTAGCCTATTCCTAGCCCATAGGCTGGCACTGAACCGTGCGTCAGCACGTAGCCTGACCCTCCCACGTTTCCGTACCCTCACCGGTGCCCTAAGCCTTGCCGTTCCCTAACCCTAACCCTAGCCCGGAACTGAAACCCACCACCAGCCCTACACCTTACCCTACGCCATAGCCTACTCCTGGCCCGTACGCTGGCACTGAACCGTGCGTCAGCACGTAACCTGACCCTCCAACGTTTCCGTACCCTCACCTGTGCCCTAAGCCTTGCCGTTCCCTAACCCTAACCCTAACCCGGAACGGAAACCCACCACCAGACCTACAACTTACCCCCAAGCCGTAGCCTACCCTGACCCGTACGCTGGCACTGACACGTGCGTCAGCACGTAGCCTGACACTCCCACGTTTCCGTACCCTCACCTGTGCCCTAAGCCTTGCCGTTCCCTAACCCTAACCCTAGCCCAGAACAGAAACCCACCAGCAGCCCTACACGTTACCCCAAAGCCATAGCTTACTCGTGGCCCGTACGCTGGCAGTGACCCGTGCGTCAGCACGTAGCCTGACCCTCCCACGTTTCCGTACCCTCAACTGTGCCCTAAGGCTTGCCTTTCCCTAACCCTAACCCTAGCTCGGAACGGAAACCCACCACCAGCCCTACACCTTACCCTACGCAGTAGCCTACTCCTGGCCCGTACGCTGTCACTGACCCGTGCGTCAGCACGTAGCCTGGCCCTCCCACGTTTCCGTACCCTCACCTGTGCCCTAAGCCTTGCTGTTCCCTAACCCTAACCCTAGCCTGGAACGGAAACCCACCACCAGCCTTACAACTTAGCCCCAAGCCGTAGGCTATTCCTGGCTCTTACGCTGGCACTGACCCATGCGTCAGCACGTAGCCTGAACCTCCCACGTTTCCGTACCCTCACCTGTGCCCTAAGCCTTGCCGTTCCGTAACCCTAACCTTAGCCCGGAATGGAAACCCTCCACCAGCCCTAAACCTTACCCTACGCCGTAGCCTACTCCTGGCCCGTACGCTGGCACTGACCCCTCCGTCAGCACGTAGCCTGTCCCTCCCACGTTTCCGTACTCTCACCTGTGCCCTAAGCCTTGCCGTTCCCTAACACTAACCCTAGGCCAGAACGGAAACCCACCACCAGCCCTATACCTTACCCTACGCCGTAGCCTACTCCTGACCCGTACGCTGGCACTGACCCGTCCGTCAGCACGTAGCCTCTCCCTCCCACGTTTCCATACCCTCACCTGTGCCCTAAGCCTTGCCGTCCCCTAACACTAACCCTAGCCCAGTACGGAAACCCACCACAAGCCCTACACCTTACCCTACGCCGTAGCCTACTCCTGGCCCGTACGCTGGCACTGACCCGTGCGTCAGCACGTAGCCTGACCCTCCCACGTTTCCGTACCCTCACCTGTGCCCTAAGCCTTGCCGTTCCCTAACCCTAACCCTAGCCCGGAACGGAAACCCACCACCAGCCCTACACCTTACCCTACGCCGTAGCCTATTCCTGGCCCGTACGCTGGCACTGACCCGTGCGTCAGCACGTAGCCTGACCCTCCCACGTTTCCGTACCCTCACCTGTGCCCTAAGCCTTGCCGTTCCCTAACCCTAACACTAGCCCGGAACGGAAACCCACCACCAGCCCTACAAATTAACCCCAAGCCGTAGCCTACTCTGGGCTCGTACGCTGGCACTGACCCGTGCGTCAGCACGTAGCCTGACCCTCCCACGTTTCCGTACCCTCACCTGTGCCCTAAGCCTTGCCGTTCCCTAACCCTAACCCTAGCCCAGAACGGAAACCCACGACCAGCCCTATACCTTACCCTACGCCGTAGCCTACTCCTGGCCCGTACGCTGGCACTGACCCGTGCGTCAGCACGTAGCCTGACCCTCCCACGTTTCCGTACCCTCACCTGTGCCCTAAGCCTTGCCGTTCCCTAACCCTAACCCTAGCCCGGAACGGAAACCCACCACCAGCTCTACACCTTACACTACGCCATAGCCTACTCCTGGCCCGTACGCTGGCACTGACCCGTGCGTCATCACGTAGCCTGACCCACCCACGTTGCCGTACCCTCACCTGTGCCCTAAGCCTTGCCGTTCCCTAACCCTAACCCTAGCCCGGTACGGAAACCCACCACCCGCCCTACACCTTACCCTACGCCGTAGCCTACTCCTGGCCCGTACGCTGGCACTGAGCCGTGCGTCAGCACGTAGCCTGACCCTCCCACGTTTCCGTACCCTCACCTGTGCCCTAAGCCTTGCCGTTCCCTAACCCTAACCCTAGCCCGGAACGGAAACCCACCACCAGCACTACACCTTACCCTACGCCGTAGCCTACTCCTGGCCCGTACGCTGGCACTGACCTGTGTGTAAGCACGTAGCCTGACACTCCCACGTTTCCGTACCTTCACCTGTGCCCTAAGCCTTGCCGTTCCCTAACACTAACCCTAGCCCGGAACGGAAACCCACCACAAACCCTACACCTTACCCTACGCCGTAGCATACTCCTGGCCCGTACGCTTGCACTGACCCTTGCATCAGCACGTAGCCTGACCCTCCCACGTTTCCGTACCCTCAAGTGTGCCCTAAGCCTTGCCGTTCCCTAACCCTAACCCTAGCCCGGAACGGAAACCCAGCACCAGCCCTACACCTTACCCCCAAGCCGTAGCCTGCTCGTTGCCCGTACGCTGGCACTGACCCGTGCGTCAGCACGTAGCCTGACCCTCCCACGTTTCCGTACCCTCACCTGTGCCCTAAGCCTTGCCGTTCCCTAACCCTAACCCTAGCCCGGAACGGAAACCCACCACCAGCACTACACCTTACCCTACGCCGTAGCCTACTACTGGCCCGTACGCTGGCACTGACCTGTGTGTCAGCACGTAGCCTGACCCTCCCACGTTTCCGTTCCCTCACCTGTGCCCTAAGCCTTGGCGTACCTAAGCCTAACCGTAGCCCGGAAAGGAAAGCCACCACCAGCCCTACACCTTAACCTACGCCGTAGCCTACTCCTGGCCCGTACGCTGGCCTGACCCGTGCGTCAGCACGTAGCCTGACCCTCCCAAGTTTCCGTACCCTCACCTGTGCCCTAAGCCTTGCCGTTCCCTAACCCTAACCCTAGCCCGGAAACGAAACCACCACCAGCCCTACACATTACCCCCAAGCCGTAGCCTACTCCTGGCCCGTACGCTGGCACTGACCCGTGCGTCAGCACGTAGCCTGACCCTCCCACGTTTCCGTTCCCTCACCTGTGCCCTAAGCCTTGCCGTTCCCTAACCCTAACCCTAGCCCAGTATGGAAACCCACCACCAGCCCTACACCTTACCCTACACCGTAGCCTACTCCTAGCCCATACGCTGGCACTGACCCGTGCGTCAGCACGTAGCCTGACCCTCCCACGTTTCCTTACCTTCACCTGTGCCCTAAGCCTTGCCGTTCCCTAACCCTAACCCTAGCCCGGAACGGAAACCGACCACCAGCCATACACCTTACCCCCAAGCCGTAGCCTGCTCCTGGCCCGTACGCTGGCACTGACCCATGTATCTGCTCGTAGCCTGACCCTCCCACGTTTCCGTACCCTCACCTGTGCCCTAAGACTTGCCGTTCCCTAACCCTAACCCTAGCCCGGAACGGAAAACCGACACCAACACTACACCTTACCCTACGCCGTATCCTAATCCTGGCCCGTACGCCGGCACTGACCTTTGTGTCAGCACGTAGCCTGACACTCCCTCGTTTCCGTACCCTCACCTGTGCCCTAAGCCTTCCCGTTCCCTAACCCTAACCCTAGCCCGGAACGGAAACCCACCACCAACCCTACACCTTACCCTACGCCATAGCCTACTCCTCGCCCGTACACCGGCACTGACCCGTGCGTCAGCACGTAGCCTGACCCTCCCACGTTTCCGTACCCGCACCTGTGCCCTAAGCCTTGCCGTTCCCTAACCCTAACCCTAGCCCGGAACGGAAACCCACCACCAGCCCTACACCTTACCCCCAAGCCGTAGCCTGCTCCTGGCCCGTACGCTGGCACTAACCCGTGCGTCAGCACGTAGCCTGACCCTCCCACGTTTCTGTACCCTCACCTGTGCCCTAAGCCTTGCCGTTCCCTAACCCTAACCCTAGCCCGGAATGGAAACCGACCACCAGCACTACACCTTACCCTACGCTCTAGCCTACTCCTGGCCCGTACGCTGGCACTGACCCGTGCGTCAGCACGTAGCCTGACCCACCCACGTTTCCGTACCCTCACCTGTGCCCTAAGACTTCCCGTTCCCTAACCCTAACCCTAGCCCGGAATGGAAACCCACCACCAGCCCTAAATCTTACCCCGAAGCCTTAGCCTACTCCTGGCCCGTACGCTGGCACTGACCCGTGCGTCAGCACGTAGCCTGACCCTCCCACGTTTCCGTACCCTCACCTGTGCCCTAATCATTGCCGTTCCCTAACCCTAACCCTAGCCCGCAACGGAAACCCACCACCAGCCCTGCAACTTAGCCCCAAGCCGTAGCCTATTCCTGGCCCGTACGCTGGCACTGACCCCTGCGTCAGCACGTAGCCTGGCCCTCCCACGTTTCCGTACCCTCACCTGTGCCCTAAGCCTTGCCGTTCCCTAACCCTAACCCTAGCCCGGAACGGAAACCCACCACCAGCCGTACACCTTACCCTACGCCGTAGCCTACTCCTGGCCCGTACGCTGGCACTGACCCGTGCATCAGCACGTAACCTGACCCTCCTACGTTTCCGTACCCTTACCTGTGCCCTAAGCCTTGCCGTTCCCTAACCCTAACCCTAGCCCAGTATGTAAACCCACCACCAGCCCTACACCTTACCCTACGCCGTAGCCTACTCCTGGCCCGTACGCTGGCACTGACCCGTGCGTCAGCACGTAGCCTGACCCTCCCACGTTTCCGTACCCTCACCTGTGCCCTAAGTCTTGCCGTTCCCTAACCCTAACCCTAGCCCCTTACGGAAACCCACCACAAGCCCTACAACTTACCCCCAAGCCGTAGCCTACTCCTGGCCCGTACGCCGGCACTGACCCGTGCGTCAGCACGTAGCCTGACCCTCCCACGTTTCCGTTCCCTCACCTGTGCCCTAAGCCTTGCCGTTCCCTAAGCCTAACCCTAGCCCGGAACGGAAACCCACCACCAGCCCTACAACTAACCCCCAAGCCGTAGCCTACTCCTGACCCGTACGCTGGCACTGACCCGTGCGTCAGCACGTAGCCTGACCCTCCCACGTTTCCGTACCCTCACCTGTGACCTAAGCCTTGCCGTTCCCTAACTCTAACCCTAGCCCGGAATGGAAACCCACCACCAGAGCTGCACCTTAACCTACGCCGTAGCCTACTTCTGGCCCGTACGCTGGCACTGACCCGTGCGTCAGCACGTAGCCTGACCCTCCCAAGTTTCCGTACCCTCACCTGTGCCCTAAGCCTTGCCGTTCCCTAACCCTAACCCTAGCCCGAAAACGAAACCACCACCAGCCCTACACCTTACCCCCAAGCCGTAGCCTACTCCTGGCCCGTACGCTGGCACTGACCCGTGCGTCAGCACGTAGCCTGACCCTCCCACGTTTCCGTTCCCTCACCTGTGCCCTAAGCCTTGCCGTTCCCTAACCCTAACCCTAGCCCAGTATGGAAACCCACCACCAGCCCTACACCTTACCCCCAAGCCGTAGCCTGCTCGTGGCCCGTATGCTGGCACTGACCCGTGCGTCAGCACGTAGCCTGACACTCCCACGTTTCCGTACCCTCACCTGTGCCCTAAGCCTTGCCGTTCCCTAACCCTAACCCTAACCCGGAACGGAAACCCACCACCAGCCCTACAACTTACCCCAAAGCCGTAGCCTACCCTGACCCATACGCTGGCACTGACACGTGCGTCAGCACGTAGCCTGACCCTCCCACGTTTCCGTACCCTCACCTGTGCCCTAAGACTTGCCGTTCCCTAACCCTAACCCTAGCCCGGAACGGAAACCCACCACCAACCCTACACCTTACCCTACACCGTAGCCTACTCCTGGCCCATACGCCGGCACTGACACGTGCGTCAGCACGTAGCCTTACCCTCCCACGTTTCCGTACCCTCAACTGTGCCGTAAGCCTTGCCGTTCCCTAAGCCTAACCCTAGCCCGGAACGGAAACCCACCACCAGCCCTAAACCTTACCCTACACCGTAGCCTACTCCTGGCCCATACACCGGCACTGACCCGTGCGTCAGCACGTAGCCAGACCCTCCCACGTTTCCGTACCCTCACCTGTGCCCTAAGCCTTGCCGTTCCCTAAACCTAACCCTAGCCCAGTATGGAAACCCACCACCAGCCCTACACCTTACCCTACACCGTAGCCTACTCCTGGCCCGTACGCCGGCACTGACCCGTGCGTCAGCACGTAGCCTGACCCTCCCACGTTTCCGTACCCTCACCTGTGCCCTAAGCCTTGCCGTTCCCTAACCCTAACCCTAGCCCGGAACGGAAACCCACCACCAGCCCTACACCTTACCCCCAAGCCGTAGCCTACTCCTGGCCCGTACGCTGGCACTGACCTGTGTGTCAGTACGTAGCCTGACCCTCCCACGTTTACGTACCCTCACCTGTGCCCTAAGCCTTGCCGTTCCCTAACCCTAACCCTAGCCCGGAACGGAAATCCACCACCAGCACTACACCTTACCCCCAAGCCGTAGCCTACACCTGGCACGTACGCTGGCACTGACCCGTGAGTCAGCACGTAGCCTGACCCTCCCACTTTTCCGTACCCTCACCTGTGCCCTAAGCCTTGCCGTTCCCTAACCCTAACCCTAGCCCAGAACGGAAACCCATCACCAGCCCTACACCTAACCCTACGCCGTAGCCTACTCCTGGCCCGTACGCTGGCACTGACCCGTGAGTCAGCACGTAGCCTGACCCTCCCACGTTTCCGTACCCTCACCTGTGCCCTAAGCCTTGCCGTTCCCTAACCCTAACCCTAGCCCGGAACGGAAACCCACCACCAGACCTACACCTTACCTCCAAGCTGTAGCCTACTCCTGGCCCGTATGCTGGCACTGACCCGTGCGTCAGCACGTAGCCTGACCCTCCCACGTTTCCGTACCCTCACCTGTGCCCTAAGCCTTGCCGTTCCCTAACCCTAACCCTAGCCCGGAACGGAAACACAGCACCAGCCCTACAACTTACCCCCAAGCCGTAGCCTACTCCTGGCCCTTACGATGGCACTGACCCATGCGTCAGCACGTAGCCTGACCCTCCCACGTTTCCGTACCCTCACCTGTGCCCTAAGCCTTGCCGTTCCCTTACCCTAACCCTAGCCCGGAACGGAAACCCACCACAAGCCCTACACCTTACCCTACGCCGTAGCATACTCCTGGCCCGTACGCTGGCACTGACCCTTGCATCAGCACGTAGCCTGACCCTCCCACGTTTCCGTACCCTCAACTGTGCCCTAAGCCTTGCCGTTCCCTAACCCTAACCCTAGCCCGGAACGGAAACCCACCACCAGCCCTACACACCTTACCCCCAAGCCGTAGCCTACTCCTGGCCCGTACGCTGGCACTGACCTGTGTGTCAGTACGTAGCCTGACCCTCCCACGTTTACGTACCCTCACCTGTGCCCTAAGCCTTGCCGTTCCCTAACCCTAACCCTAGCCCGGAACGGAAACCCACCACCAGCACTACACCTTACCCCCAAGCCGTAGCCTACACCTGGCACGTACGCTGGCACTGACCCGTGCGTTAGCACGTAGCCTGGCCCTCCCACGTTTCCGTATCCTCACCAGTGCCCTAAGCCTTGCCGTTCCCTAACCCTAACCCTAGCCCAGAACGGAAACCCATCACCAGCCCTACACCTAACCCTACGCCGTAGCCTACTCCTGGCCCGTACGCTGGCACTGACCCGTGCATCAGCACGTAGCCTGACCCTCCCACTTTTCCGTACCCTCACCTGTGCCTAAGACTTGCCGTTCCCTAACCCTAACCCTAGCCCGGAATGGAAACCCACCACCAGCCCTACACCTTACCCTACGCCGTAGCCTACTCCTAGCCCGTACGCTGGCACTGACACGTGCATCAGCACGTAGCCTGACCCTCCCACGTTTCCGTACCCTCACCTGTGCCCTAAGCCTTGCCGTTCCCTAACCCTAACCCTAGCCCGGTACGGAAACCCTCCACCAGCCCTTCACCTTAACCTACGCCGTAGCCTACTCCTGGCCCGTAACCTGGCACTGACCCCTGCGTCAGCACTTAGCCTGAGCGTCCCACGTTTCCATACACTCACCTGTGCCCTAAGCCTTGCCGTTCCCTAACCCTAACCCTAGCCCGGAACGGAAACATACCACCAGCCCTACACCATACCCCCAAGCCGTAGCCTACTCCTGGCCCGTACGCTGGCACTGACCCGTGCGTCAGCACGTAGCCTGACCCTCCCACGTTTCCATACCCTCACCTGTGCCCTAAGCCTTGCCGTTCCCTAAACCTAACCCTAGCCCGGAACGGAAACCCACCACCAGCCTTACACCTTACCCTACGCCGTAGCCTACTCCTGGCCCGTACGCTGGCACGGAAAAGTGCGTCAGCACGTAGCCTGACCCTCCCACGTTTCCGTACCCTCACCTGTGCCCTAAGCCTTGCCGTTCCCTAACCCTAACCCTAGCCCGGAACGGAAACCCACCACCGGCCCTACACCTTACCCTGCGCCGTAGCCTACTCCTGGCCCGTACGCTGGCACTGACCCGTGAGATAGCACGTAGCCTGACCCTCCCACGTTTCTGTACCCTCACCTGTGCCCTAAGCCTTGCCGTTCCCTAACCCTAACCCTAGCCCGGAACGGAAACCCACCACCAGCACTACACCTTACCCTACGCCGTAGCCTACTCCTGGCCCGTACGCTGGCACTGACCTGTGTGTCAGCACGTAGCCTGACACTCCCACGTTTCCGTACCCTCACCTGTGCCCTAAGCCTTGCCGTTCCCTAACCCTAACCCTAGCCCGGAACGGAAACCCACCACAAACCCTACACCTTACCCTACGCCGTAGCATACTCCTGGCCCGTACGCTGGCACTGACCCTTGCATCAGCACGTAGCCTGACCCTCCCACGTTTCCGTACCCTCAACTGTGCCCTAAGGCTTGCCGTTCCCTAACCCTAACCCTAGCCCGGAACGGAAACCCACCACCAGCCCTACACCTTACCCCCAAGCCGTAGCCTGCTCCTGGCCCGTACGCTGGCACTAACCCGTGCGTCAGCACGTAGCCTGACCCTCCCACGTTTCTGTACCCTCACCTGTGCCCTAAGCCTTGCCGTTCCCTAACCCTAACCCTAGCCCGGAATGGAAACCGACCACCAGCACTACACCTTACCCTACGCTCTAGCCTACTCCTGGCCCGTACGCTGGCACTGACCCGTGCGTCAGCACGTAGCCTGACCCACCCACGTTTCCGTACCCTCACCTGTGCCCTAAGACTTCCCGTTCCCTAACCCTAACCCTAGCCCGGAATGGAAACCCACCACCAGCCCTAAATCTTACCCCGAAGCCTTAGCCTACTCCTGGCCCGTACGCTGGCACTGACCCGTGCGTCAGCACGTAGCCTGACCCTCCCACGTTTCCGTACCCTCACCTGTGCCCTAATCATTGCCGTTCCCTAACCCTAACCCTAGCCCGCAACGGAAACCCACCACCAGCCCTGCAACTTAGCCCCAAGCCGTAGCCTATTCCTGGCCCGTACGCTGGCACAGACCCCTGCGTCAGCACGTAGCCTGGCCCTCCCACGTTTCCGTACCCTCACCTGTGCCCTAAGCCTTGCCGTTCCCTAACCCTAACCCTAGCCCGGAACGGAAACCCACCACCAGCCGTACACCTTACCCTACGCCGTAGCCTACTCCTGGCCCGTACGCTGGCACTGACCCGTGCATCAGCACGTAACCTGACCCTCCTACGTTTCCGGACCCTTACCTGTGCCCTAAGCCTTGCCGTTCCCTAACCCTAACCCTAGCCCAGTATGGAAACCCACCACCAGCCCTACACCTTACCCTACGCCGTAGCCTACTCCTGGCCCGTACGCTGGCACTGACCCGTGCGTCAGCACGTAGCCTGACCCTCCCACGTTTCCGTACCCTCACCTGTGCCCTAAGTCTTGCCGTTCCCTAACCCTAACCCTAGCCCCTTACGGAAACCCACCACAAGCCCTACAACTTACCCCCAAGCCGTAGCCTACTCCTGGCCCGTACGCCGGCACTGACCCGTGCGTCAGCACGTAGCCTGACCCTCCCACGTTTCCGTTCCCTCACCTGTGCCCTAAGCCTTGCCGTTCCCTAACCCTAACCCTAGCCCCTTACGGAAACCCACCACAAGCCCTACAACTTACCCCCAAGCCGTAGCCTACTCCTGACCCGTACGCTGGCACTGACCCGTGCGTCAGCACGTAGCCTGACCCTCCCACGTTTCCGTACCCTCACCTGTGACCTAAGCCTTGCCGTTCCCTAACTCTAACCCTAGCCCGGAATGGAAACCCACCACCAGAGCTGCACCTTAACCTACGCCGTAGCCTACTTCTGGCCCGTACGCTGGCACTGACCCGTGCGTCAGCACGTAGCCTGACCCTCCCAAGTTTCCGTACCCTCACCTGTGCCCTAAGCCTTGCCGTTCCCTAACCCTAACCCTAGCCCGAAAACGAAACCACCACCAGCCCTACACCTTACCCCCAAGCCGTAGCCTACTCCTGGCCCGTACGCTGGCACTGACCCGTGCGTCAGCACGTAGCCTGACCCTCCCACGTTTCCGTTCCCTCACCTGTGCCCTAAGCCTTGCCGTTCCCTAACCCTAACCCTAGCCCAGTATGGAAACCCACCACCAGCCCTACACCTTACCCCCAAGCCGTAGCCTGCTCGTGGCCCGTACGCTGGCACTGACCCGTGCGTCAGCACGTAGCCTGACACTCCCACGTTTCCGTACCCTCACCTGTGCCCTAAGCCTTGCCGTTCCCTAACCCTAACCCTAACCCGGAACGGAAACCCACCACCAGCCCTACAACTTACCCCAAAGCCGTAGCCTACCCTGACCCATACGCTGGCACTGACACGTGCGTCAGCACGTAGCCTGACCCTCCCACGTTTCCGTACCCTCACCTGTGCCCTAAGACTTGCCGTTCCCTAACCCTAACCCTAGCCCGGAACGGAAACCCACCACCAACCCTACACCTTACCCTACACCGTAGCCTACTCCTGGCCCATACGCCGGCACTGACACGTGCGTCAGCACGTAGCCTTACCCTCCCACGTTTCCGTACCCTCAACTGTGCCGTAAGCCTTGCCGTTCCCTAAGCCTAACCCTAGCCCGGAACGGAAACCCACCACCAGCCCTAAACCTTACCCTACACCGTAGCCTACTCCTGGCCCATACACCGGCACTGACCCGTGCGTCAGCACGTAGCCAGACCCTCCCACGTTTCCGTACCCTCACCTGTGCCCTAAGCCTTGCCGTTCCCTAAACCTAACCCTAGCCCAGTATGGAAACCCACCACCAGCCCTACACCTTACCCTACACTGTAGCCTACTCCTGGCCCGTACGCCGGCACTGACCCGTGCGTCAGCACGTAGCCTGACCCTCCCACGTTTCCGTACCCTCACCTGTGCCCTAAGCCTTGCCGTTCCCTAACCCTAACCCTACCCCGGAATGGAAACCCACCACCAGCACTACACCTTACCCTACGCCGTAGCCTACTCCTGGCCCGTACGCTGGCACTGACCTGTGTGTCAGCACGTAGCCTGACCCTCCCACGTTACCGTACCCTCACCTGTGCCCTAAGCCTTGCCGTTCCCTAACCCTAACCCTAGCCCGGAACGGAAACCCACCACAAACCCTACACCTTACCCTACGCCGTAGCCTACTCCTGGCCCGTACGCTGGCACTGACCCTTGCATCAGCACGTAGCCTGAACCTCCCACGTTTCCGTACCCTCAACTGTGCCCTAAGTCTTGCCGTTCCCTAAACCTAACCCTAGCCCGGAACGGAAACACACCAACAGCCCTACACCTTACCCCCAAGCCGTAGCCTGCTCGTGGCCCGTACGCTGGCACTGACCCCTGCGTCAGCACGTAGCCTGGCCTTGCCACGTTTCCGTACCCTCACCTGTGCCCTAAGCCTTGCCGTTCCCTAACCCTAACCCTAGCCCGGAACGGAAACCCACCACCAGCCCTACACCTTACCCCCAAGCCGTAGCCTACTCCTGGCCCGTACGCTGGCACTGACCTGTGTGTCAGTACGTAGCCTGACCCTCCCACGTTTACGTACCCTCACCTGTGCCCTAAGCCTTGCCGTTCCCTAACCGTAACCCTAGCCCGGAACGGAAACCCACCACCAGCCGTACACCTTACCCTACGCCGTAGCCTACTCCTGGCCCGTACGCTGGCACTGACCCGTGCATCAGCACGTAACCTGACCCTCCTACGTTTCCGTACCCTTACCTGTGCCCTAAGCCTTGCCGTTCCCTAACCCTAACCCTAGCCCAGTATGGAAACCCACCACCAGCCCTACACCTTACCCTACGCCGTAGCCTACTCCTGGCCCGTACGCTGGCACTGACCCGTGCGTCAGCACGTAGCCTGACCCTCCCACGTTTCCGTACCCTCACCTGTGCCCTAAGTCTTGCCGTTCCCTAACCCTAACCCTAGCCCCTTACGGAAACCCACCACAAGCCCTACAACTTACCCCCAAGCCGTAGCCTACTCCTGGCCCGTACGCCGGCACTGACCCGTGCGTCAGCACGTAGCCTGACCCTCCCACGTTTCCGTTCCCTCACCTGTGCCCTAAGCCTTGCCGTTCCCTAAGCCTAACCCTAGCCCGGAACGGAAACCCACCACCAGCCCTACAACTAACCCCCAAGCCGTAGCCTACTCCTGACCCGTACGCTGGCACTGACCCGTGCGTCAGCACGTAGCCTGACCCTCCCACGTTTCCGTACCCTCACCTGTGACCTAAGCCTTGCCGTTCCCTAACTCTAACCCTAGCCCGGAATGGAAACCCACCACCAGAGCTGCACCTTAACCTACGCCGTAGCCTACTTCTGGCCCGTACGCTGGCACTGACCCGTGCGTCAGCACGTAGCCTGACCCTCCCAAGTTTCCGTAACCTCACCTGTGCCCTAAGCCTTACCGTTCCCTAACCCTAACCCTAGCCCGAAAACGAAACCACCACCAGCCCTACACCTTACCCCCAAGCCGTAGCCTACTCCTGGCCCGTACGCTGGCACTGACCCGTGCGTCAGCACGTAGCCTGACCCTCCCACGTTTCCGTTCCCTCACCTGTGCCCTAAGCCTTGCCGTTCCCTAACCCTAACCCTAGCCCAGTATGGAAACCCACCACCAGCCCTACACCTTACCCCCAAGCCGCAGCCTGCTCGTGGCCCGTATGCTGGCACTGACCCGTGCGTCAGCACGTAGCCTGACACTCCCACGTTTCCGTACCCTCACCTGTGCCCTAAGCCTTGCCGTTCCCTAACCCTAACCCTAACCCGGAACGGAAACCCACCACCAGCCCTACAACTTACCCCAAAGCCGTAGCCTACCCTGACCCATACGCTGGCACTGACACGTGCGTCAGCACGTAGCCTGACCCTCCCACGTTTCCGTACCCTCACCTGTGCCCTAAGACTTGCCGTTCCCTAACCCTAACCCTAGCCCGGAACGGAAACCCACCACCAACCCTACACCTTACCCTACACCGTAGCCTACTCCTGGCCCATACGCCGGCACTGACACGTGCGTCAGCACGTAGCCTTACCCTCCCACGTTTCCGTACCCTCAACTGTGCCGTAAGCCTTGCCGTTCCCTAAGCCTAACCCTAGCCCGGAACGGAAACCCACCACCAGCCCTAAACCTTACCCTACACCGTAGCCTACTCCTGGCCCATACACCGGCACTGACCCGTGCGTCAGCACGTAGCCAGACCCTCCCACGTTTCCGTACCCTCACCTGTGCCCTAAGCCTTGCCGTTCCCTAAACCTAACCCTAGCCCAGTATGGAAACCCACCACCAGCCCTACACCTTACCCTACACCGTAGCCTACTCCTGGCCCGTACGCCGGCACTGACCCGTGCGTCAGCACGTAGCCTGACCCTCCCACGTTTCCGTACCCTCACCTGTGCCCTAAGCCTTGCCGTTCCCTAACCCTAACCCTAGCCCGGAACGGAAACCCACCACCAGCCCTACACCTTACCCCCAAGCCGTAGCCTACTCCTGGCCCGTACGCTGGCACTGACCTGTGTGTCAGTACGTAGCCTGACCCTCCCACGTTTACGTACCCTCACCTGTGCCCTAAGCCTTGCCGTTCCCTAACCCTAACCCTAGCCCGGAACGGAAATCCACCACCAGCACTACACCTTACCCCCAAGCCGTAGCCTACACCTGGCACGTACGCTGGCACTGACCCGTGAGTCAGCACGTAGCCTGACCCTCCCACTTTTCCGTACCCTCACCTGTGCCCTAAGCCTTGCCGTTCCCTAACCCTAACCCTAGCCCAGAATGGAAACCCATCACCAGCCCTACACCTAACCCTACGCCGTAGCCTACTCCTGGCCCGTACGCTGGCACTGACCCGTGAGTCAGCACGTAGCCTGACCCTCCCACGTTTCCGTACCCTCACCTGTGCCCTAAGCCTTGCCGTTCCCTAACCCTAACCCTAGCCCGGAACGGAAACCCACCACCAGACCTACACCTTACCTCCAAGCTGTAGCCTACTCCTGGCCCGTATGCTGGCACTGACCCGTGCGTCAGCACGTAGCCTGACCCTCCCACGTTTCCGTACCCTCACCTGTGCCCTAAGCCTTGCCGTTCCCTAACCCTAACCCTAGCCCGGAACGGAAACCCAGCACCAGCCCTACAACTTACCCCCAAGCCGTAGCCTACTCCTGGCCCTTACGATGGCACTGACCCATGCGTCAGCACGTAGCCTGACCCTCCCACGTTTCCGTACCCTCACCTGTGCCCTAAGCCTTGCCGTTCCCTTACCCTAACCCTAGCCCGGAACGGAAACCCACCACAAGCCCTACACCTTACCCTACGCCGTAGCATACTCCTGGCCCGTACGCTGGCACTGACCCTTGCATCAGCACGTAGCCTGACCCTCCCACGTTTCCGTACCCTCAACTGTGCCCTAAGCCTTGCCGTTCCCTAACCCTAACCCTAGCCCGGAACGGAAACCCACCAACAGCCCTACACACCTTACCCCCAAGCCGTAGCCTACTCCTGGCCCGTACGCTGGCACTGACCTGTGTGTCAGTACGTAGCCTGACCCTCCCACGTTTACGTACCCTCACCTGTGCCCTAAGCCTTGCCGTTCCCTAACCCTAACCCTAGCCCGGAACGGAAACCCACCACCAGCACTACACCTTACCCCCAAGCCGTAGCCTACACCTGGCACGTACGCTGGCACTGACCCGTGCGTTAGCACGTAGCCTGGCCCTCCCACGTTTCCGTATCCTCACCAGTGCCCTAAGCCTTGCCGTTCCCTAACCCTAACCCTAGCCCAGAACGGAAACCCATCACCAGCCCTACACCTAACCCTACGCCGTAGCCTACTCCTGGCCCGTACGCTGGCACTGACCCGTGCATCAGCACGTAGCCTGACCCTCCCACTTTTCCGTACCCTCACCTGTGCCTAAGACTTGCCGTTCCCTAACCCTAACCCTAGCCCGGAATGGAAACCCACCACCAGCCCTACACCTTACCCTACGCCGTAGCCTACTCCTAGCCCGTACGCTGGCACTGACACGTGCATCAGCACGTAGCCTGACCCTCCCACGTTTCCGTACCCTCACCTGTGCCCTAAGCCTTGCCGTTCCCTAACCCTAACCCTAGCCCGGTACGGAAACCCTCCACCAGCCCTTCACCTTAACCTACGCCGTAGCCTACTCCTGGCCCGTAACCTGGCACTGACCCCTGCGTCAGCACTTAGCCTGAGCGTCCCACGTTTCCATACACTCACCTGTGCCCTAAGCCTTGCCGTTCCCTAACCCTAACCCTAGCCCGGAACGGAAACATACCACCAGCCCTACACCATACCCCCAAGCCGTAGCCTACTCCTGGCCCGTACGCTGGCACTGACCCGTGCGTCAGCACGTAGCCTGACCCTCCCACGTTTCCATACCCTCACCTGTGCCCTAAGCCTTGCCGTTCCCTAAACCTAACCCTAGCCCGGAACGGAAACCCACCACCAGCCTTACACCTTACCCTACGCCGTAGCCTACTCCTGGCCCGTACGCTGGCACGGAAAAGTGCGTCAGCACGTAGCCTGACCCTCCCACGTTTCCGTACCCTCACCTGTGCCCTAAGCCTTGCCGTTCCCTAACCCTAACCCTAGCCCGGAACGGAAACCCACCACCGGCCCTACACCTTACCCTGCGCCGTAGCCTACTCCTGGCCCGTACGCTGGCACTGACCCGTGAGATAGCACGTAGCCTGACCCTCCCACGTTTCTGTACCCTCACCTGTGCCCTAAGCCTTGCCGTTCCCTAACCCTAACCCTAGCCCGGAACGGAAACCCACCACCAGCACTACACCTTACCCTACGCCGTAGCCTACTCCTGGCCCGTACGCTGGCACTGACCCGTGCATCAGCACGTAACCTGACCCTCCTACGTTTCCGTACCCTTACCTGTGCCCTAAGCCTTGCCGTTCCCTAACCCTAACCCTAGCCCAGTATGGAAACCCACCACCAGCCCTACACCTTACCCTACGCCGTAGCCTACTCCTGGCCCGTACGCTGGCACTGACCCGTGCGTCAGCACGTAGCCTGACCCTCCCACGTTTCCGTACCCTCACCTGTGCCCTAAGTCTTGCCGTTCCCTAACCCTAACCCTAGCCCCTTACGGAAACCCACCACAAGCCCTACAACTTACCCCCAAGCCGTAGCCTACTCCTGGCCCGTACGCCGGCACTGACCCGTGCGTCAGCACGTAGCCTGACCCTCCCACGTTTCCGTTCCCTCACCTGTGCCCTAAGCCTTGCCGTTCCCTAAGCCTAACCCTAGCCCGGAACGGAAACCCACCACCAGCCCTACAACTAACCCCCAAGCCGTAGCCTACTCCTGACCCGTACGCTGGCACTGACCCGTGCGTCAGCACGTAGCCTGACCCTCCCACGTTTCCGTACCCTCACCTGTGACCTAAGCCTTGCCGTTCCCTAACTCTAACCCTAGCCCGGAATGGAAACCCACCACCAGAGCTGCACCTTAACCTACGCCGTAGCCTACTTCTGGCCCGTACGCTGGCACTGACCCGTGCGTCAGCACGTAGCCTGACCCTCCCAAGTTTCCGTACCCTCACCTGTGCCCTAAGCCTTGCCGTTCCCTAACCCTAACCCTAGCCCGAAAACGAAACCACCACCAGCCCTACACCTTACCCCCAAGCCGTAGCCTACTCCTGGCCCGTACGCTGGCACTGACCCGTGCGTCAGCACGTAGCCTGACCCTCCCACGTTTCCGTTCCCTCACCTGTGCCCTAAGCCTTGCCGTTCCCTAACCCTAACCCTAGCCCAGTATGGAAACCCACCACCAGCCCTACACCTTACCCCCAAGCCGTAGCCTGCTCGTGGCCCGTACGCTGGCACTGACCCGTGCGTCAGCACGTAGCCTGACACTCCCACGTTTCCGTACCCTCACCTGTGCCCTAAGCCTTGCCGTTCCCTAACCCTAACCCTAACCCGGAACGGAAACCCACCACCAGCCCTACAACTTACCCCAAAGCCGTAGCCTACCCTGACCCATACGCTGGCACTGACACGTGCGTCAGCACGTAGCCTGACCCTCCCACGTTTCCGTACCCTCACCTGTGCCCTAAGACTTGCCGTTCCCTAACCCTAACCCTAGCCCGGAACGGAAACCCACCACCAACCCTACACCTTACCCTACACCGTAGCCTACTCCTGGCCCATACGCCGGCACTGACACGTGCGTCAGCACGTAGCCTTACCCTCCCACGTTTCCGTACCCTCAACTGTGCCGTAAGCCTTGCCGTTCCCTAAGCCTAACCCTAGCCCGGAACGGAAACCCACCACCAGCCCTAAACCTTACCCTACACCGTAGCCTACTCCTGGCCCATACACCGGCACTGACCCGTGCGTCAGCACGTAGCCAGACCCTCCCACGTTTCCGTACCCTCACCTGTGCCCTAAGCCTTGCCGTTCCCTAAACCTAACCCTAGCCCAGTATGGAAACCCACCACCAGCCCTACACCTTACCCTACACCGTAGCCTACTCCTGGCCCGTACGCCGGCACTGACCCGTGCGTCAGCACGTAGCCTGACCCTCCCACGTTTCCGTACCCTCACCTGTGCCCTAAGCCTTGCCGTTCCCTAACCCTAACCCTACCCCGGAATGGAAACCCACCACCAGCACTACACCTTACCCTACGCCGTAGCCTACTCCTGGCCCGTACGCTGGCACTGACCTGTGTGTCAGCACGTAGCCTGACCCTCCCACGTTACCGTACCCTCACCTGTGCCCTAAGCCTTGCCGTTCCCTAACCCTAACCCTAGCCCGGAACGGAAACCCACCACAAACCCTACACCTTACCCTACGCCGTAGCCTACTCCTGGCCCGTACGCTGGCACTGACCCTTGCATCAGCACGTAGCCTGAACCTCCCACGTTTCCGTACCCTCAACTGTGCCCTAAGTCTTGCCGTTCCCTAAACCTAACCCTAGCCCGGAACGGAAACACACCAACAGCCCTACACCTTACCCCCAAGCCGTAGCCTGCTCGTGGCCCGTACGCTGGCACTGACCCGTGAGTCAGCACGTAGCCTGACCCTCCCAGTTTTCCGTACCCTCACCTGTGCCCTAAGCCTTGCCGTTCCCTAACCCTAACCCTAGCCCAGAACGGAAACCCATCACCAGCCCTACACCTAACCCTACGCCGTAGCCTACTCCTGGCCCGTACGCTGGCACTGACCCGTGAGTCAGCACGTAGCCTGACCCTCCCACGTTTCCGTACCCTCACCTGTGCCCTAAGCCTTGCCGTTCCCTAACCCTAACCCTAGCCCGGAACGGAAACCCACCACCAGACCTACACCTTACCTCCAAGCTGTAGCCTACTCCTGGCCCGTATGCTGGCACTGACCCGTGCGTCAGCACGTAGCCTGACCCTCCCACGTTTCCGTACCCTCACCTGTGCCCTAAGCCTTGCCGTTCCCTAACCCTAACCCTAGCCCGGAACGGAAACCCAGCACCAGCCCTACAACTTACCCCCAAGCCGTAGCCTACTCCTGGCCCTTACGATGGCACTGACCCATGCGTCAGCACGTAGCCTGACCCTCCCACGTTTCCGTACCCTCACCTGTGCCCTAAGCCTTGCCGTTCCCTAACCCTAACCCTAGCCCAGAACGGAAACCCATCACCAGCCCTACACCTAACCCTACGCCGTAGCCTACTCCTGGCCCGTACGCCGGCACTGACACGTGCGTCAGCACGTAGCCTTACCCTCCCACGTTTCCGTACCCTCAACTGTGCCGTAAGCCTTGCCGTTCCCTAAGCCTAACCCTAGCCCGGAACGGAAACCCACCACCAGCCCTAAACCTTACCCTACACCGTAGCCTACTCCTGGCCCATACACCGGCACTGACCCGTGCGTCAGCACGTAGCCAGACCCTCCCACGTTTCCGTACCCTCACCTGTGCCCTAAGCCTTGCCGTTCCCTAAACCTAACCCTAGCCCAGTATGGAAACCCACCACCAGCCCTACACCTTACCCTACACCGTAGCCTACTCCTGGCCCGTACGCCGGCACTGACCCGTGCGTCAGCACGTAGCCTGACCCTCCCACGTTTCCGTACCCTCACCTGTGCCCTAAGCCTTGCCGTTCCCTAACCCTAACCCTAGCCCGGAACGGAAACCCACCACCAGCCCTACACCTTACCCCCAAGCCGTAGCCTACTCCTGGCCCGTACGCTGGCACTGACCTGTGTGTCAGTACGTAGCCTGACCCTCCCACGTTTACGTACCCTCACCTGTGCCCTAAGCCTTGCCGTTCCCTAACCCTAACCCTAGCCCGGAACGGAAATCCACCACCAGCACTACACCTTACCCCCAAGCCGTAGCCTACACCTGGCACGTACGCTGGCACTGACCCGTGAGTCAGCACGTAGCCTGACCCTCCCACTTTTCCGTACCCTCACCTGTGCCCTAAGCCTTGCCGTTCCCTAACCCTAACCCTAGCCCAGAATGGAAACCCATCACCAGCCCTACACCTAACCCTACGCCGTAGCCTACTCCTGGCCCGTACGCTGGCACTGACCCGTGAGTCAGCACGTAGCCTGACCCTCCCACGTTTCCGTACCCTCACCTGTGCCCTAAGCCTTGCCGTTCCCTAACCCTAACCCTAGCCCGGAACGGAAACCCACCACCAGACCTACACCTTACCTCCAAGCTGTAGCCTACTCCTGGCCCGTATGCTGGCACTGACCCGTGCGTCAGCACGTAGCCTGACCCTCCCACGTTTCCGTACCCTCACCTGTGCCCTAAGCCTTGCCGTTCCCTAACCCTAACCCTAGCCCGGAACGGAAACCCAGCACCAGCCCTACAACTTACCCCCAAGCCGTAGCCTACTCCTGGCCCTTACGATGGCACTGACCCATGCGTCAGCACGTAGCCTGACCCTCCCACGTTTCCGTACCCTCACCTGTGCCCTAAGCCTTGCCGTTCCCTTACCCTAACCCTAGCCCGGAACGGAAACCCACCACCAGCCCTACACCTTACCCCCAAGCCGTAGCCTACTCCTGGCCCGTACGCTGGCACTGACCTGTGTGTCAGTACGTAGCCTGACCCTCCCACGTTTACGTACCCTCACCTGTGCCCTAAGCCTTGCCGTTCCCTAACCCTAACCCTAGCCCGGAACGGAAACCCACCACCAGCACTACACCTTACCCCCAAGCCGTAGCCTACACCTGGCACGTACGCTGGCACTGACCCGTGCGTTAGCACGTAGCCTGGCCCTCCCACGTTTCCGTATCCTCACCAGTGCCCTAAGCCTTGCCGTTCCCTAACCCTAACCCTAGCCCAGAACGGAAACCCATCACCAGCCCTACACCTAACCCTACGCCGTAGCCTACTCCTGGCCCGTACGCTGGCACTGACCCGTGCATCAGCACGTAGCCTGACCCTCCCACTTTTCCGTACCCTCACCTGTGCCTAAGACTTGCCGTTCCCTAACCCTAACCCTAGCCCGGAATGGAAACCCACCACCAGCCCTACACCTTACCCTACGCCGTAGCCTACTCCTAGCCCGTACGCTGGCACTGACACGTGCATCAGCACGTAGCCTGACCCTCCCACGTTTCCGTACCCTCACCTGTGCCCTAAGCCTTGCCGTTCCCTAACCCTAACCCTAGCCCGGTACGGAAACCCTCCACCAGCCCTTCACCTTAACCTACGCCGTAGCCTACTCCTGGCCCGTAACCTGGCACTGACCCCTGCGTCAGCACTTAGCCTGAGCGTCCCACGTTTCCATACACTCACCTGTGCCCTAAGCCTTGCCGTTCCCTAACCCTAACCCTAGCCCGGAACGGAAACATACCACCAGCCCTACACCATACCCCCAAGCCGTAGCCTACTCCTGGCCCGTACGCTGGCACTGACCCGTGCGTCAGCACGTAGCCTGACCCTCCCACGTTTCCATACCCTCACCTGTGCCCTAAGCCTTGCCGTTCCCTAAACCTAACCCTAGCCCGGAACGGAAACCCACCACCAGCCTTACACCTTACCCTACGCCGTAGCCTACTCCTGGCCCGTACGCTGGCACGGAAAAGTGCGTCAGCACGTAGCCTGACCCTCCCACGTTTCCGTACCCTCACCTGTGCCCTAAGCCTTGCCGTTCCCTAACCCTAACCCTAGCCCGGAACGGAAACCCACCACCGGCCCTACACCTTACCCTGCGCCGTAGCCTACTCCTGGCCCGTACGCTGGCACTGACCCGTGAGATAGCACGTAGCCTGACCCTCCCACGTTTCTGTACCCTCACCTGTGCCCTAAGCCTTGCCGTTCCCTAACCCTAACCCTAGCCCGGAACGGAAACCCACCACCAGCACTACACCTTACCCTACGCCGTAGCCTACTCCTGGCCCGTACGCTGGCACTGACCTGTGTGTCAGCACGTAGCCTGACACTCCCACGTTTCCGTACCCTCACCTGTGCCCTAAGCCTTGCCGTTCCCTAACCCTAACCCTAGCCCGGAACGGAAACCCACCACAAACCCTACACCTTACCCTACGCCGTAGCATACTCCTGGCCCGTACGCTGGCACTGACCCTTGCATCAGCACGTAGCCTGACCCTCCCACGTTTCCGTACCCTCAACTGTGCCCTAAGCCTTGCCGTTCCCTAACCCTAACCCTAGCCCGGAACGGAAACCCACCACCAGCCCTACACCTTACCCCCAAGCCGTAGCCTACTCCTGGCCCGTACGCTGGCACTGACCCGTGTGTCAGTACGTAGCCTGACCCTCCCACGTTTACGTACCCTCACCTGTGCCCTAAGCCTTGCCGTTCCCTAACCCTAACCCTAGCCCGGAACGGAAATCCACCACCAGCACTACACCTTACCCCCAAGCCGTAGCCTACACCTGGCACGTACGCTGGCACTGACCCGTGAGTCAGCACGTAGCCTGACCCTCCCACTTTTCCGTACCCTCACCTGTGCCCTAAGCCTTGCCGTTCCCTAACCCTAACCCTATCCCAGAACGGAAACCCATCACCAGCCCTACACCTAACCCTACGCCGTAGCCTACTCCTGGCCCGTACGCTGGCACTGACCCGTGAGTCAGCACGTAGCCTGACCCTCCCACGTTTCCGTACCCTCACCTGTGCCCTAAGCCTTGCCGTTCCCTAACCCTAACCCTAGCCCGGAACGGAAACCCACCACCAGACCTACACCTTACCTCCAAGCTGTAGCCTACTCCTGGCCCGTATGCTGGCACTGACCCGTGCGTCAGCACGTAGCCTGACCTCCCACGTTTCCGTACCCTCACCTGTGCCCTAAGCCTTGCCGTTCCCTAACCCTAACCCTAGCCCGGAACGGAAACCCAGCACCAGCCCTACACACCTTACCCCCAAGCCGTAGCCTACTCCTGGCCCGTACGCTGGCACTGACCTGTGTGTCAGTACGTAGCCTGACCCTCCCACGTTTACGTACCCTCACCTGTGCCCTAAGCCTTGCCGTTCCCTAACCCTAACCCTAGCCCGGAACGGAAACCCACCACCAGCACTACACCTTACCCCCAAGCCGTAGCCTACACCTGGCACGTACGCTGGCACTGACCCGTGCGTTAGCACGTAGCCTGGCCCTCCCACGTTTCCGTATCCTCACCAGTGCCCTAAGCCTTGCCGTTCCCTAACCCTAACCCTAGCCCAGAACGGAAACCCATCACCAGCCCTACACCTAACCCTACGCCGTAGCCTACTCCTGGCCCGTACACTGGCACTGACCCGTGCATCAGCACGTAGCCTGACCCTCCCACTTTTCCGTACCCTCACCTGTGCCTAAGACTTGCCGTTCCCTAACCCTAACCCTAGCCCGGAATGGAAACCCACCACCAGCCCTACACCTTACCCTACGCCGTAGCCTACTCCTAGCCCGTACGCTGGCACTGACACGTGCATCAGCACGTAGCCTGACCCTCCCACGTTTCCGTACCCTCACCTGTGCCCTAAGCCTTGCCGTTCCCTAACCCTAACCCTAGCCCGGTACGGAAACCCTCCACCAGCCCTTCACCTTAACCTACGCCGTAGCCTACTCCTGGCCCGTAACCTGGCACTGACCCCTGCGTCAGCACTTAGCCTGAGCGTCCCACGTTTCCATACACTCACCTGTGCCCTAAGCCTTGCCGTTCCCTAACCCTAACCCTAGCCCGGAACGGAAACATACCACCAGCCCTACACCATACCCCCAAGCCGTAGCCTACTCCTGGCCCGTACGCTGGCACTGACCCGTGCGTCAGCACGTAGCCTGACCCTCCCACGTTTCCATACCCTCACCTGTGCCCTAAGCCTTGCCGTTCCCTAAACCTAACCCTAGCCCGGAACGGAAACCCACCACCAGCCTTACACCTTACCCTACGCCGTAGCCTACTCCTGGCCCGTACGCTGGCACGGAAAAGTGCGTCAGCACGTAGCCTGACCCTCCCACGTTTCCGTACCCTCACCTGTGCCCTAAGCCTTGCCGTTCCCTAACCCTAACCCTAGCCCGGAACGGAAACCCACCACCGGCCCTACACCTTACCCTGCGCCGTAGCCTACTCCTGGCCCGTACGCTGGCACTGACCCGTGAGATAGCACGTAGCCTGACCCTCCCACGTTTCTGTACCCTCACCTGTGCCCTAAGCCTTGCCGTTCCCTAACCCTAACCCTAGCCCGGAACGGAAACCCACCACCAGCACTACACCTTACCCTACGCCGTAGCCTACTCCTGGCCCGTACGCTGGCACTGACCTGTGTGTCAGCACGTAGCCTGACACTCCCACGTTTCCGTACCCTCACCTGTGCCCTAAGCCTTGCCGTTCCCTAACCCTAACCCTAGCCCGGAACGGAAACCCACCACAAACCCTACACCTTACCCTACGCCGTAGCATACTCCTGGCCCGTACGCTGGCACTGACCCTTGCATCAGCACGTAGCCTGACCCTCCCACGTTTCCGTACCCTCAACTGTGCCCTAAGCCTTGCCGTTCCCTAACCCTAACCCTAGCCCGGAACGGAAACCCACCACCAGCCCTACACCTTACCCCCAAGCCGTAGCCTACTCCTGGCCCGTACGCTGGCACTGACCCGTGTGTCAGTACGTAGCCTGACCCTCCCACGTTTACGTACCCTCACCTGTGCCCTAAGCCTTGCCGTTCCCTAACCCTAACCCTAGCCCGGAACGGAAATCCACCACCAGCACTACACCTTACCCCCAAGCCGTAGCCTACACCTGGCACGTACGCTGGCACTGACCCGTGAGTCAGCACGTAGCCTGACCCTCCCACTTTTCCGTACCCTCACCTGTGCCCTAAGCCTTGCCGTTCCCTAACCCTAACCCTATCCCAGAACGGAAACCCATCACCAGCCCTACACCTAACCCTACGCCGTAGCCTACTCCTGGCCCGTACGCTGGCACTGACCCGTGAGTCAGCACGTAGCCTGACCCTCCCACGTTTCCGTACCCTCACCTGTGCCCTAAGCCTTGCCGTTCCCTAACCCTAACCCTAGCCCGGAACGGAAACCCACCACCAGACCTACACCTTACCTCCAAGCTGTAGCCTACTCCTGGCCCGTATGCTGGCACTGACCCGTGCGTCAGCACGTAGCCTGACCTCCCACGTTTCCGTACCCTCACCTGTGCCCTAAGCCTTGCCGTTCCCTAACCCTAACCCTAGCCCGGAACGGAAACCCAGCACCAGCCCTACACACCTTACCCCCAAGCCGTAGCCTACTCCTGGCCCGTACGCTGGCACTGACCTGTGTGTCAGTACGTAGCCTGACCCTCCCACGTTTACGTACCCTCACCTGTGCCCTAAGCCTTGCCGTTCCCTAACCCTAACCCTAGCCCGGAACGGAAACCCACCACCAGCACTACACCTTACCCCCAAGCCGTAGCCTACACCTGGCACGTACGCTGGCACTGACCCGTGCGTTAGCACGTAGCCTGGCCCTCCCACGTTTCCGTATCCTCACCAGTGCCCTAAGCCTTGCCGTTCCCTAACCCTAACCCTAGCCCAGAACGGAAACCCATCACCAGCCCTACACCTAACCCTACGCCGTAGCCTACTCCTGGCCCGTACGCTGGCACTGACCCGTGCATCAGCACGTAGCCTGACCCTCCCACTTTTCCGTACCCTCACCTGTGCCTAAGACTTGCCGTTCCCTAACCCTAACCCTAGCCCGGAATGGAAACCCACCACCAGCCCTACACCTTACCCTACGCCGTAGCCTACTCCTAGCCCGTACGCTGGCACTGACACGTGCATCAGCACGTAGCCTGACCCTCCCACGTTTCCGTACCCTCACCTGTGCCCTAAGCCTTGCCGTTCCCTAACCCTAACCCTAGCCCGGTACGGAAACCCTCCACCAGCCCTTCACCTTAACCTACGCCGTAGCCTACTCCTGGCCCGTAACCTGGCACTGACCCCTGCGTCAGCACTTAGCCTGAGCGTCCCACGTTTCCATACACTCACCTGTGCCCTAAGCCTTGCCGTTCCCTAACCCTAACCCTAGCCCGGAACGGAAACATACCACCAGCCCTACACCATACCCCCAAGCCGTAGCCTACTCCTGGCCCGTACGCTGGCACTGACCCGTGCGTCAGCACGTAGCCTGACCCTCCCACGTTTCCATACCCTCACCTGTGCCCTAAGCCTTGCCGTTCCCTAAACCTAACCCTAGCCCGGAACGGAAACCCACCACCAGCCTTACACCTTACCCTACGCCGTAGCCTACTCCTGGCCCGTACGCTGGCACGGAAAAGTGCGTCAGCACGTAGCCTGACCCTCCCACGTTTCCGTACCCTCACCTGTGCCCTAAGCCTTGCCGTTCCCTAACCCTAACCCTAGCCCGGAACGGAAACCCACCACCGGCCCTACACCTTACCCTGCGCCGTAGCCTACTCCTGGCCCGTACGCTGGCACTGACCCGTGAGATAGCACGTAGCCTGACCCTCCCACGTTTCTGTACCCTCACCTGTGCCCTAAGCCTTGCCGTTCCCTAACCCTAACCCTAGCCCGGAACGGAAACCCACCACCAGCACTACACCTTACCCTACGCCGTAGCCTACTCCTGGCCCGTACGCTGGCACTGACCTGTGTGTCAGCACGTAGCCTGACACTCCCACGTTTCCGTACCCTCACCTGTGCCCTAAGCCTTGCCGTTCCCTAACCCTAACCCTAGCCCGGAACGGAAACCCACCACAAACCCTACACCTTACCCTACGCCGTAGCATACTCCTGGCCCGTACGCTGGCACTGACCCTTGCATCAGCACGTAGCCTGACCCTCCCACGTTTCCGTACCCTCAACTGTGCCCTAAGCCTTGCCGTTCCCTAACCCTAACCCTAGCCCGGAACGGAAACCCACCACCAGCCCTACACCTTACCCCCAAGCCGTAGCCTACTCCTGGCCCGTACGCTGGCACTGACCCGTGTGTCAGTACGTAGCCTGACCCTCCCACGTTTACGTACCCTCACCTGTGCCCTAAGCCTTGCCGTTCCCTAACCCTAACCCTAGCCCGGAACGGAAATCCACCACCAGCACTACACCTTACCCCCAAGCCGTAGCCTACACCTGGCACGTACGCTGGCACTGACCCGTGAGTCAGCACGTAGCCTGACCCTCCCACTTTTCCGTACCCTCACCTGTGCCCTAAGCCTTGCCGTTCCCTAACCCTAACCCTATCCCAGAACGGAAACCCATCACCAGCCCTACACCTAACCCTACGCCGTAGCCTACTCCTGGCCCGTACGCTGGCACTGACCCGTGAGTCAGCACGTAGCCTGACCCTCCCACGTTTCCGTACCCTCACCTGTGCCCTAAGCCTTGCCGTTCCCTAACCCTAACCCTAGCCCGGAACGGAAACCCACCACCAGACCTACACCTTACCTCCAAGCTGTAGCCTACTCCTGGCCCGTATGCTGGCACTGACCCGTGCGTCAGCACGTAGCCTGACCTCCCACGTTTCCGTACCCTCACCTGTGCCCTAAGCCTTGCCGTTCCCTAACCCTAACCCTAGCCCGGAACGGAAACCCAGCACCAGCCCTACACACCTTACCCCCAAGCCGTAGCCTACTCCTGGCCCGTACGCTGGCACTGACCTGTGTGTCAGTACGTAGCCTGACCCTCCCACGTTTACGTACCCTCACCTGTGCCCTAAGCCTTGCCGTTCCCTAACCCTAACCCTAGCCCGGAACGGAAACCCACCACCAGCACTACACCTTACCCCCAAGCCGTAGCCTACACCTGGCACGTACGCTGGCACTGACCCGTGCGTTAGCACGTAGCCTGGCCCTCCCACGTTTCCGTATCCTCACCAGTGCCCTAAGCCTTGCCGTTCCCTAACCCTAACCCTAGCCCAGAACGGAAACCCATCACCAGCCCTACACCTAACCCTACGCCGTAGCCTACTCCTGGCCCGTACGCTGGCACTGACCCGTGCATCAGCACGTAGCCTGACCCTCCCACTTTTCCGTACCCTCACCTGTGCCTAAGACTTGCCGTACCCTAACCCTAACCCTAGCCCGGAATGGAAACCCACCACCAGCCCTACACCTTACCCTACGCCGTAGCCTACTCCTAGCCCGTACGCTGGCACTGACACGTGCATCAGCACGTAGCCTGACCCTCCCACGTTTCCGTACCCTCACCTGTGCCCTAAGCCTTGCCGTTCCCTAACCCTAACCCTAGCCCGGTACGGAAACCCTCCACCAGCCCTTCACCTTAACCTACGCCGTAGCCTACTCCTGGCCCGTAACCTGGCACTGACCCCTGCGTCAGCACTTAGCCTGAGCGTCCCACGTTTCCATACACTCACCTGTGCCCTAAGCCTTGCCGTTCCCTAACCCTAACCCTAGCCCGGAACGGAAACATACCACCAGCCCTACACCATACCCCCAAGCCGTAGCCTACTCCTGGCCCGTACGCTGGCACTGACCCGTGCGTCAGCACGTAGCCTGACCCTCCCACGTTTCCATACCCTCACCTGTGCCCTAAGCCTTGCCGTTCCCTAAACCTAACCCTAGCCCGGAACGGAAACCCACCACCAGCCTTACACCTTACCCTACGCCGTAGCCTACTCCTGGCCCGTACGCTGGCACTGACCCTTGCATCAGCACGTAGCCTGACCCTCCCACGTTTCCGTACCCTCACCTGTGCCCTAAGTCTTGCCGTTCCCTAAACCTAACCCTAGCCCGGAACGGAAACACACCACCAGCCCTACACCTTACCCCCAAGCCGTAGCCTGCTCGTGGCCCGTACGCTGGCACTGAGCCCTGCGTCAGCACGTAGCCTGGCCTTGCCACGTTTCCGTACCCTCACCTGTGCCCTAAGCCTTGCCGTTCCCTAACCCTAACCCTAGCCCGGAACGGAAACCCACCACCAGCACTACACCTTACCCTACGCCGTAGCCTACTCCTGGCCCGTACGCTGGCACTGACCTGTGTGTCAGCACGTAGCCTGACACTCCCACGTTTCCGTACCCTCACCTGTGCCCTAAGCCTTGCCGTTCCCTAACCCTAACCCTAGCCCGGAACGGAAACCCACCACCAGACCTACACCTTACCTCCAAGCTGTAGCCTACTCCTGGCCCGTATGCTGGCACTGACCCGTGCGTCAGCACGTAGCCTGACCCTCCCACGTTTCCGTACCCTCACCTGTGCCCTAAGGCTTGCCGTTCCCTAACCCTAACCCTAGCCCGGAACGGAAACCCAGCACCAGCCCTACAACTTACCCCCAAGCCGTAGCCTACTCCTGGCCCGTACGATGGCACTGACCCATGCGTCAGCACGTAGCCTGACCCTCCCACGTTTCCGTACCCTCACCTGTGCCCTAAGCCTTGCTGTTCCCTAACCGTAACCCTAGCCCGGAACGGAAACCCACCACCAGCCCTACAACTTAGCCCCAAGCCGTAGGCTATTCCTGGCTCGTACGCTGGCACTGACCCCTGCGTCAGCACGTAGCCTGACCCTCCCACGTTTCCGTACCCTCACCTGTGCCCTAAGCCTTGCCGTTCCGTAACCCTAACCTTAGCCCGGAATGGAAACCCTCCACCAGCCCTACACCTTACCCTACGCCATAGCCTACTCCTGGCCCATACGCTGGCAGTGACCCCTCCGTCAGCACGTAGCCTGTCCCTCCCACGTTTCCGTACCCTCACCTGTGCCCTAAGCCTTGCCGTTCCCTAACACTAACCCTAGGCCGGAACGGAAACCCACCACCAGCCCTATACCTTACCCTACGCCGTAGCCTACTCCTGACCCGTACGCTGGCACTGACCCCTCCGTCAGCACGTAGCCTGTCCCTCCCACGTTTCCGTACCCTCACCTGTGCCCTAAGCCTTGCCGTCCCCTAACACTAACCCTAGCCCAAAACGGAAACCCACCACAAGCCCTACACCTTACCCTACGCCGTAGCCTACTCCTGGCCCGTACGCTGGCACTGACCCGTGCGTCAGCACGTAGCCTGACCCTCCCACGTTTCCGTACCCTCACCTGTGCCCTAAGCCTTGCCGTTCCCTAACCCTAACCCTAGCCCCGAACTGAAAACCACCACCAGCCCTACACCTTACCCTACGCCGTAGACTACTCCTGGCCCGTACGCTGGCACTGACCCGTGCGTCAGCACGTAGCTTGACCCTCCCACGTTTCCGTACCCTCACTTGTGCCCTAAGCCTTGCCGTTCCCTAACCCTAACCCTAGCCCGGAACGGAAACCCACCACCAGCCCTACAAATTACCCCCAAGCCGTAGCCTACTCCGGGATCGTACGCTGGCACTGACCCGTGCGTCAGCACGTAGCCTGACCCTCCCACGTTTCCGTACCCTCACCTGTGCCCTAAGCCTTGCCGTTCCCTAACCCTAACCCTAGCCCGGAACGGAAACCCACGACCAGCCGTATACCTTACCCTACGCCGTAGGCTACTCCTGGCCCGTACGCTGGCACTGACCCGTGCGTCAGCACGTAGCCTGACCCTCCCACGTTTACGTACCCTCACCTGTGCCCTAAGCCTTGCCGTTCCCTAACCCTAACCCTAGCCCGGAACGGAAACCCACCACCAGCTCTACACCTTACAGTACGCCATAGCCTACTCCTGGCCCGTACGCTGGCACTGACCCGTGCGTCATCACGTAGCCTGACCCACCCACGTTGCGTACCCTCACCTGTGCCCTAAGCCTTGCCGTTCCCTAACCCTAACCCTAGCCCGGTACGGAAACCCACCACCCGCCCTACACCTTACCCTACGCCGTAGCCTACTCCTGGCCCGTACGCTGGCACTGAGCCGTGCGTCAGCACGTAGCCTGACCCTCCCACGTTTCCGTACCCTCACCTGTGCCCTAACCCTTGCCGTTCCCTAACCCTAACCCTAGCCCGGAACGGAAACCCACCACCAGCACTACACCTTACCCTACGCCGTAGCCTACTCCTGGCCCGTACGCTGGCACTGACCTGTGTGTCAGCACGTAGCCTGACACTCCCACGTTTCCGTACCTTCACCTGTGCCCTAAGCCTTGCCGTTCCCTAACCCTAACCCTAGCCCGGAACGGAAACCCACCACCAGCCCTACACCTTACCCCCAAGCCGTAGCCTGCTCCTGGCCCGTACGCTGGCACTGACCCGTGCGTCACCACGTAGCCTGACCCTCCCACGTTTCTGTACCCTCACCTGTGCCCTAAGCCTTGCCGTTCCCTAACCCTAACCCTAGCCCGGAATGGAAACCGACCACCAGCACTACACCTTACCCTACGCTGTAGCCTACTCCTGGCCCGTACGCTGGCACTGACCCGTGCGTCAGCACGTAGCCTGACGCACCCACGTTTCCGTACCCTCACCTGTGCCCTAAGACTTCCCGTTCCCTAACCCTAACCCTAGCCCTGAATGGAAACCCACCACCAGCCCTAAACCTTACCCCGAAGCCTTAGCCTACTCCTGGCCCGTACGCTGGCACTGACCCGTGCGTCAGCACGTAGCCTGACCCTCCCACGTTTCCGTACCCTCACCGGTGCCCTAAGCCTTGCCGTTCCCTAACCCTAACCCTAACCCGGAACTGAAACCCACCACCAGCCCTACACCTTACCCTACGCCATAGCCTACTCCTGGCCCGTACGCTGGCACTGAACCGTGCGTCAGCACGTAGCCTGACCCTCCAACGTTTCCGTACCCTCACCTGTGCCCTAAGCCTTGCCGTTCCCTAACCCTAACCCTAACCCGGAACGGAAACCCACCACCAGCCCTACAACTTACCCCCAAGCCGTAGCCTACCCTGACCCGTACGCTGGCACTGACACGTGCGTCAGCACGTAGCCTGACACTCCCACGTTTCCGTACCCTCACCTGTGCCCTAAGCCTTGCCGTTCCCTAACCCTAACCCTAGCCCAGAACAGAAACCCACCAGCAGCCCTACACGTTACCCCAAAGCCATAGCTTACTCTTGGCCCGTACGCTGGCAGTGACCCGTGCGTCAGCACGTAGCCTGACCCTCCCACGTTTCCGTACCCTCAACTGTGCCCTAAGGCTTGCCTTTCCCTAACCCTAACCCTAGCTCGGAACGGAAACCCACCACCAGCCCTACACCTTACCCTACGCAGTAGCCTACTCCTGGCCCGTACGCTGTCACTGACCCGTGCGTCAGCACGTAGCCTGGCCCTCCCACGTTTCCGTACCCTCACCTGTGCCCTAAGCCTTGCTGTTCCCTAACCCTAACCCTAGCCTGGAACGGAAACCCACCACCAGCCTTACAACTTAGCCCCAAGCCGTAGGCTATTCCTGGCTCTTACGCTGGCACTGACCCCTGCGTCAGCACGTAGCCTGACCCTCCCACGTTTCCGTACCCTCACCTGTGCCCTAAGCCTTGCCGTTCCGTAACCCTAACCTTAGCCCGGAATGGAAACCCTCCACCAGCCCTAAACCTTACCCTACGCCGTAGCCTACTCCTGGCCCGTACGCTGGCACTGACCCCTCCGTCAGCACGTAGCCTGTCCCTCCCACGTTTCCGTACTCTCACCTGTGCCCTAAGCCTTGCCGTTCCCTAACACTAACCCTAGGCCAGAACGGAAACCCACCACCAGCCCTATACCTTACCCTACGCCGTAGCCTACTCCTGACCCGTACGCTGGCACTGACCCGTCCGTCAGCATGTAGCCTGTCCCTCCCACGTTTCCATACCCTCACCTGTGCCCTAAGCCTTGCCGTCCCCTAACACTAACCCTAGCCCAGTACGGAAACCCACCACAAGCCCTACACCTTACCCTACGCCGTAGCCTACTCCTGGCCCGTACGCTGGCACTGACCTGTGCGTCAGCACGTAGCCTGACCCTCCCACGTTTCCGTACCCTCACCTGTGCCCTAAGCCTTGCCGTTCCCTAACCCTAACCCTAGCCCCGAACGGAAACCCACCACCAGCCCTACACCTTACCCTACGCTGTAGCCTATTCCTGGCCCGTACGCTGGCACTGACCCGTGCGTCAGCACGTAGCCTGACCCTCCCACGTTTCCGTATCCTCACCTGTGCCCTAAGCCTTGCCGTTCCCTAACCCTAACACTAACCCGGAACGGAAACCCACCACCAGCCCTACAAATTACCCCCAAGCCGTAGCCTACTCTGGGCTCGTACGCTGGCACTGACCCGTGCGTCAGCACGTAGCCTGACCCTCCCACGTTTCCGTACCCTCACCTGTGCCCTAAGCCTTGCCGTTCCCTAACCCTAACCCTAGCCCAGAACGGAAACCCACGACCAGCCCTATACCTTACCCTACGCTGTAGCCTACTCCTGGCCCGTACGCTGGCACTGACCCGTGCGTCAGCACGTAGCCTGACCCTCCCACGTTTCCGTACCCTCACCTGTGCCCTAAGCCTTGCCGTTCCCTAACCCTAACCCTAGCCCTGAACGGAAACCCACCACCAGCTCTACACCTTACACTACGCCATAGCCTACTCCTGGCCCGTACGCTGGCACTGACCCGTGCGTCATCACGTAGCCTGACCCACCCACGTTGCCGTACCCTCACCTGTGCCCTAAGCCTTGCCGTTCCCTAACCCTAACCCTAGCCCGGTACGGAAACCCACCACCCGCCCTACACCTTACCCTACGCCGTAGCCTACTCCTGGCCCGTACGCTGGCACTGAGCCGTGCGTCAGCACGTAGCCTGACCCTCCCACGTTTCCGTACCCTCACCTGTGCCCTAAGCCTTGCCGTTCCCTAACCCTAACCCTAGCCCGGAACGGAAACCCACCACCAGCACTACACCTTACCCTACGCCGTAGCCTACTCCTGGCCCGTACGCTGGCACTGACCTGTGTGTAAGCACGTAGCCTGACACTCCCACGTTTCCGTACCTTCACCTGTGCCCTAAGCCTTGCCGTTCCCTAACACAAACCCTAGCCCGGAACGGAAACCCACCACAAACCCTACACCTTACCCTACGCCGTAGCATACTCCTGGCCCGTACGCTTGCACTGACCCTTGCATCAGCACGTAGCCTGACCCTCCCACGTTTCCGTACCCTCAACTGTGCCCTAAGCCTTGCCGTTCCCTAACCCTAACCCTAGCCCGGAACGGAAACCCAGCACCAGCCCTACACCTTACACCCAAGCCGTAGCCTGCTCGTTGCCCGTACGCTGGAACTGACCCGTGCGTCAGCACGTAGCCTGACCCTCCCACGTTTCCGTACCCTCACCTGTGCCCTAAGCCTTGCCGTTCCCTAACCCTAACCCTAGCCCGGAACGGAAACCCACCACCAGCACTACACCTTACCCTACGCCGTAGCCTACTCCTGGCCCGTACGCTGGCACTGACCTGTGTGTCAGCACGTAGCCTGACCCTCCCACGTTTCCGTTCCCTCACCTGTGCCCTAAGCCTTGGCGTTCCCTAAGCCTAACCGTAGCCCGGAACGGAAAGCCACCACCAGCCCTACACCTTAACCTACGCTGTAGCCTACTCCTGGCCCGTACGCTGGCCTGACCCGTGCGTCAGCACGTAGCCTGACCCTCCCAAGTTTCCGTACCCTCACCTGTGCCCTAAGCCTTGCCGTTCCCTAACCCTAACCCTAGCCCGGAAACGAAACCACCACCAGCCCTACACATTACCCCCAAGCCGTAGCCTACTCCTGGCCCGTACGCTGGCACTGACCCGTGCGTCAGCACGTAGCCTGACCCTCCCACGTTTCCGTTCCCTCACCTGTGCCCTAAGCCTTGCCGTTCCCTAACCCTAACCCTAGCCCAGTATGGAAACCCACCACCAGCCCTACACCTTACCCTACACCGTAGCCTACTCCTAGCCCATACGCTGGCACTGACCCGTGCGTCAGCACGTAGCCTGACCCTCCCACGTTTCCTTACCTTCACCTGTGCCCTAAGCCTTGCCGTTCCCTAACCCTAACCCTACCCCGGAACGGAAACCGACCACCAGCCATACACCTTACCCCCAAGCCGTAGCCTGCTCCTGGCCCGTACGCTGGCACTGACCCATGTATCTGCTCGTAGCCTGACCCTCCCACGTTTCCGTACCCTCACCTGTGCCCTAAGACTTGCCGTTCCCTAACCCTAACCCTAGCCCGGAACGGAAAACCGACACCAACACGACACCTTACCCTACGCCGTATCCTAATCCTGGCCCGTACGCCGGCACTGACCTTTGTGTCAGCACGTAGCCTGACACTCCCTCGTTTCCGTACCCTCACCTGTGCCCTAAGCCTTCCCGTTCCCTAACCCTAACCCTAGCCCGGAACGGAAACCCACCACCAACCCTACACCTTACCCTACGCCGTAGCCTACTCCTCGCCCGTACACCGGCACTGACCCGTGCGTCAGCACGTAGCCTGACCCTCCCACGTTTCCGTACCCGCACCTGTGCCCTAAGCCTTGCCGTTCCCTAACCCTAACCCTAGCCCGGAACGGAAACCCACCACCAGCCCTACAGCTTACCCCCAAGCCGTAGCCTGCTCCTGGCCCGTACGCTGGCACTAACCCGTGCGTCAGCACGTAGCCTGACCCTCCCACGTTTCTGTACCCTCACCTGTGCCCTAAGCCTTGCCGTTCCCTAACGCTAACCATAGCCCGGAATGGAAACCGACCACCAGCACTACACCTTACCCTACGCTCTAGCCTACTCCTGGCCCGTACGCTGGCACTGACCCGTGCGTCAGCACGTAGCCTGACCCACCCACGTTTCCGTACCCTCACCTGTGCCCTAAGACTTCCCGTTCCCTAACCCTAACCCTAGCCCGGAATGGAAACCCACCACCAGCCCTAAATCTTACCCCGAAGCCTTAGCCTACTCCTGGCCCGTACGCTGGCACTGACCCGTGCGTCAGCACGTAGCCTGACCCTCCCACGTTTCCGTACCCTCACCTGTGCCCTAATCATTGCCGTTCCCTAACCCTAACCCTAGCCCGCAACGGAAACCCACCACCAGCCCTGCAACTTAGCCCCAAGCCGTAGCCTATTCCTGGCCCGTACGCTGGCACTGACCCCTGCGTCAGCACGTAGCCTGGCCCTCCCACGTTTCCGTACCCTCACCTGTGCCCTAAGCCTTGCCGTTCCCTAACCCTAACCCTAGCCCGGAACGGAAACCCACCACCAGCCGTACACCTTACCCTACGCCGTAGCCTACTCCTGGCCCGTACGCTGGCACTGACCCGTGCATCAGCACGTAACCTGACCCTCCTACGTTTCCGTACCCTTACCTGTGCCCTAAGCCTTGCCGTTCCCTAACCCTAACCCTAGCCCAGTATGGAAACCCACCACCAGCCCTACACCTTACCCTACGCCGTAGCCTACTCCTGGCCCGTACGCTGGCACTGACCCGTGCGTCAGCACGTAGCCTGACCCTCCCACGTTTCCGTACCCTCACCTGTGCCCTAAGTCTTGCCGTTCCCTAACCCTAACCCTAGCCCCTTACGGAAACCCACCAAAAGCCCTACACCTTACCCCCAAGCCGTAGCCTACTCCTGGCCCGTACGCCGGCACTGACCCGTGCGTCAGCACGTAGCCTGACCCTCCCACGTTTCCGTTCCCTCACCTGTGCCCTAAGCCTTGCCGTTCCCTAAGCCTAACCCTAGCCCGGAACGGAAACCCACCACCAGCCCTACACCTTACCCCCAAGCCGTAGCCTACTCCTGGCACGTACGCTGGCACTGACCCGTGCGTTAGCACGTAGCCTGGCCCTCCCACGTTTCCGTATCCTCACCAGTGCCCTAAGCCTTGCCGTTCCCTAACCCTAACCCTACCCCGGAATGGAAACCCACCACCAGCACTAGACCTTACCCTACGCCGTAGCCTACTCCTGGCCCGTACGCTGGCACTGACCTGTGTGTCAGCACGTAGCCTGACCCTCCCACGTTACCGTACCCTCACCTGTGCCCTAAGCCTTGCCGTTCCCTAACCCTAACCCTAGCCCGGAACGGAAACCCACCACAAACCCTACACCTTACCCTACGCCGTAGCCTACTCCTGGCCCGTACGCTGGCACTGACCCTTGCATCAGCACGTAGCCTGAACCTCCCACGTTTCCGTACCCTCAACTGTGCCCTAAGTCTTGCCGTTCCCTAAACCTAACCCTAGCCCGGAACGGAAAAACACCAACAGCCCTACACCTTACCCCCAAGCCGTAGCCTGCTCGTGGCCCGTACGCTGGCACTGACCCCTGCGTCAGCACGTAGCCTGGCCTTGCCACGTTTCCGTACCCTCACCTGTGCCCTAAGCCTTGCCGTTCCCTAACCCTAACCCTAGCCCGGAACGGAAACCCACCACCAGCCCTACACCTTACCCCCAAGCCGTAGCCTACTCCTGGCCCGTACGCTGGCACTGACCTGTGTGTCAGTACGTAGCCTGACCCTCCCACGTTTACGTACCCTCACCTGTGCCCTAAGCCTTGCCGTTCCCTAACCCTAACCCTAGCCCGGAACGGAAATCCACCACCAGCACTACACCTTACCCCCAAGCCGTAGCCTACACCTGGCACGTACGCTGGCACTGACCCGTGAGTCAGCACGTAGCCTGACCCTCCCACTTTTCCGTACCCTCACCTGTGCCCTAAGCCTTGCCGTTCCCTAACCCTAACCCTAGCCCAGAACGGAAACCCATCACCAGCCCTACACCTAACCCTACGCCGTAGCCTACTCCTGGCCCGTACGCTGGCACTGACCCGTGAGTCAGCACGTAGCCTGACCCTCCCACGTTTCCGTACCCTCACCTGTGCCCTAAGCCTTGCCGTTCCCTAACCCTAACCCTAGCCCGGAACGGAAACCCACCACCAGACCTACACCTTACCTCCAAGCTGTAGCCTACTCCTGGCCCGTATGCTGGCACTGACCCGTGCGTCAGCACGTAGCCTGACCCTCCCACGTTTCCGTACCCTCACCTGTGCCCTAAGCCTTGCCGTTCCCTAACCCTAACCCTAGCCCGGAACGGAAACCCAGCACCAGCCCTACAACTTACCCCCAAGCCGTAGCCTACTCCTGGCCCTTACGATGGCACTGACCCATGCGTCAGCACGTAGCCTGACCCTCCCACGTTTCCGTACCCTCACCTGTGCCCTAAGCCTTGCCGTTCCCTAACCCTAACCCTAGCCCGGAACGGAAACCCACCACAAGCCCTACACCTTACCCTACGCCGTTGCATACTCCTGGCCCGTACGCTGGCACTGACCCTTGCATCAGCACGTAGCCTGACCCTCCCACGTTTCCGTACCCTCAACTGTGCCCTAAGCCTTGCCGTTCCCTAACCCTAACCCTAGCCCGGAACGGAAACCCACCACCAGCCCTACACACCTTACCCCCAAGCCGTAGCCTACTCCTGGCCCGTACGCTGGCACTGACCTGTGTGTCAGTACATAGCCTGACCCTCCCACGTTTACGTACCCTCACCTGTGCCCTAAGCCTTGCCGTTCCCTAACCCTAACCCTAGCCCGGAACGGAAACCCACCACCAGCACTACACCTTACCCCCAAGCCGTAGCCTACACCTGGCACGTACGCTGGCACTGACCCGTGCGTTAGCACGTAGCCTGGCCCTCCCACGTTTCCGTATCCTCACCAGTGCCCTAAGCCTTGCCGTTCCCTAACCCTAACCCTAGCCCAGAACGGAAACCCATCACCAGCCCTACACCTAACCCTACGCCGTAGCCTACTCCTGGCCCGTACGCTGGCACTGACCCGTGCATCAGCACGTAGCCTGACCCTCCCACTTTTCCGTACCCTCACCTGTGCCTAAGACTTGCCGTTCCCTAACCCTAACCCTAGCCCGGAATGGAAACCCACCACCAGCCCTACACCTTACCCTACACCGTAGCCTACTCCTGGCCCGTACGCCGGCACTGACCCGTGCGTCAGCACGTAGCCTGACCCTCCCACGTTTCCGTACCCTCACCTGTGCCCTAAGCCTTGCCGTTCCCTAACCCTAACCCTACCCCGGAATGGAAACCCACCACCAGCACTACACCTTACCCTACGCCGTAGCCTACTCCTGGCCCGTACGCTGGCACTGACCTGTGTGTCAGCACGTAGCCTGACCCTCCCACGTTACCGTACCCTCACCTGTGCCCTAAGCCTTGCCGTTCCCTAACCCTAACCCTAGCCCGGAACGGAAACCCACCACAAACCCTACACCTTACCCTACGCCGTAGCCTACTCCTGGCCCGTACGCTGGCACTGACCCTTGCATCAGCACGTAGCCTGAACCTCCCACGTTTCCGTACCCTCAACTGTGCCCTAAGTCTTGCCGTTCCCTAAACCTAACCCTAGCCCGGAACGGAAACACACCAACAGCCCTACACCTTACCCCCAAGCCGTAGCCTGCTCGTGGCCCGTACGCTGGCACTGACCCCTGCGTCAGCACGTAGCCTGGCCTTGCCACGTTTCCGTACCCTCACCTGTGCCCTAAGCCTTGCCGTTCCCTAACCCTAACACTAGCCCGGAACGGAAACCCACCACCAGCCCTACACCTTACCCCCAAGCCGTAGCCTACTCCTGGCCCGTACGCTGGCACTGACCTGTGTGTCAGTACGTAGCCTGACCCTCCCACGTTTACGTACCCTCACCTGTGCCCTAAGCCTTGCCGTTCCCTAACCCTAACCCTAGCCCGGAACGGAAATCCACCACCAGCACTACACCTTACCCCCAAGCCGTAGCCTACACCTGGCACGTACGCTGGCACTGACCCGTGAGTCAGCACGTAGCCTGACCCTCCCACTTTTCCGTACCCTCACCTGTGCCCTAAGCCTTGCCGTTCCCTAACCCTAACCCTAGCCCAGAACGGAAACCCATCACCAGCCCTACACCTAACCCTACGCCGTAGCCTACTCCTGGCCCGTACGCTGGCACTGACCCGTGAGTCAGCACGTAGCCTGACCCTCCCACGTTTCCGTACCCTCACCTGTGCCCTAAGCCTTGCCGTTCCCTAACCCTAACCCTAGCCCGGAACGGAAACCCACCACCAGACCTACACCTTACCTCCAAGCTGTAGCCTACTCCTGGCCCGTATGCTGGCACTGACCCGTGCGTCAGCACGTAGCCTGACCCTCCCACGTTTCCGTACCCTCACCTGTGCCCTAAGCCTTGCCGTTCCCTAACCCTAACCCTAGCCCGGAACGGAAACCCAGCACCAGCCCTACAACTTACCCCCAAGCCGTAGCCTACTCCTGGCCCTTACGATGGCACTGACCCATGCGTCAGCACGTAGCCTGACCCTCCCACGTTTCCGTACCCTCACCTGTGCCCTAAGCCTTGCCGTTCCCTAACCCTAACCCTAGCCCGGAACGGAAACCCACCACAAGCCCTACACCTTACCCTACGCCGTAGCATACTCCTGGCCCGTACGCTGGCACTGACCCTTGCATCAGCACGTAGCCTGACCCTCCCACGTTTCCGTACCCTCAACTGTGCCCTAAGCCTTGCCGTTCCCTAACCCTAACCCTAGCCCGGAACGGAAACCCACCACCAGCCCTACACACCTTACCCCCAAGCCGTAGCCTACTCCTGGCCCGTACGCTGGCACTGACCTGTGTGTCAGTACGTAGCCTGACCCTCCCACGTTTACGTACCCTCACCTGTGCCCTAAGCCTTGCCGTTCCCTAACCCTAACCCTAGCCCGGAACGGAAACCCACCACCAGCACTACACCTTACCCCCAAGCCGTAGCCTACACCTGGCACGTACGCTGGCACTGACCCGTGCGTTAGCACGTAGCCTGGCCCTCCCACGTTTCCGTATCCTCACCAGTGCCCTAAGCCTTGCCGTTCCCTAACCCTAACCCTAGCCCAGAACGGAAACCCATCACCAGCCCTACACCTAACCCTACGCCGTAGCCTACTCCTGGCCCGTACGCTGGCACTGACCCGTGCATCAGCACGTAGCCTGACCCTCCCACTTTTCCGTACCCTCACCTGTGCCTAAGACTTGCCGTTCCCTAACCCTAACCCTAGCCCGGAATGGAAACCCACCACCAGCCCTACACCTTACCCTACGCCGTAGCCTACTCCTAGCCCGTACGCTGGCACTGACACGTGCATCAGCACGTAGCCTGACCCTCCCACGTTTCCGTACCCTCACCTGTGCCCTAAGCCTTGCCGTTCCCTAACCCTAACCCTAGCCCGGTACGGAAACCCTCCACCAGCCCTTCACCTTAACCTACGCCGTAGCCTACTCCTGGCCCGTAACCTGGCACTGACCCCTGCGTCAGCACTTAGCCTGAGCGTCCCACGTTTCCATACACTCACCTGTGCCCTAAGCCTTGCCGTTCCCTAACCCTAACCCTAGCCCGGAACGGAAACATACCACCAGCCCTACACCATACCCCCAAGCCGTAGCCTACTCCTGGCCCGTACGCTGGCACTGACCCGTGCGTCAGCACGTAGCCTGACCCTCCCACGTTTCCATACCCTCACCTGTGCCCTAAGCCTTGCCGTTCCCTAAACCTAACCCTAGCCCGGAACGGAAACCCACCACCAGCCTTACACCTTACCCTACGCCGTAGCCTACTCCTGGCCCGTACGCTGGCACGGAAAAGTGCGTCAGCACGTAGCCTGACCCTCCCACGTTTCCGTACCCTCACCTGTGCCCTAAGCCTTGCCGTTCCCTAACCCTAACCCTAGCCCGGAACGGAAACCCACCACCGGCCCTACACCTTACCCTGCGCCGTAGCCTACTCCTGGCCCGTACGCTGGCACTGACCCGTGAGATAGCACGTAGCCTGACCCTCCCACGTTTCTGTACCCTCACCTGTGCCCTAAGCCTTGCCGTTCCCTAACCCTAACCCTAGCCCGGAACGGAAACCCACCACCAGCACTACACCTTACCCTACGCCGTAGCCTACTCCTGGCCCGTACGCTGGCACTGACCTGTGTGTCAGCACGTAGCCTGACACTCCCACGTTTCCGTACCCTCACCTGTGCCCTAAGCCTTGCCGTTCCCTAACCCTAACCCTAGCCCGGAACGGAAACCCACCACAAACCCTACACCTTACCCTACGCCGTAGCATACTCCTGGCCCGTATGCTGGCACTGACCCTTGCATCAGCACGTAGCCTGACCCTCCCACGTTTCCGTACCCTCAACTGTGCCCTAAGCCTTGCCGTTCCCTAACCCTAACCCTAGCCCGGAACGGAAACCCACCACCAGCCCTACACCTTACCCCCAAGCCGTAGCCTACTCCTGGCCCGTACGCTGGCACTGACCTGTGTGTCAGTACGTAGCCTGACCCTCCCACGTTTACGTACCCTCACCTGTGCCCTAAGCCTTGCCGTTCCCTAACCCTAACCCTAGCCCGGAACGGAAATCCACCACCAGCACTACACCTTACCCCCAAGCCGTAGCCTACACCTGGCACGTACGCTGGCACTGACCCGTGAGTCAGCACGTAGCCTGACCCTCCCACTTTTCCGTACCCTCACCTGTGCCCTAAGCCTTGCCGTTCCCTAACCCTAACCCTAGCCCAGAACGGAAACCCATCACCAGCCCTACACCTAACCCTATGCCGTAGCCTACTCCTGGCCCGTACGCTGGCACTGACCCGTGAGTCAGCACGTAGCCTGACCCTCCCACGTTTCCGTACCCTCACCTGTGCCCTAAGCCTTGCCGTTCCCTAACCCTAACCCTAGCCCGGAACGGAAACCCACCACCAGACCTACACCTTACCTCCAAGCTGTAGCCTACTCCTGGCCCGTATGCTGGCACTGACCCGTGCGTCAGCACGTAGCCTGACCCTCCCACGTTTCCGTACCCTCACCTGTGCCCTAAGCCTTGCCGTTCCCTAACCCTAACCCTAGCCCGGAACAGAAACCCAGCACCAGCCCTACAACTTACCCCCAAGCCGTAGCCTACTCCTGGCCCTTACGATGGCACTGACCCATGCGTCAGCACGTAGCCTGACCCTCCCACGTTTCCGTACCCTCACCTGTGCCCTAAGCCTTGCCGTTCCCTAACCCTAACCCTAGCCCGGAACGGAAACCCACCACAAGCCCTACACCTTACCCTACGCCGTAGCATACTCCTGGCCCGTACGCTGGCACTGACCCTTGCATCAGCACGTAGCCTGACCCTCCCACGTTTCCGTACCCTCAACTGTGCCCTAAGCCTTGCCGTTCCCTAACCCTAACCCTAGCCCGGAACGGAAACCCACCACCAGCCCTACACACCTTACCCCCAAGCCGTAGCCTACTCCTGGCCCGTACGCTGGCACTGACCTGTGTGTCAGTACGTAGCCTGACCCTCCCACGTTTACGTACCCTCACCTGTGCCCTAAGCCTTGCCGTTCCCTAACCCTAACCCTAGCCCGGAACGGAAACCCACCACCAGCACTACACCTTACCCCCAAGCCGTAGCCTACACCTGGCACGTACGCTGGCACTGACCCGTGCGTTAGCACGTAGCCTGGCCCTCCCACGTTTCCGTATCCTCACCAGTGCCCTAAGCCTTGCCGTTCCCTAACCCTAACCCTAGCCCAGAACGGAAACCCATCACCAGCCCTACACCTAACCCTACGCCGTAGCCTACTCCTGGCCCGTACGCTGGCACTGACCCGTGCATCAGCACGTAGCCTGACCCTCCCACTTTTCCGTACCCTCACCTGTGCCTAAGACTTGCCGTTCCCTAACCCTAACCCTAGCCCGGAATGGAAACCCACCACCAGCCCTACACCTTACCCTACGCCGTAGCCTACTCCTAGCCCGTACGCTGGCACTGACACGTGCATCAGCACGTAGCCTGACCCTCCCACGTTTCCGTACCCTCACCTGTGCCCTAAGCCTTGCCGTTCCCTAACCCTAACCCTAGCCCGGTACAGAAACCCTCCACCAGCCCTTCACCTTAACCTACGCCGTAGCCTACTCCTGGCCCGTAACCTGGCACTGACCCCTGCGTCAGCACTTAGCCTGAGCGTCCCACGTTTCCATACACTCACCTGTGCCCTAAGCCTTGCCGTTCCCTAACCCTAACCCTAGCCCGGAACGGAAACATACCACCAGCCCTACACCATACCCCCAAGCCGTAGCCTACTCCTGGCCCGTACGCTGGCACTGACCCGTGCGTCAGCACGTAGCCTGACCCTCCCACGTTTCCATACCCTCACCTGTGCCCTAAGCCTTGCCGTTCCCTAAACCTAACCCTAGCCCGGAACGGAAACCCACCACCAGCCTTACACCTTACCCTACGCCGTAGCCTACTCCTGGCCCGTACGCTGGCACGGAAAAGTGCGTCAGCACGTAGCCTGACCCTCCCACGTTTCCGTACCCTCACCTGTGCCCTAAGCCTTGCCGTTCCCTAACCCTAACCCTAGCCCGGAACGGAAACCCACCACCGGCCCTACACCTTACCCTGCGCCGTAGCCTACTCCTGGCCCGTACGCTGGCACTGACCCGTGAGATAGCACGTAGCCTGACCCTCCCACGTTTCTGTACCCTCACCTGTGCCCTAAGCCTTGCCGTTCCCTAACCCTAACCCTAGCCCGGAACGGAAACCCACCACCAGCCCTACACCTTACCCTACGCCGTAGCCTACTCCTGGCCCGTACGCTTGCACTGACCCGTGAGTCAGCACGTAGCCTGACCCTCCCACGTTTCCGTACCCTCACCTGTGCCCTAAGCCTTGCCGTTCCCTAACCCTAACCCTAGCCCGGAACGGAAACCCACCACCAGACCTACACCTTACCTCCAAGCTGTAGCCTACTCCTGGCCCGTATGCTGGCACTGACCCGTGCGTCAGCACGTAGCCTGACCCTCCCACGTTTCCGTACCCTCACCTGTGCCCTAAGCCTTGCCGTTCCCTAACCCTAACCCTAGCCCGGAACGGAAACCCAGCACCAGCCCTACAACTTACCCCCAAGCCGTAGCCTACTCCTGGCCCGTACGATGGCACTGACCCATGCGTCAGCACGTAGCCTGACCCTCCCACGTTTCCGTACCCTCACCTTTGCCCTAAGCCTTGCCGTTCCCTAACCCTAACCCTAGCCCGGAACGGAAACCCACCACAAGCCCTACACCTTACCCTACGCCGTAGCATACTCCTGGCCCGTACGCTGGCACTGACCCTTGCATCAGCACGTAGCCTGACCCTCCCACGTTTCCGTACCCTCAACGGTGCCCTAAGCCTTGCCGATCCCTAACCCTAACCCTAGCCCGGAACGGAAACCCACCACCAGCCCTACACACCTTACCCCCAAGCCGTAGCCTACTCCTGGCCCGTACGCTGGCACTGACCTGTGTGTCACTACGTAGCCTGACCCTCCCACGTTTACGTACCCTCACCTGTGCCCTAAGCCTTGCCGTTCCCTAACCCTAACCCTAGCCCGGAACGGAAACCCACCACCAGCACTACACCTTACCCCCAAGCCGTAGCCTACACCTGGCACGTACGCTGGCACTGACCCGTGCGTTAGCACGTAGCCTGGCCCTCCCACGTTTCCGTATCCTCACCAGTGCCCTAAGCCTTGCCGTTCCCTAACCCTAACCCTAGCCCAGAACGGAAACCCATCACCAGCCCTACACCTAACCCTACGCCGTAGCCTACTCCTGGCCCGTACGCTGGCACTGACCCGTGCATCAGCACGTAGCCTGACCCTCCCACTTTTCCATACCCTCACCTGTGCCTAAGACTTGCCGTTCTCTAACCCTAACCCTAGCCCGGAATGGAAACCCACCACCAGCCCTACACCTTACCCTACGCCGTAGCCTACTCCTGGCCCGTACGCTGGCACTGACACGTGCATCAGCACGTAGCCTGACCCTCCCACGTTTCCGTACCCTCACCTGTGCCCTAAGCCTTGCCGTTCCCTAACCCTAACCCTAGCCCGGTACGGAAAACCTCCACCAGCCCTTCAACTTAACCTACGCCGTAGCCTACTCCTGGCCCGTAACCTGGCACTGACCCCTGCGTCAGCACTTAGCCTGAGCGTCCCACGTTTCCATACACTCACCTGTGCCCTAAGCCTTGCCGTTCCCTAACCCTAACCACAGCCCGGAACGGAAACCTACCACCAGCCCTACACCATACCCCCAAGCCGTAGCCTACTCCTGGCCCGTACGCTGGCACTGACCCGTGCGTCAGCACGTAGCCTGATCCTCCCACGTTTCCGTACCCTCACCCGTGCCCTAAGCCTTGCCGTTCCCTAAACCTAACCCTAGCCCGGAACGGAAACCCACCACCAGCCTTAGACCTTACCCTACGCCGTAGCCTACTCCTGGCCCGTACGCTGGCACGGAAAAGTGCGTCAGCACGTAGCCTGACCCTCCCACGTTTCCGTACCCTCACCTGTGCCCTAAGCCTTGCCGTTCCCTAACCCTAACCCTAGCCCAGAACGGAAACCCACCACCGGCCCTACACCTTACCCTGCGCCGTAGCCTACTCCTGGCCCGTACGCTGGCACTGACCCGTGAGATAGCACGTAGCCTGACCCTCCCACGTTTCTGTACCCTCACCTGTGCCCTAAGCCTTGCCGTTCCCTAACCCTAACCCTAGCCCGGAACGGAAACCCACCACCAGCCCTAAACCTTACACTACGCCGTAGCCTACTCCTGGCCCGTACGCTGGCACTGACCCGTGAGTCAGCACGTAGCCTGACCCTCCCACGTTTCCGTACCCTCACCTGTGCCCTAAGCCTTGCCGTTTCCTAACACTAACCCTAGCCCGGAACGGAAACCCACCACCAGACCTACACCTTTCCTCCAAGCTGTAGCCTACTCATGGCCCGTATGCTGGCACTGACCCGTGCGTCAACACGTAGCCTGACACTCCCACGTTTCCGTACCCTCACCTGTGCCCTAAGCCTTGCCGTTCCCTAACCCTAACCCTAGCCCGGAACGGAAACCCAGCACCAGCCCTACAACTTACCCCCAAGCCATAGCCTACTCCTGGCCCGTACGATGGCACTGACCCATGCGTCAGCACGTAGCCTGACCCTCCCACGTTTCCGTACCCTCACCTGTGCCCTAAGCCTTGCCGTTCCCTAACCCTAACCCTAGCCCGGAACGGAAACCCACCACAAGCCCTACACCTTACCCTACGCCGTAGCCTACTCCTGGCCCATACGCTGGCACTGACCCGTGCGTCAGCACGTAGCCTGACCCTCCCCCGTTTCCGTACCCTCACCTGTGCCCTAAGCCTTGCCGTTTCCTAACACTAACCCTAGCCCGGAACGGAAACCCACCACCAGACCTACACCTTTCCTCCAAGCTGTAGCCTACTCATGGCCCGTATGCTGGCACTGACCCGTGCGTCAACACGTAGCCTGACACTCCCACGTTTCCGTACCCTCACCTGTGCCCTAAGCCTTGCCGTTCCCTAACCCTAACCCTAGCCCGGAACGGAAACCCACCACCAGCCCTACACCTTACCCTACGCAGTAGCCTACTCCTGGCCCGTACGCTGTCACTGACCCGTGCGTCAGCACGTAGCCTGGCCCTCCCACGTTTCCGTACCCTCACCTGTGCCCTAAGCCTTGCTGTTCCCTAACCCTAACCCTAGCCCGGAACGGAAACCCACCACCAGCCCTACAACTTAGCCCCAAGCCGTAGGCTATTCCTGGCTCGTACGCTGGCACTGACCCCTGCGTCAGCACGTAGCCTGACCCTCCCACGTTTCCGTACCCTCACCTGTGCCCTAAGCCTTGCCGTTCCGTAACCCTAACCTTAGCCCGGAATGGAAACCCTCCACCAGCCCTACACCTTACCCTACGCCGTAGCCTACTCCTGGCCCGTACGCTGGCACTGACCCCTCCGTCAGCACGTAGCCTGTCCCTCCCACGTTTCCGTACCCTCACCTGTGCCCTAAGCCTTGCCGTCCCCTAACACTAACCCTAGCCCAGAACGGAAACCCACCACAAGCCCTACACCTTACCCTACGCCGTAGCCTACTCCTGGCCCGTACGCTGGCACTGACCCGTGCGTCAGCACGTAGCCTGACCCTCCCACGTTTCCGTACCCTCACCTGTGCCCTAATCATTGCCGTTCCCTAACCCTAACCCTAGCCCGCAACGGAAACCCACCACCAGCCCTACACCTTACCCTACGCCGTAGCCTATTCCTAGCCCATAGGCTGGCACTGACCCGTGCGTCAGCACGTAGCCTGACCCTCCCACGTTTCCGTACCCTCACCGGTGCCCTAAGCCTTGCCGTTCCCTAACCCTAACCCTAGCCCGGAACTGAAACCCACCACCAGCCCTACACCTTACCCTACGCCGTAGCCTACTCCTGGCCCGTACGCTGGCACTGACCCGTGCGTCAGCACGTAGCCTGACCCTCCAACGTTTCCGTACCCTCACCTGTGCCCTAAGCCTTGCCGTTCCCTAACCCTAACCCTAACCCGGAACGGAAACCCACCACCAGCCCTGCAACTTAGCCCCAAGCCGTAGCCTATTCCTGGCCCGTACGCTGGCACTGACCCCTGCGTCAGCACGTAGCCTGGCCCTCCCACGTTTCCGTACCCTCACCTGTGCCCTAAGACTTGCCGTTCCCTAACCCTAACCCTAGACCGGAACGGAAACCCACCACCTGCCGTACACCTTACCCTACGCCGTAGCCTACTTCTGGCCCGTACGCTGGCACTGACCCGTGCGTCAGCACGTAGCCTGACCCTCCCAAGTTTCCGTACCCTCACCTGTGCCCTAAGCCTTGCCGTTCCCTAACCCTAACCCTAGCCCGAAAACGAAACCACCAGCCGCCCTACACCTTACCCCCACGCCGTAGCCTACTCCTGGCCCGTACGCTGGCACTGACCCGTGCGTCAGCACGTAGCCTGACCCTCCCACGTTTCCGTTCCCTCACCTGTGCCCTAAGCCTTGCCGTTCCCTAACCCTAACCCTAGCCCAGTATGGAAACCCACCACCAGCCCTACACCTTACCCCCAAGCCGTAGCCTGCTCGTGGCCCTTACGCTGGCACTGTCCCGTGCGTCAGCACGTAGCCTGACACTCCCACGTTTCCGTACCCTCACCTGTGCCCTAAGCCTTGCCGTTCCCTAACCCTAACCCTAACCCGGAACGGAAACCCACCACCAGCCCTACAACTTACCCCAAAGCCGTAGCCTACCCTGACCCGTACGCTGGCACTGACACGTGCGTCAGCACGTAGCCTGACCCTCCCACGTTTCCGTACCCTCACCTGTGCCCTAAGACTTGCCGTTCCCTAACCCTAACCCTAGCCCGGAACGGAAACCCACCACCAACCCTACACCTTACCCTACACCGTAGCCTACTCCTGGCCCATACGCCGGCACTGACCCGTGCGTCAGCACGTAGCCTGACCCTCCCACGTTTCCGTACCCTCAACTGTGCCGTAAGCCTTGCCGTTCCCTAAGCCTAACCCTAGCCCGAAACGGAAACCCACCACCAGCCCTAAACCTTACCCTACACCGTAGCCTACTCCTGGCCCATACACCGGCACTGACACGTGCGTCAGCATGTAGCCTGACCCTCCCACGTTTCCGTTCCCTCACCTGTGCCCTAAGCCTTGCCGTTCCCTAAACCTAACCCTAGCCCAGTATGGAAACCCACCACCAGCCCTACACCTTACCCTACACCGTAGCCTACTCCTGGCCCGTACGCCGGCACTGACCCGTGCATCAGCACGTAGCCTGACCCTACCACGTTTCCGTAACCTCAACTGTGCCGTAAGCCTTGCCGTTCCCTAACCCTAACCCTAGCCCAGAACGGAAACCCACCACCAGCCCTACACCTTACCCCCAAGCTGTAGCCTGCTCGTGGCCCGTACGCTGGCACTGACACGTGCGTCAGCACGTAGCCTGACCCTCCCACGTTTCCGTACCCTCACCTGTGCCCTAAGCCTTGCCGTTCCCTAACCCTAACCCTAGCCCGGAACGGAAACCCACCACCAGCACTACACCTTACCCTACGCCGTAGCCTACTCCTGGCCCGTACGCTGGCACTGACCTGTGTGTCAGCACGTAGCCTGACCCTCCCACGTTTCCGTACCCTCACCTGTGCCCTAAGCCTTGCCGTTCCCTAACCCTAACCCTAGCCCGGAACGGAAACCCACCACAAACCCTACACCTTACCCTACGCCGTAGCCTACTCCTGGCCCGTACGCTGGCACTGACCCTTGCATCAGCACGTAGCCTGAACCTCCCACGTTTCCGTACCCTCAACTGTGCCCTAAGTCTTGCCGTTCCCTAACCCTAACCCTAGCCCGGAACGGAAACACACCACCAGCCCTACACCTTACCCCCAAGCCGTAGCCTGCTCGTGGCCCGTACGCTGGCACTGACCCCTGCGTCAGCACGTAGCCTGGCCTTGCCACGTTTCCGTACCCTCACCTGTGCCCTAAGCCTTGCCGTTCCCTAACCCTAACCCTAGCCCGGAACGGAAACCCACCACCAGCACTACACCTTACCCTACGCCGTAGCCTACTCCTGGCCCGTACGCTGGCACTGACCTGTGTGTCAGCACGTAGCCTGACACTCCCACGTTTCCGTACCCTCACCTGTGCCCTAAGCCTTGCCGTTCCCTAACCCTAACCCTAGCCCGGAACGGAAACCCACCACAAACCCTACACCTTACCCTACGCAGTAGCATACTCCTGGCCCGTACGCTGGCACTGACCATTGCATCAGCACGTAGCCTGACCCTCCCACGTTTCCGTACCCTCACCTGTGCCCTAAGCCTTGCCGTTCCCTAACCCTAACCCTAGCCCGGTACGGAAACCCTCCACCAGCCCTTCACCTTAACCTACGCCGTAGCCTACTCCTGGCCCGTAACCTGGCACTGAACCCTGCGTCAGCACGTAGCCTGAGCCTCCCACGTTTCCATACACTCACCTGTGCCCTAAGCCTTGCCGTTCCCTAACCCTAACCCTACCCCGGAACGGAAACCTACCACCAGCCCTACAGCATACCCCCAAGCCGTAGCCTACTCCGGGCCCGTACGCTGGCACTGACCCGTGCGTCAGCACGTAGCCTGACCCTCCCACGTTTCCGTACCCTCACCTGTGCCCTAAGCCTTGCCGTTCCCTAAACCTAACCCTAGCCCGGAACGGAAACCCACCACCAGCCTTACACCTTACCCTACGCCGTAGCCTACTCCTGGCCCGTACGCTGGCACGGAAAAGTGCGTCAGCACGTAGCCTGACCCTCCCACGATTCCGTACCCTCACCTGTGCCCTAAGCCTTGCCGTTCCCTAACCCTAACCCTAGCCTGGAACGGAAACCCACCACCGGCCCTACACCTTACCCTGCGCCGTAGCCTACACCTGGCCCGTACGCTGGCACTGACCCGTGAGATAGCACGTAGCCTGACCCTCCCACGTTTCTGTACCCTCACCTGTGCCCTAAGCCTTGCCGTTCCCTAACCCTAACCCTAGCCCGGAACGGAAACCCACCACCAGACCTACACCTTACCTCCAAGCTGTAGCCTACTCCTGGCCCGTATGCTGGCACTGACCCGTGCGTCAGCACGTAGCCTGACCCTCCCACGTTTCCGTACCCTCACCTGTGCCCTAAGCCTTGCCGTTCCCTAACCCTAACCCTAGCCCGGAACGGAAACCCAGCACCAGCCCTACAACTTACCCCCAAGCCGTAGCCTACTCCTGGCCCGTACGATGGCACTGACCCATGCGTCAGCACGTAGCCTGACCCTCCCACGTTTCCGTACCCTCACCTGTGCCCTAAGCCTTGCCGTTCCCTAACCCTAACCCTAGCCCGGAACGGAAACCCACCACAAGCCCTACACCTTACCCTACGCCGTAGCATACTCCTGGCCCGTACGCTGGCACTGACCCTTGCATCAGCACGTAGCCTGACCCTCCCACGTTTCCGTACCCTCAACTGTGCCCTAAGCCTTGCCGTTCCCTAACCCTAACCCTAGCCCGGAACGGAAACCCACCACCAGCCCTACACACCTTACCCCCAAGCCGTAGCCTACTCCTGGCCCGTACGCTGGCACTGACCTGTGTGTCAGTACGTAGCCTGACCCTCCCACGTTTACGTACCCTCACCTGTGCCCTAAGCCTTGCCGTTCCCTAACCCTAACCCTAGCCCGGAACGGAAACCCACCACCAGCACTACACCTTACCCCCAAGCCGTAGCCTACACCTGGCCCGTACGCTGGCACTGACCCGTGCGTCAGCACGTAGCCTGACCCTCCCACGTTTCCGTACCCTCACCTGTGCCCTAAGCCTTGCCGTTCCCTAACCCTAACCCTAGCCCCGAACGGAAAACCACCACCAGCCCTACACCTTACCCTACGCCGTAGCCTACTCCTGGCCCGTACGCTGGCACTGACCCGTGCGTCAGCACGTAGCCTGACCCTCCCACGTTTCCGTACCCTCACCTGTGTCCTAAGCCTTGCCGTTCCCTAACCCTAACCCTAGCCCGGAACGGAAAACTACCACCAGCCCTACAAATTACCCCCAAGCCGTAGCCTACTCCGGGCTCGTACGCTGGCACTGACCCGTGCGTCAGCACGTAGCCTGACCCCCCCACGTTTCCGTACCCTCACCTGTGCCCTAAGCCTTGCCGTTCCCTAACAATAACCCTAGCCCGGAACGGAAACCCACGACCAGCCCTATACCTTACCCTACGCCGTAGCCTACTCCTGGCCCGTACGCTGGCACTGACCCGTGCGTCAGCACGTAGCCTGACCCTCCCACGTTTCTGTACCCTCACCTGTGCCCTAAGCCTTGCCGTTCCCTAACCCTAACCCTAGCCCGGAACGGAAACCCACCACCAGCTCTACACCTTACACTACGCCATAGCCTACTCCTGGCCCGTACGCTGGCACTGACCCGTGCGTCATCACGTAGCCTGACCCACCCACGTTGCCGTACCCTCACCTGTGCCCTAAGCCTTGCCGTTCCCTAACCCTAACCCTAGCCCGGTACGGAAACCCACCACCCGCCCTACACCTTACCCTAGGCCGTAGCCTACTCCTGGCCCGTACGCTGGCACTGAGCCGTGCGTCAGCACGTAGCCTGACCCTCCCACGTTTCCGTACCCTCACCTGTGCCCTAAGCCTTGCCGTTCCCTAACCCTAACCCTAGCCCGGAACGGAAACCCACCACCAGCACTACACCTTACCCTACGCCGTAGCCTACTCCTGGCCCGTACGCTGGCACTGACCTGTGTGTCAGCACGTAGCCTGACACTCCCACGTTTCCGTACCTTCACCTGTGCCCTAAGCCTTGCCGTTCCCTAACCCTAACCCTAGCCCGGAACGGAAACCCACCACAAACCCTACACCTTACCCTACGCCGTAGCATACTCCTGGCCCGTACGCTTGCACTGACCCTTGCATCAGCACGTAGCCTGACCCTCCCACGTTTCCGTACCCTCAACTGTGCCCTAAGCCTTGCCGTTCCCTAACCCTAACCCTAGCCCGGAACGGAAACCCACCACCAGCCCTACACCTTAACCTACGCTGTAGCCTACTCCTGGCCCGTATGTTGGCACTGACCCGTGCGTCAGCACGTAGCCTGACCCTCCCAAGTTTCCGTACCCTCACCTGTGCCCTATGCCTTGCCGTTCCCTAACCCTAACCCTAGCCCGGAAACGAAACCACCACCAGCCCTACACCTTACCCCCAAGCCGTAGCCTACTCCTGGCCCGTACGCTGGCACTGACCCGTGCGTCAGCACATAGCCTGACCCTCCCACGTTTCCGTTCCCTCACCTGTGCCCTAAGCCTTGCCGTTCCCTAACCCTAACCCTAGCCCAGTATGGAAACCCACCACCAGCCCTACAACTTACCCACAAGCCGTAGCCTACCCTGACCCGTACGCTGGCACTGACACGTGCGTCAGCACGTAGCCTGACACTCCCACGTTTCCGTACCCTCACCTGTGCCCTAAGCCTTGCCGTTCCCTAACCCTAACCCTAGCCCAGAACAGAAACCCACCAGCAGCCCTACACGTTACCCCAAAGCCATAGCTTACTCCTGGCCCGTACGCTGGCACTGACCCGTGCGTCAGCACGTAGCCTGACCCTCCTACGTTTCCGTACCCTCACCTGTGCCCTAAGCCTTGCCGTTCCCTAACCCTAACCCTAGCCCGGAACGGAAACCCACCACCAGCCCTGCAACTTAGCCCCAAGCCGTAGCCTATTCCTGGCCCGTACGCTGGCACTGACCCCTGCGTCAGCACGTAGCCTGGCCCTCCCACGTTTCCGTACCCTCACCTGTGCCCTAAGACTTGCCGTTCCCTAACCCTAACCCTAGACCGGAACGGAAACCCACCACCTGCCGTAAACCTTACCCTACGCTGTAGCCTACTTCTGGCCCGTACGCTGGCACTGACCCGTGCGTCAGCACGTAGCCTGACCCTCCCAAGTTTCCGTACCCTCACCTGTGCCCTAAGCCTTGCCGTTCCCTAACCCTAACCCTAGCCCGGAACGGAAACCCACCACCAGACCTACACCTTACCTCCAAGCTGTAGCCTACTCCTGGCCCGTATGCTGGCACTGACCCGTGCGTCAGCACGTAGCCTGACCCTCCCACGTTTCCGTACCCTCACCTGTGCCCTAAGCCTTGCCGTTCCCTAACCCTAACCCTAGCCCGGAACGGAAACCCAGCACCAGCCCTACAACTTACCCCCAAGCCGTAGCCTACTCCTGGCCCGTACGATGGCACTGACCCATGCGTCAGCACGTAGCCTGACCCTCCCACGTTTCCGTACCCTCACCTGTGCCCTAAGCCTTGCCGTTCCCTAACCCTAACCCTAGCCCGGAACGGAAACCCACCACAAGCCCTACACCTTACCCTACGCCGTAGCATACTCCTGGCCCGTACGCTGGCACTGACCCTTGCATCAGCACGTAGCCTGACCCTCCCACGTTTCCGTACCCTCAACTGTGCCCTAAGCCTTGCCGTTCCCTAACCCTAACCCTAGCCCGGAACGGAAACCCAACACCAGCCCTACACACCTTACCCCCAAGCCGTAGCCTACTCCTGGCCCGTACGCTGGCACTGACCTGTGTGTCAGTACGTAGCCTGACCCTCCCACGTTTACGTACCCTCACCTGTGCCCTAAGCCTTGCCGTTCCCTAACCCTAACCCTAGCCCGGAACGGAAACCCACCACCAGCACTACACCTTACCCCCAAGCCGTAGCCTACACCTGGCCCGTACGCTGGCACTGACCCGTGCGTCAGCACGTAGCCTGACCCTCCCACGTTTCCGTACCCTCACCTGTGCCCTAAGCCTTGCCGTTCCCTAACCCTAACCCTAGCCCCGAACGGAAAACCACCACCAGCCCTACACCTTACCCTACGCCGTAGCCTACTCCTGGCCCGTACGCTGGCACTGACCCGTGCGTCAGCACGTAGCCTGACCCTCCCACGTTTCCGTACCCTCACCTGTGCCCTAAGCCTTGCCGTTCCCTAACCCTAACCCTAGCCCGGAACGGAAAACCACCACCAGCCCTACAAATTACCCCCAAGCCGTAGCCTACTCCGGGCTCGTACGCTGGCACTGACCCGTGCGTCAGCACGTAGCCTGACCCTCCCACGTTTCCGTACCCTCACCTGTGCCCTAAGCCTTGCCGTTCCCTAACAATAACCCTAGCCCGGAACGGAAACCCACGACCAGCCCTATACCTTACCCTACGCCGTAGCCTACTCCTGGCCCGTACGCTGGCACTGACCCGTGCGTCAGCACGTAGCCTGACCCTCCCACGTTTCTGTACCCTCACCTGTGCCCTAAGCCTTGCCGTTCCCTAACCCTAACCCTAGCCCGGAACGGAAACCCACCACCAGCTCTACACCTTACACTACGCCATAGCCTACTCCTGGCCCGTACGCTGGCACTGACCCGTGCGTCATCACGTAGCCTGACCCACCCACGTTGCCGTACCCTCACCTGTGCCCTAAGCCTTGCCGTTCCCTAACCCTAACCCTAGCCCGGTTGGAAACCCACCACCCGCCCTACACCTTACCCTACGCCGTAGCCTACTACTGGCCCGTACGCTGGCACTGAGCCGTGCGTCAGCACGTAGCCTGACCCTCCCACGTTTCCGTACCCTCACCTGTGCCCTAAGCCTTGCCGTTCCCTAACCCTAACCCTAGCCCGGAACGGAAACCCACCACCAGCACTACACCTTACCCTACGCCGTAGCCTACTCCTGGCCCGTACGCTGGCACTGACCTGTGTGTCAGCACGTAGCCTGACACTCCCACGTTTCCGTACCTTCACCTGTGCCCTAAGCCTTGCCGTTCCCTAACCCTAACCCTAGCCCGGAACGGAAACCCACCACAAACCCTACACCTTACCCTACGCCGTAGCATACTCCTGGCCCGTACGCTTTCACTGACCCTTGCATCAGCACGTAGCCTGACCCTCCCACGTTTCCGTACCCTCAACTGTGCCCTAAGCCTTGCCGTTCCCTAACCCTAACCCTAGCCCGGAACGGAAACCCACCACCAGCCCTACACCTTACCCCCAAGCCGTAGCCTGCTCGTTGCCCGTACGCTGGCACTGACCCGTGCGTCAGCACGTAGCCTGACCCTCCCACGTTTCCGTACCCTCACCTGTGCCCTAAGCCTTGCCGTTCCCTAACCCTAACCCTAGCCCGGAATGGAAACCCACCACCAGCACTACACCTTACCCTACGCCGTAGCCTACTCCTGGCCCGTACGCTGGCACTGACCTGTGTGTCAGCACGTAGCCTTACCCTCCCACGTTTCCGTTCCCTCACCTGTGCCCTAAGCCTTGGCGTTCCCTAAGCCTAACCGTAGCCCGGAACGGAAACCCACCACCAGCCCTACACCTTAACCTACGCTGTAGCCTACTCCTGGCCCGTACGTTGGCACTGACCCGTGCGTCAGCACGTAGCCTGACCCTCCCAAGTTTCCGTACCCTCACCTGTGCCCTATGCCTTGCCGTTCCCTAACCCTAACCCTAGCCCGGAAACGAAACCACCACCAGCCCTACACCTTACCCCAAAGCCGTAGCCTACGCCTGGCCCGTACGCTGGCACTGACCCGTGCGTCAGCACGTAGCCTGACCCTCCCACGTTTCCGTTCCCTCACCTGTGCCCTAAGCCTTGCCGTTCCCTAACCCTAACCCTAGCCCAGTATGGAAACCCACCACCAGCCCTACAACTTACCCTACACCGTAGCCTACTCCTAGCCCATACGCTGGCACTGACCCGTGCGTCAGCACGTAGCCTGACCCTCCCACATTTCCGTACCCTCACCTGTGCCCTAAGCCTTGCCGTTCCCTAACCCTAACCCTAGCCCGGAACGGAAACCGACCACCAGACATACACCTTACCCCCAAGCCGTAGCCTGCTCCTGGCCCGTACGCTGGCACTGACCCATGTGTCTGCACGTAGCCTGACCCTCCCACGTTTCCGTACCCTCACCTGTGCCCTAAGACTTGCCGTTCCCTAACCCTAACCCTAGCCCGGAACGGAAAACCGCCACCAACACTACACCTTACCCTACGCCGTATCCTACTCCTGGCCCGTACGCTGGCACTGACCTGTGTGTCAGCACGTAACCTGACACTCCCTCGTTTCCGTACCCTCACATGTGCCCTAAGCCTTCCCGTTCCCTAACCCTAACCCTAGCCCGGAACGGAAACCCACCACCAACCCTACACCTTAACCTACGCCGTAGCCTACTCCTGGCCCGTACACCGGCACTGACCCGTGCGTCAGCACGTAGCCTGACCCTCCCACGTTTCCGTACCCGCACCTGTGCCCTAAGCCTTGCCGTTCCCTAACCCTAACCCTAGCCCGGAAAGGAAACCCACCACCAGCCCTACACCTTACCCCCAAGCCGTAGCCTACTCCTGGCCCGTACGCTGGCACTGACCCGTGCGTCAGCACGTAGCCTGACCCACCCACGTTTCCGTACCCTCACCTGTGCCCTAAGACTTCCCGTTCCCTAACCCTAACCCTAGCCCGGAATGGAAACCCACCACCAGCCCTAAACCTTACCCCGAAGCCTTAGCCTACTCCTGGCCCGTACGCTGGCACTGACCCGTGCGTCAGCACGTAGCCTGACCCTCCCACGTTTCCGTACCCTCACCTGTGCCCTAAGCCTTGCCGTTCCCTAACCCTAACCCTAGCCCAGAACAGAAACCCACCAGCAGCCCTACACGTTACCCCAAAGCCATAGCTTACTCCTGGCCCGTACGCTGGCACTGACCCGTGCGTCAGCACGTAGCCTGACCCTCCTACGTTTCCGTACCCTCACCTGTGCCCTAAGCCTTGCCGTTCCCTAACCCTAACCCTAGCCCGGAACGGAAACCCACCACCAGCCCTGCAACTTAGCCCCAAGCCGTAGCCTATTCCTGGCCCGTACGCTGGCACTGACCCCTGCGTCAGCACGTAGCCTGGCCCTCCCACGTTTCCGTACCCTCACCTGTGCCCTAAGACTTGCCGTTCCCTAACCCTAACCCTAGACCGGAACGGAAACCCACCACCTGCCGTAAACCTTACCCTACGCTGTAGCCTACTTCTGGCCCGTACGCTGGCACTGACCCGTGCGTCAGCACGTAGCCTGACCCTCCCAAGTTTCCGTACCCTCACCTGTGCCCTAAGCCTTGCCGTTCCCTAACCCTAACCCTAGCCCGGAACGGAAACCCACCACCAGACCTACACCTTACCTCCAAGCTGTAGCCTACTCCTGGCCCGTATGCTGGCACTGACCCGTGCGTCAGCACGTAGCCTGACCCTCCCACGTTTCCGTACCCTCACCTGTGCCCTAAGCCTTGCCGTTCCCTAACCCTAACCCTAGCCCGGAACGGAAACCCAGCACCAGCCCTACAACTTACCCCCAAGCCGTAGCCTACTCCTGGCCCGTACGATGGCACTGACCCATGCGTCAGCACGTAGCCTGACCCTCCCACGTTTCCGTACCCTCACCTGTGCCCTAAGCCTTGCCGTTCCCTAACCCTAACCCTAGCCCGGAACGGAAACCCACCACAAGCCCTACACCTTACCCTACGCCGTAGCATACTCCTGGCCCGTACGCTGGCACTGACCCTTGCATCAGCACGTAGCCTGACCCTCCCACGTTTCCGTACCCTCAACTGTGCCCTAAGCCTTGCCGTTCCCTAACCCTAACCCTAGCCCGGAACGGAAACCCAACACCAGCCCTACACACCTTACCCCCAAGCCGTAGCCTACTCCTGGCCCGTACGCTGGCACTGACCTGTGTGTCAGTACGTAGCCTGACCCTCCCACGTTTACGTACCCTCACCTGTGCCCTAAGCCTTGCCGTTCCCTAACCCTAACCCTAGCCCGGAACGGAAACCCACCACCAGCACTACACCTTACCCCCAAGCCGTAGCCTACACCTGGCCCGTACGCTGGCACTGACCCGTGCGTCAGCACGTAGCCTGACCCTCCCACGTTTCCGTACCCTCACCTGTGCCCTAAGCCTTGCCGTTCCCTAACCCTAACCCTAGCCCCGAACGGAAAACCACCACCAGCCCTACACCTTACCCTACGCCGTAGCCTACTCCTGGCCCGTACGCTGGCACTGACCCGTGCGTCAGCACGTAGCCTGACCCTCCCACGTTTCCGTACCCTCACCTGTGCCCTAAGCCTTGCCGTTCCCTAACCCTAACCCTAGCCCGGAACGGAAAACCACCACCAGCCCTACAAATTACCCCCAAGCCGTAGCCTACTCCGGGCTCGTACGCTGGCACTGACCCGTGCGTCAGCACGTAGCCTGACCCTCCCACGTTTCCGTACCCTCACCTGTGCCCTAAGCCTTGCCGTTCCCTAACAATAACCCTAGCCCGGAACGGAAACCCACGACCAGCCCTATACCTTACCCTACGCCGTAGCCTACTCCTGGCCCGTACGCTGGCACTGACCCGTGCGTCAGCACGTAGCCTGACCCTCCCACGTTTCTGTACCCTCACCTGTGCCCTAAGCCTTGCCGTTCCCTAACCCTAACCCTAGCCCGGAACGGAAACCCACCACCAGCTCTACACCTTACACTACGCCATAGCCTACTCCTGGCCCGTACGCTGGCACTGACCCGTGCGTCATCACGTAGCCTGACCCACCCACGTTGCCGTACCCTCACCTGTGCCCTAAGCCTTGCCGTTCCCTAACCCTAACCCTAGCCCGGTTGGAAACCCACCACCCGCCCTACACCTTACCCTACGCCGTAGCCTACTACTGGCCCGTACGCTGGCACTGAGCCGTGCGTCAGCACGTAGCCTGACCCTCCCACGTTTCCGTACCCTCACCTGTGCCCTAAGCCTTGCCGTTCCCTAACCCTAACCCTAGCCCGGAACGGAAACCCACCACCAGCACTACACCTTACCCTACGCCGTAGCCTACTCCTGGCCCGTACGCTGGCACTGACCTGTGTGTCAGCACGTAGCCTGACACTCCCACGTTTCCGTACCTTCACCTGTGCCCTAAGCCTTGCCGTTCCCTAACCCTAACCCTAGCCCGGAACGGAAACCCACCACAAACCCTACACCTTACCCTACGCCGTAGCATACTCCTGGCCCGTACGCTTTCACTGACCCTTGCATCAGCACGTAGCCTGACCCTCCCACGTTTCCGTACCCTCAACTGTGCCCTAAGCCTTGCCGTTCCCTAACCCTAACCCTAGCCCGGAACGGAAACCCACCACCAGCCCTACACCTTACCCCCAAGCCGTAGCCTGCTCGTTGCCCGTACGCTGGCACTGACCCGTGCGTCAGCACGTAGCCTGACCCTCCCACGTTTCCGTACCCTCACCTGTGCCCTAAGCCTTGCCGTTCCCTAACCCTAACCCTAGCCCGGAATGGAAACCCACCACCAGCACTACACCTTACCCTACGCCGTAGCCTACTCCTGGCCCGTACGCTGGCACTGACCTGTGTGTCAGCACGTAGCCTTACCCTCCCACGTTTCCGTTCCCTCACCTGTGCCCTAAGCCTTGGCGTTCCCTAAGCCTAACCGTAGCCCGGAACGGAAACCCACCACCAGCCCTACACCTTAACCTACGCTGTAGCCTACTCCTGGCCCGTACGTTGGCACTGACCCGTGCGTCAGCACGTAGCCTGACCCTCCCAAGTTTCCGTACCCTCACCTGTGCCCTATGCCTTGCCGTTCCCTAACCCTAACCCTAGCCCGGAAACGAAACCACCACCAGCCCTACACCTTACCCCAAAGCCGTAGCCTACGCCTGGCCCGTACGCTGGCACTGACCCGTGCGTCAGCACGTAGCCTGACCCTCCCACGTTTCCGTTCCCTCACCTGTGCCCTAAGCCTTGCCGTTCCCTAACCCTAACCCTAGCCCAGTATGGAAACCCACCACCAGCCCTACAACTTACCCTACACCGTAGCCTACTCCTAGCCCATACGCTGGCACTGACCCGTGCGTCAGCACGTAGCCTGACCCTCCCACATTTCCGTACCCTCACCTGTGCCCTAAGCCTTGCCGTTCCCTAACCCTAACCCTAGCCCGGAACGGAAACCGACCACCAGACATACACCTTACCCCCAAGCCGTAGCCTGCTCCTGGCCCGTACGCTGGCACTGACCCATGTGTCTGCACGTAGCCTGACCCTCCCACGTTTCCGTACCCTCACCTGTGCCCTAAGACTTGCCGTTCCCTAACCCTAACCCTAGCCCGGAACGGAAAACCGCCACCAACACTACACCTTACCCTACGCCGTATCCTACTCCTGGCCCGTACGCTGGCACTGACCTGTGTGTCAGCACGTAACCTGACACTCCCTCGTTTCCGTACCCTCACATGTGCCCTAAGCCTTCCCGTTCCCTAACCCTAACCCTAGCCCGGAACGGAAACCCACCACCAACCCTACACCTTAACCTACGCCGTAGCCTACTCCTGGCCCGTACACCGGCACTGACCCGTGCGTCAGCACGTAGCCTGACCCTCCCACGTTTCCGTACCCGCACCTGTGCCCTAAGCCTTGCCGTTCCCTAACCCTAACCCTAGCCCGGAAAGGAAACCCACCACCAGCCCTACACCTTACCCCCAAGCCGTAGCCTACTCCTGGCCCGTACGCTGGCACTGACCCGTGCGTCAGCACGTAGCCTGACCCACCCACGTTTCCGTACCCTCACCTGTGCCCTAAGACTTCCCGTTCCCTAACCCTAACCCTAGCCCGGAATGGAAACCCACCACCAGCCCTAAACCTTACCCCGAAGCCTTAGCCTACTCCTGGCCCGTACGCTGGCACTGACCCGTGCGTCAGCACGTAGCCTGACCCTCCCACGTTTCCGTACCCTCACCTGTGCCCTAATCATTGCCGTTCCCTAACCCTAACCCTAGCCCGCAACGGAAACCCACCACCAGCCCTACACCTTACCCTACGCCGTAGCCTATTCCTAGCCCATAGGGTGGCACTGACCCGTGCGTCAGCACGTAGCCTGACCCTCCCACGTTTCCGTACCCTCACCGGTGCCCTAAGCCTTGCCGTTCCCTAACCCTAACCCTAGCTCGGAACTGAAACCCACCACCAGCCCTACACCTTACCCTACGCCGTAGCCTACTCCTGGCCCGTACGCTGGCACTGACCCGTGCGTCAGCACGTAGCCTGACCCTCCAACGTTTCCGTACCCTCACCTGTGCCCTAAGCCTTGCCGTTCCCTAACCCTAACCCTAACCCGGAACGGAAACCCACCACCAGCCCTACAACTTACCCACAAGCCGTAGCCTACCCTGACCCGTACGCTGGCACTGACACGTGCGTCAGCACGTAGCCTGACACTCCCACGTTTCCGTACCCTCACCTGTGCCCTAAGCCTTGCCGTTCCCTAACCCTAACCCTAGCCCAGAACAGAAACCCACCAGCAGCCCTACACGTTACCCCAAAGCCATAGCTTACTCCTGGCCCGTACGCTGGCACTGACCCGTGCGTCAGCACGTAGCCTGACCCTCCTACGTTTCCGTACCCTCACCTGTGCCCTAAGCCTTGCCGTTCCCTAACCCTAACCCTAGCCCGGAACGGAAACCCACCACCAGCCCTGCAACTTAGCCCCAAGCCGTAGCCTATTCCTGGCCCGTACGCTGGCACTGACCCCTGCGTCAGCACGTAGCCTGGCCCTCCCACGTTTCCGTACCCTCACCTGTGCCCTAAGACTTGCCGTTCCCTAACCCTAACCCTAGACCGGAACGGAAACCCACCACCTGCCGTACACCTTACCCTACGCTGTAGCCTACTTCTGGCCCGTACGCTGGCACTGACCCGTGCGTCAGCACGTAGCCTGACCCTCCCAAGTTTCCGTACCCTCACCTGTGCCCTAAGCCTTGCCGTTCCCTAACCCTAACCCTAGCCCGGAACGGAAACCCACCACCAGACCTACACCTTACCTCCAAGCTGTAGCCTACTCCTGGCCCGTATGCTGGCACTGACCCGTGCGTCAGCACGTAGCCTGACCCTCCCACGTTTCCGTACCCTCACCTGTGCCCTAAGCCTTGCCGTTCCCTAACCCTAACCCTAGCCCGGAACGGAAACCCAGCACCAGCCCTACAACTTACCCCCAAGCCGTAGCCTACTCCTGGCCCGTACGATGGCACTGACCCATGCGTCAGCACGTAGCCTGACCCTCCCACGTTTCCGTACCCTCACCTGTGCCCTAAGCCTTGCCGTTCCCTAACCCTAACCCTAGCCCGGAACGGAAACCCACCACAAGCCCTACACCTTACCCTACGCCGTAGCATACTCCTGGCCCGTACGCTGGCACTGACCCTTGCATCAGCACGTAGCCTGACCCTCCCACGTTTCCGTACCCTCAACTGTGCCCTAAGCCTTGCCGTTCCCTTACCCTAACCCTAGCCCGGAACGGAAACCCAACACCAGCCCTACACACCTTACCCCCAAGCCGTAGCCTACTCCTGGCCCGTACGCTGGCACTGACCTGTGTGTCAGTACGTAGCCTGACCCTCCCACGTTTACGTACCCTCACCTGTGCCCTAAGCCTTGCCGTTCCCTAACCCTAACCCTAGCCCGGAACGGAAACCCACCACCAGCACTACACCTTACCCCCAAGCCGTAGCCTACACCTGGCCCGTACGCTGGCACTGACCCGTGCGTCAGCACGTAGCCTGACCCTCCCACGTTTCCGTACCCTCACCTGTGCCCTAAGCCTTGCCGTTCCCTAACCCTAACCCTAGCCCCGAACGGAAAACCACCACCAGCCCTACACCTTACCCTACGCCGTAGCCTACTCCTGGCCCGTACGCTGGCACTGACCCGTGCGTCAGCACGTAGCCTGACCCTCCCACGTTTCCGTACCCTCACCTGTGCCCTAAGCCTTGCCGTTCCCTAACCCTAAACCTAGCCCGGAACGGAAAACCACCACCAGCCCTACAAATTACCCCCAAGCCGTAGCCTACTCCGGGCTCGTACGCTGGCACTGACCCGTGCGTCAGCACGTAGCCTGACCCTCCCACGTTTCCGTACCCTCACCTGTGCCCTAAGACTTGCCGTTCCCTAACCCTAACCCTAGCCCGGAACGGAAACCCACGACCAGCCCTATACCTTACCCTACGCCGTAGCCTACTCCTGGCCCGTACGCTGGCACTGACCCGTGCGTCAGCACGTAGCCTGACCCTCCCACGTTTCTGTACCCTCACCTGTGCCCTAAGCCTTGCCGTTCCCTAACCCTAACCCTAGACCGGAACGGAAACCCACCACCAGCTCTACACCTTACACTACGCCATAGCCTACTCCTGGCCCGTACGCTGGCACTGACCCGTGCGTCATCACGTAGCCTGACCCACCCACGTTGCCGTACCCTCACCTGTGCCCTAAGCCTTGCCGTTCCCTAACCCTAACCCTAGCCCGGTACGGAAACCCACTACCCGCCCTACACATTACCCTACGCCGTAGCCTACTCGTGGCCCGTACGCTGGCACTGACCCGTGCGTCAGCACGTAGCCTGACCCTCCCACGTTTCTGTACCCTCACCTGTGCCCTAAGCCTTGCCGTTCCCTAACCCTAACCCTAGCCCGGAACGGAAACCCACCACCAGCTCTACACCTTACACTACGCCATAGCCTACTCCTGGCCCGTACGCTGGCACTGACCCGTGCGTCATCACGTAGCCTGACCCACCCACGTTGCCGTACCCTCACCTGTGCCCTAAGCCTTGCCGTTCCCTAACCCTAACCCTAGCCCGGTACGGAAACCCACCACCCGCCCTACACCTTACCCTAGGCCGTAGCCTACTCCTGGCCCGTACGCTGGCACTGAGCCGTGCGTCAGCACGTAGCCTGACCCTCCCACGTTTCCGTACCCTCACCTGTGCCCTAAGCCTTGCCGTTCCCTAACCCTAACCCTAGCCCGGAACGGAAACCCACCACCAGCACTACACCTTACCCTACGCCGTAGCCTACTCCTGGCCCGTACGCTGGCACTGACCTGTGTGTCAGCACGTAGCCTGACACTCCCACGTTTCCGTACCTTCACCTGTGCCCTAAGCCTTGCCGTTCCCTAACCCTAACCCTAGCCCGGAACGGAAACCCACCACAAACCCTACACCTTACCCTACGCCGTAGCATACTCCTGGCCCGTACGCTTGCACTGACCCTTGCATCAGCACGTAGCCTGACCCTCCCACGTTTCCGTACCCTCAACTGTGCCCTAAGCCTTGCCGTTCCCTAACCCTAACCCTAGCCCGGAACGGAAACCCACCACCAGCCCTACACCTTAACCTACGCTGTAGCCTACTCCTGGCCCGTATGTTGGCACTGACCCGTGCGTCAGCACGTAGCCTGACCCTCCCAAGTTTCCGTACCCTCACCTGTGCCCTATGCCTTGCCGTTCCCTAACCCTAACCCTAGCCCGGAAACGAAACCACCACCAGCCCTACACCTTACCCCCAAGCCGTAGCCTACTCCTGGCCCGTACGCTGGCACTGACCCGTGCGTCAGCACATAGCCTGACCCTCCCACGTTTCCGTTCCCTCACCTGTGCCCTAAGCCTTGCCGTTCCCTAACCCTAACCCTAGCCCAGTATGGAAACCCACCACCAGCCCTACAACTTACCCACAAGCCGTAGCCTACCCTGACCCGTACGCTGGCACTGACACGTGCGTCAGCACGTAGCCTGACACTCCCACGTTTCCGTACCCTCACCTGTGCCCTAAGCCTTGCCGTTCCCTAACCCTAACCCTAGCCCAGAACAGAAACCCACCAGCAGCCCTACACGTTACCCCAAAGCCATAGCTTACTCCTGGCCCGTACGCTGGCACTGACCCGTGCGTCAGCACGTAGCCTGACCCTCCTACGTTTCCGTACCCTCACCTGTGCCCTAAGCCTTGCCGTTCCCTAACCCTAACCCTAGCCCGGAACGGAAACCCACCACCAGCCCTGCAACTTAGCCCCAAGCCGTAGCCTATTCCTGGCCCGTACGCTGGCACTGACCCCTGCGTCAGCACGTAGCCTGGCCCTCCCACGTTTCCGTACCCTCACCTGTGCCCTAAGACTTGCCGTTCCCTAACCCTAACCCTAGACCGGAACGGAAACCCACCACCTGCCGTAAACCTTACCCTACGCTGTAGCCTACTTCTGGCCCGTACGCTGGCACTGACCCGTGCGTCAGCACGTAGCCTGACCCTCCCAAGTTTCCGTACCCTCACCTGTGCCCTAAGCCTTGCCGTTCCCTAACCCTAACCCTAGCCCGGAACGGAAACCCACCACCAGACCTACACCTTACCTCCAAGCTGTAGCCTACTCCTGGCCCGTATGCTGGCACTGACCCGTGCGTCAGCACGTAGCCTGACCCTCCCACGTTTCCGTACCCTCACCTGTGCCCTAAGCCTTGCCGTTCCCTAACCCTAACCCTAGCCCGGAACGGAAACCCAGCACCAGCCCTACAACTTACCCCCAAGCCGTAGCCTACTCCTGGCCCGTACGATGGCACTGACCCATGCGTCAGCACGTAGCCTGACCCTCCCACGTTTCCGTACCCTCACCTGTGCCCTAAGCCTTGCCGTTCCCTAACCCTAACCCTAGCCCGGAACGGAAACCCACCACAAGCCCTACACCTTACCCTACGCCGTAGCATACTCCTGGCCCGTACGCTGGCACTGACCCTTGCATCAGCACGTAGCCTGACCCTCCCACGTTTCCGTACCCTCAACTGTGCCCTAAGCCTTGCCGTTCCCTAACCCTAACCCTAGCCCGGAACGGAAACCCAACACCAGCCCTACACACCTTACCCCCAAGCCGTAGCCTACTCCTGGCCCGTACGCTGGCACTGACCTGTGTGTCAGTACGTAGCCTGACCCTCCCACGTTTACGTACCCTCACCTGTGCCCTAAGCCTTGCCGTTCCCTAACCCTAACCCTAGCCCGGAACGGAAACCCACCACCAGCACTACACCTTACCCCCAAGCCGTAGCCTACACCTGGCCCGTACGCTGGCACTGACCCGTGCGTCAGCACGTAGCCTGACCCTCCCACGTTTCCGTACCCTCACCTGTGCCCTAAGCCTTGCCGTTCCCTAACCCTAACCCTAGCCCCGAACGGAAAACCACCACCAGCCCTACACCTTACCCTACGCCGTAGCCTACTCCTGGCCCGTACGCTGGCACTGACCCGTGCGTCAGCACGTAGCCTGACCCTCCCACGTTTCCGTACCCTCACCTGTGCCCTAAGCCTTGCCGTTCCCTAACCCTAACCCTAGCCCGGAACGGAAAACCACCACCAGCCCTACAAATTACCCCCAAGCCGTAGCCTACTCCGGGCTCGTACGCTGGCACTGACCCGTGCGTCAGCACGTAGCCTGACCCTCCCACGTTTCCGTACCCTCACCTGTGCCCTAAGCCTTGCCGTTCCCTAACAATAACCCTAGCCCGGAACGGAAACCCACGACCAGCCCTATACCTTACCCTACGCCGTAGCCTACTCCTGGCCCGTACGCTGGCACTGACCCGTGCGTCAGCACGTAGCCTGACCCTCCCACGTTTCTGTACCCTCACCTGTGCCCTAAGCCTTGCCGTTCCCTAACCCTAACCCTAGCCCGGAACGGAAACCCACCACCAGCTCTACACCTTACACTACGCCATAGCCTACTCCTGGCCCGTACGCTGGCACTGACCCGTGCGTCATCACGTAGCCTGACCCACCCACGTTGCCGTACCCTCACCTGTGCCCTAAGCCTTGCCGTTCCCTAACCCTAACCCTAGCCCGGTTGGAAACCCACCACCCGCCCTACACCTTACCCTACGCCGTAGCCTACTACTGGCCCGTACGCTGGCACTGAGCCGTGCGTCAGCACGTAGCCTGACCCTCCCACGTTTCCGTACCCTCACCTGTGCCCTAAGCCTTGCCGTTCCCTAACCCTAACCCTAGCCCGGAACGGAAACCCACCACCAGCACTACACCTTACCCTACGCCGTAGCCTACTCCTGGCCCGTACGCTGGCACTGACCTGTGTGTCAGCACGTAGCCTGACACTCCCACGTTTCCGTACCTTCACCTGTGCCCTAAGCCTTGCCGTTCCCTAACCCTAACCCTAGCCCGGAACGGAAACCCACCACAAACCCTACACCTTACCCTACGCCGTAGCATACTCCTGGCCCGTACGCTTTCACTGACCCTTGCATCAGCACGTAGCCTGACCCTCCCACGTTTCCGTACCCTCAACTGTGCCCTAAGCCTTGCCGTTCCCTAACCCTAACCCTAGCCCGGAACGGAAACCCACCACCAGCCCTACACCTTACCCCCAAGCCGTAGCCTGCTCGTTGCCCGTACGCTGGCACTGACCCGTGCGTCAGCACGTAGCCTGACCCTCCCACGTTTCCGTACCCTCACCTGTGCCCTAAGCCTTGCCGTTCCCTAACCCTAACCCTAGCCCGGAATGGAAACCCACCACCAGCACTACACCTTACCCTACGCCGTAGCCTACTCCTGGCCCGTACGCTGGCACTGACCTGTGTGTCAGCACGTAGCCTTACCCTCCCACGTTTCCGTTCCCTCACCTGTGCCCTAAGCCTTGGCGTTCCCTAAGCCTAACCGTAGCCCGGAACGGAAACCCACCACCAGCCCTACACCTTAACCTACGCTGTAGCCTACTCCTGGCCCGTACGTTGGCACTGACCCGTGCGTCAGCACGTAGCCTGACCCTCCCAAGTTTCCGTACCCTCACCTGTGCCCTATGCCTTGCCGTTCCCTAACCCTAACCCTAGCCCGGAAACGAAACCACCACCAGCCCTACACCTTACCCCAAAGCCGTAGCCTACGCCTGGCCCGTACGCTGGCACTGACCCGTGCGTCAGCACGTAGCCTGACCCTCCCACGTTTCCGTTCCCTCACCTGTGCCCTAAGCCTTGCCGTTCCCTAACCCTAACCCTAGCCCAGTATGGAAACCCACCACCAGCCCTACAACTTACCCTACACCGTAGCCTACTCCTAGCCCATACGCTGGCACTGACCCGTGCGTCAGCACGTAGCCTGACCCTCCCACATTTCCGTACCCTCACCTGTGCCCTAAGCCTTGCCGTTCCCTAACCCTAACCCTAGCCCGGAACGGAAACCGACCACCAGACATACACCTTACCCCCAAGCCGTAGCCTGCTCCTGGCCCGTACGCTGGCACTGACCCATGTGTCTGCACGTAGCCTGACCCTCCCACGTTTCCGTACCCTCACCTGTGCCCTAAGACTTGCCGTTCCCTAACCCTAACCCTAGCCCGGAACGGAAAACCGCCACCAACACTACACCTTACCCTACACCGTATCCTACTCCTGGCCCGTACGCTGGCACTGACCTGTGTGTCAGCACGTAACCTGACACTCCCTCGTTTCCGTACCCTCACATGTGCCCTAAGCCTTCCCGTTCCCTAACCCTAACCCTAGCCCGGAACGGAAACCCACCACCAACCCTACACCTTAACCTACGCCGTAGCCTACTCCTGGCCCGTACACCGGCACTGACCCGTGCGTCAGCACGTAGCCTGACCCTCCCACGTTTCCGTACCCGCACCTGTGCCCTAAGCCTTGCCGTTCCCTAACCCTAACCCTAGCCCGGAAAGGAAACCCACCACCAGCCCTACACCTTACCCCCAAGCCGTAGCCTACTCCTGGCCCGTACGCTGGCACTGACCCGTGCGTCAGCACGTAGCCTGACCCTCCCACGTTTCCGTACCCGCACCTGTGCCCTAAGCCTTGCCGTTCCCTAACCCTAACCCTAGCCCGGAAAGGAAACCCACCACCAGCCCTAAACCTTACCCCGAAGCCTTAGCCTACTCCTGGCCCGTACGCTGGCACTGACCCGTGCGTCAGCACGTAGCCTGACCCTCCCACGTTTCCGTACCCTCACCTGTGCCCTAATCATTGCCGTTCCCTAACCCTAACCCTAGCCCGCAACGGAAACCCACCACCAGCCCTACACCTTACCCTACGCCGTAGCCTATTCCTAGCCCATAGGGTGGCACTGACCCGTGCGTCAGCACGTAGCCTGACCCTCCCACGTTTCCGTACCCTCACCGGTGCCCTAAGCCTTGCCGTTCCCTAACCCTAACCCTAGCTCGGAACTGAAACCCACCACCAGCCCTACACCTTACCCTACGCCGTAGCCTACTCCTGGCCCGTACGCTGGCACTGACCCGTGCGTCAGCACGTAGCCTGACCCTCCAACGTTTCCGTACCCTCACCTGTGCCCTAAGCCTTGCCGTTCCCTAACCCTAACCCTAACCCGGAACGGAAACCCACCACCAGCCCTACAACTTACCCACAAGCCGTAGCCTACCCTGACCCGTACGCTGGCACTGACACGTGCGTCAGCACGTAGCCTGACACTCCCACGTTTCCGTACCCTCACCTGTGCCCTAAGCCTTGCCGTTCCCTAACCCTAACCCTAGCCCAGAACAGAAACCCACCAGCAGCCCTACACGTTACCCCAAAGCCATAGCTTACTCCTGGCCCGTACGCTGGCACTGACCCGTGCGTCAGCACGTAGCCTGACCCTCCTACGTTTCCGTACCCTCACCTGTGCCCTAAGCCTTGCCGTTCCCTAACCCTAACCCTAGCCCGGAACGGAAACCCACCACCAGCCCTGCAACTTAGCCCCAAGCCGTAGCCTATTCCTGGCCCGTACGCTGGCACTGACCCCTGCGTCAGCACGTAGCCTGGCCCTCCCACGTTTCCGTACCCTCACCTGTGCCCTAAGACTTGCCGTTCCCTAACCCTAACCCTAGACCGGAACGGAAACCCACCACCTGCCGTACACCTTACCCTACGCTGTAGCCTACTTCTGGCCCGTACGCTGGCACTGACCCGTGCGTCAGCACGTAGCCTGACCCTCCCAAGTTTCCGTACCCTCACCTGTGCCCTAAGCCTTGCCGTTCCCTAACCCTAACCCTAGCCCGGAACGGAAACCCACCACCAGACCTACACCTTACCTCCAAGCTGTAGCCTACTCCTGGCCCGTATGCTGGCACTGACCCGTGCGTCAGCACGTAGCCTGACCCTCCCACGTTTCCGTACCCTCACCTGTGCCCTAAGCCTTGCCGTTCCCTAACCCTAACCCTAGCCCGGAACGGAAACCCAGCACCAGCCCTACAACTTACCCCCAAGCCGTAGCCTACTCCTGGCCCGTACGATGGCACTGACCCATGCGTCAGCACGTAGCCTGACCCTCCCACGTTTCCGTACCCTCACCTGTGCCCTAAGCCTTGCCGTTCCCTAACCCTAACCCTAGCCCGGAACGGAAACCCACCACAAGCCCTACACCTTACCCTACGCCGTAGCATACTCCTGGCCCGTACGCTGGCACTGACCCTTGCATCAGCACGTAGCCTGACCCTCCCACGTTTCCGTACCCTCAACTGTGCCCTAAGCCTTGCCGTTCCCTTACCCTAACCCTAGCCCGGAACGGAAACCCAACACCAGCCCTACACACCTTACCCCCAAGCCGTAGCCTACTCCTGGCCCGTACGCTGGCACTGACCTGTGTGTCAGTACGTAGCCTGACCCTCCCACGTTTACGTACCCTCACCTGTGCCCTAAGCCTTGCCGTTCCCTAACCCTAACCCTAGCCCGGAACGGAAACCCACCACCAGCACTACACCTTACCCCCAAGCCGTAGCCTACACCTGGCCCGTACGCTGGCACTGACCCGTGCGTCAGCACGTAGCCTGACCCTCCCACGTTTCCGTACCCTCACCTGTGCCCTAAGCCTTGCCGTTCCCTAACCCTAACCCTAGCCCCGAACGGAAAACCACCACCAGCCCTACACCTTACCCTACGCCGTAGCCTACTCCTGGCCCGTACGCTGGCACTGACCCGTGCGTCAGCACGTAGCCTGACCCTCCCACGTTTCCGTACCCTCACCTGTGCCCTAAGCCTTGCCGTTCCCTAACCCTAACCCTAGCCCGGAACGGAAAACCACCACCAGCCCTACAAATTACCCCCAAGCCGTAGCCTACTCCGGGCTCGTACGCTGGCACTGACCCGTGCGTCAGCACGTAGCCTGACCCTCCCACGTTTCCGTACCCTCACCTGTGCCCTAAGCCTTGCCGTTCCCTAACCCTAACCCTAGCCCGGAACGGAAACCCACGACCAGCCCTATACCTTACCCTACGCCGTAGCCTACTCCTGGCCCGTACGCTGGCACTGACCCGTGCGTCAGCACGTAGCCTGACCCTCCCACGTTTCTGTACCCTCACCTGTGCCCTAAGCCTTGCCGTTCCCTAACCCTAACCCTAGCCCGGAACGGAAACCCACCACCAGCTCTACACCTTACACTACGCCATAGCCTACTCCTGGCCCGTACGCTGGCACTGACCCGTGCGTCATCACGTAGCCTGACCCACCCACGTTGCCGTACCCTCACCTGTGCCCTAAGCCTTGCCGTTCCCTAACCCTAACCCTAGCCCGGTACGGAAACCCACTACCCGCCCTACACATTACCCTACGCCGTAGCCTACTCGTGGCCCGTACGCTGGCACTGAGCCGTGCGTCAGCACGTAGCCTGACCCTCCCACGTTTCCGTACCCTCACCTGTGCCCTAAGCCTTGCCGTTCCCTAACCCTAACCCTAGCCCGGAACGGAAACCCACCACCAGCACTACACCTTACCCTACGCCGTAGCCTACTCCTGGCCCGTACGCTGGCACTGACCTGTGTGTCAGCACGTAGCCTGACCCTCCCACGTTTCCGTTCCCTCACCTGTGCCCTAAGCCTTGGCGTTCCCTAAGCCTAACCGTAGCCCGGAACGGAAACCCACCACCAGCCCTACACCTTAACCTACGCTGTAGCCTACTCCTGGCCCGTACGCTGGCACTGACCCGTGCGTCAGCACGTAGCCTGACCCTCCCAAGTTTCCGTACCCTCACCTGTGCCCTATGCCTTGCCGTTCCCTAACCCTAACCCTAGCCCGGAAACGAAACCACCACCAGCACTACACCTTACACCCAAGCCGTAGCCTACTCCTGGCCCGTACGCTGGCACTGACCCGTGCGTCAGCACGTAGCCTGACCCTCCCACGTTTCCGTACCCTCACCTGTGCCCTAATCATTGCCGTTCCCTAACCCTAACCCTAGCACGCAACGGAAACCCACCACCAGCCCTACACCTTACCCTACGCCGTAGCCTATTCCTAGCCCATAGGCTGGCACTGACCCGTGCGTCAGCACGTAGCCTGACCCTCCCACGTTTCCGTACCCTCACCGGTGCCCTAAGCCTTGCCGTTCCCTAACCCTAACCCTAGCTCGGAACTGAAACCCACCACCAGCCCTACACCTTACCCTACGCCGTAGCCTACTCCTGGCCCGTACGCTGGCACTGACCCGTGCGTCAGCACGTAGCCTGACCCTCCAACGTTTCCGTACCCTCACCTGTGCCCTAAGCGTTGCCGTTCCCTAACCCTAACCCTAACCCGGAACGGAAACCCACCACCAGCCCTACAACTTACCCACAAGCCGTAGCCTACCCTGACCCGTACGCTGGCACTGACACGTGCGTCAGCACGTAGCCTGACACTCCCACGTTTCCGTACCCTCACCTGTGCCCTAAGCCTTGCCGTTCCCTAACCCTAACCCTAGCCCAGAACAGAAACCCACCAGCAGCCCTACACGTTACCCCAAAGCCATAGCTTACTCCTGGCCCGTACGCTGGCACTGACCCGTGCGTCAGCACGTAGCCTGACCCTCCTACGTTTCCGTACCCTCACCTGTGCCCTAAGCCTTGCCGTTCCCTAACCCTAACCCTAGCCCGGAACGGAAACCCACCACCAGCCCTGCAACTTAGCCCCAAGCCGTAGCCTATTCCTGGCCCGTACGCTGGCACTGACCCCTGCGTCAGCACGTAGCCTGGCCCTCCCACGTTTCCGTACCCTCACCTGTGCCCTAAGACTTGCCGTTCCCTAACCCTAACCCTAGCCCGGAACGGAAAACCGCCACCAACACTACACCTTACCCTACGCCGTAGCCTACTCCTGGCCCGTACGCTGGCACTGACCTGTGTGTCAGCAAGTAACCTGACACTCCCTCGTTTCCGTACCCTCACATGTGCCCTAAGCCTTCCCGTTCCCTAACCCTAACCCTAGCCCGGAACGGAAACCCACCACCAACCCTACACCTTAACCTACGCCGTAGCCTACTCCTGGCCCGTACACCGGCACTGACCCGTGCGTCAGCACGTAGCCTGACCCTCCCACGTTTCCGTACCCGCACCTGTGCCCTAAGACTTGCCGTTCCCTAACCCTAACCCTAGCCCGGAACGGAAACCCACCACCAGCCCTACACCTTACCCCCAAGCCGTAGCCTACTCCTGGCCCGTACGCTGGCACTGACCCGTGCGTCAGCACGTAGCCTGACCCACCCACGTTTCCGTACCCTCACCTGTGCCCTAAGACTTCCCGTTCCCTAACCCTAACCCTAGCCCGGAATGGAAACCCACCACCAGCACTAAACCTTACCCCGAAGCCTTAGCCTACTCCTGGACCGTACGCTGGCACTGACCCGTGCGTCAGCACGTAGCCTGACCCTCCCACGTTTCCGTACCCTCACCTGTGCCCTAATCATTGCCGTTCCCTAACCCTAACCCTAGCCCGCAACGGAAACCCACCACCAGCCCTACACCTTACCCTACGCCGTAGCCTATTCCTAGCCCATAGGCTGGCACTGACCCGTGCGTCAGCACGTAGCCTGACCCTCCCACGTTTCCGTACCCTCACCGGTGCCCTAAGCCTTGCCGTTCCCTAACCCTAACCCTAGCTCGGAACTGAAACCCACCACCAGCCCTACACCTTACCCTACGCCGTAGCCTACTCCTGGCCCGTACGCTGGCACTGACCCGTGCGTCAGCACGTAGCCTGACCCTCCAACGTTTCCGTACCCTCACCTGTGCCCTAAGCCTTGCCGTTCCCTAACCCTAACCCTAACCCGGAACGGAAACCCACCACCAGCCCTACAACTTACCCACAAGCCGTAGCCTACCCTGACCCGTACGCTGGCACTGACACGTGCGTCAGCACGTAGCCTGACACTCCCACGTTTCCGTACCCTCACCTGTGCCCTAAGCCTTGCCGTTCCCTAACCCTAACCCTAGCCCAGAACAGAAACCCACCAGCAGCCCTACACGTTACCCCAAAGCCATAGCTTACTCCTGGCCCGTACGCTGGCACTGACCCGTGCGTCAGCACGTAGCCTGACCCTCCTACGTTTCCGTACCCTCACCTGTGCCCTAAGCCTTGCCGTTCCCTAACCCTAACCCTAGCCCGGAACGGAAACCCACCACCAGCCCTGCAACTTAGCCCCAAGCCGTAGCCTATTCCTGGCCCGTACGCTGGCACTGACCCCTGCGTCAGCACGTAGCCTGGCCCTCCCACGTTTCCGTACACTCACCTGTGCCCTAAGACTTGTCGTTCCCTAACCCTAACCCTAGACCGGAACGGAAACCCACCACCTGCCGTACACCTTACCCTACGCTGTAGCCTACTTCTGGCCCGTACGCTGGCACTGACCCGTGCGTCAGCACGTAGCCTGACCCTCCCAAGTTTCCGTACCCTCACCTGTGCCCTAAGCCTTGCCGTTCCCTAACCCTAACCCTAGCCCGGAACGGAAACCCACCACCAGACCTACACCTTACCTCCAAGCTGTAGCCTACTCCTGGCCCGTATGCTGGCACTGACCCGTGCGTCAGCACGTAGCCTGACCCTCCCACGTTTCCGTACCCTCACCTGTGCCCTAAGCCTTGCCGTTCCCTAACCCTAACCCTAGCCCGGAACGGAAACCCAGCACCAGCCCTACAACTTACCCCCAAGCCGTAGCCTACTCCTGGCCCGTACGATGGCACTGACCCATGCGTCAGCACGTAGCCTGACCCTCCCACGTTTCCGTACCCTCACCTGTGCCCTAAGCCTTGCCGTTCCCTAACCCTAACCCTAGCCCGGAACGGAAACCCACCACAAGCCCTACACCTTACCCTACGCCGTAGCATACTCCTGGCCCGTACGCTGGCACTGACCCTTGCATCAGCACGTAGCCTGACCCTCCCACGTTTCCGTACCCTCAACTGTGCCCTAAGCCTTGCCGTTCCCTAACCCTAACCCTAGCCCGGAACGGAAACCCACCACCAGCCCTACACACCTTACCCCCAAGCCGTAGCCTACTCCTGGCCCGTACGCTGGCACTGACCTGTGTGTCAGTACGTAGCCTGACCCTCCCACGTTTACGTACCCTCACCTGTGCCCTAAGCCTTGCCGTTCCCTAACCCTAACCCTAGCCCGGAACGGAAACCCACCACCAGCACTACACCTTACCCCCAAGCCGTAGCCTACACCTGGCCCGTACGCTGGCACTGACCCGTGCGTCAGCACGTAGCCTGACCCTCCCACGTTTCCGTACCCTCACCTGTGCCCTAAGCCTTGCCGTTCCCTAACCCTAACCCTAGCCCCGAACGGAAAACCACCACCAGCCCTACACCTTACCCTACGCCGTAGCCTACTCCTGGCCTGTACGCTGGCACTGACCCGTGCGTCAGCACATAGCCTGACCCTCCCACGTTTCCGTACCCTCACCTGTGCCCTAAGACTTGCCGTTCCCTAACCCTAACCCTAGCCCGGAACGGAAAACCACCACCAGCCCTACAAATTACCCCCAAGCCGTAGCCTACTCCGGGCTCGTACGCTGGCACTGACCCGTGCGTCAGCACGTAGCCTGACCCTCCCACGTTTCCGTACCCTCACCTGTGCCCTAAGCCTTGCCGTTCCCTAACCCTAACCCTAGCCCGGAACGGAAACCCACGACCAGCCCTATACCTTACCCTACGCCGTAGCCTACTCCTGGCCCGTACGCTGGCACTGACCCGTGCGTCAGCACGTAGCCTGACCCTCCCACGTTTCTGTACCCTCACATGTGCCCTAAGCCTTGCCGTTCCCTAACCCTAACCCTAGCCCGGAACGGAAACCCACCACCAGCTCTACACCTTACACTACGCCATAGCCTACTCCTGGCCCGTACGCTGGCACTGACCCGTGCGTCATCACGTAGCCTGACCCACCCACGTTGCCGTACCCTCACCTGTGCCCTAAGCCTTGCCGTTCCCTAACCCTAACCCTAGCCCGGTACGGAAACCCACCACCCGCCCTACACCTTACCCTACGCCGTAGCCTACTCGTGGCCCGTACGCTGGCACTGAGGCGTGCGTCAGCACGTAGCCTGACCCTCCCACGTTTCCGTACCCTCACCTGTGCCCTAAGCCTTGCCGTTCCCTAACCCTAACCCTAGCCCGGAACGGAAACCCACCACCAGCACTACACCTTACCCTACGCCGTAGCCTACTCCTGGCCCGTACGCTGGCACTGACCTGTGTGTCAGCACGTAGCCTGACACTCCCACGTTTCCGTACCTTCACCTGTGCCCTAAGCCTTGCCGTTCCCTAACCCTAACCCTAGCCCGGAACGGAAACCCACCACAATCCCTACACCTTACCCTACGCCGTAGCATACTCCTGGCCCGTACGCTTGCACTGACCCTTGCATCAGCACGTAGCCTGACCCTCCCACGTTTCCGTACCCTCAACTGTGCCCTAAGCCTTGCCGTTCCCTAACCCTAACCCTAGCCCGGAACGGAAACCCACCACCAGCCCTACACCTTACCCCCAAGCCGTAGCCTGCTCGTTGCCCGTAAGCTGGCACTGACCTGTGTGTCAGCACGTAGCCTGACCCTCCCACTTTTCCGTTCCCTCACCTGTGCCCTAAGCCTTGGCGTTCCCTAAGCCTAACCGTAGCCCGGAACGGAAACCCACCACCAGCCCTACACCTTAACCTACGCTGTAGCCTACTCCTGGCCCGTACGCTGGCACTGACCGGTGCGTCAGCACGTAGCCTGACCCTCCCAAGTTTCCGTACCCTCACCTGTGCCCTATGCCTTGCCGTTCCCTAACCCTAACCCTAGCCCGGAAACGAAACCACCACCAGCCCTACACCTTACCCCCAAGCCGTAGCCTACTCCTGGCCCGTACGCTGGCACTGAACCGTGCGTCTGCACGTAGCCTGACCCTCCCACGTTTCCGTTCCCTCACCTGTGCCCTAAGCCTTGCAGTTCCCTAACCCTAACCCTAGCCCAGTATGGAAACCCACCACCAGCCCTACACCTTACCCTACACCGTAGCCTACTCCTAGCCCATACGCTGGCACTGACCCGTGCGTCAGCACGTAGCCTGACCCTCCCATGTTTCCGTACCCTCACCTGTGCCCTAAGCCTTGCCGTTCCCTAACCCTAACCCTAGCCCGGAACGGAAACCGACCACCAGACATACACCTTACCCCCAAGCCGTAGCCTGCTCTTGGCCCGTACGCTGGCACTGACCCATGTGTCTGCACGTAGCCTGACCCTCCCACGTTTCCGTACCCTCACCTGTGCCCTAAGACTTGCCGTTCCCTAACCCTAACCCTAGCCCGGAACGGAAAACCGCCACCAACACTACACCTTACCCTACGCCGTATCCTACTCCTGGCCCGTACGCTGGCACTGACCTGTGTGTCAGCACGTAACCTGACACTCCCTCGTTTCCGTACCCTCACATGTGCCCTAAGCCTTCCCGTTCCCTAACCCTAACCCTAGCCCGGAACGGAAACCCACCACCAACCCTACACCTTAACCTACGCCGTAGCCTACTCCTGGCCCGTACACCGGCACTGACCCGTGCGTCAGCACGTAGCCTGACCCGCCCACGTTTCCGTACCCGCACCTGTGCCCTAAGCCTTGCCGTTCCCTAACCCTAACCCTAGCCCGGAACGGAAACCCACCACCAGCCCTACGCCTTACCCCCAAGCCGTAGCCTACTCCTGGCCCGTACGCTGGCACTGACCCGTGCGTCAGCACGTAGCCTGACCCACCCACGTTTCCGTACCCTCACCTGTGCCCTAAGACTTCCCGTTCCCTAACCCTAACCCTAGCCCGGAATGGAAACCCACCACCAGCCCTAAACCTTACCCCGAAGCCTTAGCCTACTCCTGGCCCGTACGCTGGCACTGACCCGTGCGTCAGCACGTAGCCTGACCCTCCCACATTTCCGTACCCTCACCTGTGCCCTAATCATTGCCGTTCCCTAACCCTAACCCTAGCCCGCAACGGAAACCCACCACCAGCCCTACACCTTACCCTACGCCGTAGCCTATTCCTAGCCCATAGGCTGGCACTGACCCGTGCGTCAGCACGTAGCCTGACCCTCCCACGTTTCCGTACCCTCACCGGTGCCCTAAGCCTTGCCGTTCCCTAACCCTAACCCTAGCCCGGAACTGAAACCCACCACCAGCCCTACACCTTACCCTACGCCGTAGCCTACTCCTGGCCCGTACGCTGGCACTGACCCGTGCGTCAGCACGTAGCCTGACCCTCCAACGTTTCCGTACCCTCACCTGTGCCCTAAGCGTTGCCGTTCCCTAACCCTAACCCTAACCCGGAACGGAAACCCACCAGCAGCCCTACAACTTACCCACAAGCCGTAGCCTACCCTGACCCGTACGCTGGCACTGACACGTGCGTCAGCACGTAGCCTGACACTCCCACGTTTCCGTACCCTCACCTGTGCCCTAAGCCTTGCCGTTCCCTAACCCTAACCCTAGCCCAGAACAGAAACCCACCAGCAGCCCTACACGTTACCCCAAAGCCATAGCTTACTCCTGGCCCGTACGCTGGCACTGACCCGTGCGTCAGCACGTAGCCTGACCCTCCTACGTTTCCGTACCCTCACCTGTGCCCTAAGCCTTGCCGTTCCCTAACCCTAACCCTAGCCCGGAACGGAAACCCACCACCAGCCCTGCAACTTAGCCCCAAGCCGTAGCCTATTCCTGGCCCGTACGCTGGCACTGACCCCTGCGTCAGCACGTAGCCTGGCCCTCCCACGTTTCCGTACCCTCACCTGTGCCCTAAGACTTGCCGTTCCCTAACCCTAACCCTAGACCGGAACGGAAACCCATCACCTGCCGTACACCTTACCCTACGCCGTAGCCTACTTCTGGCCCGTACGCTGGCACTGACCCGTGCGTCAGCACGTAGCCTGACCCTCCCAAGTTTCCGTACCCTCACCTGTGCCCTAAGCCTTGCCGTTCCCTAACCCTAACCCTAGCCCGAAAACGAAACCACCAGCAGCCCTACACCTTACCCCCACGCCGTAGCCTACTCCTGGCCCGTACGCTGGCACTGACCCGTGCGTCAGCACGTAGCCTGACCCTCCCACGTTTCCGTTCCCTCACCTGTGCCCTAAGCCTTGCCGTTCCCTAACCCTAACCCTAGCCCAGTATGGAAACCCACCACCAGCCCTACACCTTACCCCCAAGCCGTAGCCTGCTCGTGGCCCGTACGCTGGCACTGACCCGTGCGTCAGCACGTAGCCTGACACTCCCACGTTTCCGTACCCTCACCTGTGCCCTAAGCCTTGCCGTTCCCTAACCCTAACCCTAACCCGGAACGGAAACCCACCACCAGCCCTACAACTTACCCCAAAGCCGTAGCCTACCCTGACCCGTACGCTGGCACTGACACGTGCGTCAGCACGTAGCCTGACCCTCCCACGTTTCCGTACCCTCACCTGTGCCCTAAGACTTGCCGTTCCCTAACCCTAACCCTAGCCCGGAACGGAAACCCACCACCAACCCTACACCTTACCCTACACCGTAGCCTACTCCTGGCCCATACGCCGGCACTGACCCGTGCGTCAGCACGTAGCCTGACCCTCCCACGTTTCCGTACCCTCAACTGTGCCGTAAGCCTTGCCGTTCCCTAAGCCTAACCCTAGCCCGATACGGAAACCCACCACCAGCCCTAAACCTTACCCTACACCGTAGCCTACTCCTGGCCCATACACCGGCACTGACCCGTGCGTCAGCACGTAGCCTGACCCTCCCACGTTTCCGTTCCCTCACCTGTGCCCTAAGCCTTGCCGTTCCCTAAACCTAACCCTAGCCCAGTATGGAAACCCACCACCAGCCCTACACCTTACCCTACACCGTAGCCTACTCCTGGCCCGTACGCCGGCACTGACCCGTGCGTCAGCACGTAGCCTGACCCTACCACGTTTCCGTACCCTGAACTGTGCCGTAAGCCTTGCCGTTCCCTAACCCTAACCCTAGCCCAGAACGGAAACCCACCACCAGCCCTACACCTTACCCCCAAGCCGTAGCCTGCTCGTTGCCCGTACGCTGGCACTGACCCGTGCGTCAGCACGTAGCCTGACCCTCCCACGTTTCCGTACCCTCACCTGTGCCCTAAGCCTTGCCGTTCCCTAACCCTAACCCTAGCCCGGAACGGAAACCCACCACCAGCACTACACCTTACCCTACGCCGTAGCCTACTCCTGGCCCGTACGCTGGCACTGACCTGTGTGTCAGCACGTAGCCTGACCCTCCCACGTTTCCGTACCCTCACCTGTGCCCTAAGCCTTGCCGTTCCCTAACCCTAACCCTAGCCCGGAACGGAAACCCACCACAAACCCTACACCTTACCCTACGCCGTAGCCTACTCCTGGCCCGTACGCTGGCACTGACCCTTGCATCAGCACGTAGCCTGAACCTCCCACGTTTCCGTACCCTCAACTGTGCCCTAAGTCTTGCCGTTCCCTAAACCTTACCCTAGCCCGGAACGGAAACACACCACCATCCCTACACCTTACCCCCAAGCCGTAGCCTGCTCGTGGCCCGTACGCTGGCACTGACCCCTGCGTCAGCACGTAGCCTGGCCTTGCCACGTTTCCGTACCCTCACCTGTGCCCTAAGCCTTGCCGTTCCCTAACCCTAACCCTAGCCCGGAACGGAAACCCACCACCAGCACTACACCTTACCCTACGCCGTAGCCTACTCCTGGCCCGTACGCTGGCACTGACCTGTGTGTCAGCACGTAGCCTGAAACTCCCACGTTTCCGTACCCTCACCTGTGCCCTAAGCCTTGCCGTTCCCTAACCCTAACCCTAGCCCGGAACGGAAACCCACCACAAACCCTACACCTTACCCTACGCCGTAGCATACTCCTGGCCCGTACGCTGGCACTGACTCTTGCATCAGCACGTAGCCTGACCCTCCCACGTTTCCGTACCCTCACCTGTGCCCTAAGCCTTGCCGTTCCCTAACCCTAACCCTAGCCCGGTACGGAAACCCACCACCAGCCCTTCACCTTAACCTACGCCGTAGCCTACTCCTGGCCCGTAACCTGGCACTGACCCCTGCGTCAGCACGTAGCCTGAGCCTCCCACGTTTCCATACACTCACCTGTGCCCTAAGCCTTGCCATTCCCTAACCCTAACCCTACCCCGGAACGGAAACCTACCACCAGCCCTACACCATACCCCCAAGCCGTAGCCTACTCCGGGCCCGTACGCTGGCACTGACCCGTGCGTCAGCACGTAGCCTGACCCTCCCACGTTTCCGTACCCTCACCTGTGCCCTAAGCCTTGCCGTTCCCTAAACCTAACCCTAGCCCGGAATGGAAACCCACCACCAGCCTTACACCTTACCCTACGCCGTAGCCTACTCCTGGCCCGTACGCTGGCACGGAAAAGCGCGTCAGCACGTAGCCTGACCCTCCCACGTTTCCGTACCCTCACCTGTGCCCTAAGCCTTGCCGTTCCCTAACCCTAACCCTAGCCCGTAACAGAAACCCACCACCAGCCCTAAACCTTACCCTACGCCGTAGCCTACTCCTGGCCCGTACGCTGGCACTGACCCGTGCGTCAGCACGTAGCCTGACCCTCCCACGTTTCCGTACCCTCACCTGTGCCCTAAGCCTTGCCGTTCCCTAACCCTAACCCTAGCCCGGAACGGAAACCCACCACCAGACCTACACCTTACCTCCAAGCTGTAGCCTACTCCTGGCCCGTATGCTGGCACTGACCCGTGCGTCAGCACGTAGCCTGACCCTCCCACGTTTCCGTACCCTCACCTGTGCCCTAAGCCTTGCCGGTCCCTAACCCTAACCCTAGCCCGGAAAGGAAACCCACCACCAGCCCTACAACTTACCCCCAACCGTAGCCTACTCCTGGCCCGTACGATGGCACTGACCTATGCGTCAGCACGTAGCCTGACCCTCCCACGTTTCCGTACCCTCAACTGTGCCCTAAGCCTTGCCGTTCCCTAACCCTAACCCTAGCCCGGAACGGAAACCCACCACCAGCCCTACACCTTACCCTACGCCGTAGCCTACTCCTGGCCCGTACGCTGGCACTGACCCGTGCGTCAGCACGTAGCCTGACCCTCCAACGTTTCCGTACCCTCACCTGTGCCCTAAGCGTTGCCGTTCCCTAACCCTAACCCTAACCCGGAACGGAAACCCACCACCAGCCCTACAACTTACCCACAAGCCGTAGCCTACCCTGACCCGTACGCTGGCACTGACACGTGCGTCAGCACGTAGCCTGACACTCCCACGTTTCCGTACCCTCACCTGTGCCCTAAGCCTTGCCGTTCCCTAACCCTAACCCTAGCCCAGAACAGAAACCCACCAGCAGCCCTACACGTTACCCCAAAGCCATAGCTTACTCCTGGCCCGTACGCTGGCACTGACCCGTGCGTCAGCACGTAGCCTGACCCTCCTACGTTTCCGTACCCTCACCTGTGCCCTAAGCCTTGCCGTTCCCTAACCCTAACCCTAGCCCGGAACGGAAACCCACCACCAGCCCTGCAACTTAGCCCCAAGCCGTAGCCTATTCCTGGCCCGTACGCTGGCACTGACCCCTGCGTCAGCACGTAGCCTGGCCCTCCCACGTTTCCGTACCCTCACCTGTGCCCTAAGACTTGCCGTTCCCTAACCCTAACCCTAGACCGGAACGGAAACCCATCACCTGCCGTACACCTTACCCTACGCCGTAGCCTACTTCTGGCCCGTACGCTGGCACTGACCCGTGCGTCAGCACGTAGCCTGACCCTCCCAAGTTTCCGTACCCTCACCTGTGCCCTAAGCCTTGCCGTTCCCTAACCCTAACCCTAGCCCGAAAACGAAACCACCAGCAGCCCTACACCTTACCCCCACGCCGTAGCCTACTCCTGGCCCGTACGCTGGCACTGACCCGTGCGTCAGCACGTAGCCTGACCCTCCCACGTTTCCGTACCCTCACCTGTGCCCTAAGCCTTGCCGTTCCCTAACCCTAACCCTAGCCCGGTACGGAAACCCACCACCAGCCCTTCACCTTAACCTACGCCGTAGCCTACTCCTGGCCCGTAACCTGGCACTGACCCCTGCGTCAGCACGTAGCCTGAGCCTCCCACGTTTCCATACACTCACCTGTGCCCTAAGCCTTGCCATTCCCTAACCCTAACCCTACCCCGGAACGGAAACCTACCACCAGCCCTACACCATACCCCCAAGCCGTAGCCTACTCCGGGCCCGTACGCTGGCACTGACCCGTGCGTCAGCACGTAGCCTGACCCTCCCACGTTTCCGTACCCTCACCTGTGCCCTAAGCCTTGCCGTTCCCTAAACCTAACCCTAGCCCGGAATGGAAACCCACCACCAGCCTTACACCTTACCCTACGCCGTAGCCTACTCCTGGCCCGTACGCTGGCACGGAAAAGCGCGTCAGCACGTAGCCTGACCCTCCCACGTTTCCGTACCCTTACCTGTGCCCTAAGCCTTGCCGTTCCCTAACCCTAACCCTAGCCCGTAACGGAAACCCACCACCAGCCCTAAACCTTACCCTACGCCGTAGCCTACTCCTGGCCCGTACGCTGGCACTGACCCGTGCGTCAGCACGTAGCCTGACCCTCCCACGTTTCCGTACCCTCACCTGTGCCCTAAGCCTTGCCGTTCCCTAACCCTAACCCTAGCCCGGAACGGAAACCCACCACCAGACCTACACCTTACCTCCAAGCTGTAGCCTACTCCTGGCCCGTATGCTGGCACTGACCCGTGCGTCAGCACGTAGCCTGACCCTCCCACGTTTCCGTACCCTCACCTGTGCCCTAAGCCTTGCCGGTCCCTAACCCTAACCCTAGCCCGGAAAGGAAACCCACCACCAGCCCTACAACTTACCCCCAACCGTAGCCTACTCCTGGCCCGTACGATGGCACTGACCTATGCGTCAGCACGTAGCCTGACCCTCCCACGTTTCCGTACCCTCAACTGTGCCCTAAGCCTTGCCGTTCCCTAACCCTAACCCTAGCCCGGAACGGAAACCCACCACCAGCCCTACACCTTACCCTACGCCGTAGCCTACTCCTGGCCCGTACGCTGGCACTGACCCGTGCGTCAGCACGTAGCCTGACCCTCCAACGTTTCCGTACCCTCACCTGTGCCCTAAGCGTTGCCGTTCCCTAACCCTAACCCTAACCCGGAACGGAAACCCACCACCAGCCCTACAACTTACCCACAAGCCGTAGCCTACCCTGACCCGTACGCTGGCACTGACACGTGCGTCAGCACGTAGCCTGACACTCCCACGTTTCCGTACCCTCACCTGTGCCCTAAGCCTTGCCGTTCCCTAACCCTAACCCTAGCCCAGAACAGAAACCCACCAGCAGCCCTACACGTTACCCCAAAGCCATAGCTTACTCCTGGCCCGTACGCTGGCACTGACCCGTGCGTCAGCACGTAGCCTGACCCTCCTACGTTTCCGTACCCTCACCTGTGCCCTAAGCCTTGCCGTTCCCTAACCCTAACCCTAGCCCGGAACGGAAACCCACCACCAGCCCTGCAAATTAGCCCCAAGCCGTAGCCTATTCCTGGCCCGTACGCTGGCACTGACCCCTGCGTCAGCACGTAGCCTGGCCCTCCCACGTTTCCGTACCCTCACCTGTGCCCTAAGACTTGCCGTTCCCTAACCCTAACCCTAGACCGGAACGGAAACCCATCACCTGCCGTACACCTTACCCTACGCCGTAGCCTACTTCTGGCCCGTACGCTGGCACTGACCCGTGCGTCAGCACGTAGCCTGACCCTCCCAAGTTTCCGTACCCTCACCTGTGCCCTAAGCCTTGCCGTTCCCTAACCCTAACCCTAGCCCGAAAACGAAACCACCAGCAGCCCTACACCTTACCCCCACGCCGTAGCCTACTCCTGGCCCGTACGCTGGCACTGACCCGTGCGTCAGCACGTAGCCTGACCCTCCCACGTTTCCGTTCCCTCACCTGTGCCCTAAGCCTTGCCGTTCCCTAACCCTAACCCTAGCCCAGTATGGAAACCCACCACCAGCCCTACACCTTACCCCCAAGCCGTAGCCTGCTCGTGGCCCGTACGCTGGCACTGACCCGTGCGTCAGCACGTAGCCTGACACTCCCACGTTTCCGTACCCTCACCTGTGCCCTAAGCGTTGCCGTTCCCTAACCCTAACCCTAACCCGGAACGGAAACCCACCACCAGCCCTACAACTTACCCACAAGCCGTAGCCTACCCTGACCCGTACGCTGGCACTGACACGTGCGTCAGCACGTAGCCTGACACTCCCACGTTTCCGTACCCTCACCTGTGCCCTAAGCCTTGCCGTTCCCTAACCCTAACCCTAGCCCAGAACAGAAACCCACCAGCAGCCCTACACGTTACCCCAAAGCCATAGCTTACTCCTGGCCCGTACGCTGGCACTGACCCGTGCGTCAGCACGTAGCCTGACCCTCCTACGTTTCCGTACCCTCACCTGTGCCCTAAGCCTTGCCGTTCCCTAACCCTAACCCTAGCCCGGAACGGAAACCCACCACCAGCCCTGCAACTTAGCCCCAAGCCGTAGCCTATTCCTGGCCCGTACGCTGGCACTGACCCCTGCGTCAGCACGTAGCCTGGCCCTCCCACGTTTCCGTACCCTCACCTGTGCCCTAAGACTTGCCGTTCCCTAACCCTAACCCTAGACCGGAACGGAAACCCATCACCTGCCGTACACCTTACCCTACGCCGTAGCCTACTTCTGGCCCGTACGCTGGCACTGACCCGTGCGTCAGCACGTAGCCTGACCCTCCCAAGTTTCCGTACCCTCACCTGTTCCCTAAGCCTTGCCGTTCCCTAACCCTAACCCTAGCCCGAAAACGAAACCACCAGCAGCCCTACACCTTACCCCCACGCCGTAGCCTACTCCTGGCCCGTACGCTGGCACTGACCCGTGCGTCAGCACGTAGCCTGACCCTCCCACGTTTCCGTTCCCTCACCTGTGCCCTAAGCCTTGCCGTTCCCTAACCCTAACCCTAGCCCAGTATGGAAACCCACCACCAGCCCTACACCTTACCCCCAAGCCGTAGCCTGCTCGTGGCCCGTACGCTGGCACTGACCCGTGCGTCAGCACGTAGCCTGACACTCCCACGTTTCCGTACCCTCACCTGTGCCCTAAGCCTTGCCGTTCCCTAACCCTAACCCTAACCCGGAACGGAAACCCACCACCAGCCCTACAACTTACCCCAAAGCCGTAGCCTACCCTGACCCGTACGCTGGCACTGACACGTGCGTCAGCACGTAGCCTGACCCTCCCACGTTTCCATACCCTCACCTGTGCCCTAAGACTTGCCGTTCCCTAACCCTAACCCTAGCCCGGAACGGAAACCCACCACCAACCCTACACCTTACCCTACACCGTAGCCTACTCCTGGCCCATACGCCGGCACTGACCCGTGCGTCAGCACGTAGCATGACCCTCCCACGTTTCCGTACCCTCAACTGTGCCGTAAGCCTTGCCGTTCCCTAAGCCTAACCCTAGCCCGAAACGGAAACCCACCACCAGCCCTAAACCTTACCCTACACCGTAGCCTACTCCTGGCCCATACACCGGCACTGACCCGTGCGTCAGCACGTAGCCTGACCCTCCCACGTTTCCATTCCCTCACCTGTGCCCTAAGCCTTGCCGTTCCCTAAACCTAACCCTAGCCCAGTATGGAAACCCACCACCAGCCCTACACCTTACCCTACACCGTAGCCTACTCCTGGCCCGTACGCCGGCACTGACCCGTGCGTCAGCACGTAGCCTGACCCTACCACGTTTCCGTACCCTGAACTGTGCCGTAAGCCTTGCCGTTCCCTAACCCTAACCCTAGCCCAGAACGGAAACCCACCACCAGCCCTACACCTTACCCCCAAGCCGTAGCCTGCTCGTTGCCCGTACGCTGGCACTGACCCGTGCGTCAGCACGTAGCCTGACCCTCCCACGTTTCCGTACCCTCAACTGTGCCCTAAGCCTTGCCGTTCCCTAACCCTAACCCTAGCCCGGAACGGAAACCCACCACCAGCACTACACCTTACCCTACGCCGTAGCCTACTCCTGGCCCGTACGCTGGCACTGACCTGTGTGTCAGCACGTAGCCTGACCCTCCCACGTTTCCGTACCCTCACCTGTGCCCTAAGCCTTGCCGTTCCCTAACCCTAACCCTAGCCCGGAACGGAAACCCACCACAAACCCTACACCTTACCCTACGCCGTAGCCTACTCCTGGCCAGTACGCTGGCACTGACCCTTGCATCAGCACGTAGCCTGAACCTCCCACGTTTCCGTACCCTCAACTGTGCCCTAAGTCTTGCCGTTCCCTAAACCTTACCCTAGCCCGGAACGGAAACACACCACCATCCCTACACCTTACCCCCAAGCCGTAGCCTGCTCGTGGCCCGTACGCTGGCACTGACCCCTGCGTCAGCACGTAGCCTGGCCTTGCCACGTTTCCGTACCCTCACCTGTGCCCTAAGCCTTGCCGTTCCCTAACCCTAACCCTAGCCCGGAACGGAAACCCACCACCAGCACTACACCTTACCCTACGCCGTAGCCTACTCCTGGCCCGTACGCTGGCACTGACCTGTGTGTCAGCACGTAGCCTGAAACTCCCACGTTTCCGTACCCTCACCTGTGCCCTAAGCCTTGCCGTTCCCTAACCCTAACCCTAGCCCGGAACGGAAACCCACCACAAACCCTACACCTTACCCTACGCCGTAGCATACTCCTGGCCCGTACGCTGGCACTGACTCTTGCATCAGCACGTAGCCTGACCCTCCCACGTTTCCGTACCCTCACCTGTGCCCTAAGCCTTGCCGTTCCCTAACCCTAACCCTAGCCCGGTACGGAAACCCACCACCAGCCCTTCACCTTAACCTACGCCGTAGCCTACTCCTGGCCCGTAACCTGGCACTGACCCCTGCGTCAGCACGTAGCCTGAGCCTCCCACGTTTCCATACACTCACCTGTGCCCTAAGCCTTGCCATTCCCTAACCCTAACCCTACCCCGGAACGGAAACCTACCACCAGCCCTACACCATACCCCCAAGCCGTAGCCTACTCCGGGCCCGTACGCTGGCACTGACCCGTGCGTCAGCACGTAGCCTGACCCTCCCACGTTTCCGTACCCTCACCTGTGCCCTAAGCCTTGCCGTTCCCTAAACCTAACCCTAGCCCGGAACGGAAATCCACCACCAGCCTTACACCTTACCCTACGCCGTAGCCTACTCCTGGCCCGTACGCTGGCACGGAAAAGTGCGTCAGCACGTAGCCTGACCCTCCCACGTTTCCGTACCCTCACCTGTGCCCTAAGCCTTGCCGTTCCCTAACCCTAACCCTAGCCCGGAACGGAAACCCACCACCGGCCCTACACCTTACCCTGCGCCGTAGCCTACTCCTGGCCCGTACGCTGGCACTGACCCGTGAGATAGCACGTAGCCTGACCCTCCCACGTTTCTGTACCCTCACCTGTGCCCTAAGCCTTGCCGTTCCCTAACCCTAACCCTAGCCCGGAACGGAAACCAACCACCAGCCCTACACCTTACCCTACGCTGTAGCCTATTCCTGGCCCGTACGCTGGCACTGACCCGTGTGACAACACGTAGCCTGACCCTCCCACGTTTCCGTACCCTCACCTGTGCCCTAAGCCTTGCCGTTCCCTAACCCTAACCCTAGCCCGTAACGGAAACCCACCACCAGCCCTAAACCTTACCCTACGCCGTAGCCTACTCCTGGCCCGTACGCTGGCACTGACCCGTGCGTCAGCACGTAGCCTGACCCTCCCACGTTTCCGTACCCTCACCTGTGCCCTAAGCCTTGCCGTTCCCTAACCCTAACCCTAGCCCGGAACGGAAACCCACCACCAGACCTACACCTTACCTCCAAGCTGTAGCCTACTCCTGGCCCGTATGCTGGCACTGACCCGTGCGTCAGCACGTAGCCTGACCCTCCCACGTTTCCGTACCCTCACCTGTGCCCTAAGCCTTGCCGTTCCCTAACCCTAACCCTAGCCCGGAAAGGAAACCCACCACCAGCCCTACAACTTACCCCCAACCGTAGCCTACTCCTGGCCCGTACGATGGCACTGACCTATGCGTCAGCACGTAGCCTGACCCTCCCACGTTTCCGTACCCTCACCTGTGCCCTAAGCCTTGCCGTTCCCTAACCCTAACCCTAGCCCGGAACGGAAACCCACCACAAGCCCTACACCTTACCCTACGCCGTAGCCTACTCCTGGCCCGTACGCTGGCACTGACCCGTGCGTCAGCACGTAGCCTGACCCTCCCACGTTTCCGTACCCTCACCTGTGCCCTAAGGCTTGCCTTTCCCTAACCCTAACCCTAGCCCGGAACGGAAACCCACCACCAGCCCTACACCTTACCCTACGCAGTAGCCTACTCCTGGCCCGTACGCTGTCACTGACCCGTGCGTCAGCACGTAGCCTGGCCCTCCCACGTTTCCGTACCCTCACCTGTGCCCTAAGCCTTGCTGTTCCCTAACCCTAACCCTAGCCCGGAACGGAAACCCACCACCAGCCCTACAACTTAGCCCCAAGCCGTAGCCTATTCCTGGCTCGTACGCTGGCACTGACCCCTGCGTCTGCACGTAGCCTGACCCTCCCACGTTTCCGTACCCTCACCTGTGCCCTAAGCCTTGCCGTTCCGTAACCCTAACCTTAGCCCGGAATGGAAACCCTCCACCAGCCCTACACCTTACCCTACGCCGTAGCCTACTCCTGGCCCGTACGCTGGCACTGACCCCTCCGTCAGCACGTAGCCTGTCCCTCCCACGTTTCCGTACCCTCACCTGTGCCCTAAGCCTTGCCGTTCCCTAACACTAACCCTAGCCCGGAACGGAATCCCACCACCAGCCCTATACCTTACCCTACGCCGTAGCCTACTCCTGACCCGTACGCTGGCACTGACCCCTCCGTCAGCACGTAGCCTGTCAGTCCCACGTTTCCGTACCCTCACCTGTGCCCTAAGCCTTGCCGTCCCCTAACACTAACCCTAGCCCAGAACGGAAACCCACCACAAGCCCTACACCTTACCCTACGCCGTAGCCTACTCCTGGCCCGTACGCTGGCACTGACCCGTGCGTCAGCACGTAGCCTGACACTCCCACGTTTCCGTACCCTCACCTGTGCCCTAAGCCTTGCCGTTCCCTAACCCTAACCCTAGCCCCGAACGGAAAACCACCACCAGCCCTACACCTTACCCTACGCCGTAGCCTACACCTGGCCCGTACGCTGGCACTGACCCGTGCGTCAGCACGTAGCCTGACCCTCCCAGGTTTCCGTACCCTCACCTGTGCCCTAAGCCTTGCCGTTCCCTAACCCTAACCCTAGCCCGGAACGGAAACCCACCACCAGCCCTACAAATTACCCCCAAGCCGTAGCCTACTCCGGGCTCGTACGCTGGCACAGACCCGTGCGTCAGCACGTAGCCTGACCCTCCCACGTTTCCGTACCCTCACCTGTGCCCTAAGCCTTGCCGTTCCCTAACCCTAACCCTAGCCCGGAACGGAAACCCACGACCAGCCCTATACCTTACCCTACGCCGTAGCCTACTCCTGGCCCGTACGCTGGCACTGACCCGTGCGTCAGCACGTAGCCTGACCCTCCCACGTTTCCGTACCCTCACCTGTGCCCTAAGCCTTGCCGTTCCCTAACCCTAACCCTAGCCCGGAACGGAAACCCACCACCAGCTCTACACCTTACACTACGCCATAGCCTACTCCTGGCCCGTACGCTGGCACTGACCCGTGCGTCATCACGTAGCCTGACCCACCCACGTTGCCGTACCCTCACCTGTGCCCTAAGCCTTGCCGTTCCCTAACCCTAACCCTAGCCCGGTACGGAAACCCACCACCCGCCCTACACCTTGCCCTACGCTGTAGCCTACTCCTGGCCCGTACGCTGGCACTGAGCCTTGCGTCAGCACGTAGCCTGACCCTCCCACGTTTCCGTACCCTCACCTGTGCCCTAAGCCTTGCCTTTCCCTAACCCTAACTCTAGCCCGGAACGGAAACCCACCACCAGCCCTACACCTTACCCTACGCCGTAGCCTACTCCTGGCCCGTACGCTGGCACTGACCCGTGTGACAGCACGTAGCCTGACCCTCCCACGTTTCTGTACCCTCACCTGTGCCCTAAGCCTTGCCGTTCCCTAACCCTAACCCTAGCCCAGAACGGAAACCCACCACCAGCACTACACCTTACCCTACGCCGTAGTCTACTCCTGGCCCGTACGCTGGCACTGACCAGTGTGTCAGCACGTAGCCTGACCCTCCCACGTTTCCGTACCCTCACCTGTGCCCTAAGCCTTGCTGTTCCCTAACCCTAACACTAGCCCGGAACGGAAACCCACCACCAGCCCTACACCTTACCCCCAAGCCGTAGCCTACACCTGGCCCGTACACTGGCACTGACCCGTGCGTTAGCACGTAGCCTGGCCCTCCCACGTTTCCGTAACCTCACCTGTGCCCTAAGCCTTGCCGTTCCCTAACACTAACCCTAGCCCGGTACAGAAACCCTCCACCAGCCCTACACCTTACCCTATGCCGTAGCCTACTCCTGGCCCGTACTCTGGCACTGACCCATACATCAGCACGTAGCCTGAGCCTCCCAAGTTTCCGTACCCTCACCTGTGCCCTAAGCCTTGCCGTTCCCTAACCCTAACCCTAGCCCGGAACGGAAAACTACCACCAGCCCTACACCTTACCCCCAAGCCGTAGCCTACTCCTGGCCCGTACGCTGGCACTGACCCGTGCGTCAGCACGTAGCCTGTCCCTCCCACGTTTCCGTACCCTCACCTGTGCCCTAAGCCTTGCCGTTCCCTAACCCTAACCCTAGCCCAGAACGGAAACCCACCACCAGCACTACACCTTACCCTACGCCGTAGCCTACACCTGGCCCGTAAGCTGGCACTGACCTGTGTGTCAACACGTAGCCTGACCCTCCCACGTTTCCGTACCCTCACCTGTGCCCTAAGCCTTGCCGTTCCCTAACCCTAACCCTAGCCCGGAACGGAAACCCACCACCAGCACTACAACTTACCCCCAAGCCGTAGCCTACACCTGGCCCGTACGCTGGCACTGACCCGTGCGTTAGCACGTAGCCTGGCCCTCCCACGTTTCCGTATCCTCACCAGTGCCCTAAGCCTTGCCGTTCCCTAACCCTAACACTAGCCCAGAACGGAAACCCATCACCAGCCCTACACCTAACCCTACGCCGTAGCCTACTCCTGGCCCGTACGCTGGCACTGACCCGTGCGTCAGCACGTAGCCTGACCCTCCCACTTTTCCGTACCCTCACCTGTGCCTAAGACTTGCCGTTCCCTTACCCTAACCCTAGCCCGGAATGGAAACCCACTACGAGCTCTAAACCTTACCCTAGGCCGTAGCCTACTCCTGGCCCGTACGCTGGCACGGACACGTGAGTCAGCACATAGCCTGACCCTCCCAAGTTTCCGTACCCTCACCTGTGCCCTAAGCCTTGCCGTTCCCTAACCCTAACCCTAGCCCGGAACGGAAACCCACCACCAGCCCTACACCTTACCCTCCGCCGTACCCAACTCCTGGCCCGTACGCTGGCACTGACCCCTCCGTCAGCACGTAGCCTGTCCCTCCCACGTTTCCATACCCTCACCTGTGCCCTAAGCCTTGCCGTTCCCTAACACTAACCCTTGCCCGGAACGGAAACCCACCACCAGCCCGATACCTTACCCTACGCCGTAGCCTACTCCTGACCCTTACCTTGGCACTGACCCCTCCGTCAGCAGGTAGCCTGTCCCTCCCACGTTTCCGTACCCTCACCTGTGCCCTAAGCCTTGCCGTCCCCTAACACTAACCCTAGCCCAGAACGGAAACCCACCACAAGCCCTACACCTTACCCCCAAGCCGTAGCCTACTCCTGGCCCGTACGCTGGCACTGACCCGTGCGTCAGCACGTAGCCTGACCCTCCCACGTTTCCGTACCCTCACCTGTGCCCTAAGGCTTGCCTTTCCCTAACCCTAACCCTAGCCCGGAACGGAAACCCACCACCAGCCCTACACCTTACCCTACGCCGTAGCCTACTCCTGGCCCGTACGCTGGCACTGAACCGTGCGTCACCACGTAGCCTGACCCTCCCACGTTTCCGTACCCTCACCTGTGCCCTAAGCCTTGCCGTTCCCTAACCCTAACCCTAGCCCGGAACGGAAACCCAACACCAGCCCTACAACTTACCCCCAAGCCGTAGCCTACTCCGGGCTCGTACGCTGGCACTGACCCGTGCGTCAGCACGTAGCCTGACCCTCCCACATTTCCGTACCCTCACCTGTGCCCTAAGCCTTGCCGTTCCCTAACCCTAACCCTAGCCCGGAACGGAAACCCACGACCAGCCCTATACCTTACCCTACGCCGTAGCCTACTCCTGGCCCGTACGCTGGCACTGACCCGTGCGTCAGCACGTAGCCTGACCCTCCCACGTTTCCGTACCCTCACCTGTGCCCTAAGCCTTGCCGTTCCCTAACCCTAACCCTAGCCCGGAACGGAAACCCACCACCAGCTCTACACCTTACACTACGCCATAGGCTACTCCTGGCCCGTACGCTGGCACTGACCCGTGCGTCATCACGTAGCCTGACCCACCCACGTTGCCGTACCCTCACCTGTGCCCTAAGCCTTGCCGTTCCCTAACCCTAACCCTAGCCCGGTACGGAAAACCACCACCCGCCCTACACCTTACCCTACGCCGTAGCCTACTCCTGGCCCGTACGCTGGCACTGAGCCGTGCGTCAGCACGTAGCCTGACCCTCCCATGTTTCCGTACCCTCACCTGTGCCCTAAGCCTTGCCGTTCCCTAACCCTAACCCTAGACCGGAATGGAAACCCACCACCAGCACTACACCTTACCCTACGCCGTAGCCTACTCCTGGCCCGTACGCTGGCACTGACCAGTGTGTCAGCACGTAGCCTGACCCTCCCACGTTTCCGTACCCTCACCTGTGCCCTAAGCCTTGCCGTTCCATAACCCTAACCCTAGCCCGGAACGGAAACCCACCACCAGCCCTACAACTTACCCCCAAGCCGTAGCCTACACCTGGCCCGTACGCTGGCACTGACCCGTGCGTTAGCACGTAGCCTGGCCCTCCGACGTTTCCGTACCCTCACCAGTGCCCTAAGCCTTGCCGTTCCCTAACCCTAACCCAAGCCCAAAACGGAAACCCATCACCAGCCCTACACCTAACCCTATGCCGTAGCCTACTCCTGGCCGGTACGCTGGAAATGACCCGTGTGTCAGCACGTAGCCTGACCCTCCCACGTTTCCGTACCCTCACCTGTGCCCTAAGCCTTGCCGTTCCCTAACACTAACCCTAGCCCGGTACGGAAACCCTCCACCAGCCCTACACCTTACCCTATGCCGTAGCCTACTCCTGGCCCGTACTCTGGCACTGACCCATGGATCAGCACGTAGCCTGAGCCTCCCAAGTTTCCGTACCCTCACCTGTGCCCTAAGCCTTGCCGTTCCCTAACCGTAACCCTAGCCCGGAAAGGAAACCCACCACCAGCCCTACAACTTACCCCCAACCGTAGCCTACTCCTGGCCCGTACGATGGCACTGACCTATGCGTCAGCACGTAGCCTGACCCTCCCACGTTTCCGTACCCTCACCTGTGCCCTAAGCCTTGCCGTTCCCTAACCCTAACCCTAGCCCGGAACGGAAACCCACCACAAGCCCTACACCTTACCCTACGCCGTAGCCTACTCCTGGCCCGTACGCTGGCACTGACCCGTGCGTCAGCACGTAGCCTGACCCTCCCACGTTTCCGTAACCTCACCTGTGCCCTAAGGCTTGCCTTTCCCTAACCCTAACCCTAGCCCGGAACGGAAACCCACCACCAGCCCTACACCTTACCCTACGCAGTAGCCTACTCCTGGCCCGTACGCTGTCACTGACCCGTGCGTCAGCACGTAGCCTGGCCCTCCCACGTTTCCGTACCCTCACCTGTGCCCTAAGCCTTGCTGTTCCCTAACCCTAACCCTAGCCCGGAACGGAAACCCACCACCAGCCCTACAACTTAGCCCCAAGCCGTAGCCTATTCCTGGCTCGTACGCTGGCACTGACCCCTGCGTCAGCACGTAGCCTGACCCTCCCACGTTTCCGTACCCTCACCTGTGCCCTAAGCCTTGCCGTTCCGTAACCCTAACCTTAGCCCGGAATGGAAACCCTCCACCAGCCCTACACCTTACCCTACGCCGTAGCCTACTCCTGGCCCGTACGCTGGCACTGACCCCTCCGTCAGCACGTAGCCTGTCCCTCCCACGTTTCCGTACCCTCACCTGTGCCCTAAGCCTTGCCGTTCCCTAACACTAACCCTAGCCCGGAACGGAAACCCACCACCAGCCCTATACCTTACCCTACGCCGTAGCCTACTCCTGACCCGTACGCTGGCACTGACCCCTCCGTCAGCACGTAGCCTGTCAGTCCCACGTTTCCGTACCCTCACGTGTGCCCTAAGCCTTGCCGTCCCCTAACACTAACCCTAGCCCAGAACGGAAACCCACCACAAGCCCTACACCTTACCCTACGCCGTAGCCTACTCCTGGCCCTTACGCTGGCACTGACCCGTGCGTCAGCACGTAGCCTGACCCTCCCACGTTTCCGTACCCTCACCTGTGCCCTAAGCCTTGCCGTTCCCTAACCCTAACCCTAGCCCCGAACGGAAAACCACCACCAGCCCTACACCTTACCCTACGCCGTAGCCTACTCCTGGCCCGTACGCTGGCACTGACCCGTGCGTCAGCACGTAGCCTGACCCTCCCAGGTTTCCGTACCCTCACCTGTGCCCTAAGCCTTGCCGTTCCCTAACCCTAACCCTAGCCCGGAACGGAAACCCACCACCAGCCCTACAAATTACCCCCAAGCCGTAGCCTACTCCGGGCTCGTACGCTGGCACAGACCCGTGCGTCAGCACGTAGCCTGACCCTCCCACGTTTCCGTACCCTCACCTGTGCCCTAAGCCTTGCCGTTCCCTAACCCTAACCCTAGCCCGGAACGGAAACCCACGACCAGCCCTATACCTTACCCTACGCCGTAGCCTACTCCTGGCCCGTACGCTGGCACTGACCCGTGCGTCAGCACGTAGCCTGACCCTCCCACGTTTCCGTACCCTCACCTGTGCCCTAAGCCTTGCCGTTCCCTAACCCTAACCCTAGCCCGGAACGGAAACCCACCACCAGCTCTACACCTTACACTACGCCATAGCCTACTCCTGGCCCGTACGCTGGCACTGACCCGTGCGTCATCACGTAGCCTGACCCACCCACGTTGCCGTACCCTCACCTGTGCCCTAAGCCTTGCCGTTCCCTAACCCTAACCCTAGCCCGGTACGGAAACCCACCACCCGCCCTACACCTTGCCCTACGCTGTAGCCTACTCCTGGCCCGTACGCTGGCACTGAGCCTTGCGTCAGCACGTAGCCTGACCCTCCCACGTTTCCGTACCCTCACCTGTGCCCTAAGCCTTGCCGTTCCCTAACCCTAACTCTAGCCCGGAACGGAAACCCACCACCAGCCCTACACCTTACCCTACGCCGTAGCCTACTCCTGGCCCGTACGCTGGCACTGACCCGTGTGACAGCACGTAGCCTGACCCTCCCACGTTTCTGTACCCTCACCTGTGCCCTAAGCCTTGCCGTTCCCTAACCCTAACCCTAGCCCAGAACGGAAACCCACCACCAGCACTACACCTTACCCTACGCCGTAGTCTACTCCTGGCCCGTACGCTGGCACTGACCAGTGTGTCAGCACGTAGCCTGACCCTCCCACGTTTCCGTACCCTCACCTGTGCCCTAAGCCTTGCTGTTCCCTAACCCTAACACTAGCCCGGAACGGAAACCCACCACCAGCCCTACACCTTACCCCCAAGCCGTAGCCTACACCTGGCCCGTACACTGGCACTGACCCGTGCGTTAGCACGTAGCCTGGCCCTCCCACGTTTCCGTAACCTCACCTGTGCCCTAAGCCTTGCCGTTCCCTAACACTAACCCTAGCCCGGTACAGAAACCCTCCACCAGCCCTACACCTTACCCTATGCCGTAGCCTACTCCTGGCCCGTACTCTGGCACTGACCCATACATCAGCACGTAGCCTGAGCCTCCCAAGTTTCCGTACCCTCACCTGTGCCCTAAGCCTTGCCGTTCCCTAACCCTAACCCTAGCCCGGAACGGAAAACTACCACCAGCCCTACACCTTACCCCCAAGCCGTAGCCTACTCCTGGCCCGTACGCTGGCACTGACCCGTGCGTCAGCACGTAGCCTGTCCCTCCCACGTTTCCGTACCCTCACCTGTGCCCTAAGCCTTGCCGTTCCCTAACCCTAACCCTAGCCCAGAACGGAAACCCACCACCAGCACTACACCTTACCCTACGCCGTAGCCTACACCTGGCCCGTAAGCTGGCACTGACCTGTGTGTCAACACGTAGCCTGACCCTCCCACGTTTCCGTACCCTCACCTGTGCCCTAAGCCTTGCCGTTCCCTAACCCTAACCCTAGCCCGGAACGGAAACCCACCACCAGCACTACAACTTACCCCCAAGCCGTAGCCTACACCTGGCCCGTACGCTGGCACTGACCCGTGCGTTAGCACGTAGCCTGGCCCTCCCACGTTTCCGTATCCTCACCAGTGCCCTAAGCCTTGCCGTTCCCTAACCCTAACACTAGCCCAGAACGGAAACCCATCACCAGCCCTACACCTAACCCTACGCCGTAGCCTACTCCTGGCCCGTACGCTGGCACTGACCCGTGCGTCAGCACGTAGCCTGACCCTCCCACTTTTCCGTACCCTCACCTGTGCCTAAGACTTGCCGTTCCCTTACCCTAACCCTAGCCCGGAATGGAAACCCACTACGAGCTCTAAACCTTACCCTAGGCCGTAGCCTACTCCTGGCCCGTACGCTGGCACGGACACGTGAGTCAGCACATAGCCTGACCCTCCCAAGTTTCCGTACCCTCACCTGTGCCCTAAGCCTTGCCGTTCCCTAACCCTAACCCTAGCCCGGAACGGAAACCCACCACCAGCCCTACACCTTACCCTCCGCCGTACCCAACTCCTGGCCCGTACGCTGGCACTGACCCCTCCGTCAGCACGTAGCCTGTCCCTCCCACGTTTCCGTACCCTCACCTGTGCCCTAAGCCTTGCCGTTCCCTAACACTAACCCTTGCCCGGAACGGAAACCCACCACCAGCCCTATACCTTACCCTACGCCGTAGCCTACTCCTGACCCTTACCTTGGCACTGACCCCTCCGTCAGCAGGTAGCCTGTCCCTCCCACGTTTCCGTACCCTCACCTGTGCCCTAAGCCTTGCCGTCCCCTAACACTAACCCTAGCCCAGAACGGAAACCCACCACAAGCCCTACACCTTACCCCCAAGCCGTAGCCTACTCCTGGCCCGTACGCTGGCACTGACCCGTGCGTCAGCACGTAGCCTGACCCTCCCACGTTTCCGTACCCTCACCTGTGCCCTAAGGCTTGCCTTTCCCTAACCCTAACCCTAGCCCGGAACGGAAACCCACCACCAGCCCTACACCTTACCCTACGCCGTAGCCTACTCCTGGCCCGTACGCTGGCACTGAACCGTGCGTCACCACGTAGCCTGACCCTCCCACGTTTCCGTACCCTCACCTGTGCCCTAAGCCTTGCCGTTCCCTAACCCTAACCCTAGCCCGGAACGGAAACCCAACACCAGCCCTACAACTTACCCCCAAGCCGTAGCCTACTCCGGGCTCGTACGCTGGCACTGACCCGTGCGTCAGCACGTAGCCTGACCCTCCCACATTTCCGTACCCTCACCTGTGCCCTAAGCCTTGCCGTTCCCTAACCCTAACCCTAGCCCGGAACGGAAACCCACGACCAGCCCTATACCTTACCCTACGCCGTAGCCTACTCCTGGCCCGTACGCTGGCACTGACCCGTGCGTCAGCACGTAGCCTGACCCTCCCACGTTTCCGTACCCTCACCTGTGCCCTAAGCCTTGCCGTTCCCTAACCCTAACCCTAGCCCGGAACGGAAACCCACCACCAGCTCTACACCTTACACTACGCCATAGGCTACTCCTGGCCCGTACGCTGGCACTGACCCGTGCGTCATCACGTAGCCTGACCCACCCACGTTGCCGTACCCTCACCTGTGCCCTAAGCCTTGCCGTTCCCTAACCCTAACCCTAGCCCGGTACGGAAAACCACCACCCGCCCTACACCTTACCCTACGCCGTAGCCTACTCCTGGCCCGTACGCTGGCACTGAGCCGTGCGTCAGCACGTAGCCTGACCCTCCCATGTTTCCGTACCCTCACCTGTGCCCTAAGCCTTGCCGTTCCCTAACCCTAACCCTAGACCGGAATGGAAACCCACCACCAGCACTACACCTTACCCTACGCCGTAGCCTACTCCTGGCCCGTACGCTGGCACTGACCAGTGTGTCAGCACGTAGCCTGACCCTCCCACGTTTCCGTACCCTCACCTGTGCCCTAAGCCTTGCCGTTCCATAACCCTAACCCTAGCCCGGAACGGAAACCCACCACCAGCCCTACAACTTACCCCCAAGCCGTAGCCTACACCTGGCCCGTACGCTGGCACTGACCCGTGCGTTAGCACGTAGCCTGGCCCTCCGACGTTTCCGTACCCTCACCAGTGCCCTAAGCCTTGCCGTTCCCTAACCCTAACCCAAGCCCAAAACGGAAACCCATCACCAGCCCTACACCTAACCCTATGCCGTAGCCTACTCCTGGCCGGTACGCTGGAAATGACCCGTGTGTCAGCACGTAGCCTGACCCTCCCACGTTTCCGTACCCTCACCTGTGCCCTAAGCCTTGCCGTTCCCTAACACTAACCCTAGCCCGGTACGGAAACCCTCCACCAGCCCTACACCTTACCCTATGCCGTAGCCTACTCCTGGCCCGTACTCTGGCACTGACCCATGGATCAGCACGTAGCCTGAGCCTCCCAAGTTTCCGTACCCTCACCTGTGCCCTAAGCCTTGCCGTTCCCTAACCGTAACCCTAGCCCGGAAAGGAAACCCACCACCAGCCCTACAACTTACCCCCAACCGTAGCCTACTCCTGGCCCGTACGATGGCACTGACCTATGCGTCAGCACGTAGCCTGACCCTCCCACGTTTCCGTACCCTCACCTGTGCCCTAAGCCTTGCCGTTCCCTAACCCTAACCCTAGCCCGGAACGGAAACCCACCACAAGCCCTACACCTTACCCTACGCCGTAGCCTACTCCTGGCCCGTACGCTGGCACTGACCCGTGCGTCAGCACGTAGCCTGACCCTCCCACGTTTCCGTACCCTCACCTGTGCCCTAAGGCTTGCCTTTCCCTAACCCTAACCCTAGCCCGGAACGGAAACCCACCACCAGCCCTACACCTTACCCTACGCAGTAGCCTACTCCTGGCCCGTACGCTGTCACTGACCCGTGCGTCAGCACGTAGCCTGGCCCTCCCACGTTTCCGTACCCTCACCTGTGCCCTAAGCCTTGCTGTTCCCTAACCCTAACCCTAGCCCGGAACGGAAACCCACCACCAGCCCTACAACTTAGCCCCAAGCCGTAGCCTATTCCTGGCTCGTACGCTGGCACTGACCCCTGCGTCAGCACGTAGCCTGACCCTCCCACGTTTCCGTACCCTCACCTGTGCCCTAAGCCTTGCCGTTCCGTAACCCTAACCTTAGCCCGGAATGGAAACCCTCCACCAGCCCTACACCTTACCCTACGCCGTAGCCTACTCCTGGCCCGTACGCTGGCACTGACCCCTCCGTCAGCACGTAGCCTGTCCCTCCCACGTTTCCGTACCCTCACCTGTGCCCTAAGCCTTGCCGTTCCCTAACACTAACCCTAGCCCGGAACGGAAACCCACCACCAGCCCTATACCTTACCCTACGCCGTAGCCTACTCCTGACCCGTACGCTGGCACTGACCCCTCCGTCAGCACGTAGCCTGTCAGTCCCACGTTTCCGTACCCTCACGTGTGCCCTAAGCCTTGCCGTCCCCTAACACTAACCCTAGCCCAGAACGGAAACCCACCACAAGCCCTACACCTTACCCTACGCCGTAGCCTACTCCTGGCCCGTACGCTGGCACTGACCCGTGCGTCAGCACGTAGCCTGACCCTCCCACGTTTCCGTACCCTCACCTGTGCCCTAAGCCTTGCCGTTCCCTAACCCTAACCCTAGCCCCGAACGGAAAACCACCACCAGCCCTACACCTTACCCTACGCCGTAGCCTACTCCTGGCCCGTACGCTGGCACTGACCCGTGCGTCAGCACGTAGCCTGACCCTCCCAGGTTTCCGTACCCTCACCTGTGCCCTAAGCCTTGCCGTTCCCTAACCCTAACCCTAGCCCGGAACGGAAACCCACCACCAGCCCTACAAATTACCCCCAAGCCGTAGCCTACTCCGGGCTCGTACGCTGGCACAGACCCGTGCTTCAGCACGTAGCCTGACCCTCCCACGTTTCCGTACCCTCACCTGTGCCCTAAGCCTTGCCGTTCCCTAACCCTAACCCTAGCCCGGAACGGAAACCCACGACCAGCCCTATACCTTACCCTACGCCGTAGCCTACTCCTGGCCCGTACGCTGGCACTGACCCGTGCGTCAGCACGTAGCCTGACCCTCCCACGTTTCCGTACCCTCACCTGTGCCCTAAGCCTTGCCGTTCCCTAACCCTAACCCTAGCCCGGAACGGAAACCCACCACCAGCTCTACACCTTACACTACGCCATAGCCTACTCCTGGCCCGTACGCTGGCACTGACCCGTGCGTCATCACGTAGCCTGACCCACCCACGTTGCCGTACCCTCACCTGTGCCCTAAGCCTTGCCGTTCCCTAACCCTAACCCTAGCCCGGTACGGAAACCCACCACCCGCCCTACACCTTGCCCTACGCTGTAGCCTACTCCTGGCCCGTACGCTGGCACTGAGCCTTGCGTCAGCACGTAGCCTGACCCTCCCACGTTTCCGTACCCTCACCTGTGCCCTAAGCCTTGCCGTTCCCTAACCCTAACTCTAGCCCGGAACGGAAACCCACCACCAGCCCTACACCTTACCCTACGCCGTAGCCTACTCCTGGCCCGTACGCTGGCACTGACCCGTGTGACAGCACGTAGCCTGACCCTCCCACGTTTCTGTACCCTCACCTGTGCCCTAAGCCTTGCCGTTCCCTAACCCTAACCCTAGCCCAGAACGGAAACCCACCACCAGCACTACACCTTACCCTACGCCGTAGTCTACTCCTGGCCCGTACGCTGGCACTGACCAGTGTGTCAGCACGTAGCCTGACCCTCCCACGTTTCCGTACCCTCACCTGTGCCCTAAGCCTTGCTGTTCCCTAACCCTAACACTAGCCCGGAACGGAAACCCACCACCAGCCCTACACCTTACCCCCAAGCCGTAGCCTACACCTGGCCCGTACACTGGCACTGACCCGTGCGTTAGCACGTAGCCTGGCCCTCCCACGTTTCCGTAACCTCACCTGTGCCCTAAGCCTTGCCGTTCCCTAACACTAACCCTAGCCCGGTACAGAAACCCTCCACCAGCCCTACACCTTACCCTATGCCGTAGCCTACTCCTGGCCCGTACTCTGGCACTGACCCATACATCAGCACGTAGCCTGAGCCTCCCAAGTTTCCGTACCCTCACCTGTGCCCTAAGCCTTGCCGTTCCCTAACCCTAACCCTAGCCCGGAACGGAAAACTACCACCAGCCCTACACCTTACCCCCAAGCCGTAGCCTACTCCTGGCCCGTACGCTGGCACTGACCCGTGCGTCAGCACGTAGCCTGTCCCTCCCACGTTTCCGTACCCTCACCTGTGCCCTAAGCCTTGCCGTTCCCTAACCCTAACCCTAGCCCAGAACGGAAACCCACCACCAGCACTACACCTTACCCTACGCCGTAGCCTACACCTGGCCCGTAAGCTGGCACTGACCTGTGTGTCAACACGTAGCCTGACCCTCCCACGTTTCCGTACCCTCACCTGTGCCCTAAGCCTTGCCGTTCCCTAACCCTAACCCTAGCCCGGAACGGAAACCCACCACCAGCACTACAACTTACCCCCAAGCCGTAGCCTACACCTGGCCCGTACGCTGGCACTGACCCGTGCGTTAGCACGTAGCCTGGCCCTCCCACGTTTCCGTATCCTCACCAGTGCCCTAAGCCTTGCCGTTCCCTAACCCTAACACTAGCCCAGAACGGAAACCCATCACCAGCCCTACACCTAACCCTACGCCGTAGCCTACTCCTGGCCCGTACGCTGGCACTGACCCGTGCGTCAGCACGTAGCCTGACCCTCCCACTTTTCCGTACCCTCACCTGTGCCTAAGACTTGCCGTTCCCTTACCCTAACCCTAGCCCGGAATGGAAACCCACTACGAGCTCTAAACCTTACCCTAGGCCGTAGCCTACTCCTGGCCCGTACGCTGGCACGGACACGTGAGTCAGCACATAGCCTGACCCTCCCAAGTTTCCGTACCCTCACCTGTGCCCTAAGCCTTGCCGTTCCCTAACCCTAACCCTAGCCCGGAACGGAAACCCACCACCAGCCCTACACCTTACCCTCCGCCGTACCCAACTCCTGGCCCGTACGCTGGCACTGACCCCTCCGTCAGCACGTAGCCTGTCCCTCCCACGTTTCCGTACCCTCACCTGTGCCCTAAGCCTTGCCGTTCCCTAACACTAACCCTTGCCCGGAACGGAAACCCACCACCAGCCCTATACCTTACCCTACGCCGTAGCCTACTCCTGACCCTTACCTTGGCACTGACCCCTCCGTCAGCAGGTAGCCTGTCCCTCCCACGTTTCCGTACCCTCACCTGTGCCCTAAGCCTTGCCGTCCCCTAACACTAACCCTAGCCCAGAACGGAAACCCACCACAAGCCCTACACCTTACCCCCAAGCCGTAGCCTACTCCTGGCCCGTACGCTGGCACTGACCCGTGCGTCAGCACGTAGCCTGACCCTCCCACGTTTCCGTACCCTCACCTGTGCCCTAAGGCTTGCCTTTCCCTAACCCTAACCCTAGCCCGGAACGGAAACCCACCACCAGCCCTACACCTTACCCTACGCCGTAGCCTACTCCTGGCCCGTACGCTGGCACTGAACCGTGCGTCACCACGTAGCCTGACCCTCCCACGTTTCCGTACCCTCACCTGTGCCCTAAGCCTTGCCGTTCCCTAACCCTAACCCTAGCCCGGAACGGAAACCCAACACCAGCCCTACAACTTACCCCCAAGCCGTAGCCTACTCCGGGCTCGTACGCTGGCACTGACCCGTGCGTCAGCACGTAGCCTGACCCTCCCACATTTCCGTACCCTCACCTGTGCCCTAAGCCTTGCCGTTCCCTAACCCTAACCCTAGCCCGGAACGGAAACCCACGACCAGCCCTATACCTTACCCTACGCCGTAGCCTACTCCTGGCCCGTACGCTGGCACTGACCCGTGCGTCAGCACGTAGCCTGACCCTCCCACGTTTCCGTACCCTCACCTGTGCCCTAAGCCTTGCCGTTCCCTAACCCTAACCCTAGCCCGGAACGGAAACCCACCACCAGCTCTACACCTTACACTACGCCATAGGCTACTCCTGGCCCGTACGCTGGCACTGACCCGTGCGTCATCACGTAGCCTGACCCACCCACGTTGCCGTACCCTCACCTGTGCCCTAAGCCTTGCCGTTCCCTAACCGTAACCCTAGCCCGGTACGGAAAACCACCACCCGCCCTACACCTTACCCTACGCCGTAGCCTACTCCTGGCCCGTACGCTGGCACTGAGCCGTGCGTCAGCACGTAGCCTGACCCTCCCATGTTTCCGTACCCTCACCTGTGCCCTAAGCCTTGCCGTTCCCTAACCCTAACCCTAGACCGGAATGGAAACCCACCACCAGCACTACACCTTACCCTACGCCGTAGCCTACTCCTGGCCCGTACGCTGGCACGGACCAGTGTGTCAGCACGTAGCCTGACCCTCCCACGTTTCCGTACCCTCACCTGTGCCCTAAGCCTTGCCGTTCCATAACCCTAACCCTAGCCCGGAACGGAAACCCACCACCAGCCCTACAACTTACCCCCAAGCCGTAGCCTACACCTGGCCCGTACGCTGGCACTGACCCGTGCGTTAGCACGTAGCCTGGCCCTCCGACGTTTCCGTACCCTCACCAGTGCCCTAAGCCTTGCCGTTCCCTAACCCTAACCCAAGCCCAAAACGGAAACCCATCACCAGCCCTACACCTAACCCTATGCCGTAGCCTACTCCTGGCCGGTACGCTGGAAATGACCCGTGTGTCAGCACGTAGCCTGACCCTCCCACGTTTCCGTACCCTCACCTGTGCCCTAAGCCTTGCCGTTCCCTAACACTAACCCTAGCCCGGTACGGAAACCCTCCACCAGCCCTACACCTTACCCTATGCCGTAGCCTACTCCTGGCCCGTACTCTGGCACTGACCCATGGATCAGCACGTAGCCTGAGCCTCCCAAGTTTCCGTACCCTCACCTGTGCCCTAAGCCTTGCCGTTCCCTAACCCTAACCCTAGCCCGGAACGGAAAACTACCACCAGCCCTACACCTTACCCCCAAGCCGTAGCCTACTCCTGGCCCGTACGCTGGCACTGACCCGTGCGTCAGCACGTAGCCTGTCCCTCCCAAGTTTCCGTACCCTCACCTGTGCCCTAAGCCTTGCCGTTCCCTAACCCTAACCCTAGCCCGGAGCGGAAACCCACCACCAGCCCTACAACTTAGCCCCAAGCCGTAGCGTATTCCTGGCCCGTACGCTGGCACTGACCCCTGCGTCAGCACGTAGCCAGACCCTCCCAGGTTTCCGTACCCTCACCTGTGCCCTAAGCCTTGCCGTTCCGTAACCCTAACCCTAGACCGGAATGGAAACCCTCCACCAGCCCTACACCTTACCCTACGCCATAGCCTACTCCTGGCCAGTACGCTGGCACTGACCCCTGCGTGAGCATGTAGCCTGACCCTCCCACGTTTCTGTACCCTCACCTGTGCCCTAAGCCTTGCCGTTCCCTAAACCTAACCCTAGCCCGGAACGGAAAACCACCACCAGCCCTACCCGTTACCCACAAGCCGTAGCCTACTCCTGGCCCGTACGCTGGCACTGACAAGTGCGTCAGCACGTAGCCTGACCCTCCCACGTTTCCGTACCCTCACCTGTGCCCTAAGCCTTGCCGTTCCCTAATCGTAACCCTAGCCCGGAACGGAAACCCACCACCAGCCCTACACCTTACCCTACGCCGTAGCCTACTCCTGGCCCGTACGCCGGCACTGACCCGTATGTCAGCACGTAGCCTGACCCTCCCACGTTTCCGTACCCTCACCTGTGCCCTAAGCCTTGCCGTTCCGTAACCCTAACCTTAGCCCGGAATGGAAACCCTCCACCAGCCCTACACCTTACCCTATGCCATAGCCTACTCCTGGCCAGTACGCTGGCACTGACCCCTGCGTGAGCATGTAGCCTGACCCTCCCACGTTTCTGTACCCTCACCTGTACCCTAAGCCTTGCCGTTCCCTAAACCTAACCCTAGCCCGGAACGGAAAACCACCACCAGCCCTACCAGTTACCCCCAAGCCTTAGCCTACTCCTGGCCCGTACGCTGGCACTGACAAGTGCGTCAGCACGTAGCCTGACCCTCCCACGTTTCCGTACCCTCACCTGTGCCCTAAGCCTTGCCGTTCCCTAATCGTAACCCTAGCCCGGAACGGAAACCCACCACCAGCCCTACACCTTACCCCCAAGCCGTAGCCTACTCCTGGCCCGTACGCTGGCACTGAACCGTGCGTCAGGATGTAGCCCGACCCTCCCACGTTTCCGTACCCTCACCTGTGCCCTAAGCCTTGCCGTTCCCTAACCCTAACCCTAGCCCGGAACGGAAACCCACCACCAGCCCTACACCATACCCCCAAGCCGTAGCCTACTCCTGGCCCATACGCTGGCACTGACCCGTGCGTCAGCACGTAGCCGGAACCTCCCACGTTTCCGTACCCTCACCTGTGCCCTAAGCCTTGCCGTTCCCTAACCCTAACCCTAGCCCGGAACAGAAACCCACCAGCAGCCCTACACCTTACCCTACGCCGTAACCTACTCCTGGCCCGCACACAGGCACTGACCACTGTGACAGCACGTAGCCTGACCCTCCCACGTTTCTGTACCCTCACCTGTGCCCTAAGCCTTGCCGTTCCCTAACCCTAACCCTAGCCCGGTACGGAAACCCACCACCCGCCCTACACCTTGCCCTACGCTGTAGCCTACTCCTGGCCCGTACGCTGGCACTGAGCCTTGCGTCAGCACGTAGCCTGACCCTCCCACGTTTCCGTACCCTCACCTGTGCCCTAAGCCTTGCCGTTCCCTAACCCTAACTCTAGCCCGGAACGGAAACCCACCACCAGCCCTACACCTTACCCTACGCCGTAGCCTACTCCTGGCCCGTACGCTGGCACTGACCCGTGTGACAGCACGTAGCCTGACCCTCCCACGTTTCTGTACCCTCACCTGTGCCCTAAGCCTTGCCGTTCCCTAACCCTAACCCTAGCCCAGAACGGAAACCCACCACCAGCACTACACCTTACCCTACGCCGTAGTCTACTCCTGGCCCGTACGCTGGCACTGACCAGTGTGTCAGCACGTAGCCTGACCCTCCCACGTTTCCGTACCCTCACCTGTGCCCTAAGCCTTGCTGTTCCCTAACCCTAACACTAGCCCGGAACGGAAACCCACCACCAGCCCTACACCTTACCCCCAAGCCGTAGCCTACACCTGGCCCGTACACTGGCACTGACCCGTGCGTTAGCACGTAGCCTGGCCCTCCCACGTTTCCGTAACCTCACCTGTGCCCTAAGCCTTGCCGTTCCCTAACACTAACCCTAGCCCGGTACAGAAACCCTCCACCAGCCCTACACCTTACCCTATGCCGTAGCCTACTCCTGGCCCGTACTCTGGCACTGACCCATACATCAGCACGTAGCCTGAGCCTCCCAAGTTTCCGTACCCTCACCTGTGCCCTAAGCCTTGCCGTTCCCTAACCCTAACCCTAGCCCGGAACGGAAAACTACCACCAGCCCTACACCTTACCCCCAAGCCGTAGCCTACTCCTGGCCCGTACGCTGGCACTGACCCGTGCGTCAGCACGTAGCCTGTCCCTCCCACGTTTCCGTACCCTCACCTGTGCCCTAAGCCTTGCCGTTCCCTAACCCTAACCCTAGCCCAGAACGGAAACCCACCACCAGCACTACACCTTACCCTACGCCGTAGCCTACACCTGGCCCGTAAGCTGGCACTGACCTGTGTGTCAACACGTAGCCTGACCCTCCCACGTTTCCGTACCCTCACCTGTGCCCTAAGCCTTGCCGTTCCCTAACCCTAACCCTAGCCCGGAACGGAAACCCACCACCAGCACTACAACTTACCCCCAAGCCGTAGCCTACACCTGGCCCGTACGCTGGCACTGACCCGTGCGTTAGCACGTAGCCTGGCCCTCCCACGTTTCCGTATCCTCACCAGTGCCCTAAGCCTTGCCGTTCCCTAACCCTAACACTAGCCCAGAACGGAAACCCATCACCAGCCCTACACCTAACCCTACGCCGTAGCCTACTCCTGGCCCGTACGCTGGCACTGACCCGTGCGTCAGCACGTAGCCTGACCCTCCCACTTTTCCGTACCCTCACCTGTGCCTAAGACTTGCCGTTCCCTTACCCTAACCCTAGCCCGGAATGGAAACCCACTACGAGCTCTAAACCTTACCCTAGGCCGTAGCCTACTCCTGGCCCGTACGCTGGCACGGACACGTGAGTCAGCACATAGCCTGACCCTCCCAAGTTTCCGTACCCTCACCTGTGCCCTAAGCCTTGCCGTTCCCTAACCCTAACCCTAGCCCGGAACGGAAACCCACCACCAGCCCTACACCTTACCCTCCGCCGTACCCAACTCCTGGCCCGTACGCTGGCACTGACCCCTCCGTCAGCACGTAGCCTGTCCCTCCCACGTTTCCGTACCCTCACCTGTGCCCTAAGCCTTGCCGTTCCCTAACACTAACCCTTGCCCGGAACGGAAACCCACCACCAGCCCTATACCTTACCCTACGCCGTAGCCTACTCCTGACCCTTACCTTGGCACTGACCCCTCCGTCAGCAGGTAGCCTGTCCCTCCCACGTTTCCGTACCCTCACCTGTGCCCTAAGCCTTGCCGTCCCCTAACACTAACCCTAGCCCAGAACGGAAACCCACCACAAGCCCTACACCTTACCCCCAAGCCGTAGCCTACTCCTGGCCCGTACGCTGGCACTGACCCGTGCGTCAGCACGTAGCCTGACCCTCCCACGTTTCCGTACCCTCACCTGTGCCCTAAGGCTTGCCTTTCCCTAACCCTAACCCTAGCCCGGAACGGAAACCCACCACCAGCCCTACACCTTACCCTACGCCGTAGCCTACTCCTGGCCCGTACGCTGGCACTGAACCGTGCGTCACCACGTAGCCTGACCCCCCCACGTTTCCGTACCCTCACCTGTGCCCTAAGCCTTGCCGTTCCCTAACCCTAACCCTAGCCCGGAACGGAAACCCAACACCAGCCCTACAACTTACCCCCAAGCCGTAGCCTACTCCGGGCTCGTACGCTGGCACTGACCCGTGCGTCAGCACGTAGCCTGACCCTCCCACATTTCCGTACCCTCACCTGTGCCCTAAGCCTTGCCGTTCCCTAACCCTAACCCTAGCCCGGAACGGAAACCCACGACCAGCCCTATACCTTACCCTACGCCGTAGCCTACTCCTGGCCCGTACGCTGGCACTGACCCGTGCGTCAGCACGTAGCCTGACCCTCCCACGTTTCCGTACCCTCACCTGTGCCCTAAGCCTTGCCGTTCCCTAACCCTAACCCTAGCCCGGAACGGAAACCCACCACCAGCTCTACACCTTACACTACGCCATAGGCTACTCCTGGCCCGTACGCTGGCACTGACCCGTGCGTCATCACGTAGCCTGACCCACCCACGTTGCCGTACCCTCACCTGTGCCCTAAGCCTTGCCGTTCCCTAACCCTAACCCTAGCCCGGTACGGAAAACCACCACCAGCCCTACACCTTACCCTACGCCGTAGCCTACTCCTGGCCCGTACGCTGGCACTGAGCCGTGCGTCAGCACGTAGCCTGACCCTCCCATGTTTCCGTACCCTCACCTGTGCCCTAAGCCTTGCCGTTCCCTAACCCTAACCCTAGACCGGAATGGAAACCCACCACCAGCACTACACCTTACCCTACGCCGTAGCCTACTCCTGGCCCGTACGCTGGCACTGACCAGTGTGTCAGCACGTAGCCTGACCCTCCCACGTTTCCGTACCCTCACCTGTGCCCTAAGCCTTGCCGTTCCATAACCCTAACCCTAGCCCGGAACGGAAACCCACCACCAGCCCTACAACTTACCCCCAAGCCGTAGCCTACACCTGGCCCGTACGCTGGCACTGACCCGTGCGTTAGCACGTAGCCTGGCCCTCCGACGTTTCCGTACCCTCACCAGTGCCCTAAGCCTTGCCGTTCCCTAACCCTAACCCAAGCCCAAAACGGAAACCCATCACCAGCCCTACACCTAACCCTATGCCGTAGCCTACTCCTGGCCGGTACGCTGGAAATGACCCGTGTGTCAGCACGTAGCCTGACCCTCCCACGTTTCCGTACCCTCACCTGTGCCCTAAGCCTTGCCGTTCCCTAACACTAACCCTAGCCCGGTACGGAAACCCTCCACCAGCCCTACACCTTACCCTATGCCGTAGCCTACTCCTGGCCCGTACTCTGGCGCTGACCCATGGATCAGCACGTAGCCTGAGCCTCCCAAGTTTCCGTACCCTCACCTGTGCCCTAAGCCTTGCCGTTCCCTAACCCTAACCCTAGCCCGGAACGGAAAACTACCACCAGCCCTACACCTTACCCCCAAGCCGTAGCCTACTCCTGGCCCGTACGCTGGCACTGACCCGTGCGTCAGCACGTAGCCTGTCCCTCCCAAGTTTCCGTACCCTCACCTGTGCCCTAAGCCTTGCCGTTCCCTAACCCTAACCGTAGCCCGGAGCGGAAACCCACCACCAGCCCTACAACTTAGCCCCAAGCCGTAGCGTATTCCTGGCCCGTACGCTGGCACTGACCCCTGCGTCAGCACGTAGCCAGACCCTCCCAGGTTTCCGTACCCTCACCTGTGCCCTAAGCCTTGCCGTTCCGTAACCCTAACCCTAGACCGGAATGGAAACCCTCCACCAGCCCTACACCTTACCCTACGCCATAGCCTACTCCTGGCCAGTACGCTGGCACTGACCCCTGCGTGAGCATGTAGCCTGACCCTCCCACGTTTCTGTACCCTCACCTGTGCCCTAAGCCTTGCCGTTCCCTAAACCTAACCCTAGCCCGGAACGGAAAACCACCACCAGCCCTACCCGTTACCCACAAGCCGTAGCCTACTCCTGGCCCGTACGCTGGCACTGACAAGTGCGTCAGCACGTAGCCTGACCCTCCCACGTTTCCGTACCCTCACCTGTGCCCTAAGCCTTGCCGTTCCCTAATCGTAACCCTAGCCCGGAACGGAAACCCACCACCAGCCCTACACCTTACCCTACGCCGTAGCCTACTCCTGGCCCGTACGCCGGCACTGACCCGTATGTCAGCACGTAGCCTGACCCTCCCACGTTTCCGTACCCTCACCTGTGCCCTAAGCCTTGCCGTTCCGTAACCCTAACCTTAGCCCGGAATGGAAACCCTCCACCAGCCCTACACCTTACCCTATGCCATAGCCTACTCCTGGCCAGTACGCTGGCACTGACCCCTGCGTGAGCATGTAGCCTGACCCTCCCACGTTTCTGTACCCTCACCTGTACCCTAAGCCTTGCCGTTCCCTAAACCTAACCCTAGCCCGGAACGGAAAACCACCACCAGCCCTACCAGTTACCCCCAAGCCTTAGCCTACTCCTGGCCCGTACGCTGGCACTGACAAGTGCGTCAGCACGTAGCCTGACCCTCCCACGTTTCCGTACCCTCACCTGTGCCCTAAGCCTTGCCGTTCCCTAATCGTAACCCTAGCCCGGAACGGAAACCCACCACCAGCCCTACACCTTACCCCCAAGCCGTAGCCTACTCCTGGCCCGTACGCTGGCACTGAACCGTGCGTCAGGATGTAGCCCGACCCTCCCACGTTTCCGTACCCTCACCTGTGCCCTAAGCCTTGCCGTTCCCTAACCCTAACCCTAGCCCGGAACGGAAACCCACCACCAGCCCTACACCATACCCCCAAGCCGTAGCCTACTCCTGGCCCATACGCTGGCACTGACCCGTGCGTCAGCACGTAGCCGGAACCTCCCACGTTTCCGTACCCTCACCTGTGCCCTAAGCCTTGCCGTTCCCTAACCCTAACCCTAGCCCGGAACAGAAACCCACCAGCAGCCCTACACCTTACCCTACGCCGTAACCTACTCCTGGCCCGCACACAGGCACTGACCACTGTGACAGCACGTAGCCTGACCCTCCCACGTTTCTGTACCCTCACCTGTGCCCTAAGCCTTGCCGTTCCCTAACCCTAACCCTAGCCCGAAACGGAAACCCGCCACCAGCCCTACACCTTACCCTACACCGTAGCCTACTCCTGGCCTGTACGCTGGCACTGACCCGTGTGACAGCACGTAGACTGACCCTCCCACGTTTCCGTACCCTCACCTGTGCCCTAAGCCTTGCCGTTCCCTAACCCTAACCCTAGCCCGGAACGGAAACCCACCACCAGCCCTACACCTTACCCTACGCCGTAGCCTACTCCTGGCCCGTACGCTGGCACTGACCCGTGCGTCAGCACGTAGCCTGACCCTCCCACGTTTCCGTATCCTCAACTGTGCCCTAAGCCTTGCCGTTCCCTAACCCTAACCCTAGCCCGGAACGGAAACCCACCACCAGCCCTACAACTTACCCCCAAGCCGTAGCCTACTTCTGGCGCGTACGCTGGCACTGACCCGTGCGTCAGCATGTAGCCTGGCCCTGCCACGTTTCCGTACCCTCACCTGTGCCCTAAGCCTTGCTGTTCCCTAACCCTAACCCTAGCCCGGAACGGAAACCCACCACCAGCCCTACAACTTAGCCCCAAGCCGTAGCCTATTCCTGGCCCGTACGCTGGCACTGACCCCTGCGTCAGCACGTAGCCTGACCCTCCCACGTTTCCTTACCCTCAGCTGTGCCGTAAGCATTGCCGTTCCCTAAGCCTAACCATAGCCCGGAACGGAAACCCACCACCAGCCCTACACCTTACCCCCAAGTCGTACCCTACTCCTGGCCAGTACGCTGGCACTGACCCCTCGGTCAGCACGTAGCCTGACCCTCCCACGTTTCCGTACCCTCACCTGTGCCCTAAGCCTTGCCGTTCCCTAACCCTAACCCTAGCCCGGAACGGAAACCAACCACCAACCCTACACCTTACCCTACGCCGTAGCCTACTCCTGGCCCGTACGCTGGCACTGACCCGTGCATCAGCACGTAGCCTGACCCTCCCCCGTTTCCGTACCCTCACCTGTGCCCTAAGCCTTGCCGTTCCCTAACCCTAACCCTAGCCCGGAACGGAAACCCACCACCAGCCCTACACCTTACCCTATGCCGTAGCCTACTCCTGGCCCGTACGCTGGCACTGACCCGTGCGTCAGCACGTAGCCTGACCCTCCCACGTTTCCGTACCCTCACCTGTGCCCTAAGCCTTGCCATTCCCTAACCCAAAACCTAGCCTGGAATGGAAACCCACCACCAGCCCTATACCTTACCCCCAAGCCGTAGCCTACTCCTGGCCCGTACGCTGGCACTGACCCGTGCGTCAGCACGTAGCCTGACCCTCCCACGTTTCCGTACCCTCACCTGTGCCCTAAGCCTTGCCGTTCCCTAACCCTAACCCTAGCCCGGAACGGAAACCCACCACCAGCACTACACCTTACCCTACGCCGTAGCCTACTCCTGGCCCGTACGCTGGCACTGACCCGTGTGTCAGCACGTAGCCTGACCCTCCCACGATTCCGTACCCTCACCTGTGCCCTAAGCCTTGCCGTTCCCTAACCCTAACCCTAGCCCGGAACGGAAACCCACCACCAGCCCTACACCTTACCCTACGCCGTAGCCTACTCCTGGCCCGTACGCTGGCACTGACCCGTGCGTCAGAACGTAGCCTGACCCTCCCACGTTTCCGTACCCTCACCTGTGCACTAAGCCTTGCCATTCCCTAACCCAAAACCTAGCCTGGAATGGAAACCCACCACCAGCCCTATACCTTACCCCCAAGCCGTAGCCTACTCCTGGCCCGTACGCTGGCACTGACCCGTGCGTCAGCACGTAGCCTGACCCTCCCACGTTTTCGTACCCTCACCTGTGCCCTAAGCCTTGCCGTTCCCTAACCCGAACCCTAGACCGGAACGGAAACCCACCACCAGCACTACACCTTACCCTACGCCGTAGCCTACTCCTGGCCCATACGCTGGCACTGACCTGTGTGTCAGCACGTAGCCTGACCCTCCCACGTTTCCGTACCCTCACCTGTGCCCTAAGCCTTGCCGTTCCCTAACCCTAACCCTAGCACGGAACGGAAACCCACCACAAACCCTACACCTTACCCTACGCCGTAGCCTACTCCTGGCCCGTACGCTGGCACTGACCCTTGCATCAGTACGTAGCCTGAACCTCCCACGTTTCCGTACCCTCAACTGTGCCCTAAGTCTTGCCGTTCCCTAAACCTAACCCTAGCCCGGAACGGAAACACACCACCAGCCCTACACCTTACCCCCAAGCCGTAGCCTGCTCGTGGCCCGTACGCTGGCACTGACCCCTGCGTCAGCACGTTGCCTGGCCTTGCCACGTTTCCGTACCCTCACCTGTGCCCTAAGCCTTGCCGTTCCCTAACCCTAACCCTAGCCCGGAATGGAAACCAACCACCAGCACTACACCTTACCCTACGCCGTAGCCTACTCCTGGCCCGTACGCTGGCACTGACCTGTGTGTCAGCACGTAGCCTGACACTCCCACGTTTCCGTACCCTCACCTGTGCCCTAAGCCTTGCCGTTCCCTAACCCTAACCCTAGCCCGGAACGGAAACCCACCACAAACCCTACACCTTACCCTACGCCGTAGCATACTCCTGGCCCGTACGCTGGCACTGACCCTTGCATCAGCACGTAGCCTGACCCTCCCACGTTTCCGTACCCTCAACTGTGCCCTAAGCCTTGCCGTTCCCTAACCCTAACCCTAGCCAGGAACGGAAACCCACCACCAGCCCTACAACTTACCCCCAAGCCGTAGCCTGCTCGTTGCCCGTACGCTGGCACTGACCCGTGCGTCAGCACGTAGCCTGACCCTCCCACGTTTCCGTACCCTCACCTGTGCCCTAAGCCTTGCCGTTCCCTAACCCTAACCCTAGCCCGGAACGGAAACCCACCACCAGCACTACACCTTACCCTACGCCGTAGCCTACTCCTGGCCCGTACGCTGGCACTGACCTGTGTGTCAGCACGTAGCCTGACCCTCCAACGTTTCCGTTCCCTCACCTGTGCCCTAAGCCTTGGCGTTCCCTAAGCCTAACCGTAGCCCGGAACGGAAACCCACCACCAGCCCTACACCTTAACCTACGCCGTAGCCTACTCCTGGCCCATACGCTGGCACTGACCCGTGCGTCAGCACGTAGCCTGACCCTCCCAAGTATCCGTACCCTCACCTGTGCCCTAAGCCTTGCCGTTCCCTAACCCTAACCCTAGCCCGGAAACGAAACCACCAACATCCCTACACCTTACCCCCAAGCCGTAGCCTACTCCTGGCCCGTACGCTGGCACTGACCCGTGCGTCAGCACGTAGCCTGACCCTCCCACGTTTCCGTTCCCTCACCTGTGCCCTAAGCCTTGCCGTTCCCTAACACTAACCCTAGCCCAGTATGGAAACCCACCACCAGCCCTACACCTTACCCTACACCGTAGCCTGCTCCTAGCCCATACGCTGGCACTGACCCGTGCGTCATCACGTGGCCTGACCCTCCCACGTTTCCGTACCCTCACCTGTGCCCTAAGCCTTGCCGTTCCCTAACCCTAACCCTAGCCCGGAACGGAAACCGACCACCAGCCATACACCTTACCCCCAAGCCGTAGCCTGCTCCTGGCCCGTACGCTGGCACTGACCCATGTGTCTGCACGTAGCCTGACCCTCCCACGTTTCCGTACCCTCACCTGTGCCCTAAGACTTGCCGTTCCCTAACCCTAACCCTAGCCCGGAACGGAAAACCGCCACCAGCACTACACCTTAACCTACGCCGTATCCTACTCCTGGCCCGTACGCTGGCACTGACCTGTGTGTCAGCACGTAGCCTGACACTCCCTCGTTTCCGTACCCTCACCTGTGCCCTAAGCCTTCCCGTTCCCTAACCCTAACCCTAGCCCGGAACGGAAACCCACCACCAACCCTACACCTTACCCTACGCCGTAGCCTACTCCTGGCCCGTACACCGGCACTGACCCGTGCGTCAGCACGTAGCCTGACCCTCCCACGTTTCCGTACCCGCACCTGTGCCCTAAGCCTTGCCGTTCCCTAACCCTAACCCTAGCCCGGAACGGAAACCCACCACCAGCCCTACACCTTACCCCCAAGCCGTAGCCTGCTCCTGGCCCGTACGCTGGCACTGACCCGTGCGTCAGCACGTAGCCTGACACTCCCAGGTTTCTGTACCCTCACCTGTGCCCTAAGCCTTGCCGTTCCCTAACCCTAACCCTAGCCCGGAACGGAAACCGACCACCAGCACTACACCTTACCCTATGCTTTAGCCTACTCCTGGCCCGTACGCTGGCACTGACCCGTGCGTCAGCACGTAGCCTGACCCACCCACGTTTCCGTACCCTCACCTGTGCCCTAAGACTTCCCGTTCCCTAACCCTAACACTAGCCCGGAATGGAAACCCACCACCAGCCCTAAACCTTACCCCGAAGCCTTAGCCTACTCCTGGCCCGTACGCTGGCACTGACCCATGCGTCAGCACGTAGCCTGACCCTCCCACGTTACCGTACCCTCACCTGTGCACTAATCATTGCCGTTCCCTAACCCTAACCCTAGCCTGCAACGGAAACCCACCAGCAGCCCTACACCTTACCCTACGCCGTAGCCTATTCCTAGCCCATAGGCTGGCACTGACCCGTGCGTCAGCACGTAGCCTGACCCTCCCACGTTTCCGTACCCTCACCGGTGCCCTAAGCCTTGCCGTTCCCTAACCCTAACCCTAGCCTGGAACTGAAACCCACCACCAGCCCTACACCTTACCCTACGCCGTAGCCTACTCCTGGCCCGTACGCTGGCACTGACCCGTGCGTCAGCACGTAGCCTGACCCTCCAACGTTTCCGTACCCTCACCTGTGCCCTAAGCCTTGCCGTTCCCTAACCCTAACCCTAACCCGGAACGGAAACCCACCACCAGCCCTACAACTTACCCCCAAGCCGTAGCCTACCCTGACCCGTACGCTGGCACTGACACGTGCGTCAGCACGTAGCCTGACACTCCCACGTTTCCGTACCCTCACCTGTGGCCTAAGCCTTGCCGTTCCCTAACCCTAACCCTAGCCCAGAACAGAAACCCACCAGCAGCCCTACACGTTACCCCAAAGCCATAGCTTACTCCTGGCCCGTACGCTGGCACTGACCCGTGCGTCAGCACGTAGCCTGACCCTCCTAAGTTTCCGTACCCTCACCTGTGCCCTAAGCCTTGCCGTTCCCTAACCCTAACCCTAGCCCGGAACGGAAACCCACCACCAGCCCTGCAACTTAGCCCCAAGCCGTAGCCTATTCCTGGCCCGTACGCTGGCACTGACCCCTGCGTCAGCACGTAGCCTGGCCCTCCCACGTTTCCGTACCCTCACCTGTGCCCTAAGCCTTGCCGTTCCCTAACCCTAACCCTAGACCGGAACGGAAACCCACCACCAGCCGTATACCTTACCCTACGCCGTAGCCTACTCCTGGCCCGTACGCTGGCACTGACCCGTGCATCAGTACGTAACCTGACCCTCCTACGTTTCCGTACCCTCACCTGTGCCCTAATCCTTGCCGTTCCCTAACCCTAACCCTAGCCCAGTATGGAAACCCACCACCAGCCCTACACCTTACCCTACGCCGTAGCCTACTCCTGGCCCGTACGCTGGCACTGACCCGTGCGTCAGCACGTAGCCTGACCCTCCCACGTTTCCGTACCCTCACCTGTGCCCTAAGTCTTGCCGTTCCCTAACCCTAACCCTAGCCCCTTACGGAAACCCACCACCAGCCCTACACCTTACCCCCAAGCCGTAGCCTACTCCTGGCCCGTACGCCGGCACTGACCCGTGCGTCAGCACGTAGCCTGACCCTCCCACGTTTCCGTTCCCTCACCTGTGCCCTAAGCCTTGGCGTTCCCTAAGCCTAACCCTAGCCCGGAACGGAAACCCACTACCAGCTCTACAACTTACCCCCAAGCCGTAGCCTACTCCTGACCCGTACGCTGGCACTGACCCGTGCGTCAGCACGTAGCCTGACCCTCCCACGTTTCCGTACCCTCACCTGTGACCTAAGCCTTGCCGTTCCCTTACTCTAAACCTAGCCCGGAATGGAAACCCACCACCAGCCCTGCACCTTAACCTACGCCGTAGCCTACTTCTGGCCCGTACGCTGGCACTGACCTGTGCGTCAGCACGTAGCCTGACCCTCCCAAGTTTCCGTACCCTCACCTGTGCCCTAAGCCTTGCCGTTCCCTAACCCTAACCCTAGCCCGAAAACGAAACCACCACCAGCCCTGCAACTTACCCCCAAGCCGTAGCCTACTCCTGGCCCGTACGCTGGCACTGACCCGTGCGTCAGCACGTAGCCTGACCCTCCCACGTTTCCGTTCCCTCACCTGTGCCCTAAGCCTTGCCGTTCCCTAACCCTAACCCTAGCCCAGTATGGAAACCCACCACCAGCCCTACACCTTATCCCCAAGCCGTAGCCTGCTCGTGGCCCGTACGCTGGCACTGACCCGTGCGTCAGCACGTAGCCTGACCCTCCCACGTTTCCGTACCCTCACCTGTGCCCTAAGACTTGCCGTTCCCTAACCCTAACCCTAGCCCGGAACGGAAACCCACAAGAAACCCTACACCTTACCCTACGCCGTAGCCTACTCCTGGCCCGTACGCTGGCACTGACCCTTGCATCAGCACGTAGCCTGAACCTCCCACGTTTCCGTACCCTCAACTGTGCCCTAAGTCTTGCCGTTCCCTAAACCTAACCCTAGCCCGGAACGGAAACACACCACCAGCCCTACACCTTACCCCCAAGCCTTAGCCTGCTCGTGGCCCGTACGCTGGCACTGACCCCTGCGTCAGCACGTAGCCTGGCCTTGCCACGTTTCCGTACCCTCACCTGTGCCCTAAGCCTTGCCGTTCCCTAACCCTAACCCTAGCCCGGAACGGAAACCCACCACCAGCACTACACCTTACCCTATGCCGTAGCCTACTCCTGGCCCGTACGCTGGCACTGACCTGTGTGTCAGCACGTAGCCTGACACTCCCACGTTTCCGTACCCTCACCTGTGCCCTAAGCCTTGCCGTTCCCTAACCCTAACCCTAGCCCGGAACGGAAACCCACCACAAACCCTACACCTTACCCTACGCCGTAGCATACTCCTGGCCCGTACGCTGGCACTGACACTTGCATCAGCACGTAGCCTGACCCTCCCACGTTTCCGTACCCTCAACTGTGCCCTAAGCCTTGCCGTTCCCTAACCCTATCCCTAGCCCGGAACGGAAACCCACCACCAGCCCTACACCTTACCCGCAAGCCGTAGCCTACTCCTGGCCCGTACGCTGGCACTGACCCTTGCATCAGCACGTAGCCTGACCCTCCCACGTTTACGTACCCTCACCTGTGCCCTAAGCCTTGCCGTTCCCTAACCCTAACCCTAGCCCGGAACGGAAACCCACCAACAGCACTACAACTTACCCTACGCCGTAGCCTACTCCTGGCCCGTACGCTGGCACTGACACGTGCATCAGCACGTAGCCTGACCCTCCCACGTTTCCGTACCCTCACCTGTGCCCTAAGCCTTGCCGTTCCCTAACCCTAACCCTAGCCCGGTACGGAAACCCTCCACCAGCCCTTCACCTTAACCTACGCCGTAGCCTACTCCTGGCCCGTAACCTCGCACTGACCCCTGCGTCAGCACGTAGCCTGAGCCTCCCACGTTTCCATACACTCACCTGTGCCCTAAGCCTTGCCGTTCCCTAACCCTAACCCTAGCCCGGAACGGAAACCTACCACCAGCCCTACACCATACCCCCAAGCCGTAGCCTACTCCGGGCCCGTACGCTGGCACTGACCCGTGCGTCAGCACGTAGCCTGACCCTCCCACGTTTCCGTACCCTCACCTGTGCCCTAAGCCTTGCCGTTCCCTAACCCTAACCCTAGCCCGGAACGGAAACCGACCACCAGCACTACACCTTACCCTATGCTTTAGCCTACTCCTGGCCCGTACGCTGGCACTGACCCGTGCGTCAGCACGTAGCCTGACCCACCCACGTTTCCGTACCCTCACCTGTGCCCTAAGACTTCCCGTTCCCTAACCCTAACCCTAGCCCGGAATGGAAACCCACCACCAGCCCTAAACCTTACCCCGAAGCCTTAGCCTACTCCTGGCCCGTACGCTGGCACTGACCCATGCGTCAGCACGTAGCCTGACCCTCCCACGTTACCGTACCCTCACCTGTGCACTAATCATTGCCGTTCCCTAACCCTAACCCTAGCCCGCAACGGAAACCCACCAGCAGCCCTACACCTTACCCTACGCCGTAGCCTATTCCTAGCCCATAGGCTGGCACTGACCCGTGCGTCAGCACGTAGCCTGACCCTCCCACGTTTCCGTACCCTCACCGGTGCCCTAAGCCTTGCCGTTCCCTAACCCTAACCCTAGCCTGGAACTGAAACCCACCACCAGCCCTACACCTTACCCTACGCCGTAGCCTACTCCTGGCCCGTACGCTGGCACTGACCCGTGCGTCAGCACGTAGCCTGACCCTCCAACGTTTCCGTACCCTCACCTGTGCCCTAAGCCTTGCCGTTCCCTAACCCTAACCCTAACCCGGAACGGAAACCCACCACCAGCCCTACAACTTACCCCCAAGCCGTAGCCTACCCTGACCCGTACGCTGGCACTGACACGTGCGTCAGCACGTAGCCTGACACTCCCACGTTTCCGTACCCTCACCTGTGCCCTAAGCCTTGCCGTTCCCTAACCCTAACCCTAGCCCAGAACAGAAACCCACCAGCAGCCCTACACGTTACCCCAAAGCCATAGCTTACTCCTGGCCCGTACGCTGGCACTGACCCGTGCGTCAGCACGTAGCCTGACCCTCCTAAGTTTCCGTACCCTCACCTGTGCCCTAAGCCTTGCCGTTCCCTAACCCTAACCCTAGCCCGGAACGGAAACCCACCACCAGCCCTGCAACTTAGCCCCAAGCCGTAGCCTATTCCTGGCCCGTACGCTGGCACTGACCCCTGCGTCAGCACGTAGCCTGGCCCTCCCACGTTTCCGTACCCTCACCTGTGCCCTAAGCCTTGCCGTTCCCTAACCCTAACCCTAGACCGGAACGGAAACCCACCACCAGCCGTATACCTTACCCTACGCCGTAGCCTACTCCTGGCCCGTACGCTGGCACTGACCCGTGCATCAGTACGTAACCTGACCCTCCTACGTTTCCGTACCCTCACCTGTGCCCTAAGCCTTGCCGTTCCCTAACCCTAACCCTAGCCCAGTATGGAAACCCACCACCAGCCCTACACCTTACCCTACGCCGTAGCCTACTCCTGGCCCGTACGCTGGCACTGACCCGTGCGTCAGCACGTAGCCTGACCCTCCCACGTTTCCGTACCCTCACCTGTGCCCTAAGTCTTGCCGTTCCCTAACCCTAACCCTAGCCCCTTACGGAAACCCACCACCAGCCCTACACCTTACCCCCAAGCCGTAGCCTACTCCTGGCCCGTACGCCGGCACTGACCCGTGCGTCAGCACGTAGCCTGACCCTCACACGTTTCCGTTCCCTCACCTGTGCCCTAAGCCTTGGCGTTCCCTAAGCCTAACCCTAGCCCGGAACGGAAACCCACTACCAGCTCTACAACTTACCCCCAAGCCGTAGCCTACTCCTGACCCGTACGCTGGCACTGACCCGTGCGTCAGCACGTAGCCTGACCCTCCCACGTTTCCGTACCCTCACCTGTGACCTAAGCCTTGCCGTTCCCTTACTCTAACCCTAGCCCGGAATGGAAACCCACCACCAGCCCTGCACCTTAACCTACGCTGTAGCCTACTTCTGGCCCGTACGCTGGCACTGACCTGTGCGTCAGCACGTAGCCTGACCCTCCCAAGTTTCCGTACCCTCACCTGTGCCCTAAGCCTTGCCGTTCCCTAACCCTAACCCTAGCCCGAAAACGAAACCACCACCAGCCCTGCAACTTACCCCCAAGCCGTAGCCTACTCCTGGCCCGTACGCTGGCACTGACCCGTGCGTCAGCACGTAGCCTGACCCTCCCACGTTTCCGTTCCCTCACCTGTGCCCTAAGCCTTGCCGTTCCCTAACCCTAACCCTAGCCCAGTATGGAAACCCACCACCAGCCCTACACCTTATCCCCAAGCCGTAGCCTGCTCGTGGCCCGTACGCTGGCACTGACCCGTGCGTCAGCACGTAGCCTGACCCTCCCACGTTTCCGTACCCTCACCTGTGCCCTAAGACTTGCCGTTCCCTAACCCTAACCCTAGCCCGGAACGGAAACCCACCAGAAACCCTACACCTTACCCTACGCCGTAGCCTACTCCTGGCCCGTACGCTGGCACTGACCCTTGCATCAGCACGTAGCCTGAACCTCCCACGTTTCCGTACCCTCAACTGTGCCCTAAGTCTTGCCGTTCCCTAAACCTAACCCTAGCCCGGAACGGAAACACACCACCAGCCCTACACCTTACCCCCAAGCCTTAGCCTGCTCGTGGCCCGTACGCTGGCACTGACCCCTGCGTCAGCACGTAGCCTGGCCTTGCCACGTTTCCGTACCCTCACCTGTGCCCTAAGCCTTGCCGTTCCCTAACCCTAACCCTAGCCCGGAACGGAAACCCACCACCAGCACTACACCTTACCCTATGCCGTAGCCTACTCCTGGCCCGTACGCTGGCACTGACCTGTGTGTCAGCACGTAGCCTGACACTCCCACGTTTCCGTACCCTCACCTGTGCCCTAAGCCTTGCCGTTCCCTAACCCTAACCCTAGCCCGGAACGGAAACCCACCACAAACCCTACACCTTACCCTACGCCGTAGCATACTCCTGGCCCGTACGCTGGCACTGACACTTGCATCAGCACGTAGCCTGACCCTCCCACGTTTCCGTACCCTCAACTGTGCCCTAAGCCTTGCCGTTCCCTAACCCTATCCCTAGCCCGGAACGGAAACCCACCACCAGCCCTACACCTTACCCGCAAGCCGTAGCCTACTCCTGGCCCGTACGCTGGCACTGACCCTTGCATCAGCACGTAGCCTGACCCTCCCACGTTTACGTACCCTCACCTGTGCCCTAAGCCTTGCCGTTCCCTAACCCTAACCCTAGCCCGGAACGGAAACCCACCAACAGCACTACAACTTACCCTACGCCGTAGCCTACTCCTGGCCCGTACGCTGGCACTGACACGTGCATCAGCACGTAGCCTGACCCTCCCACGTTTCCGTACCCTCACCTGTGCCCTAAGCCTTGCCGTTCCCTAACCCTAACCCTAGCCCGGTACGGAAACCCTCCACCAGCCCTTCACCTTAACCTACGCCGTAGCCTACTCCTGGCCCGTAACCTCGCACTGACCCCTGCGTCAGCACGTAGCCTGAGCCTCCCACGTTTCCATACACTCACCTGTGCCCTAAGCCTTGCCGTTCCCTAACCCTAACCCTAGCCCGGAACGGAAACCTACCACCAGCCCTACACCATACCCCCAAGCCGTAGCCTACTCCGGGCCCGTACGCTGGCACTGACCCGTGCGTCAGCACGTAGCCTGACCCTCCCACGTTTCCGTACCCTCACCTGTGCCCTAAGCCTTGCCGTTCCCTAAACCTAACCCTAGCCCGGAACGGAAACCCACCACCAGCCTTACACCTTACCCTACGCCGTAGCCTACTCCTGGCCCGTACGCTGGCACGGAAAAGTGCGTCAGCACGTAGCCTGACCCTCCCACGTTTCCGTACCCTCACCTGTGCCCTAAGCCTTGCCGTTCCCTAACCCTAACCCTAGCCCGGAACGGAAACCCACCACCGGCCCTACACCTTACCCTGCGCCGTGGCCTACTCCTGGCCCGTACGCTGGCACTGACACGTGAGATAGCACGTAGCCTGACCCTCCCACGTTTCTGTACCCTCACCTGTGCCCTAAGCCTTGCCGTTCCCTAACCCTAACCCTAGCCCGGAACGGAAACCCACCAACAGCCCTACACCTTACCCTACGCTGTAGCCTATTCCTGGCCCGTACCCTGGCACTGACCCGTGTGACAACACGTAGCCTGACCCTCCCACGTTTCCGTACCCTCACCTGTGCCCTAAGCCTTGCTGTTCCCTAACCCTAACCCTAGCCCGGAACGGAAACCCACCACCAGCCCTACACCTTACCCTACGCCGTAGCCTACTCCTGGCCCGTACGCTGGCACTGACCCGTGCGTCAGCACGTAGCCTGACCCTCCCACGTTTCCGTACCCTCACCTGTGCCCTAAGCCTTGCCGTTCCCTAACACTAACCCTAGCCCGGAACGGAAACCCACCACCAGACCTACACCTTACCTCCAAGCTGTAGCCTACTCCTGGCCCGTATGCTGGCACTGACCCGTGCGTCAGCACGTAGCCTGACCCTCCCACGTTTCCGTACCCTCACCTGTGCCCTAAGCTTTGCCGTTCGCTAACCCTAACCCTAGCCCGGAACGGAAACCCAGCACCAGCCCTACAACTTACCCCCAAGCCGTAGCCTACTCCTGGCCCGTACGATGGCACTGACCCATGCGTCAGCACGTAGCCTGACCCTCCCACGTTTCCGTACCTTCACCTGTGCCCTAAGCCTTGCCGTTCCCTAACCCTAACCCTAGCCCGGAACGGAAACCCACCACAAGCCCTACACCTTACCCTACGCCGTAGCCTACTCCTGGCCCGTACGCTGGCACTGACCCGTGCGTCAGCACGTAGCCTGACCCTCCCACGTTTCCGTACCCTCACCTGTGCCCTAAGGCTTGCCTTTCCCTAACCCTAACCCTAGCCCGGAACGGAAACCCACCACCAGCCCTACACCTTACCCTACGCAGTAGCCTACTCCTGGCCCGTACGCTGTCACTGACCCGTGCGTCAGCACGTAGCCTGGCCCTCCCACGTTTCCGTACCCTCACCTGTGCCCTAAGCCTTGCTGTTCCCTAACCCTAACCCTAGCCAGCAACGGAAACCCACCAACAGCCCTACAACTTAGCCCCAAGCCGTAGGCTATTCCTGGCTCGTACGCTGGCACTGACCCCTGCGTCAGCACGTAGCCTGACCCTCCCACGTTTCCGTACCCTCACCTGTGCCCTAAGCCTTGCCGTTCCGTAACCCTAACCTTAGCCCGGAATGGAAACCCTCCACCAGCCCTACACCTTACCCTACGCCGTAGCCTACTCCTGGCCCGTACGCTGGCACTGACCCCTCCGTCAGCACGTAGCCTGTCCCTCCCACGTTTCCGTACCCTCACGTGTGCCCTAAGCCTTGCCGTTCCCTAACCCTAACCCTAGCCCGGAACGGAAACCTACCACCAGCCCTACAACATACCCCCAAGCCGTAGCCTACTCCGGGCCCGTACGCTGGCACTGACCCGTGCGTCAGCACGTAGCCTGACCCTCCCACGTTTCCGTACCCTCACCTGTGCCCTAAGCCTTGCCGTTCCCTAAACCTAACCCTAGCCCGGAACGGAAACCCACCACCAGCCTTACACCTTACCCTACGCCGTAGCCTACTCCTGGCCCGTACGCTGGCACGGAAAAGTGCGTCAGCACGTAGCCTGACCCTCCCACGTTTCCGTACCCTCACCTGTGCCCTAAGCCTTGCCGTTCCCTAACCCTAACCCTAGCCCGGAACGGAAACCCACCACCGGCCCTACACCTTACCCTGCGCCGTGGCCTACTCCTGGCCCGTACGCTGGCACTGACCCGTGAGATAGCACGTAGCCTGACCCTCCCACGTTTCTGTACCCTCACCTGTGCCCTAAGCCTTGCCGTTCCCTAACCCTAACCCTAGCCCGGAACGGAAACCCACCACCAGCCCTACACCTTACCCTACGCTGTAGCCTATTCCTGGCCCGTACCCTGGCACTGACCCGTGTGACAACACGTAGCCTGACCCTCCCACGTTTCCGTACCCTCACCTGTGCCCTAAGCCTTGCTGTTCCCTAACCCTAACCCTAGCCCGGAACGGAAACCCACCACCAGCCCTACACCTTACCCTACGCCGTAGCCTACTCCTGGCCCGTACGCTGGCACTGACCCGTGCGTCAGCACGTAGCCTGACCCTCCCACGTTTCCGTACCCTCACCTGTGCCCTAAGCCTTGCCGTTCCCTAACACTAACCCTAGCCCGGAACGGAAACCCACCACCAGACCTACACCTTACCTCCAAGCTGTAGCCTACTCCTGGCCCGTACGATGGCACTGACCCATGCGTCAGCACGTAGCCTGACCCTCCCACGTTTCCGTACCTTCACCTGTGCCCTAAGCCTTGCCGTTCCCTAACCCTAACCCTAGCCCGGAACGGAAACCCACCACAAGCCCTACACCTTACCCTACGCCGTAGCCTACTCCTGGCCCGTACGCTGGCACTGACCCGTGCGTCAGCACGTAGCCTGACCCTCCCACGTTTCCGTACCCTCACCTGTGCCCTAAGGCTTGCCTTTCCCTAACCCTAACCCTAGCCCGGAACGGAAACCCACCACCAGCCCTACACCTTACCCTACGCAGTAGCCTACTCCTGGCCCGTACGCTGTCACTGACCCGTGCGTCAGCACGTAGCCTGGCCCTCCCACGTTTCCGTACCCTCACCTGTGCCCTAAGCCTTGCTGTTCCCTAACCCTAACCCTAGCCAGCAACGGAAACCCACCACCAGCCCTACAACTTAGCCCCAAGCCGTAGGCTATTCCTGGCTCGTACGCTGGCACTGACCCCTGCGTCAGCACGTAGCCTGACCCTCCCACGTTTCCGTACCCTCACCTGTGCCCTAAGCCTTGCCGTTCCGTAACCCTAACCTTAGCCCGGAATGGAAACCCTCCACCAGCCCTACACCTTACCCTACGCCGTAGCCTACTCCTGGCCCGTACGCTGGCACTGACCCCTCCGTCAGCACGTAGCCTGTCCCTCCCACGTTTCCGTACCCTCACGTGTGCCCTAAGCCTTGCCGTTCCCTAACACTAACCCTAGGCCGGAACGGAAACCCACCACCAGCCCTATACCTTACCCTACGCCGTAGCCTACTCCTGACCCGTACGCTGGCACTGACCCCTCCGTCAGCACGTAGCCTGTCCCTCCCACGTTTCCGTACCCTCACCTGTGCCCTAAGCCTTGCCGTCCCCTAACACTAACCCTAGCCCAGAACGGAAACCCACCACAAGCCCTACACCTTACCCTACGCCGTAGCCTACTCCTGACCCGTACGCTGGCACTAACCCGTGCGTCAGCACGTAGCCTGACCCTCCCACGTTTCCGTACCCTCACCTGTGCCCTAAGCCTTGCCGTTCCCTAACCCTAACCCTAGCCCCGAACGGAAAACCACCACCAGCCCTACACCTTACCCTACGCCGTAGCCTACTCCTGGCCCATACGCTGGCACTGACCCGTGCGTCAGCACGTAGCCTGACCCTCCCACGTTTCCGTACCCTCACCTGTGCCCTAAGCCTTGCCGTTCCCTAACCCTAACCCTAGCCCGGAACGGAAACCCACCACCAGCCCTACAAATTACCCCCAAGCCGTAGCCTACTCCGGGCTCGTACGCTGGCACTGACCCGTGCGTCAGCACGTAGCCTGACCCTCCCACGTTTCCGTACCCTCACCTGTGCCCTAAGCATTGCCGTTCCCTAACCCTAACCCTAGCCCAGAACGGAAACCCACGACCAGCCCTATACCTTACCCTACGCCGTAGCCTACTCCTGGCCCGTACGCTGGCACTGACCCGTGCGTCACCACGTAGCCTGACCCTCCCACGTTTCCGTACCCTCACCTGTGCCCTAAGCCTTGCCGTTCCCTAACCCTAACCCTAGCCCGGAACGGAAACCCACCACCAGCTCTACACCTTACACTACGCCATAGCCTACTCCTGGCCCGTACGCTGGCACTGACCCGTGCTTCATCACGTAGCCTGACCCACCCCACGTTGCCGTACCCTCACCTGTGCCCTAAGCCTTGCCGTTCCCTAACCCTAACCCTAGCCCGGTACGGAAACCCACCACCCGCCCTACACCTTACCCTACGCCGTAGCCTACTCCTGGCCCGTACGCTGGCACTTAGCCGTGCGTCAGCACGTAGCCTGACCCTCCCACGTTTCCGTACCCTCACCTGTGCCCTAAGCCTTGCCGTTCCCTAACCCTAACCCTAGCCCGGAACGGAAACCCACCACCAGCACTACACCTTACCCTACGCCGTAGCCTACTCCTGGCCCGTACGCTGGCACTGACCTGTGTGTCAGCACGTAGCCTGACACTCCCACGTTTCCGTTCCCTCACCTGTGCCCTAAGCCTTGGCGTTCCCTAAGCCTAACCGTAGCTCGGAACGGAAACCCACCACCAGCCCTACACCTTAACCTACGCCGTAGCCTACTCCTGGCCCGTACGCTGGCACTGACCCGTGCGTCAGCACGTAGCCTGACCCTCCCAAGTTTCCGTACCCTCACCTGTGCCCTAAGCCTTGCCGTTCCCTAACCCTAACCCTAGCCCGGAAACGAAACCACCACCAGCCCTACACCTTACCCCCAAGCCGTAGCCTACTCCTGGCCCGTACGCTGGCACTGACCCGTGCGTCAGCACGTAGCCTGACCCTCCAACGTTTCCGTACCCTCACCTGTGCCCTAAGCCTTGCCGTTCCCTAACCCTAACCCTAACCCGGAACGGAAACCCACCACCAGCCCTACAACTTACCCCCAAGCCGTAGCCTACCCTGACCCGTACGCTGGCACTGACACGTGCGTCAGCACGTAGCCTGACACTCCCACGTTTCCGTACCCTCACCTGTGCCCTAAGCCTTGCCGTTCCCTAACCCTAACCCTAGCCCAGAACAGAAACCCACCAGCAGCCCTACACGTTACCCCAAAGCCATAGCTTACTCCTGGCCCGTACGCTGGCACTGACCCGTGCGTCAGCACGTAGCCTGACCCTCCTAAGTTTCCGTACCCTCACCTGTGCCCTAAGCCTTGCCGTTCCCTAACCCTAACCCTAGCCCGGAACGGAAACCCACCACCAGCCCTGCAACTTAGCCCCAAGCCGTAGCCTATTCCTGGCCCGTACGCTGGCACTGACCCCTGCGTCAGCACGTAGCCTGGCCCTCCCACGTTTCCGTACCCTCACCTGTGCCCTAAGCCTTGCCGTTCCCTAACCCTAACCCTAGACCGGAACGGAAACCCACCACCAGCCGTATACCTTACCCTACGCCGTAGCCTACTCCTGGCCCGTACGCTGGCACTGACCCGTGCATCAGTACGTAACCTGACCCTCCTACGTTTCCGTACCCTCACCTGTGCCCTAAGCCTTGCCGTTCCCTAACCCTAACCCTAGCCCAGTATGGAAACCCACCACCAGCCCTACACCTTACCCTACGCCGTAGCCTACTCCTGGCCCGTACGCTGGCACTGACCCGTGCGTCAGCACGTAGCCTGACCCTCCCACGTTTCCGTACCCTCACCTGTGCCCTAAGTCTTGCCGTTCCCTAACCCTAACCCTAGCCCCTTACGGAAACCCACCACCAGCCCTACACCTTACCCCCAAGCCGTAGCCTACTCCTGGCCCGTACGCCGGCACTGACCCGTGCGTCAGCACGTAGCCTGACCCTCCCACGTTTCCGTTCCCTCACCTGTGCCCTAAGCCTTGGCGTTCCCTAAGCCTAACCCTAGCCCGGAACGGAAACCCACTACCAGCTCTACAACTTACCCCCAAGCCGTAGCCTACTCCTGACCCGTACGCTGGCACTGACCCGTGCGTCAGCACGTAGCCTGACCCTCCCACGTTTCCGTACCCTCACCTGTGACCTAAGCCTTGCCGTTCCCTTACTCTAACCCTAGCCCGGAATGGAAACCCACCACCAGCCCTGCACCTTAACCTACGCCGTAGCCTACTTCTGGCCCGTACGCTGGCACTGACCTGTGCGTCAGCACGTAGCCTGACCCTCCCAAGTTTCCGTACCCTCACCTGTGCCCTAAGCCTTGCCGTTCCCTAACCCTAACCCTAGCCCGAAAACGAAACCACCACCAGCCCTGCAACTTACCCCCAAGCCGTAGCCTACTCCTGGCCCGTACGCTGGCACTGACCCGTGCGTCAGCACGTAGCCTGACCCTCCCACGTTTCCGTTCCCTCACCTGTGCCCTAAGCCTTGCCGTTCCCTAACCCTAACCCTAGCCCAGTATGGAAACCCACCACCAGCCCTACACCTTATCCCCAAGCCGTAGCCTGCTCGTGGCCCGTACGCTGGCACTGACCCGTGCGTCAGCACGTAGCCTGACCCTCCCACGTTTCCGTACCCTCACCTGTGCCCTAAGACTTGCCGTTCCCTAACCCTAACCCTAGCCCGGAACGGAAACCCACCAGAAACCCTACACCTTACCCTACGCCGTAGCCTACTCCTGGCCCGTACGCTGGCACTGACCCTTGCATCAGCACGTAGCCTGAACCTCCCACGTTTCCGTACCCTCAACTGTGCCCTAAGTCTTGCCGTTCCCTAAACCTAACCCTAGCCCGGAACGGAAACACACCACCAGCCCTACACCTTACCCCCAAGCCTTAGCCTGCTCGTGGCCCGTACGCTGGCACTGACCCCTGCGTCAGCACGTAGCCTGGCCTTGCCACGTTTCCGTACCCTCACCTGTGCCCTAAGCCTTGCCGTTCCCTAACCCTAACCCTAGCCCGGAACGGAAACCCACCACCAGCACTACACCTTACCCTATGCCGTAGCCTACTCCTGGCCCGTACGCTGGCACTGACCTGTGTGTCAGCACGTAGCCTGACACTCCCACGTTTCCGTACCCTCACCTGTGCCCTAAGCCTTGCCGTTCCCTAACCCTAACCCTAGCCCGGAACGGAAACCCACCACAAACCCTACACCTTACCCTACGCCGTAGCATACTCCTGGCCCGTACGCAGGCACTGACACTTGCATCAGCACGTAGCCTGACCCTCCCACGTTTCCGTACCCTCAACTGTGCCCTAAGCCTTGCCGTTCCCTAACCCTATCCCTAGCCCGGAACGGAAACCCACCACCAGCCCTACACCTTACCCGCAAGCCGTAGCCTACTCCTGGCCCGTACGCTGGAACTGACCCTTGCATCAGCACGTAGCCTGACCCTCCCACGTTTACGTACCCTCACCTGTGCCCTAAGCCTTGCCGTTCCCTAACCCTAACCCTAGCCCGGAACGGAAACCCACCAACAGCACTACAACTTACCCTACGCCGTAGCCTACTCCTGGCCCGTACGCTGGCACTGACACGTGCATCAGCACGTAGCCTGACCCTCCCACGTTTCCGTACCCTCACCTGTGCCCTAAGCCTTGCCGTTCCCTAACCCTAACCCTAGCCCGGTACGGAAACCCTCCACCAGCCCTTCACCTTAACCTACGCCGTAGCCTACTCCTGGCCCGTAACCTCGCACTGACCCCTGCGTCAGCACGTAGCCTGAGCCTCCCACGTTTCCATACACTCACCTGTGCCCTAAGCCTTGCCGTTCCCTAACCCTAACCCTAGCCCGGAACGGAAACCTACCACCAGCCCTACACCATACCCCCAAGCCGTAGCCTACTCCGGGCCCGTACGCTGGCACTGACCCGTGCGTCAGCACGTAGCCTGACCCTCCCACGTTTCCGTACCCTCACCTGTGCCCTAAGCCTTGCCGTTCCCTAACCCTAACCCTAGCCCGGAACGGAAACCGACCACCAGCACTACACCTTACCCTATGCTTTAGCCTACTCCTGGCCCGTACGCTGGCACTGACCCGTGCGTCAGCACGTAGCCTGACCCACCCACGTTTCCGTACCCTCACCTGTGCCCTAAGACTTCCCGTTCCCTAACCCTAACCCTAGCCCGGAACGGAAACCCACCACCAGCCCTACACCTTACCCTACGCAGTAGCCTACTCCTGGCCCGTACGCTGTCACTGACCCGTGCGTCAGCACGTAGCCTGGCCCTCCCACGTTTCCGTACCCTCACCTGTGCCCTAAGCCTTGCTGTTCCCTAACCCTAACCCTAGCCAGCAACGGAAACCCACCACCAGCCCTACAACTTAGCCCCAAGCCGTAGGCTATTCCTGGCTCGTACGCTGGCACTGACCCCTGCGTCAGCACGTAGCCTGACCCTCCCACGTTTCCGTACCCTCACCTGTGCCCTAAGCCTTGCCGTTCCGTAACCCTAACCTTAGCCCGGAATGGAAACCCTCCACCAGCCCTACACCTTACCCTACGCCGTAGCCTACTCCTGGCCCGTACGCTGGCACTGACCCCTCCGTCAGCACGTAGCCTGTCCCTCCCACGTTTCCGTACCCTCACGTGTGCCCTAAGCCTTGCCGTTCCCTAACACTAACCCTAGGCCGGAACGGAAACCCACCACCAGCCCTATACCTTACCCTACGCCGTAGCCTACTCCTGACCCGTACGCTGGCACTGACCCCTCCGTCAGCACGTAGCCTGTCCCTCCCACGTTTCCGTACCCTCACCTGTGCCCTAAGCCTTGCCGTCCCCTAACACTAACCCTAGCCCAGAACGGAAACCCACCACAAGCCCTACACCTTACCCTACGCCGTAGCCTACTCCTGACCCGTACGCTGGCACTAACCCGTGCGTCAGCACGTAGCCTGACCCTCCCACGTTTCCGTACCCTCACCTGTGCCCTAAGCCTTGCCGTTCCCTAACCCTAACCCTAGCCCCGAACGGAAAACCACCACCAGCCCTACACCTTACCCTACGCCGTAGCCTACTCCTGGCCCATACGCTGGCACTGACCCTTGCGTCAGCACGTAGCCTGACCCTCCCACGTTTCCGTACCCTCACCTGTGCCCTAAGCCTTGCCGTTCCCTAACCCTAACCCTAGCCCGGAACGGAAACCCACCACCAGCCCTACAAATTACCCCCAAGCCGTAGCCTACTCCGGGCTCGTACGCTGGCACTGACCCGTGCGTCAGCACGTAGCCTGACCCTCCCACGTTTCCGTACCCTCACCTGTGCCCTAAGCCTTGCCGTTCCCTAACCCTAACCCTAGCCCAGAACGGAAACCCACGACCAGCCCTATACCTTACCCTACGCCGTAGCCTACTCCTGGCCCGTACGCTGGCACTGACCCGTGCGTCACCACGTAGCCTGACCCTCCCACGTTTCCGTACCCTCACCTGTGCCCTAAGCCTTGCCGTTCCCTAACCCTAACCCTAGCCCGGAACGGAAACCCACCACCAGCTCTACACCTTACACTACGCCATAGCCTACTCCTGGCCCGTACGCTGGCACTGACCCGTGCTTCATCACGTAGCCTGACCCACCCCACGTTGCCGTACCCTCACCTGTGCCCTAAGCCTTGCCGTTCCCTAACCCTAACCCTAGCCCGGTACGGAAACCCACCACCCGCCCTACACCTTACCCTACGCCGTAGCCTACTCCTGGCCCGTACGCTGGCACTTAGCCGTGCGTCAGCACGTAGCCTGACCCTCCCACGTTTCCGTACCCTCACCTGTGCCCTAAGCCTTGCCGTTCCCTAACCCTAACCCTAGCCCGGAACGGAAACCCACCACCAGCACTACACCTTACCCTACGCCGTAGCCTACTCCTGGCCCGTACGCTGGCACTGACCTGTGTGTCAGCACGTAGCCTGACACTCCCACGTTTCCGTACCTTCACCTGTGCCCTAAGCCTTGTCGTTCCCTAACCCTAACCCTAGCCCGGAACGGAAACCCACCACAAACCCTACACCTTACCCTACGCCGTAGCATACTCCTGGCCCGTACGCTTGCACTGACCCTTGCATCAGCACGTAGCCTGACCCTCCCACGTTTCCGTACCCTCAACTGTGCCCTAAGCCTTGCCGTTCCCTAACCCTAACCCTAGCCCGGAACGGAAACCCACCACCAGCCCTACACCTTACCCCCAAGCCGTAGCCTGCTCGTTGCCCGTACGCTGGCACTGACCCGTGCGTCAGCACGAAGCCTGACCCTCCCACGTTTCCGTACCCTCACCTGTGCCCTAAGCCTTGCCGTTCCCTAACCCTAACCCTAGCCCGGAACGGAAACCCACCACCAGCAGTACACCTTACCCTACGCCGTAGCCTACTCCTGGCCCGTACGCTGGCACTGACCTGTGTGTCAGCACGTAGCCTGACCCTCCCACGTTTCCGTTCCCTCACCTGTGCCCTAAGCCTTGGCGTTCCCTAAGCCTAACCGTAGCTCGGAACGGAAACCCACCACCAGCCCTACACCTTAACCTACGCCGTAGCCTACTCCTGGCCCGTACGCTGGCACTGACCCGTGCGTCAGCACGTAGCCTGACCCTCCCAAGTTTCCGTACCCTCACCTGTGCCCTAAGCCTTGCCGTTCCCTAACCCTAACCCTAGCCCGGAAACGAAACCACCACCAGCCCTACACCTTACCCCCAAGCCGTAGCCTACTCCTGGCCCGTACGCTGGCACTGACCCGTGCGTCAGCACGTAGCCTGACCCTCCAACGTTTCCGTACCCTCACCTGTGCCCTAAGCCTTGCCGTTCCCTAACCCTAACCCTAACCCGGAACGGAAACCCACCACCAGCCCTACAACTTACCCCCAAGCCGTAGCCTACCCTGACCCGTACGCTGGCACTGACACGTGCGTCAGCACGTAGCCTGACACTCCCACGTTTCCGTACCCTCACCTGTGCCCTAAGCCTTGCCGTTCCCTAACCCTAACCCTAGCCCAGAACAGAAACCCACCAGCAGCCCTACACGTTACCCCAAAGCCATAGCTTACTCCTGGCCCGTACGCTGGCACTGACCCGTGCGTCAGCACGTAGCCTGACCCTCCTAAGTTTCCGTACCCTCACCTGTGCCCTAAGCCTTGCCGTTCCCTAACCCTAACCCTAGCCCGGAACGGAAACCCACCACCAGCCCTGCAACTTAGCCCCAAGCCGTAGCCTATTCCTGGCCCGTACGCTGGCACTGACCCCTGCGTCAGCACGTAGCCTGGCCCTCCCACGTTTCCGTACCCTCACCTGTGCCCTAAGCCTTGCCGTTCCCTAACCCTAACCCTAGACCGGAACGGAAACCCACCACCAGCCGTATACCTTACCCTACGCCGTAGCCTACTCCTGGCCCGTACGCTGGCACTGACCCGTGCATCAGTACGTAACCTGACCCTCCTACGTTTCCGTACCCTCACCTGTGCCCTAAGCCTTGCCGTTCCCTAACCCTAACCCTAGCCCAGTATGGAAACCCACCACCAGCCCTACACCTTACCCTACGCCGTAGCCTACTCCTGGCCCGTACGCTGGCACTGACCCGTGCGTCAGCACGTAGCCTGACCCTCCCACGTTTCCGTACCCTCACCTGTGCCCTAAGTCTTGCCGTTCCCTAACCCTAACCCTAGCCCCTTACGGAAACCCACCACCAGCCCTACACCTTACCCCCAAGCCGTAGCCTACTCCTGGCCCGTACGCCGGCACTGACCCGTGCGTCAGCACGTAGCCTGACCCTCCCACGTTTCCGTTCCCTCACCTGTGCCCTAAGCCTTGGCGTTCCCTAAGCCTAACCCTAGCCCGGAACGGAAACCCACTACCAGCTCTACAACTTACCCCCAAGCCGTAGCCTACTCCTGACCCGTACGCTGGCACTGACCCGTGCGTCAGCACGTAGCCTGACCCTCCCACGTTTCCGTACCCTCACCTGTGACCTAAGCCTTGCCGTTCCCTTACTCTAACCCTAGCCCGGAATGGAAACCCACCACCAGCCCTGCACCTTAACCTACGCCGTAGCCTACTTCTGGCCCGTACGCTGGCACTGACCTGTGCGTCAGCACGTAGCCTGACCCTCCCAAGTTTCCGTACCCTCACCTGTGCCCTAAGCCTTGCCGTTCCCTAACCCTAACCCTAGCCCGAAAACGAAACCACCACCAGCCCTGCAACTTACCCCCAAGCCGTAGCCTACTCCTGGCCCGTACGCTGGCACTGACACGTGCGTCAGCACGTAGCCTGACCCTCCCACGTTTCCGTTCCCTCACCTGTGCCCTAAGCCTTGCCGTTCCCTAACCCTAACCCTAGCCCAGTATGGAAACCCACCACCAGCCCTACACCTTATCCCCAAGCCGTAGCCTGCTCGTGGCCCGTACGCTGGCACTGACCCGTGCGTCAGCACGTAGCCTGACCCTCCCACGTTTCCGTACCCTCACCTGTGCCCTAAGACTTGCCGTTCCCTAACCCTAACCCTAGCCCGGAACGGAAACCCACCAGAAACCCTACACCTTACCCTACGCCGTAGCCTACTCCTGGCCCGTACGCTGGCACTGACCCTTGCATCAGCACGTAGCCTGAACCTCCCACGTTTCCGTACCCTCAACTGTGCCCTAAGTCTTGCCGTTCCCTAAACCTAACCCTAGCCCGGAACGGAAACACACCACCAGCCCTACACCTTACCCCCAAGCCTTAGCCTGCTCGTGGCCCGTACGCTGGCACTGACCCCTGCGTCAGCACGTAGCCTGGCCTTGCCACGTTTCCGTACCCTCACCTGTGCCCTAAGCCTTGCCGTTCCCTAACCCTAACCCTAGCCCGGAACGGAAACCCACCACCAGCACTACACCTTACCCTATGCCGTAGCCTACTCCTGGCCCGTACGCTGGCACTGACCTGTGTGTCAGCACGTAGCCTGACACTCCCACGTTTCCGTACCCTCACCTGTGCCCTAAGCCTTGCCGTTCCCTAACCCTAACCCTAGCCCGGAACGGAAACCCACCACAAACCCTACACCTTACCCTACGCCGTAGCATACTCCTGGCCCGTACGCAGGCACTGACACTTGCATCAGCACGTAGCCTGACCCTCCCACGTTTCCGTACCCTCAACTGTGCCCTAAGCCTTGCCGTTCCCTAACCCTATCCCTAGCCCGGAACGGAAACCCACCACCAGCCCTACACCTTACCCGCAAGCCGTAGCCTACTCCTGGCCCGTACGCTGGCACTGACCCTTGCATCAGCACGTAGCCTGACCCTCCCACGTTTACGTACCCTCACCTGTGCCCTAAGCCTTGCCGTTCCCTAACCCTAACCCTAGCCCGGAACGGAAACCCACCAACAGCACTACAACTTACCCTACGCCGTAGCCTACTCCTGGCCCGTACGCTGGCACTGACACGTGCATCAGCACGTAGCCTGACCCTCCCACGTTTCCGTACCCTCACCTGTGCCCTAAGCCTTGCCGTTCCCTAACCCTAACCCTAGCCCGGTACGGAAACCCTCCACCAGCCCTTCACCTTAACCTACGCCGTAGCCTACTCCTGGCCCGTAACCTCGCACTGACCCCTGCGTCAGCACGTAGCCTGAGCCTCCCACGTTTCCATACACTCACCTGTGCCCTAAGCCTTGCCGTTCCCTAACCCTAACCCTAGCCCGGAACGGAAACCTACCACCAGCCCTACACCATACCCCCAAGCCGTAGCCTACTCCGGGCCCATACGCTGGCACTGACCCGTGCGTCAGCACGTAGCCTGACCCTCCCACGTTTCCGTACCCTCACCTGTGCCCTAAGCCTTGCCGTTCCCTAACCCTAACCCTAGCCCGGAACGGAAACCGACCACCAGCACTACACCTTACCCTATGCTTTAGCCTACTCCTGGCCCGTACGCTGGCACTGACCCGTGCGTCAGCACGTAGCCTGACCCACCCACGTTTCCGTACCCTCACCTGTGCCCTAAGACTTCCCGTTCCCTAACCCTAACCCTAGCCCGGAATGGAAACCCACCACCAGCCCTAAACCTTACCCCGAAGCCTTAGCCTACTCCTGGCCCGTACGCTGGCACTGACCCATGCGTCAGCACGTAGCCTGACCCTCCCACGTTACCGTACCCTCACCTGTGCACTAATCATTGCCGTTCCCTAACCCTAACCCTAGCCCGCAACGGAAACCCACCAGCAGCCCTACACCTTACCCTACGCCGTAGCCTATTCCTAGCCCATAGGCTGGCACTGACCCGTGCGTCAGCACGTAGCCTGACCCTCCCACGTTTCCGTACCCTCACCGGTGCCCTAAGCCTTGCCGTTCCCTAACCCTAACCCTAGCCTGGAACTGAAACCCACCACCAGCCCTACACCTTACCCTACGCCGTAGCCTACTCCTGGCCCGTACGCTGGCACTGACCCGTGCGTCAGCACGTAGCCTGACCCTCCAACGTTTCCGTACCCTCACCTGTGCCCTAAGCCTTGCCGTTCCCTAACCCTAACCCTAACCCGGAACGGAAACCCACCACCAGCCCTACAACTTACCCCCAAGCCGTAGCCTACCCTGACCCGTACGCTGGCACTGACACGTGCGTCAGCACGTAGCCTGACACTCCCACGTTTCCGTACCCTCACCTGTGCCCTAAGCCTTGCCGTTCCCTAACCCTAACCCTAGCCCAGAACAGAAACCCACCAGCAGCCCTACACGTTACCCCAAAGCCATAGCTTACTCCTGGCCCGTACGCTGGCACTGACCCGTGCGTCAGCACGTAGCCTGACCCTCCTAAGTTTCCGTACCCTCACCTGTGCCCTAAGCCTTGCCGTTCCCTAACCCTAACCCTAGCCCGGAACGGAAACCCACCACCAGCCCTGCAACTTAGCCCCAAGCCGTAGCCTATTCCTGGCCCGTACGCTGGCACTGACCCCTGCGTCAGCACGTAGCCTGGCCCTCCCACGTTTCCGTACCCTCACCTGTGCCCTAAGCCTTGCCGTTCCCTAACCCTAACCCTAGACCGGAACGGAAACCCACCACCAGCCGTATACCTTACCCTACGCCGTAGCCTACTCCTGGCCCGTACGCTGGCACTGACCCGTGCATCAGTACGTAACCTGACCCTCCTACGTTTCCGTACCCTCACCTGTGCCCTAAGCCTTGCCGTTCCCTAACCCTAACCCTAGCCCAGTATGGAAACCCACCACCAGCCCTACACCTTACCCTACGCCGTAGCCTACTCCTGGCCCGTACGCTGGCACTGACCCGTGCGTCAGCACGTAGCCTGACCCTCCCACGTTTCCGTACCCTCACCTGTGCCCTAAGTCTTGCCGTTCCCTAACCCTAACCCTAGCCCCTTACGGAAACCCACCACCAGCCCTACACCTTACCCCCAAGCCGTAGCCTACTCCTGGCCCGTACGCCGGCACTGACCCGTGCGTCAGCACGTAGCCTGACCCTCACACGTTTCCGTTCCCTCACCTGTGCCCTAAGCCTTGGCGTTCCCTAAGCCTAACCCTAGCCCGGAACGGAAACCCACTACCAGCTCTACAACTTACCCCCAAGCCGTAGCCTACTCCTGACCCGTACGCTGGCACTGACCCGTGCGTCAGCACGTAGCCTGACCCTCCCACGTTTCCGTACCCTCACCTGTGACCTAAGCCTTGCCGTTCCCTTACTCTAACCCTAGCCCGGAATGGAAACCCACCACCAGCCCTGCACCTTAACCTACGCCGTAGCCTACTTCTGGCCCGTACGCTGGCACTGACCTGTGCGTCAGCACGTAGCCTGACCCTCCCAAGTTTCCGTACCCTCACCTGTGCCCTAAGCCTTGCCGTTCCCTAACCCTAACCCTAGCCCGAAAACGAAACCACCACCAGCCCTGCAACTTACCCCCAAGCCGTAGCCTACTCCTGGCCCGTACGCTGGCACTGACCCGTGCGTCAGCACGTAGCCTGACCCTCCCACGTTTCCGTTCCCTCACCTGTGCCCTAAGCCTTGCCGTTCCCTAACCCTAACCCTAGCCCAGTATGGAAACCCACCACCAGCCCTACACCTTATCCCCAAGCCGTAGCCTGCTCGTGGCCCGTACGCTGGCACTGACCCTTGCATCAGCACGTAGCCTGAACCTCCCACGTTTCCGTACCCTCAACTGTGCCCTAAGTCTTGCCGTTCCCTAAACCTAACCCTAGCCCGGAACGGAAACACACCACCAGCCCTACACCTTACCCCCAAGCCTTAGCCTGCTCGTGGCCCGTACGCTGGCACTGACCCCTGCGTCAGCACGTAGCCTGGCCTTGCCACGTTTCCGTACCCTCACCTGTGCCCTAAGCCTTGCCGTTCCCTAACCCTAACCCTAGCCCGGAACGGAAACCCACCACCAGCACTACACCTTACCCTATGCCGTAGCCTACTCCTGGCCCGTACGCTGGCACTGACCTGTGTGTCAGCACGTAGCCTGACACTCCCACGTTTCCGTACCCTCACCTGTGCCCTAAGCCTTGCCGTTCCCTAACCCTAACCCTAGCCCGGAACGGAAACCCACCACAAACCCTACACCTTACCCTACGCCGTAGCATACTCCTGGCCCGTACGCTGGCACTGACACTTGCATCAGCACGTAGCCTGACCCTCCCACGTTTCCGTACCCTCAACTGTGCCCTAAGCCTTGCCGTTCCCTAACCCTATCCCTAGCCCGGAACGGAAACCCACCACCAGCCCTACACCTTACCCGCAAGCCGTAGCCTACTCCTGGCCCGTACGCTGGCACTGACCCTTGCATCAGCACGTAGCCTGACCCTCCCACGTTTACGTACCCTCACCTGTGCCCTAAGCCTTGCCGTTCCCTAACCCTAACCCTAGCCCGGAACGGAAACCCACCAACAGCACTACAACTTACCCTACGCCGTAGCCTACTCCTGGCCCGTACGCTGGCACTGACACGTGCATCAGCACGTAGCCTGACCCTCCCACGTTTCCGTACCCTCACCTGTGCCCTAAGCCTTGCCGTTCCCTAACCCTAACCCTAGCCCGGTACGGAAACCCTCCACCAGCCCTTCACCTTAACCTACGCCGTAGCCTACTCCTGGCCCGTTACCTCGCACTGACCCCTGCGTCAGCACGTAGCCTGAGCCTCCCACGTTTCCATACACTCACCTGTGCCCTAAGCCTTGCCGTTCCCTAACCCTAACCCTAGCCCGGAACGGAAACCTACCACCAGCCCTACACCATACCCCCAAGCCGTAGCCTACTCCGGGCCCGTACGCTGGCACTGACCCGTGCGTCAGCACGTAGCCTGACCCTCCCACGTTTCCGTACCCTCACCTGTGCCCTAAGCCTTGCCGTTCCCTAAACCTAACCCTAGCCCGGAACGGAAACCCACCACCAGCCTTACACCTTACCCTACGCCGTAGCCTACTCCTGGCCCGTACGCTGGCACGGAAAAGTGCGTCAGCACGTAGCCTGACCCTCCCACGTTTCCGTACCCTCACCTGTGCCCTAAGCCTTGCCGTTCCCTAACCCTAACCCTAGCCCGGAACGGAAACCCACCACCAGCCCTACACCTTACCCTATGCTGTAGCCTATTCCTGGCCCGTACCCTGGCACTGACCCGTGTGACAACACGTAGCCTGACCCTCCCACGTTTCCGTACCCTCACCTGTGCCCTAAGCCTTGCTGTTCCCTAACCCTAACCCTAGCCCGGAACGGAAACCCACCACCAGCCCTACACCTTACCCTACGCCGTAGCCTACTCCTGGCCCGTACGCTGGCACTGACCCGTGCGTCAGCACGTAGCCTGACCCTCCCACGTTTCCGTACCCTCACCTGTGCCCTAAGCCTTGCCGTTCCCTAACACTAACCCTAGCCCGGAACGGAAACCCACCACCAGACCTACACCTTACCTCCAAGCTGTAGCCTACTCCTGGCCCGTATGCTGGCACTGACCCGTGCGTCAGCACGTAGCCTGACCCTCCCACGTTTCCGTACCCTCACCTGTGCCCTAAGCTTTGCCGTTCGCTAACCCTAACCCTAGCCCGGAACGGAAACCCAGCACCAGCCCTACAACTTACCCCCAAGCCGTAGCCTACTCCTGGCCCGTACGATGGCACTGACCCATGCGTCAGCACGTAGCCTGACCCTCCCACGTTTCCGTACCTTCACCTGTGCCCTAAGCCTTGCCGTTCCCTAACCCTAACCCTAGCCCGGAACGGAAACCCACCACAAGCCCTACACCTTACCCTACGCCGTAGCCTACTCCTGGCCCGTACGCTGGCACTGACCCGTGCGTCAGCACGTAGCCTGACCCTCCCACGTTTCCGTACCCTCACCTGTGCCCTAAGGCTTGCCTTTCCCTAACCCTAACCCTAGCCCGGAACGGAAACCCACCACCAGCCCTACACCTTACCCTACGCAGTAGCCTACTCCTGGCCCGTACGCTGTCACTGACCCGTGCGTCAGCACGTAGCCTGGCCCTCCCACGTTTCCGTACCCTCACCTGTGCCCTAAGCCTTGCTGTTCCCTAACCCTAACCCTAGCCAGCAACGGAAACCCACCAACAGCCCTACAACTTAGCCCCAAGCCGTAGGCTATTCCTGGCTCGTACGCTGGCACTGACCCCTGCGTCAGCACGTAGCCTGACCCTCCCACGTTTCCGTACCCTCACCTGTGCCCTAAGCCTTGCCGTTCCGTAACCCTAACCTTAGCCCGGAATGGAAACCCTCCACCAGCCCTACACCTTACCCTACGCCGTAGCCTACTCCTGGCCCGTACGCTGGCACTGACCCCTCCGTCAGCACGTAGCCTGTCCCTCCCACGTTTCCGTACCCTCACGTGTGCCCTAAGCCTTGCCGTTCCCTAACCCTAACCCTAGCCCGGAACGGAAACCTACCACCAGCCCTACGCCATACCCCCAAGCCGTAGCCTACTCCGGGCCCGTACGCTGGCACTGACCCGTGCGTCAGCACGTAGCCTGACCCTCCCACGTTTCCGTACCCTCACCTGTGCCCTAAGCCTTGCCGTTCCCTAAACCTAACCCTAGCCCGGAACGGAAACCCACCACCAGCCTTACACCTTACCCTACGCCGTAGCCTACTCCTGGCCCGTACGCTGGCACGGAAAAGTGCATCAGCACGTAGCCTGACCCTCCCACGTTTCCGTACCCTCACCTGTGCCCTAAGCCTTGCCGTTCCCTAACCCTAACCCTAGCCCGGAACGGAAACCCACCACCGGCCCTACACCTTACCCTGCGCCGTGGCCTACTCCTGGCCCGTACGCTGGCACTGACCCGTGAGATAGCACGTAGCCTGACCCTCCCACGTTTCTGTACCCTCACCTGTGCCCTAAGCCTTGCCGTTCCCTAACCCTAACCCTAGCCCGGAACGGAAACCCACCACCAGCCCTACACCTTACCCTACGCTGTAGCCTATTCCTGGCCCGTACCCTGGCACTGACCCGTGTGACAACACGTAGCCTGACCCTCCCACGTTTCCGTACCCTCACCTGTGCCCTAAGCCTTGCTGTTCCCTAACCCTAACCCTAGCCCGGAACGGAAACCCACCACCAGCCCTACACCTTACCCTACGCCGTAGCCTACTCCTGGCCCGTACGCTGGCACTGACCCGTGCGTCAGCACGTAGCCTGACCCTCCCACGTTTCCGTACCCTCACCTGTGCCCTAATCCTTGCCGTTCCCTAACACTAACCCTAGCCCGGAACGGAAACCCACCACCAGACCTACACCTTACCTCCAAGCTGTAGCCTACTCCTGGCCCGTATGCTGGCACTGACCCGTGCGTCAGCACGTAGCCTGACCCTCCCACGTTTCCGTACCCTCACCTGTGCCCTAAGCTTTGCCGTTCGCTAACCCTAACCCTAGCCCGGAACGGAAACCCAGCACCAGCCCTACAACTTACCCCCAAGCCGTAGCCTACTCCTGGCCCGTACGATGGCACTGACCCATGCGTCAGCACGTAGCCTGACCCTCCCACGTTTCCGTACCTTCACCTGTGCCCTAAGCCTTGCCGTTCCCTAACCCTAACCCTAGCCCGGAACGGAAACCCACCACAAGCCCTACACCTTACCCTACGCCGTAGCCTACTCCTGGCCCGTACGCTGGCACTGACCCGTGCGTCAGCACGTAGCCTGACCCTCCCACGTTTCCGTACCCTCACCTGTGCCCTAAGGCTTGCCTTTCCCTAACCCTAACCCTAGCCCGGAACGGAAACCCACCACCAGCCCTACACCTTACCCTACGCAGTAGCCTACTCCTGGCCCGTACGCTGTCACTGACCCGTGCGTCAGCACGTAGCCTGGCCCTCCCACGTTTCCGTACCCTCACCTGTGCCCTAAGCCTTGCTGTTCCCTAACCCTAACCCTAGCCAGCAACGGAAACCCACCACCAGCCCTACAACTTAGCCCCAAGCCGTAGGCTATTCCTGGCTCGTACGCTGGCACTGACCCCTGCGTCAGCACGTAGCCTGACCCTCCCACGTTTCCGTACCCTCACCTGTGCCCTAAGCCTTGCCGTTCCGTAACCCTAACCTTAGCCCGGAATGGAAACCCTCCACCAGCCCTACACCTTACCCTACGCCGTAGCCTACTCCTGGCCCGTACGCTGGCACTGACCCCTCCGTCAGCACGTAGCCTGTCCCTCCCACGTTTCTGTACCCTCACGTGTGCCCTAAGCCTTGCCGTTCCCTAACACTAACCCTAGGCCGGAACGGAAACCCACCACCAGCCCTATACCTTACCCTACGCCGTAGCCTACTCCTGACCCGTACGCTGGCACTGACCCCTCCGTCAGCACGTAGCCTGTCCCTCCCACGTTTCCGTACCCTCACCTGTGCCCTAAGCCTTGCCGTCCCCTAACACTAACCCTAGCCCAGAACGGAAACCCACCACAAGCCCTACACCTTACCCTACGCCGTAGCCTACTCCTGACCCGTACGCTGGCACTAACCCGTGCGTCAGCACGTAGCCTGACCCTCCCACGTTTCCGTACCCTCACCTGTGCCCTAAGCCTTGCCGTTCCCTAACCCTAACCCTAGCCCCGAACGGAAAACCACCACCAGCCCTACACCTTACCCTACGCCGTAGCCTACTCCTGGCCCATACGCTGGCACTGACCCGTGCGTCAGCACGTAGCCTGACCCTCCCACGTTTCCGTACCCTCACCTGTGCCCTAAGCCTTGCCGTTCCCTAACCCTAACCCTAGCCCGGAACGGAAACCCACCACCAGCCCTACAAATTACCCCCAAGCCGTAGCCTACTCCGGGCTCGTACGCTGGCACTGACCCGTGCGTCAGCACGTAGCCTGACCCTCCCACGTTTCCGTACCCTCACCTGTGCCCTAAGCCTTGCCGTTCCCTAACCCTAACCCTAGCCCAGAACGGAAACCCACGACCAGCCCTATACCTTACCCTACGCCGTAGCCTACTCCTGGCCCGTACGCTGGCACTGACCCGTGCGTCACCACGTAGCCTGACCCTCCCACGTTTCCGTACCCTCACCTGTGCCCTAAGCCTTGCCGTTCCCTAACCCTAACCCTAGCCCGGAACGGAAACCCACCACCAGCTCTACACCTTACACTACGCCATAGCCTACTCCTGGCCCGTACGCTGGCACTGACCCGTGCTTCATCACGTAGCCTGACCCACCCCACGTTGCCGTACCCTCACCTGTGCCCTAAGCCTTGCCGTTCCCTAACCCTAACCCTAGCCCGGTACGGAAACCCACCAACCGCCCTACACCTTACCCTACGCCGTAGCCTACTCCTGGCCCGTACGCTGGCACTTAGCCGTGCGTCAGCACGTAGCCTGACCCTCCCACGTTTCCGTACCCTCACCTGTGCCCTAAGCCTTGCCGTTCCCTAACCCTAACCCTAGCCCGGAACGGAAACCCACCACCAGCACTACACCTTACCCTACGCCGTAGCCTACTCCTGGCCCGTACGCTGGCACTGACCTGTGTGTCAGCACGTAGCCTGACACTCCCACGTTTCCGTACCTTCACCTGTGCCCTAAGCCTTGTCGTTCCCTAACCCTAACCCTAGCCCGGAACGGAAACCCACCACAAACCCTACACCTTACCCTACGCCGTAGCATACTCCTGGCCCGTACGCTTGCACTGACCCTTGCATCAGCACGTAGCCTGACCCTCCCACGTTTCCGTACCCTCAACTGTGCCCTAAGCCTTGCCGTTCCCTAACCCTAACCCTAGCCCGGAACGGAAACCCACCACCAGCCCTACACCTTACCCCCAAGCCGTAGCCTGCTCGTTGCCCGTACGCTGGCACTGACCCGTGCGTCAGCACGAAGCCTGACCCTCCCACGTTTCCGTACCCTCACCTGTGCCCTAAGCCTTGCCGTTCCCTAACCCTAACCCTAGCCCGGAACGGAAACCCACCACCAGCAGTACACCTTACCCTACGCCGTAGCCTACTCCTGGCCCGTACGCTGGCACTGACCTGTGTGTCAGCACGTAGCCTGACCCTCCCACGTTTCCGTTCCCTCACCTGTGCCCTAAGCCTTGGCGTTCCCTAAGCCTAACCGTAGCTCGGAACGGAAACCCACCACCAGCCCTACACCTTAACCTACGCCGTAGCCTACTCCTGGCCCGTACGCTGGCACTGACCCGTGCGTCAGCACGTAGCCTGACCCTCCCAAGTTTCCGTACCCTCACCTGTGCCCTAAGCCTTGCCGTTCCCTAACCCTAACCCTAGCCCGGAAACGAAACCACCACCAGCCCTACACCTTACCCCCAAGCCGTAGCCTACTCCTGGCCCGTACGCTGGCACTGACCCGTGCGTCAGCACGTAGCCTGACCCTCCAACGTTTCCGTACCCTCACCTGTGCCCTAAGCCTTGCCGTTCCCTAACCCTAACCCTAACCCGGAACGGAAACCCACCACCAGCCCTACAACTTACCCCCAAGCCGTAGCCTACCCTGACCCGTACGCTGGCACTGACACGTGCGTCAGCACGTAGCCTGACACTCCCACGTTTCCGTACCCTCACCTGTGCCCTAAGCCTTGCCGTTCCCTAACCCTAACCCTAGCCCAGAACAGAAAACCACCAGCAGCCCTACACGTTACCCCAAAGCCATAGCTTACTCCTGGCCCGTACGCTGGCACGGACCCGTGCGTCAGCACGTAGCCTGACCCTCCCACGTTTCCGTACCCTCACCTGTGCCCTAAGTCTTGCCGTTCCCTAACCCTAACCCTAGCCCGGAACGGAAACGCAGCACCAGCCCTACAACTTACCCCCAAGCCGTAGCCTACTCCTGGCCCGTACGATGGCACTGACCCATGCGTCAGCACGTAGCCTGACCCTCCCACGTTTCCGTAAACTCACCTGTGCCCTAAGCCTTGCCGTTCCCTAAGCCTAACCCTAGCCCGGAACGGAAACCCACCACAAGCCCTACACCTTACCCTACGCCGTAGCCTACTCCTGGCCCGTACGCTGGCACTGACCCGTGCGTCAGCACGTAGCCTGACCCTCCCACGTTTCCGTACCCTCACCTGTGCCCTAAGGCTTGCCTTTCCCTAACCCTAACCCTAGCCCGGAACGGAAACCCACCACCAGCCCTACACCTTACCCTACGCAATAGCCTACTCCTGGCCCGTACGCTGTCACTGACCCGTGCGTCAGCACGTAGCCTGGCCCTCCCACGTTTCCGTACCCTCACCTGTGCCCTAAGCCTTGCTGTTCCCTAACCCTAACCCTAGCCCGCAACGGAAAGCCACCACCAGCCCTACAACTTAGCCCCAAGCCGTAGGCTATTCCTGGCTCGTACGCTGGCACTGACCCCTGCGTCAGCACGTAGCCTGACCCTCCCACGTTTCCGTACCCTCACCTGTGCCCTAAGCCTTGCCGTTCCGTAACCCTAACCTTAACCCGGAATGGAAACCCTCCACCAGCCCTACACCTTACCCTACGCCGTAGCCTACTCCTGGCCCGTACGCTGGCACTGACCCCTCCGTCAGCACGTAGCCTGTCCCTCCCACGATTCCGTACCCTCACCTGTGCCCTAAGCCTTGCCGTTCCCTAACACTAACCCTAGGCCCGAACGGAAACCCACCACCAGCCCTATACCTTACACTACGCCGTAGCCTACTCCTGACCCGTACGCTGGCACTGACCCCTCCGTCAGCACATAGCCTGTCCCTCCCACGTTTCCGTACCCTCACCTGTGCCCTAAGCCTTGCCGTCCCCTAACACTAACCCTAGCCCAGAACGGAAACCCACCACAAGCCCTACACCTTACCCTACGCCGTAGCCTACTCCTGGCCCGTACGCTGGCACTAACCCGTGCGTCAGCACGTAGCCTGACCCTCCCACGTTTCCGTACCCTCACCTGTGCCCTAAGCCTTGCCGTTCCCTAACCCTAACCCTAGCCCCGAAAGGAAAACCACCACCAGCCCTACACCTTACCCTACACCGTAGCCTACTCCTGGCCCGTACGCTGGCACTGACCCGTGCGTCAGCACGTAGCCTGACCCTCCCACGTTTCCGTACCCTCACCTGTGCCCTAAGCCTTGCCGTTCCCTAACCCTAACCCTAGCCCGGAACGGAAACCCACCACCAGCCCTACAAATTACCCCCAAGCCGTAGCCTACTCCGGGCTCGTACGCTGGCACTGACCCGTGCGTCAGCACGTAGCCTGACCCTCCCACGTTTCCGTACCCTCACCTGTGCCCTAAGCCTTGCCGTTCCCTAACCCTAACCCTAGCCCAGAACGGAAACCCACGACCAGCCCTATACCTTACCCTACGCCGTAGCCTACTCCTGGCCCGTACGCTGGCACTGACCCGTGCGTCAGCACGTAGCCTGACCCTCCCACGTTTCCGTACCCTCACCTGTGCCCTAAGCCTTGCCGTTCCCTAACCCTAACCCTAGCCCGGAACGGAAACCCACCACCAGCTCTACACCTTACAGTACGCCATAGCCTACTCCTGGCCCGTACGCTGGCACTGACCCGTGCGTCATCACGTAGCCTGACCCACCCACGTTGCCGTACCCTCACCTGTGCCCTAAGCCTTGCCGTTCCCTAACCCTAACCCTAGCCCGGTACGGAAACCCACCACCCGCCCTACACCTTACCCTACGCCGTAGCCTACTCCTGTCCCGTACGCTGGCACTGAGCCGTGCGTCAGCACGTAGCCTGACCCTCCCACGTTTCCGTACCCTCACCTGTGCCCTAAGCCTTGCCGTTCCCTAACCCTAACCCTAGCCCGGAACGGAAACCCACCACCAGCCCTACACCTTACCCTACGCCGTAGCCTACTCCTGGACCGTACGCTGGCACTGACCTGTGTGTCAGCACGTAGCCTGACACTCCCACGTTTCCGTACCTTCACCTGTGCCCTAAGCCTTGCCGTTCCCTTACCCTAACCCTAGCCCAGAACGGAAACCCACCACAAACCCTACACCTTACCCTACGCCATAGCATACTCCTGGCCCGTACGCTTGCACTGACCCTTCCATCAGCACGTAGCCTGACCCTCCCACGTTTCCGTACCCTCAACTGTGCCCTAAGCCTTGCCGTTCCCTAACCCTAACCCTAGCCCGGAACGGAAACCCACCACCAGCCCTACAACTTACCCCCAAGCCGTAGCCTGCTCCTGGCCCGTACGCTGGCACTGACCCGTGTGTCAGCACGTAGCCTGACCCTCCCACGTTTCCGTACCCTCACCTGTGCCCTAAGCCTTGCCGTTCCCTAACCCTAACCCTAGCCCGGAACGGAAACCCACCACCAGCACTACACCTTACCCTACGCCGTAGCCTACTCCTGGCCCGTACGCTGGCACTGACCTGTGTGTCAGCACGTAGCCTCACCCTCCCACGTTTCCGTTCCCTCACCTGTGCCCTAAGCCTTGGCGTTCCCTAAGCCTAACCATAGCCCGGAACGGAAACCCACCACCAGCCCTACACCTTAACCTACGCCGTAGCCTACTCCTGGCCCGTACGCTGGCACTGACCCGTGCGTCAGCACGTAGCCTGACCCTCCCAAGTTTCCGTACCCTCACCTGTGCCCTAAGCCTTGCCGTTCCCTAACCCTAACCCTAGCCCGGAAACGAAACCACCACCAGCCCTACACCTTACCCCCAAGCCGTAGCTTACTCCTGGCCCGTACGCTGGCACTGACCCGTGCGTCAGCACGTAGCCTGACCCTCCCACGTTTCCGTTCCCTCACCTGTGCCCTAAGCCTTGCCGTTCCCTAACCCTAACCCTAGCCCAGTATGGAAACCCACCACCAGCCCTACACCTTACCCTACACCGTAGCCTACTCCTAGCCCATACGCTGGCACTGACCCGTGCGTCAGCACGTAGCCTGACCCTCCCACGTTTCCGTACCCTCACCTGTGCCCTAAGCCTTGCCGTTCCCTAACCCTAACCCTAGCCCGGAACGGAAACCGACCACCAGCCATACACCTTACCCCCAAGCCGTAGCCTGCTCCTGGCCCGTACGCTGGCACTGACCCATGTGTCTGCACGTAGCCTGACCCTCCCACGTTTCCGTACCCTAACCTGTGCCCTAAGACTTGCCGTTCCCTAACCCTAACCCTAGCCCGGAACGGAAAACCGCCACCAACACTACACATTACCCTACGCCGTATCCTACTCCTGGCCCGTACGCTGGCACTGACCTGTGTGTCAGCACGTAGCCTGACACTCCCTCGTTTCCGTACCCTCACCTGTGCCCTAAGCCTTCCCGTTCCCTAACCCTAACCCTAGCCCGGAACGGAAACCCACCACCAACCCTACACCTTACCCTACGCCGTAGCCTTCTCCTGGCCCGTACACCGGCACTGACCCGTGCGTCAGCACGTAGCCTGACCCTCCCACGTTTCCGTACCCGCACCTGTGCCCTAAGCCTTGCCGTTCCCTAACCCTAACCCTAGCCCGGAACGGAAACCCACCACCAGCCCTACACCTTACCCCCAAGCCGTAGCCTGCTCCTGGCCCGTACGCTGGCACTGACCCGTGCGTCAGCACGTAGCCTGACCCTCCCACGTTTCTGTACCCTCACCTGTGCCCTAAGCCTTGCCGTTCCCTAACCCTAACCCTAGCCCAGAATGGAAACCGACCACCAGCACTACACCTTACCCTACGCTGTAGCATATTCCTGGCCCGTACGCTGGCACTGACCCGTGCGTCAGCACGTAGCCTGACCCACCCACGTTTCTGTACACTCACTTGTGCCCTAAGACTTCCCGTTCCCTAACCCTAACCCTAGCCCGGAATGGAAACCCACCACCAGCCCTAAACCTTACCCCGAAGCCTTAGCCTACTCCTGGCCCGTACGCTGGCACTGACCCGTGCGTCAGCACGTAGCCTGACCCTCCCACGTTTCCGTACCCTCACCTGTGCCCTAATCATTGCCGTTCCCTAACCCTAACACTAGCCTGCAACGGAAACCCACCACCAGCCCTACACCTTACCCTACGCCGTAGCCTATTCCTAGCCCATAGGCTGGCAATGACCCGTGCGTCAGCACGTAGCCTGACACTCCCACGTTTCCGTACCCTCACCGGTGCCCTAAGCCTTGCCGTTCCCTAACCCTAACCCTAGCCCGGAACTGAAACCCACCACCAGCCCTACACCTTACCCTACGCCGTAGCCTACTCCTGGCCCGTACGCTGGCACTGACCCGTGCGTCAGCACGTAGCCTGACCCTCCAACGTTTCCGTACCCTCACCTGTGCCCTAAGCCTTGCCGTTCCCTAACCCTAACCCTAACCCAGAACGGAAACCCACCACCAGCCCTACAACTTACCCCCAAGCCGTAGCCTACCCTGACCCGTACGCTGGCACTGACCCGTGCGTCAGCACGTAGCCTGACCCTCCCACGTTTCCGTACCCTCACCTGTGCCCTAATCATTGCCGTTCCCTAACCCTAACACTAGCCTGCAACGGAAACCCACCACCAGCCCTACACCTTACCCTACGCCGTAGCCTATTCCTAGCCCATAGGCTGGCAATGACCCGTGCGTCAGCACGTAGCCTGACACTCCCACGTTTCCGTACCCTCACCGGTGCCCTAAGCCTTGCCGTTCCCTAACCCTAACCCTAGCCCGGAACTGAAACCCACCACCAGCCCTACACCTTACCCTACGCCGTAGCCTACTCCTGGCCCGTACGCTGGCACTGACCCGTGCGTCAGCACGTAGCCTGACCCTCCCCCGTTTCCGTACCCTCACCTGTGCCCTAAGCCTTGCCGTTCCCTAACCCTAACCCTAGCCCGGAACGGAAACCCACCACCAGCACTACACCTTACCCTACGCCGTAGCCTACTCCTGGCCCGTACGCTGGCACTGACCTGTGTGTCAGCACGTAGCCTGACCCTCCCACGTTTCCGTTCCCTCACCTGTGCCCTAAGCCTTGGCGTTCCCTAAGCCTAACCGTAGCCCGGAACGGAAACCCACCACCAGCCCTACACCTTAACCTACGCCGTAGCCTACTCCTGGCCCGTACGCTGGCCTGACCCGTGCGTCAGCACGTAGCCTGACCCTCCCAAGTTTCCGTACCCTCACCTGTGCCCTAAGCCTTACCGTTCCCTAACCCTAACCCTAGCCCGGAAACGAAACCACCACCAGCCCTACACCTTACCCCCAAGCCGTAGCCTACTCCTGGCCCGTACGCTGGCACTGACCCGTGCGTCAGCACGTAGCCTGACCCTCCCACGTTTCCGTTCCCTCACCTGTGCCCTAAGCCTTGCCGTTCCCTAACCCTAACCCTAGCCCAGTATGGAAACCCACCACCAGCCTTACACCTTACCCTACACGGTAGCCTACTCCTAGCCCATACGCTGGCACTGACCCGTGCGTCAGCACGTAGCCTGACCCTCCCACGTTTCCGTACCCTCACCTGTGCCCTAAGACTTGCCGTTCCCTAACCCTAACCCTAGCCCGGAATGGAAACCCACCACCAGCCCTACACCTTACCCCCAAGCCGTAGCCTGCTCGTGGCCCGTACGCTGGCACTGACCCGTGCGTCAGCACGTAGCCTGACCCTCCCACGTTTCTGTACCCTCACCTGTGCCCTAAGCCTTGCCGTTCCCTAACCCTAACCCTAGCCTGGAATTGAAACCGACCACCAGCACTACACCTTACCCTACGCTGTAGCCTATTCCTGGCCCGTACGCTGGCACTGACCCGTGCGTCAGCACGTAGCCTGACCCACCCACGTTTCCGTACCCTCACCTGTGCCCTAAGACTTCCCGTTCCCTAACCCTAACCCTAGCCCGGAATGGAAACCCACCACCAGCCCTAAACCTTACCCCGAAGCCTTAGCCTACTCCTGGCCCGTACGCTGGCACTGACCCGTGCGTCAGCACGTAGCCTGACCCTCCCACGTTTCCGTACCCTCACCTGTGCCCTAATCATTGCCGTTCCCTAACCCTAACCCTAGCCCGCAACGGAAACCCACCACCAGCCCTACACCTTACCCTACGCCGTAGCCTATTCCTAGCCCATAGGCTGGCACTGACCCGTGCGTCAGCACGTAGCCTGACCATCCCACGTTTCCGTACCCTCACCGGTGCCCTAAGCCTTGCCGTTCCCTAACCCTAACCCTAACCCGGAACGGAAACCCACCACCAGCCCTACAACTTACCCCCAAGCCATAGCCTACCCTGACCCGTACGCTGGCACTGACACGTGCGTCAGCACGTAGCCTGACACTCCCACGTTTCCGTACCCTCACCTGTGCCCTAAGCCTTGCCGTTCCCTAACCCTAAACCTAGCCCAGAACAGAAACCCACCAGCAGCCCTACACGTTACCCCAAAGCCATAGCTTACTCCTGGCCTGTACGCTGGCACTGACCCGTGCGTCAGCACGTAGCCTGACCCTCCTATGTTTCCGTACCCTCACCTGTGCCCTAAGCCTTGCCGTTCCCTAACCCTAACCCTAGCCCGGAACGGAAACCCACCACCAGCCCTGCAACTTAGCCCCAAGCCGTAGCCTATTCCTGGCCCGTACGCTGGCAGTGACCCCTGCGTCAGCACGTAGCCTGGCCCTCCCACGTTTCCGTACCCTCACCTGTGCCCTAAGCCTTGCCGTTCCCTAACCCTAACCCTAGCCCGGAACGGAAACCCACCACCAGCCGTACACCTTACCGTATGCCGTAGCCTACTCCTGGCCCGCACGTTGGCACTGACCCGTGCATCAGCACGTAACCTGACCCTCCTACGTTTCCGTACCCTCACCTGTGCCCTAAGCCTTGCCGTTCCCTAACCCTAACCCTAGCCCAGTATGGAAACCCACCACCAGCCCTACACCTTACCCTACGCCGTAGCCTACTCCTGGCCCGTACGCTGGCACTGACCCGTGCGTCAGCACGTAGCCTGACCCTCCCACGTTTCCGTACCCTCACCTGTGCCCTAAGTCTTGCCGTTCCCTAACCCTAACCCTAGCCCCTTAAGGAAACCCACCACAAGCCCTACAACTTACCCCCAAGCCGTAGCCTACTCCTGGCCCGTACGCCGGCACTGACCCGTGCGTCAGCACGTAGCCTGACCCTCCCACGTTTCCGTTCCCTCACCTGTGCCCTAAGCCTTGGCGTTCCCTAAGCCTAACCCTAGCCCGGAACGGAAACCCACCACCATCCCTACAACTTACCCCCAAGCCGTAGCCTACTCCTGACCCGTACGCTGGCACTGACCCGTGCGTCAGCACGTAGCCTGACCCTCCCACGTTTCCGTACCCTCACCTGTGACCTAAGCCTTGCCGTTCCCTAACTCTAACCCTAGCCCTGAATGGAAACCCACCACCAGCCCTGCACCTTAACCTACGCCGTAGCCTACTTCTGACCCGTACGCTGGCCCTGACCCGTGCGTCAGCACGTAGCCTGACCCTCCCAAGTTTCCGTACCCTCACCTTTGCCCTAAGCCTTGCCGTTCCCTAACCCTAACCCTAGCCCGAAAACGAAACCACCACCAGCCCTACACCTTACCCCCAAGCCGTAGCCTACTCCTGGCCCGTACGCTGGCACTGACCCGTGCGTCAGCACGTAGCCTGACCCTCCCACGTTTCCGTTCCCTCACCTGTGCCCTAGGCCTTGCCGTTCCCTAACCCTAACCCTAGCCCAGTATGGAAACCCACCACCAGCCCTACACCTTACCCCCAAGCCGTAGCCTGCTCGTGGCCCGTACGCTGGCACTGACCCGTGCGTCAGCACGTAGCCTGACACTCCCACGTTTCCGTACCCTCACCTGTGCCCTAAGCCTTGCCGTTCCCTAACCCTAACCCTAACCCGGAACGGAAACCCACCACCAGCCCTACAACTTACCCCAAAGCCGTAGCCTACCCTGACCCGTACGCTGGCACTGACACGTGCGTCAGCACGTAGCCTGACCCTCCCACGTTTCCGTACCCTCACCTGTGCCCTAAGACTTGCCGTTCCCTAACCCTAACCCTAGCCCGGAACGGAAACCCACCACCAACCCTACACCTTAACCTACACCGTAGCCTACTCCTGGCCCATACGCCGGCACTGACCCGTGCGTCAGCACGTAGCCTGACCCTCCCACGTTTCCGTACCCTCAACTGTGCCGTAAGCCTTGCCATTCCCTAAGCCTAACCCTAGCCCAGAACGGAAACCCACCACCAGCCCTAAACCTTACTCTACACCGTAGCCTACTCCTGGCCCATACACCGGCACTGACCCGTGCGTCAGCACGTAGCCTGACCCTCCCACGTTTCCGTTCCCTCACCTGTGCCCTAAGCCTTGCCGTTCCCTAAACCTAACCCTAGCCCAGTATGGAAACCCACCACCAGCCCTACACCTTACCCTACACCGTAGCCTACTCCTGGCCCGTACGCCGGCACTGACCCGTGCGTCAGCACGTAGCCTGACCCTCTCACGTTTCCGTACCCTCAACTGTGCCGTAAGCCTTGCCGTTCCCTAACCCTAACCCTAGCCTGGAACGGAAACCCACCACCAGCCCTACACCTTACCCCCAAGCCGTAGCCTGCTCGTGGCCCGTACGCTGGCACTGACACGTGCGTCAGCACGTAGCCTGACCCTCCCACGTTTCCGTATCCTCACCTGTGCCCTAAGCCTTGCCGTTCCCTAACCCTAACCCTAGCCCGGAACGGAAACCCACCACCAGCACTACACCTTACCCTACGCCGTAGCCTACTCCTGGCCCGTACGCTGGCACTGACCTGTGTGTCAGCACGTAGCCTGACCCTCCCACGTTTCCGTACCCTCACCTGTGCCCTAAGCCTTGCCGTTCCCTAACCCTAACCCTAGCCCGGAACGGAAACCCACCACAAACCCTACACCTTACCCTACGCCGTAGCCTACTCCTGGCCCGTACGCTGGCACTGACCCTTGCATCAGCACGTAGCCTAAACCAACCACGTTTCCGTACCCTCAACTGTGCCCTAAGTCTTGCCGTTCCCTAAACCTAACCCTAGCCCAGAACGGAAACACACCACCAGCCCTAAACCTTACCCCCAAGCCGTAGCCTGCTCGTGGCCCGTACGCTGGCACTGACCCCTGCGTCAGCACGTAGCCTGGCCTTGCCACGTTTTCGTACCCTCACCTGTGCCCTAAGCCTTGCCGTTCCCTAACCCTAACCCTAGCCCGGAACGGAAACCCACCACCAGCACTACACCTTACCCTACGCCGTAGCCTACTCCTGGCCCGTACGCTGGCACTGACCTGTGTGTCAGCACGTAGCCTGACACTCCCTCGTTTCCGTACCCTCACATGTGCCCTAAGCCTTCCCGTTCCCTAACCCTAACCCTAGCCCGGAACGGAAACCCACCACCAACCCTACACCTTACCCTACGCCGTAGCCTTCTCCTGGCCCGTACACCGGCACTGACCCGTGCGTCAGCACGTAGCCTGACCCTCCCACGTTTCCGTACCCGCACCTGTGCCCTAAGCCTTGCCGTTCCCTAACCCTAACCCTAGCCCGGAACGGAAACCCACCACCAGCCCTACACCTTACCCCCAAGCCGTAGCCTGCTCCTGGCCCGTACGCTGGCACTGACCCGTGCGTCAGCACGTAGCCTGACCCTCCCACGTTTCTGTACCCTCACCTGTGCCCTAAGCCTTGCCGTTCCCTAACCCTAACCCTAGCCCAGAATGGAAACCGACCACCAGCACTACACCTTACCCTACGCTGTAGCATATTCCTGGCCCGTACGCTGGCACTGACACGTGCGTCAGCACGTAGCCTGACCCACCCACGTTTCTGTACACTCACTTGTGCCCTAAGACTTCCCGTTCCCTAACCCTAACCCTAGCCCGGAATGGAAACCCACCACCAGCCCTAAACCTTACCCCGAAGCCTTAGCCTACTCCTGGCCCGTACGCTGGCACTGACCCGTGCGTCAGCACGTAGCCTGACCCTCCCACGTTTCCGTACCCTCACCTGTGCCCTAATCATTGCCGTTCCCTAACCCTAACACTAGCCTGCAACGGAAACCCACCACCAGCCCTACACCTTACCCTACGCCGTAGCCTATTCCTAGCCCATAGGCTGGCAATGACCCGTGCGTCAGCACGTAGCCTGACACTCCCACGTTTCCGTACCCTCACCGGTGCCCTAAGCCTTGCCGTTCCCTAACCCTAACCCTAGCCCGGAACTGAAACCCACCACCAGCCCTACACCTTACCCTACGCCGTAGCCTACTCCTGGCCCGTACGCTGGCACTGACCCGTGCGTCAGCACGTAGCCTGACCCTCCAACGTTTCCGTACCCTCACCTGTGCCCTAAGCCTTGCCGTTCCCTAACCCTAACCCTAACCCAGAACGGAAACCCACCACCAGCCCTACAACTTACCCCCAAGCCGTAGCCTACCCTGACCCGTACGCTGGCACTGACCCGTGCGTCAGCACGTAGCCTGACCCTCCCACGTTTCCGTACCCTCACCTGTGCCCTAATCATTGCCGTTCCCTAACCCTAACACTAGCCTGCAACGGAAACCCACCACCAGCCCTACACCTTACCCTACGCCGTAGCCTATTCCTAGCCCATAGGCTGGCAATGACCCGTGCGTCAGCACGTAGCCTGACACTCCCACGTTTCCGTACCCTCACCGGTGCCCTAAGCCTTGCCGTTCCCTAACCCTAACCCTAGCCCGGAACTGAAACCCACCACCAGCCCTACACCTTACCCTACGCCGTAGCCTACTCCTGGCCCGTACGCTGGCACTGACCCGTGCATCAGCACGTAGCCTGACCCTCCCCCGTTTCCGTACCCTCACCTGTGCCCTAAGCCTTGCCGTTCCCTAACCCTAACCCTAGCCCGGAACGGAAACCCACCACCAGCACTACACCTTACCCTACGCCGTAGCCTACTCCTGGCCCGTACGCTGGCACTGACCTGTGTGTCAGCACGTAGCCTGACCCTCCCACGTTTCCGTTCCCTCACCTGTGCCCTAAGCCTTGGCGTTCCCTAAGCCTAACCGTAGCCCGGAACGGAAACCCACCACCAGCCCTACACCTTAACCTACGCCGTAGCCTACTCCTGGCCCGTACGCTGGCCTGACCCGTGCGTCAGCACGTAGCCTGACCCTCCCAAGTTTCCGTACCCTCACCTGTGCCCTAAGCCTTACCGTTCCCTAACCCTAACCCTAGCCCGGAAACGAAACCACCACCAGCCCTACACCTTACCCCCAAGCCGTAGCCTACTCCTGGCCCGTACGCTGGCACTGACCCGTGCGTCAGCACGTAGCCTGACCCTCCCACGTTTCCGTTCCCTCACCTGTGCCCTAAGCCTTGCCGTTCCCTAACCCTAACCCTAGCCCAGTATGGAAACCCACCACCAGCCTTACACCTTACCCTACACGGTAGCCTACTCCTAGCCCATACGCTGGCACTGACCCGTGCGTCAGCACGTAGCCTGACCCTCCCACGTTTCCGTACCCTCACCTGTGCCCTAAGACTTGCCGTTCCCTAACCCTAACCCTAGCCCGGAATGGAAACCCACCACCAGCCCTACACCTTACCCCCAAGCCGTAGCCTGCTCGTGGCCCGTACGCTGGCACTGACCCGTGCGTCAGCACGTAGCCTGACCCTCCCACGTTTCTGTACCCTCACCTGTGCCCTAAGCCTTGCCGTTCCCTAACCCTAACCCTAGCCTGGAATTGAAACCGACCACCAGCACTACACCTTACCCTACGCTGTAGCCTATTCCTGGCCCGTACGCTGGCACTGACCCGTGCGTCAGCACGTAGCCTGACCCACCCACGTTTCCGTACCCTCACCTGTGCCCTAAGACTTCCCGTTCCCTAACCCTAACCCTAGCCCGGAATGGAAACCCACCACCAGCCCTAAACCTTACCCCGAAGCCTTAGCCTACTCCTGGCCCGTACGCTGGCACTGACCCGTGCGTCAGCACGTAGCCTGACCCTCCCACGTTTCCGTACCCTCACCTGTGCCCTAATCATTGCCGTTCCCTAACCCTAACCCTAGCCCGCAACGGAAACCCACCACCAGCCCTACACCTTACCCTACGCCGTAGCCTATTCCTAGCCCATAGGCTGGCACTGACCCGTGCGTCAGCACGTAGCCTGACCATCCCACGTTTCCGTACCCTCACCGGTGCCCTAAGCCTTGCCGTTCCCTAACCCTAACCCTAGGCCGGAACTGAAACCCACCACCAGCCCTACACCTTACCCTACGCCGTAGCCTACTCCTGGCCCGTACGCTGGCACTGACCCGTGCGTCAGCACGTAGCCTGACCCTCCAACGTTTCCGTACCCTCACCTGTGCCCTAAGCCTTGCCGTTCCCTAACCCTAACCCTAACCCGGAACGGAAACCCACCACCAGCCCTACAACTTACCCCCAAGCCATAGCCTACCCTGACCCGTACGCTGGCACTGACACGTGCGTCAGCACGTAGCCTGACACTCCCACGTTTCCGTACCCTCACCTGTGCCCTAAGCCTTGCCGTTCCCTAACCCTAAACCTAGCCCAGAACAGAAACCCACCAGCAGCCCTACACGTTACCCCAAAGCCATAGCTTACTCCTGGCCTGTACGCTGGCACTGACCCGTGCGTCAGCACGTAGCCTGACCCTCCTATGTTTCCGTACCCTCACCTGTGCCCTAAGCCTTGCCGTTCCCTAACCCTAACCCTAGCCCGGAACGGAAACCCACCACCAGCCCTGCAACTTAGCCCCAAGCCGTAGCCTATTCCTGGCCCGTACGCTGGCAGTGACCCCTGCGTCAGCACGTAGCCTGGCCCTCCCACGTTTCCGTACCCTCACCAGTGCCCTAAGCCTTGCCGTTCCCTAACCCTAACCCTAGCCCGGAACGGAAACCCACCACCAGCCGTACACCTTACCGTATGCCGTAGCCTACTCCTGGCCCGCACGTTGGCACTGACCCGTGCATCAGCACGTAACCTGACCCTCCTACGTTTCCGTACCCTCACCTGTGCCCTAAGCCTTGCCGTTCCCTAACCCTAACCCTAGCCCAGTATGGAAACCCACCACCAGCCCTACACCTTACCCTACGCCGTAGCCTACTCCTGGCCCGTACGCTGGCACTGACCCGTGCGTCAGCACGTAGCCTGACCCTCCCACGTTTCCGTACCCTCACCTGTGCCCTAAGTCTTGCCGTTCCCTAACCCTAACCCTAGCCCCTTAAGGAAACCCACCACAAGCCCTACAACTTACCCCCAAGCCGTAGCCTACTCCTGGCCCGTACGCCGGCACTGACCCGTGCGTCAGCACGTAGCCTGACCCTCCCACGTTTCCGTTCCCTCACCTGTGCCCTAAGCCTTGGCGTTCCCTAAGCCTAACCCTAGCCCGGAACGGAAACCCACCACCATCCCTACAACTTACCCCCAAGCCGTAGCCTACTCCTGACCCGTACGCTGGCACTGACCCGTGCGTCAGCACGTAGCCTGACCCTCCCACGTTTCCGTACCCTCACCTGTGACCTAAGCCTTGCCGTTCCCTAACTCTAACCCTAGCCCTGAATGGAAACCCACCACCAGCCCTGCACCTTAACCTACGCCGTAGCCTACTTCTGGCCCGTACGCTGGCCCTGACCCGTGCGTCAGCACGTAGCCTGACCCTCCCAAGTTTCCGTACCCTCACCTTTGCCCTAAGCCTTGCCGTTCCCTAACCCTAACCCTAGCCCGAAAACGAAACCACCACCAGCCCTACACCTTACCCCCAAGCCGTAGCCTACTCCTGGCCCGTACGCTGGCACTGACCCGTGCGTCAGCACGTAGCCTGACCCTCCCACGTTTCCGTTCCCTCACCTGTGCCCTAGGCCTTGCCGTTCCCTAACCCTAACCCTAGCCCAGTATGGAAACCCACCACCAGCCCTACACCTTACCCCCAAGCCGTAGCCTGCTCGTGGCCCGTACGCTGGCACTGACCCGTGCGTCAGCACGTAGCCTGACACTCCCACGTTTCCGTACCCTCACCTGTGCCCTAAGCCTTGCCGTTCCCTAACCCTAACCCTAGCCCGGAACGGAAACCCACCACCAGCAGTACACCTTACCCTACGCCGTAGCCTACTCCTGGCCCGTACGCTGGCACTGACCTGTGTGTCAGCACGTAGCCTGACCCTCCCACGTTTCCGTTCCCTCACCTGTGCCCTAAGCCTTGGCGTTCCCTAAGCCTAACCGTAGCTCGGAACGGAAACCCACCACCAGCCCTACACCTTAACCTACGCCGTAGCCTACTCCTGGCCCGTACGCTGGCACTGACCCGTGCGTCAGCACGTAGCCTGACCCTCCCAAGTTTCCGTACCCTCACCTGTGCCCTAAGCCTTGCCGTTCCCTAACCCTAACCCTAGCCCGGAAACGAAACCACCACCAGCCCTACACCTTACCCCCAAGCCGTAGCCTACTCCTGGCCCGTACGCTGGCACTGACCCGTGCGTCAGCACGTAGCCTGACCCTCCAACGTTTCCGTACCCTCACCTGTGCCCTAAGCCTTGCCGTTCCCTAACCCTAACCCTAACCCGGAACGGAAACCCACCACCAGCCCTACAACTTACCCCCAAGCCGTAGCCTACCCTGACCCGTACGCTGGCACTGACACGTGCGTCAGCACGTAGCCTGACACTCCCACGTTTCCGTACCCTCACCTGTGCCCTAAGCCTTGCCGTTCCCTAACCCTAACCCTAGCCCAGAACAGAAAACCACCAGCAGCCCTACACGTTACCCCAAAGCCATAGCTTACTCCTGGCCCGTACGCTGGCACGGACCCGTGCGTCAGCACGTAGCCTGACCCTCCCACGTTTCCGTACCCTCACCTGTGCCCTAAGTCTTGCCGTTCCCTAACCCTAACCCTAGCCCGGAACGGAAACGCAGCACCAGCCCTACAACTTACCCCCAAGCCGTAGCCTACTCCTGGCCCGTACGATGGCACTGACCCATGCGTCAGCACGTAGCCTGACCCTCCCACGTTTCCGTAAACTCACCTGTGCCCTAAGCCTTGCCGTTCCCTAAGCCTAACCCTAGCCCGGAACGGAAACCCACCACAAGCCCTACACCTTACCCTACGCCGTAGCCTACTCCTGGCCCGTACGCTGGCACTGACCCGTGCGTCAGCACGTAGCCTGACCCTCCCACGTTTCCGTACCCTCACCTGTGCCCTAAGGCTTGCCTTTCCCTAACCCTAACCCTAGCCCGGAACGGAAACCCACCACCAGCCCTACACCTTACCCTACGCAATAGCCTACTCCTGGCCCGTACGCTGTCACTGACCCGTGCGTCAGCACGTAGCCTGGCCCTCCCACGTTTCCGTACCCTCACCTGTGCCCTAAGCCTTGCTGTTCCCTAACCCTAACCCTAGCCCGCAACGGAAAGCCACCACCAGCCCTACAACTTAGCCCCAAGCCGTAGGCTATTCCTGGCTCGTACGCTGGCACTGACCCCTGCGTCAGCACGTAGCCTGACCCTCCCACGTTTCCGTACCCTCACCTGTGCCCTAAGCCTTGCCGTTCCGTAACCCTAACCTTAACCCGGAATGGAAACCCTCCACCAGCCCTACACCTTACCCTACGCCGTAGCCTACTCCTGGCCCGTACGCTGGCACTGATCCCTCCGTCAGCACGTAGCCTGTCCCTCCCACGATTCCGTACCCTCACCTGTGCCCTAAGCCTTGCCGTTCCCTAACACTAACCCTAGGCCCGAACGGAAACCCACCACCAGCCCTATACCTTACACTACGCCGTAGCCTACTCCTGACCCGTACGCTGGCACTGACCCCTCCGTCAGCACATAGCCTGTCCCTCCCACGTTTCCGTACCCTCACCTGTGCCCTAAGCCTTGCCGTCCCCTAACACTAACCCTAGCCCAGAACGGAAACCCACCACAAGCCCTACACCTTACCCTACGCCGTAGCCTACTCCTGGCCCGTACGCTGGCACTAACCCGTGCGTCAGCACGTAGCCTGACCCTCCCACGTTTCCGTACCCTCACCTGTGCCCTAAGCCTTGCCGTTCCCTAACCCTAACCCTAGCCCCGAAAGGAAAACCACCACCAGCCCTACACCTTACCCTACACCGTAGCCTACTCCTGGCCCGTACGCTGGCACTGACCCGTGCGTCAGCACGTAGCCTGACCCTCCCACGTTTCCGTACCCTCACCTGTGCCCTAAGCCTTGCCGTTCCCTAACCCTAACCCTAGCCCGGAACGGAAACCCACCACCAGCCCTACAAATTACCCCCAAGCCGTAGCCTACTCCGGGCTCGTACGCTGGCACTGACCCGTGCGTCAGCACGTAGCCTGACCCTCCCACGTTTCCGTACCCTCACCTGTGCCCTAAGCCTTGCCGTTCCCTAACCCTAACCCTAGCCCAGAACGGAAACCCACGACCAGCCCTATACCTTACCCTACGCCGTAGCCTACTCCTGGCCCGTACGCTGGCACTGACCCGTGCGTCAGCACGTAGCCTGACCCTCCCACGTTTCCGTACCCTCACCTGTGCCCTAAGCCTTGCCGTTCCCTAACCCTAACCCTAGCCCGGAACGGAAACCCACCACCAGCTCTACACCTTACAGTACGCCATAGCCTACTCCTGGCCCGTACGCTGGCACTGACCCGTGCGTCATCACGTAGCCTGACCCACCCACGTTGCCGTACCCTCACCTGTGCCCTAAGCCTTGCCGTTCCCTAACCCTAACCCTAGCCCGGTACGGAAACCCACCACCCGCCCTACACCTTACCCTACGCCGTAGCCTACTCCTGTCCCGTACGCTGGCACTGAGCCGTGCGTCAGCACGTAGCCTGACCCTCCCACGTTTCCGTACCCTCACCTGTGCCCTAAGCCTTGCCGTTCCCTAACCCTAACCCTAGCCCGGAACGGAAACCCACCACCAGCCCTACACCTTACCCTACGCCGTAGCCTACTCCTGGACCGTACGCTGGCACTGACCTGTGTGTCAGCACGTAGCCTGACACTCCCACGTTTCCGTACCTTCACCTGTGCCCTAAGCCTTGCCGTTCCCTTACCCTAACCCTAGCCCAGAACGGAAACCCACCACAAACCCTACACCTTACCCTACGCCATAGCATACTCCTGGCCCGTACGCTTGCACTGACCCTTCCATCAGCACGTAGCCTGACCCTCCCACGTTTCCGTACCCTCAACTGTGCCCTAAGCCTTGCCGTTCCCTAACCCTAACCCTAGCCCGGAACGGAAACCCACCACCAGCCCTACACCTTACCCCCAAGCCGTAGCCTGCTCCTGGCCCGTACGCTGGCACTGACCCGTGTGTCAGCACGTAGCCTGACCCTCCCACGTTTCCGTACCCTCACCTGTGCCCTAAGCCTTGCCGTTCCCTAACCCTAACCCTAGCCCGGAACGGAAACCCACCACCAGCACTACACCTTACCCTACGCCGTAGCCTACTCCTGGCCCGTACGCTGGCACTGACCTGTGTGTCAGCACGTAGCCTCACCCTCCCACGTTTCCGTTCCCTCACCTGTGCCCTAAGCCTTGGCGTTCCCTAAGCCTAACCATAGCCCGGAACGGAAACCCACCACCAGCCCTACACCTTAACCTACGCCGTAGCCTACTCCTGGCCCGTACGCTGGCACTGACCCGTGCGTCAGCACGTAGCCTGACCCTCCCAAGTTTCCGTACCCTCACCTGTGCCCTAAGCCTTGCCGTTCCCTAACCCTAACCCTAGCCCGGAAACGAAACCACCACCAGCCCTACACCTTACCCCCAAGCCGTAGCCTACTCCTGGCCCGTACGCTGGCACTGACCCGTGCGTCAGCACGTAGCCTGACCCTCCCACGTTTCCGTTCCCTCACCTGTGCCCTAAGCCTTGCCGTTCCCTAACCCTAACCCTAGCCCAGTATGGAAACCCACCACCAGCCCTACACCTTACCCTACACCGTAGCCTACTCCTAGCCCATACGCTGGCACTGACCCGTGCGTCAGCACGTAGCCTGACCCTCCCACGTTTCCGTACCCTCACCTGTGCCCTAAGCCTTGCCGTTCCCTAACCCTAACCCTAGCCCGGAACGGAAACCGACCACCAGCCATACACCTTACCCCCAAGCCGTAGCCTGCTCCTGGCCCGTACGCTGGCACTGACCCATGTGTCTGCACGTAGCCTGACCCTCCCACGTTTCCGTACCCTAACCTGTGCCCTAAGACTTGCCGTTCCCTAACCCTAACCCTAGCCCGGAACGGAAAACCGCCACCAACACTACACATTACCCTACGCCGTATCCTACTCCTGGCCCGTACGCTGGCACTGACCTGTGTGTCAGCACGTAGCCTGACACTCCCTCGTTTCCGTACCCTCACCTGTGCCCTAAGCCTTCCCGTTCCCTAACCCTAACCCTAGCCCGGAACGGAAACCCACCACCAACCCTACACCTTACCCTACGCCGTAGCCTTCTCCTGGCCCGTACACCGGCACTGACCCGTGCGTCAGCACGTAGCCTGACCCTCCCACGTTTCCGTACCCGCACCTGTGCCCTAAGCCTTGCCGTTCCCTAACCCTAACCCTAGCCCGGAACGGAAACCCACCACCAGCCCTACACCTTACCCCCAAGCCGTAGCCTGCTCCTGGCCCGTACGCTGGCACTGACCCGTGCGTCAGCACGTAGCCTGACCCTCCCACGTTTCTGTACCCTCACCTGTGCCCTAAGCCTTGCCGTTCCCTAACCCTAACCCTAGCCCAGAATGGAAACCGACCACCAGCACTACACCTTACCCTACGCTGTAGCATATTCCTGGCCCGTACGCTGGCACTGACCCGTGCGTCAGCACGTAGCCTGACCCACCCACGTTTCTGTACACTCACTTGTGCCCTAAGACTTCCCGTTCCCTAACCCTAACCCTAGCCCGGAATGGAAACCCACCACCAGCCCTAAACCTTACCCCGAAGCCTTAGCCTACTCCTGGCCCGTACGCTGGCACTGACCCGTGCGTCAGCACGTAGCCTGACCCTCCCACGTTTCCGTACCCTCACCTGTGCCCTAATCATTGCCGTTCCCTAACCCTAACACTAGCCTGCAACGGAAACCCACCACCAGCCCTACACCTTACCCTACGCCGTAGCCTATTCCTAGCCCATAGGCTGGCAATGACCCGTGCGTCAGCACGTAGCCTGACACTCCCACGTTTCCGTACCCTCACCGGTGCCCTAAGCCTTGCCGTTCCCTAACCCTAACCCTAGCCCGGAACTGAAACCCACCACCAGCCCTACACCTTACCCTACGCCGTAGCCTACTCCTGGCCCGTACGCTGGCACTGACCCGTGCGTCAGCACGTAGCCTGACCCTCCAACGTTTCCGTACCCTCACCTGTGCCCTAAGCCTTGCCGTTCCCTAACCCTAACCCTAACCCAGAACGGAAACCCACCACCAGCCCTACAACTTACCCCCAAGCCGTAGCCTACCCTGACCCGTACGCTGGCACTGACCCGTGCGTCAGCACGTAGCCTGACCCTCCCACGTTTCCGTACCCTCACCTGTGCCCTAATCATTGCCGTTCCCTAACCCTAACACTAGCCTGCAACGGAAACCCACCACCAGCCCTACACCTTACCCTACGCCGTAGCCTATTCCTAGCCCATAGGCTGGCAATGACCCGTGCGTCAGCACGTAGCCTGACACTCCCACGTTTCCGTACCCTCACCGGTGCCCTAAGCCTTGCCGTTCCCTAACCCTAACCCTAGCCCGGAACTGAAACCCACCACCAGCCCTACACCTTACCCTACGCCGTAGCCTACTCCTGGCCCGTACGCTGGCACTGACCCGTGCGTCAGCACGTAGCCTGACCCTCCCCCGTTTCCGTACCCTCACCTGTGCCCTAAGCCTTGCCGTTCCCTAACCCTAACCCTAGCCCGGAACGGAAACCCACCACCAGCACTACACCTTACCCTACGCCGTAGCCTACTCCTGGTCCGTACGCTGGCACTGACCTGTGTGTCAGCACGTAGCCTGACCCTCCCACGTTTCCGTTCCCTCACCTGTGCCCTAAGCCTTGGCGTTCCCTAAGCCTAACCGTAGCCCGGAACGGAAACCCACCACCAGCCCTACACCTTAACCTACGCCGTAGCCTACTCCTGGCCCGTACGCTGGCCTGACCCGTGCGTCAGCACGTAGCCTGACCCTCCCAAGTTTCCGTACCCTCACCTGTGCCCTAAGCCTTACCGTTCCCTAACCCTAACCCTAGCCCGGAAACGAAACCACCACCAGCCCTACACCTTACCCCCAAGCCGTAGCCTACTCCTGGCCCGTACGCTGGCACTGACCCGTGCGTCAGCACGTAGCCTGACCCTCCCACGTTTCCGTTCCCTCACCTGTGCCCTAAGCCTTGCCGTTCCCTAACCCTAACCCTAGCCCAGTATGGAAACCCACCACCAGCCTTACACCTTACCCTACACGGTAGCCTACTCCTAGCCCATACGCTGGCACTGACCCGTGCGTCAGCACGTAGCCTGACCCTCCCACGTTTCCGTACCCTCACCTGTGCCCTAAGACTTGCCGTTCCCTAACCCTAACCCTAGCCCGGAATGGAAACCCACCACCAGCCCTACACCTTACCCCCAAGCCGTAGCCTGCTCGTGGCCCGTACGCTGGCACTGACCCGTGCGTCAGCACGTAGCCTGACCCTCCCACGTTTCTGTACCCTCACCTGTGCCCTAAGCCTTGCCGTTCCCTAACCCTAACCCTAGCCTGGAATTGAAACCGACCACCAGCACTACACCTTACCCTACGCTGTAGCCTATTCCTGGCCCGTACGCTGGCACTGACCCGTGCGTCAGCACGTAGCCTGACCCACCCACGTTTCCGTACCCTCACCTGTGCCCTAAGACTTCCCGTTCCCTAACCCTAACCCTAGCCCGGAATGGAAACCCACCACCAGCCCTAAACCTTACCCCGAAGCCTTAGCCTACTCCTGGCCCGTACGCTGGCACTGACCCGTGCGTCAGCACGTAGCCTGACCCTCCCACGTTTCCGTACCCTCACCTGTGCCCTAATCATTGCCGTTCCCTAACCCTAACCCTAGCCCGCAACGGAAACCCACCACCAGCCCTACACCTTACCCTACGCCGTAGCCTATTCCTAGCCCATAGGCTGGCACTGACCCGTGCGTCAGCACGTAGCCTGACCATCCCACGTTTCCGTACCCTCACCGGTGCCCTAAGCCTTGCCGTTCCCTAACCCTAACCCTAGGCCGGAACTGAAACCCACCACCAGCCCTACACCTTACCCTACGCCATAGCCTACTCCTGGCCCGTACGCTGGCACTGACCCGTGCGTCAGCACGTAGCCTGACCCTCCAACGTTTCCGTACCCTCACCTGTGCCCTAAGCCTTGCCGTTCCCTAACCCTAACCCTAACCCGGAACGGAAACCCACCACCAGCCCTACAACTTACCCCCAAGCCATAGCCTACCCTGACCCGTACGCTGGCACTGACACGTGCGTCAGCACGTAGCCTGACACTCCCACGTTTCCGTACCCTCACCTGTGCCCTAAGCCTTGCCGTTCCCTAACCCTAAACCTAGCCCAGAACAGAAACCCACCAGCAGCCCTACACGTTACCCCAAAGCCATAGCTTACTCCTGGCCTGTACGCTGGCACTGACCCGTGCGTCAGCACGTAGCCTGACCCTCCTATGTTTCCGTACCCTCACCTGTGCCCTAAGCCTTGCCGTTCCCTAACCCTAACCCTAGCCCGGAACGGAAACCCACCACCAGCCCTGCAACTTAGCCCCAAGCCGTAGCCTATTCCTGGCCCGTACGCTGGCAGTGACCCCTGCGTCAGCACGTAGCCTGGCCCTCCCACGTTTCCGTACCCTCACCTGTGCCCTAAGCCTTGCCGTTCCCTAACCCTAACCCTAGCCCGGAACGGAAACCCACCACCAGCCGTACACCTTACCGTATGCCGTAGCCTACTCCTGGCCCGCACGTTGGCACTGACCCGTGCATCAGCACGTAACCTGACCCTCCTACGTTTCCGTACCCTCACCTGTGCCCTAAGCCTTGCCGTTCCCTAACCCTAACCCTAGCCCAGTATGGAAACCCACCACCAGCCCTACACCTTACCCTACGCCGTAGCCTACTCCTGGCCCGTACGCTGGCACTGACCCGTGCGTCAGCACGTAGCCTGACCCTCCCACGTTTCCGTACCCTCACCTGTGCCCTAAGTCTTGCCGTTCCCTAACCCTAACCCTAGCCCCTTAAGGAAACCCACCACAAGCCCTACAACTTACCCCCAAGCCGTAGCCTACTCCTGGCCCGTACGCCGGCACTGACCCGTGCGTCAGCACGTAGCCTGACCCTCCCACGTTTCCGTTCCCTCACCTGTGCCCTAAGCCTTGGCGTTCCCTAAGCCTAACCCTAGCCCGGAACGGAAACCCACCACCATCCCTACAACTTACCCCCAAGCCGTAGCCTACTCCTGACCCGTACGCTGGCACTGACCCGTGCGTCAGCACGTAGCCTGACCCTCCCACGTTTCCGTACCCTCACCTGTGACCTAAGCCTTGCCGTTCCCTAACTCTAACCCTAGCCCTGAATGGAAACCCACCACCAGCCCTGCACCTTAACCTACGCCGTAGCCTACTTCTGACCCGTACGCTGGCCCTGACCCGTGCGTCAGCACGTAGCCTGACCCTCCCAAGTTTCCGTACCCTCACCTTTGCCCTAAGCCTTGCCGTTCCCTAACCCTAACCCTAGCCCGAAAACGAAACCACCACCAGCCCTACACCTTACCCCCAAGCCGTAGCCTACTCCTGGCCCGTACGCTGGCACTGACCCGTGCGTCAGCACGTAGCCTGACCCTCCCACGTTTCCGTTCCCTCACCTGTGCCCTAGGCCTTGCCGTTCCCTAACCCTAACCCTAGCCCAGTATGGAAACCCACCACCAGCCCTACACCTTACCCCCAAGCCGTAGCCTGCTCGTGGCCCGTACGCTGGCACTGACCCGTGCGTCAGCACGTAGCCTGACACTCCCACGTTTCCGTACCCTCACCTGTGCCCTAAGCCTTGCCGTTCCCTAACCCTAACCCTAACCCGGAACGGAAACCCACCACCAGCCCTACAACTTACCCCAAAGCCGTAGCCTACCCTGACCCGTACGCTGGCACTGACACGTGCGTCAGCACGTAGCCTGACCCTCCCACGTTTCCGTACCCTCACCTGTGCCCTAAGACTTGCCGTTCCCTAACCCTAACCCTAGCCCGGAACGGAAACCCACCACCAACCCTACACCTTAACCTACACCGTAGCCTACTCCTGGCCCATACGCCGGCACTGACCCGTGCGTCAGCACGTAGCCTGACCCTCCCACGTTTCCGTACCCTCAACTGTGCCGTAAGCCTTGCCATTCCCTAAGCCTAACCCTAGCCCAGAACGGAAACCCACCACCAGCCCTAAACCTTACTCTACACCGTAGCCTACTCCTGGCCCATACACCGGCACTGACCCGTGCGTCAGCACGTAACCTGACCCTCCCACGTTTCCGTTCCCTCACCTGTGCCCTAAGCCTTGCCGTTCCCTAAACCTAACCCTAGCCCAGTATGGAAACCCACCACCAGCCCTACACCTTACCCTACACCGTAGCCTACTCCTGGCCCGTACGCCGGCACTGACCCGTGCGTCAGCACGTAGCCTGACCCTCTCACGTTTCCGTACCCTCAACTGTGCCGTAAGCCTTGCCGTTCCCTAACCCTAACCCTAGCCTGGAACGGAAACCCACCACCAGCCCTACACCTTACCCCCAAGCCGTAGCCTGCTCGTGGCCCGTACGCTGGCACTGACACGTGCGTCAGCACGTAGCCTGACCCTCCCACGTTTCCGTATCCTCACCTGTGCCCTAAGCCTTGCCGTTCCCTAACCCTAACCCTAGCCCGGAACGGAAACCCACCACCAGCACTACACCTTACCCTACGCCGTAGCCTACTCCTGGCCCGTACGCTGGCACTGACCTGTGTGTCAGCACGTAGCCTGACCCTCCCACGTTTCCGTACCCTCACCTGTGCCCTAAGCCTTGCCGTTCCCTAACCCTAACCCTAGCCCGGAACGGAAACCCACCACAAACCCTACACCTTACCCTACGCCGTAGCCTACTCCTGGCCCGTACGCTGGCACTGACCCTTGCATCAGCACGTAGCCTAAACCAACCACGTTTCCGTACCCTCAACTGTGCCCTAAGTCTTGCCGTTCCCTAAACCTAACCCTAGCCCAGAACGGAAACACACCACCAGCCCTAAACCTTACCCCCAAGCCGTAGCCTGCTCGTGGCCCGTACGCTGGCACTGACCCCTGCGTCAGCACGTAGCCTGGCCTTGCCACGTTTTCGTACCCTCACCTGTGCCCTAAGCCTTGCCGTTCCCTAACCCTAACCCTAGCCCGGAACGGAAACCCACCACCAGCACTACACCTTACCCTACGCCGTAGCCTACTCCTGGCCCGTACGCTGGCACTGACCTGTGTGTCAGCACGTAGCCTGACACTCCCTCGTTTCCGTACCCTCACATGTGCCCTAAGCCTTCCCGTTCCCTAACCCTAACCCTAGCCCGGAACGGAAACCCACCACCAACCCTACACCTTACCCTACGCCGTAGCCTTCTCCTGGCCCGTACACCGGCACTGACCCGTGCGTCAGCACGTAGCCTGACCCTCCCACGTTTCCGTACCCGCACCTGTGCCCTAAGCCTTGCCGTTCCCTAACCCTAACCCTAGCCCGGAACGGAAACCCACCACCAGCCCTACACCTTACCCCCAAGCCGTAGCCTGCTCCTGGCCCGTACGCTGGCACTGACCCGTGCGTCAGCACGTAGCCTGACCCTCCCACGTTTCTGTACCCTCACCTGTGCCCTAAGCCTTGCCGTTCCCTAACCCTAACCCTAGCCCAGAATGGAAACCGACCACCAGCACTACACCTTACCCTACGCTGTAGCATATTCCTGGCCCGTACGCTGGCACTGACCCGTGCGTCAGCACGTAGCCTGACCCACCCACGTTTCTGTACACTCACTTGTGCCCTAAGACTTCCCGTTCCCTAACCCTAACCCTAGCCCGGAATGGAAACCCACCACCAGCCCTAAACCTTACCCCGAAGCCTTAGCCTACTCCTGGCCCGTACGCTGGCACTGACCCGTGCGTCAGCACGTAGCCTGACCCTCCCACGTTTCCGTACCCTCACCTGTGCCCTAATCATTGCCGTTCCCTAACCCTAACACTAGCCTGCAACGGAAACCCACCACCAGCCCTACACCTTACCCTACGCCGTAGCCTATTCCTAGCCCATAGGCTGGCAATGACCCGTGCGTCAGCACGTAGCCTGACACTCCCACGTTTCCGTACCCTCACCGGTGCCCTAAGCCTTGCCGTTCCCTAACCCTAACCCTAGCCCGGAACTGAAACCCACCACCAGCCCTACACCTTACCCTACGCCGTAGCCTACTCCTGGCCCGTACGCTGGCACTGACCCGTGCGTCAGCACGTAGCCTGACCCTCCAACGTTTCCGTACCCTCACCTGTGCCCTAAGCCTTGCCGTTCCCTAACCCTAACCCTAACCCAGAACGGAAACCCACCACCAGCCCTACAACTTACCCCCAAGCCGTAGCCTACCCTGACCCGTACGCTGGCACTGACCCGTGCGTCAGCACGTAGCCTGACCCTCCCACGTTTCCGTACCCTCACCTGTGCCCTAATCATTGCCGTTCCCTAACCCTAACACTAGCCTGCAACGGAAACCCACCACCAGCCCTACACCTTACCCTACGCCGTAGCCTATTCCTAGCCCATAGGCTGGCAATGACCCGTGCGTCAGCACGTAGCCTGACACTCCCACGTTTCCGTACCCTCACCGGTGCCCTAAGCCTTGCCGTTCCCTAACCCTAACCCTAGCCCGGAACTGAAACCCACCACCAGCCCTACACCTTACCCTACGCCGTAGCCTACTCCTGGCCCGTACGCTGGCACTGACCCGTGCGTCAGCACGTAGCCTGACCCTCCCCCGTTTCCGTACCCTCACCTGTGCCCTAAGCCTTGCCGTTCCCTAACCCTAACCCTAGCCCGGAACGGAAACCCACCACCAGCACTACACCTTACCCTACGCCGTAGCCTACTCCTGGCCCGTACGCTGGCACTGACCTGTGTGTCAGCACGTAGCCTGACCCTCCCACGTTTCCGTTCCCTCACCTGTGCCCTAAGCCTTGGCGTTCCCTAAGCCTAACCGTAGCCCGGAACGGAAACCCACCACCAGCCCTACACCTTAACCTACGCCGTAGCCTACTCCTGGCCCGTACGCTGGCCTGACCCGTGCGTCAGCACGTAGCCTGACCCTCCCAAGTTTCCGTACCCTCACCTGTGCCCTAAGCCTTACCGTTCCCTAACCCTAACCCTAGCCCGGAAACGAAACCACCACCAGCCCTACACCTTACCCCCAAGCCGTAGCCTACTCCTGGCCCGTACGCTGGCACTGACCCGTGCGTCAGCACGTAGCCTGACCCTCCCACGTTTCCGTTCCCTCACCTGTGCCCTAAGCCTTGCCGTTCCCTAACCCTAACCCTAGCCCAGTATGGAAACCCACCACCAGCCTTACACCTTACCCTACACGGTAGCCTACTCCTAGCCCATACGCTGGCACTGACCCGTGCGTCAGCACGTAGCCTGACCCTCCCACGTTTCCGTACCCTCACCTGTGCCCTAAGACTTGCCGTTCCCTAACCCTAACCCTAGCCCGGAATGGAAACCCACCACCAGCCCTACACCTTACCCCCAAGCCGTAGCCTGCTCGTGGCCCGTACGCTGGCACTGACCCGTGCGTCAGCACGTAGCCTGACCCTCCCACGTTTCTGTACCCTCACCTGTGCCCTAAGCCTTGCCGTTCCCTAACCCTAACCCTAGCCTGGAATTGAAACCGACCACCAGCACTACACCTTACCCTACGCTGTAGCCTATTCCTGGCCCGTACGCTGGCACTGACCCGTGCGTCAGCACGTAGCCTGACCCACCCACGTTTCCGTACCCTCACCTGTGCCCTAAGACTTCCCGTTCCCTAACCCTAACCCTAGCCCGGAATGGAAACCCACCACCAGCCCTAAACCTTACCCCGAAGCCTTAGCCTACTCCTGGCCCGTACGCTGGCACTGACCCGTGCGTCAGCACGTAGCCTGACCCTCCCACGTTTCCGTACCCTCACCTGTGCCCTAATCATTGCCGTTCCCTAACCCTAACCCTAGCCCGCAACGGAAACCCACCACCAGCCCTACACCTTACCCTACGCCGTAGCCTATTCCTAGCCCATAGGCTGGCACTGACCCGTGCGTCAGCACGTAGCCTGACCATCCCACGTTTCCGTACCCTCACCGGTGCCCTAAGCCTTGCCGTTCCCTAACCCTAACCCTAGGCCGGAACTGAAACCCACCACCAGCCCTACACCTTACCCTACGCCGTAGCCTACTCCTGGCCCGTACGCTGGCACTGACCCGTGCGTCAGCACGTAGCCTGACCCTCCAACGTTTCCGTACCCTCACCTGTGCCCTAAGCCTTGCCGTTCCCTAACCCTAACCCTAACCCGGAACGGAAACCCACCACCAGCCCTACAACTTACCCCCAAGCCATAGCCTACCCTGACCCGTACGCTGGCACTGACACGTGCGTCAGCACGTAGCCTGACACTCCCACGTTTCCGTACCCTCACCTGTGCCCTAAGCCTTGCCGTTCCCTAACCCTAAACCTAGCCCAGAACAGAAACCCACCAGCAGCCCTACACGTTACCCCAAAGCCATAGCTTACTCCTGGCCTGTACGCTGGCACTGACCCGTGCGTCAGCACGTAGCCTGACCCTCCTATGTTTCCGTACCCTCACCTGTGCCCTAAGCCTTGCCGTTCCCTAACCCTAACCCTAGCCCGGAACGGAAACCCACCACCAGCCCTGCAACTTAGCCCCAAGCCGTAGCCTATTCCTGGCCCGTACGCTGGCAGTGACCCCTGCGTCAGCACGTAGCCTGGCCCTCCCACGTTTCCGTACCCTCACCAGTGCCCTAAGCCTTGCCGTTCCCTAACCCTAACCCTAGCCCGGAACGGAAACCCACCACCAGCCGTACACCTTACCGTATGCCGTAGCCTACTCCTGGCCCGCACGTTGGCACTGACCCGTGCATCAGCACGTAACCTGACCCTCCTACGTTTCCGTACCCTCACCTGTGCCCTAAGCCTTGCCGTTCCCTAACCCTAACCCTAGCCCAGTATGGAAACCCACCACCAGCCCTACACCTTACCCTACGCCGTAGCCTACTCCTGGCCCGTACGCTGGCACTGACCCGTGCGTCAGCACGTAGCCTGACCCTCCCACGTTTCCGTACCCTCACCTGTGCCCTAAGTCTTGCCGATCCCTAACCCTAACCCTAGCCCCTTAAGGAAACCCACCACAAGCCCTACAACTTACCCCCAAGCCGTAGCCTACTCCTGGCCCGTACGCCGGCACTGACCCGTGCGTCAGCACGTAGCCTGACCCTCCCACGTTTCCGTTCCCTCACCTGTGCCCTAAGCCTTGGCGTTCCCTAAGCCTAACCCTAGCCCGGAACGGAAACCCACCACCATCCCTACAACTTACCCCCAAGCCGTAGCCTACTCCTGACCCGTACGCTGGCACTGACCCGTGCGTCAGCACGTAGCCTGACCCTCCCACGTTTCCGTACCCTCACCTGTGACCTAAGCCTTGCCGTTCCCTAACTCTAACCCTAGCCCTGAATGGAAACCCACCACCAGCCCTGCACCTTAACCTACGCCGTAGCCTACTTCTGGCCCGTACGCTGGCCCTGACCCGTGCGTCAGCACGTAGCCTGACCCTCCCAAGTTTCCGTACCCTCACCTTTGCCCTAAGCCTTGCCGTTCCCTAACCCTAACCCTAGCCCGAAAACGAAACCACCACCAGCCCTACACCTTACCCCCAAGCCGTAGCCTACTCCTGGCCCGTACGCTGGCACTGACCCGTGCGTCAGCACGTAGCCTGACCCTCCCACGTTTCCGTTCCCTCACCTGTGCCCTAGGCCTTGCCGTTCCCTAACCCTAACCCTAGCCCAGTATGGAAACCCACCACCAGCCCTACACCTTACCCCCAAGCCGTAGCCTGCTCGTGGCCCGTACGCTGGCACTGACCCGTGCGTCAGCACGTAGCCTGACACTCCCACGTTTCCGTACCCTCACCTGTGCCCTAAGCCTTGCCGTTCCCTAACCCTAACCCTAACCCGGAACGGAAACCCACCACCAGCCCTACAACTTACCCCAAAGCCGTAGCCTACCCTGACCCGTACGCTGGCACTGACACGTGCGTCAGCACGTAGCCTGACCCTCCCACGTTTCCGTACCCTCACCTGTGCCCTAAGACTTGCCGTTCCCTAACCCTAACCCTAGCCCGGAACGGAAACCCACCACCAACCCTACACCTTAACCTACACCGTAGCCTACTCCTGGCCCATACGCCGGCACTGACCCGTGCGTCAGCACGTAGCCTGACCCTCCCACGTTTCCGTACCCTCAACTGTGCCGTAAGCCTTGCCATTCCCTAAGCCTAACCCTAGCCCAGAACGGAAACCCACCACCAGCCCTAAACCTTACTCTACACCGTAGCCTACTCCTGGCCCATACACCGGCACTGACCCGTGCGTCAGCACGTAGCCTGACCCTCCCACGTTTCCGTTCCCTCACCTGTGCCCTAAGCCTTGCCGTTCCCTAAACCTAACCCTAGCCCAGTATGGAAACCCACCACCAGCCCTACACCTTACCCTACACCGTAGCCTACTCCTGGCCCGTACGCCGGCACTGACCCGTGCGTCAGCACGTAGCCTGACCCTCTCACGTTTCCGTACCCTCAACTGTGCCGTAAGCCTTGCCGTTCCCTAACCCTAACCCTAGCCTGGAACGGAAACCCACCACCAGCCCTACACCTTACCCCCAAGCCGTAGCCTGCTCGTGGCCCGTACGCTGGCACTGACACGTGCGTCAGCACGTAGCCTGACCCTCCCACGTTTCCGTATCCTCACCTGTGCCCTAAGCCTTGCCGTTCCCTAACCCTAACCCTAGCCTGGAACGGAAACCCACCACCAGCACTACACCTTACCCTACGCCGTAGCCTACTCCTGGCCCGTACGCTGGCACTGACCTGTGTGTCAGCACGTAGCCTGACCCTCCCACGTTTCCGTACCCTCACCTGTGCCCTAAGCCTTGCCGTTCCCTAACCCTAACCCTAGCCCGGAACGGAAACCCACCACAAACCCTACACCTTACCCTACGCCGTAGCCTACTCCTGGCCCGTACGCTGGCACTGACCCTTGCATCAGCACGTAGCCTAAACCAACCACGTTTCCGTACCCTCAACTGTGCCCTAAGTCTTGCCGTTCCCTAAACCTAACCCTAGCCCAGAACGGAAACACACCACCAGCCCTACACCTTACCCCCAAGCCGTAGCCTGCTCGTGGCCCGTACGCTGGCACTGACCCCTGCGTCAGCACGTAGCCTGGCCTTGCCACGTTTTCGTACCCTCACCTGTGCCCTAAGCCTTGCCGTTCCCTAACCCTAACCCTAGCCCGGAACGGAAACCCACCACCAGCACTACACCTTACCCTACGCCGTAGCCTACTCCTGGCCCGTACGCTGGCACTGACCTGTGTGTCAGCACGTAGCCTGACACTCCCACGTTTCCGTACCCTCACCTGTACCCTAAGCCTTGCCGTTCCCTAACCCTAACCCTAGCCCGGAACGGAAACCCACCACAAACCCTACACCTTACCCTACGCCGTAGCATACTCCTGGCCCGTACGCTGGCACTGACCCTTGCATCAGCACGTAGCCTGACCCTCCCACGTTTCCGTACCCTCAACTGTGCCCTAAGCCTTGCCGTTCCCTAACCCTAACCATAGCCCAGAACGGAAACCCACCACCAGCCCTACACATTACCCCCAAGCCGTAGCCTACTCCTGGCCCGTACGCTGGCACTGACCCTTGCATCAGCACGTAGCCTGACCCTCCCACGTTTACGTACCCTCACCTGTGCCCTAAGCCTTGCCGTTCCCTAACCCTAACCCTAGCCAGGAACGGAAACCCACCACCAGCACTAAAACTTACCCTACGCGTAGCCTACTCCTGGCCCGTACGCAGGCACTGACCTGTGTGTCAGTACGTAGCCTGACCCTCCCACGTTTCCGTACCCTCACCTGTGCCCTAAGCCTTGCCGTTCCCTAACCCTAACCCTAGCCCGAAACGGAAACCCACCCCCAGCACTACACCTTACCCCCAAGCCGTAGCCTACACCTGCCACGTACGCTGGCACTGACCCGTGCGTTAGCACGTAGCCTGGCCCTCTCACGTTTCCGTATCCTCACCAGTGCCCTAAGCCTTGCCGTTCCCTAACCCTAACCCTAGCCCAGAACGGAAACCCATCACCAGCCCTACACCTAACCCTACGCCGTAGCCTACTCCTGGCCCGTACGCTGGCACTGACCCGTGCATCAGCACGTAGCCTGACCCTCCCACTTTTCCGTACCCTCACCTGTGCCTAAGACTTGCCGTTCCCTAACCCTAACCCTAGCCCGGAATGGAAACCCACCACCAGCCCTACACCTTACCCTACGCCGTAGCCTACTCCTGGCCCGTACGCTGGCACTGACACGTGCATCAGCACGTAGCCTGACCCTCCCACGTTTCCGTACCCTCAACTGTGCCCTAAGCCTTGCTGTTCCCTAACCCTAACCCTAGCCCGGTACGGAAACCCTCCACGAGCCCTTCACCTTAACCTACGCCGTAGCCTACTCCTGGCCCGTAACCTGGCACTGACCCCTGCGTCGGCACTTAGCCTGAGCCTCCCACGTTTCCATACACTCACCTGTGCCCTAAGCCTTGCCGTTCCCTAACCCTAACCCTAGCCTGGAACGGAAACCTACCACCAGCCCTACACCATAACCCCAAGCCGTAGCCTACTCCTGGCCCGTACGCTGGCACTGACCCGTGCGTCAGCACGTAGCCTGACCCTCCCACGTTTCCGTACCCTCACCTGTGCCCTAAGCCTTGCCGTTCCCTAAACCTAACCCTAGCCCGGAACGGAAACCCACCACCAGCCTTACACCTTACCCTACGCCGTAGCCTACTCCTGGCCCGTATGCTGGCACGGAAAAGTGCGTCAGCACGTAGCCTGACCCTCCCACGTTTCCGTACCCTCACCTGTACCCTAAGCCTTGCCGTTCCCTAACCCTAACCCTAGCCCGGAACGGAAACCCACCACAGGCCCTACACCTTACCCTGCGCCGTAGCCTACTCCTGGCCCGTACGCTGGCACTGACCCGTGAGATAGCACGTAGCCTGACCCTCCCACGTTTCTGTACCCTCACCTGTGCCCTAAGCCTTGCCGTTCCCTAACCCTAACCCTAGCCCGGAACGGAAACCCACCACCAGCCCTACACCTTACACTACGCTGTAGCCTATTCCTGGCCCGTACGCTGGCACTGACCCCTGCGTCAGCACGTAGCCTGGCCCTCCCACGTTTCCGTACCCTCACCTGTGCCCTAAGCCTTGCCGTTCCCTAACCCTAACCCTAGCCCCGAACGGAAAACCACCACCAGCCCTACACCTTACCCTACGCCGTAGCCTACTCCTGGCCCGTACGCTGGCACTGACCCGTGCGTCAGCACGTAGCCTGACCCTCCCACGTTTCCGTGCCCTCACCTGTGCCCTAAGCCTTGCCGTTCCCTAACCCTAACCCTAGCCCGGAACGGAAACCCACCAGCAGCCCTACAAATTACCCCCAAGCCGTAGCCTACTCCGGGCTCGTACGCTGGCACTGACCCGTGCGTCAGCACGTAGCCTGACCCTCCCACGTTTCCGTACCCTCACCTGTGCCCTAAGCCTTGCCGTTCCCTAACCCTAACCCTAGCCCGGAACGGAAACCCACGACCAGCCCTATACCTTACCCTACGCCGTAGCCTACTCCTGGCCCGTACGCTGGCACTGACCCGTGCGTCAGCACGTAGCCTGACCCTCCCACGTTTCCGTACCCTCACCTGTGCCCTAAGCCTTGCCGTTCCCTAACCCTAACCCTAGCCCGGAACGGAAACCCACCACCAGCACTACACCTTACCCTACGCCGTAGCCTACTCCTGGCCCGTACGCTGGCACTGACCTGTGTGTCAGCACGTAGCCTGACACTCCCACGTTTCCGTACCTTCACCTGTGCCCTAAGCCTTGCCGTTCCCTAACCCTAACCCTAGCCCGGAACGGAAACCCACCACAAACCCTACACCTTACCCTACGCCGTAGCATACTCCTGGCCCGTACGCTTGCACTGACCCTTGCATCAGCACGTAGCCTGACCCTCCCACGTTTCCGTACCCTCAACTGTGCCCTAAGCCTTGCCGTTCCCTAACCCTAACCCTAGCCCGGAACGGAAACCCACCACCAGCCCTACACCTTACCCCCAAGCCGTAGCCTGCTCGTTGCCCGTACGCTGGCACTGACCCGTGCGTCAGCACGTAGCCTGACCCTCCCACGTTTCCGTACCCTCACCTGTGCCCTAAGCCTTGCCGTTCCCTAACCCTAACCCTAGCCCGGAACGGAAACCCACCACCAGCACTACACCTTACCCTACGCCGTAGCCTACTCCTGGACCGTACGCTGGCACTGACCTGTGTGTCAGCACGTAGCCTGACCCTCCCACGTTTCCGTTCCCTCACCTGTGCCCTAAGCCTTGGCGTTCCCTAAGCCTAACCGTAGCCCGGAACGGAAACCCACCACCAGCCCTACACCTTAACCTACGCTGTAGCCTACTCCTGGCCCGTACGCTGGCACTGACCCGTGCGTCAGCACGTAGCCTGACCCTCCCAAGTTTCCGTACCCTCACCTGTGCCCTAAGCCTTGCCGTTCCCTAACCCTAACCCTAGCCCGGAAACGAAACCACCACCAGCCCTACACCTTACCCCCAAGCCGTAGCCTACTCCTGGCCCGTACGCTGGCACTGACCCGTGCGTCAGCACGTAGCCTGACCCTCCCACGTTTCCGTTCCCTCACCTGTGCCCTAAGCCTTGCCGTTCCCTAACCCTAACCCTAGCCCAGTATGGAAACCCACCACCAGCCCTACACCTTACCCTACACCGTTGCCTACTCCTAGCCCATACGCTGGCACTGACCCGTGCGTCAGCACGTAGCCTGACCCTCCCACGTTTCCGTACCCTCACCTGTGCCCTAAGCCTTGCCGTTCCCTAACCCTAACCCTAGCCCGGAACGGAAACCGACCACCAGCCATACACCTTACTCCCAAGCCGTAGCCTGCTCCTGGCCCGTACGCTGGCACTGACCCATGTGTCTGCACGTAGCCTGACCCTCCCACGTTTCCGTACCCTCACCTGTGCCCTAAGACTTGCCGTTCCCTAACCCTAACCCTAGCCCGGAACGGAAACCCACCACCAGCCCTACAAATTACCCCCAAGCCGTAGCCTACTCCGGGCTCGTACGCTGGCACTGACCCGTGCGTCAGCACGTAGCCTGACCCTCCCACGTTTCCGTACCCTCACCTGTGCCCTAAGCCTTGCCGTTCCCTATCCCTAACCCTAGCCCGGAACGGAAACCCACGACCAGCCCTATACCTTACCCTACGCCGTAGCCTACTCCTGGCCCGTACGCTGGCACTGACCAGTGCGTCAGCACGTAGCCTGACCCTCCCACGTTTCCGTACCCTCACCTGTGCCCTAAGCCTTGCCGTTCCCTAACCCTAACCCTAGCCCGGAACGGAAACCCACCACCATCCCTACACCTTACACTACGCCATAGCCTACTCCTGGCCCGTACGCTGGCACTGACCCGTGCGTCATCACGTAGCCTGACCCACCCACGTTGCCGTACCCTCACCTGTGCCCTAAGCCTTGCCGTTCCCTAACCCTAACCCTAGCCCGGTACGGAAACCCACCACCCGCCCTACACCTTACCCTACGCCGTAGCCTACTCCTGGCCCGTACGCTGGCACTGACCTGTGTGTCAGCACGTAGCCTGACACTCCCACGTTTCCGTACCTTCACCTGTGCCCTAAGCCTTGCCGTTCCCTAACCCTAACCCTAGCCCGGAACGGAAACCCACCACAAACCCTACACCTTACCCTACGCCGTAGCATACTCCTGGCCCGTACGCTTGCACTGACCCTTGCATCAGCACGTAGCCTGACCCTCCCACGTTTCCGTACCCTCAACTGTGCCCTAAGCCTTGCCGTTCCCTAACCCTAACCCTAGCCCGGAACGGAAACCCACCACCAGCCCTACACCTTACCCCCAAGCCGTAGCCTGCTCGTTGCCCGTACGCTGGCACTGACCCGTGCGTCAGCACGTAGCCTGACCCTCCCACGTTTCCGTACCCTCACCTGTGCCCTAAGCCTTGCCGTTCCCTAACCCTAACCCTAGCCCGGAACGGAAACCCACCACCATCAGTACACCTTACCCTACGCCGTAGCCTACTCCTGGACCGTACGCTGGCACTGACCTGTGTGTCAGCACGTAGCCTGACCCTCCCACGTTTCCGTTCCCTCACCTGTGCCCTAAGCCTTGGCGTTCCCTAAGCCTAACCGTAGCCCGGAACGGAAACCCACCACCAGCCCTACACCTTAACCTACGCTGTAGCCTACTCCTGGCCCGTACGCTGGCACTGACCCGTGCGTCAGCACGTAGCCTGACCCTCCCAAGTTTCCGTACCCTCACCTGTGCCCTAAGCCTTGCCGTTCCCTAACCCTAACCCTAGCCCGGAAACGAAACCACCACCAGCCCTACACCTTACCCCCAAGCCATAGCCTACTCCTGGCCCGTACGCTGGCACTGACCTGTGCGTCAGCACGTAGCCTGACCCTCCCACGTTTCCGTTCCCTCACCTGTGCCCTACTCCTTGCCGTTCCCTAACCCTAACCCTAGCCCAGTATGGAAACCCACCACCAGCCCTACACCTTACCCTACACCGTAGCCTACTCCTAGCCCATACGCTGGCACTGACCCGTGCGTCAGCACGTAGCCTGACCCTCCCACGTTTCCGTACCCTCACCTGTGCCCTAAGCCTTGCCGTTCCCTAACCCTAACCCTAGCCCGGAACGGAAACCGACCACCAGCCATACACCTTACCCCCAAGCCGTAGCCTGCTCCTGGCCCGTACGCTGGCACTGACCCATGTGTCTGCACGTAGCCTGACCCTCCCACGTTTCCGTACCCTCACCTGTGCCCTAAGACTTGCCGTTCCCTAACCCTAACCCTAGCCCGGAACGGAAAACCGCCACCAACACTACACCTTACCCTACGCCGTATCCTACTCCTGGCCCGTACGCTGGCACTGACCTGTGTGTCAGCACGTAACCTGACACTCCCTCGTTTCCGTACCCTCACATGTGCCCTAAGCCTTCCCGTTCCCTAACCCTAACCCTAGCCCGGAACGGAAACCCACCACCAACCCTACACCTTACCCTACGCCGTAGCCTACTCCTGGCCCGTACACCGGCACTGACCCGTGCGTCAGCACGTAGCCTGACCCTCCCACGTTTCCGTACCCGCACCTGTGCCCTAAGCCTTGCCGTTCCCTAACCCTAACCCTAGCCCGGAACGGAAACCCACCACCAGCCCTACACCTTACCCCCAAGCCGTAGCCTGCTCCTGGCCCGTACGCTGGCACTGACCCGTGCGTCAGCACGTAGCCTGACCCTCCCACGTTTCTGTACCCTCACCTGTGCCCTAAGCCTTGCCGTTCCCTAACCCTAACCCTAGCCCGGAATGGAAACTGACCACCAGCACTACACCTTACCCTACGCTGTAGCCTACTCCTGGCCCGTACGCTGGCACTGACCCGTGCGTCAGCACGTAGCCTGACCCACCCACGTTTCCGTACCCTCACCTGTGCCCTAAGACTTCCCGTTCCCTAACCCTAACCCTAGCCCGGAATGGAAACCCACCACCAGCCCTAAACCTTACCCCGAAGCCTTAGCCTACTCCTGGCCCGTACGCTGGCACTGACCCGTGCGTCAGCACGTAGCCTGACCCTCCCACGTTTCCGTACCCTTACCTGTGCCCTAATCATTGCCGTTCCCTAACCCTAACCCTAGCCCGCAACGTAAACCCACCACCAGCCCTACACCTTACCCTACGCCGTAGCCTATTCCTAGCCCATAGGCTGGCACTGACCCGTGCGTCAGCACGTAGCCTGACCCTCCCACGTTTCCGTACCCTCACCGGTGCCCTAAGCCTTGCCGTTCCCTAACCCTAACCCTAGCCCGGAACTGAAACCCACCACCAGCCCTACACCTTACCCTACGCCGTAGCCTACTCCTGGCCCGTACGCTGGCACTGACCCGTGCGTCAGCACGTAGCCTGACCCTCCAACGTTTCCGTACCCTCAACTGTGCCCTAAGCCTTGCCGTTCCCTAACCCTAACCCTAACCCGGAACGGAAACCCACCACCAGCCCTACAACTTACCCCCAAGCCGTAGCCTACCCTTACCCGTACGCTGACACTGACACGTGCGTCAGCACGTAGCCTGACACTCCCACGTTTCCGTACCCTCACCTGTGCCCTAAGCCTTGCCGTTCCCTAACCCTAACCCTAGCCCAGAACAGAAACCCACCAGCAGCCCTACACGTTACCCCAAAGCCATAGCTTTCTCCTGGCCCGTACGCTGGCACTGATTCGTGCGTCAGCACGTAGCCTGACCCTCCTACGTTTCTGTACCCTCACCTGTGCCCTAAGCCTTGCCGTTCCCTAACCCTAACCCTAGCCCGGAACGGAAACCCACCACCAGCCCTGCAACTTAGCCCCAAGCCGTAGCCTATTCCTGGCCCGTACGCTGGCACTGACCCCTGCGTCAGCACGTAGCCTGGCCCTCCCACGTTTCCGTACCCTCACCTGTGCCCTAAGCCTTGCCGTTCCCTAACCCTAACCCTAGCCCGGAACGGAAACCCACCACCAGCCGTACACCTTACCCTACGCCGTAGCCTACTCCTGGCCCGTACGATGGCACTGACCCGTGCATCAGCACGTAACCTGACCCTCCTACGTTTCCGTACCCTCACCTGTGCCCTAAGCCTTGCCGTTCCCTAACCCTAACCCTAGCCCAGTATGGAAACCCACCACCAGCCCTACACCTTACCCTACGCCGTAGCCTACTCCTGGCCCGTACGCTGGCACTGACACGTGCGTCAGCACGTAGCCTGACCCTCCCACGTTTCCGTACCCTCACCTGTGCCCTAAGTCTTGCCGTTCCCTAACCCTAACCCTAGCCCCTTACGGAAACCCACCACCAGCCCTATACCTTACCCCCAAGCCGTAGCCTACTCCTGGCCCGTACGCCGGCACTGACCCGTGCGTCAGCACGTAGCCTGACCCTCCCACGTTTCCGTTCCCTCACCTGTGCCCTAAGCCTTGCCGTCCCCTAACACTAACCCTAGCCCGGAACGGAAACCCACCACAAGCCCTACACCTTACCCTACGCCGTAGCCTACTCCTGGCCCGTACGCTGGCACTGACCCGTGCGTCAGCACGTAGCCTGACCCTCCCACGTTTCCGTACCCTCACCTGTGCCCTAAGCCTTGCCGTTCCCTAACCCTAACCCTAGCCCCGAACGGAAAACCACCACCAGCCCTACACCTTACCCTACGCCGTAGCCTACTCCTGGCCCGTACGCTGGCACTGACCCGTGCGTCAGCACGTAGCCTGACCCTCCCACGTTTCCGTACCCTCACCTGTGCCCTAAGCCTTGCCGTTCCCTAACCCTAACCCTAGCCCGGAACGGAAACACACCAGCAGCCCTACAAATTACCCCCAAGCCGTAGCCTACTCCGGGCTCGTACGCTGGCACTGACCCGTGCGTCAGCACGTAGCCTGACCCTCCCACGTTTCCGTACCCTCACCTGTGCCCTAAGCCTTGCCGTTCCCTAACCCTAACCCTAGCCCGGAACGGAAACCCACGACCAGCCCTATACCTTACCCTACGCCGTAGCCTACTCCTGGCCCGTACGCTGGCACTGACCCGTGCGTCAGCACGTAGCCTGACCCTCCCACGTTTCCGTACCCTCACCTGTGCCCTAAGCCTTGCCGTTCCCTAACCCTAACCCTAGCCCGGAACGGAAATCCACCACCAGCACTACACCTTACCCTACGCCGTAGCCTACTCCTGGCCCGTACGCTGGCACTGACCTGTGTGTCAGCACGTAGCCTGACACTCCCACGTTTCCGTACCTTCACCTGTGCCCTAAGCCTTGCCGTTCCCTAACACTAACCCTAGCCCGGAACGGAAACCCACCACAAACCCTACACCTTACCCTACGCCGTAGCATACTCCTGGCCCGTACGCTTGCACTGACCCTTGCATCAGCACGTAGCCTGACCCTCCCACGTTTCCGTACCCTCAACTGTGCCCTAAGCCTTGCCGTTCCCTAACCCTAACCCTAGCCCGGAACGGAAACCCACCACCAGCCCTACACCTTACCCCCAAGCCGTAGCCTGCTCGTTGCCCGTACGCTGGCACTGACCCGTGCGTCAGCACGTAGCCTGACCCTCCCACGTTTCCGTACCCTCACCTGTGCCCTAAGCCTTGCCGTTCCCTAACCCTAACCCTAGCCCGGAACGGAAACCCACCACCAGCACTACACCTTACCCTACGCCGTAGCCTACTCCTGGACCGTACGCTGGCACTGACCTGTGTGTCAGCACGTAGCCTGACCCTCCCACGTTTCCGTTCCCTCACCTGTGCCCTAAGCCTTGGCGTTCCCTAAGCCTAACCGTAGCCCGGAACGGAAACCCACCACCAGCCCTACACCTTAACCTACGCTGTAGCCTACTCCTGGCCCGTACGCTGGCACTGACCCGTGGGTCAGCACGTAGCCTGACCCTCCCAAGTTTCCGTACCCTCACCTGTGCCCTAAGCCTTGCCGTTCCCTAACCCTAACCCTAGCCCGGAAACGAAACCACCACAAGCCCTACACCTTACCCCCAAGCCGTAGCCTACTCCTGGCCCGTACGCTGGCACTGACCCGTGCGTCAGCACGTAGCCTGACCCTCCCACGTTTCCGTTCCCTCACCTGTGCCCTAAGCCTTGCCGTTCCCTAACCCTAACCCTAGCCCAGTATGGAAACCCACCACCAGCCCTACACCTTACCCTACACCGTAGCCTACTCCTAGCCCATACGCTGGCACTGACCCGTGCGTCAGCACGTAGCCTGACCCTCCCACGTTTCCGTACCCTCACCTGTGCCCTAAGCCTTGCCGTTCCCTAACCCTAACCCTAGCCCGGAACGGAAACCGGCCACCAGCCATACACCTTACTCCCAAGCCGTAGCCTGCTCCTGGCCCGTACGCTGGCACTGACCCATGTGTCTGCACGTAGCCTGACCCTCCCACGTTTCCGTACCCTCACCTGTGCCCTAAGACTTGCCGTTCCCTAACCCTAACCCTAGCCCGGAACGGAAAACCGCCACCAACACTACACCTTACCCTACGCCGTATCCTACTCCTGGCCCGTACGCTGGCACTGACCTGTGTGTCAGCACGTAACCTGACACTCCCTCGTTTCCGTACCCTCACATGTGCCCTAAGCCTTCCCGTTCCCTAACCCTAACCCTAGCCCGGAACGGAAACCCACCACCAACCCTACACCTTACCCTACGCCGTAGCCTACTCCTGGCCCGTACACCGGCACTGACCCGTGCGTCAGCACGTAGCCTGACCCTCCCACGTTTCCGTACCCGCACCTGTGCCCTAAGCCTTGCCGTTCCCTAACCCTAAACCTAGCCCGGAACGGAAACCCACCACCAGCCCTACACCTTACCCCCAAGCCGTAGCCTGCTCCTGGCCCGTACGCTGGCACTGACCCGTGCGTCAGCACGTAGCCTGACCCTCCCACGTTTCTGTACCCTCACCTGTGCCCTAAGCCTTGCCGTTCCCTAACCCTAACCCTAGCCCGGAATGGAAACCGACCACCAGCACTACACCTTACCCTACGCTGTAGCCTACTCCTGGCCCGTACGCTGGCACTGACCCGTGCGTCAGCACGTAGCCTGACCCACCCACGTTTCCGTACCCTCACCTGTGCCCTAAGACTTCCCGTTCCCTAACCCTAACCCTAGCCCGGAATGGAAACCCACCACCAGCCCTAAACCTTACCCCGAAGCCTTAGTCTACTCCTGGCCCGTACGCTGGCACTGACCCGTGCGTCAGCACGTAGCCTGACCCTCCCACGTTTCCGTACCCTTACCTGTGCCCTAATCATTGCCGTTCCCTAACCCTAACCCTAGCCCGCAACGGAAACCCACCACCAGCCCTACACCTTACCCTACGCCGTAGCCTATTCCTAGCCCATAGGCTGGCACTGACCCGTGCGTCAGCACGTAGCCTGACCCTCCCACGTTTCCGTACCCTCACCGGTGCCCTAAGCCTTGCCGTTCCCTAACCCTAACCCTAGAACGGAACTGAAACCCACCACCAGCCCTACACCTTACCCTACGCCGTAGCCTACTCCTGGCCCGTACGCTGGCACTGACCCGTGCGTCAGCACGTAGCCTGACCCTCCAACGTTTCCGTACCCTCAACTGTGCCCTAAGCCTTGCCGTTCCCTAACCCTAACCCTAACCCGGAACGGAAACCCACCACCAGCCCTACAACTTACCCCCAAGCCGTAGCCTACCCTGACCCGTACGCTGGCACTGACACGTGCGTCAGCACGTAGCCTGACACTCCCACGTTTCCGTACCCTCACCTGTGCCCTAAGCCTTGCCGTTCCCTAACCCTAACCCTAGCCCAGAACAGAAACCCACCAGCAGCCCTACACGTTACCCCAAAGCCATAGCTTACTCCTGGCCCGTACGCTGGCACTGACCCGTGCGTCAGCACGTAGCCTGACCCTCCTACGTTTCTGTACCCTCACCTGTGCCCTAAGCCTTGCCGTTCCCTAACCCTAACCCTAGCCCGGAACGGAAACCCACCACCAGCCCTGCAACTTAGCCCCAAGCCGTAGCCTATTCCTGGCCCGTACGCTGGCACTGACCCCTGCGTCAGCACGTAGCCTGGCCCTCCCAAGTTTCCGTACCCTCACCTGTGCCCTAAGCCTTGCCGTTCCCTAACCCTAACCCTAGCCCGGAACGGAAACCCACCACCAGCCGTACACCTTACCCTACGCCGTAGCCTACTCCTGGCCCGTACGCTGGCACTGACCCGTGCATCAGCACGTAACCTGACCCTCCTACGTTTCCGTATCCTCACCTGTGCCCTAAGCCTTGCCGTTCCCTAACCCTAACCCTAGCCCAGTATGGAAACCCACCACCAGCCCTACACCTTACCCTACGCCGTAGCCTACTCCTGGCCCGTACGCTGGCACTGACCCGTGCGTCAGCACGTAGCCTGACCCTCCCACGTTTCCGTACCCTCACCTGTGCCCTAAGGCTTGCCGTTCCCTAACCCTAACCCTAGCCCCTTACGGAAACCCACCACCAGCCCTACACCTTACCCCCAAGCCGTAGCCTACTCCTGGCCCGTACGCCGGCACTGACCCGTGCGTCAGCACGTAGCCTGACCCTCCCACGTTTCCGTTCCCTCACCTGTGCCCTAAGCCTTGGCGTTCCCTAAGCCGAACCCTAGCCCGGAACGGAAACCCACCACCAGCCCTACAACTTACCCCCAAGCCGTAGCCTACTCCTGACCCGTACGCTGGCACTGACCCGTGCGTCAGCACGTAGCCTGACCCTCCCACGTTTCCGTACCCTCACCTGTGCCCTAAGCCTTGCCGTTCCCTAACCCAACCCTAGCCCGGAACGGAAACCCACGACCAGCCCTATACCTTACCCTACGCCGTAGCCTAATCCTGGCCTGTACGCAGGCAGTGACCCGTGCGTCAGCACGTAGCCTGACCCTCCCACGTTTCCGTACCCTCACCTGTGCCCTAAGCCTTGCCGTTCCCTAACCCTAACCCTAGCCCGGAAAGGAAACCCACCACCAGCTCTACACCTTACACTACGCCATAGCCTACTCCTGGCCCGTACGCTGGCACTGACCCGTGCGTCATCACGTAGCCTGACCCACCCACGTTGCCGTACCCTCACCTGTGCCCTAAGCCTTGCCGTTCCCTAACCCTAACCCTAGCCTGGTACGGAAACCCACCACCCGCCCTACACCTTACCCTACGCCGTAGCCTACTCCTGGCCCGTACGCTGGCACTGAGCCGTGCGTCAGCACGTAGCCTGACCCTCCCACGTTTCCGTACCCTCACCTGTGCCCTAAGCCTTGCCGTTCCCTAACCCTAACTCTAGCCCGGAACGGAAACCCACCACCAGCCCTACACCTTACCCTTCGCAGTAGCCTACTCCTGGCCCGTACGCTGGCACTGACCCGTGTGACAGCACGTAGCCTGACCCTCCCACGTTTCTGTACCCTCACCTGTGCCCCAAGCCTTGCCGTTCCCTAACCCTAACCCTAGCCCAGAACGGAAACCCACCACCAGCACTACACCTTACCCTACGCCGTAGTCTACTCCTGGCCGGTACGCTGGCACTGACCAGTGTGTCAGCACGTAGCCTGACCCTCCCACGTTTCCGTACCCTCACCTGTGCCCTAAGCCTTGCCGTTCCCTAACCCTAACCCTAGCCCGGAATGGAAACCCACCACCAGCCCTACACCTTACCCCCAAGCCGTAGCCTACACCTGGCCCGTACGCTGGCACTGACCCGTGCGTTAGCACGTAGCCTGGCCCTCCCACGTTTCCGTACCCTCACCAGTGCCCTAAGCCTTGCCGTTCCCTAACCCTAACCCTAGCCCGGAACGGAAACCCACCACCAGCCCTACACCTTACCCTACGCCGTAGCCTAATCCTGGCCCGTACACCGGCACTGACCCGTGCGTCAGCACGTAGCCTGACCCTCCCACGTTTCCGTACCCGCACCTGTGCCCTAAGCCTTGCCGTTCCCTAACCCTAACCCTAGCCCGGAATGGAAACCCACCACCAGCCCTACACCTTACCCCCAAGCCGTAGCCTGCTCCTGGCCCGTACGCTGGCACTGACCCGTGCGTCAGCACGTAGCCTGACCCTCCCACGTTTCTGTACCCTCACCTGTGCCCTAAGCCTTGCCGTTCCCTAACCCTAACCCTAGCCCGGAATGGAAACTGACCACCAGCACTACACCTTACCCTACGCTGTAGCCTACTCCTGGCCCGTACGCTGGCACTGACCCGTGCGTCAGCACGTAGCCTGACCCACCCACGTTTCCGTACCCTCACCTGTGCCCTAAGACTTCCCGTTCCCTAACCCTAACCCTAGCCCGGAATGGAAACCCACCACCAGCCCTAAACCTTACCCCGAAGCCTTAGCCTACTCCTGGCCCGTACGCTGGCACTGACCCGTGCGTCAGCACGTAGCCTGACCCTCCCACGTTTCCGTACCCTTACCTGTGCCCTAATCATTGCCGTTCCCTAACCCTAACCCTAGCCCGCAACGTAAACCCACCACCAGCCCTACACCTTACCCTACGCCGTAGCCTATTCCTAGCCCATAGGCTGGCACTGACCCGTGCGTCAGCACGTAGCCTGACCCTCCCACGTTTCCGTACCCTCACCGGTGCCCTAAGCCTTGCCGTTCCCTAACCCTAACCCTAGCCCGGAACTGAAACCCACCACCAGCCCTACACCTTACCCTACGCCGTAGCCTACTCCTGGCCCGTACGCTGGCACTGACCCGTGCGTCAGCACGTAGCCTGACCCTCCAACGTTTCCGTACCCTCAACTGTGCCCTAAGCCTTGCCGTTCCCTAACCCTAACCCTAACCCGGAACGGAAACCCACCACCAGCCCTACAACTTACCCCCAAGCCGTAGCCTACCCTGACCCGTACGCTGACACTGACACGTGCGTCAGCACGTAGCCTGACACTCCCACGTTTCCGTACCCTCACCTGTGCCCTAAGCCTTGCCGTTCCCTAACCCTAACCCTAGCCCAGAACAGAAACCCACCAGCAGCCCTACACGTTACCCCAAAGCCATAGCTTACTCCTGGCCCGTACGCTGGCACTGATTCGTGCGTCAGCACGTAGCCTGACCCTCCTACGTTTCTGTACCCTCACCTGTGCCCTAAGCCTTGCCGTTCCCTAACCCTAACCCTAGCCCAGTATGGAAACCCACCACCAGCCCTACACCTTACCCTACGCCGTAGCCTACTCCTGGCCCGTACGCTGGCACTGACACGTGCGTCAGCACGTAGCCTGACCCTCCCACGTTTCCGTACCCTCACCTGTGCCCTAAGTCTTGCCGTTCCCTAACCCTAACCCTAGCCCCTTACGGAAACCCACCACCAGCCCTATACCTTACCCCCAAGCCGTAGCCTACTCCTGGCCCGTACGCCGGCACTGACCCGTGCGTCAGCACGTAGCCTGACCCTCCCACGTTTCCGTTCCCTCACCTGTGCCCTAAGCCTTGCCGTCCCCTAACACTAACCCTAGCCCGGAACGGAAACCCACCACAAGCCCTACACCTTACCCTACGCCGTAGCCTACTCCTGGCCCGTACGCTGGCACTGACCCGTGCGTCAGCACGTAGCCTGACCCTCCCACGTTTCCGTACCCTCACCTGTGCCCTAAGCCTTGCCGTTCCCTAACCCTAACCCTAGCCCCGAACGGAAAACCACCACCAGCCCTACACCTTAACCTACGCCGTAGCCTACTCCTGGCCCGTACGCTGGCACTGACCCGTGCGTCAGCACGTAGCCTGACCCTCCCACGTTTCCGTACCCTCACCTGTGCCCTAAGCCTTGCCGTTCCCTAACCCTAACCCTAGCCCGGAACGGAAACACACCAGCAGCCCTACAAATTACCCCCAAGCCGTAGCCTACTCCGGGCTCGTACGCTGGCACTGACCCGTGCGTCAGCACGTAGCCTGACCCTCCCACGTTTCCGTACCCTCACCTGTGCCCTAAGCCTTGCCGTTCCCTAACCCTAACCCTAGCCCGGAACGGAAACCCACGACCAGCCCTATAACTTACCATACGCCGTAGCCTACTCCTGGCCCGTACGCTGGCACTGACCCGTGCGTCAGCACGTAGCCTGACCCTCCCACGTTTCCGTACCCTCACCTGTGCCCTAAGCCTTGCCGTTCCCTAACCCTAACCCTAGCCCGGAACGGAAATCCACCACCAGCACTACACCTTACCCTACGCCGTAGCCTACTCCTGGCCCGTACGCTGGCACTGACCTGTGTGTCAGCACGTAGCCTGACACTCCCACGTTTCCGTACCTTCACCTGTGCCCTAAGCCTTGCCGTTCCCTAACACTAACCCTAGCCCGGAACGGAAACCCACCACAAACCCTACACCTTACCCTACGCCGTAGCATACTCCTGGCCCGTACGCTTGCACTGACCCTTGCATCAGCACGTAGCCTGACCCTCCCACGTTTCCGTACCCTCAACTGTGCCCTAAGCCTTGCCGTTCCCTAACCCTAACCCTAGCCCGGAACGGAAACCCACCACCAGCCCTACACCTTACCCGCAAGCCGTAGCCTGCTCGTTGCCCGTACGCTGGCACTGACCCGTGCGTCAGCACGTAGCCTGACCCTCCCACGTTTCCGTACCCTCACCTGTGCCCTAAGCCTTGCCGTTCCCTAACCCTAACCCTAGCCCGGAACGGAAACCCACCACCAGCACTACACCTTACCCTACGCCGTAGCCTACTCCTGGACCGTACGCTGGCACTGACCTGTGTGTCAGCACGTAGCCTGACCCTCCCACGTTTCCGTTCCCTCACCTGTGCCCTAAGCCTTGGCGTTCCCTAAGCCTAACCGTAGCCCGGAACGGAAACCCACCACCAGCCCTACACCTTAACCTACGCTGTAGCCTACTCCTGGCCCGTACGCTGGCACTGACCCGTGGGTCAGCACGTAGCCTGACCCTCCCAAGTTTCCGTACCCTCACCTGTGCCCTAAGCCTTGCCGTTCCCTAACCCTAACCCTAGCCCGGAAACGAAACCACCACCAGCCCTACACCTTACCCCCAAGCCGTAGCCTACTCCTGGCCCGTACGCTGGCACTGACCCGTGCGTCAGCACGTAGCCTGACCCTCCCACGTTTCCGTTCCCTCACCTGTGCCCTAAGCCTTGCCGTTCCCTAACCCTAACCCTAGCCCAGTATGGAAACCCACCACCAGCCCTACACCTTACCCTACACCGTAGCCTACTCCTAGCCCATACGCTGGCACTGACCCGTGCGTCAGCACGTAGCCTGACCCTCCCACGTTTCTGTACCCTCACCTGTGCCCTAAGCCTTGCCGTTCCCTAACCCTAACCCTAGCCCGGAATGGAAACTGACCACCAGCACTACACCTTACCCTACGCTGTAGCCTACTCCTGGCCCGTACGCTGGCACTGACCCGTGCGTCAGCACGTAGCCTGACCCACCCACGTTTCCGTACCCTCACCTGTGCCCTAAGACTTCCCGTTCCCTAACCCTAACCCTAGCCCGGAATGGAAACCCACCACCAGCCCTAAACCTTACCCCGAAGCCTTAGCCTACTCCTGGCCCGTACGCTGGCACTGACCCGTGCGTCAGCACGTAGCCTGACCCTCCCACGTTTCCGTACCCTTACCTGTGCCCTAATCATTGCCGTTCCCTAACCCTAACCCTAGCCCGCAACGTAAACCCACCACCAGCCCTACACCTTACCCTACGCCGTAGCCTATTCCTAGCCCATAGGCTGGCACTGACCCGTGCGTCAGCACGTAGCCTGACCCTCCCACGTTTCCGTACCCTCACCGGTGCCCTAAGCCTTGCCGTTCCCTAACCCTAACCCTAGCCCGGAACTGAAACCCACCACCAGCCCTACACCTTACCCTACGCCGTAGCCTACTCCTGGCCCGTACGCTGGCACTGACCCGTGCGTCAGCACGTAGCCTGACCCTCCAACGTTTCCGTACCCTCAACTGTGCCCTAAGCCTTGCCGTTCCCTAACCCTAACCCTAACCCGGAACGGAAACCCACCACCAGCCCTACAACTTACCCCCAAGCCGTAGCCTACCCTGACCCGTACGCTGACACTGACACGTGCGTCAGCACGTAGCCTGACACTCCCACGTTTCCGTACCCTCACCTGTGCCCTAAGCCTTGCCGTTCCCTAACCCTAACCCTAGCCCAGAACAGAAACCCACCAGCAGCCCTACACGTTACCCCAAAGCCATAGCTTACTCCTGGCCCGTACGCTGGCACTGATTCGTGCGTCAGCACGTAGCCTGACCCTCCTACGTTTCTGTACCCTCACCTGTGCCCTAAGCCTTGCCGTTCCCTAACCCTAACCCTAGCCCGGAACGGAAACCCACCACCAGCCCTGCAACTTAGCCCCAAGCCGTAGCCTATTCCTGGCCCGTACGCTGGCACTGACCCCTGCGTCAGCACGTAGCCTGGCCCTCCCACGTTTCCGTACCCTCACCTGTGCCCTAAGCCTTGCCGTTCCCTAACCCTAACCCTAGCCCGGAACGGAAACCCACCACCAGCCGTACACCTTACCCTACGCCGTAGCCTACTCCTGGCCCGTACGATGGCACTGACCCGTGCATCAGCACGTAACCTGACCCTCCTACGTTTCCGTACCCTCACCTGTGCCCTAAGCCTTGCCGTTCCCTAACCCTAACCCTAGCCCAGTATGGAAACCCACCACCAGCCCTACACCTTACCCTACGCCGTAGCCTACTCCTGGCCCGTACGCTGGCACTGACACGTGCGTCAGCACGTAGCCTGACCCTCCCACGTTTCCGTACCCTCACCTGTGCCCTAAGTCTTGCCGTTCCCTAACCCTAACCCTAGCCCCTTACGGAAACCCACCACCAGCCCTATACCTTACCCCCAAGCCGTAGCCTACTCCTGGCCCGTACGCCGGCACTGACCCGTGCGTCAGCACGTAGCCTGACCCTCCCACGTTTCCGTTCCCTCACCTGTGCCCTAAGCCTTGCCGTCCCCTAACACTAACCCTAGCCCGGAACGGAAACCCACCACAAGCCCTACACCTTACCCTACGCCGTAGCCTACTCCTGGCCCGTACGCTGGCACTGACCCGTGCGTCAGCACGTAGCCTGACCCTCCCACGTTTCCGTACCCTCACCTGTGCCCTAAGCCTTGCCGTTCCCTAACCCTAACCCTAGCCCCGAACGGAAAACCACCACCAGCCCTACACCTTAACCTACGCCGTAGCCTACTCCTGGCCCGTACGCTGGCACTGACCCGTGCGTCAGCACGTAGCCTGACCCTCCCACGTTTCCGTACCCTCACCTGTGCCCTAAGCCTTGCCGTTCCCTAACCCTAACCCTAGCCCGGAACGGAAACACACCAGCAGCCCTACAAATTACCCCCAAGCCGTAGCCTACTCCGGGCTCGTACGCTGGCACTGACCCGTGCGTCAGCACGTAGCCTGACCCTCCCACGTTTCCGTACCCTCACCTGTGCCCTAAGCCTTGCCGTTCCCTAACCCTAACCCTAGCCCGGAACGGAAACCCACGACCAGCCCTATAACTTACCCTACGCCGTAGCCTACTCCTGGCCCGTACGCTGGCACTGACCCGTGCGTCAGCACGTAGCCTGACCCTCCCACGTTTCCGTACCCTCACCTGTGCCCTAAGCCTTGCCGTTCCCTAACCCTAACCCTAGCCCGGAACGGAAATCCACCACCAGCACTACACCTTACCCTACGCCGTAGCCTACTCCTGGCCCGTACGCTGGCACTGACCTGTGTGTCAGCACGTAGCCTGACACTCCCACGTTTCCGTACCTTCACCTGTGCCCTAAGCCTTGCCGTTCCCTAACACTAACCCTAGCCCGGAACGGAAACCCACCACAAACCCTACACCTTACCCTACGCCGTAGCATACTCCTGGCCCGTACGCTTGCACTGACCCTTGCATCAGCACGTAGCCTGACCCTCCCACGTTTCCGTACCCTCAACTGTGCCCTAAGCCTTGCCGTTCCCTAACCCTAACCCTAGCCCGGAACGGAAACCCACCACCAGCCCTACACCTTACCCCCAAGCCGTAGCCTGCTCGTTGCCCGTACGCTGGCACTGACCCGTGCGTCAGCACGTAGCCTGACCCTCCCACGTTTCCGTACCCTCACCTGTGCCCTAAGCCTTGCCGTTCCCTAACCCTAACCCTAGCCCGGAACGGAAACCCACCACCAGCACTACACCTTACCCTACGCCGTAGCCTACTCCTGGACCGTACGCTGGCACTGACCTGTGTGTCAGCACGTAGCCTGACCCTCCCACGTTTCCGTTCCCTCACCTGTGCCCTAAGCCTTGGCGTTCCCTAAGCCTAACCGTAGCCCGGAACGGAAACCCACCACCAGCCCTACACCTTAACCTACGCTGTAGCCTACTCCTGGCCCGTACGCTGGCACTGACCCGTGGGTCAGCACGTAGCCTGACCCTCCCAAGTTTCCGTACCCTCACCTGTGCCCTAAGCCTTGCCGTTCCCTAACCCTAACCCTAGCCCGGAAACGAAACCACCACCAGCCCTACACCTTACCCCCAAGCCGTAGCCTACTCCTGGCCCGTACGCTGGCACTGACCCGTGCGTCAGCACGTAGCCTGACCCTCCCACGTTTCCGTTCCCTCACCTGTGCCCTAAGCCTTGCCGTTCCCTAACCCTAACCCTAGCCCAGTATGGAAACCCACCACCAGCCCTACACCTTACCCTACACCGTAGCCTACTCCTAGCCCATACGCTGGCACTGACCCGTGCGTCAGCACGTAGCCTGACCCTCCCACGTTTCCGTACCCTCACCTGTGCCCTAAGCCTTGCCGTTCCCTAACCCTAACCCTAGCCCGGAACGGAAACCGGCCACCAGCCATACACCTTACTCCCAAGCCGTAGCCTGCTCCTGGCCCGTACGCTGGCACTGACCCATGTGTCTGCACGTAGCCTGACCCTCCCACGTTTCCGTACCCTCACCTGTGCCCTAAGACTTGCCGTTCCCTAACCCTAACCCTAGCCCGGAACGGAAAACCGCCACCAACACTACACCTTACCCTACGCCGTATCCTACTCCTGGCCCGTACGCTGGCACTGACCTGTGTGTCAGCACGTAACCTGACACTCCCTCGTTTCCGTACCCTCACATGTGCCCTAAGCCTTCCCGTTCCCTAACCCTAACCCTAGCCCGGAACGGAAACCCACCACCAACCCTACACCTTACCCTACGCCGTAGCCTACTCCTGGCCCGTACACCGGCACTGACCCGTGCGTCAGCACGTAGCCTGACCCTCCCACGTTTCCGTACCCGCACCTGTGCCCTAAGCCTTGCCGTTCCCTAACCCTAAACCTAGCCCGGAACGGAAACCCACCACCAGCCCTACACCTTACCCCCAAGCCGTAGCCTGCTCCTGGCCCGTACGCTGGCACTGACCCGTGCGTCAGCACGTAGCCTGACCCTCCCACGTTTCTGTACCCTCACCTGTGCCCTAAGCCTTGCCGTTCCCTAACCCTAACCCTAGCCCAGAATGGAAACCGACCACCAGCACTACACCTTACCCTACGCTGTAGCCTACTCCTGGCCCGTACGCTGGCACTGACCCGTGCGTCAGCACGTAGCCTGACCCACCCACGTTTCCGTACCCTCACCTGTGCCCTAAGACTTCCCGTTCCCTAACCCTAACCCTAGCCCGGAATGGAAACCCACCACCAGCCCTAAACCTTACCCCGAAGCCTTAGCCTACTCCTGGCCCGTACGCTGGCACTGACCCGTGCGTCAGCACGTAGCCTGACCCTCCCACGTTTCCGTACCCTTACCTGTGCCCTAATCATTGCCGTTCCCTAACCCTAACCCTAGCCCGCAACGGAAACCCACCACCAGCCCTACACCTTACCCTACGCCGTAGCCTATTCCTAGCCCATAGGCTGGCACTGACCCGTGCGTCAGCACGTAGCCTGACCCTCCCACGTTTCCGTACCCTCACCGGTGCCCTAAGCCTTGCCGTTCCCTAACCCTAACCCTAGAACGGAACTGAAACCCACCACCAGCCCTACACCTTACCCTACGCCGTAGCCTACTCCTGGCCCGTACGCTGGCACTGACCCGTGCGTCAGCACGTAGCCTGACCCTCCAACGTTTCCGTACCCTCAACTGTGCCCTAAGCCTTGCCGTTCCCTAACCCTAACCCTAACCCGGAACGGAAACCCACCACCAGCCCTACAACTTACCCCCAAGCCGTAGCCTACCCTGACCCGTACGCTGGCACTGACACGTGCGTCAGCACGTAGCCTGACACTCCCACGTTTCCGTACCCTCACCTGTGCCCTAAGCCTTGCCGTTCCCTAACCCTAACCCTAGCCCAGAACAGAAACCCACCAGCAGCCCTACACGTTACCCCAAAGCCATAGCTTACTCCTGGCCCGTACGCTGGCACTGACCCGTGCGTCAGCACGTAGCCTGACCCTCCTACGTTTCTGTACCCTCACCTGTGCCCTAAGCCTTGCCGTTCCCTAACCCTAACCCTAGCCCGGAACGGAAACCCACCACCAGCCCTGCAACTTAGCCCCAAGCCGTAGCCTATTCCTGGCCCGTACGCTGGCACTGACCCCTGCGTCAGCACGTAGCCTGGCCCTCCCAAGTTTCCGTACCCTCACCTGTGCCCTAAGCCTTGCCGTTCCCTAACCCTAACCCTAGCCCGGAACGGAAACCCACCACCAGCCGTACACCTTACCCTACGCCGTAGCCTACTCCTGGCCCGTACGCTGGCACTGACCCGTGCATCAGCACGTAACCTGACCCTCCTACGTTTCCGTATCCTCACCTGTGCCCTAAGCCTTGCCGTTCCCTAACCCTAACCCTAGCCCAGTATGGAAACCCACCACCAGCCCTACACCTTACCCTACGCCGTAGCCTACTCCTGGCCCGTACGCTGGCACTGACCCGTGCGTCAGCACGTAGCCTGACCCTCCCACGTTTCCGTACCCTCACCTGTGCCCTAAGGCTTGCCGTTCCCTAACCCTAACCCTAGCCCCTTACGGAAACCCACCACCAGCCCTACACCTTACCCCCAAGCCGTAGCCTACTCCTGGCCCGTACGCCGGCACTGACCCGTGCGTCAGCACGTAGCCTGACCCTCCCACGTTTCCGTTCCCTCACCTGTGCCCTAAGCCTTGGCGTTCCCTAAGCCGAACCCTAGCCCGGAACGGAAACCCACCACCAGCCCTACAACTTACCCCCAAGCCGTAGCCTACTCCTGACCCGTACGCTGGCACTGACCCGTGCGTCAGCACGTAGCCTGACCCTCCCACGTTTCCGTACCCTCACCTGTGCCCTAAGCCTTGCCGTTCCCTAACCCAACCCTAGCCCGGAACGGAAACCCACGACCAGCCCTATACCTTACCCTACGCCGTAGCCTAATCCTGGCCTGTACGCAGGCAGTGACCCGTGCGTCAGCACGTAGCCTGACCCTCCCACGTTTCCGTACCCTCACCTGTGCCCTAAGCCTTGCCGTTCCCTAACCCTAACCCTAGCCCGGAAAGGAAACCCACCACCAGCTCTACACCTTACACTACGCCATAGCCTACTCCTGGCCCGTACGCTGGCACTGACCCGTGCGTCATCACGTAGCCTGACCCACCCACGTTGCCGTACCCTCACCTGTGCCCTAAGCCTTGCCGTTCCCTAACCCTAACCCTAGCCTGGTACGGAAACCCACCACCCGCCCTACACCTTACCCTACGCCGTAGCCTACTCCTGGCCCGTACGCTGGCACTGAGCCGTGCGTCAGCACGTAGCCTGACCCTCCCACGTTTCCGTACCCTCACCTGTGCCCTAAGCCTTGCCGTTCCCTAACCCTAACTCTAGCCCGGAACGGAAACCCACCACCAGCCCTACACCTTACCCTTCGCAGTAGCCTACTCCTGGCCCGTACGCTGGCACTGACCCGTGTGACAGCACGTAGCCTGACCCTCCCACGTTTCTGTACCCTCACCTGTGCCCCAAGCCTTGCCGTTCCCTAACCCTAACCCTAGCCCAGAACGGAAACCCACCACCAGCACTACACCTTACCCTACGCCGTAGTCTACTCCTGGCCGGTACGCTGGCACTGACCAGTGTGTCAGCACGTAGCCTGACCCTCCCACGTTTCCGTACCCTCACCTGTGCCCTAAGCCTTGCCGTTCCCTAACCCTAACCCTAGCCCGGAATGGAAACCCACCACCAGCCCTACACCTTACCCCCAAGCCGTAGCCTACACCTGGCCCGTACGCTGGCACTGACCCGTGCGTTAGCACGTAGCCTGGCCCTCCCACGTTTCCGTACCCTCACCAGTGCCCTAAGCCTTGCCGTTCCCTAACCCTAACCCTAGCCCGGAACGGAAACCCACCACCAGCCCTACACCTTACCCTACGCCGTAGCCTACTCCTGGCCCGTACACCGGCACTGACCCGTGCGTCAGCACGTAGCCTGACCCTCCCACGTTTCCGTACCCGCACCTGTGCCCTAAGCCTTGCCGTTCCCTAACCCTAACCCTAGCCCGGAATGGAAACCCACCACCAGCCCTACACCTTACCCCCAAGCCGTAGCCTGCTCCTGGCCCGTACGCTGGCACTGACCCGTGCGTCAGCACGTAGCCTGACCCTCCCACGTTTCTGTACCCTCACCTGTGCCCTAAGCCTTGCCGTTCCCTAACCCTAACCCTAGCCCGGAATGGAAACCGACCACCAGCACTACACCTTACCCTACGCTGTAGCCTACTCCTGGCCCGTACGCTGGCACTGACCCGTGCGTCAGCACGTAGCCTGACCCACCCACGTTTCCGTACCCTCACCTGTGCCCTAAGATTTCCCGTTCCCTAACCCTAACCCTAGCCCGGAATGGAAACCCACCACCAGCCCTAAACCTTACCCCGAAGCCTTAGCCTACTCCTGGCCCGTACGATGGCACTGACCCGTGCATCAGCACGTAGCCTGACCCTCCCACGTTTCCGTACCCTTACCTGTGCCCTAATCATTGCCGTTCCCTAACCCTAACCCTAGCCCGCAACGGAAACCCACCACCAGCCCTACACCTTACCCTACGCCGTAGCCTATTCCTAGCCCATAGGCTGGCACTGACCCGTGCGTCAGCACGTAGCCTGACCCTCCCACGTTTCCGTACCCTCACCGGTGCCCTAAGCCTTGCCGTTCCCTAACCCTAACCCTAGCCCGGAACTGAAACCCACCACCAGCCCTACACCTTACCCTACGCCGTAGCCTACTCCTGGCCCGTACGCTGGCACTGACCCGTGCGTCAACACGTAGCCTGACCCTCCAACGTTTCCGTACCCTCACCTGTGCCCTAAGCCTTGCCGTTCCCTAACCCTAACCCTAACCCGGAACGGAAACCCACCACCAGCCCTACAACTTACCCCCAAGCCGTAGCCTACCCTGACCCGTACGCTGGCACTGACACGTGCGTCAGCACGTAGCCTGACACTCCCACGTTTCCGTACCCTCACCTGTGCCCTAAGCCTTGCCGTTCCCTAACCCTAACCCTAGCCCAGAACAGAAACCCACCAGCAGCCCTACACGTTACCCCAAAGCCATAGCTTACTCCTGGCCCGTACGCTGGCACTGACCCGTGCGTCAGCACGTAGCCTGACCCTCCTACGTTTCTGTACCCTCACCTGTGCCCTAAGCCTTGCCGTTCCCTAACCCTAACCCTAGCCCGGAACGGAAACCCACCACCAGCCCTGCAACTTAGCCCCAAGCCGTAGCCTATTCCTGGCCCGTACGCTGGCACTGACCCCTGCGTCAGCACGTAGCCTGGCCCTCCCACGTTTCCGTACCCTCACCTGTGCCCTAAGCCTTGCCGTTCCCTAACCCTAACCCTAGCCCGGAACGGAAACCCACCACCAGCCGTACACCTTACCCTACGCCGTAGCCTACTCCTGGCCCGTACGCTGGCACTGACCCGTGCATCAGCACGTAACCTGACCCTCCTACGTTTCCGTACCCTCACCTGTGCCCTAAGCCTTGCCGTTCCCTAACCCTAACCCTAGCCCAGTATGGAAACCCACCACCAGCCCTACACCTTACCCTACGACGTAGCCTACTCCTGGCCCGTACGCTGGCACTGACCCGTGCGTCAGCACGTAGCCTGACCCTCCCACGTTTCCGTACCCTCACCTGTGCCCTAAGTCTTGCCGTTCCCTAACCCTAACCCTAGCCCCTTACGGAAACCCACCACCAGCCCTACAACTTACCCCCAAGCCGTAGCCTACTCCTGGCCCGTACGCCGGCACTGACCCGTGCGTCAGCACGTAGCCTGACCCTCCCACGTTTCCGTTCCCTCACCTGTGCCCTAAGCCTTGGCATTCCCTAAGCCTAACCCTAGCCCGGAACGGAAACCCACCACCAGCCCTACAACTTACCCCCAAGCCGTAGCCTACTCCTGACCCGTACGCTGGCACTGACCCGTGCGTCAGCACGTAGCCTGACCCTCCCACGTTTCCGTACCCTCACCTGTGACCTAAGCCTTGCCGTTCCCTAACTCTAACCCTAGCCCGGAATGGAAACCCACCACCAGCCCTGCACCTTAACCTACGCCGTAGCCTACTTCTGGCCCGTACGCTGGCACTGACCCGTGCGTCAGCACGTAGCCTGACCCTCCCAAGTTTCCGTACCCTCACCTGTGCCCTAAGCCTTGCCGTTCCCTAACCCTAACCCTAGCCCGAAAATGAAACCACCACCAGCCCTACACCTTACCCCCACGCCGTAGCCTACTCCTGGCCCGTACGCTGGCACTGACACGTGCGTCAGCACGTAGCCTGACCCTCCCAAGTTTCCGTTCCCTCACCTGTGCCCTAAGCCTTGCCGTTCCCTAACCCTAACCCTAGCCCAGTATGGAAACCCACCACCAGCCCTACACCTTACCCCCAAGCCGTAGCCTGCTCGTGGACCGTACGCTGGCACTGACCCGTGCGTCAGCACGTAGCCTGACACTCCCACGTTTCCGTACCCTCACCTGTGCCCTAAGCCTTGCCGTTCCCTAACCCTAACCCTAACCCGGAACGGAAACCCACCACCAGCCCTACAACTTACCCCAAAGCCGTAGCCTACCCTGACCCGTACGCTGGCACTGAAACGTGCGTCAGCACGTAGCCTGACCCTCCCACGTTTCCGTACCCTCACCTGTGCCCTAAGACTTGCCGTTCCCTAACCCTAACCCTAGCCCGGAACGGAAACCCACCACCAACCCTAGACCTTACCCTACACCGTAGCCTACTCCTGGCCCATACGCCGGCACTGACCCGTGCGTCAGCACGTAGCCTGACCCTCCCACGTTTCCGTACCCTCAACTGTGCCCTAAGCCTTGCCGTTCCCTAACCCTAACCCTAGCCCGGAACGGAAACCCACCACCAGCCCTACAAATTACCCACAAGCCGTAGCCTACTCTGTGCTCGTACGCTGGCACTGACCCGTGCGTCAGCACGTAGCCTGACCCTCCCACGTTTCCGTACCCTCACCTGTGCCCTAAGCCTTGCCGTTCCCTAACCCTAACCCTAGCCCGGAACGGAAACCCACGACCAGCCCTATACCTTACCCTATGCCGTAGCCTACTCCTGGCCCGTACTCTGGCACTGACCCATGCATCAGCACGTAGCCTGAGCCTCCCAAGTTTCCGTACCCTCACCTGTGCCCTAAGCCTTGCCGTTCCCTAACCCTAACCCTAGCCCGGTACGGAAACCCACCACCAGCACTACACCTTACCCTACACCGTAGCCTACTCCTGGCCCGTACGCTGGCACTGACCTGTGTGTCAGCACGTAGCCTGACCCTCCCACGTTTCTGTACCCTCACCTGTGCCCTAAGCCTTGCCGTTCCCTAACCCTAACCCTAGCCCGGAACGGAAACCCACCACCAGCACTACAACTTACCCCCAAGCCGTAGCCTACACCTGGCCCGTACGCTGGCACTGACCCGTGCGTTAGCACGTAGCCTGGCCCTCCCACGTTTCCGTATCCTCACCAGTGCCCTAAGTCTTGCCGTTCCCTAACCCTAACACTAGCCCCGAACGGAGACCCATCACCAGCCCTACACCTAACCCTACGCCGTAGCCTACTCCTGGCCCGTACGCTGGCACTGACCCGTGCGTCAGCACGTAGCCTGACCCTCCCACTTTTCCGTACCCTCACCTGTGCCTAAGACTTGCCGTTCCCTTACCCTAACCCTAGCCCGGAATGGAAACCCACCACGAGCCCTAAACCTTACCCTAGGCCGTAGCCTACTCCTGGCCCGTAAGCTGGCACGGACACGTGAGTCAGCACATAGCCTGACCCTCCCAAGTTTCCGTACCCTCACCTGTGCCCTAAGCCTTGCCGTTCCCTAACCCTAACCCTAGCCCGGAACGGAAACCCACCACCAGCCCTACACCTTACCCTACGCCGTACCCTACTCCTGGCCCGTACGCTGGCATTGACCCCTCCGTCAGCACGTAGCCTGTCCCTCCCACGTTTCCGTACCCTCACCTGTGCCCTAAGCCTTGCCGTTCCCTAACACTAACCCTTGCCCGGAACGGAAACCCACCACCAGCCCTATACCTTACCCTACGCCGTAGCCTACTCCTGACCCTTACGCTGGCACTGACCCCTCCGTCAGCAGGTAGCCTGTCCCTCCCACGTTTCCGTACCCTCACCTGTGCCCTAAGCCTTGCCGTCCCCTAACACTAACCCTAGCCCAGAACGGAAACCCACCACAAGCCCTACACCTTACCCTACGCCGTAGCCTACTCCTGGCCCGTACACTGGCACTGACCCGTGCGTCAGCACGTAGCCTGACCCTCCCACGTTACCGTACCCTCACCTGTGCCCTAAGCCTTGCCGTTCCCTAACCCTAACCCTAGCCCCTAACGGAAAACCACCACCAGCCCTACACCTTACGCTACGCCGTAGCCTACTCCTGGCCCGTACGCTGGCACTGAACCGTGCGTCAGCACGTAGCCTGACCCTCCCACGTTTCCGTACCCTCACCTGTGCCCTAAGCCTTGCCGTTCCCTAACCCTAACCCTAGCCCGGAACGGAAACCCACCACCAGCCCTACAACTTACCCCCAAGCCGTAGCCTACTCCGGGCTCGTACGCTCGCACTGACCCGTGCGTCAGCACGTAGCCTGACCCTCCCACATTTCCGTACCCTCACCTGTGCCCTAAGCCTTGCCGTTCCCTAACCCTAACCCTAGCCCGGAACGGAAACCCACGACCAGCCCTATACCTTACCCTACGCCGTAGCGTACTCCTGGCCCGTACGCTGGCACTGACCCGTGCGTCAGGACGTAGCCTGACCCTCCCACGTTTCCGTACCCTCACCTGTGCCCTAAGCCTTGCCGTTCCCTAACCCTAACCCTAGCCCGGAACGGAAACCCACCACCAGCTCTACACCTTACACTACGCCATAGCCTACTCCTGGCCCGTACGCTGGCACTGACCCGTGCGTCATCACGTAGCCTGACCCACCCACGTTGCCGTACCCTCACCTGTGCCCTAAGCCTTGCCATTCCCTAACCCTAACCCTAGCCCGGTACGGAAACCCACCACCCGCCCTACACCTTACCCTACGCCGTAGCCTACTCCTGGCCCGTACGCTGGCACTGAGCCGTGCGTCAGCACGTAGCCTGACCCTCCCACGTTTCCGTACCCTCACCTCTGCCCTAAGCCTTGCCGTTCCCTAACCCTAACTCTAGCCCGGAACGGAAACCCACCACCAGCCCTAAACCTTACCCTACGCCGTAGCCTACTCCTGGCCCGTACGCTGGCACTGACCCGTGTGACAGCACGTAGCCTGACCCTCCCACGTTTCTGTACCCTCACCTGTGCCCTAAGCCTTGCCGTTCCCTAACCCTAACCCTAGACCGGAATGGAAACCCACCACCAACACTACACCTAACCCTATGCCCTAGCCTACTCCTGGCCCGTACGCTGGAAATGACCCGTGTGTCAGCACGTAGCCTGACCCTCCCTCGTTTCCGTACCCTCACCTGTGCCCTAAGCCTTGCCGTTCCCTAACCCTAACCCTAGCCCGGAACGGAAACCCACCACCAGCCCTACACCATACCCTACGCCGTAGCCTACTGCTGGCCCGTACACTGGCACTGACCCGTGCGTCAGCACGTAGCCTGACCCTCCCACGTTTCCGTAACCTCACCTGTGCCCTAAGCCTTGCCGTTCCCTAACACTAACCCTAGCCCGGTACGGAAACCCTCCACCAGCCCTACACCTTACCCTATGCCGTAGCCTACTCCTGGCCCGTACTCTGGCACTGACCCATGCATCAGCACGTAGCCTGAGCCTCCCAAGTTTCCGTACCCTCACCTGTGCCCTAAGCCTTGCCGTTCCCTAACCCTAACCCTAGCCCGGAACGGAAAACTACCACCAGCCCTACACCTTACCCCCAAGCCGTAGCCTACTCCTGGCCCGTACGCTGGCACTGACCCGTGCGTCAGCACGTAGCCTGTCCCTCCCACGTTTCCGTACCCTCACCTGTGCCCTAAGCCTTGCCGTTCCCTAACACTAACCCTAGCCCGGAGCGGAAACCCACCACCAGCCCTACAACTTAGCCCCAAGCCGTAGCGTATTCCTGGCCCGTACGCTGGCACTGACCCCTGCGTCAGCACGTAGCCAGACCCTCCCACGTTTCCGTACCCTCACCTGTGCCCTAAGCCTTGCCGTTCCGTAACCCTAACCCTAGCCCGGAATGGAAACCCTCCACCAGCCCTACACCTTACCCTACGCCATAGCCTACTCCTGGCCAGTACGCTGGCACTGACCCCTGCGTGAGCATGTAGCCTGACCCTCCCACGTTTCTGTACCCTCACCTGTGCCCTAAGCCTTGCCGTTCCCTAAACCTAACCCTAGCCCGGAACGGAAAACCACCACCAGCCCTACCCGTTACCCCCAAGCCGTAGCCTACTCCTGGCCCGTACGCTGGCACTGACAAGTGCGTCAGCATGTAGCCTGACCCTCCCACGTTTCCGTACCCTCACCTGTGCCCTAAGCCTTGCCGTTCCCTAATCGTAACCCTAGCCCGGAACGGAAACCCACCACCAGCCCTACACCTTACCCTACGCCGTAGCCTACTCCTGGCCCGTAGGCCGGCACTGACCCGTATGTCAGCACGTAGCCTGACCCTCCCACGTTTCCGTACCCTCACCAGTGCCCTAAGCATTGCCGTTCCGTAACCCTAACCCTAGCCCGGAACAGAAACCCACCACCAGCCCTACACCTTACCCTATGCCGTAGCCTACTCCTGGCCCGTACGCTGGAACTGACCCATGCGTCAGCACGTAGCCTGACCCTCCCACGTGTACGTACCCTCACCTGTGCCCTAAGACTTGCCGTTCCATAACCCTAACCCTAGCCCGGAACGGAAACCCTCCATCAGCCCTACACCTTACCCTACGCCGTAGCCTACTCCTGGCCCGTAAGCTGGCACTGACCCCTGCGTCAACACGTAGCCTGACCCTCCCACGTTTCCGTACCCTCACCTGTGCCCTAAGCCTTGCCGTTCCCTAACCCTAACTCTAGACCGGAACAGAAACCCACCACCAGCCCTACACCTTACCCTACGCCGTAGCCTACTCCTGGCCCGTACGCTGGCACTGGCCCGTGTGACAGCACGTAGCCTGACCCTCCCACGTTTCTGTACCCTCAACTGTGCCCTAAGCCTTGCCGTTCCCTAACCCTAACCCTAGCCCGGAACGGAAACCCACCACCAGCACTACACCTTACCCTACGCCGTAGCCTACTCCTGGCCCGTACGCTGGCACTGACCAGTGTGTTAGCACGTAGCCTGACCCTCCCACGTTTCCGTACCCTCACCTGTGCCCTAAGCCTTGCCGTTCCCTAACCCTAACCCTAGCCCGGAACGGAAACCCACCACCAGCCCTACACCTTACCCCCAAGCCGTAGCCTACACCTGGCCCGTACGCTGGCACTGACCCGTGCGTTAGCACGTAGCCTGGCCCTCCCACGTTTCCGTACCCTCACCTGTGCCCTAAGCCTTGCCGTTCCCTAACCCTAACCCTAGCCCGGTATGGAAACCCACCACCAGCCCTACCCCTTACCCCCAAGCCGTAGCCTACTCCTGGCCCGTACGCTGGCACTGACAAGTGCGTCAGCACGTAGCCTGACCCTCCCACGTTTCCGTACTGTCACCTGTGCCCTAAGCATTGCCGTTCCCTAATCGTATCCCTAGCCCGGAACGGAAAGCCACCACCAGCCTTACACCTTACCCTACGCCGTAGCCTACTCCTGGCCCGTACGCTGGCCCTGACCCGTGCGTCAGCACGTAGCCTGACCCTCCCACGTTTCCGTACCCTCACCTGTGCCCTAAGGCTTGCCGTTCCCTAACCCTAACCCTAGCCCGGAACGGAAACCCACCACCAGCCCTACACCTTACCCCCAAGCCGTAGCCTACTCCTGGCCCGTACGATGGCACTGACCCATGCGTCAGCACGTAGCCTGACCCTCCCACGTTTCCGTACCCTCACCTGTGCCCTAAGGCTTGCCGTTCCCTAACCCTAACCCTAGCCCGGAACGGAAACCCACCACCAGCCCTACACCTTACCCCCAAGCCGTAGCCTACTCCTGGCCCGTACGATGGCACTGACCCATGCGTCAGCACGTAGACTGACCCTCCCACGTTTTCGTACCCTCACCTGTGCCCTAAGCCTTGCCGTTCCCTAACCCTAACCCTAGCCTGGAACGGAAACCCACCACAAGCCCTACACCTTACCCTACGCCGTAGCCTACTCCTGGCCCGTACGCTGGCACTGAACCGTGCGTCAGCACGTAGCCTGACCCTCCCACGTTTCCGTACCCTCACCTGTGCCCTAAGGCTTGCCTTTCCCTAACCCTAACCCTAGCCCGGAACGGAAACCCACCACCAGCCCTACACCTTACCCTACGCAGTAGCCTACTCCTGGCCCGTACGCTGTCACTGACCCGTGCGTCAGCACGTAGCCTGGCCCTCCCACGTTTCCGTACCCTCACCTGTGCCCTAAGCCTTGCTGTTCCCTAACCCTAACCCTAGCCCGGAACGGAAACCCACCACCAGCCCTAAAACTTAGCCCCAAGCCGTAGCCTATTCCTGGCTCGTACGCTGGCACTGACCCCTGCGTCAGCACGTAGCCTGACCCTCCCACGTTTCCGTACCCTCACCTGTGCCCTAAGCCTTGCCGTACCGTAACCCTAACCTTAGCCCGGAATGGAAACCCTCCACCAGCCCTACACCTTACCCTACGCCGTAGCCTACTCCTGGCCCGTACGCTGGCACTGACCCCTCCGTCAGCACGTAGCCAGTCCCTCCCACGTTTCCGTACCCTCACCTGTGCCCTAAGCCTTGCCGTTCCCTAACACTAACCCTAGCCCGGAAAGGAAACCCACCACCAGCCCTATACCTTACCCTACACCGTAGCCTACTCCTGACCCGTACGCTGGCACTGACCCCTCCGTCAGCACGTAGCCTGTCCCTCCCACGTTTCCGTACCCTCACCTGTGCCCTAAGCCTTGCCGTCCCCTAACACTAACCCTAGCCCAGAACGGAAACCCACCACAAGCCCTACACCTTACCCTATGCCGTAGCCTACTCCTGGCCCGTACGCTGGCACTGACCCGTGCGTCAGCACGTAGCCTGACCCTCCCACGTTTCCGTACCCTCACCTGTGCCCTAAGCCTTGCCGTTCCCTAACCCTAACCCTAGCCCCGAACGGAAAACCACCACCAGCCCTACACCTTACCCTACGCCGTAGCCTACTCCTGGCCCGTACGCTGGCACTGACCCGTGCGTCAGCACGTAGCCTGACCCTCCCACGTTTCCGTACCCTCACCTGTGCCCTAAGCCTTGCCGTTCCCTAACCCTAACCCTAGCCCGGAACGGAAACCCACCACCAGCCCTACAAATTACCCCCAAGCCGTAGCCTACTCCGTGCTCGTACGCTGGCACTGACCCGTGCGTCAGCACGTAGCCTGACCCTCCCACGTTTCCGTACCCTCACCTGTGCCCTAAGCCTTGCCGTTCCCTAACCCTAACCCTAACCCGGAACGGAAACCCACGACCAGCCCTATACCTTACCCTACGCTGTAGCCTACTCCTGGCCCGTACGTTGGCACTGAGCCGTGCGTCAGCACGTAGCCTGACCCTCCCACGTTTCCATACCCTCACCTGTGCCCTAAGCCTTGCCGTTCCCTAACCCTAACTCTAGCCCGGAACGGAAACCCACCACCAGCCCTACACCTTACCCTACGCCGTAGCCTACTCCTGGCCCGTACGCTGGCACTGACCCGTGTGACAGCACGTAGCCAGACCCTCCCACGTTTCTGTACCCTCACCTGTGCCCTAAGCCTTGCCGTTCCCTAACCCTAACCCTAGCCCAGAACGGAAACCCACCACCAGCACTACACCTTACCCTACGCCGTAGTCTACTCCTGGCCCGTACGCTGGCACTGACCAGTGTGTCAGCACGTAGCCTGACCCTCCCACGTTTCCGTACCCTCACCTGTGCCCTAAGCCTTGCCGTTCCCTAACCCTAACCCTAGCCCAGAACGGAAACCCACCACCAGCCCTACACCTTACCCCCAAGCCGTAGCCTACACCTGGCCCGTACGCTGGCACTGACCCGTGCGTTAGCACGTAGCCTGGCCCTCCCACGTTTCCGTACCCTCACCAGTGCCCTAAGCCTTGCCGTTCCCTAACCCTAACCCTAGCCCAGAACGGAAACCCATCACCAGCCCTACACCTAACCCTATGCCGTAGCCTACTCCTGGCCCGTACGCTGGAAATGACCCGTGCGTCAGCACGTAGCCTGACCCTCCCACGTTTCCGTACCCTCACCTGTGCCCTAAGCCTTGCCGTTCCCTAACCCTAACCCTGGCCTGGAACGGAAACCCACCACAAGCCCTACACCATACCCTACGCCGTAGCCTACTCCTGGCCCGTACACTGGCACTGACCCGTGCGTCAGCACGTAGCCTGACCCTCCCACGTTTCCGTAACCTCACCTGTGCCCTAAGCCTTGCCGTTCCCTAACACTAACCCTAGCCCGGTACGGAAACCCTCCACCAGCCCTACACCTTACCCTATGCCGTAGCCTACTCCTGGCCCGTACTCTGGCACTGACCCATGCATCAGCACGTAGCCTGAGCCTCCCAAGTTTCCGTACCCTCACCTGTGCCCTAAGCCTTGCCGTTCCCTAACCCTAACCCTAGCCCGGTACGGAAACCCACCACCAGCACTACACCTTACCCTACGCCGTAGCCTACTCCTGGCCCGTACGCTGGCACTGACCTGTGTGTCAGCACGTAGCCTGACCCTCCCACGTTTCCGTACCCTCACCTGTGCCCTAAGCCTTGCCGTTCCCTAACCCTAACCCTAGCCCGGAACGGAAACCCACCACCAGCACTACAACTTACCCCCAAGCCGTAGCCTACACCTGGCCCGTACGCTGGCACTGACCCGTGCGTTAGCACGTAGCCTGGCCCTCCCACGTTTCCGTATCCTCACCAGTGCCCTAAGCCTTGCCGTTCCCTAACCCTAACACTAGCCCAGAACGGAAACCCATCACCAGCCCTACACCTAACCCTACGCCGTAGCCTACTCCTGGCCCGTACGCTGGCACTGACCCGTGCGTCAGCACGTAGCCTGACCCTCCCACTTTTCCGTACCCTCACCTGTGCCTAAGACTTGCCGTTCCCTTACCCTAACCCTAGCCCGGAATGGAAACCCACCACGAGCCCTAAACCTTACCCTAGGCCGTAGCCTACTCCTGGCCCGTACGCTGGCACGGACACGTGAGTCAGCACATAGCCTGACCCTCCCAAGTTTCCGTACCCTCAACTGTGCCCTAAGCCTTGCCGTTCCCTAACCCTAACCCTAGCCCGGAACGGAAACCCACCACCAGCCCTACACCTTACCCTACGCCGTACCCTACTCCTGGCCCGTACGCTGGCACTGACCCCTCCGTCAGCACGTAGCCTGTCCCTCCCACGTTTCCGTACCCTCACCTGTGCCCTAAGCCTTGCCGTTCCCTAACACTAACCCTTGCCCGGAACGGAAACCCACCACCAGCCCTATACCTTACCCTACGCCGTAGCCTACTCCTGAACCTTACGCTGGCACTGACCCCTCCGTCAGCAGGTAGCCTGTCCCTCCCACGTTTCCGTACCCTCACCTGTGCCCTAAGCCTTGCCGTCCCCTAACACTAACCCTAGCCCAGAACGGAAACCCACCACAAGCCCTACAACTTACCCTACGCCGTAGCCTACTCCTGGCCCATACGCTGGCACTGACCCGTAGCCTGACCCTCCCACGTTTATGTACCCTCACCTGTGCCCTAAGCCTTGCCGTTCCCTAACCCGAACCCTAGCCCCGAACGGAAAACCACCACCAGCCCTACACCTTACCCTACGCCGTAGCCTACTCCTGGCCCGTACGCTGGCACTGAACCGTGCGTCAGCACGTAGCCTGACCCTCCCACGTTTCCGTACCCTCACCTGTGCCCTAAGCCTTGCCGTTCCCTAACCCTAACCCTAGCCCGGAACGGAAACCCACCACCAGCCCTACAACTTACCCCCAAGCCGTAGCCTACTCCGGGCTCGTACGCTGGCACTGACACGTGCGTCAGCACGTAGCCTGACCCTCCCACATTTCCGTACCCTCACCTGTGCCCTAAGCCTTGCCGTTCCCTAACCCTAACCCTAGCCCGGAACGGAAACCCACGACCAGCCCTATACCTTACCCTACGCCGTAGCCTACTCCTGGCCCGTACGCTGGCACTGACCTGTGCGTCAGCACGTAGCCTGACCCTCCCACGTTTCCGTACCCTCACCTGTGCCCTAAGCCTTGCCGTTCCCTAACCCTAACCCTAGCCCGGAACGGAAACCCACCACCAGCTCTACACCTTACACTACGCCATAGCCTACTCCTGGCCCGTACGCTGGCACTGACCCGTGCATCATCACGTAGCCTGACCCACCCACGTTGCCGTACCCTCACCTGTGCCCTAAGCCTTGCCGTTCCCTAACCCTAACCCTAGCCCGGTACGGAAACCCACCACCCGCCCTACACCTTACCCTACGCCGTAGCCTACTCCTGGCCCGTACGCTGGCACTGAGCCGTTCGTCAGCACGTAGCCTGACCCTCCCACGTTTCCGTACCCTCACCTGTGCCCTAAGCCTTGCCGTTCCCTAACCCTAACTCTAGCCCGGAACGGAAACCCACCACCAGCCCTACACCTTACCCTACGCCGTAGCCTACTCCTGGCCCGTACGCTGGCACTGACCCGTGTGACAGCACGTAGCCTGACCCTCCCACGTTTCTGTACCCTCACCTGTGCCCTAAGCCTTGCCGTTCCCTAACCCTAACCCTAGACCGGAATGAAACCCACCACCAGCACTACACCTTACCCTACGCCGTAGCCTACTCCTGGCCCGTACGCTGGCACTGACCAGTGTGTCAGCACGTAGCCTGACCCTCCCACGTTTCCGTACCCTCACCTGTGCCCTAAGCCTTGCCGTTCCCTAACCCTAACCCTAGCCCGGAACGGAAACCCACCACCAGCCCTACACCTTACCCCCAAGCCGTAGCCTACACCTGGCCCGTACGCTGGCACTGACCCGTGCGTTAGCACGTAGCCTGGCCCTCCCACGTTTCCGTACCCTCACCAGTGCCCTAAGCCTTGCCGTTCCCTAACCCTAACCCTAGCCCGGAACGGAATCCCACCACCAGCCCTACACCATACCCTACGCCGTAGCCTACTCCTGGCCCGTACACTGGCACTGACCCGTGCGTCAGCATGTAGCCTGACCCTCCCACGTTTCCGTAACCTCACCTGTGCCCTAAGCCTTGCCGTTCCCTAACACTAACCCTAGCCCGGTACGGAAACCCTCCACCAGCCCTACACCTTACCCTATGCCGTAGCCTACTCCTGGCCCGTACTCTGGCACTGACCCATGCATCAGCACGTAGCCTGAGGCTCCCAAGTTTCCATACCCTCACCTGTGCCCTAAGCCTTGCCGTTCCCTAACCCTAACCCTAGCCCGGAACGGAAAACTACCACCAGCCCTACACCTTACCCCCAAGCCGTAGCCTACTCCTGGCCCGTACGCTGGCACTGACCCGTGCGTCAGCACGTAGCCTGTCCCTCCCACGTTTCCGTACCCTCACCTGTGCCCTAAGCCTTGCCGTTCCCTAACCCTAACCCTAGCCCGGAGCGGAAACCCACCACCAGCCCTACAACTTAGCCCCAAGCCGTAGCGTATTCCTGGCCCGTACGCTGGCACTGACCCCTGCGTCAGCACGTATCCAGACCCTCCCACGTTTCCGTACCCTCACCTGTGCCCTAAGCCTTGCCGTTCCGTAACCCTAACCCTAGCCCGGAATGGAAACCCTCCACCAGCCCTACACCTTACCCTACGCCATAGCCTACTCCTGGCCAGTACGCTGGCACTGACCCCTGCGTGAGCATGTAGCCTGACCCTCCCACGTTTCTGTACCCTCACCTGTGCCCTTAGCCTTACCGTTCCCTAAACCTAACCCTAGCCCGGAACGGAAAACCACCACCAGCCCTACCCGTTACCCACAAGCCGTAGCCTACTCCTGGCCCGTACGCTGGCACTGACAAGTGCGTCAGCAAGTAGCCTGACCCTCCCACGTTTCCGTACCCTCACCTGTGCCCTAAGCCTTGCCGTTCCCTAATCGTAACCCTAGCCGGGAACGGAAACCCACCACGAGCCCTACACCTTACCCTACGCCGTAGCCTACTCCTGGCCCGTACGCCGGCACTGACTCATATGTCAGCACGTAGCCTGACCCTCCCACGTTTCCGTACCCTCACCAGTGCCCTAAGCATTGCCGTTCCGTAACCCTAACCCTAGCCCGGAACAGAAACCCACCACCAGCCCTACACCTTACCCCCAAGCCGTAGCCTACTCCTGGCCCGTACGCTGGCACTGACCCGTACGTCAGGATGTAGCCCGACCCTCCCACGTTTCCGTACCCTCACCTGTGCCCTAAGCCTTGCCGTTCCCTAACCCTAACCCTAGCCCCGAACGGAAAACCACCACCAGCCCTACACCTTACCCTACGCCGTAGCCTACTCCTGGCCCGTACGCTGGCACTGAACCGTGCGTCAGCACGTAGCCTGACCCTCCCACGTTTCCGAACCCTCACCTGTGCCCTAAGCCTTGCCGTTCCCTAACCCTAACCCTAGCCCAAAACGGAAACCCACCACCAGCCCTACAACTTACCCCCAAGCCGTAGCCTACTCCGGGCTCGTACGCTGGCACTGACCCGTGCGTCAGCACGTAGCCTAACCCTCCCACATTTCCGTACCCTCACCTGTGCCCTAAGCCTTGCCGTTCCCTAACGCTAACCCTAGCCCGGAACGGAAACCCACGACCAGCCCTATACCTTACCCTACGCCGTAGCCTACTCCTGGCCCGTACGCTGGCACTGACCCGTGCGTCAGCACGTAGCCTGACCCTCCCACGTTTCCGTACCCTCACCTGTGCCCTAAGCCTTGCCGTTCCCTAACCCTAACCCTAGCCCGGAACGGAAACCCACCACCAGCTCTACACCTTACACTACGGCATAGCCTACTCCTGGCCCGTACGCTGGCACTGACCCGTGCGTCATCACGTAGCCTAACCCACCCACGTTGCCGTACCCTCACCTGTGCCCTAAGCCTTGCCGTTCCCTAACCCTAACCCTAGCCCGGTACGGAAACCCACCACCCGCCCTACACCTTACCCTACGCCGTAGCCTACTCCTGGCCCGTACGCTGGCACTGAGCCGTGCGTCAGCACGTAGCCTGACCCTCCCACGTTTCCGTACCCTCACCTGTGCCCTAAGCCTTGCCGTTCCCTAACCCTAACTCTAGCCCGGAACGGAAACCCACCACCAGCCCTAAACCTTACCCTACGCCGTAGCCTACTCCTGGCCCGTACGCTGGCACTGACCCGTGTGACAGCACGTAGCCTGAACCTCCCACGTTTCTGTACCCTCACCTGTGCCCTAAGCCTTGCCGTTCCCTAACCCTAACCCTAGACCGGAATGGAAACCCACCACCAGCACTAAACCTAACCCTATGCCGTAGCCTACTCCTGGCCCGTACGCTGGAAATGACCAGTGTGTCAGCACGTAGCCTGACCCTCCCACGTTTCCGTACCCTCACCTGTGCCCTAAGCCTTGCCGTTCCCTAACCCTAACCCTAGCCCGGAACGGAAACCCACCACCAGCCCTACACCTTACCCCCAAGCCGTAGCCTACACCTGGCCCGTACGCTGGCACTGACCCGTGCGTTAGCACGTAGCCTGGCCCTCCCACGTTTCCGTACCCTCACCAGTGCCCTAAGCCTTGCCGTTCCCTAACCCTAACCCTAGCCCAGAACGGAAACCCATCACCAGCCCTACACCTAACCCTATGCCGTAGCCTAATCCTGGCCCGTACGCTGGAAATGACCCGTGCGTCAGCACGTAGCCTGACCCTCCCACGTTTCCGTACCCTCACCTGTGCCCTAAGCCTTGCCGTTCCCTAACCCTAACCCTGGCCTGGAACGGAAACCCACCACAAGCCCTACACCATACCCTACGCCGTAGCCTACTCCTGGCCCGTACACTGGCACTGACCCGTGCGTCAGCACGTAGCCTGACCCTCCCACGTTTCCGTAACCTCACCTGTGCCCTAAGCCTTGCCGTTCCCTAACACTAACCCTAGCCCGGTACGGAAACCCTCCACCAGCCCTACACCTTACCCTATGCCGTAGCCTACTCCTGGCCCGTACTCTGGCACTGACCCATGCATCAGCGCGTAGCCTGAGCCTCCCAAGTTTCCGTACCCTCACCTGTGCCCTAAGCCTTGCCGTTCCCTAACCCTAACCCTAGCCCGGTACGGAAACCCACCACCAGCACTACACCTTACCCTACGCCGTAGCCTACTCCTGGCCCGTACGCTGGCACTGACCTGTGTGTCAGCACGTAGCCTGACCCTCCCACGTTTCCGTACCCTCACCTGTGCCCTAAGCCTTGCCGTTCCCTAACCCTAACCCTAGCCCGGAACGGAAACCCACCACCAGCACTACAACTTACCCCCAAGCCGTAGCCTACACCTGGCCCGTACGCTGGCACTGACCCGTGCGTTAGCACGTAGCCTGGCCCTCCCACGTTTCCGTATCCTCACCAGTGCCCTAAGCCTTGCCGTTCCCTAACCCTAACACTAGCCCAGAACGGAAACCCATCACCAGCCCTACACCTAACCCTACGCCGTAGCCTACTCCTGGCCCGTACGCTGGCACTGACCCGTGCGTCAGCACGTAGCCTGACCCTCCCACTTTTCCGTACCCTCACCTGTGCCTAAGACTTGCCGTTCCCTTACCCTAACCCTAGCCCGGAATGGAAACCCACCACGAGCCCTAAACCTTACCCTAGGCCGTAGCCTACTCCTGGCCCGTACGCTGGCACGGACACGTGAGTCAGCACATAGCCTGACCCTCCCAAGTTTCCGTACCCTCAACTGTGCCCTAAGCCTTGCCGTTCCCTAACCCTAACCCTAGCCCGGAACGGAAACCCACCACCAGCCCTACACCTTACCCTACGCCGTACCCTACTCCTGGCCCGTACGCTGGCACTGACCCCTCCGTCAGCACGTAGCCTGTCCCTCCCACGTTTCCGTACCCTCACCTGTGCCCTAAGCCTTGCCGTTCCCTAACACTAACCCTTGCCCGGAACGGAAACCCACCACCAGCCCTATACCTTACCCTACGCCGTAGCCTACTCCTGAACCTTACGCTGGCACTGACCCCTCCGTCAGCAGGTAGCCTGTCCCTCCCACGTTTCCGTACCCTCACCTGTGCCCTAAGCCTTGCCGTCCCCTAACACTAACCCTAGCCCAGAACGGAAACCCACCACAAGCCCTACACCTTACCCTACGCCGTAGCCTACTCCTGGCCCATACGCTGGCACTGACCCGTAGCCTGACCCTCCCACGTTTACGTACCCTCACCTGTGCCCTAAGCCTTGCCGTTCCCTAACCCGAACCCTAGCCCCGAACGGAAAACCACCACCAGCCCTACACCTTACCCTACGCCGTAGCCTACTCCTGGCCCGTACGCTGGCACTGAACCGTGCGTCAGCACGTAGCCTGACCCTCCCACGTTTCCTTACCCTCACCTGTGCCCTAAGCCTTGCCGTTCCCTAACCCTAACCCTAGCCCGGAACGGAAACCCACCACCAGCCCTACAACTTACCCCCAAGCCGTAGCCTACTCCGGGCTCGTACGCTGGCACTGACACGTGCGTCAGCACGTAGCCTGACCCTCCCACATTTCCGTACCCTCACCTGTGCCCTAAGCCTTGCCGTTCCCTAACCCTAACCCTAGCCCGGAACGGAAACCCACGACCAGCCCTATACCTTACCCTACGCCGTAGCCTACTCCTGGCCCGTACGCTGGCACTGACCTGTGCGTCAGCACGTAGCCTGACCCTCCCACGTTTCCGTACCCTCACCTGTGCCCTAAGCCTTGCCGTTCCCTAACCCTAACCCTAGCCCGGAACGGAAACCCACCACCAGCTCTACACCTTACACTACGCCATAGCCTACTCCTGGCCCGTACGCTGGCACTGACCCGTGCGTCATCACGTAGCCTGACCCACCCACGTTGCCGTACCCTCACCTGTGCCCTAAGCCTTGCCGTTCCCTAACCCTAACCCTAGCCCGGTACGGAAACCCACCACCCGCCCTACACCTTACCCTACGCCGTAGCCTACTCCTGGCCCGTACGCTGGCACTGAGCCGTTCGTCAGCACGTAGCCTGACCCTCCCACGTTTCCGTACCCTCACCTGTGCCCTAAGCCTTGCCGTTCCCTAACCCTAACTCTAGCCCGGAACGGAAACCCACCACCAGCCCTACACCTTACCCTACGCCGTAGCCTACTCCTGGCCCGTACGCTGGCACTGACCCGTGTGACAGCACGTAGCCTGACCCTCCCACGTTTCTGTACCCTCACCTGTGCCCTAAGCCTTGCCGTTCCCTAACCCTAACCCTAGACCGGAATGAAACCCACCACCAGCACTACACCTTACCCTACGCCGTAGCCTACTCCTGGCCCGTACGCTGGCACTGACCAGTGTGTCAGCACGTAGCCTGACCCTCCCACGTTTCCGTACCCTCACCTGTGCCCTAAGCCTTGCCGTTCCCTAACCCTAACCCTAGCCCGGAACGGAAACCCACCACCAGCCCTACACCTTACCCCCAAGCCGTAGCCTACACCTGGCCCGTACGCTGGCACTGACCCGTGCGTTAGCACGTAGCCTGGCCCTCCCACGTTTCCGTACCCTCACCAGTGCCCTAAGCCTTGCCGTTCCCTAACCCTAACCCTAGCCCGGAACGGAAACCCACCACCAGCCCTACACCATACCCTACGCCGTAGCCTACTCCTGGCCCGTACACTGGCACTGACCCGTGCGTCAGCATGTAGCCTGACCCTCCCACGTTTCCGTAACCTCACCTGTGCCCTAAGCCTTGCCGTTCCCTAACACTAACCCTAGCCCGGTACGGAAACCCTCCACCAGCCCTACACCTTACCCTATGCCGTAGCCTACTCCTGGCCCGTACTCTGGCACTGACCCATGCATCAGCACGTAGCCTGAGGCTCCCAAGTTTCCATACCCTCACCTGTGCCCTAAGCCTTGCCGTTCCCTAACCCTAACCCTAGCCCGGAACGGAAAACTACCACCAGCCCTACACCTTACCCCCAAGCCGTAGCCTACTCCTGGCCCGTACGCTGGCACTGACCCGTGCGTCAGCACGTAGCCTGTCCCTCCCACGTTTCCGTACCCTCACCTGTGCCCTAAGCCTTGCCGTTCCCTAACCCTAACCCTAGCCCGGAGCGGAAACCCACCACCAGCCCTACAACTTAGCCCCAAGCCGTAGCGTATTCCTGGCCCGTACGCTGGCACTGACCCCTGCGTCAGCACGTATCCAGACCCTCCCACGTTTCCGTACCCTCACCTGTGCCCTAAGCCTTGCCGTTCCGTAACCCTAACCCTAGCCCGGAATGGAAACCCTCCACCAGCCCTAAACCTTACCCTACGCCATAGCCTACTCCTGGCCAGTACGCTGGCACTGACCCCTGCGTGAGCATGTAGCCTGACCCTCCCACGTTTCTGTACCCTCACCTGTGCCCTTAGCCTTACCGTTCCCTAAACCTAACCCTAGCCCGGAACGGAAAACCACCACCAGCCCTACCCGTTACCCACAAGCCGTAGCCTACTCCTGGCCCGTACGCTGGCACTGACAAGTGCGTCAGCAAGTAGCCTGACCCTCCCACGTTTCCGTACCCTCACCTGTGCCCTAAGCCTTGCCGTTCCCTAATCGTAACCCTAGCCGGGAACGGAAACCCACCACCAGCCCTACACCTTACCCTACGCCGTAGCCTACTCCTGGCCCGTACGCCGGCACTGACTCATATGTCAGCACGTAGCCTGACCCTCCCACGTTTCCGTACCCTCACCAGTGCCCTAAGCATTGCCGTTCCGTAACCCTAACCCTAGCCCGGAACAGAAACCCACCACCAGCCCTACACCTTACCCCCAAGCCGTAGCCTACTCCTGGCCCGTACGCTGGCACTGACCCGTACGTCAGGATGTAGCCCGACCCTCCCACGTTTCCGTACCCTCACCTGTGCCCTAAGCCTTGCCGTTCCCTAACCCTAACCCTAGCCCCGAACGGAAAACCACCACCAGCCCTACACCTTACCCTACGCCGTAGCCTACTCCTGGCCCGTACGCTGGCACTGAACCGTGCGTCAGCACGTAGCCTGACCCTCCCACGTTTCCGAACCCTCACCTGTGCCCTAAGCCTTGCCGTTCCCTAACCCTAACCCTAGCCCAAAACGGAAACCCACCACCAGCCCTACAACTTACCCCCAAGCCGTAGCCTACTCCGGGCTCGTACGCTGGCACTGACCCGTGCGTCAGCACGTAGCCTAACCCTCCCACATTTCCGTACCCTCACCTGTGCCCTAAGCCTTGCCGTTCCCTAACGCTAACCCTAGCCCGGAACGGAAACCCACGACCAGCCCTATACCTTACCCTACGCCGTAGCCTACTCCTGGCCCGTACGCTGGCACTGACCCGTGCGTCAGCACGTAGCCTGACCCTCCCACGTTTCCGTACCCTCACCTGTGCCCTAAGCCTTGCCGTTCCCTAACCCTAACCCTAGCCCGGAACGGAAACCCACCACCAGCTCTACACCTTACACTACGGCATAGCCTACTCCTGGCCCGTACGCTGGCACTGACCCGTGCGTCATCACGTAGCCTAACCCACCCACGTTGCCGTACCCTCACCTGTGCCCTAAGCCTTGCCGTTCCCTAACCCTAACCCTAGCCCGGTACGGAAACCCACCACCCGCCCTACACCTTACCCTACGCCGTAGCCTACTCCTGGCCCGTACGCTGGCACTGAGCCGTGCGTCAGCACGTAGCCTGACCCTCCCACGTTTCCGTACCCTCACCTGTGCCCTAAGCCTTGCCGTTCCCTAACCCTAACTCTAGCCCGGAACGGAAACCCACCACCAGCCCTAAACCTTACCCTACGCCGTAGCCTACTCCTGGCCCGTACGCTGGCACTGACCCGTGTGACAGCACGTAGCCTGAACCTCCCACGTTTCTGTACCCTCACCTGTGCCCTAAGCCTTGCCGTTCCCTAACCCTAACCCTAGACCGGAATGGAAACCCACCACCAGCACTAAACCTAACCCTATGCCGTAGCCTACTCCTGGCCCGTACGCTGGAAATGACCAGTGTGTCAGCACGTAGCCTGACCCTCCCACGTTTCCGTACCCTCACCTGTGCCCTAAGCCTTGCCGTTCCCTAACCCTAACCCTAGCCCGGAACGGAAACCCACCACCAGCCCTACACCTTACCCCCAAGCCGTAGCCTACACCTGGCCCGTACGCTGGCACTGACCCGTGCGTTAGCACGTAGCCTGGCCCTCCCACGTTTCCGTACCCTCACCAGTGCCCTAAGCCTTGCCGTTCCCTAACCCTAACCCTAGCCCAGAACGGAAACCCATCACCAGCCCTACACCTAACCCTATGCCGTAGCCTACTCCTGGCCCATACGCTGGAAATGACCCGTGCGTCAGCACGTAGCCTGACCCTCCCACGTTTCCGTACCCTCACCTGTGCCCTAAGCCTTGCCGTTCCCTAACCCTAACCCTGGCCTGGAACGGAAACCCACCACAAGCCCTACACCATACCCTACGCCGTAGCCTACTCCTGGCCCGTACACTGGCACTGACCCATGCGTCAGCACGTAGCCTGACCCTCCCACGTTTCCGTAACCTCACCTGTGCCCTAAGCCTTGCCGTTCCCTAACACTAACCCTAGCCCGGTACGGAAACCCTCCACCAGCCCTACACCTTACCCTATGCCGTAGCCTACTCCTGGCCCGTACTCTGGCACTGACCCATGCATCAGCACGTAGCCTGAGCCTCCCAAGTTTCCGTACCCTCACCTGTGCCCTAAGCCTTGCCGTTCCCTAACCCTAACCCTAGCCCGGTACGGAAACCCACCACCAGCACTACACCTTACCCTACGCCGTAGCCTACTCCTGGCCCGTACGCTGGCACTGACCTGTGTGTCAGCACGTAGCCTGACCCTCCCACGTTTCCGTACCCTCACCTGTGCCCTAAGCCTTGCCGTTCCCTAACCCTAACCCTAGCCCGGAACGGAAACCCACCACCAGCACTACAACTTACCCCCAAGCCGTAGCCTACACCTGGCCCGTACGCTGGCACTGACCCGTGCGTTAGCACGTAGCCTGGCCCTCCCACGTTTCCGTATCCTCACCAGTGCCCTAAGCCTTGCCGTTCCCTAACCCTAACACTAGCCCAGAACGGAAACCCATCACCAGCCCTACACCTAACCCTACGCCGTAGCCTACTCCTGGCCCGTACGCTGGCACTGACCCGTGCGTCAGCACGTAGCCTGACCCTCCCACTTTTCCGTACCCTCACCTGTGCCTAAGACTTGCCGTTCCCTTACCCTAACCCTAGCCCGGAATGGAAACCCACCACGAGCCCTAAACCTTACCCTAGGCCGTAGCCTACTCCTGGCCCGTACGCTGGCACGGACACGTGAGTCAGCACATAGCCTGACCCTCCCAAGTTTCCGTACCCTCAACTGTGCCCTAAGCCTTGCCGTTCCCTAACCCTAACCCTAGCCCGGAACGGAAACCCACCACCAGCCCTACACCTTACCCTACGCCGTACCCTACTCCTGGCCCGTACGCTGGCACTGACCCCTCCGTCAGCACGTAGCCTGTCCCTCCCACGTTTCCGTACCCTCACCTGTGCCCTAAGCCTTGCCGTTCCCTAACACTAACCCTTGCCCGGAACGGAAACCCACCACCAGCCCTATACCTTACCCTACGCCGTAGCCTACTCCTGAACCTTACGCTGGCACTGACCCCTCCGTCAGCAGGTAGCCTGTCCCTCCCACGTTTCCGTACCCTCACCTGTGCCCTAAGCCTTGCCGTCCCCTAACACTAACCCTAGCCCAGAACGGAAACCCACCACAAGCCCTACACCTTACCCTACGCCGTAGCCTACTCCTGGCCCATACGCTGGCACTGACCCGTAGCCTGACCCTCCCACGTTTACGTACCCTCACCTGTGCCCTAAGCCTTGCCGTTCCCTAACCCGAACCCTAGCCCCGAACGGAAAACCACCACCAGCCCTACACCTTACCCTACGCCGTAGCCTACTCCTGGCCCGTACGCTGGCACTGAACCGTGCGTCAGCACGTAGCCTGACCCTCCCACGTTTCCTTACCCTCACCTGTGCCCTAAGCCTTGCCGTTCCCTAACCCTAACCCTAGCCCGGAACGGAAACCCACCACCAGCCCTACAACTTACCCCCAAGCCGTAGCCTACTCCGGGCTCGTACGCTGGCACTGACACGTGCGTCAGCACGTAGCCTGACCCTCCCACATTTCCGTACCCTCACCTGTGCCCTAAGCCTTGCCGTTCCCTAACCCTAACCCTAGCCCGGAACGGAAACCCACGACCAGCCCTATACCTTACCCTACGCCGTAGCCTACTCCTGGCCCGTACGCTGGCACTGACCTGTGCGTCAGCACGTAGCCTGACCCTCCCACGTTTCCGTACCCTCACCTGTGCCCTAAGCCTTGCCGTTCCCTAACCCTAACCCTAGCCCGGAACGGAAACCCACCACCAGCTCTACACCTTACACTACGCCATAGCCTACTCCTGGCCCGTACGCTGGCACTGACCCATGCGTCATCACGTAGCCTGACCCACCCACGTTGCCGTACCCTCACCTGTGCCCTAAGCCTTGCCGTTCCCTAACCCTAACCCTAGCCCGGTACGGAAACCCACCACCCGCCCTACACCTTACCCTACGCCGTAGCCTACTCCTGGCCCGTACGCTGGCACTGAGCCGTGCGTCAGCACGTAGCCTGACCCTCCCACGTTTCCGTACCCTCACCTGTGCCCTAAGCCTTGCCGTTCCCTAACCCTAACTCTAGCCCGGAACGGAAACCCACCACCAGCCCTACACCTTACCCTACGCCGTAGCCTACTCCTGGCCCGTACGCTGGCACTGACCCGTGTGACAGCACGTAGCCTGACCCTCCCACGTTTCTGTACCCTCACCTGTGCCCTAAGCCTTGCCGTTCCCTAACCCTAACCCTAGACCGGAATGAAACCCACCACCAGCACTACACCTTACCCTACGCCGTAGCCTACTCCTGGCCCGTACGCTGGCACTGACCAGTGTGTCAGCACGTAGCCTGACCCTCCCACGTTTCCGTACCCTCACCTGTGCCCTAAGCCTTGCCGTTCCCTAACCCTAACCCTAGCCCGGAACGGAAACCCACCACCAGCCCTACACCTTACCCCCAAGCCGTAGCCTACACCTGGCCCGTACGCTGGCACTGACCCGTGCGTTAGCACGTAGCCTGGCCCTCCCACGTTTCCGTACCCTCACCAGTGCCCTAAGCCTTGCCGTTCCCTAACCCTAACCCAAGCCCAAAACGGAAACCCATCACCAGCCCTACACCTAACCCTATGCCGTAGCCTACTCCAGGCCCGTACGCTGGAAATGACCCGTGTGTCAGCACGTAGCCTGACCCTCCCACGTTTCCGTACCCTCACCTGTGCCCTAAGCCTTGCCGTTCCCTAACCCTAACCCTAGCCCGGAACGGAAACCCACCACCAGCCCTACACCATACCCTACGCCGTAGCCTACTCCTGGCCCGTACACTGGCACTGACCCGTGCGTCAGCACGTAGCCTGACCCTCCCACGTTTCCGTAACCTCACCTGTGCCCTAAGCCTTGCCGTTCCCTAACACTAACCCTAGCCCGGTACGGAAACCCTCCACCAGCCCTACACCTTACCCTATGCCGTAGCCTACTCCTGGCCCGTACTCTGGCACTGACCCATGCATCAGCACGTAGCCTGAGGCTCCCAAGTTTCCATACCCTCACCTGTGCCCTAAGCCTTGCCGTTCCCTAACCCTAACCCTAGCCCGGAACGGAAAACTACCACCAGCCCTACACCTTACCCCCAAGCCGTAGCCTACTCCTGGCCCGTACGCTGGCACTGACCCGTGCGTCAGCACGTAGCCTGTCCCTCCCACGTTTCCGTACCCTCACCTGTGCCCTAAGCCTTGCCGTTCCCTAACCCTAACCCTAGCCCGGAGCGGAAACCCACCACCAGCCCTACAACTTAGCCCCAAGCCGTAGCGTATTCCTGGCCCGTACGCTGGCACTGACCCCTGCGTCAGCACGTATCCAGACCCTCCCACGTTTCCGTACCCTCACCTGTGCCCTAAGCCTTGCCGTTCCGTAACCCTAACCCTAGCCCGGAATGGAAACCCTCCACCAGCCCTACACCTTACCCTACGCCATAGCCTACTCCTGGCCAGTACGCTGGCACTGACCCCTGCGTGAGCATGTAGCCTGACCCTCCCACGTTTCTGTACCCTCACCTGTGCCCTTAGCCTTGCCGTTCCCTAAACCTAACCCTAGCCCGGAACGGAAAACCACCACCAGCCCTACCCGTTACCCACAAGCCGTAGCCTACTCCTGGCCCGTACGCTGGCACTGACAAGTGCGTCAGCACGTAGCCTGACCCTCCCACGTTTCCGTACCCTCACCTGTGCCCTAAGACTTGCCGTTCCCTAATCGTAACCCTAGCCCGGAACGGAAACCCACCACCAGCCCTACACCTTACCCTACGCCGTAGCCTACTCCTGGCCCGTACGCCGGCACTGACTCATATGTCAGCACGTAGCCTGACCCTCCCACGTTTCCGTACCCTCACCAGTGCCCTAAGCATTGCCGTTCCGTAACCCTAACCCTAGCCCGGAACAGAAACCCACCACCAGCCCTACACCTTACCCCCAAGCCGTAGCCTACTCCTGGCCCGTACGCTGGCACTGACCCGTACGTCAGGATGTAGCCCGACCCTCCCACGTTTCCGTACCCTCACCTGTGCCCTAAGCCTTGCCGTTCCCTAACCCTAACCCTAGCCCCGAACGGAAAACCACCACCAGCCCTACACCTTACCCTACGCCGTAGCCTACTCCTGGCCCGTACGCTGGCACTGAACCGTGCGTCAGCACGTAGCCTGACCCTCCCACGTTTCCGAACCCTCACCTGTGCCCTAAGCCTTGCCGTTCCCTAACCCTAACCCTAGCCCAAAACGGAAACCCACCACCAGCCCTACAACTTACCCCCAAGCCGTAGCCTACTCCGGGCTCGTACGCTGGCACTGACCCGTGCGTCAGCACGTAGCCTAACCCTCCCACATTTCTGTACCCTCACCTGTGCCCTAAGCCTTGCCGTTCCCTAACGCTAACCCTAGCCCGGAACGGAAACCCACGACCAGCCCTATACCTTACCCTACGCCGTAGCCTACTCCTGGCCCGTACGCTGGCACTGACACGTGCGTCAGCACGTAGCCTGACCCTCCCACGTTTCCGTACCCTCACCTGTGCCCTAAGCCTTGCCGTTCCCTAAACCTAACCCTAGCCCGGAACGGAAACCCACCACCAGCTCTACACCTTACACTACGGCATAGCCTACTCCTGGCCCGTACGCTGGCACTGACCCGTGCGTCATCACGTAGCCTAACCCACCCACGTTGCCGTACCCTCACCTGTGCCCTAAGCCTTGCCGTTCCCTAACCCTAACCCTAGCCCGGTACGGAAACCCACCACCCGCCCTACACCTTACCCTACGCCGTAGCCTACTCCTGGCCCGTACGCTGGCACTGAGCCGTGCGTCAGCACGTAGCCTGACCCTCCCACGTTTCCGTACCCTCACCTGTGCCCTAAGCCTTGCCGTTCCCTAACCCTAACTCTAGCCCGGAACGGAAACCCACCACCAGCCCTAAACCTTACCCTACGCCGTAGCCTACTCCTGGCCCGTACGCTGGCACTGACCCGTGTGACAGCACGTAGCCTGAACCTCCCACGTTTCTGTACCCTCACCTGTGCCCTAAGCCTTGCCGTTCCCTAACCCTAACCCTAGACCGGAATGGAAACCCACCACCAGCACTAAACCTAACCCTATGCCGTAGCCTACTCCTGGCCCGTACGCTGGAAATGACCAGTGTGTCAGCACGTAGCCTGACCCTCCCACGTTTCCGTACCCTCACCTGTGCCCTAAGCCTTGCCGTTCCCTAACCCTAACCCTAGCCCAGAACGGAAACCCACCACCAGCCCTACACCTTACCCCCAAGCCGTAGCCTACACCTGGCCCGTACGCTGGCACTGACCCGTGCGTTAGCACGTAGCCTGGCCCTCCCACGTTTCCGTACCCTCACCAGTGCCCTAAGCCTTGCCGTTCCCTAACCCTAACCCTAGCCCAGAACGGAAACCCATCACCAGCCCTACACCTAACCCTATGCCGTAGCCTACTCCTGGCCCATACGCTGGAAATGACCCGTGCGTCAGCACGTAGCCTGACCCTCCCACGTTTCCGTACCCTCACCTGTGCCCTAAGCCTTGCCGTTCCCTAACCCTAACCCTGGCCTGGAACGGAAACCCACCACAAGCCCTACACCATACCCTACGCCGTAGCCTACTCCTGGCCCGTACACTGGCACTGACCCATGCGTCAGCACGTAGCCTGACCCTCCCACGTTTCCGTAACCTCACCTGTGCCCTAAGCCTTGCCGTTCCCTAACACTAACCCTAGCCCGGTACGGAAACCCTCCACCAGCCCTACACCTTACCCTATGCCGTAGCCTACTCCTGGCCCGTACTCTGGCACTGACCCATGCATCAGCACGTAGCCTGAGCCTCCCAAGTTTCCGTACCCTCACCTGTGCCCTAAGCCTTGCCGTTCCCTAACCCTAACCCTAGCCCGGTACGGAAACCCACCACCAGCACTACACCTTACCCTACGCCGTAGCCTACTCCTGGCCCGTACGCTGGCACTGACCTGTGTGTCAGCACGTAGCCTGACCCTCCCACGTTTCCGTACCCTCACCTGTGCCCTAAGCCTTGCCGTTCCCTAACCCTAACCCTAGCCCGGAACGGAAACCCACCACCAGCACTACAACTTACCCCCAAGCCGTAGCCTACACCTGGCCCGTACGCTGGCACTGACCCGTGCGTTAGCACGTAGCCTGGCCCTCCCACGTTTCCGTATCCTCACCAGTGCCCTAAGCCTTGCCGTTCCCTAACCCTAACACTAGCCCAGAACGGAAACCCATCACCAGCCCTACACCTAACCCTACGCCGTAGCCTACTCCTGGCCCGTACGCTGGCACTGACCCGTGCGTCAGCACGTAGCCTGACCCTCCCACTTTTCCGTACCCTCACCTGTGCCTAAGACTTGCCGTTCCCTTACCCTAACCCTAGCCCGGAATGGAAACCCACCACGAGCCCTAAACCTTACCCTAGGCCGTAGCCTACTCCTGGCCCGTACGCTGGCACGGACACGTGAGTCAGCACATAGCCTGACCCTCCCAAGTTTCCGTACCCTCAACTGTGCCCTAAGCCTTGCCGTTCCCTAACCCTAACCCTAGCCCGGAACGGAAACCCACCACCAGCCCTACACCTTACCCTACGCCGTACCCTACTCCTGGCCCGTACGCTGGCACTGACCCCTCCGTCAGCACGTAGCCTGTCCCTCCCACGTTTCCGTACCCTCACCTGTGCCCTAAGCCTTGCCGTTCCCTAACACTAACCCTTGCCCGGAACGGAAACCCACCACCAGCCCTATACCTTACCCTACGCCGTAGCCTACTCCTGAACCTTACGCTGGCACTGACCCCTCCGTCAGCAGGTAGCCTGTCCCTCCCACGTTTCCGTACCCTCACCTGTGCCCTAAGCCTTGCCGTCCCCTAACACTAACCCTAGCCCAGAACGGAAACCCACCACAAGCCCTACACCTTACCCTACGCCGTAGCCTACTCCTGGCCCATACGCTGGCACTGACCCGTAGCCTGACCCTCCCACGTTTACGTACCCTCACCTGTGCCCTAAGCCTTGCCGTTCCCTAACCCGAACCCTAGCCCCGAACGGAAAACCACCACCAGCCCTACACCTTACCCTACGCCGTAGCCTACTCCTGGCCCGTACGCTGGCACTGAACCGTGCGTCAGCACGTAGCCTGACCCTCCCACGTTTCCTTACCCTCACCTGTGCCCTAAGCCTTGCCGTTCCCTAACCCTAACCCTAGCCCGGAACGGAAACCCACCACCAGCCCTACAACTTACCCCCAAGCCGTAGCCTACTCCGGGCTCGTACGCTGGCACTGACACGTGCGTCAGCACGTAGCCTGACCCTCCCACATTTCCGTACCCTCACCTGTTCCCTAAGCCTTGCCGTTCCCTAACCCTAACCCTAGCCCGGAACGGAAACCCACGACCAGCCCTATACCTTACCCTACGCCGTAGCCTACTCCTGGCCCGTACGCTGGCACTGACCTGTGCGTCAGCACGTAGCCTGACCCTCCCACGTTTCCGTACCCTCACCTGTGCCCTAAGCCTTGCCGTTCCCTAACCCTAACCCTAGCCCGGAACGGAAACCCACCACCAGCTCTACAGCTTACACTACGCCATAGCCTACTCCTGGCCCGTACGCTGGCACTGACCCGTGCGTCATCACGTAGCCTGACCCACCCACGTTGCCGTACCCTCACCTGTGCCCTAAGCCTTGCCGTTCCCTAACCCTAACCCTAGCCCGGTACGGAAACCCACCACCCGCCCTACACCTTACCCTACGCCGTAGCCTACTCCTGGCCCGTACGCTGGCACTGAGCCGTGCGTCAGCACGTAGCCTGACCCTCCCACGTTTCCGTACCCTCACCTGTGCCCTAAGCCTTGCCGTTCCCTAACCCTAACTCTAGCCCGGAACGGAAACCCACCACCAGCCCTACACCTTACCCTACGCCGTAGCCTACTCCTGGCCCGTACGCTGGCACTGACCCGTGTGACAGCACGTAGCCTGACCCTCCCACGTTTCTGTACCCTCACCTGTGCCCTAAGCCTTGCCGTTCCCTAACCCTAACCCTAGACCGGAATGAAACCCACCACCAGCACTACACCTTACCCTACGCCGTAGCCTACTCCTGGCCCGTACGCTGGCACTGACCAGTGTGTCAGCACGTAGCCTGACCCTCCCACGTTTCCGTACCCTCACCTGTGCCCTAAGCCTTGCCGTTCCCTAACCCTAACCCTAGCCCGGAACGGAAACCCACCACCAGCCCTACACCTTACCCCCAAGCCGTAGCCTACACCTGGCCCGTACGCTGGCACTGACCCGTGCGTTAGCACGTAGCCTGGCCCTCCCACGTTTCCGTACCCTCACCAGTGCCCTAAGCCTTGCCGTTCCCTAACCCTAACCCAAGCCCAAAACGGAAACCCATCACCAGCCCTACACCTAACCCTATGCCGTAGCCTACTCCTGGCCCGTACGCTGGAAATGACCCGTGTGTCAGCACGTAGCCTGACCCTCCCACGTTTCCGTACCCTCACCTGTGCCCTAAGCCTTGCCGTTCCCTAACCCTAACCCTAGCCCGGAACGGAAACCCACCACCAGCCCTACACCATACCCTACGCCGGAGCCTACTCCTGGCCCGTACACTGGCACTGACCCGTGCGTCAGCACGTAGCCTGACCCTCCCACGTTTCCGTAACCTCACCTGTGCCCTAAGCCTTGCCGTTCCCTAACACTAACCCTAGCCCGGTACGGAAACCCTCCACCAGCCCTACACCTTACCCTATGCCGTAGCCTACTCCTGGCCCGTACTCTGGCACTGACCCATGCATCACCACGTAGCCTGAGCCTCCCAAGTTTCCGTACCCTCACCTGTGCCCTAAGCCTTGCCGTTCCCTAACCCTAACCCTAGCCCGGAACGGAAACCCACCACCAGCCCTACACCTTACCCTACGCCGTAGCCTACTCCTGGCCCGTACGCGGGCACTGACCCGTGCGTCAGCACGTAGCCTGACCCTCACACGTTTCCGTACCTTCTCTTGTGCCCTAAGCCTTGCCGTTCCCTAACCCTAACCCTAACCCGGAACGGAAACCCACCACCAGCCCTACACCTTACCCTACGCCGTAGCCTATTCCTGGCCCGTACGCTGGCACTGACCCGTGCGTCAGCACGTAGCCTGACCCTCCCACGTTTCCGTACCCTCATCTGTGCCCTAAGCCTTGCCATTCCCTAAACCTAACCCTAGCCCGGAACGGAAACCCACCACCAGCCCTACAACTTACCCCCATGCCGTAGCCTAATCCTGCCTCGTACGCTGGCACTGACCCGTGCGTCAGCACGGAGCCTGACACTCCCACGTTTCCGTACCCTCACCTGTGCCCTAATCCTTGCCGTTCCCTAAGCCTAACCCTAGCCCGGAACGGAAACCCACCACCAGCCCTACAAATTACACCCAAGCCTTAGCCTACTCCTGGCCCGTATGCTGGCACTGACCCGTGCGTCAGCACGTAGCCTGACCCTCCCAAGTTTCCGTACCCTCACCTGTGCCCTAAGCTTTGCCGTTCCCTAAACCTAACCCTAGCCCGGAACGGAAACCTACCACCAGCCCTACACCTTACCCTACGCCGTAGCCTACTCCTGGCCCGTACGCTGGCACTGACCCGTGCGTCAGCACGTAGCCTGAACCTCCCACGTTTCTGAACCCTCACCTGTGCCCTAAGCCTTGCCGTTCCCAAACCCTAACCCTAGCCGGGAACGGAAACCCACCACCAGCCCTACACCTTATCCCCAAACCGTAGCCTACTCCTGGCCCGTACGCTGGCACTGACCCGTGCGTCAGCACGTAGCCTGACCCTCCCACGTTTCCGTACCCTCACCTGTGCCCTAAGCCTTGCCGTTCCCTAACCCTAACCCTAGCCCGGAACGAAAACCCACCACCAGCCCTACAACTTACCCCCAAGCCGTAGCCTACTCCTGGCCTGTACGCTGGCACTGACCCCTGCGTCAGCACGTAGCTGGAAGCTCCCACGTTTCCGTACCCTCACCTGAGCCCTAAGCCTTGCCGTTCCCTAACCCTAACCCTAGCCCGGAACGGAAACCCACCACCAGCCCTACACCTTACCCTACGCCGTAGCCTACTCCTGGCCCGTACGCGGGCACTGACCCGTGCGTCAGCACGTAGCCTGACCCTCACACGTTTCCGTACCTTCACTTGTGCCCTAAGCCTTGCCGTTCCCTAACCCTAACCCTAACCCGGAACGGAAAACCACCACCAGCCCTACACCTTACCCTACGCCGTAGCCTATTCCTGGCCCGTACGCTGGCACTGACCCGTGCGTCAGCACGTAGCCTGACCCTCCCACGTTTCCGTACCCTCATCTGTGCCCTAAGCCTTGCCATTCCCTAAACCTAACCCTAGCCCGGAACGGAAACCCACCACCAGCCCTACAACTTACCCCCATGCCGTAGCCTAATCCTGGCTCGTACGCTGGCACTGACCCGTGCGTCAGCACGGAGCCTGACACTCCCACGTTTCCGTACCCTCACCTGTGCCCTAATCCTTGCCGTTCCCTAAGCCTAACCCTAGCCCGGAACGGAAACCCACCACCAGCCCTACAAATTACACCCAAGCCTTAGCCTACTCCTGGCCCGTACGCTGGCACTGACCCGTGCGTCAGCACGTAGCCTGACCCTCCCAAGTTTCCGTACCCTCACCTGTGCCCTAAGCTTTGCCGTTCCCTAAACCTAACCCTAGCCCGGAACGGAAACCTACCACCAGCCCTACACCTTACCCTACGCCGTAGCCTACTCCTGGCCCGTACGCTGGCACTGACCCGTGCGTCAGCACGTAGCCTGAACCTCCCACGTTTCTGTACCCTCACCTGTGCCCTAAGCCTTGCCGTACCCAAACCCTAACCCTAGCCGGGAACGGAAACCCACCACCAGCCCTACAACTTATCCCCAAACCGTAGCCTACTCCTGGCCCGTACGCTGGCACTGACCCGTGCGTCAGCACGTAGCCTGACCCTCCCACGTTTCCGTACCCTCACCTGTGCCCTAAGCCTTGCCGTTCCCTTACCCTAACCCTAGCCCGGAACAGAAACCCACCACCAGCCCTACAACTTACCCCCTAGCTGTAGCGTACTCCTGGCCCGTACGCTGACACTGACCAGTGCATCAGCAAGTAGCCTGACCCTCCCACGTTTCCGTACCCTCACCTGTTCTCTAAGCCTTTCCGATCCCTAACCCTAACCCTAGCCTTGAACGGAAACCCACCACCAGCCCTACACCTTACACTACGGCGTAGCCTACTCCTGGCCCGTACGCTGGCACTGACCCGTGCGTCAGTACGTAGACTGACCCTCCCACGTTTCCGTACCCTCACCTGTGCCCTAAGCCTTGCCGTTCCCTTACCCTAACCCTAGCCCGGAACGGAAACCCACCACCAGCCCTAAACATTACCCTACGGCGTAGCCTACTCCTGGCCCGTACGCTGGCACTGACCGGTGCATCAGCACGTAGCCTGACCCTCCCACGTTTCCATACTCTCACCTGTGCCCTAAGCGTTGCCATTCCCTAACCCTAAACCTAGCCCGGAACGGAAACCCACCACCAGCCCTACACCTTACCCTACGCCGTAGCCTACTCCTGGCCTGTATGCTGGCATGACATGTGCGTCAGCACGTAGCCTGACACTCACACGTTTCCGTACCCTCACCTGTGCCCTAAGACTTGCCGTTCCCTAACCCTAACCCTAGCCCGGAACGGAAACCCACCACAAGCCCTACACCTTACCCTACGCCGTAGCCTACTCTTGGCCCGTACGCTGGCACTGACCCGTGCGTCAGCACGTAGCCTGACCCTCCCACGTTTCCGTACCCTCACCTGTGCCCTAAGCCTTGCCGTTCCCTAACCCTAACCCTAGCCCAGAACGGAAACCCACCACCAGCCCTACACCTTACCCTACGCCGTAGCCTACTCCTGGCCCGTACGCTGGCACTGACCCGTGCGTCAGCACGTAGCCTGACCCTCCCACGTTTTTGTACCCTCACCTGTGCCCTAAGCCTTGCCGTTCCCTAACGCTAACCCTAGCCCTGAACGGAAACCCACCACCATCCCTATATCTTACCGCCAAACCGTAGCCTACTCCTGGCCCGTACGCTGGCACTGACCCATGCGTCAGCGCGTAGCCTGACACTCCCTGGTTTCCGTACCCTCACCTTTGCCCTAAGCCTTGCCGTTCCCTAACCCTAACCCTAGCCCGGAATAGAAACCCACCACCAGCCCTACAACTTACCCCCAAGCTGTAGGCTACTCCTGGCCCGTACGCTGACACTTACCCGTGCATCAGCAAGTAGCCTGACCCTCCCACGTTTCCGTACCCTCACCTGTGCCCTAAGACTTGCCGTTCCCTAACCCTAACCCTAGGCCAGAACGGAAACCCACAACCAGCACTACACCTTACCCTACGCCGTAGCCTACTCCTGGCCCGTACGCGGGCACTGACCCGTGTGTCAGCACGTAGCCTGACCCTCCCACGTTTCCGTACCCTCACCTGTTCCCTAAGACTTGCCGTTCCCTAACCCTAACCCTAGCCCGGAACAGAAACCCACCACCAGCCCTACATCTTACCCCCTAGCTGTAGCGTACTCCTGGCCCATACGCTAACACTGACACGTGCATCAGCAAGTAGCCTGACCCTCCCACGTTTCCGTACCCTCACCTGTGCCCTAAGCCTTGCCGATCCCTAACCCTAACCCTAGCCTGGAACGGAAACCCACCACCAGCCCTAGACCTTACACTACGGCGTAGCCTACTCCTGGCCCGTACGCTGGCACTGACCCGTGCGTCAGTACGTAGCCTGACCCTCCCACGTTTCTGTACCCTCACCTGTGCCCTAAGCCTTGCCGTTCCCTAACCCTAATCCTAGCCTGGAACGGAAACCCACCACCAGCCCTACACCTTACCCTACGCCGTAGCCTACTCCTGGTCTGTACGCTGGCACTGACCCGTGCGTCAGCACGTAGCCTGACTCTCCCACGTTTCCGTACCGTCACCTGTGCCCTAAGCCTTGCCGTTCCCTAACCCTAACCCTAGCCCGGAAGGGAAACCCACAACCAGCACTACACCTTACCCTAAGCCGTAGCCTACTCCTGGCACGTACGCGGGCACTGACCCGTGTGTCAGCACGTAGCCTGACCCTCCCACGTTTCCGTACCCTCACCTGTGCCCTAAGACTTGCCATTCCCTAACGCTAAACCTAACCCGGAACGGAAACCCATCACCAGCCCTACACCTTACCTACGCCGTAGCCTACTCCTGGCCCGTACGCTGGCAATGACCCGTGCGTCAGCACGTAGCCTGACCCTCCCACGTTTCCGTACCCTCACCTGTGCCCTAAGCCTTGCCGTTCCCTAACCCTAACCCTAGCCCGGAACGGAAACCCACCACCAGCCCTATACCTTACCCTACACCGTAGCCTACTCCTGACCCGTACGCTGGCACTGACCCCTCCGTCAGCACGTAGCCTGTCCCTCCCACGTTTCCGTACCCTCACCTGTGCCCTAAGCCTTGCCGTCCCCTAACACTAACCCTAGCCCAGAACGGAAACCCACCACAAGCCCTACACCTTACCCTATGCCGTAGCCTACTCCTGGCCCGTACGCTGGCACTGACCCGTGCGTCAGCACGTAGCCTGACCCTCCCACGTTTCCGTACCCTCACCTGTGCCCTAAGCCTTGCCGTTCCCTAACCCTAACCCTAGCCCCGAACGGAAAACCACCACCAGCCCTACACCTTACCCTACGCCGTAGCCTACTCCTGGCCCGTACGCTGGCACTGACCCGTGCGTCAGCACGTAGCCTGACCCTCCCACGTTTCCGTACCCTCACCTGTGCCCTAAGCCTTGCCGTTCCCTAACCCTAACCCTAGCCCGGAACGGAAACCCACCACCAGCCCTACAAATTACCCCCAAGCCGTAGCCTACTCCGTGCTCGTACGCTGGCACTGACCCGTGCGTCAGCACGTAGCCTGACCCTCCCACGTTTCCGTACCCTCACCTGTGCCCTAAGCCTTGCCGTTCCCTAACCCTAACCCTAACCCGGAACGGAAACCCACGACCAGCCCTATACCTTACCCTACGCTGTAGCCTACTCCTGGCCCGTACGTTGGCACTGAGCCGTGCGTCAGCACGTAGCCTGACCCTCCCACGTTTCCATACCCTCACCTGTGCCCTAAGCCTTGCCGTTCCCTAACCCTAACTCTAGCCCGGAACGGAAACCCACCACCAGCCCTACACCTTACCCTACGCCGTAGCCTACTCCTGGCCCGTACGCTGGCACTGACCCGTGTGACAGCACGTAGCCAGACCCTCCCACGTTTCTGTACCCTCACCTGTGCCCTAAGCCTTGCCGTTCCCTAACCCTAACCCTAGCCCAGAACGGAAACCCACCACCAGCACTACACCTTACCCTACGCCGTAGTCTACTCCTGGCCCGTACGCTGGCACTGACCAGTGTGTCAGCACGTAGCCTGACCCTCCCACGTTTCCGTACCCTCACCTGTGCCCTAAGCCTTGCCGTTCCCTAACCCTAACCCTAGCCCAGAACGGAAACCCACCACCAGCCCTACACCTTACCCCCAAGCCGTAGCCTACACCTGGCCCGTACGCTGGCACTGACCCGTGCGTTAGCACGTAGCCTGGCCCTCCCACGTTTCCGTACCCTCACCAGTGCCCTAAGCCTTGCCGTTCCCTAACCCTAACCCTAGCCCAGAACGGAAACCCATCACCAGCCCTACACCTAACCCTATGCCGTAGCCTACTCCTGGCCCGTACGCTGGAAATGACCCGTGCGTCAGCACGTAGCCTGACCCTCCCACGTTTCCGTACCCTCACCTGTGCCCTAAGCCTTGCCGTTCCCTAACACTAACCCTGGCCTGGAACGGAAACCCACCACAAGCCCTACACCATACCCTACGCCGTAGCCTACTCCTGGCCCGTACACTGGCACTGACCCGTGCGTCAGCACGTAGCCTGACCCTCCCACGTTTCCGTAACCTCACCTGTGCCCTAAGCCTTGCCGTTCCCTAACACTAACCCTAGCCCGGTACGGAAACCCTCCACCAGCCCTACACCTTACCCTATGCCGTAGCCTACTCCTGGCCCGTACTCTGGCACTGACCCATGCATCAGCACGTAGCCTGAGCCTCCCAAGTTTCCGTACCCTCACCTGTGCCCTAAGCCTTGCCGTTCCCTAACCCTAACCCTAGCCCGGTACGGAAACCCACCACCAGCACTACACCTTACCCTACGCCGTAGCCTACTCCTGGCCCGTACGCTGGCACTGACCTGTGTGTCAGCACGTAGCCTGACCCTCCCACGTTTCCGTACCCTCACCTGTGCCCTAAGCCTTGCCGTTCCCTAACCCTAACCCTAGCCCGGAACGGAAACCCACCACCAGCACTACAACTTACCCCCAAGCCGTAGCCTACACCTGGCCCGTACGCTGGCACTGACCCGTGCGTTAGCACGTAGCCTGGCCCTCCCACGTTTCCGTATCCTCACCAGTGCCCTAAGCCTTGCCGTTCCCTAACCCTAACACTAGCCCAGAACGGAAACCCATCACCAGCCCTACACCTAACCCTACGCCGTAGCCTACTCCTGGCCCGTACGCTGGCACTGACCCGTGCGTCAGCACGTAGCCTGACCCTCCCACTTTTCCGTACCCTCACCTGTGCCTAAGACTTGCCGTTCCCTTACCCTAACCCTAGCCCGGAATGGAAACCCACCACGAGCCCTAAACCTTACCCTAGGCCGTAGCCTACTCCTGGCCCGTACGCTGGCACGGACACGTGAGTCAGCACATAGCCTGACCCTCCCAAGTTTCCGTACCCTCAACTGTGCCCTAAGCCTTGCCGTTCCCTAACCCTAACCCTAGCCCGGAACGGAAACCCACCACCAGCCCTACACCTTACCCTACGCCGTACCCTACTCCTGGCCCGTACGCTGGCACTGACCCCTCCGTCAGCACGTAGCCTGTCCCTCCCACGTTTCCGTACCCTCACCTGTGCCCTAAGCCTTGCCGTTCCCTAACACTAACCCTTGCCCGGAACGGAAACCCACCACCAGCCCTATACCTTACCCTACGCCGTAGCCTACTCCTGAACCTTACGCTGGCACTGACCCCTCCGTCAGCAGGTAGCCTGTCCCTCCCACGTTTCCGTACCCTCACCTGTGCCCTAAGCCTTGCCGTCCCCTAACACTAACCCTAGCCCAGAACGGAAACCCACCACAAGCCCTACACCTTACCCTACGCCGTAGCCTACTCCTGGCCCATACGCTGGCACTGACCCGTAGCCTGACCCTCCCACGTTTATGTACCCTCACCTGTGCCCTAAGCCTTGCCGTTCCCTAACCCGAACCCTAGCCCCGAACGGAAAACCACCACCAGCCCTACACCTTACCCTACGCCGTAGCCTACTCCTGGCCCGTACGCTGGCACTGAACCGTGCGTCAGCACGTAGCCTGACCCTCCCACGTTTCCGTACCCTCACCTGTGCCCTAAGCCTTGCCGTTCCCTAACCCTAACCCTAGCCCGGAACGGAAACCCACCACCAGCCCTACAACTTACCCCCAAGCCGTAGCCTACTCCGGGCTCGTACGCTGGCACTGACACGTGCGTCAGCACGTAGCCTGACCCTCCCACATTTCCGTACCCTCACCTGTGCCCTAAGCCTTGCCGTTCCCTAACCCTAACCCTAGCCCGGAACGGAAACCCACGACCAGCCCTATACCTTACCCTACGCCGTAGCCTACTCCTGGCCCGTACGCTGGCACTGACCTGTGCGTCAGCACGTAGCCTGACCCTCCCACGTTTCCGTACCCTCACCTGTGCCCTAAGCCTTGCCGTTCCCTAACCCTAACCCTAGCCCGGAACGGAAACCCACCACCAGCTCTACACCTTACACTACGCCATAGCCTACTCCTGGCCCGTACGCTGGCACTGACCCGTGCATCATCACGTAGCCTGACCCACCCACGTTGCCGTACCCTCACCTGTGCCCTAAGCCTTGCCGTTCCCTAACCCTAACCCTAGCCCGGTACGGAAACCCACCACCCGCCCTACACCTTACCCTACGCCGTAGCCTACTCCTGGCCCGTACGCTGGCACTGAGCCGTTCGTCAGCACGTAGCCTGACCCTCCCACGTTTCCGTACCCTCACCTGTGCCCTAAGCCTTGCCGTTCCCTAACCCTAACTCTAGCCCGGAACGGAAACCCACCACCAGCCCTACACCTTACCCTACGCCGTAGCCTACTCCTGGCCCGTACGCTGGCACTGACCCGTGTGACAGCACGTAGCCTGACCCTCCCACGTTTCTGTACCCTCACCTGTGCCCTAAGCCTTGCCGTTCCCTAACCCTAACCCTAGACCGGAATGAAACCCACCACCAGCACTACACCTTACCCTACGCCGTAGCCTACTCCTGGCCCGTACGCTGGCACTGACCAGTGTGTCAGCACGTAGCCTGACCCTCCCACGTTTCCGTACCCTCACCTGTGCCCTAAGCCTTGCCGTTCCCTAACCCTAACCCTAGCCCGGAACGGAAACCCACCACCAGCCCTACACCTTACCCCCAAGCCGTAGCCTACACCTGGCCCGTACGCTGGCACTGACCCGTGCGTTAGCACGTAGCCTGGCCCTCCCACGTTTCCGTACCCTCACCAGTGCCCTAAGCCTTGCCGTTCCCTAACCCTAACCCAAGCCCAAAACGGAAACCCATCACCAGCCCTACACCTAACCCTATGCCGTAGCCTACTCCTGGCCCGTACGCTGGAAATGACCCGTGTGTCAGCACGTAGCCTGACCCTCCCACGTTTCCGTACCCTCACCTGTGCCCTAAGCCTTGCCGTTCCTTAACCCTAACCCTAGCCCGGAACGGAAACCCACCACCAGCCCTACACCATACCCTACGCCGTAGCCTACTCCTGGCCCGTACACTGGCACTGACCCGTGCGTCAGCATGTAGCCTGACCCTCCCACGTTTCCGTAACCTCACCTGTGCCCTAAGCCTTGCCGTTCCCTAACACTAACCCTAGCCCGGTACGGAAACCCTCCACCAGCCCTACACCTTACCCTATGCCGTAGCCTACTCCTGGCCCGTACTCTGGCACTGACCCATGCATCAGCACGTAGCCTGAGGCTCCCAAGTTTCCATACCCTCACCTGTGCCCTAAGCCTTGCCGTTCCCTAACCCTAACCCTAGCCCGGAACGGAAAACTACCACCAGCCCTACACCTTACCCCCAAGCCGTAGCCTACTCCTGGCCCGTACGCTGGCACTGACCCGTGCGTCAGCACGTAGCCTGTCCCTCCCACGTTTCCGTACCCTCACCTGTGCCCTAAGCCTTGCCGTTCCCTAACCCTAACCCTAGCCCGGAGCGGAAACCCACCACCAGCCCTACAACTTAGCCCCAAGCCGTAGCGTATTCCTGGCCCGTACGCTGGCACTGACCCCTGCGTCAGCACGTATCCAGACCCTCCCACGTTTCCGTACCCTCACCTGTGCCCTAAGCCTTGCCGTTCCGTAACCCTAACCCTAGCCCGGAATGGAAACCCTCCACCAGCCCTACACCTTACCCTACGCCATAGCCTACTCCTGGCCAGTACGCTGGCACTGACCCCTGCGTGAGCATGTAGCCTGACCCTCCCACGTTTCTGTACCCTCACCTGTGCCCTTAGCCTTGCCGTTCCCTAAACCTAACCCTAGCCCGGAACGGAAAACCACCACCAGCCCTACCCGTTACCCACAAGCCGTAGCCTACTCCTGGCCCGTACGCTGGCACTGACAAGTGCGTCAGCAAGTAGCCTGACCCTCCCACGTTTCCGTACCCTCACCTGTGCCCTAAGCCTTGCCGTTCCCTAATCGTAACCCTAGCCGGGAACGGAAACCCACCACCAGCCCTACACCTTACCCTACGCCGTAGCCTACTCCTGGCCCGTACGCCGGCACTGACACATATGTCAGCACGTAGCCTGACCCTCCCACGTTTCCGTACCCTCACCAGTGCCCTAAGCATTGCCGTTCCGTAACCCTAACCCTAGCCCGGAACAGAAACCCACCACCAGCCCTACACCTTACCCCCAAGCCGTAGCCTACTCCTGGCCCGTACGCTGGCACTGACCCGTACGTCAGGATGTAGCCCGACCCTCCCACGTTTCCGTACCCTCACCTGTGCCCTAAGCCTTGCCGTTCCCTAACCCTAACCCTAGCCCCGAACGGAAAACCACCACCAGCCCTACACCTTACCCTACGCCGTAGCCTACTCCTGGCCCGTACGCTGGCACTGAACCGTGCGTCAGCACGTAGCCTGACCCTCCCACGTTTCCGAACCCTCACCTGTGCCCTAAGCCTTGCCGTTCCCTAACCCTAACCCTAGCCCAAAACGGAAACCCACCACCAGCCCTACAACTTACCCCCAAGCCGTAGCCTACTCCGGGCTCGTACGCTGGCAATGACCCGTGCGTCAGCACGTAGCCTAACCCTCCCACATTTCCGTACCCTCACCTGTGCCCTAAGCCTTGCCGTTCCCTAACGCTAACCCTAGCCCGGAACGGAAACCCACGACCAGCCCTATACCTTACCCTACGCCGTAGCCTACTCCTGGCCCGTACGCTGGCACTGACCCGTGCGTCAGCACGTAGCCTGACCCTCCCACGTTTCCGTACCCTCACCTGTGCCCTAAGCCTTGCCGTTCCCTAACCCTAACCCTAGCCCGGAACGGAAACCCACCACCAGCTCTACACCTTACACTACGGCATAGCCTACTCCTGGCCCGTACGCTGGCACTGACCCGTGCGTCATCACGTAGCCTAACCCACCCACGTTGCCGTACCCTCACCTGTGCCCTAAGCCTTGCCGTTCCCTAACCCTAACCCTAGCCCGGTACGGAAACCCACCACCCGCCCTACACCTTACCCTACGCCGTAGCCTACTCCTGGCCCGTACGCTGGCACTGAGCCGTGCGTCAGCACGTAGCCTGACCCTCCCACGTTTCCGTACCCTCACCTGTGCCCTAAGCCTTGCCGTTCCCTAACCCTAACTCTAGCCCGGAACGGAAACCCACCACCAGCCCTAAACCTTACCCTACGCCGTAGCCTACTCCTGGCCCGTACGCTGGCACTGACCCGTGTGACAGCACGTAGCCTGAACCTCCCACGTTTCTGTACCCTCACCTGTGCCCTAAGCCTTGCCGTTCCCTAACCCTAACCCTAGACCGGAATGGAAACCCACCACCAGCACTAAACCTAACCCTATGCCATAGCCTACTCCTGGCCCGTACGCTGGAAATGACCAGTGTGTCAGCACGTAGCCTGACCCTCCCACGTTTCCGTACCCTCACCTGTGCCCTAAGCCTTGCCGTTCCCTAACCCTAACCCTAGCCCAGAACGGAAACCCACCACCAGCCGTACACCTTACCCCCAAGCCGTAGCCTACACCTGGCCCGTACGCTGGCACTGACCCGTGCGTTAGCACGTAGCCTGGCCCTCCCACGTTTCCGTACCCTCACCAGTGCCCTAAGCCTTGCCGTTCCCTAACCCTAACCCTAGCCCAGAACGGAAACCCATCACCAGCCCTACACCTAACCCTATGCCGTAGCCTACTCCTGGCCCATACGCTGGAAATGACCCGTGCGTCAGCACGTAGCCTGACCCTCCCACGTTTCCGTACCCTCACCTGTGCCCTAAGCCTTGCCGTTCCCTAACCCTAACCCTGGCCTGGAACGGAAACCCACCACAAGCCCTACACCATACCCTACGCCGTAGCCTACTCCTGGCCCGTACACTGGCGCTGACCCATGCGTCAGCACGTAGCCTGACCCTCCCACGTTTCCGTAACCTCACCTGTGCCCTAAGCCTTGCCGTTCCCTAACACTAACCCTAGCCCGGTACGGAAACCCTCCACCAGCCCTACACCTTACCCTATGCCGTAGCCTACTCCTGGCCCGTACTCTGGCACTGACCCATGCATCAGCACGTAGCCTGAGCCTCCCAAGTTTCCGTACCCTCACCTGTGCCCTAAGCCTTGCCGTTCCCTAACCCTAACCCTAGCCCGGTACGGAAACCCACCACCAGCACTACACCTTACCCTACGCCGTAGCCTACTCCTGGCCCGTACGCTGGCACTGACCTGTGTGTCAGCACGTAGCCTGACCCTCCCACGTTTCCGTACCCTCACCTGTGCCCTAAGCCTTGCCGTTCCCTAACCCTAACCCTAGCCCGGAACGGAAACCCACCACCAGCACTACAACTTACCCCCAAGCCGTAGCCTACACCTGGCCCGTACGCTGGCACTGACCCGTGCGTTAGCACGTAGCCTGGCCCTCCCACGTTTCCGTATCCTCACCAGTGCCCTAAGCCTTGCCGTTCCCTAACCCTAACACTAGCCCAGAACGGAAACCCATCACCAGCCCTACACCTAACCCTACGCCGTAGCCTACTCCTGGCCCGTACGCTGGCACTGACCCGTGCGTCAGCACGTAGCCTGACCCTCCCACTTTTCCGTACCCTCACCTGTGCCTAAGACTTGCCGTTCCCTTACCCTAACCCTAGCCCGGAATGGAAACCCACCACGAGCCCTAAACCTTACCCTAGGCCGTAGCCTACTCCTGGCCCGTACGCTGGCACGGACACGTGAGTCAGCACATAGCCTGACCCTCCCAAGTTTCCGTACCCTCAACTGTGCCCTAAGCCTTGCCGTTCCCTAACCCTAACCCTAGCCCGGAACGGAAACCCACCACCAGCCCTACACCTTACCCTACGCCGTACCCTACTCCTGGCCCGTACGCTGGCACTGACCCCTCCGTCAGCACGTAGCCTGTCCCTCCCACGTTTCCGTACCCTCACCTGTGCCCTAAGCCTTGCCGTTCCCTAACACTAACCCTTGCCCGGAACGGAAACCCACCACCAGCCCTATACCTTACCCTACGCCGTAGCCTACTCCTGAACCTTACGCTGGCACTGACCCCTCCGTCAGCAGGTAGCCTGTCCCTCCCACGTTTCCGTACCCTCACCTGTGCCCTAAGCCTTGCCGTCCCCTAACACTAACCCTAGCCCAGAACGGAAACCCACCACAAGCCCTACACCTTACCCTACGCCGTAGCCTACTCCTGGCCCATACGCTGGCACTGACCCGTAGCCTGACCCTCCCACGTTTACGTACCCTCACCTGTGCCCTAAGCCTTGCCGTTCCCTAACCCGAACCCTAGCCCCGAACGGAAAACCACCACCAGCCCTACACCTTACCCTACGCCGTAGCCTACTCCTGGCCCGTACGCTGGCACTGAACCGTGCGTCAGCACGTAGCCTGACCCTCCCACGTTTCCGTACCCTCACCTGTGCCCTAAGCCTTGCCGTTCCCTAACCCTAACCCTAGCCCGGAACGGAAACCCACCACCAGCCCTACAACTTACCCCCAAGCCGTAGCCTACTCCGGGCTCGTACGCTGGCACTGACACGTGCGTCAGCACGTAGCCTGACCCTCCCACATTTCCGTACCCTCACCTGTGCCCTAAGCCTTGCCGTTCCCTAACCCTAACCCTAGCCCGGAACGGAAACCCACGACCAGCCCTATACCTTACCCTACGCCGTAGCCTACTCCTGGCCCGTACGCTGGCACTGACCTGTGCGTCAGCACGTAGCCTGACCCTCCCACGTTTCCGTACCCTCACCTGTGCCCTAAGCCTTGCCGTTCCCTAACCCTAACCCTAGCCCGGAACGGAAACCCACCACCAGCTCTACACCTTACACTACGCCATAGCCTACTCCTGGCCCGTACGCTGGCACTGACCCATGCGTCATCACGTAGCCTGACCCACCCACGTTGCCGTACCCTCACCTGTGCCCTAAGCCTTGCCGTTCCCTAACCCTAACCCTAGCCCGGTACGGAAACCCACCACCCGCCCTACACCTTACCCTACGCCGTAGCCTACTCCTGGCCCGTACGCTGGCACTGAGCCGTGCGTCAGCACGTAGCCTGACCCTCCCAAGTTTCCGTACCCTCACCTGTGCCCTAAGCCTTGCCGTTCCCTAACCCTAACTCTAGCCCGGAACGGAAACCCACCACCAGCCCTACACCTTACCCTACGCCGTAGCCTACTCCTGGCCCGTACGCTGGCACTGACCCGTGTGACAGCACGTAGCCTGACCCTCCCACGTTTCTGTACCCTCACCTGTGCCCTAAGCCTTGCCGTTCCCTAACCCTAACCCTAGACCGGAATGAAACCCACCACCAGCACTACACCTTACCCTACGCCGTAGCCTACTCCTGGCCCGTACGCTGGCACTGACCAGTGTGTCAGCACGTAGCCTGACCCTCCCACGTTTCCGTACCCTCACCTGTGCCCTAAGCCTTGCCGTTCCCTAACCCTAACCCTAGCCCGGAACGGAAACCCACCACCAGCCCTACACCTTACCCCCAAGCCGTAGCCTACACCTGGCCCGTACGCTGGCACTGACCCGTGCGTTAGCACGTAGCCTGGCCCTCCCACGTTTCCGTACCCTCACCAGTGCCCTAAGCCTTGCCGTTCCCTAACCCTAACCCAAGCCCAAAACGGAAACCCATCACCAGCCCTACACCTAACCCTATGCCGTAGCCTACTCCAGGCCCGTACGCTGGAAATGACCCGTGTGTCAGCACGTAGCCTGACCCTCCCACGTTTCCGTACCCTCACCTGTGCCCTAAGCCTTGCCGTTCCCTAACCCTAACCCTAGCCCGGAACGGAAACCCACCACCAGCCCTACACCATACCCTACGCCGTAGCCTACTCCTGGCCCGTACACTGGCACTGACCCGTGCGTCAGCACGTAGCCTGACCCTCCCACGTTTCCGTAACCTCACCTGTGCCCTAAGCCTTGCCGTTCCCTAACACTAACCCTAGCCCGGTACGGAAACCCTCCACCAGCCCTACACCTTACCCTATGCCGTAGCCTACTCCTGGCCCGTACTCTGGCACTGACCCATGCATCAGCACGTAGCCTGAGGCTCCCAAGTTTCCATACCCTCACCTGTGCCCTAAGCCTTGCCGTTCCCTAACCCTAACCCTAGCCCGGAACGGAAAACTACCACCAGCCCTACACCTTACCCCCAAGCCGTAGCCTACTCCTGGCCCGTACGCTGGCACTGACCCGTGCGTCAGCACGTAGCCTGTCCCTCCCACGTTTCCGTACCCTCACCTGTGCCCTAAGCCTTGCCGTTCCCTAACCCTAACCCTAGCCCGGAGCGGAAACCCACCACCAGCCCTACAACTTAGCCCCAAGCCGTAGCGTATTCCTGGCCCGTACGCTGGCACTGACCCCTGCGTCAGCACGTATCCAGACCCTCCCACGTTTCCGTACCCTCACCTGTGCCCTAAGCCTTGCCGTTCCGTAACCCTAACCCTAGCCCGGAATGGAAACCCTCCACCAGCCCTACACCTTACCCTACGCCATAGCCTACTCCTGGCCAGTACGCTGGCACTGACCCCTGCGTGAGCATGTAGCCTGACCCTCCCACGTTTCTGTACCCTCACCTGTGCCCTTAGCCTTGCCGTTCCCTAAACCTAACCCTAGCCCGGAACGGAAAACCACCACCAGCCCTACCCGTTACCCACAAGCCGTAGCCTACTCCTGGCCCGTACGCTGGCACTGACAAGTGCGTCAGCACGTAGCCTGACCCTCCCACGTTTCCGTACCCTCACCTGTGCCCTAAGACTTGCCGTTCCCTAATCGTAACCCTAGCCCGGAACGGAAACCCACCACCAGCCCTACACCTTACCCTACGCCGTAGCCTACTCCTGGCCCGTACGCCGGCACTGACTCATATGTCAGCACGTAGCCTGACCCTCCCACGTTTCCGTACCCTCACCAGTGCCCTAAGCATTGCCGTTCCGTAACCCTAACCCTAGCCCGGAACAGAAACCCACCACCAGCCCTACACCTTACCCCCAAGCCGTAGCCTACTCCTGGCCCGTACGCTGGCACTGACCCGTACGTCAGGATGTAGCCCGACCCTCCCACGTTTCCGTACCCTCACCTGTGCCCTAAGCCTTGCCGTTCCCTAACCCTAACCCTAGCCCCGAACGGAAAACCACCACCAGCCCTACACCTTACCCTACGCCGTAGCCTACTCCTGGCCCGTACGCTGGCACTGAACCGTGCGTCAGCACGTAGCCTGACCCTCCCACGTTTCCGAACCCTAACCTGTGCCCTAAGCCTTGCCGTTCCCTAACCCTAACCCTAGCCCAAAACGGAAACCCACCACCAGCCCTACAACTTACCCCCAAGCCTTAGCCTACTCCGGGCTCGTACGCTGGCACTGACCCGTGCGTCAGCACGTAGCCTAACCCTCCCACATTTCTGTACCCTCACCTGTGCCCTAAGCCTTGCCGTTCCCTAACGCTAACCCTAGCCCGGAACGGAAACCCACGACCAGCCCTATACCTTACCCTACGCCGTAGCCTACTCCTGGCCCGTACGCTGGCACTGACACGTGCGTCAGCACGTAGCCTGACCCTCCCACGTTTCCGTACCCTCACCTGTGCCCTAAGCCTTGCCGTTCCCTAACCCTAACCCTAGCCCGGAACGGAAACCCACCACCAGCTCTACACCTTACACTACGGCATAGCCTACTCCTGGCCCGTACGCTGGCACTGACCCGTGCGTCATCACGTAGCCTAACCCACCCACGTTGCCGTACCCTCACCTGTGCCCTAAGCCTTGCCGTTCCCTAACCCTAACCCTAGCCCGGTACGGAAACCCACCACCCGCCCTACACCTTACCCTACGCCGTAGCCTACTCCTGGCCCGTACGCTGGCACTGAGCCGTGCGTCAGCACGTAGCCTGACCCTCCCACGTTTCCGTACCCTCACCTGTGCCCTAAGCCTTGCCGTTCCCTAACCCTAACTCTAGCCCGGAACGGAAACCCACCACCAGCCCTAAACCTTACCCTACGCCGTAGCCTACTCCTGGCCCGTACGCTGGCACTGACCCGTGTGACAGCACGTAGCCTGAACCTCCCACGTTTCTGTACCCTCACCTGTGCCCTAAGCCTTGCCGTTCCCTAACCCTAACCCTAGACCGGAATGGAAACCCACCACCAGCACTAAACCTAACCCTATGCCGTAGCCTACTCCTGGCCCGTACGCTGGAAATGACCAGTGTGTCAGCACGTAGCCTGACCCTCCCACGTTTCCGTACCCTCACCTGTGCCCTAAGCCTTGCCGTTCCCTAACCCTAACCCTAGCCCAGAACGGAAACCCACCACCAGCCTTACACCTTACCCCCAAGCCGTAGCCTACACCTGGCCCGTACGCTGGCACTGACCCGTGCGTTAGCACGTAGCCTGGCCCTCCCACGTTTCCGTACCCTCACCAGTGCCCTAAGCCTTGCCGTTCCCTAACCCTAACCCTAGCCCAGAACGGAAACCCATCACCAGCCCTACACCTAACCCTATGCCGTAGCCTACTCCTGGCCCATACGCTGGAAATGACCCGTGCGTCAGCACGTAGCCTGACCCTCCCACGTTTCCGTACCCTCACCTGTGCCCTAAGCCTTGCCGTTCCCTAACCCTAACCCTGGCCTGGAACGGAAACCCACCACAAGCCCTACACCATACCCTACGCCGTAGCCTACTCCTGGCCCGTACACTGGCACTGACCCATGCGTCAGCACGTAGCCTGACCCTCCCACGTTTCCGTAACCTCACCTGTGCCCTAAGCCTTGCCGTTCCCTAACACTAACCCTAGCCCGGTACGGAAACCCTCCACCAGCCCTACACCTTACCCTATGCCGTAGCCTACTCCTGGCCCGTACTCTGGCACTGACCCATGCATCAGCACGTAGCCTGAGCCTCCCAAGTTTCCGTACCCTCACCTGTGCCCTAAGCCTTGCCGTTCCCTAACCCTAACCCTAGCCCGGTACGGAAACCCACCACCAGCACTACACCTTACCCTACGCCGTAGCCTACTCCTGGCCCGTACGCTGGCACTGACCTGTGTGTCAGCACGTAGCCTGACCCTCCCACGTTTCCGTACCCTCACCTGTGCCCTAAGCCTTGCCGTTCCCTAACCCTAACCCTAGCCCGGAACGGAAACCCACCACCAGCACTACAACTTACCCCCAAGCCGTAGCCTACACCTGGCCCGTACGCTGGCACTGACCCGTGCGTTAGCACGTAGCCTGGCCCTCCCACGTTTCCGTATCCTCACCAGTGCCCTAAGCCTTGCCGTTCCCTAACCCTAACACTAGCCCAGAACGGAAACCCATCACCAGCCCTACACCTAACCCTACGCCGTAGCCTACTCCTGGCCCGTACGCTGGCACTGACCCGTGCGTCAGCACGTAGCCTGACCCTCCCACTTTTCCGTACCCTCACCTGTGCCTAAGACTTGCCGTTCCCTTACCCTAACCCTAGCCCGGAATGGAAACCCACCACGAGCCCTAAACCTTACCCTAGGCCGTAGCCTACTCCTGGCCCGTACGCTGGCACGGACACGTGAGTCAGCACATAGCCTGACCCTCCCAAGTTTCCGTACCCTCAACTGTGCCCTAAGCCTTGCCGTTCCCTAACCCTAACCCTAGCCCGGAACGGAAACCCACCACCAGCCCTACACCTTACCCTACGCCGTACCCTACTCCTGGCCCGTACGCTGGCACTGACCCCTCCGTCAGCACGTAGCCTGTCCCTCCCACGTTTCCGTACCCTCACCTGTGCCCTAAGCCTTGCCGTTCCCTAACACTAACCCTTGCCCGGAACGGAAACCCACCACCAGCCCTATACCTTACCCTACGCCGTAGCCTACTCCTGAACCTTACGCTGGCACTGACCCCTCCGTCAGCAGGTAGCCTGTCCCTCCCACGTTTCCGTACCCTCACCTGTGCCCTAAGCCTTGCCGTCCCCTAACACTAACCCTAGCCCAGAACGGAAACCCACCACAAGCCCTACACCTTACCCTACGCCGTAGCCTACTCCTGGCCCATACGCTGGCACTGACCCGTAGCCTGACCCTCCCACGTTTACGTACCCTCACCTGTGCCCTAAGCCTTGCCGTTCCCTAACCCGAACCCTAGCCCCGAACGGAAAACCACCACCAGCCCTACACCTTACCCTACGCCGTAGCCTACTCCTGGCCCGTACGCTGGCACTGAACCGTGCGTCAGCACGTAGCCTGACCCTCCCACGTTTCCTTACCCTCACCTGTGCCCTAAGCCTTGCCGTTCCCTAACCCTAACCCTAGCCCGGAACGGAAACCCACCACCAGCCCTACAACTTACCCCCAAGCCGTAGCCTACTCCGGGCTCGTACGCTGGCACTGACACGTGCGTCAGCACGTAGCCTGACCCTCCCACATTTCCGTACCCTCACCTGTGCCCTAAGCCTTGCCGTTCCCTAACCCTAACCCTAGCCCGGAACGGAAACCCACGACCAGCCCTATACCTTACCCTACGCCGTAGCCTACTCCTGGCCCGTACGCTGGCACTGACCTGTGCGTCAGCACGTAGCCTGACCCTCCCACGTTTCCGTACCCTCACCTGTGCCCTAAGCCTTGCCGTTCCCTAACCCTAACCCTAGCCCGGAACGGAAACCCACCACCAGCTCTACAGCTTACACTACGCCATAGCCTACTCCTGGCCCGTACGCTGGCACTGACCCGTGCGTCATCACGTAGCCTGACCCACCCACGTTGCCGTACCCTCACCTGTGCCCTAAGCCTTGCCGTTCCCTAACCCTAACCCTAGCCCGGTACGGAAACCCACCACCCGCCCTACACCTTACCCTACGCCGTAGCCTACTCCTGGCCCGTACGCTGGCACTGAGCCGTGCGTCAGCACGTAGCCTGACCCTCCCACGTTTCCGTACCCTCACCTGTGCCCTAAGCCTTGCCGTTCCCTAACCCTAACTCTAGCCCGGAACGGAAACCCACCACCAGCCCTACACCTTACCCTACGCCGTAGCCTACTCCTGGCCCGTACGCTGGCACTGACCCGTGTGACAGCACGTAGCCTGACCCTCCCACGTTTCTGTACCCTCACCTGTGCCCTAAGCCTTGCCGTTCCCTAACCCTAACCCTAGACCGGAATGAAACCCACCACCAGCACTACACCTTACCCTACGCCGTAGCCTACTCCTGGCCCGTACGCTGGCACTGACCAGTGTGTCAGCACGTAGCCTGACCCTCCCACGTTTCCGTACCCTCACCTGTGCCCTAAGCCTTGCCGTTCCCTAACCCTAACCCTAGCCCGGAACGGAAACCCACCACCAGCCCTACACCTTACCCCCAAGCCGTAGCCTACACCTGGCCCGTACGCTGGCACTGACCCGTGCGTTAGCACGTAGCCTGGCCCTCCCACGTTTCCGTACCCTCACCAGTGCCCTAAGCCTTGCCGTTCCCTAACCCTAACCCAAGCCCAAAACGGAAACCCATCACCAGCCCTACACCTAACCCTATGCCGTAGCCTACTCCTGGCCCGTACGCTGGAAATGACCCGTGTGTCAGCACGTAGCCTGACCCTCCCACGTTTCCGTACCCTCACCTGTGCCCTAAGCCTTGCCGTTCCCTAACCCTAACCCTAGCCCGGAACGGAAACCCACCACCAGCCCTACACCATACCCTACGCCGTAGCCTACTCCTGGCCCGTACACTGGCACTGACCCGTGCGTCAGCACGTAGCCTGACCCTCCCACGTTTCCGTAACCTCACCTGTGCCCTAAGCCTTGCCGTTCCCTAACACTAACCCTAGCCCGGTACGGAAACCCTCCACCAGCCCTACACCTTACCCTATGCCGTAGCCTACTCCTGGCCCGTACTCTGGCACTGACCCATGCATCAGCACGTAGCCTGAGCCTCCCAAGTTTCCGTACCCTCACCTGTGCCCTAAGCCTTGCCGTTCCCTAACCCTAACCCTAGCCCGGAACGGAAAACTACCACCAGCCCTACACCTTACCCCCAAGCCGTAGCCTACTCCTGGCCCGTACGCTGGCACTGACCCGTGCGTCAGCACGTAGCCTGTCCCTCCCACGTTTCCGTACCCTCACCTGTGCCCTAAGCCTTGCCGTTCCCTAACCCTAACCCTAGCCCGGAGCGGAAACCCACCAACAGCCCTACAACTTAGCCCCAAGCCGTAGCGTATTCCTGGCCCGTACGCTGGCACTGACCCCTGCGTCAGCACGTAGCCAGACCCTCCCACGTTTCCGTACCCTCACCTGTGCCCTAAGCCTTGCCGTTCCGTAACCCTAACCCTAGCCCGGAATGGAAACCCTCCACCAGCCCTACACCTTACCCTACGCCATAGCCTACTCCTGGCCAGTACGCTGGCACTGACCCCTGCGTGAGCATGTAGCCTGACCCTCCCACGTTTCTGTACCCTCACCTGTGCCCTTAGCCTTGCCGTTCCCTAAACCTAACCCTAGCCCGGAACGGAAAACCACCACCAGCCCTACCCGTTACCCACAAGCCGTAGCCTACTCCTGGCCCGTACGCTGGCACTGACAAGTGCGTCAGCACGTAGCCTGACCCTCCCACGTTTCCGTACCCTCACCTGTGCCCTAAGCCTTGCCGTTCCCTAATCGTAACCCTAGCCCGGAACGGAAACCCACCACCAGCCCTACACCTTACCCTACGCCGTAGCCTACTCCTGGCCCGTACGCCGGCACTGACTCATATGTCAGCACGTAGCCTGACCCTCCCACGTTTCCGTACCCTCACCAGTGCCCTAAGCATTGCCGTTCCGTAACCCTAACCCTAGCCCGGAACAGAAACCCACCACCAGCCCTACACCTTACCCCCAAGCCGTAGCCTACTCCTGGCCCGTACGCTGGCACTGACCCGTACGTCAGGATGTAGCCCGACCCTCCCACGTTTCCGTTCCCTCACCTGTGCCCTAAGCCTTGCCGTTCCCTAACCCTAACCCTAGCCCCGAACGGAAAACCACCACCAGCCCTACACCTTACCCTACGCCGTAGCCTACTCCTGGCCCGTACGCTGGCACTGAACCGTGCGTCAGCACGTAGCCTGACCCTCCCACGTTTCCGAACCCTCACCTGTGCCCTAAGCCTTGCCGTTCCCTAACCCTAACCCTAGCCCGGAACGGAAACCCACCACCAGCCCTACAACTTACCCCCAAGCCGTAGCCTACTCCGGGCTCGTACGCTGGCACTGACCCGTGCGTCAGCACGTAGCCTAACCCTCCCACATTTCCGTACCCTCACCTGTGCCCTAAGCCTTGCCGTTCCCTAACGCTAACCCTAGCCCGGAACGGAAACCCACGACCAGCCCTATACCTTACCCTACGCCGTAGCCTACTCCTGGCCCATACGCTGGCACTGACCCGTGCGTCAGCACGTAGCCTGACCCTCCCACGTTTCCGTACCCTCACCTGTGCCCTAAGCCTTGCCGTTCCCTAACCCTAACCCTAGCCCGGAACGGAAACCCACCACCAGCTCTACACCTTACACTACGGCATAGCCTACTCCTGGCCCGTACGCTGGCACTGACCCGTGCGTCATCACGTAGCCTGACCCACCCACGTTGCCGTACCCTCACCTGTGCCCTAAGCCTTGCCGTTCCCTAACCCTAACCCTAGCCCGGTACGGAAACCCACCACCCGCCCTACACCTTACCCTACGCCGTAGCCTACTCCTGGCCCGTACGCTGGCACTGAGCCGTGCGTCAGCACGTAGCCTGACCCTCCCACGTTTCCGTACCCTCACCTGTGCCCTAAGCCTTGCCGTTCCCTAACCCTAACTCTAGCCCGGAACGGAAACCCACCACCAGCCCTAAACCTTACCCTACGCCGTAGCCTACTCCTGGCCCGTACGCTGGCACTGACCCGTGTGACAGCACGTAGCCTGAACCTCCCACGTTTCTGTACCCTCACCTGTGCCCTAAGCCTTGCCGTTCCCTAACCCTAACCCTAGACCGGAATGGAAACCCACCACCAGCACTAAACCTAACCCTATGCCGTAGCCTACTCCTGGCCCGTACGCTGGAAATGACCCGTGTGTCAGCACGTAGCCTGACCCTCCCACGTTTCCGTACCCTCACCTGTGCCCTAAGCCTTGCCGTTCCCTAACGCTAACCCTAGCCCGGAACGGAAACCCACCACCAGCCCTACACCATACCCTACGCCGTAGCCTACTCCTGGCCCGTACACTGGCACTGACCCGTGCGTCAGCACGTAGCCTGACCCTCCCACGTTTCCGTACCCTCACCTGTGCCCTAAGCCTTGCCGTTCCCTAACACTAACCCTAGCCCGGTACGGAAACCCTCCACCAGCCCTACACCTTACCCTATGCCGTAGCCTACTCCTGGCCCGTACTCTGGCACTGACCCATGCATCAGCACGTAGCCTGAGCCTCCCAAGTTTCCATACCCTCACCTGTGCCCTAAGCCTTGCCGTTCCCTAACCCTAACCCTAGCCCGGAACGGAAAACTACCACCAGCCCTACAACTTACCCCCAAGCCGTAGCCTACTCCTGGCCCGTACGCTGGCACTGACCCGTGCGTCAGCACGTAGCCTGTCCCTCCCACGTTTCCGTACCCTCACCTGTGCCCTAAGCCTTGCCGTTCCCTAACCCTAACCCTAGCCCGGAGCGGAAACCCACCACCAGCCCTACAACTTAGCCCCAAGCCGTAGCGTATTCCTGGCCCGTACGCTGGCACTGACCCCTGCGTCAGCACGTAGCCAGACCCTCCCACGTTTCCGTACCCTCACCTGTGCCCTAAGCCTTGCCGTTCCGTAACCCTAACCCTAGCCCGGAATGGAAACCCTCCACCAGCCCTACACCTTACCCTACGCCATAGCCTACTCCTGGCCAGTACGCTGGCACTGACCCCTGCGTGAGCATGTAGCCTGACCCTCCCACGTTTCTGTACCCTCACCTGTGCCCTAAGCCTTGCCGTTCCCTAAACCTAACCCTAGCCCGGAACGGAAAACCACCACCAGCCCTACCCGTTACCCCCAAGCCGTAGCCTACTCCTGGCCCATACGCTGGCACTGACAAGTGCGTCAGCACGTAGCCTGACCCTCCCACGTTTCCGTACCCTCACCTGTGCCCTAAGCCTTGCCGTTCCCTAATCGTAACCCTAGCCCGGAACGGAAACCCACCACCAGCCCTACACCTTACCCTACGCCGTAGCCTACTCCTGGCCCGTACGCCGGCACTGACCCGTATGTCAGCACGTAGCCTGACCCTCCCACGTTTCCGTACCCTCACCAGTGCCCTAAGCATTGCCGTTCCATAACCCTAACCCTAGCCCGGAACAGAAACCCACCACCAGCCCTACACCTTACCCCCAAGCTGTAGCCTACTCCTGGCCCGTACGCTGGCACTGACCCGTACGTCAGGATGTAGCCCGACCCTCCCACGTTTCCGTACCCTCACCTGTGCCCTAAGCCTTGCCGTTCCCTAACCCTAACCCTAGCCCGGAACGGAAACCCACCACCAGCCCTACACCATACCCCCAAGCCGTAGCCTACTCCTGGCCCATACGCTGGCACTGACCCGTGCGTCAGCACGTAGCCGGAACCTCCCACGTTTCCGTACCCTCAACTGTGCCCTAAGCCTTGCCGTTCCCTAACCCTAACCCTAGCCCGGAACAGAAACCCACCAGCAGCCCTACACCTTACCCTACGCCGTACCCTACTCCTGGCCCGTACACAGGCACTGACCCCTGTGACAGCACGTAGCCTGACCCTCCCACGTTTCTGTACCCTCACCTGTGCCCTAAGCCTTGCCGTTCCCTAACCCTAACCCTAGCCCGGAACGGAAACCCACCACCAGCCCTACACCTTACCCTACGCCGTAGCCTACTCCTGGCCCGTACGCTGGCACTGACACGTGCGTCAGCACGTAGCCTGACCCACCCACGTTTCCGTATCCTCAACTGTGCCCTAAGCCTTGCCGTTCCCTAACCCTAACCCTAGCCCGGAACGGAAACCCACCACCAGCCCTACACCTTACACCCAAGCCGTAGCCTACTTCTGGCCCGTACGCTGGCACTGACCCGTGCGTCAGCATGTAGCCTGGCCCTCCCACGTTTCCGTACCCTCACCTGTGCCCTAAGCCTTGCTGTTCCCTAACCCTAACCCTAGCCCCGAACGGAAACCCACCACCAGCCCTACAACTTAGCCCCAAGCCGTAGCCTATTCCTGGCCCGTACGCTGGCACTGACCCCTGCGTCAGCACGTAGCCTGACCCTCCCACGTTTCCTTACCCTCAGCTGTGCCGTAAGCCTTGCCGTTCCCTAAGCCTAACCATAGCCCTGAACGGAAACCCACCACCAGCCCTACACCTTACCCCCAAGTCGTACCCTACTCCTGGCCAGTACGCTGGCACTGACCCCTCGGTCAGCACGTAGCCTGACCCTCCCACGTTTCCGTACCCTCACCTGTGCCCTAAGCCTTGCCGTTCCCTAACCCTAACCCTAGCCCGGAACGGAAACCAACCACCAACCCTACACCTTACCCTACGCCGTAGCCTACTCCTGGCCCGTACGCTGGCACTGACCCGTGCATCAGCACGTAGCCTGACCCTCCCACGTTTCCGTACCCTCACCTGTGCCCTAAGCCTTGCCGTTCCCTAACCCTAACCCTAGCCCGGAACGGAAACCCACCACCAGCCCTACACCTTACCCTACGCCGTAGCCTACTCCTGGCCCGTACGCTGGCACTGACCCGTGCGTCAGCACGTAGCCTGACCCTCCCACGTTTCCGTACCCTCACCTGTGCCCTAAGCCTTGCCATTCCCTAACCCAAAACCTAGCCTGGAATGGAAACCCACCACCAGCCCTATACCTTACCCCCAAGCCGTAGCCTACTCCTGGCCCGTACGCTGGCACTGACCCGTGCGTCAGCACGTAGCCTGAACCTCCCACGTTTCCGTACCCTCACCTGTGCCCTAAGCCTTGCCGTTCCCTAACCCTAACCCTAGCCCGGAACGGAAACCCACCACCAGCACTACACCTTACCCTACGCCGTAGCCTACTCCTGGCCCGTACGCTGGCACTGACCTGTGTGTCAGCACGTAGCCTGACCCTCCCACGATTCCGTACCCTCACCTGTGCCCTAAGCCTTGCCGTTCCCTAACCCTAACCCTAGCCCGGAACGGAAACCCACCACCAGCCCTACACCTTACCCTACGCCGTAGCCTACTCCTGGCCCGTACGCTGGCACTGACCCGTGCGTCAGAACGTAGCCTGACCCTCCCACGTTTCCGTACCCTCACCTGTGCCCTAAGCCTTGCCGTTCCCTAACCCTAACCCTAGCCCGGAACGGAAACCCACCACCAGCCCTACAACTTACCCTACGCCGTAGCCTACTCCTGGCCAGTACGCTGGCACTGACCCATGCGTCAGCACGTAGCCTGACCCACCCACGTTTCCGTACCCTCACCTGTGCCTTAAGCCTTGCCGTTCCCTAACCCTAACCCTAGCCCGGAACGGAAACCCACCACCAGCCCTACACCTTACCCTATGCCGTAGCCTACTCCTGGCCCGTACGCTGGAACTGACCCGTGCGTCAGCACGTAGCCTGACCCTCCCACGTTTCCGTACCCTCACCTGTGCCCTAAGCCTTGCCGTTCCCTAACCCTAACCCTAGCCCGGAACGGAAACCCACCACCAGCCCTACACCTTACCCCCAAGCCGTAGCCTACACCTGGCCCGTACGCTGGCACTGACCCGTGCGTTAGCACGTAGCCTGGCCCTCCCACGTTTCCGTACCCTCACCTGTGCCCTAAGCCTTGCCGTTCCCTAACCCTAACCCTAGCCCGGTATGGAAACCCACCACCAGCCCTACACATTACCCTACGCCGTAGCCTACTCCTGGCCCGTACGCTGGCACTGATCCGTGTGTCAGCACGTAGCCTGACCCTCCCACGTTTCCGTACCCTCACCTGTGCCCTAAGCCTTGCCGTTCCCTAACCCTAACCGTAGCCCGGAACGGAAACCCACCACCAGCCCTACACATTACCCTACGCCGTAGCCTACTCCTGGCCCGTACGCTGGCACTGATCCGTGTGTCAGCACGTAGCCTGACCCTCCCACGTTTCCGTACCCTCACCTGTGCCCTAAGCCTTGCCGTTCCCTAACCCTAACCGTAGCCCGGAACGGAAACCCACCACCAGCCATACACCTTACCCTACGCCGTAGCCTACTCCTGGCCCGTACACTGGCACTGACCCGTGCGTCAGCACGTAGCCTGACCCTCCCACGTTTCCGTACACTCACCTGTGCCCTAAGCCTTGCCGTTCCCTAACCCTAACCCTAGCCCGGTACAGAAACCCACCACCAGCCCTACAACTTAGCCCTAAGCCGTAGCCTATTCCTGGCCCGTACGCTGGCACTGACCCCTGCGTCAGCACGTAGCCAGACCCTCCCACGTTTCCGTACCCTCACCTGTGCCCTAAGCCTTGCCTTTCCGAAACCCTAAACCTAGCCCGAATGGAAACCCTCCACCAGCCCTACACCTTGCCCTACGCCGTAGCCTACTCCTGGCCCGTACGCTGGCACTGACCCCTGCGTGAGCATGTAGCCTGACCCTCCCACGTTTCCGTACCCTCACCTGTGCCCTAAGCCTTGCCGTTCCCTAAACCTAACCTTAGCCCGGAACGGAAACCCACCACCAGCCCTACCCCTTACCCCCAAGCCGTAGCCTACTCCTGGCCCGTACGCTGGCACTGACAAGTGCGTCAGCACGTAGCCTGACCCTCCCACGTTTCCGTACTGTCACCTGTGCCCTAAGCATTGCCGTTCCCTAATCGTATCCCTAGCCCGGAACGGAAAGCCAACACCAGCCCTACACCTTACCCTACGCCGTAGCCTACTCCTGGCCCGTACGCCGGCACTGACCCGTATGTCAGCACGTAGCCTGACCCTCCCACGTTTCCGTACCGTCACCTGTGCCCTAAGCCTTGCCGTTCCCTAACCCTAACCCTAGCCCGGAACGGAAACCCACCACCAGACCTACACCTTACCCACAAGCCGTAGCCTACTCCTGGCCCGTACGATGGCACTGACCCATGCGTCAGCACGTAGCCTGACCCTCCCACGTTTCCGTAACTTCACCTGTGCCCTAAGCTTTGCCGTTCCCTAACCCTAACCCTAGCCCGGAACGGAAACCCACCACAAGCCCTACACCTTACCCTACGCCGTAGCCTACTCCTGGCCCGTACGCTGGCCCTGACCCGTGCGTCAGCACGTAGCCTGACCCTCCCACGTTTCCGTACCCTCACCTGTGCCCTAAGGCTTGCCGTTCCCTAACCCTAACCCTAGCCCGGAACGGAAACCCTCCACCAGCCCTACACCTTACCCTACGCCGTAGCCTACTCCTGGCCCGTACGCTGGCACTGACCCGTGCGTCAGAACGTAGCCTGACCCTCCCACGTTTCCGTACCCTCACCTGTGCCCTAAGCCTTGCCGTTCCCTAACCCTAACCCTAGCCCAGAACGGAAACCCACCACCAGCCCTACAACTTACCCTACGCCGTAGCCTACTCCTGGCCAGTACGCTGGCACTGACCCATGCGTCAGCACGTAGCCTGACCCACCCACGTTTCCGTACCCTCACCTGTGCCTTAAGCCTTGCCGTTCCCTAACCCTAACCCTAGCCCGGAACGGAAACCCACCACCAGCCCTACACCTTACCCTATGCCGTAGCCTACTCCTGGCCCGTACGCTGGAACTGACCTGTGCGTCAGCACGTAGCCTGACCCTCCCACGTGTACGTACCCTCACCTGTGCCCTAAGACTTGCCGTTCCATAACCCTAACCCTAGCCCGGAACGGAAACCCTCCATCAGCCCTACACCTTACCCTACGCCGTAGCCTACTCCTGGCCCGTAAGCTGGCACTGACCCCTGCGTCAACACGTAGCCTGACCCTCCCACGTTTCCGTACCCTCACCTGTGCCCTAAGCCTTGCCGTTCCCTAACCCTAACTCTAGACCGGAACGGAAACCCACCACCAGCCCTACACCTTACCCTACGCCATAGCCTACTCCTGGCCCGTACGCTGGCACTGGCCCGTGTGACAGCACGTAGCCTGACCCTCCCACGTTTCCGTACCCTCATCAGTGCCCTAAGCCTTGCCGTTCCCTAACCCTAACCCTAGCCCGGAACGGAAACCCACCACCAGCCCTACACCTTACCCTACGCCGTAGCCTACTCCTGGCCCGTACGCTGGCACTGACCAGTGTGTTAGCACGTAGCCTGAACCTCCCACGTTTCCGTACCCTCACCTGTGCCCTAAGCCTTGCCGTTCCCTAACCCTAACCCTAGCCCGGAACGGAAACCCACCACCAGCCCTACACCTTACCCCCAAGCCGTAGCCTACACCTGGCCCGTACGCTGGCACTGACCCGTGCGTTAGCACGTAGCCTGGCCCTCCCACGTTTCCGTACCCTCACCTGTGCCCTAAGCCTTGCCGTTCCCTAACCCTAACCCTAGCCCGGAACGGAAACCCACCACCAGCCCTACACCTTACCCTACGCCGTAGCCTACTCCTGGCCCGTACGCTGGCACTGACCAGTGTGTTAGCACGTAGCCTGAACCTCCCACGTTTCCGTACCCTCACCTGTGCCCTAAGCCTTGCCGTTCCCTAACCCTAACCCTAGCCCGGAACGGAAACCCACCACCAGCCCTACACCTTACCCCCAAGCCGTAGCCTACACCTGGCCCGTACGCTGGCACTGACCCGTGTGTTAGCACGTAGCCTGAACCTCCCACGTTTCCGTACCCTCATCTGTGCCCTAAGCCTTGCCGTTCCCTAACCCTAACCCTAGCCCGGAACGGAAACCCACCACCAGCCCTACACCTTACCCCCAAGCCGTAGCCTACTCCTGGCCCGTACGCTGGCACTGACCAGTGTGTTAGCACGTAGCCTGAACCTCCCACGTTTCCGTACCCTCACCTGTGCCCTAAGCCTTGCCGTTCCCTAACCCTAACCCTAGCCCGGAACGGAAACCCACCACCAGCCCTACACCTTACCCCCAAGCCGTAGCCTACACCTGGCCCGTACGCTGGCACTGACCCGTGCGTTAGCACGTAGCCTGGCCCTCCCACGTTTCCGTACCCTCACCTGTGCCCTAAGCCTTGCCGTTCCCTAACCCTAACCGTAGCCCGGAACGGAAACCCACCACCAGCCATACACCTTACCCTACGCCGTAGCCTACTCCTGGCCCGTACACTGGCACTGACCCGTGCGTCAGCACGTAGCCTGACCCTCCCACGTTACCGTACACTCACCTGTGCCCTAAGCCTTGCCGTTCCCTAACCCTAACCCTAGCCCGGTACAGAAACCCACCACCAGCCCTACAACTTAGCCCTAAGCCGTAGCCTATTCCTGGCCCGTACGCTGGCACTGACCCCTGCGTCAGCACGTAGCCAGACCCTCCCACGTTTCCGTACCCTCACCTGTGCCCTAAGCCTTGCCTTTCCGAAACCCTAACCCTAGCCCGAATGGAAACCCTCCACCAGCCCTACACCTTGCCCTACGCCGTAGCCTACTCCTGGCCCGTACGCTGGCACTGACTCCTGCGTGAGCATGTAGCCTGACCCTCCCACGTTTCCGTACCCTCACCTGTGCCCTAAGCCTTGCCGTTCCCTAAACCTAACCTTAGCCCGGAACGGAAACCCACCACCAGCCCTACCCCTTACCCCCAAGCCGTAGCCTACTCCTGGCCCGTACGCTGGCACTGACAAGTGCGTCAGCACGTAGCCTGACCCTCCCACGTTTCCGTACTGTCACCTGTGCCCTAAGCATTGCCGTTCCCTAATCGTATCCCTAGCCCGGAACGGAAAGCCACCACCAGCCCTACACCTTACCCTACGCCGTAGCCTACTCCTGGCCCGTACGCCGGCACTGACCCGTATGTCAGCACGTAGCCTGACCCTCCCACGTTTCCGTACCGTCACCTGTGCCCTAAGCCTTGCCGTTCCCTAACCCTAACCCTAGCCCGGAACGGAAACCCACCACCAGACCTACACCTTACCCACAAGCCGTAGCCTACTCCTGGCCCGTACGATGGCACTGACCCATGCGTCAGCACGTAGCCTGACCCTCCCACGTTTCCGTACCTTCACCTGTGCCCTAAGCCTTGCCGTTCCCTAACCCTAACCCTAGCCCGGAAGGGAAACCCACCACAAGCCCTACACCTTACCCTACGCCGTAGCCTACTCCTGGCCCGTACGCTGGCCCTGACCCGTGCGTCAGCACGTAGCCTGACCCTCCCACGTTTCCGTACCCTCACCTGTGCCCTAAGGCTTGCCGTTCCCTAACACTAACCCTAGCCCGGAACGGAAACCCTCCACCAGCCCTACACCTTACCCTATGCCGTATCCTACTCCTGGCCCGTACTCTGGCACTGACCCATGCATCAGCACGTAGCCTGAGCCTCCCAAGTTTCCGTACCCTCACCTGTGCCCTAAGCCTTGCCGTTCCCTAACCCTAACCCTAGCCCGGTACGGAAACCCACCACCAGCACTACACCTTACCCTACGCCGTAGCCTACTCCTGGCCCGTACGCTGGCACTGACCTGTGTGTCAGCACGTAGCCTGACCCTCCCACGTTTCCGTACCCTCACCTGTGCCCTAAGCCTTGCCGTTCCCTAACCCTAACCCTAGCCCGGAACGGAAACCCACCACCAGCACTACAACTTACCCCCAAGCCGTAGCCTACACCTGGCCCGTACGCTGGCACTGACCCGTGCGTTAGCACGTAGCCTGGCCCTCCCACGTTTCCGTATCCTCACCAGTGCCCTAAGCCTTGCCGTTCCCTAACCCTAACACTAGCCCAGAACGGAAACCCATCACCAGCCCTACACCTAACCCTACGCCGTAGCCTACTCCTGGCCCGTACGCTGGCACTGACCCGTGCGTCAGCACGTAGCCTGACCCTCCCACTTTTCCGTACCCTCACCTGTGCCTAAGACTTGCCGTTCCCTTACCCTAACCCTAGCCCGGAATGGAAACCCACCACGAGCCCTAAACCTTACCCTAGGCCGTAGCCTACTCCTGGCCCGTACGCTGGCACGGACACGTGAGTCAGCACATAGCCTGACCCTCCCAAGTTTCCGTACCCTCAACTGTGCCCTAAGCCTTGCCGTTCCCTAACCCTAACCCTAGCCCGGAACGGAAACCCACCACCAGCCCTACACCTTACCCTACGCCGTACCCTACTCCTGGCCCGTACGCTGGCACTGACCCCTCCGTCAGCACGTAGCCTGTCCCTCCCACGTTTCCGTACCCTCACCTGTGCCCTAAGCCTTGCCGTTACCTAACACTAACCCTTGCCCGGAACGGAAACCCACCACCAGCCCTACCCCTTACCCCCAAGCCGTAGCCTACTCCTGAACCTTACGCTGGCACTGACCCCACCGTCAGCAGGTAGCCTGTCCCTCCCACGTTTCCGTACCCTCACCAGTGCCCTAAGCCTTGCCGTCCCCTAACACTAACCCTAGCCCAGAACAGAAACCCACCACAAGCCCTACACCTTACCCTACGCCGTACCCTACTCCTGGCCCGTACGCTGGCACTGACCCGTGCGTCAGCACGTAGCCTGACCCTCCCACGTTTACGTACCCTCACCTGTGCCCTAAGCCTTGCAGTTCCCTAACCCGAACCCTAGCCCCGAACGGAAAACCACCACCAGCCCTACACCTTACCCTACGCCGTAGCCTACTCCTGGCCCGTACGCTGGCACTGAACCGTGCGTCAGCACGTAGCCTGACCCTCCCACGTTTCCGTACCCTCACCTGTGCCCTAAGCCTTGCCGTTCCCTAACCCTAACCCTAGCCCGGAACGGAAACCCACCACCAGCCCTACAACTTACCCCCAAGCCGTAGCCTACTCCGGGCTCGTACGCTGGCACTGACCCGTGCGTCAGCACGTAGCCTGACCCTCCCACATTTCCGTACCCTCACCTGTGCCCTAAGCCTTGCCGTTCCCTAAACCTAACCCTAGCCCGGAACGGAAAACCACCACCAGCCCTACCCGTTAACCCCAAGCCGTAGCCTACTCCTGGCCCGTACGCTGGCACTGACAAGTGCGTCAGCACGTAGCCTGACCCTCCCACGTTTCCGTACCCTCACTTGTGCCCTAAGCCTTGCCGTTCCCTAACACTAACCCTAGCCCGGTACGGAAACCCTCCACCAGCCCTACACCTTACCCTATGCCGTAGCCTACTCCTGGCCCGTACTCTGGCACTGACCCATGCATCAGCACGTAGCCTGAGCCTCCCAAGTTTCCATACCCTCACCTGTGCCCTAAGCCTTGCCGTTCCCTAACCCTAACCCTAGCCCGGAACGGAAAACTACCACCAGCCCTACACCTTACCCCCAAGCCGTAGCCTACTCCTGGCCCGTACGCTGGCACTGACCCGTGCGTCAGCACGTAGCCTGTCCCTCCCACGTTTCCGTACCCTCACCTGTGCCCTAAGCCTTGCCGTTCCCTAACCCTAACCCTAGCCCGGAGCGGAAACCCACCACCAGCCCTACAACTTAGCCCCAAGCCGTAGCGTATTCCTGGCCCGTACGCTGGCACTGACCCCTGCGTCAGCACGTAGCCAGACCCTCCCACGTTTCCGTACCCTCACCTGTGCCCTAAGCCTTGCCGTTCCGTAACCCTAACCCTAGCCCGGAATGGAAACCCTCCACCAGCCCTACACCTTACCCTACGCCATAGCCTACTCCTGGCCAGTACGCTGGCACTGACCCCTGCGTGAGCATGTAGCCTGACCCTCCCACGTTTCTGTACCCTCACCTGTGCCCTAAGCCTTGCCGTTCCCTAAACCTAACCCTAGCCCGGAACGGAAAACCACCACCAGCCCTACCCGTTACCCCCAAGCCGTAGCCTACTCCTGGCCCATACGCTGGCACTGACAAGTGCGTCAGCACGTAGCCTGACCCTCCCACGTTTCCGTACCCTCACCTGTGCCCTAAGCCTTGCCGTTCCCTAATCGTAACCCTAGCCCGGAACGGAAACCCACCACCAGCCCTACACCTTACCCTACGCCGTAGCCTACTCCTGGCCCGTACGCCGGCACTGACCCGTATGTCAGCACGTAGCCTGACCCTCCCACGTTTCCGTACCCTCACCAGTGCCCTAAGCATTGCCGTTCCATATCCCTAACCCTAGCCCGGAACAGAAACCCACCACTAGCCCTACACCTTACCCCCAAGCTGTAGCCTACTCCTGGCCCGTACGCTGGCACTGACCCGTACGTCAGGATGTAGCCCGACCCTCCCACGTTTCCGTACCCTCACCTGTGCCCTAAGCCTTGCCGTTCCCTAACCCTAACCCTAGCCCGGAACGGAAACCCACCACCAGCCCTACACCATACCCCCAAGCCGTAGCCTACTCCTGGCCCATACGCTGGCACTGACCCGTGCGTCAGCACGTAGCCGGAACCTCCCACGTTTCCGTACCCTCAACTGTGCCCTAAGCCTTGCCGTTCCCTAACCCTAACCCTAGCCCGGAACAGAAACCCACCAGCAGCCCTACACCTTACCCTACGCCGTACCCTACTCCTGGCCCGTACACAGGCACTGACCCCTGTGACAGCACGTAGCCTGACCCTCCCACGTTTCTGTACCCTCACCTGTGCCCTAAGCCTTGCCGTTCCCTAACCCTAACCCTAGCCCGGAACGGAAACCCACCACCAGCCCTACACCTTACCCTACGCCGTAGCCTACTCCTGGCCCGTACGCTGGCACTGACACGTGCGTCAGCACGTAGCCTGACCCACCCACGTTTCCGTATCCTCAACTGTGCCCTAAGCCTTGCCGTTCCCTAACCCTAACCCTAGCCCGGAACGGAAACCCACCACCAGCCCTACACCTTACACCCAAGCCGTAGCCTACCTCTGGCCCGTACGCTGGCACTGACCCGTGCGTCAGCATGTAGCCTGGCCCTCCCACGTTTCCGTACCCTCACCTGTGCCCTAAGCCTTGCTGTTCCCTAACCCTAACCCTAGCCCCGAACGGAAACCCACCACCAGCCCTACAACTTAGCCCCAAGCCGTAGCCTATTCCTGGCCCGTACGCTGGCACTGACCCCTGCGTCAGCACGTAGCCTGACCCTCCCACGTTTCCTTACCCTCAGCTGTGCCGTAAGCCTTGCCGTTCCCTAAGCCTAACCATAGCCCTGAACGGAAACCCACCACCAGCCCTACACCTTACCCCCAAGTCGTACCCTACTCCTGGCCAGTACGCTGGCACTGACCCCTCGGTCAGCACGTAGCCTGACCCTCCCACGTTTCCGTACCCTCACCTGTGCCCTAAGCCTTGCCGTTCCCTAACCCTAACCCTAGCCCGGAACGGAAACCAACCACCAACCCTACACCTTACCCTACGCCGTAGCCTACTCCTGGCCCGTACGCTGGCACTGACCCGTGCATCAGCACGTAGCCTGACCCTCCCACGTTTCCGTACCCTCACCTGTGCCCTAAGCCTTGCCGTTCCCTAACCCTAACCCTAGCCCGGAACGGAAACCCACCACCAGCCCTACACCTTACCCTACGCCGTAGCCTACTCCTGGCCCGTACGCTGGCACTGACCCGTGCGTCAGCACGTAGCCTGACCCTCCCACGTTTCCGTACCCTCACCTGTGCCCTAAGCCTTGCCATTCCCTAACCCAAAACCTAGCCTGGAATGGAAACCCACCACCAGCCCTATACCTTACCCCCAAGCCGTAGCCTACTCCTGGCCCGTACGCTGGCACTGACCCGTGCGTCAGCACGTAGCCTGAACCTCCCACGTTTCCGTACCCTCACCTGTGCCCTAAGCCTTGCCGTTCCCTAACCCTAACCCTAGCCCGGAACGGAAACCCACCACCAGCACTACACCTTACCCTACGCCGTAGCCTACTCCTGGCCCGTACGCTGGCACTGACCTGTGTGTCAGCACGTAGCCTGACCCTCCCACGATTCCGTACCCTCACCTGTGCCCTAAGCCTTGCCGTTCCCTAACCCTAACCCTAGCCCGGAACGGAAACCCACCACCAGCCCTACACCTTACCCTACGCCGTAGCCTACTCCTGGCCCGTACGCTGGCACTGACCCGTGCGTCAGAACGTAGCCTGACCCTCCCACGTTTCCGTACCCTCACCTGTGCCCTAAGCCTTGCCGTTCCCTAACCCTAACCCTAGCCCGGAACGGAAACCCACCACCAGCCCTACAACTTACCCTACGCCGTAGCCTACTCCTGGCCAGTACGCTGGCACTGACCCATGCGTCAGCACGTAGCCTGACCCACCCACGTTTCCGTACCCTCACCTGTGCCTTAAGCCTTGCCGTTCCCTAACCCTAACCCTAGCCCGGAACGGAAACCCACCACGAGCCCTACACCTTACCCTATGCCGTAGCCTACTCCTGGCCCGTACGCTGGAACTGACCCGTGCGTCAGCACGTAGCCTGACCCTCCCACGTGTACGTACACTCACCTGTGCCCTAAGACTTGCCGTTCCATAACCCTAACCCTAGCCCGGAACGGAAACCCTCCATCAGCCCTACACCTTACCCTACGCCGTAGCCTACTCCTGGCCCGTAAGCTGGCACTGACCCCTGCGTCAACACGTAGCCTGACCCTCCCACGTTTCCGTACCCTCACCTGTGCCCTAAGCCTTGCCGTTCCCTAACCCTAACTCTAGACCGGAACGGAAACCCACCACCAGCCCTACACCTTACCCTACGCCGTAGCCTACTCCTGGCCCGTACGCTGGCACTGGCCCGTGTGACAGCACGTAGCCTGACCCTCCCACGTTTCTGTACCCTCAACTGTGCCCTAAGCCTTGCCGTTCCCTAACCCTAACCCTAGCCCGGAATGGAAACCCACCACCAGACCTACACCTTACCCTACGCCGTAGCCTACTCCTGGCCCGTACGCTGGCACTGACCAGTGTGTTAGCACGTAGCCTGACCCTCCCACGTTTCCGTACCCTCACCTGTGCCCTAAGCCTTGCCGTTCCCTAACCCTAACCCTAGCCCGGAACGGAAACCCACCACCAGCCCTACACCTTACCCCCAAGCCGTAGCCTACACCTGGCCCGTACGCTGGCACTGACCCGTGCGTTAGCACGTAGCCTGGCCCTCCCACGTTTCCGTACCCTCACCTGTGCCCTAAGCCTTGCCGTTCCCTAACCCTAACCCTAGCCCGGTATGGAAACCCACCACCAGCCCTACACATTACCCTACGCCGTAGCCTACTCCTGGCCCGTACGCTGGCACTGATCCGTGTGTCAGCACGTAGCCTGACCCTCCCACGTTTCCGTACCCTCACCTGTGCCCTAAGCCTTGCCGTTCCCTAACCCTAACCGTAGCCCGGAACGGAAACCCACCACCAGCCATACACCTTACCCTACGCCGTAGCCTACTCCTGGCCCGTACACTGGCACTGACCCGTGCGTCAGCACGTAGCCTGACCCTCCCACGTTTCCGTACACTCACCTGTGCCCTAAGCCTTGCCGTTCCCTAACCCTAACCCTAGCCCGGTACAGAAACGCACCACCAGCCCTACAACTTAGCCCTAAGCCGTAGCCTATTCCTGGCCCGTACGCTGGCACTGACCCCTGCGTCAGCACGTAGCCAGACCCTCCCACGTTTCCGTACCCTCACCTGTGCCCTAAGCCTTGCCTTTCCGAAACCCTAAACCTAGCCCGAATGGAAACCCTCCACCAGCCCTACACCTTGCCCTACGCCGTAGCCTACTCCTGGCCCGTACGCTGGCACTGACCCCTGCGTGAGCATGTAGCCTGACCCTCCCACGTTTCCGTACCCTCACCTGTGCCCTAAGCCTTGCCGTTCCCTAAACCTAACCTTAGCCCGGAACGGAAACCCACCACCAGCCCTACCCCTTACCCCCAAGCCGTAGCCTACTCCTGGCCCGTACGCTGGCACTGACCAGTGTGTTAGCACGTAGCCTGAACCTCCCACGTTTCCGTACCCTCACCTGTGCCCTAAGCCTTGCCGTTCCCTAACCCTAACCCTAGCCCGGAACGGAAACCCACCACCAGCCCTACACCTTACCCCCAAGCCGTAGCCTACACCTGGCCCGTACGCTGGCACTGACCCGTGTGTTAGCACGTAGCCTGAACCTCCCACGTTTCCGTACCCTCATCTGTGCCCTAAGCCTTGCCGTTCCCTAACCCTAACCCTAGCCCGGAACGGAAACCCACCACCAGCCCTACACCTTACCCCCAAGCCGTAGCCTACTCCTGGCCCGTACGCTGGCACTGACCAGTGTGTTAGCACGTAGCCTGAACCTCCCACGTTTCCGTACCCTCACCTGTGCCCTAAGCCTTGCCGTTCCCTAACCCTAACCCTAGCCCGGAACGGAAACCCACCACCAGCCCTACACCTTACCCCCAAGCCGTAGCCTACACCTGGCCCGTACGCTGGCACTGACCCGTGCGTTAGCACGTAGCCTGGCCCTCCCACGTTTCCGTACCCTCACCTGTGCCCTAAGCCTTGCCGTTCCCTAACCCTAACCGTAGCCCGGAACGGAAACCCACCACCAGCCATACACCTTACCCTACGCCGTAGCCTACTCCTGGCCCGTACACTGGCACTGACCCGTGCGTCAGCACGTAGCCTGACCCTCCCACGTTACCGTACACTCACCTGTGCCCTAAGCCTTGCCGTTCCCTAACCCTAACCCTAGCCCGGTACAGAAACCCACCACCAGCCCTACAACTTAGCCCTAAGCCGTAGCCTATTCCTGGCCCGTACGCTGGCACTGACCCCTGCGTCAGCACGTAGCCAGACCCTCCCACGTTTCCGTACCCTCACCTGTGCCCTAAGCCTTGCCTTTCCGAAACCCTAACCCTAGCCCGAATGGAAACCCTCCACCAGCCCTACACCTTGCCCTACGCCGTAGCCTACTCCTGGCCCGTACGCTGGCACTGACTCCTGCGTGAGCATGTAGCCTGACCCTCCCACGTTTCCGTACCCTCACCTGTGCCCTAAGCCTTGCCGTTCCCTAAACCTAACCTTAGCCCGGAACGGAAACCCACCACCAGCCCTACCCCTTACCCCCAAGCCGTAGCCTACTCCTGGCCCGTACGCTGGCACTGACAAGTGCGTCAGCACGTAGCCTGACCCTCCCACGTTTCCGTACTGTCACCTGTGCCCTAAGCATTGCCGTTCCCTAATCGTATCCCTAGCCCGGAACGGAAAGCCACCACCAGCCCTACACCTTACCCTACGCCGTAGCCTACTCCTGGCCCGTACGCCGGCACTGACCCGTATGTCAGCACGTAGCCTGACCCTCCCACGTTTCCGTACCGTCACCTGTGCCCTAAGCCTTGCCGTTCCCTAACCCTAACCCTAGCCCGGAACGGAAACCCACCACCAGACCTACACCTTACCCACAAGCCGTAGCCTACTCCTGGCCCGTACGATGGCACTGACCCATGCGTCAGCACGTAGCCTGACCCTCCCACGTTTCCGTACCTTCACCTGTGCCCTAAGCCTTGCCGTTCCCTAACCCTAACCCTAGCCCGGAAGGGAAACCCACCACAAGCCCTACACCTTACCCTACGCCGTAGCCTACTCCTGGCCCGTACGCTGGCCCTGACCCGTGCGTCAGCACGTAGCCTGACCCTCCCACGTTTCCGTACCCTCACCTGTGCCCTAAGGCTTGCCGTTCCCTAACACTAACCCTAGCCCGGAACGGAAACCCTCCACCAGCCCTACACCTTACCCTATGCCGTATCCTACTCCTGGCCCGTACTCTGGCACTGACCCATGCATCAGCACGTAGCCTGAGCCTCCCAAGTTTCCGTACCCTCACCTGTGCCCTAAGCCTTGCCGTTCCCTAACCCTAACCCTAGCCCGGTACGGAAACCCACCACCAGCACTACACCTTACCCTACGCCGTAGCCTACTCCTGGCCCGTACGCTGGCACTGACCTGTGTGTCAGCACGTAGCCTGACCCTCCCACGTTTCCGTACCCTCACCTGTGCCCTAAGCCTTGCCGTTCCCTAACCCTAACCCTAGCCCGGAACGGAAACCCACCACCAGCACTACAACTTACCCCCAAGCCGTAGCCTACACCTGGCCCGTACGCTGGCACTGACCCGTGCGTTAGCACGTAGCCTGGCCCTCCCACGTTTCCGTATCCTCACCAGTGCCCTAAGCCTTGCCGTTCCCTAACCCTAACACTAGCCCAGAACGGAAACCCATCACCAGCCCTACACCTAACCCTACGCCGTAGCCTACTCCTGGCCCGTACGCTGGCACTGACCCGTGCGTCAGCACGTAGCCTGACCCTCCCACTTTTCCGTACCCTCACCTGTGCCTAAGACTTGCCGTTCCCTTACCCTAACCCTAGCCCGGAATGGAAACCCACCACGAGCCCTAAACCTTACCCTAGGCCGTAGCCTACTCCTGGCCCGTACGCTGGCACGGACACGTGAGTCAGCACATAGCCTGACCCTCCCAAGTTTCCGTACCCTCAACTGTGCCCTAAGCCTTGCCGTTCCCTAACCCTAACCCTAGCCCGGAACGGAAACCCACCACCAGCCCTACACCTTACCCTACGCCGTACCCTACTCCTGGCCCGTACGCTGGCACTGACCCCTCCGTCAGCACGTAGCCTGTCCCTCCCACGTTTCCGTACCCTCACCTGTGCCCTAAGCCTTGCCGTTCCCTAACACTAACCCTTGCCCGGAACGGAAACCCACCACCAGCCCTACCCCTTACCCCCAAGCCGTAGCCTACTCCTGAACCTTACGCTGGCACTGACCCCACCGTCAGCAGGTAGCCTGTCCCTCCCACGTTTCCGTACCCTCACCAGTGCCCTAAGCCTTGCCGTCCCCTAACACTAACCCTAGCCCAGAACAGAAACCCACCACAAGCCCTACACCTTACCCTACGCCGTACCCTACTCCTGGCCCGTACGCTGGCACTGACCCGTGCGTCAGCACGTAGCCTGACCCTCCCACGTTTACGTACCCTCACCTGTGCCCTAAGCCTTGCCGTTCCCTAACCCGAACCCTAGCCCCGAACGGAAAACCACCACCAGCCCTACACCTTACCCTACGCCGTAGCCTACTCCTGGCCCGTACGCTGGCACTGAACCGTGCGTCAGCACGTAGCCTGACCCTCCCACGTTTCCGTACCCTCACCTGTGCCCTAAGCCTTGCCGTTCCCTAACCCTAACCCTAGCCCGGAACGGAAACCCACCACCAGCCCTACAACTTACCCCCAAGCCGTAGCCTACTCCGGGCTCGTACGCTGGCACTGACCCGTGCGTCAGCACGTAGCCTGACCCTCCCACATTTCCGTACCCTCACCTGTGCCCTAAGCCTTGCCGTTCCCTAAACCTAACCCTAGCCCGGAACGGAAAACCACCACCAGCCCTACCCGTTAACCCCAAGCCGTAGCCTACTCCTGGCCCGTACGCTGGCACTGACAAGTGCGTCAGCACGTAGCCTGACCCTCCCACGTTTCCGTACCCTCACTTGTGCCCTAAGCCTTGCCGTTCCCTAACACTAACCCTAGCCCGGTACGGAAACCCTCCACCAGCCCTACACCTTACCCTATGCCGTAGCCTACTCCTGGCCCGTACTCTGGCACTGACCCATGCATCAGCACGTAGCCTGAGCCTCCCAAGTTTCCATACCCTCACCTGTGCCCTAAGCCTTGCCGTTCCCTAACCCTAACCCTAGCCCGGAACGGAAAACTACCACCAGCCCTACACCTTACCCCCAAGCCGTAGCCTACTCCTGGCCCGTACGCTGGCACTGACCCGTGCGTCAGCACGTAGCCTGTCCCTCCCACGTTTCCGTACCCTCACCTGTGCCCTAAGCCTTGCCGTTCCCTAACCCTAACCCTAGCCCGGAGCGGAAACCCACCACCAGCCCTACAACTTAGCCCCAAGCCGTAGCGTATTCCTGGCCCGTACGCTGGCACTGACCCCTGCGTCAGCACGTAGCCAGACCCTCCCACGTTTCCGTACCCTCACCTGTGCCCTAAGCCTTGCCGTTCCGTAACCCTAACCCTAGCCCGGAATGGAAACCCTCCACCAGCCCTACACCTTACCCTACGCCATAGCCTACTCCTGGCCAGTACGCTGGCACTGACCCCTGCGTGAGCATGTAGCCTGACCCTCCCACGTTTCTGTACCCTCACCTGTGCCCTAAGCCTTGCCGTTCCCTAAACCTAACCCTAGCCCGGAACGGAAAACCACCACCAGCCCTACCCGTTACCCCCAAGCCGTAGCCTACTCCTGGCCCATACGCTGGCACTGACAAGTGCGTCAGCACGTAGCCTGACCCTCCCACGTTTCCGTACCCTCACCTGTGCCCTAAGCCTTGCCGTTCCCTAATCGTAACCCTAGCCCGGAACGGAAACCCACCACCAGCCCTACACCTTACCCTACGCCGTAGCCTACTCCTGGCCCGTACGCCGGCACTGACCCGTATGTCAGCACGTAGCCTGACCCTCCCACGTTTCCGTACCCTCACCAGTGCCCTAAGCATTGCCGTTCCATATCCCTAACCCTAGCCCGGAACAGAAACCCACCACTAGCCCTACACCTTACCCCCAAGCTGTAGCCTACTCCTGGCCCGTACGCTGGCACTGACCCGTACGTCAGGATGTAGCCCGACCCTCCCACGTTTCCGTACCCTCACCTGTGCCCTAAGCCTTGCCGTTCCCTAACCCTAACCCTAGCCCGGAACGGAAACCCACCACCAGCCCTACACCATACCCCCAAGCCGTAGCCTACTCCTGGCCCATACGCTGGCACTGACCCGTGCGTCAGCACGTAGCCGGAACCTCCCACGTTTCCGTACCCTCAACTGTGCCCTAAGCCTTGCCGTTCCCTAACCCTAACCCTAGCCCGGAACAGAAACCCACCAGCAGCCCTACACCTTACCCTACGCCGTACCCTACTCCTGGCCCGTACACAGGCACTGACCCCTGTGACAGCACGTAGCCTGACCCTCCCACGTTTCTGTACCCTCACCTGTGCCCTAAGCCTTGCCGTTCCCTAACCCTAACCCTAGCCCGGAACGGAAACCCACCACCAGCCCTACACCTTACCCTACGCCGTAGCCTACTCCTGGCCCGTACGCTGGCACTGACACGTGCGTCAGCACGTAGCCTGACCCACCCACGTTTCCGTATCCTCAACTGTGCCCTAAGCCTTGCCGTTCCCTAACCCTAACCCTAGCCCGGAACGGAAACCCACCACCAGCCCTACACCTTACACCCAAGCCGTAGCCTACCTCTGGCCCGTACGCTGGCACTGACCCGTGCGTCAGCATGTAGCCTGGCCCTCCCACGTTTCCGTACCCTCACCTGTGCCCTAAGCCTTGCTGTTCCCTAACCCTAACCCTAGCCCCGAACGGAAACCCACCACCAGCCCTACAACTTAGCCCCAAGCCGTAGCCTATTCCTGGCCCGTACGCTGGCACTGACCCCTGCGTCAGCACGTAGCCTGACCCTCCCACGTTTCCTTACCCTCAGCTGTGCCGTAAGCCTTGCCGTTCCCTAAGCCTAACCATAGCCCTGAACGGAAACCCACCACCAGCCCTACACCTTACCCCCAAGTCGTACCCTACTCCTGGCCAGTACGCTGGCACTGACCCCTCGGTCAGCACGTAGCCTGACCCTCCCACGTTTCCGTACCCTCACCTGTGCCCTAAGCCTTGCCGTTCCCTAACCCTAACCCTAGCCCGGAACGGAAACCAACCACCAACCCTACACCTTACCCTACGCCGTAGCCTACTCCTGGCCCGTACGCTGGCACTGACCCGTGCATCAGCACGTAGCCTGACCCTCCCACGTTTCCGTACCCTCACCTGTGCCCTAAGCCTTGCCGTTCCCTAACCCTAACCCTAGCCCGGAACGGAAACCCACCACCAGCCCTACACCTTACCCTACGCCGTAGCCTACTCCTGGCCCGTACGCTGGCACTGACCCGTGCGTCAGCACGTAGCCTGACCCTCCCACGTTTCCGTACCCTCACCTGTGCCCTAAGCCTTGCCATTCCCTAACCCAAAACCTAGCCTGGAATGGAAACCCACCACCAGCCCTATACCTTACCCCCAAGCCGTAGCCTACTCCTGGCCCGTACGCTGGCACTGACCCGTGCGTCAGCACGTAGCCTGAACCTCCCACGTTTCCGTACCCTCACCTGTGCCCTAAGCCTTGCCGTTCCCTAACCCTAACCCTAGCCCGGAACGGAAACCCACCATCAGCACTACACCTTACCCTACGCCGTAGCCTACTCCTGGCCCGTACGCTGGCACTGACCTGTGTGTCAGCACGTAGCCTGACCCTCCCACGATTCCGTACCCTCACCTGTGCCCTAAGCCTTGCCGTTCCCTAACCCTAACCCTAGCCCGGAACGGAAACCCACCACCAGCCCTACACCTTACCCTACGCCGTAGCCTACTCCTGGCCCGTACGCTGGCACTGACCCGTGCGTCAGAACGTAGCCTGACCCTCCCACGTTTCCGTACCCTCACCTGTGCCCTAAGCCTTGCCGTTCCCTAACCCTAACCCTAGCCCGGAACGGAAACCCACCACCAGCCCTACAACTTACCCTACGCCGTAGCCTACTCCTGGCCAGTACGCTGGCACTGACCCATGCGTCAGCACGTAGCCTGACCCACCCACGTTTCCGTACCCTCACCTGTGCCTTAAGCCTTGCCGTTCCCTAACCCTAACCCTAGCCCGGAACGGAAACCCACCACGAGCCCTACACCTTACCCTATGCCGTAGCCTACTCCTGGCCCGTACGCTGGAACTGACCCGTGCGTCAGCACGTAGCCTGACCCTCCCACGTGTACGTACACTCACCTGTGCCCTAAGACTTGCCGTTCCATAACCCTAACCCTAGCCCGGAACGGAAACCCTCCATCAGCCCTACACCTTACCCTACGCCGTAGCCTACTCCTGGCCCGTAAGCTGGCACTGACCCCTGCGTCAACACGTAGCCTGACCCTCCCACGTTTCCGTACCCTCACCTGTGCCCTAAGCCTTGCCGTTCCCTAACCCTAACTCTAGACCGGAACGGAAACCCACCACCAGCCCTACACCTTACCCTACGCCGTAGCCTACTCCTGGCCCGTACGCTGGCACTGGCCCGTGTGACAGCACGTAGCCTGACCCTCCCACGTTTCTGTACCCTCAACTGTGCCCTAAGCCTTGCCGTTCCCTAACCCTAACCCTAGCCCGGAATGGAAACCCACCACCAGACCTACACCTTACCCTACGCCGTAGCCTACTCCTGGCCCGTACGCTGGCACTGACCAGTGTGTTAGCACGTAGCCTGACCCTCCCACGTTTCCGTACCCTCACCTGTGCCCTAAGCCTTGCCGTTCCCTAACCCTAACCCTAGCCCGGAACGGAAACCCACCACCAGCCCTACACCTTACCCCCAAGCCGTAGCCTACACCTGGCCCGTACGCTGGCACTGACCCGTGCGTTAGCACGTAGCCTGGCCCTCCCACGTTTCCGTACCCTCACCTGTGCCCTAAGCCTTGCCGTTCCCTAACCCTAACCCTAGCCCGGTATGGAAACCCACCACCAGCCCTACACATTACCCTACGCCGTAGCCTACTCCTGGCCCGTACGCTGGCACTGATCCGTGTGTCAGCACGTAGCCTGACCCTCCCACGTTTCCGTACCCTCACCTGTGCCCTAAGCCTTGCCGTTCCCTAACCCTAACCGTAGCCCGGAACGGAAACCCACCACCAGCCATACACCTTACCCTACGCCGTAGCCTACTCCTGGCCCGTACACTGGCACTGACCCGTGCGTCAGCACGTAGCCTGACCCTCCCACGTTTCCGTACACTCACCTGTGCCCTAAGCCTTGCCGTTCCCTAACCCTAACCCTAGCCCGGTACAGAAACCCACCACCAGCCCTACAACTTAGCCCTAAGCCGTAGCCTATTCCTGGCCCGTACGCTGGCACTGACCCCTGCGTCAGCACGTAGCCAGACCCTCCCACGTTTCCGTACCCTCACCTGTGCCCTAAGCCTTGCCTTTCCGAAACCCTAAACCTAGCCCGAATGGAAACCCTCCACCAGCCCTACACCTTGCCCTACGCCGTAGCCTACTCCTGGCCCGTACGCTGGCACTGACCCCTGCGTGAGCATGTAGCCTGACCCTCCCACGTTTCCGTACCCTCACCTGTGCCCTAAGCCTTGCCGTTCCCTAAACCTAACCTTAGCCCGGAACGGAAACCCACCACCAGCCCTACCCCTTACCCCCAAGCCGTAGCCTACTCCTGGCCCGTACGCTGGCACTGACAAGTGCGTCAGCACGTAGCCTGACCCTCCCACGTTTCCGTACTGTCACCTGTGCCCTAAGCATTGCCGTTCCCTAATCGTATCCCTAGCCCGGAACGGAAAGCCAACACCAGCCCTACACCTTACCCTACGCCGTAGCCTACTCCTGGCCCGTACGCCGGCACTGACCCGTATGTCAGCACGTAGCCTGACCCTCCCACGTTTCCGTACCGTCACCTGTGCCCTAAGCCTTGCCGTTCCCTAACCCTAACCCTAGCCCGGAACGGAAACCCACCACCAGACCTACACCTTACCCACAAGCCGTAGCCTACTCCTGGCCCGTACGATGGCACTGAGCCATGCGTCAGCACGTAGCCTGACCCTCCCACGTTTCCGTAACTTCACCTGTGCCCTAAGCTTTGCCGTTCCCTAACCCTAACCCTAGCCCGGAACGGAAACCCACCACAAGCCCTACACCTTACCCTACGCCGTAGCCTACTCCTGGCCCGTACGCTGGCCCTGACCCGTGCGTCAGCACGTAGCCTGACCCTCCCACGTTTCCGTACCCTCACCTGTGCCCTAAGGCTTGCCGTTCCCTAACCCTAACCCTAGCCCGGAACGGAAACCCTCCACCAGCCCTACACCTTACCCTACGCCGTAGCCTACTCCTGGCCCGTACGCTGGCACTGACCCGTGCGTCAGAACGTAGCCTGACCCTCCCACGTTTCCGTACCCTCACCTGTGCCCTAAGCCTTGCCGTTCCCTAACCCTAACCCTAGCCCAGAACGGAAACCCACCACCAGCCCTACAACTTACCCTACGCCGTAGCCTACTCCTGGCCAGTACGCTGGCACTGACCCATGCGTCAGCACGTAGCCTGACCCACCCACGTTTCCGTACCCTCACCTGTGCCTTAAGCCTTGCCGTTCCCTAACCCTAACCCTAGCCCGGAACGGAAACCCACCACCAGCCCTACACCTTACCCTATGCCGTAGCCTACTCCTGGCCCGTACGCTGGAACTGACCTGTGCGTCAGCACGTAGCCTGACCCTCCCACGTGTACGTACCCTCACCTGTGCCCTAAGACTTGCCGTTCCATAACCCTAACCCTAGCCCGGAACGGAAACCCTCCATCAGCCCTACACCTTACCCTACGCCGTAGCCTACTCCTGGCCCGTAAGCTGGCACTGACCCCTGCGTCACCACGTAGCCTGACCCTCCCACGTTTCCGTACCCTCACCTGTGCCCTAAGCCTTGCCGTTCCCTAACCCTAACTCTAGACCGGAACGGAAACCCACCACCAGCCCTACACCTTACCCTACGCCATAGCCTACTCCTGGCCCGTACGCTGGCACTGGCCCGTGTGACAGCACGTAGCCTGACCCTCCCACGTTTCCGTACCCTCATCAGTGCCCTAAGCCTTGCCGTTCCCTAACCCTAACCCTAGCCCGGAACGGAAACCCACCACCAGCCCTACACCTTACCCTACGCCGTAGCCTACTCCTGGCCCGTACGCTGGCACTGACCAGTGTGTTAGCACGTAGCCTGAACCTCCCACGTTTCCGTACCCTCACCTGTGCCCTAAGCCTTGCCGTTCCCTAACCCTAACCCTAGCCCGGAACGGAAACCCACCACCAGCCCTACACCTTACCCCCAAGCCGTAGCCTACACCTGGCCCGTACGCTGGCACTGACCCGTGCGTTAGCACGTAGCCTGGCCCTCCCACGTTTCCGTACCCTCACCTGTGCCCTAAGCCTTGCCGTTCCCTAACCCTAACCCTAGCCCGGAACGGAAACCCACCACCAGCCCTACACCTTACCCTACGCCGTAGCCTACTCCTGGCCCGTACGCTGGCACTGACCAGTGTGTTAGCACGTAGCCTGAACCTCCCACGTTTCCGTACCCTCACCTGTGCCCTAAGCCTTGCCGTTCCCTAACCCTAACCCTAGCCCGGAACGGAAACCCACCACCAGCCCTACACCTTACCCCCAAGCCGTAGCCTACACCTGGCCCGTACGCTGGCACTGACCCGTGTGTTAGCACGTAGCCTGAACCTCCCACGTTTCCGTACCCTCATCTGTGCCCTAAGCCTTGCCGTTCCCTAACCCTAACCCTAGCCCGGAACGGAAACCCACCACCAGCCCTACACCTTACCCCCAAGCCGTAGCCTACTCCTGGCCCGTACGCTGGCACTGACCAGTGTGTTAGCACGTAGCCTGAACCTCCCACGTTTCCGTACCCTCACCTGTGCCCTAAGCCTTGCCGTTCCCTAACCCTAACCCTAGCCCGGAACGGAAACCCACCACCAGCCCTACACCTTACCCCCAAGCCGTAGCCTACACCTGGCCCGTACGCTGGCACTGACCCGTGCGTTAGCACGTAGCCTGGCCCTCCCACGTTTCCGTACCCTCACCTGTGCCCTAAGCCTTGCCGTTCCCTAACCCTAACCGTAGCCCGGAACGGAAACCCACCACCAGCCATACACCTTACCCTACGCCGTAGCCTACTCCTGGCCCGTACACTGGCACTGACCCGTGCGTCAGCACGTAGCCTGACCCTCCCACGTTACCGTACACTCACCTGTGCCCTAAGCCTTGCCGTTCCCTAACCCTAACCCTAGCCCGGTACAGAAACCCACCACCAGCCCTACAACTTAGCCCTAAGCCGTAGCCTATTCCTGGCCCGTACGCTGGCACTGACCCCTGCGTCAGCACGTAGCCAGACCCTCCCACGTTTCCGTACCCTCACCTGTGCCCTAAGCCTTGCCTTTCCGAAACCCTAACCCTAGCCCGAATGGAAACCCTCCACCAGCCCTACACCTTGCCCTACGCCGTAGCCTACTCCTGGCCCGTACGCTGGCACTGACTCCTGCGTGAGCATGTAGCCTGACCCTCCCACGTTTCCGTACCCTCACCTGTGCCCTAAGCCTTGCCGTTCCCTAAACCTAACCTTAGCCCGGAACGGAAACCCACCACCAGCCCTACCCCTTACCCCCAAGCCGTAGCCTACTCCTGGCCCGTACGCTGGCACTGACAAGTGCGTCAGCACGTAGCCTGACCCTCCCACGTTTCCGTACTGTCACCTGTGCCCTAAGCATTGCCGTTCCCTAATCGTATCCCTAGCCCGGAACGGAAAGCCACCACCAGCCCTACACCTTACCCTACGCCGTAGCCTACTCCTGGCCCGTACGCCGGCACTGACCCGTATGTCAGCACGTAGCCTGACCCTCCCACGTTTCCGTACCGTCACCTGTGCCCTAAGCCTTGCCGTTCCCTAACCCTAACCCTAGCCCGGAACGGAAACCCACCACCAGACCTACACCTTACCCACAAGCCGTAGCCTACTCCTGGCCCGTACGATGGCACTGACCCATGCGTCAGCACGTAGCCTGACCCTCCCACGTTTCCGTACCTTCACCTGTGCCCTAAGCCTTGCCGTTCCCTAACCCTAACCCTAGCCCGGAAGGGAAACCCACCACAAGCCCTACACCTTACCCTACGCCGTAGCCTACTCCTGGCCCGTACGCTGGCCCTGACCCGTGCGTCAGCACGTAGCCTGACCCTCCCACGTTTCCGTACCCTCACCTGTGCCCTAAGGCTTGCCGTTCCCTAACACTAACCCTAGCCCGGAACGGAAACCCTCCACCAGCCCTACACCTTACCCTATGCCGTATCCTACTCCTGGCCCGTACTCTGGCACTGACCCATGCATCAGCACGTAGCCTGAGCCTCCCAAGTTTCCGTACCCTCACCTGTGCCCTAAGCCTTGCCGTTCCCTAACCCTAACCCTAGCCCGGTACGGAAACCCACCACCAGCACTACACCTTACCCTACGCCGTAGCCTACTCCTGGCCCGTACGCTGGCACTGACCTGTGTGTCAGCACGTAGCCTGACCCTCCCACGTTTCCGTACCCTCACCTGTGCCCTAAGCCTTGCCGTTCCCTAACCCTAACCCTAGCCCGGAACGGAAACCCACCACCAGCACTACAACTTACCCCCAAGCCGTAGCCTACACCTGGCCCGTACGCTGGCACTGACCCGTGCGTTAGCACGTAGCCTGGCCCTCCCACGTTTCCGTATCCTCACCAGTGCCCTAAGCCTTGCCGTTCCCTAACCCTAACACTAGCCCAGAACGGAAACCCATCACCAGCCCTACACCTAACCCTACGCCGTAGCCTACTCCTGGCCCGTACGCTGGCACTGACCCGTGCGTCAGCACGTAGCCTGACCCTCCCACTTTTCCGTACCCTCACCTGTGCCTAAGACTTGCCGTTCCCTTACCCTAACCCTAGCCCGGAATGGAAACCCACCACGAGCCCTAAACCTTACCCTAGGCCGTAGCCTACTCCTGGCCCGTACGCTGGCACGGACACGTGAGTCAGCACATAGCCTGACCCTCCCAAGTTTCCGTACCCTCAACTGTGCCCTAAGCCTTGCCGTTCCCTAACCCTAACCCTAGCCCGGAACGGAAACCCACCACCAGCCCTACACCTTACCCTACGCCGTACCCTACTCCTGGCCCGTACGCTGGCACTGACCCCTCCGTCAGCACGTAGCCTGTCCCTCCCACGTTTCCGTACCCTCACCTGTGCCCTAAGCCTTGCCGTTCCCTAACACTAACCCTTGCCCGGAACGGAAACCCACCACCAGCCCTACCCCTTACCCCCAAGCCGTAGCCTACTCCTGAACCTTACGCTGGCACTGACCCCACCGTCAGCAGGTAGCCTGTCCCTCCCACGTTTCCGTACCCTCACCTGTGCCCTAAGCCTTGCCGTCCCCTAACACTAACCCTAGCCCAGAACAGAAACCCACCACAAGCCCTACACCTTACCCTACGCCGTACCCTACTCCTGGCCCGTACGCTGGCACTGACCCGTGCGTCAGCACGTAGCCTGACCCTCCCACGTTTACGTACCCTCACCTGTGCCCTAAGCCTTGCCGTTCCCTAACCCGAACCCTAGCCCCGAACGGAAAACCACCACCAGCCCTACACCTTACCCTACGCCGTAGCCTACTCCTGGCCCGTACGCTGGCACTGAACCGTGCGTCAGCACGTAGCCTGACCCTCCCACGTTTCCGTACCCTCACCTGTGCCCTAAGCCTTGCCGTTCCCTAACCCTAACCCTAGCCCGGAACGGAAACCCACCACCAGCCCTACAACTTACCCCCAAGCCGTAGCCTACTCCAGGCTCGTACGCTGGCACTGACCCGTGCGTCAGCACGTAGCCTGACCCTCCCACATTTCCGTACCCTCACCTGTGCCCTAAGCCTTGCCGTTCCCTAAACCTAACCCTAGCCCGGAACGGAAAACCACCACCAGCCCTACCCGTTAACCCCAAGCCGTAGCCTACTCCTGGCCCGTACGCTGGCACTGACAAGTGCGTCAGCACGTAGCCTGACCCTCCCACGTTTCCGTACCCTCACTTGTGCCCTAAGCCTTGCCGTTCCCTAATCGTAACCCTAGCCCGGAACGGAAACCCACCACCAGCCCTACACCTTACCCTACGCCGTAGCCTACTCCTGGCCCGTACGCCGGCACTGACCCGTATGTCAGCACGTAGCCTGACCCTCCCACGTTTCCGTACCCTCACCGGTGCCCTAAGCATTGCCGTTCCGTAACCCTAACCCTAGACCGGAACAGAAACCCACCACCAGCCCTACACCTTACCCCCAAGCCGTAGCCTACTCCTGGCCCGTACGCTGGCACTGACCCGTACGTCAGGATGTAGCCCGACCCTCCCACGTTTCCGTACCCTCACCTGTGCCCTAAGCCTTGCCGTTCCCTAACCCTAACCCTAGCCCGGAACGGAAACCCACCACCAGCCCTACACCATACCCCCAAGCCGTAGCCTACTCCTGGCCCATACGCTGGCACTGACCCGTGCGTCAGCACGTAGCCGGAACCTCCCACGTTTCCGTACCCTCACCTGTGCCCTAAGCCTTGCCGTTCCCTAACCCTAACCCTAGCCCGGAACAGAAACCCACCAGCAGCCCTACACCTTACCCTACGCCGTACCCTACTCCTGGCCCGTACACAGGCACTGACCCCTGTGACAGCACGTAGCCTGACCCTCCCACGTTTCTGTACCCTCACCTGTGCCCTAAGCCTTGCCGTTCCCTAACCCTAACCCTAGCCCGGAACGGAAACCCACCACCAGCCCTACACCTTACCCTACGCCGTAGCCTACTCCTGGCCCGTACGCTGGCACTGACACGTGCGTCAGCACGTAGCCTGAACCTCCCACGTTTCCGTATCCTCAACTGTGCCCTAAGCCTTGCCGTTCCCTAACCCTAACCCTAGCCCGGAACGGAAACCCACCACCAGCCCTACACCTTACACCCAAGCCGTAGCCTACTTCTGGCCCGTACGCTGGCACTGACCCGTGCGTCAGCATGTAGCCTGGCCCTCCCACGTTTCCGTACCCTCACCTGTGCCCTAAGCCTTGCTGTTCCCTAACCCTAACCCTAGCCCGGAACGGAAACCCACCACCAGCCCTACAACTTAGCCCCAAGCCGTAGCCTATTCCTGGCCCGTACGCTGGCACTGACCCCTGAGTCAGCACGTAGCCTGACCCTCCCACGTTTCCTTACCCTCAGCTGTGCCGTAAGCCTTGCCGTTCCCTAAGCCTAACCATAGCCCTGAACGGAAACCCAACACCAGCCCTACACCTTACCCCCAAGTCGTACCCTACTCCTGGCCAGTACGCTGGCACTGACCCCTCGGTCAGCACGTAGCCTGACCCTCCCACGTTTCCGTACCCTCACCTGTGCCCTAAGCCTTGCCGTTCCCTAACCCTAACCCTAGCCCGGAACGGAAACCAACCACCAACCCTACACCTTACCCTACGCCGTAGCCTACTCCTGGCCCGTACGCTGGCACTGACCCGTGCATCAGCACGTAGCCTGACCCTCCCACGTTTCCGTACCCTCACCTGTGCCCTAAGCCTTGCCGTTCCCTAACACTAACCCTAGCCCGGAACGGAAACCCACCACCAGCCCTACACCTTACCCTACGCCGTAGCCTACTCCTGGCCCGTACGCTGGCACTGACCCATGCGTCAGCACGTAGCCTGACCCTCCCACGTTTCCGTACCCTCACCTGTGCCCTAAGCCTTGCCATTCCCTAACCCAAAACCTAGCCTGGAATGGAAACCCACCACCAGCCCTATACCTTACCCCCAAGCCGTAGCCTACTCCTGGCCCGTACGCTGGCACTGACCCGTGCGTCAGCACGTAGCCTGACCCTCCCACGTTTCCGTACCCTCACCTGTGCCCTAAGCCTTGCCGTTCCCTAACCCTAACCCTAGCCCGGTATGGAAACCCACCACCAGCCCTACACATTACCCTACGCCGTAGCCTACTCCTGGCCCGTACGCTGGCACTGATCCGTGTGTCGGCACGTAGCCTGACCCTCCCACGTTTCCGTACCCTCACCTGTGCCCTAAGCCTTGCCGTTCCCTAACCCTAACCGTAGCCCGGAATGGAAACCCACCACCAGCCATACACCTTACCCTACGCCGTAGCCTACTCCTGGCCCGTACACTGGCACTGACCCGTGCGTCAGCACGTAGCCTGACCCTCCCACGTTTCCGTACACTCACCTGTGCCCTAAGCCTTGCCGTTCCCTAACCCTAACCCTAGCCCGGTACAGAAACCCACCACCAGCCCTACAACTTAGCCCTAAGCCGTAGCCTATTCCTGGCCCGTACGCTGGCACTGACCCCTGCGTCAGCACGTAGCCAGACCCTCCCACGTTTCCGTACCCTCACCTGTGCCCTAAGCCTTGCCTTTCCGAAACCCTAACCCTAGCCCGAATGGAAACCCTCCACCAGCCCTACACCTTGCCCTACGCCGTAGCCTACTCCTGGCCCGTACGCTGGCACTGACCCCTGCGTGAGCATGTAGCCTGACCCTCCCAAGTTTCCTTACCCTCACCTGTGCCCTAAGCCTTGCCGTTCCCTAAACCTAACCTTAGCCCGGAACGGAAACCCACCACCAGCCCTACCCCTTACCCCCAAACCGTAGCCTACTCCTGGCCCGTACGCTGGCACTGACAAGTGCGTCAGCACGTAGCCTGACCCTCCCACGTTTCCGTACCCTCACCTGTGCCCTAAGGCTTGCCGTTCCCTAACCCTAACCCTAGCCCGGAACGGAAACCCACCACCAGCCCTACACCTTACCCCCAAGCCGTAGCCTACTCCTGGCCCGTACGATGGCACTGACCCATGCGTCAGCACGTAGACTGACCCTCCCACGTTTCCGTACCCTCACCTGTGCCCTAAGCCTTGCCGTTCCCTAACCCTAACCCTAGCCTGGAACGTAAACCCACCACAAGCCCTACACCTTACCCTACGCCGTAGCCTACTCCTGGCCCGTACGCTGGCACTGAACCGTGCGTCAGCACGTAGCCTGACCCTCCCACGTTTCCGTACCCTCACCTGTGCCCTAAGGCTTGCCTTTCCCTAACCCTAACCCTAGCCCGGAACGGAAACCCACCACCAGTCCTATACCTTACCCTACGCAGTAGCCTACTCCTGGCCCGTACGCTGTCACTGACCCGTGCGTCAGCACGTAGACTGGCCCTCCCACGTTTCCGTACCCTCACCTGTGCCCTAAGCCTTGCTGTTCCCTAACCCTAACCCTAGCACGGAAAGGAAACCCACCACCAGCCCTAAAACTTAGCCCCAAGCCGTAGCCTATTCCTGGCTCGTACGCTGGCACTGACCCCTGCGTCAGCACGTAGCCTGACCCTCCCACGTTTCCGTACCCTCACCTGTGCCCTAAGCCTTGCCGTACCGTAACCCTAACCTTAGCCCGGAAAGGAAACCCTCCACCAGCCCTACACCTTACCCTACGCCGTAGCCTACTCCTGGCCCGTACGCTGGCACTGACCCCTCCGTCAGCACGTAGCCAGTCCCTCCCACGTTTCCGTACCCTCACCTGTGCCCTAAGCCTTGCCGTTCCCTAACACTAACCCTAGCCCGGAAAGGAAACCCACCACCAGCCCTATACCTTACCCTACGCCGTAGCCTACTCCTGACCCGTACGCTGGCACTGACCCCTCCGTCAGCACGTAGCCTGTCCCTCCCACGTTTCCGTACCCTCACCTGTGCCCTAAGCCTTGCCGTCCCCTAACACTAACCCTAGCCCAGAACGGAAACCCACCACAAGCCCTACACCTTACCCTATGCCGTAGCCTACTCCTGGCCCGTACGCTGGCACTGACCCGTGCGTCAGCACGTAGCCTGACCCTCCCACGTTTCCGTACCCTCACCTGTGCCCTAAGCCTTGCCGTTCCCTAACCCTAACCCTAGCCCCGAACGGAAAACCACCACCAGCCCTACACCTTACCCTACGCCGTAGCCTACTCCTGGCCCGTACGCTGGCACTGACCCGTGCGTCAGCACGTAGCCTGACCCTCCCACGTTTCCGTACCCTCACCTGTGCCCTAAGCCTTGCCGTTCCCTAACCCTAACCCTAGCCCGGAACGGAAACCCACCACCAGCCCTACAAATTACCCCCAAGCCATAGCCTACTCCGTGCTCGTACGCTGGCACTGACCCGTGCGTCAGCACGTAGCCTGACCCTCCCACGTTTCCGTACCCTCACCTGTGCCCTAAGCCTTGCCGTTCCCTAACCCTAACCCTAGCCCGGAACGGAAACCCACGACCAGCCCTATACCTTACCCTACGCCGTAGCCTACTCCTGGCCCGTACGCTGGCACTGAGCCGTGCGTCAGCACGTAGAATGACCCTCCCACGTTTCCGTACCCTCACCTGTGCCCTTAGCCTTGCCGTTCCCTAACCCTAACTCTAGCCCGGAACGGAAACCCACCACCAGCCCTACACCTTACCCTACACCGTAGCCTACTCCTGGCCCGTACGCTGGCACTGACCCGTGTGACAGCACGTAGCCAGACCCTCCCACGTTTCTGTACCCTAACCTGTGCCCTAAGCCTTGCCGTTCCCTAACCCTAACCCTAGCCCAGAACGGAAACCCACCACCAGCACTACACCTTACCCTACGCCGTAGTCTACTCCTGGCCCGTACGCTGGCACTGACCAGTGTGTCAGCACGTAGCCTGACCCTCCCACGTTTCCGTACCCTCACCTGTGCCCTAAGCCTTGCCGTTCCCTAACCCTAACCCTAGCCCAGAACGGAAACCCACCACCAGCCCTACACCTTACCCCCAAGCCGTAGCCTACACCTGGCCCGTACGCTGGCACTGACCCGTGCGTTAGCACGTAGCCTGGCCCTCCCACGTTTCCGTACCCTCACCAGTGCCCTAAGCCTTGCCGTTCCCTAACCCTAACCCTAGCCCAGAACGGAAACCCATCACCAGCCCTACACCTAACCCTATGCCGTAGCCTACTCCTGGCCCGTACGCTGGAAATGACCCGTGCGTCAGCACGTAGCCTGACCCTCCCACGTTTCCGTACCCTCACCTGTGCCCTAAGCCTTGCCGTTCCCTAACCCTAACCCTAGCCCGGAACGGAAACCCACCACAAGCCCTACACCATACCCTACGCCGTAGCCTACTCCTGGCCCGTACACTGGCACTGACCCGTGCGTCAGCACGTAGCCTGACCCTCCCACGTTTCCGTAACCTCACCTGTGCCCTAAGCCTTGCCGTTCCCTACCACTAACCCTAGCCCGGTACGGAAACCCTCCACCAGCCCTACACCTTACCCTATGCCGTAGCCTACTCCTGGCCCGTACTCTGGCACTGACACATGCATCAGCACGTAGCCTGAGCCTCCCAAGTTTCCGTACCCTCACCTGTGCCCTAAGCCTTGCCGTTCCCTAACCCTAACCCTAGCCCGGTACGGAAACCCACCACCCGCCCTACACCTTACCCTACGCCGTAGCCTACTCCTGGCCCGTACGCTGGCACTGAGCCGTGCGTCAGCACGTAGCCTGACCCTCCCACGTTTCCGTACCCTCACCTGTGCCCTAAGCCTTGCCGTTCCCTAACCCTAACCCTAGCCCGGAACGGAAACACACCACCAGCACTACAACTTACCCCCAAGCCGTAGCCTACACCTGGCCCGTACGCTGGCACTGACCCGTGCGTTAGCACGTAGCCTGGCCCTCCCACGTTTCCGTATCCTCACCAGTGCCCTAAGCCTTGCCGTTCCCTAACCCTAACACTAGCCCAGAACGGAAACCCATCACCAGCCCTACACCTAACCCTATGCCGTAGCCTACTCCTGGCCCGTACGCTGGCACTGACCCGTGCGTCAGCACGTAGCCTGGCCCTCCCACTTTTCCGTACCCTCACCTGTGCCTAAGACTTGCCGTTCCCTTATCCTAACCCTAGCCCGGAATGGAAACCCACCACGAGCCCTAAACCTTACCCTAGGCCGTAGCCTACTCCTGGCCCGTACGCTGGCACGGACACGTGAGTCAGCACATAGCCTGACCCTCCCAAGTTTCCGTACCCTCAACTGTGCCCTAAGCCTTGCCGTTCCCTAACCCTAACCCTAGCCCGGAACGGAAACCCACCACCAGCCCTACACCTTACCCTACGCCGTAGCCTACTCCTGGCCCGTACGCTGGCACTGACCCCTCCGTCAGCACGTAGCCTGTCCCTCCCACGTTTCCGTACCCTCACCTGTGCCCTAAGACTTGCCGTTCCCTAACACTAACCCTTGCCCGGAACGGAAACCCACCACCAGCCCTATACCTTACCCTACGCCGTAGCCTACTCCTGAACCTTACGCTGGCACTGACCCCTCCGTTAGCAGGTAGCCTTTCCCTCCCACGTTTCCGTACCCTCACCTGTGCCCTAAGCCTTGCCGTCCCCTAACACTAACCCTAGCCCAGAACGGAAACCCACCACAAGCCCTACACCTTACCCTACGCCGTAGCCTACTCCTGGCCCGTACGCTGGCACTGACCCGTGCGTCAGCACGTAGCCTGACCCTCCCACGTTTACGTACCCTCACCTGTGCCCTAAGCCTTGCCGTTCCCTAACCCGAACCCTAGCCCCGAACGGAAAACCACCACCAGCCCTACACCTTACCCTACGCCGTAGCCTACTCCTGGCCCGTACGCTGGCACTGAACCGTGCGTCAGCACGTAGCCTGACCCTCCCACGTTTCCGTACCCTCACCTGTGCCCTAAGCCTTGCCGTTCCCTAACCCTAACCCTAGCCCGGAACGGAAACCCACCACCAGCCCTACAACTTACCCCCAAGCCGTAGCCTACTCCGGGCTCGTACGCTGGCACTGACCCGTGTGTCAGCACGTAGCCTGACCCTCCCACATTTCCGTACCCTCACCTGTGCCCTAAGCCTTGCCGTTCCCTAACCCTAACCCTAGCCCGGAACGGAAACCCACGACCAGCCCTATACCTTACCCTACGCCGTAGCCTACTCCTGGCCCGTACGCTGGCACTGACCTGTGCGTCAGCACGTAGCCTGACCCTCCCACGTTTCCGTACCCTCACCTGTGCCCTAAGCCTTGCCGTTCCCTAACCCTAACCCTAGCCCGGAACGGAAACCCACCACCAGCTCTACACCTTACACTACGCCATAGCCTACTCCTGGCCCGTACGCTGGCACTGACCCGTGCGTCATCACGTAGCCTGACCCACCCACGTTGCCGTACCCTCACCTGTGCCCTAAGCCTTGCCGTTCCCTAACCCTAACCCTAGCCCGGTACGGAAACCCACCACCCGCCCTACACCTTACCCTACGCCGTAGCCTACTCCTGGCCCGTACGCTGGCACTGAGCCGTGCGTCAGCACGTAGCCTGACCCTCCCACGTTTCCGTACCCTCACCTGTGCCCTAAGCCTTGCCGTTCCCTAACCCTAACTCTAGCCCGGAACGGAAACCCACCACCAGCCCTACACCTTACCCTACGCCGTAGCCTACTCCTGGCCCGTACGCTGGCACTGACCCGTGTGACAGCACGTAGCCTGACCCTCCCACGTTTCTGTACCCTCACCTGTGCCCTAAGCCTTGCCGTTCCCTAACCCTAACCCTAGACCGGAATGAAACCCACCACCAGCACTACACCTTACCCTACGCCGTAGCCTACTCCTGGCCCGTACGCTGGCACTGACCAGTGTGTCAGCACGTAGCCTGACCCTCCCACGTTTCCGTACCCTCACCTGTGCCCTAAGCCTTGCCGTTCCCTAACCCTAACCCTAGCCCGGAACGGAAACCCACCACCAGCCCTACACCTTACCCCCAAGCCGTAGCCTACACCTGGCCCGTACGCTGGCACTGACCCGTGCGTTAGCACGTAGCCTGGCCCTCCCACGTTTCCGTACCCTCACCAGTGCCCTAAGCCTTGCCGTTCCCTAACCCTAACCCAAGCCCAAAACGGAAACCCATCACCAGCCCTACACCTAACCCTATGCCGTAGCCTACTCCTGGCCCGTACGCTGGAAATGACCCGTGTGTCAGCACGTAGCCTGACCCTCCCACGTTTCCGTACCCTCACCTGTGCCCTAAGCCTTGCCGTTCCCTAACCCTAACCCTAGCCCGGAACGGAAACCCACCACCAGCCCTACACCATACCCTACGCCGTAGCCTACTCCTGGCCCGTACACTGGCACTGACCCGTGCGTCAGCACGTAGCCTGACCCTCCCACGTTTCCGTAACCTCACCTGTGCCCTAAGCCTTGCCGTTCCCTAACACTAACCCTAGCCCGGTACGGAAACCCTCCACCAGCCCTACACCTTACCCTATGCCGTAGCCTACTCCTGGCCCGTACTCTGGCACTGACCCATGCATCAGCACGTAGCCTGAGCCTCCCAAGTTTCCGTACCCTCACCTGTGCCCTAAGCCTTGCCGTTCCCTAACCCTAACCCTAGCCCGGAACGGAAAACTACCACCAGCCCTACACCTTACCCCCAAGCCGTAGCCTACTCCTGGCCCGTACGCTGGCACTGACCCGTGCGTCAGCACGTAGCCTGTCCCTCCCACGTTTCCGTACCCTCACCTGTGCCCTAAGCCTTGCCGTTCCCTAACCCTAACCCTAGCCCGGAGCGGAAACCCACCACCAGCCCTACAACTTAGCCCCAAGCCGTAGCGTATTCCTGGCCCGTACGCTGGCACTGACCCCTGCGTCAGCACGTAGCCAGACCCTCCCACGTTTCCGTACCCTCACCTGTGCCCTAAGCCTTGCCGTTCCGTAACCCTAACCCTAGCCCGGAATGGAAACCCTCCACCAGCCCTACACCTTACCCTACGCCATAGCCTACTCCTGGCCAGTACGCTGGCACTGACCCCTGCGTGAGCATGTAGACTGACCCTCCCACGTTTCTGTACCCTCACCTGTGCCCTTAGCCTTGCCGTTCCCTAAACCTAACCCTAGCCCGGAACGGAAAACCACCACCAGCCCTACCCGTTACCCCCAAGCCGTAGCCTACTCCTGGCCCGTACGCTGGCACTGACAAGTGCGTCAGCACGTAGCCTGACCCTCCCACGTTTCCGTACCCTCACCTGTGCCCTAAGCCTTGCCGTTCCCTAATCGTAACCCTAGCCCGGAACGGAAACCCACCACCAGCCCTACACCTTACCCTACGCCGTAGCCTACTCCTGGCCCGTACGCCGGCACTGACTCGTATGTCAGCACGTAGCCTGACCCTCCCACGTTTCCGTACCCTCACCAGTGCCTTAAGCATTGCCGTTCCGTAACCCTAACCCTAGCCCGGAACAGAAACCCACCACAAGCCCTACACCTTACCCCCAAGCCGTAGCCTACTCCTGGCCCGTACGCTGGCACTGACCCGTACGTCAGGATGTAGCCCGACCCTCCCACGTTTCCGTACCCTCACCTGTGCCCTAAGCCTTGCCGTTCCCTAACCCTAACCCTAGCCCGGAACGGAAACCCACCACCAGCCCTACACCATACCCCCAAGCCGTAGCCTACTCCTGGCCCATACGCTGGGACTGACCCGTGCGTCAGCACGTAGCCGGAACCTCCCACGTTTCCGTACCCTCACCTGTGCCCTAAGCCTTGCCGTTCCCTAACCCTAACCCTAGCCCGGAACAGAAACCCACCACCAGCCCTACAACTTACCCTACGCCGTAGCCTACTCCTGGCCAGTACGCTGGCACTGACCCATGCGTCAGCACGTAGCCTGACCCACCCACGTTTCCGTACCCTCACCTGTGCCTTAAGCCTTGCCGTTCCCTAACCCTAACCCTAGCCCGGAACGGAAACCCACCACCAGCCCTACACCTTACCCCCAAGCCGTAGCCTACACCTGGCCCGTACGCTGGCACTGACCCGTGCGTTAGCACGTAGCCTGGCCCTCCCACGTTTCCGTACCCTCACCTGTGCCCTAAGCCTTGCCGTTCCCTAACCCTAACCCTAGCCCGGTATGGAAACCCACCACCAGCCCTACACATTACCCTACGCCGTAGCCTACTCCTGGCCCGTACGCTGGCACTGATCCGTGTGTCGGCACGTAGCCTGACCCTCCCACGTTTCCGTACCCTCACCTGTGCCCTAAGCCTTGCCGTTCCCTAACCCTAACCGTAGCCCGGAATGGAAACCCACCACCAGCCATACACCTTACCCTACGCCGTAGCCTACTCCTGGCCCGTACACTGGCACTGACCCGTGCGTCAGCACGTAGCCTGACCCTCCCACGTTTCCGTACACTCACCTGTGCCCTAAGCCTTGCCGTTCCCTAACCCTAACCCTAGACCGGTACAGAAACCCACCACCAGCCCTACAACTTAGCCCTAAGCCGTAGCCTATTCCTGGCCCGTACGCTGGCACTGACCCCTGCGTCAGCACGTAGCCAGACCATCCCACGTTTCCGTACCCTCACCTGTGCCCTAAGCCTTGCCTTTCCGAAACCCTAACCCTAGCCCGAATGGAAACCCTCCACCAGCCCTACACCTTGCCCTACGCCGTAGCCTACTCCTGGCCCGTACGCTGGCACTGACCCCTGCGTGAGCATGTAGCCTGACCCTCCCACGTTTCCGTACCCTCACCTGTGCCCTAAGCCTTGCCGTTCCCTAAACCTAACCTTAGCCCGGAACGGAAACCCACCACCAGCCCTACCCCTTACCCCCAAGCCGTAGCCTACTCCTGGCCCGTACGCTGGCACTGACAAGTGCGTCAGCACGTAGCCTGACCCTCCCACGTTTCCGTACCCTCACCTGTGCCCTAAGGCTTGCCGTTCCCTAACCCTAACCCTAGCCCGGAACGGAAACCCACCACCAGCCCTACACCTTACCCCCAAGCCGTAGCCTACTCCTGGCCCGTACGATGGCACTGACCCATGCGTCAGCACGTAGACTGACCCTCCCACGTTTCCGTACCCTCACCTGTGCCCTAAGCCTTGCCGTTCCCTAACCCTAACCCTAGCCTGGAACGTAAACCCACCACAAGCCCTACACCTTACCCTACGCCGTAGCCTACTCCTGGCCCGTACGCTGGCACTGAACCGTGCGTCAGCACGTAGCCTGACCCTCCCACGTTTCCGTAACCTCACCTGTGCCCTAAGGCTTGCCTTTCCCTAACCCTAACCCTAGCCCGGAACGGAAACCCACCACCAGCCCTACACCTTACCCTACGCAGTAGCCTACTCCTGGCCCGTACGCTGTCACTGACCCGTGCGTCAGCACGTAGCCTGGCCCTCCCACGTTTCCGTACCCTCACCTGTGCCCTAAGCCTTGCTGTTCCCTAACCCTAACCCTAGCCCGGAAAGGAAACCCACCACCAGCCCTAAAACTTAGCCCCAAGCCTTAGCCTATTCCTGGCTCGTACGCTGGCACTGACCCCTGCGTCAGCACGTAGCCTGACCCTCCCACGTTTCCGTACCCTCACCTGTGCCCTAAGCCTTGCCGTACCGTAACCCTAACCTTAGCCCGGAAAGGAAACCCTCCACCAGCCCTACACCTTACCCTACGCCGTAGCCTACTCCTGGCCCGTACGCTGGCACTGACCCCTCCGTCAGCACGTAGCCAGTCCCTCCCACGTTTCCGTACCCTCACCTGTGCCCTAAGCCTTGCCATTCCCTAACACTAACCCTAGCCCGGAAAGGAAACCCACCACCAGCCCTATACCTTACCCTACGCCGTAGCCTACTCCTGACCCGTACGCTGGCACTGACCCCTCCGTCAGCACGTAGCCTGTCCCTCCCACGTTTCCGTACCCTCACCTGTGCCCTAAGCCTTGCCGTTCCCTAACCCTAACCCTAGCCCGGAACGGAAACACACCACCAGCACTACAACTTACCCCCAAGCCGTAGCCTACACCTGGCCCGTACGCTGGCACTGACCCGTGCGTTAGCACGTAGCCTGGCCCTCCCACGTTTCCGTATCCTCACCAGTGCCCTAAGCCTTGCCGTTCCCTAACCCTAACACTAGCCCAGAACGGAAACCCATCACCAGCCCTACACCTAACCCTACGCCGTAGCCTACTCCTGGCCCGTACGCTGGCACTGACCCGTGCGTCAGCACGTAGCCTGACCCTCCCACTTTTCCGTACCCTCACCTGTGCCTAAGACTTGCCGTTCCCTTACCCTAACCCTAGCCCGGAATGGAAACCCACCACGAGCCCTAAACCTTACCCTAGGCCGTAGCCTACTCCTGGCCCGTACGCTGGCACGGACACGTGAGTCAGCACATAGCCTGACCCTCCCAAGTTTCCGTACCCTCAACTGTGCCCTAAGCCTTGCCGTTCCCTAACCCTAACCCTAGCCCGGAACGGAAACCCACCACCAGCCCTACACCTTACCCTACGCCGTACCCTACTCCTGGCCCGTACGCTGGCACTGACCCCTCCGTCAGCAGGTAGCCTTTCCCTCCCACGTTTCCGTACCCTCACCTGTGCCCTAAGCCTTGCCGTCCCCTAACACTAACCCTAGCCCAGAACGGAAACCCACCACAAGCCCTACACCTTACCCTATGCCGTAGCCTACTCCTGGCCCGTACGCTGGCACTGACCCGTGCGTCAGCACGTAGCCTGACCCTCCCACGTTTCCGTACCCTCACCTGTGCCCTAAGCCTTGCCGTTCCCTAACCCTAACCCTAGCCCCGAACGGAAAACCACCACCAGCCCTACACCTTACCCTACGCCGTAGCCTACTCCTGGACCGTACGCTGGCACTGACCCGTGCGTCAGCACGTAGCCTGACCCTCCCACGTTTCCGTACCCTCACCTGTGCCCTAAGCCTTGCCGTTCCCGAACCCTAACCCTAGCCCGGATCGGAAACCCACCACCAGCCCTACAAATTACCCCCAAGCCGTAGCCTACTCCGTGCTCGTACGCTGGCACTGACACGTGCGTCAGCACGTAGCCTGACCCTCCCACGTTTCCGTACCCTCACCTGTGCCCTAAGCCTTGCCGTTCCCTAACCCTAACCCTAGCCCGGAACGGAAACCCACGACCAGCCCTATACCTTACCCTACGCCGTAGCCTACTCCTGGCCCGTACGCTGGCACTGAGCCGTGCGTCAGCACGTAGCCTGACCCTCCCACGTTTCCGTACCCTCACCTGTGCCCTAAGCCTTGCCGTTCCCTAACCCTAACTCTAGCCCGGAACGGAAACCCACCACCAGCCCTACACCTTACCCGACACCGTAGCCTACTCCTGGCCCGTACGCTGGCACTGACCCGTGTGACAGCACATAGCCAGACCCTCCCACGTTTCTGTACCCTAACCTGTGCCCTAAGCCTTGCCGTTCCCTAACCCTAACCCTAGCCCAGAACGGAAACCCACCACCAGCACTACACCTTACCCTACGCCGTAGTCTACTCCTGGCCCGTACGCTGGCACTGACCAGTGTGTCAGCACGTAGCCTGACCCTCCCACGTTTCCGTACCCTCACCTGTGCCCTAAGCCTTGCCGTTCCCTAACCCTAACCCTAGCCCAGAACGGAAACCCACCACCAGCCCTACACCTTACCCCCAAGCCGTAGCCTACACCTGGCCCGTACGCTGGCACTGACCCGTGCGTTAGCACGTAGCCTGGCCCTCCCACGTTTCCGTACCCTCACCAGTGCCCTAAGCCTTGCTGTTCCCTAACCCTAACCCTAGCCCAGAACGGAAACCCATCACCAGCCCTACACCTAACCCTATGCCGTAGCCTACTCCTGGCCCGTACGCTGGAAATGACCCGTGCGTCAGCACGTAGCCTGACCCTCCCACGTTTCCGTACCCTCACCTGTGCCCTAAGCCTTGCCGTTCCCTAACCCTAACCCTAGCCCGGAACGGAAACCCACCACAAGCCCTACACCATACCCTACGCCGTAGCCTACTCCTGGCCCGTACACTGGCACTGACCCGTGCGTCAGCACGTAGCCTGACCCTCCCACGTTTCCGTAACCTCACCTGTGCCCTAAGCCTTGCCGTTCCCTAACACTAACCCTAGCCCGGTACGGAAACCCTCCACCAGCCCTACACCTTACCCTATGCCGTAGCCTACTCCTGGCCCGTACTCTGGCACTGACACATGCATCAGCACGTAGCCTGAGCCTCCCAAGTTTCCGTACCCTCACCTGTGCCCTAAGCCTTGCCGTTCCCTAACCCTAACCCTAGCCCGGTACGGAAACCCACCACCCGCCCTACACCTTACCCTACGCCGTAGCCTACTCCTGGCCCGTACGCTGGCACTGAGCCGTGCGTCAGCACGTAGCCTGACCCTCCCACGTTTCCGTACCCTCACCTGTGCCCTAAGCCTTGCCGTTCCCTAACCCTAACCCTAGCCCGGAACGGAAACACACCACCAGCACTACAACTTACCCCCAAGCCGTAGCCTACACCTGGCCCGTACGCTGGCACTGACCCGTGCGTTAGCACGTAGCCTGGCCCTCCCACGTTTCCGTATCCTCACCAGTGCCCTAAGCCTTGCCGTTCCCTAACCCTAACACTAGCCCAGAACGGAAACCCATCACCAGCCCTACACCTAACCCTACGCCGTAGCCTACTCCTGGCCCGTACGCTGGCACTGACCCGTGCGTCAGCACGTAGCCTGACCCTCTCACTTTTCCGTACCCTCACCTGTGCCTAAGACTTGCCGTTCCCTTACCCTAACCCTAGCCCGGAATGGAAACCCACCACGAGCCCTAAACCTTACCCTAGGCCGTAGCCTACTCCTGGCCCGTACGCTGGCACGGACACGTGAGTCAGCACATAGCCTGACCCTCCCAAGTTTCCGTACCCTCAACTGTGCCCTAAGCCTTGCCGTTCCCTAACCCTAACCCTAGCCCGGAACGGAAACCCACCACCAGCCCTACACCTTACCCTACGCCGTACCCTACTCCTGGCCCGTACGCTGGCACTGACCCCTCCGTCAGCACGTAGCCTGTCCCTCCCACGTTTCCGTACCCTCACCTGTGCCCTAAGACTTGCCGTTCCCTAACACTAACCCTTGCCCGGAACGGAAACCCACCACCAGCCCTATACCTTACCCTACGCCGTAGCCTACTCCTGAACCTTACGCTGGCACTGACCCCTCCGTTAGCAGGTAGCCTTTCCCTCCCACGTTTCCGTACCCTCACCTGTGCCCTAAGCCTTGCCGTCCCCTAACACTAACCCTAGCCCAGAACGGAAACCCACCACAAGCCCTACACCTTACCCTACGCCGTAGCCTACTCCTGGCCCGTACGCTGGCACTGACCCGTGCGTCAGCACGTAGCCTGACCCTCCCACGTTTACGTACCCTCACCTGTGCCCTAAGCCTTGCCGTTCCCTAACCCGAACCCTAGGCCCGAACGGAAAACCACCACCAGCCCTACACCTTACCCTACGCCGTAGCCTACTCCTGGCCCGTACGCTGGCACTGAACCGTGCGTCAGCACGTAGCCTGACCCTCCCACGTTTCCGTACCCTCACCTGTGCCCTAAGCCTTGCCGTTCCCTAACCCTAACCCTAGCCCGGAACGGAAACCCACCACCAGCCCTACAACTTACCCCCAAGCCGTAGCCTACTCCGGGCTCGTACGCTGGCACTGACCCGTGTGTCAGCACGTAGCCTGACCCTCCCACATTTCCGTACCCTCACCTGTGCCCTAAGCCTTGCCGTTCCCTAACCCTAACCCTAGCCCGGAACGGAAACCCACGACCAGCCCTATACCTTACCCTACGCCGTAGCCTACTCCTGGCCCGTACGCTGGCACTGACCTGTGCGTCAGCACGTAGCCTGACCCTCCCACGTTTCCGTACCCTCACCTGTGCCCTAAGCCTTGCCGTTCCCTAACCCTAACCCTAGCCCGGAACGGAAACCCACCACCAGCTCTACACCTTACACTACGCCATAGCCTACTCCTGGCCCGTACGCTGGCACTGACCCGTGCGTCATCACGTAGCCTGACCCACCCACGTTGCCGTACCCTCACCTGTGCCCTAAGCCTTGCCGTTCCCTAACCCTAACCCTAGCCCGGTACGGAAACCCACCACCCGCCCTACACCTTACCCTACGCCGTAGCCTACTCCTGGCCCGTACGCTGGCACTGAGCCGTGCGTCAGCACGTAGCCTGACCCTCCCACGTTTCCGTACCCTCACCTGTGCCCTAAGCCTTGCCGTTCCCTAACCCTAACTCTAGCCCGGAACGGAAACCCACCACCAGCCCTACACCTTACCCTACGCCGTAGCCTACTCCTGGCCCGTACGCTGGCACTGACCCGTGTGACAGCACGTAGCCTGACCCTCCCACGTTTCTGTACCCTCACCTGTGCCCTAAGCCTTGCCGTTCCCTAACCCTAACCCTAGACCGGAATGAAACCCACCACCAGCACTACACCTTACCCTACGCCGTAGCCTACTCCTGGCCCGTACGCTGGCACTGACCAGTGTGTCAGCACGTAGCCTGACCCTCCCACGTTTCCGTACCCTCACCTGTGCCCTAAGCCTTGCCGTTCCCTAACCCTAACCCTAGCCCGGAACGGAAACCCACCACCAGCCCTACACCTTACCCCCAAGCCGTAGCCTACACCTGGCCCGTACGCTGGCACTGACCCGTGCGTTAGCACGTAGCCTGGCCCTCCCACGTTTCCGTACCCTCACCAGTGCCCTAAGCCTTGCCGTTCCCTAACCCTAACCCAAGCCCAAAACGGAAACCCATCACCAGCCCTACACCTAACCCTATGCCGTAGCCTACTCCTGGCCCGTACGCTGGAAATGACCCGTGTGTCAGCACGTAGCCTGACCCTCCCACGTTTCCGTACCCTCACCTGTGCCCTAAGCCTTGCCGTTCCCTAACCCTAACCCTAGCCCGGAACGGAAACCCACCACCAGCCCTACACCATACCCTACGCCGTAGCCTACTCCTGGCCCGTACACTGGCACTGACCCGTGCGTCAGCACGTAGCCTGACCCTCCCACGTTTCCGTAACCTCACCTGTGCCCTAAGCCTTGCCGTTCCCTAACACTAACCCTAGCCCGGTACGGAAACCCTCCACCAGCCCTACACCTTACCCTATGCCGTAGCCTACTCCTGGCCCGTACTCTGGCACTGACCCATGCATCAGCACGTAGCCTGAGCCTCCCAAGTTTCCGTACCCTCACCTGTGCCCTAAGCCTTGCCGTTCCCTAACCCTAACCCTAGCCCGGAACGGAAAACTACCACCAGCCCTACACCTTACCCCCAAGCCGTAGCCTACTCCTGGCCCGTACGCTGGCACTGACCCGTGCGTCAGCACGTAGCCTGTCCCTCCCACGTTTCCGTACCCTCACCTGTGCCCTAAGCCTTGCCGTTCCCTAACCCTAACCCTAGCCCGGAGCGGAAACCCACCACCAGCCCTACAACTTAGCCCCAAGCCGTAGCGTATTCCTGGCCCGTACGCTGGCACTGACCCCTGCGTCAGCACGTAGCCAGACCCTCCCACGTTTCCGTACCCTCACCTGTGCCCTAAGCCTTGCCGTTCCGTAACCCTAACCCTAGCCCGGAATGGAAACCCTCCACCAGCCCTACACCTTACCCTACGCCATAGCCTACTCCTGGCCAGTACGCTGGCACTGACCCCTGCGTGAGCATGTAGACTGACACTCCCACGTTTCTGTACCCTCACCTGTGCCCTTAGCCTTGCCGTTCCCTAAACCTAACCCTAGCCCGGAACGGAAAACCACCACCAGCCCTACCCGTTACCCCCAAGCCGTAGCCTACTCCTGGCCCGTACGCTGGCACTGACAAGTGCGTCAGCACGTAGCCTGACCCTCCCACGTTTCCGTACCCTCACCTGTGCCCTAAGCCTTGCCGTTCCCTAATCGTAACCCTAGCCCGGAACGGAAACCCACCACCAGCCCTTCACCTTACCCTACGCCGTAGCCTACTCCTGGCCCGTACGCCGGCACTGACTCGTATGTCAGCACGTAGCCTGACCCTCCCACGTTTCCGTACCCTCACCAGTGCCTTAAGCATTGCCGTTCCGTAACCCTAACCCTAGCCCGGAACAGAAACCCACCACAAGCCCTACACCTTACCCCCAAGCCGTAGCCTACTCCTGGCCCATACGCTGGCACTGACCCGTACGTCAGGATGTAGCCCGACCCTCCCACGTTTCCGTACCCTCACCTGTGCCCTAAGCCTTGCCGTTCCCTAACCCTAACCCTAGCCCGGAACGGAAATCCACCACCAGCCCTACACCATACCCCCAAGCCGTAGCCTACTCCTGGCCCATACGCTGGGACTGACCCGTGCGTCAGCACGTAGCCGGAACCTCCCACGTTTCCGTACCCTCACCTGTGCCCTAAGCCTTGCCGTTCCCTAACCCTAACCCTAGCCCGGAACAGAAACCCACCACCAGCCCTACAACTTACCCTACGCCGTAGCCTACTCCTGGCCAGTACGCTGGCACTGACCCATGCGTCAGCACGTAGCCTGACCCTCCCACGTTTCCGTACCCTCACCTGTGCCCTAAGCCTTGCCGTACCGTAACCCTAACCTTAGCCCGGAAAGGAAACCCTCCACCAGCCCTACACCTTACCCTACGCCGTAGCCTACTGCTGGCCCGTACGCTGGCACTGACCCCTCCGTCAGCACGTAGCCTGACACTCCCACGTTTCCGTACCCTCACCTGTGCCCTAAGCCTTGCCGTTCCCTAACACTAACCCTAGCCCCGAACGGAAAACCACCACCAGCCCTATACCTTACCCTACGCCGTAGCCTACTCCTGACCCGTACGCTGGCACTGACCCCTCCGTCAGCACGTAGCCTGTCCCTCCCACGTTTCCGTACCCTCACCTGTGCCCTAAGCCTTGCCGTTCCCTAACCCTAACCCTAGCCCGGAACGGAAACACACCACCAGCACTACAACTTACCCCCAAGCCGTAGCCTACACCTGGCCCGTACGCTGGCACTGACCCGTGCGTTAGCACGTAGCCTGGCCCTCCCACGTTTCCGTATCCTCACCAGTGCCCTAAGCCTTGCCGTTCCCTAACCCTAACACTAGCCCAGAACGGAAACCCATCACCAGCCCTACACCTAACCCTACGCCGTAGCCTACTCCTGGCCCGTACGCTGGCACTGACCAGTGCGTCAGCACGTAGCCTGACCCTCCCACTTTTCCGTACCCTCACCTGTGCCTAAGACTTGCCGTTCCCTTACCCTAACCCTAGCCCGGAATGGAAACCCACCACGAGCCCTAAACCTTACCCTAGGCCGTAGCCTACTCCTGGCCCGTACGCTGGCACGGACACGTGAGTCAGCACATAGCCTGACCCTCCCAAGTTTCCGTACCCTCAACTGTGCCCTAAGCCTTGCCGTTCCCTAACCCTAACCCTAGCCCGGAACGGAAACCCACCACCAGCCCTACAACTTACCCCCAAGCCGTAGCCTACTCCGGGCTCGTACGCTGGCACTGACCCGTGTGTCAGCACGTAGCCTGACCCTCCCACATTTCCGTACCCTCACCTGTGCCCTAAGCCTTGCCGTTCCCTAACCCTAACCCTAGCCCGGAACGGAAACCCACGACCAGCCCTATACCTTACCCTACGCCGTAGCCTACTCCTGGCCCGTACGCTGGCACTGACCTGTGCGTCAGCACGTAGCCTGACCCTCCCACGTTTCCGTACCCTCACCTGTGCCCTAAGCCTTGCCGTTCCCTAACCCTAACCCTAGCCCGGAACGGAAACCCACCACCAGCTCTACACCTTACACTACGCCATAGCCTACTCCTGGCCCGTACGCTGGCACTGACCCGTGCGTCATCACGTAGCCTGACCCACCCACGTTGCCGTACCCTCACCTGTGCCCTAAGCCTTGCCGTTCCCTAACCCTAACCCTAGCCCGGTACGGAAACCCACCACCCGCCCTACACCTTACCCTACGCCGTAGCCTACTCCTGGCCCGTACGCTGGCACTGAGCCGTGCGTCAGCACGTAGCCTGACCCTCCCACGTTTCCATACCCTCACCTGTGCCCTAAGCCTTGCCGTTCCCTAACCCTAACTCTAGCCCGGAACGGAAACCCACCACCAGCCCTACACCTTACCCTACGCCGTAGCCTACTCCTGGCCCGTACGCTGGCACTGACCCGTGTGACAGCACGTAGCCTGACCCTCCCACGTTTCTGTACCCTCACCTGTGCCCTAAGCCTTGCCGTTCCCTAACCCTAACCCTAGACCGGAATGAAACCCACCACCAGCACTACACCTTACCCTACGCCGTAGCCTACTCCTGGCCCGTACGCTGGCACTGACCAGTGTGTCAGCACGTAGCCTGACCCTCCCACGTTTCCGTACCCTCACCTGTGCCCTAAGCCTTGCCGTTCCCTAACCCTAACCCTAGCCCGGAACGGAAACCCACCACCAGCCCTACACCTTACCCCCAAGCCGTAGCCTACACCTGGCCCGTACGCTGGCACTGACCCGTGCGTTAGCACGTAGCCTGGCCCTCCCACGTTTCCGTACCCTCACCAGTGCCCTAAGCCTTGCCGTTCCCTAACCCTAACCCAAGCCCAAAACGGAAACCCATCACCAGCCCTACACGTAACCCTATGCCGTAGCCTACTCCTGGCCCGTACGCTGGAAATGACCCGTGTGTCAGCACGTAGCCTGACCCTCCCACGTTTCCGTACCCTCACCTGTGCCCTAAGCCTTGCCGTTCCCTAACCCTAACCCTAGCCCGGAACGGAAACCCACCACCAGCCCTACACCATACCCTACGCCGTAGCCTACTCCTGGCCCGTACACTGGCACTGACCCGTGCGTCAGCACGTAGCCTGACCCTCCCACGTTTCCGTAACCTCACCTGTGCCCTAAGCCTTGCCGTTCCCTAACACTAACCCTAGCCCGGTACGGAAACCCTCCACCAGCCCTACACCTTACCCTATGCCGTAGCCTACTCCTGGCCCGTACTCTGGCACTGACCCATGCATCAGCACGTAGCCTGAGCCTCCCAAGTTTCCGTACCCTCACCTGTGCCCTAAGCCTTGCCGTTCCCTAACCCTAACCCTAGCCCGGAACGGAAAACTACCACCAGCCCTACACCTTACCCCCAAGCCGTAGCCTACTCCTGGCCCGTACGCTGGCACTGACCCGTGCGTCAGCACGTAGCCTGTCCCTCCCACGTTTCCGTACCCTCACCTGTGCCCTAAGCCTTGCCGTTCCCTAACCCTAACCCTAGCCCGGAGCGGAAACCCACCACCAGCCCTACAACTTAGCCCCAAGCCGTAGCGTATTCCTGGCCCGTACGCTGGCACTGACCCCTGCGTCAGCACGTAGCCAGACCCTCCCACGTTTCCGTACCCTCACCTGTGCCCTAAGCCTTGCCGTTCCGTAACCCTAACCCTAGCCCGGAATGGAAACCCTCCACCAGCCCTACACCTTACCCTACGCCATAGCCTACTCCTGGCCAGTACGCTGGCACTGACCCCTGCGTGAGCATGTAGACTGACCCTCCCACGTTTCTGTACCCTCACCTGTGCCCTTAGCCTTGCCGTTCCCTAAACCTAACCCTAGCCCGGAACGGAAAACCACCACCAGCCCTACCCGTTACCCCCAAGCCGTAGCCTACTCCTGGCCCGTACGCTGGCACTGACAAGTGCGTCAGCACGTAGCCTGACCCTCCCACGTTTCCGTACCCTCACCTGTGCCCTAAGCCTTGCCGTTCCCTAATCGTAACCCTAGCCCGGAACGGAAACCCACCACCAGCCCTACACCTTACCCTACGCCGTAGCCTACTCCTGGCCCGTACGCCGGCACTGACTCGTATGTCAGCACGTAGCCTGACCCTCCCACGTTTCCGTACCCTCACCAGTGCCTTAAGCATTGCCGTTCCGTAACCCTAACCCTAGCCCGGAACAGAAACCCACCACAAGCCCTACACCTTACCCCCAAGCCGTAGCCTACTCCTGGCCCATACGCTGGCACTGACCCGTACGTCAGGATGTAGCCCGACCCTCCCACGTTTCCGTACCCTCACCTGTGCCCTAAGCCTTGCCGTTTCCTAACCCTAACCCTAGCCCGGAACGGAAATCCACCACCAGCCCTACACCATACCCCCAAGCCGTAGCCTACTCCTGGCCCATACGCTGGGACTGACCCGTGCGTCAGCACGTAGCCGGAACCTCCCACGTTTCCGTACCCTCACCTGTGCCCTAAGCCTTGCCGTTCCCTAACCCTAACCCTAGCCCGGAACAGAAACCCACCACCAGCCCTACAACTTACCCTACGCCGTAGCCTACTCCTGGCCAGTACGCTGGCACTGACCCATGCGTCAGCACGTAGCCTGACCCTCCCACGTTTCCGTACCCTCACCTGTGCCCTAAGCCTTGCCGTACCGTAACCCTAACCTTAGCCCGGAAAGGAAACCCTCCACCAGCCCTACACCTTACCCTACGCCGTAGCCTACTGCTGGCCCGTACGCTGGCACTGACCCCTCCGTCAGCACGTAGCCTGACACTCCCACGTTTCCGTACCCTCACCTGTGCCCTAAGCCTTGCCGTTCCCTAACACTAACCCTAGCCCCGAACGGAAAACCACCACCAGCCCTATACCTTACCCTACGCCGTAGCCTACTCCTGACCCGTACGCTGGCACTGACCCCTCCGTCAGCACGTAGCCTGTCCCTCCCACGTTTCCGTACCCTCACCTGTGCCCTAAGCCTTGCCGTTCCCTAACCCTAACCCTAGCCCGGAACGGAAACACACCACCAGCACTACAACTTACCCCCAAGCCGTAGCCTACACCTGGCCCGTACGCTGGCACTGACCCGTGCGTTAGCACGTAGCCTGGCCCTCCCACGTTTCCGTATCCTCACCAGTGCCCTAAGCCTTGCCGTTCCCTAACCCTAACACTAGCCCAGAACGGAAACCCATCACCAGCCCTACACCTAACCCTACGCCGTAGCCTACTCCTGGCCCGTACGCTGGCACTGACCAGTGCGTCAGCACGTAGCCTGACCCTCCCACTTTTCCGTACCCTCACCTGTGCCTAAGACTTGCCGTTCCCTTACCCTAACCCTAGCCCGGAATGGAAACCCACCACGAGCCCTAAACCTTACCCTAGGCCGTAGCCTACTCCTGGCCCGTACGCTGGCACGGACACGTGAGTCAGCACATAGCCTGACCCTCCCAAGTTTCCGTACCCTCAACTGTGCCCTAAGCCTTGCCGTTCCCTAACCCTAACCCTAGCCCGGAACGGAAACCCACCACCAGCCCTACACCTTACCCTACGCCGTACCCTACTCCTGGCCCGTACGCTGGCACTGACCCCTCCGTCAGCACGTAGCCTGTCCCTCCCACGTTTCCGTACCCTCACCTGTGCCCTAAGCCTTGCCGTTCCCTAACACTAACCCTTGCCCGGAACGGAAACCCACCACCAGCCCTATACCTTACCCTACGCCGTAGCCTACTCCTGAACCTTACGCTGGCACTGACCCCTCCGTCAGCAGGTAGCCTTTCCCTCCCACGTTTCCGTACCCTCACCTGTGCCCTAAGCCTTGCCGTCCCCTAACACTAACCCTAGCCCAGAACGGAAACCCACCACAAGCCCTACACCTTACCCTACGCCGTAGCCGACTCCTGGCCCGTACGCTGGCACTGACCCGTGCGTCAGCACGTAGCCTGACCCTCCCACGTTTACGTACCCTCACCTGTGCCCTAAGCCTTGCCGTTCCCTAACCCGAACCCTAGCCCCGAACGGAAAACCACCACCAGCCCTACACCTTACCCTACGCCGTAGCCTACTCCTGGCCCGTACGCTGGCACTGAACCGTGCGTCAGCACGTAGCCTGACCCTCCCACGTTTCCGTACCCTCACCTGTGCCCTAAGCCTTGCCGTTCCCTAACCCTAACCCTAGCCCGGAACGGAAACCCACCACCAGCCCTACAACTTACCCCCAAGCCGTAGCCTACTCCGGGCTCGTACGCTGGCACTGACCCGTGCGTCAGCACGTAGCCTGACCCTCCCACATTTCCGTACCCTCACCTGTGCCCTAAGCCTTGCCGTTCCCTAACCCTAACCCTAGCCCGGAACGGAAACCCACGACCAGCCCTATACCTTACCCTACGCCGTAGCCTACTCCTGGCCCGTACGCTGGCACTGACCTGTGCGTCAGCACGTAGCCTGACCCTCCCACGTTTCCGTACCCTCACCTGTGCCCTAAGCCTTGCCGTTCCCTAACCCTAACCCTAGCCCGGAACGGAAACCCACCACCAGCTCTACACCTTACACTACGCCATAGCCTACTCCTGGCCCGTACGCTGGCACTGACCCGTGCGTCATCACGTAGCCTGACCCACCCACGTTGCCGTACCCTCACCTGTGCCCTAAGCCTTGCCGTTCCCTAACCCTAACCCTAGCCCGGTACGGAAACCCACCACCCGCCCTACACCTTACCCTACGCCGTAGCCTACTCCTGGCCCGTACGCTGGCACTGAGCCGTGCGTCAGCACGTAGCCTGACCCTCCCACGTTTCCGTACCCTCACCTGTGCCCTAAGCCTTGCCGTTCCCTAACCCTAACTCTAGCCCGGAACGGAAACCCACCACCAGCCCTACACCTTACCCTACGCCGTAGCCTACTCCTGGCCCGTACGCTGGCACTGACCCGTGTGACAGCACGTAGCCTGACCCTCCCACGTTTCTGTACCCTCACCTGTGCCCTAAGCCTTGCCGTTCCCTAACCCTAACCCTAGACCTGAATGAAACCCACCACCAGCACTACACCTTACCCTACGCCGTAGCCTACTCCTGGCCCGTACGCTGGCACTGACCAGTGTGTCAGCACGTAGCCTGACCCTCCCACGTTTCCGTACCCTCACCTGTGCCCTAAGCCTTGCCGTTCCCTAACCCTAACCCTAGCCCGGAACGGAAACCCACCACCAGCCCTACACCTTACCCCCAAGCCGTAGCCTACACCTGGCCCGTACGCTGGCACTGACCCGTGCGTTAGCACGTAGCCTGGCCCTCCCACGTTTCCGTACCCTCACCAGTGCCCTAAGCCTTGCCGTTCCCTAACCCTAACCCAAGCCCAAAACGGAAACCCATCACCAGCCCTACACCTAACCCTATGCCATAGCCTACTCCTGGCCCGTACGCTGGAAATGACCCGTGTGTCAGCACGTAGCCTGACCCTCCCACGTTTCCGTACCCTCACCTGTGCCCTAAGCCTTGCCGTTCCCTAACCCTAACCCTAGCCCGGAACGGAAACCCACCACCAGCCCTACACCATACCCTACGCCGTAGCCTACTCCTGGCCCGTACACTGGCACTGACCCGTGCGTCAGCACGTAGCCTGACCCTCCCACGTTTCCGTAACCTCACCTGTGCCCTAAGCCTTGCCGTTCCCTAACACTAACCCTAGCCCGGTACGGAAACCCTCCACCAGCCCTACACCTTACCCTATGCCGTAGCCTACTCCTGGCCCGTACTCTGGCACTGACCCATGCATCAGCACGTAGCCTGAGCCTCCCAAGTTTCCGTACCCTCACCTGTGCCCTAAGCCTTGCCGTTCCCTAACCCTAACCCTAGCCCGGAACGGAAAACTACCACCAGCCCTACACCTTACCCCCAAGCCGTAGCCTACTCCTGGCCCGTACGCTGGCACTGACCCGTGCGTCAGCACGTAGCCTGTCCCTCCCACGTTTCCGTACCCTCACCTGTGCCCTAAGCCTTGCCGTTCCCTAACCCTAACCCTAGCCCGGAGCGGAAACCCACCACCAGCCCTACAACTTAGCCCCAAGCCGTAGCGTATTCCTGGCCCGTACGCTGGCACTGACCCCTGCGTCAGCACGTAGCCAGACCCTCCCACGTTTCCGTACCCTCACCTGTGCCCTAAGCCTTGCCGTTCCGTAACCCTAACCCTAGCCCGGAATGGAAACCCTCCACCAGCCCTACACCTTACCCTACGCCATAGCCTACTCCTGGCCAGTACGCTGGCACTGACCCCTGCGTGAGCATGTAGACTGACCCTCCCACGTTTCTGTACCCTCACCTGTGCCCTTAGCCTTGCCGTTCCCTAAACCTAACCCTAGCCCGGAACGGAAAACCACCACCAGCCCTACCCGTTACCCCCAAGCCGTAGCCTACTCCTGGCCCGTACGCTGGCACTGACAAGTGCGTCAGCACGTAGCCTGACCCTCCCACGTTTCCGTACCCTCACCTGTGCCCTAAGCCTTGCCGTTCCCTAATCGTAACCCTAGCCCGGAACGGAAACCCACCACCAGCCCTACACCTTACCCTACGCCGTAGCCTACTCCTGGCCCGTACGCCGGCACTGACTCGTATGTCAGCACGTAGCCTGACCCTCCCACGTTTCCGTACCCTCACCAGTGCCTTAAGCATTGCCGTTCCGTAACCCTAACCCTAGCCCGGAACAGAAACCCACCACAAGCCCTACACCTTACCCCCAAGCCGTAGCCTACTCCTGGCCCGTACGCTGGCACTGACCCGTACGTCAGGATGTAGCCCGACCCTCCCACGTTTCCGTACCCTCACCTGTGCCCTAAGCCTTGCCGTTCCCTAACCCTAACCCTAGCCCGGAACGGAAACCCACCACCAGCCCTACACCATACCCCCAAGCCGTAGCCTACTCCTGGCCCATACGCTGGGACTGACCCGTGCGTCAGCACGTACCCGGAACCTCCCACGTTTCCGTACCCTCACCTGTGCCCTAAGCCTTGCCGTTCCCTAACCCTAACCCTAGCCCGGAACAGAAACCCACCAGCAGCCCTAAACCTTACCCTACGCCGTACCCTACTCCTGGCCCGTACACAGGCACTGACCCCTGTGACAGCACGTAGCCTGACCCTCCCACGTTTCTGTACCCTCACCTGTGCCTTAAGCCTTGCCGTTCCCTAACCCTAACCCTAGCCCGAAACGGAAACCCACCACCAGCCCTACACCTTACCCTACACCGTAGCCTACTCCTGGCCTGTACGCTGGCACAGACCCGTGTGACAGCACGTAGACTGACCCTCCCACGTTTCCGTACCCTCACCTGTGCCCTAAGCCTTGCCGTTCCCTAACCCTAACCCTAGCCCGGAACGGAAACCCACCACCAGCCCTACACCTTACCCTACGCCGTAGCCTACTCCTGGCCCGTACGCTGGCACTGACCCGTGCGTCAGCACGTAGCCTGACCCTCCCACGTTTCCGTATCCTCAACTGTGCCCTAAGCCTTGCCGTTCCCTAACCCTAACCCTAGCCCGGAACGGAAACCCACCACCAGCCCTACACCTTACCCCCAAGCCGTAGCCTACTTCTGGCCCGTACGCTGGCACTGACCCGTGCGTCAGCATGTAGCCTGGCCCTCCCACGTTTCCGTACCCTCACCTGTGCCCTAAGCCTTGCTGTTCCCTAACCCTAACCCTAGCCCGGAACGGAAACCCACCACCAGCCCTACAACTTAGCCCCAAGCCGTAGCCTATTCCTGGCCCGTACGCTGGCACTGACCCCTGCGTCAGCACGTAGCCTGACCCTCCCACGTTTCCTTACCCTCAGCTGTGCCGTAAGCTTTGCCGTTCCCTAAGCCTAACCATAGCCCGGAACGGAAACCCACCACCAGCCCTACACCTTACCCCCAAGTCGTACCCTACTCCTGGCCAGTACGCTGGCACTGACCCCTCGGTCAGCACGTAGCCTGACCCTCCCACGTTTCCGTACCCTCACCTGTGCCCTAAGCCTTGCCGTTCCCTAACCCTAACCCTAGCCCGGAACGGAAACCAACCACCAACCCTACACCTTACCCTACGCCGTAGCCTACTCCTGGCCCGTACGCTGGCACTGACCCGTGCATCAGCACGTAGCCTGACCCTCCCACGTTTCCGTACCCTCACCTGTGCCCTAAGCCTTGCCGTTCCCTAACCCTAACCCTAGCCCGGAACGGAAACCCACCACCAGCCCTACACCTTACCCTACGCCGTAGCCTACTCCTGGCCCGTACGCTGGCACTGACCCGTGCGTCAGCACGTAGCCTGACCCTCCCACGTTTCCGTACCCTCACCTGTGCCCTAAGCCTTGCCATTCCCTAACCCAAAACCTAGCCTGGAATGGAAACCCACCACCAGCCCTATACCTTACCCCCAAGCCGTAGCCTACTCCTGGCCCGTACGCTGGCACTGACCCGTGCGTCAGCACGTAGCCTGACCCTCCCACGTTTCCGTACCCTCACCTGTGCCCTAAGCCTTGCCGTTCCCTAACCCTAACCCTAGCCCGGAACGGAAACCCACCACCAGCACTACACCTTACCCTACGCCGTAGCCTACTCCTGGCCCGTACGCTGGCACTGACCTGTGTGTCAGCACGTAGCCTGACCCTCCCACGATTCCGTACCCTCACCTGTGCCCTAAGCCTTGCCGTTCCCTAACCCTAACCCTAGCCCGGAACGGATATCCACCACCAGCCCTACACCTTACCCTACGCCGTAGCCTACTCCTGGCCCGTACGCTGGCACTGACCCGTGCGTCAGAACGTAGCCTGACCCTCCCACGTTTCCGTACCCTCACCTGTGCCCTAAGCCTTGCCATTCCCTAACCCAAAACCTAGCCTGGAATGGAAACCCACCACCAGCCCTATACCTTACCCCCAAGCCGTAGCCTACTCCTGGCCCGTACGCTGGCACTGACCCGTGCGTCAGCACGTAGCCTGACCCTCCCACGTTTACGTACCCTCACCTGTGCCCTAAGCCTTGCCGTTCCCTAACCCGAACCCTAGACCGGAACGGAAACCCACCACCAGCACTACACCTTACCCTACGCCGTAGCCTACTCCTGGCCCATACGCTGGCACTGACCTGTGTGTCAGCACGTAGCCTGACCCTCCCACGTTTCCGTACCCTCACCTGTGCCCTAAGCCTTGCCGTTCCCTAACCCTAACCCTAGCCCGGAACGGAAACCCACCACCAGCCCTACAACTTACCCTACGCCGTAGCCTACTCCTGGCCAGTACGCTGGCACTGACCCATGCGTCAGCACGTAGCCTGACCCACCCACGTTTCCGTACCCTCACCTGTGCCTTAAGCCTTGCCGTTCCCTAACCCTAACCCTAGCCCGGAACGGAAACCCACCACCAGCCCTACACCTTACCCTATGCTGTAGCCTACTCCTGGCCCGTACGCTGGAACTGACCCGTGCGTCAGCACGTAGCCTGACCCTCCCACGTGTACGTACCCTCACCTGTGCCCTAAGCCTTGCCGTTCCGTAACCCTAACCCAAGCCCGGAACGGAAACCCTCCATCAGCCCTACACCTTACCCTACGCCGTAGCCTACTCCTGGCCCGTAAGCTGGCACTGACCCTTGCGTCAGCACGTAGCCTGACCCTCCCACGTTTCCGTACCCTCACCTGTGCCCTAAGCCTTGCCGTTCCCTAACCCTAACTCTAGCCCGGAACGGAAACCCACCACCAGCCCTACACCTTACCCTACGCCGTAGCCTACTCCTGGCCCGTACGCTGGCACTGACCCGTGTGACAGCACGTAGCCTGACCCTCCCACGTTTCTGTACCCTCAACTGTGCCCTAAGCCTTGCCGTTCCCTAACCCTAACCCTAGCCCGGAACGGAAACCCACCACCAGCACTACACCTTACCCTACGCCGTAGCCTACTCCTGGCCCGTACGCTGGCACTGACCAGTGTGTCAGCACGTAGCCTGACCCTCCCACGTTTCCGTACCCTCACCTGTGCCCTAAGCCTTGCCGTTCCCTAACCCTAACCCTAGCCCGGAACGGAAACCCACTACCAGCCCTACAACTTACCCCCAAGCCGTAGCCTACACCTGGCCCGTACGCTGGCACTGACCCGTGCGTTAGCACGTAGCCTGGCCCTCCCACGTTTCCGTACCCTCACCTGTGCCCTAAGCCTTGCCGTTCCCTAACCCTAACCCTAGCCCGGTACGGAAACCCACCACCAGCCCTACACATTACCCTACGCCGTAGCCTACTCCTGGCCCGTACGCTGGCACTGATCCGTGCGTCAGCACGTAGCCTGACCCTCCCACGTTTCCGTACCCTCACCTGTGCCCTAAGCCTTGCTGGTCCCTAACCCTAACCGTAGCCCGGAACGGAAACCCACCACCAGCCCTACAGCTTAGCCCCAAGCCGTAGCCTATTCCTGGCTCGTACGCTGGCACTGACCCCTGCGTCAGCACGTAGCCTGACCCTCCCACGTTTCCGTACCCTCACCTGTGCCCTAAGCCTTGCCGTTCCGTAACCCTAACCCTAGTCCGGAATGGAAACCCTCCACCAGCCCTACACCATACCATATGCCGTAGACTACTCCTGGCCCGTACGCTGGCACTGACCACTGCGTGAGCATGTAGCCTGACCCTCCCACGTTTCCGTGCCCTCAGCTGTGCCCTAAGCCTTGCCTTTCACTAAACCTAACCCTAGCCCGGAACGGAAACCCACCACCAGCCCTACACCTTACCCCCAAGTCGTACCCTACTCCTGGCCCGTACGCTGGCACTGACCCCTCCGTCAGCACGTAGCCTGTCCCTCCCACGTTTCCGTACCCTCACCTGTGCCCTAAGCCTTGCCGTTCCCTAACACTAAACCTAGCCCGGAACGGAAACCCACCACCAGCCCTATACCTTACCCTACGCCGTAGCCTACTCCTGACCCGTACGCTGGCACTGACCCCTCCGTCAGCACGTAGCCTGTCCCTCCCACGTTTCCGTACCCTCACCTGTGCCCTAAGCCTTGCCGTTCCCTAACACTAACCCTAGCCCGGAACGGAAACCCACCACCAGCCCTACACCTTACCCCCAAGCCGTAGCCTACTCCGGGCCCGTGCTGGCACTGACCCGTGCGTCAGCACGTAGCCTGGCCCTCCCACGTTTCCGTACCCTCACCTGTGCCCTAAGCCTTGCCGTTCCCTAACCCTAACCCTAGCCCGGAATGGAAACCCACCACCAGCCCTACACCTTACCCTACGCCGTAGCCTACTCCTGGCCCGTACGCTGGCACTGACCCGTGTGACAGCACGTAGCCTGACCCTCCCACGTTTCTGTACCCTCACCTGTGCCCTAAGCCTTGCCGTTCCCTAACCCTAACCCTAGCCCGGAACGGAAACCCACCACCAGCACTACACCTTACCCTACGCCGTAGCCTATTCCTAGCCCATAGGCTGGCAATGACCCGTGCGTCAGCACGTAGCCTGACCCTCCCAAGTTTCCGTACCCTCACCTGTACCCTAAGCCTTGACGTTCCCTAACCCTAACCCTAGCCCGGAACGGAAACCCACCACCAGCCCTACACCATACCCCCAAGTCGTACCCTACTCCTGGCCCGTACGCTGGCACTGACCCCTCCGTCAGCACGTAGCCTGACCCTCCCACGTTTCCGTACCCTCACCTGTGCCCTAAGCCTTGCCGTTCCCTAACCCTAACCCTAGCCCAGAACGGAAACCCACCAGCAGCCCTACACCTTACCCTACGCCGTACCCTACTCCTGGCCCGTACACAGGCACTGACCCCTGTGACAGCACGTAGCCTGACCCTCCCACCTTTCTGTACCCTCACCTGTGCCCTAAGCCTTGCCGTTCCCTAACCCTAACCCTAGCCCGAAACGGAAACCCACCACCAGCCCTACACCTTACCCTGCACCATAGCCTACTCCTGGCCCGTACGTTGGCACTGACCCGTGTGACAGCACGTAGCATGACCCTCCCACGTTTCTGTACCCTCACCTGTGCCCTAAGCCTTGCCGTTCCCTAATCGTAACCCTAGCCCGGAACAGAAACCCACCACCAGCACTACACCTTACCCTATGCCGTAGCCTACACCTGGCCCGTACGCTGGCACTGACCAGTGTGTCAGCACGTAGCCTGACCCTCCCACGTTTCCGTACCCTCACCTGTGCCCTATGCCTTGCCGTTCCCTAACCCTAACCCTAGCCCGGAACGGAAACCCACCACCAGCCCTACACCTTACCCCCAAGCCGTAGCCTACACCTGGCCCGTACGCTGGCACTGACCCGTGCGTTAGCACGTAGCCTGGCCCTCCCACGTTTCCGTACCCTCACCAGTGCCCAAAGCCTTGCCGTTCCCTAACCCTAACCCTAGCCCGGAACGGAAACCCACCACCAGCCCTACACCATACCCTACGCCGTAGCCTACTCCTGGCCCATACACTGGCACTGACCCGTGCGTCAGTACGTAGCCTGACCCCCCCACGTTTCCGTAACCTCACCTGTGCCCTAAGCCTTGCCGTTCCCTAACCCTAAACCTAGCCCGGAACGGAAACCCAGCACCAGCCCTACACCATACCCTACGCCGTAGCCTACTCCTGGCCCATACACTGGCACTGACCCGTGCGTCAGTACGTAGCCTGACCCCCCCACGTTTCCGTAACCTCACCTGTGCCCTAAGCCTTGCCGTTCCCTAACACTAACCCTAGCCCGGTACGGAAACCCTCCACCAGCCTTACACCTTACCCTATGCCGTAGCCTACTCCTGGCCCGTACTCTGGCACTGACCCCTGCGTCAGCACGTAGCCTGAGCCTCCCAAGTTTCCGTACCCTCACCTGTGCCCTAAGCCTTGCCGTTCCCTAACCCTAACCCTAGCCCGGAACGGAAAACCACCACCAGCCCTACACCTTACCCCCAAGCCGTAGCCTACTCCAGGCCCGTACGCTGGCACTGACCCGTGCGTCATCACGTAGCCTGTCCCTCCCACGTTTCCGTACCCTCACCTGTGCCCTAAGCCTTGCCGTTCCCTAACCCTAACCCTAGCCCGGAACGGAAACCCACCACCAGCCCTACAACTTAGCCCCAAGCCGTAGCCTATTCCTGGCCCGTACGCTGGCACAGACCCCTGCGTCAGCACGTAGCCAGACCCTCCCACGTTTCCGTACCCTCACCTGTGCCCTAAGCCTTGCCGTTCCGTATCCCTAACCCTAGCCCGGAATGGAAACCCTCCACCAGCCCTACACCTTACCCTACGCCGTAGCCTACTCCTGGCCAGTACGCTGGCACTGACCCCTGAGTGAGCATGTAGCCTGACCCTCCCACGTTTCTGTACCCTCACCTGTGCCCTAAGCCTTGCCGTTCCCTAAACCTAACCCTAGCCCGGAACGGAAACCCACCACCAGCCCTACACCTTACCCTACGCTGTAGCCTACTCCTGGCCCGTACGCCGGCACTGACCCGTATGTCAGCACGTAGCCTGACCCTCCCACGTTTCCGTACCCTCACCTGTGCCCTAAGCCTTGCCGTTCCCTAACCCTAACCCTAGCCCAGAACGGAAACCCACCACCAGCCCTACACCATACCCCCAAGCCGTAGCCTACTCCTGGCCCATACGCTGGCACTGACACGTGCGTCAGCACGTAGCCGGAACCTCCCACGTTTCCGTACCCTCACCTGTGCCCTAAGCCTTGCCGTTCCCTAACCCTAACCCTAGCCCGGAACAGAAACCCACCAGCAGCCCTACACCTTACCCTACGCCGTACCCTACTCCTGGCCCGTACACAGGCACTGACCCCTGTGACAGCACGTAGCCTGACCCTCCCACGTTTCTGTACCCTCACCTGTGCCCTAAGCCTTGCCGTTCCCTAACACTAACCCTAGCCCGAAACGGAAACCCACCACCAGCCCTACACCTTACCCTACACCGTAGCCAACTCCTGGCCTGTACGCTGGCACTGACCCGTGTGACAGCACGTAGACTGACCCTCCCACGTTTCCGTACCCTCACCTGTGCCCTAAGTCTTGCCGTTCCCTAACCCTAACCCTAGCCCGGAACGGAAACCCACCACCAGCCCTACACCTTACCCTACGCCGTAGCCTACTCCTGGCCCGTACGCTGGCACTGACCCGTGCGTCAGCACGTAGCCTGACCCTCCCACGTTTCCTTACCCTCAGCTGTGCCGTAAGCCTTGCCGTTCCCTAAACCTAACCATAGCCCGGAACGGAAACCCACCACCAGCCCTACACCTTACCCCCAAGTCGTACCCTACTCCTGGCCAGTACGCTGGCACTGACCCCTCCGTCAGCACGTAGCCTGACCCTCCCACGTTTCCGTACCCTCACCTGTGCCCTAAGCCTTGCCGTTCCCTAACCCTAACCCTAGCCCGGAACGGAAACCAACCACCAACCCTACACCTTACCCTACGCCGTAGCCTACTCCTGGCCCGTACGCTGGCACTGACCCGTGCATCAGCACGTAGCCTGACCCTCCCACGTTTCCGTACCCTCACCTGTGCCCTAAGCCTTGCCGTTCCCTAACACTAACCCTAGCCCGGAACGGAAACCCACCACCAGCCCTACACCTTACCCTACGCCGTAGCCTACTCCTGGCCCGTACGCTGGCACTGACCCGTGCGTCAGCACGTAGCCTGACCCTCCCACGTTTCCGTACCCTCACCTGTGCCCTAAGCCTTGCCATTCCCTAACCAAAAACCTAGCCTGGAATGGAAACCCACCACCAGCCCTATACCTTACCCCCAAGCCGTAGCCTACTCCTGGCCCGTACGCTGGCACTGACCAGTGCGTCAGCACGTAGCCTGACCCTCCCACGTTTCCGTACCCTCACCTGTGCCCTAAGCCTTGCCGTTCCCTAACCCTAACCCTAGCCCGGAACGGAAACCCACCACCAGCACTACACCTTACCCTACGCCGTAGCCTACTCCTGGACCGTACGCTGGCAATGAGCTGTGTGTCAGCACGTAGCCTGACCCTCCCACGATTCCGTACCCTCACCTGTGCCCTAAGCCTTGCCGTTCCCTAACACTAACCCTAGCCCGGAACGGAAACCCACCACCAGCCCTACACCTTACCCTACGCCGTAGCCTACTCCTGGCCCGTACGCTGGCACTGACCCATGCGTCAGAACGTAGCCTGACCCTCCCACGTTTCCGTACCCTCACCTGTGCCCTAAGCCTTGCCATTCTCTAACCCAAAACCTAGCCTGGAATGGAAACCCACCACCAGCCCTATACCTTACCCCCAAGCCGTAGCCTACTCCTGGCCCGTACGCTGGCACTGACCCGTGCGTCAGCACGTAGCCTGACCCTCCCACGTTTACGTACCCTCACCTGTGCCCTAAGCCTTGCCGTTCCCTAACCAGAACCCTAGCCCGGAACGGAAACCCACCACCAGCACTACACCTTACCCTACGCCGTAGCCTACTCCTGGCCCATACGCTGGCACTGACCTGTGTGTCAGCACGTAGCCTGACCCTCCCACGTTTACGTACCCTCACCTGTGCCCTAAGCCTTGCCGTTCCCTAACCCTAACCCTAGCCCGGAACGGAAACCCTCCATCAGCCCTACACCTTACCCTACGCCGTAGCCTACTCCTGGCCCGTAAGCTGGCACTGACCCCTGCGTCAGCACGTAGCCTGACCCTCCCACGTTTCCGTACCCTCACCTGTGCCCTAAGCCTTGCCGTTCCCTAACCCTAACTCTAGCCAGGAACGGAAACCCACCACCAGCCCTACACCTTACCCTACGCCGTAGCCTACTCCTGGCCCGTACGCTGGCACTGACCCGTGTGACAGCACGTAGCCTGACCCTCCCACGTTTCTGTACCCTCAACTGTGCCCTAAGCCTTGCCGTTCCCTAACCCTAACCCTAGCCCGGAACGGAAACCCACCACCAGCACTACACCTTACCCTACGCCGTAGCCTACTCCTGGCCCGTACGCTGGCACTGACCAGTGTGTCAGCACGTAGCCTGACCCTCCCACGTTTCCGTACCCTCACCTGTGCCCTAAGCCTTGCCGTTCCCTAACCCTAAGCCTAGCCCGGAACGGAAACCCACCACCAGCCCTACAACTTACCCCCAAGCCGTAGCCTACACCTAGACGTACGCTGGCACTGACCCGTGCGTTAGCACGTAGCCTGGCCCTCCCACGTTTCCGTACCCTCACCTGTGCCCTAAGCCTTGGCGTTCCCTAACCCTAACCCTAGCCCGGTACGGAAACCCACCACCAGCCCTACACATTACCCTATGCCGTAGCCTACTCCTGGCCCGTACGCTGGCACTGATCCGTGCGTCAGAACGTAGCCTGACCCTCCCACGTTTCCGTACCCTCACCTGTGCCCTAAGCCTTGCCGTTCCCTAACCCTAACCCTAGCCCGGAACGGAAACCCACCACCAGCCATACACCTTACCCTACGCCGTAGCCTACTCCTGGCCCGTACACTGGCACTGACCCGTGCGTCAGCACGTAGCCTGACCCTCCCACGTTTCCGTACCCTCACCTGTGCCCTAAGCCTTGCCGTTCCCTAACCCTAACCCTAGCCCGGTACAGAAACCCTCCACCAGCCCTACACCTGGCCCTACGCCGTAGCCTACTCCTGGCCCGTACGGTGGCACTGACCCGTGTGACAGCACGTAGCCTGACCCTCCCACGTTTCCGTACCGTCACCTGTGCCCTAAGCATTGCCGTTCCCTAATTGTAACCCTAGCCCGGAACGGAAAGCCACCACCAGCCCTACACGTTACCCTACGCCGTAGCCTACTCCTGGCCCGTACGCCGGCACTGACCCGTATGTCAGCACGTAGCCTGACCCTCCCACGTTTCCGTACCGTCACCTGTGCCCTAAGCCTTTCCGTTCCCTAACCCTAACCCTAGCCCGGAACGGAAACCCACCACCAGAGCTACACCTTAGCCCCAAGCCGTAGCCTACTCCTGGCCCGTACGATGTCACTGACCCATGCGTCAGCACGTAGCCTGACCCTCCCACGTTTCCGTACCTTCACCTGTGCCCTAAGCCTTGCCGTTCCCTAACCCTAACCCTAGCCCGGAACGGAAACCCACCACAACCCCTACACCTTACCCTACGCCGTAGCCTACTCCTGGCCCGTACGCTGGCCCTGACCCGTGCGTCAGCACGTAGCCTGACCCTCCCACGTTTCCGTACCCTCACCTGTGCCCTAAGGCTTGCCGTTCCCTAACCCTAACACTAGCCCGGAACGGAAACCCACCACCAGCCCTACACCTTACCCTACGCCGTAGCCTACTCCTGGCCCGTACGCTGTCACTGACCCGTGCGTCAGCACGTAGCCTGGCCCTCCCACATTTCCGTACGCTCACCTGTGCCCTAAGCCTTGCTGTTCCCTAACCCTAACCCTAGCCCGGAACGGAAAACCACCACCAGCCCTACAACTTAGCCCCAAGCCGAAGCCTATTCCTGGCTCGTACGCTGGCACTGACCCCTGCGTCAGCATGTAGCCTGACCCTCCCACGTTTCCGTACCCTCACCTGTGCCCTAAGCCTTGCCGTTCCGTAACCCTAACCCTAGTCCGGAATGGAAACCCTCCACCAGCCCTACACCATACCCTGCGCCGTAGACTACTCCTGGCCCGTACGCTGGCACTGACCCCTGCGTGAGCATGTAGCCTGACCCTCCCACGTTTCCGTGCCCTCAGCTGTGCCCTAAGCCTTGCCGTTCACTAAACCTAACCCTAGCTCGGAACGGAAACCCACCACCAGCCCTACACCTTACCCCCAAGTCGTACCCTACTCCTGGCCCGTACGCAGGCACTGACCCCTCCGTCAGCACGTAGCCTGTCCCTCCCACGTTTCCGTACCCTCACCTGTGCCCTAAGCCTTGCCGTTCCCTAACACTAAACCTAGCCCGGAACGGAAACCCACCACCAGCCCTATACCTTACCCTACGCCGTAGCCTACTCCTGACCCGTACGCTGGCACTGACCCGTGCGTCAGCACGTAGCCTGACCCTCCCACGTTTCCGTACCCTCACCTGTGCCCTAAGCCTTGCCGTTCCCTAACCCTAACCCTAGCCCGGAACGGAAACCCACCACCAGCCCTACACCTTACCCCCAAGCCGTAGCCTACTCCGGGCCCGTGCTGGCACTGACCCGTGCGTCAGCACGTAGCCGGGCCCTCCTACGTTTCCGTACCCTCAACTGTGCTCTAAGCCTTGCCGTTCCCTAACCCTAACCCTAGCCCGGAACGGAAACCCACCACCAGCTCTACACCTTACCCTACGCCGTAGCCTACTCCTGGCCCGTACGCTGGCACTGACCCGTGTGACAGCACGTAGCCTGACCCTCCCACGTTTCTGTACCCTCACCTGTGCCCTAAGCCTTGCCGTTCCCTAACCCTAACCCTAGCCCGGAACGGAAACCCACCACCAGCACTACACCTTACCCTACGCCGTAGCCTACTCCTGGCCCGTACGCTGGCACTGACCTGTGTGTCAGCACGTACCCTGACCCTCCCACGTTTCCGTATCCTCACCAGTGCCCTAAGCCTTGCCGTTCCCTAACCCTAACCCTAGCCCAGAACGGAAACCCATCACCAGCCCTACACCTAACCCTACGCCGTAGCCTACTCCTGGCCCGTACGGTGGCACTGACCCGTGCATTAGCACGTAGCCTGACCCTCCCACTTTTCCGTACCCTCACCTGTGCCTAAGACTTGCCGTTCCCTAACCTTAACCCTAGCCCGGAACGGAAACCCACCACCAGCCCTACACCTTACCCTAAGCCGTAGCCTACTCCTGGCCCGTACGCTGGCACTGACACGTGCATCAGCACGTAGCCTGACCCTCCCACGTTTCCGTACCCTCACCTGTGCCCTAAGCCTTGCCGTTCCCTAACCCTAACCCTAGCCCGGAACGGAAACCCACCACCAGCCCTACAACTTAGCCCCAAGCCGTAGCCTATTCCTGGCCCGTACGCTGGCACTGACCCCTGCGTCAGCACGTAGCCAGACCCTCCCACGTTTCCGTACCCTCACATGTGCCCTAAGCCTTGCCGTTCCGTATCCCTAACCCTAGCCCGGAATGGAAACCCTCCACCAGCCCTACACCTTACCCTACGCCGTAGCCTACTCCTGGCCAGTACGCTGGCACTGACCCCTGAGTGAGCATGTAGCCTGACCCTCCCACGTTTCTGTACCCTCACCTGTGCCCTAAGCCTTGCCGTTCCCTAAACCTAACCCTAGCCCGGAACGGAAACCCACCACCAGCCCTACACCTTACCCTACGCTGTAGCCTACTCCTGGCCTGTACGCCGGCACTGACCCGTATGTCAGCACGTAGCCTGACCCTCCCACGTTTCCGTACCCTCACCTGTGCCCTAAGCCTTGCCGTTCCGTAACCCTAACCCTAGCCCGGAACAGAAACCCACCACCAGCCCTACAAATTACCCCCAAGCCGTAGCCTACTCCTGGCCCGTACGCTGGCACTGACCAGTGCGTCAGCATGTAGCCCGACCCTCCCACGTTTCCGTACCCTCACCTGTGCCCTAAGCCTTGCCGTTCCCTAACCCTAACCCTAGCCCGGAACGGAAACCCACCACCAGCCCTACACCTTAACCCCAAGCCGTAGCCTACTCCTGGCCCATACGCTGGCACTGACCCGTGCGTCAGCACGTAGCCTGACCCTCCCACATTTCCGTACCCTCACCTGTGCCCTAAGCCTTGCCGTTCCCTAACCCTACCCCTAGCCCGGAACGGAAACCCACCAGCAGCCCTACACCTTACCCTACGCCGTACCCTACTCCTGGCCCGTACACAGGCACTGACCCCTGTGACAGCACGTAGCCTGACCCTCCCACGTTTCTGTACCCTCACCTGTGCCCTAAGCCTTGCCGTTCTCTAACCCTAACCCTAGCCCGAAACGGAAACCCACCACCAGCCCTACACCTTACCCTACACCGTAGCCTACTCCTGGCCCGTATGTTGGCACTGACCCGTGCGTCAGCACGTAGCCTGACCCTCCCACGTTTCCGTACCCTCACCTGTGCCCTAAGCCTTGCCGTTCCCTAACCCTAACCCTAGCCCAGAACGGAAACCCACCACCAGCCCTACACCATACCCCCAAGCCGTAGCCTACTCCTGGCCCATACGCTGGCACTGACACGTGCGTCAGCACGTAGCCGGAACCTCCCACGTTTCCGTACCCTCACCTGTGCCCTAAGCCTTGCCGTTCCCTAACCCTAACCCTAGCCCGGAACAGAAACCCACCAGCAGCCCTACACCTTACCCTACGCCGTACCCTACTCCTGGCCCGTACACAGGCACTGACCCCTGTGACAGCACGTAGCCTGACCCTCCCACGTTTCTGTACCCTCACCTGTGCCCTAAGCCTTGCCGTTCCCTAACCCTAACCCTAGCCCGAAACGGAAACCCACCACCAGCCCTACACCTTACCCTACACCGTAGCCAACTCCTGGCCTGTACGCTGGCACTGACCCGTGTGACAGCACGTAGACTGACCCTCCCACGTTTCCGTACCCTCACCTGTGCCCTAAGTCTTGCCGTTCCCTAACCCTAACCCTAGCCCGGAACGGAAACCCACCACCAGCCCTACACCTTACCCTACGCCGTAGCCTACTCCTGGCCCGTACGCTGGCACTGACCCGTGCGTCAGCACGTAGCCTGACCCTCCCACGTTTCCTTACCCTCAGCTGTGCCGTAAGCCTTGCCGTTCCCTAAACCTAACCATAGCCCGGAACGGAAACCCACCACCAGCCCTACACCTTACCCCCAAGTCGTACCCTACTCCTGGCCAGTACGCTGGCACTGACCCCTCCGTCAGCACGTAGCCTGACCCTCCCACGTTTCCGTACCCTCACCTGTGCCCTAAGCCTTGCCGTTCCCTAACCCTAACCCTAGCCCGGAACGGAAACCAACCACCAACCCTACACCTTACCCTACGCCGTAGCCTACTCCTGGCCCGTACGCTGGCACTGACCCGTGCATCAGCACGTAGCCTGACCCTCCCACGTTTCCGTACCCTCACCTGTGCCCTAAGCCTTGCCGTTCCCTAACACTAACCCTAGCCCGGAACGGAAACCCACCACCAGCCCTACACCTTACCCTACGCCGTAGCCTACTCCTGGCCCGTACGCTGGCACTGACCCGTGCGTCAGCACGTAGCCTGACCCTCCCACGTTTCCGTACCCTCACCTGTGCCCTAAGCCTTGCCATTCCCTAACCAAAAACCTAGCCTGGAATGGAAACCCACCAACAGCCCTATACCTTACCCCCAAGCCGTAGCCTACTCCTGGCCCGTACGCTGGCACTGACCAGTGCGTCAGCACGTAGCCTGACCCTCCCACGTTTCCGTACCCTCACCTGTGCCCTAAGCCTTGCCGTTCCCTAACCCTAACCCTAGCCCGGAACGGAAACCCACCACCAGCACTACACCTTACCCTACGCCGTAGCCTACTCCTGGACCGTACGCTGGCAATGAGCTGTGTGTCAGCACGTAGCCTGACCCTCCCACGATTCCGTACCCTCACCTGTGCCCTAAGCCTTGCCGTTCCCTAACACTAACCCTAGCCCGGAACGGAAACCCACCACCAGCCCTACACCTTACCCTACGCCGTAGCCTACTCCTGGCCCGTACGCTGGCACGGACCCGTGCGTCAGAACGTAGCCTGACCCTCCCACGTTTCCGTACCCTCACCTGTGCTCTAAGCCTTGCCATTCTCTAACCCAAAACCTAGCCTGGAATGGAAACCCACCACCAGCCCTATACCTTACCCCCAAGCCGTAGCCTACTCCTGGCCCGTACGCTGGCACTGACCCGTGCGTCAGCACGTAACCTGACCCTCCCACGTTTACGTACCCTCACCTGTGCCCTAAGCCTTGCCGTTCCCTAACCAGAACCCTAGCCCGGAACGGAAACCCACCACCAGCACTACACCTTACCCTACGCCGTAGCCTACTCCTGGCCCATACGCTGGCACTGACCTGTGTGTCAGCACGTAGCCTGACCCTCCCACGTTTACGTACCCTCACCTGTGCCCTAAGCCTTGCCGTTCCCTAACCCTAACCCTAGCCCGGAACGGAAAACCTCCATCAGCCCTACACCTTACCCTACGCCGTAGCCTACTCCTGGCCCGTAAGCTGGCACTGACCCCTGCGTCAGCACGTAGCCTGACCCTCCCACGTTTCCGTACCCTCACCTGTGCCCTAAGCCTTGCCGTTCCCTAACCCTAACTCTAGCCAGGAACGGAAACCCACCACCAGCCCTACACCTTACCCTACGCCGTAGCCTACTCCTGGCCCGTACGCTGGCACTGACCCGTGTGACAGCACGTAGCCTGACCCTCCCACGTTTCTGTACCCTCAACTGTGCCCTAAGCCTTGCCGTTCCCTAACCCTAACCCTAGCCCGGAACGGAAACCCACCACCAGCACTACACCTTACCCTACGCCGTAGCCTACTCCTGGACCGTACGCTGGCACTGACCAGTGTGTCAGCACGTAGCCTGACCCTCCCACGTTTCCGTACCCTCACCTGTGCCCTAAGCCTTGCCGTTCCCTAACCCTAAGCCTAGCCCGGAACGGAAACCCACCACCAGCCCTACAACTTACCCCCAAGCCGTAGCCTACACCTAGACGTACGCTGGCACTGACCCGTGCGTTAGCACGTAGCCTGGCCCTCCCACGTTTCCGTACCCTCACCTGTGCCCTAAGCCTTGCCGTTCCCTAACCCTAACCCTAGCCCGGTATGGAAACCCACCACCAGCCCTACACATTACCCTATGCCGTAGCCTACTCCTGGCCCGTACGCTGGCACTGATCCGTGCGTCAGAACGTAGCCTGACCCTCCCACGTTTCCGTACCCTCACCTGTGCCCTAAGCCTTGCCGTTCCCTAACCCTAACCCTAGCCCGGAACGGAAACCCACCACCAGCCATACACCTTACCCTACGCCGTAGCCTAATCCTGGCCCGTACACTGGCACTGACCCATGCGTCAGCACGTAGCCTGACCCTCCCACGTTTCCGTACCCTCACCTGTGCCCTAAGCCTTGCCGTTCCCTAACCCTAACCCTAACCCGGTACAGAAACCCTCCACCAGCCCTACACCTGGCCCTACGCCGTAGCCTACTCCTGGCCCGTACGGTGGCACTGACCCGTGTGACAGCACGTAGCCTGACCCTCCCACGTTTCCGTACCGTCACCTGTGCCCTAAGCATTGCCGTTCCCTAATTGTAACCCTAGCCCGGAACGGAAAGCCACCACCAGCCCTACACGTTACCCTACGCCGTAGCCTACTCCTGGCCCGTACGCCGGCACTGACCCGTATGTCAGCACGTAGCCTGACCCTCCCACGTTTCCGTACCGTCACCTGTGCCCTAAGCCTTTCCGTTCCCTAACCCTAACCCTAGCCCGGAACGGAAACCCACCACCAGAGCTACACCTTAGCCCCAAGCCGTAGCCTATTCCTGGCCCGTACGATGTCACTGACCCATGCGTCAGCACGTAGCCTGACCCTCCCACGTTTCCGTACCTTCACCTGTGCCCTAAGCCTTGCCGTTCCCTAACCCTAACCCTAGCCCGGAACGGAAACCCACCACAACCCCTACACCTTACCCTACGCCGTAGCCTACTCCTGGCCCGTACGCTGGCCCTGACCCGTGCGTCAGCACGTAGCCTGACCCTCCCACGTTTCCGTACCCTCACCTGTGCCCTAAGGCTTGCCGTTCCCTAACCCTAACCCTAGCCCGGAACGGAAACCCACCACCAGCCCTACACCTTAACCTACGCCGTAGCCTACTCCTGGCCCGTACGCTGTCACTGACCCGTGCGTCAGCACGTAGCCTGGCCCTCCCACATTGCCGTACCCTCACCTGTGCCCTAAGCCTTGCTGTTCCCTAACCCTAACCCTAGCCCGGAACGGAAACCCACCACCAGCCCTACAACTTAGCCCCAAGCCGTAGCCTATTCCTGGCTCGTACGCTGGCACTGACCCCTGCGTCAGCATGTAGCCTGACCCTCCCACGTTTCCGTAACCTCACCTGTGCCCTAAGCCTTGCCGTTCCGTAACCCTAACCCTAGTCCGGAATGGAAACCCTCCACCAGCCCTACACCATACCCTACGCCGTAGACTACTCCTGGCCCGTACGCTGGCACTGACCCCTGCGTGAGCATGTAGCCTGACCCTCCCACGTTTCCGTGCCCTCAGCTGTGCCCTAAGCCTTGCCGTTCACTAAACCAAACCCTAGCTCGGAACGGAAACCCACCACCAGCCCTACACCTTACCCCCAAGTCGTACCCTACTCCTGGCCCGTACGCTGGCACTGACCCCTCCGTCAGCACGTAGCCTGTCCCTCCCACGTTTCCGTACCCTCACCTGTGCCCTAAGGCTTGCCGTTCCCTAACCCTAACCCTAGCCCGGAACGGAAACCCACCACCAGCCCTACACCTTAACCTACGCCGTAGCCTACTCCTGGCCCGTACGCTGGCCCTGACCCGTGCGTCAGCACGTAGCCTGACCCTCCCACGTTTCCGTACCCTCACCTGTGCCCTAAGGCTTGCCATTCCCTAACCCTAACCCTAGCCCGGAACGGAAACCCACCACCAGCCCTACACCTTAACCTACGCCGTAGCCTACTCCTGGCCCGTACGCTGTCACTGACCCGTGCGTCAGCACGTAGCCTGGCCCTCCCACATTGCCGTACCCTCACCTGTGCCCTAAGCCTTGCTGTTCCCTAACCCTAACCCTAGCCCGGAACGGAAACCCACCACCAGCCCTACAACTTAGCCCCAAGCCGTAGCCTATTCCTGGCTCGTACGCTGGCACTGACCCCTGCGTCAGCATGTAGCCTGACCCTCCCACGTTTCCGTAACCTCACCTGTGCCCTAAGCCTTGCCGTTCCGTAACCCTAACCCTAGTCCGGAATGGAAACCCTCCACCAGCCCTACACCATACCCTACGCCGTAGACTACTCCTGGCCCGTACGCTGGCACTGACCCCTGCGTGAGCATGTAGCCTGACCCTCCCACGTTTCCGTGCCCTCAGCTGTGCCCTAAGCCTTGCCGTTCACTAAACCAAACCCTAGCTCGGAACGGAAACCCACCACCAGCCCTACACCTTACCCCCAAGTCGTACCCTACTCCTGGCCCGTACGCTGGCACTGACCCCTCCGTCAGCACGTAGCCTGTCCCTCCCACGTTTCCGTACCCTCACCTGTGCCCTAAGCCTTGCCGTTCCCTAACACTAAACCTAGCCCGGAACGGAAACCCACCACCAGCCCTATACCTTACCCTACGCCGTAGCCTACTCCTGACCCGTACGCTGGCACTGACACGTGCGTCAGCACGTAGCCTGACCCTCCCACGTTTCCGTACCCTCACCTGTGCCCTAAGCCTTGCCGTTCCCTAACCCTAACCCTAGCCTGGAACGGAAACCCACCACCAGCCCTACACCTTACCCCCAAGCCGTAGCCTACTCCGGGCCCGTGCTGGCACTGACCCGTGCGTCAGCACGTAGCCGGGCCCTCCTACGTTTCCGTACCCTCAACTGTGCTCTAAGCCTTGCCGTTCCCTAACCCTAACCCTAGCCCGGAACGGAAACCCACCACCAGCTCTACACCTTACCCTACGCCGTAGCCTACTCCTGGCCCGTACGCTGGCACTGACACGTGTGACAGCACGTAGCCTGACCCTCCCACGTTTCTGTACCCTCACCTGTGCCCTAAGCCTTGCCGTTCCCTAACCCTAACCCTAGCCCGGAACGGAAACCCACCACCAGCACTACACCTTACCCTACGCCGTAGCCTACTCCTGGCCCGTACGCTGGCACTGACCTGTGTGTCAGCACGTACCCTGACCCTCCCACGTTTCCGTATCCTCACCAGTGCCCTAAGCCTTGCCGTTCCCTAACCCTAACCCTAGCCCAGAACGGAAACCCATCACCAGCCCTACACCTAACCCTACGCCGTAGCCTACTCCTGGCCCGTACGCTGGCACTGACCCGTGCATTAGCACGTAGCCTGACCCTCCCACTTTTCCGTACCCTCACCTGTGCCTAAGACTTGCCGTTCCCTAACCTTAACCCTAGCCCGGAATGGAAACCCACCACCAGCCCTACACCTTACCCTAAGCCGTAGCCTACTCCTGGCCCGTACGCTGGCACTGACACGTGCATCAGCACGTGGCCTGACCCTCCCACGTTTCCGTACCCTCACCTGTGCCCTAAGGCTTGCCGTTCCCTAACCCTAACCCTAGCCCGGTATGGAAAACCTCCACCACCCCTTCACCTTAACCTACGCCGTAGCCTACTCCTGGCCCGTAACATGGCACTGACCCCTGCGTCAGCACGTAGCCTGAGCCTCCCACGTTTCCATACACTCACCTGTGCCCTAAGCCTTGCCGTTCCCTAACCCTAACCCTAGCCCGGAACGGAAACCTACCACCAGCCTTACACCATACCCCCAAGCCGTAGCCTACTCCGGGCCCGTACGCTGGCACTGACACGTGCGTCAGCACGTAGCCTGACCCTCCCACGTTTCCGTACCGTCACCTGTGCCCTAAGCCTTGCCGTTCCCTAACCCTAACCCTAGCCCGGAACGGAAACCCACCGCCAGCCTTACACCTTACCCTACGCCGTAGCCTACTCCTGGCCCGTACGCTGGCACGGAAAAGTGCGTCAGCACGTAGCCTGACCCTCCCACGTTTCCGTACCCTCACCTGTGCCCTAAGCCTTGCGGTTCCCTAACCCTAACCCTAGCCCGGAACGGAAACCCACCACCGGCCCTACACCTTACCCTGCGCCGTAGCCTACTCCTGGCCCGTACGCTGGCACTGACCCGTGAGATAGCACGTAGCCTGACCCTCCCACGTTTCTGTACCCTCACCTGTGCCCTAAGCCTTGCCATTCCCTAACCCTAACCCTAGCCCGGAACGGAAACCAACCACCTGCCCTACACCTTACCCTACGCTGTAGCCTATTCCTGGCCCGTACGCTGGCACTGACCCGTGTGACAACACGTAGCCTGACCCTCCCACGTTTCCGTACCCTCACCTGTGCCCTAAGCCTTGCCGTTCCCTAACCCTAACCCTAGCCCGTAACGGAAACCCACCACCAGCCCTACACATTACCCTACGCCGTAGCCTACTCCTGGCCCGTGCACTGGCACTGACCCGTGCGTCAGCACGTAGCCTGACCCTCCCACGTTTCCGTACCCTCACCTGTGCCCTAAGCCTTGCCGTTCCCTAACCCTAACCCTAGCCCGGAACGGAAACCAACCACCAGCACTACAACTTACCCCCAAGCCGTAGCCTACACGTGGCCCGTACGCTGGCACTGACCCGTGTGTTAGCAAGTAGCCTGGCCCTCCCACGTTTCCGTACCCTCACCAGTGCCCTAAGCCTTGCCGTTCCCTAACCCTAACCCTAGCCCAGAACGGAAACCCATCACAAGCCCTACACCTTGCCCTACGCCGTAGCCTACTCCTGACCCGTACGCTGGCACTGACCCGTGCGTCAGCACGTAGCCTGACCCTCCCACGTTTCTGTACCCTCACCTGTGCCCAAAGCCTTCCCGTTCCCTAACACTAACCCTAGCCCGGAACGGAAAACCACCACCAGCCCTACAACTTACCCCCAAGCCGTAGCCTACTCCTGGCTCGTGCGCTGGCACTGATCCGTGCGTCAGCACGTAGCCTGACCCTCCCACGTTTCCGTACCCTCACCTGTGCCCTAAGCCTTGCTGTTCCCTAACCCTAACCCTAGCCCGGAACGGAAACCCACCACCAGCCCTATACCTTACCCTACGCCATAGCCTACTCCTGGCCCGTACGCTGGCACTGACCAGTGCATCAGCACGTAGCCTGACCCTCCCACGTTTCCGTACCCTCACCTGTGCCCTAAGCCTTGCCGTTCCCTAACCCTAACCCTAGCCCGGAACGGAAACCCACCACCAGCCCTACACCTTACCCTACGACGTAGCCTACTCCTGGCCCGTACGCTGGCACTGACCCGTGCGTCAGCACGTAGCCTGACCCTCCCACGTTTCCGTACCCTCACCTGTGCCCTAAGACTTGCCGTTCCCTAACCCTAACCCTAGCCCTGAACGGAAACCCACCACCAGCCCTACACTTTACCCTACGCCGTAGCCTACTCCTGGCCCGTACGCTGGCACTGACCCGTGCGTCAGCACGTAGCCTGACCCTCCCACGTTTCCGTACCCTCACCTGTGCCCTAAGCCTTGCCGTTCCCTAACCCTAACCCTAGCCCGGAACGGAAACCCACCACCAGCCCTACACCTTACACTACGCCTTAGCCTACTCCTGGCCCGTACGCTTGCACTGACCCCTGCGTGAGCATGTAGCCGGACCCTCCCACGTTTCCGTACCCTCACCTGTGCCCTAAGCCTTGCCGTTCCCTAAACCTAACCTTAGCCCGGAACGGAAACCCACCACCAACCCTACCCCTTACTCCCAAGCTGTAGCCTACTCCTGGCCCGTACGCTGGCACTGACAAGTGCGTCAGCACGTAGCCTGACCCTCCCACGTTTCCGTACCGTCACCTGTGCCCTAAGCCTTGCCGTTCCCTAACCCTAACCATAGCCCAGAACGGAAACAGACCACCAGCCCTAAACCTTACCCTACGCCGTAGCCTACTCCTGGCCCGTACGCCGGCACTGACCCGTATGTCACCACGTAGCCTGACCCTCCCACGTTTCCGTACCCTCACCTGTGCCCTAAGCCTTGCCGTTCCCTAACCCTAACCCTAGCCCGGAACGGAAACCCACCACCAGCCCTACACCTTACCCCCAAGCCGTAGCCTACTCCGGGCCCGTGCTGGCACTGACCCGTGCGTCAGCACGTAGCCTGGCCCTCCCACGTTTCCGTACCCTCACCTGTGCCCTAAGCCTTGCCGTTCACTAACCCTAACCCTAGCCCGGAACGGAAACCCACCACCAGCCCTACACCTTACCCTACGCCGTAGCCTACTCCTGGCCCGTATGCTGGCACTGACCCGTGTGACAGCACGTAGCCTGACCCTCCCACGTTTCTGTACCCTCACCTGTGCCCTAAGCCTTGCCGTTCCCTAACCCTAACCCTAGCCCAGAACGGAAACCCACCACCAGCACTACAACTTACCCTACGCCGTAGCCTACTCCTGGCCCGTACGCTGGCACTGACCTGTGTGTCAGCACGTAGCCTGACCCTCCCACGTTTCCGTACCCTCACCTGTGCCCTAAGCCTTGCTGTTCCCTAACCCTAACCCTAGCCCGGAACGGAAACCCACCACCAGCACTACAACTTACCCCCAAGCCGTAGCCTACACGTGGCCCGTATGCTGGCACTGACCCGTGCGTCAGCACGTAGCCTGACCCTCCCACGTTTCCGTACCCTCACCTGTGCCCTAAGCCTTGCCGTTCCCTAACCCTAACCCTAGCCCGGAACGGAAACCCACCACCAGCCCCACACCTTACCCCCAAGCCGTAGCCTACTCCTGGCCCGTACGATGGCACTGACCCATGCGTCAGCACGTAGCCTTACCCTCCCACGTTTCCGTACCCTCACCTGTGCCCTAAGCCTTGCCGTTCCCTAACCCTAACCCTAGCCCGGAACGGAAACCCACCACAAGCCCTACACCTTACCGTACGCCGTAGCCTATTCCTGGCTCGTACGCTGGCACTTACCCCTGCGTCAGCACGTAGCCTGACCCTCCCACGTTTCCGTACCCTCACCTGTGCCCTAAGCCTTGCCGTTCCCTAACCCTAACCCTAGCCCGGAACGGAAACCCACCACCAGCCCCACACCTTACCCCCAAGCCGTAGCCTACTCCTGGCCCGTACGCTGGCACTGACCCGTGCGTCAGCACGTAGCCTGGCCCTCCCACGTTTCCGTACCCTCACCTGTGCCCTAAGGCTTGCCTTTCCCTAACCCTAACCCTAGCCCGGAACGGAAACCCACCACCAGCCCTACACTTTACCCTACGCAGTAGCCTACTCCTGGCCCGTACGCTGTCACTGACCCGTGTGTCAGCACGTAGCCTGGCCCTCCCACGTTTCCGTACCCTCACCTGTGCCCTAAGCCTTGCCGTTCCCTAACCCTAACCCTAGCCCAGAACGGAAACCCACCACGAGCCCTACAACTTAGCCCCAAGCCGTAGCCTATTCCTGGCTCGTACGCTGGCACTTACCCCTGCGTCAGCACGTAGCCTGACCCTCCCACGTTTCCGTACCCTCACCTGTGCCCTAAACTTTGCCGTTCCGTAACCCTAACCTTAGCCCGGAATGGAAACCCTCCACCAGCCCTACACCTTACCCTACGCCGTAGCCTACTCCTGGCCCGTATGCTGGCACTGACCCCTGCGTGAGCATGTAGCCTGACCCTCCTACGTTTCCGTACCCTCAGCTGTGCCCTAAGCCTTGCCGTTCACTAAACCTAACCCTAGCCCGGAACGGAAAACCACCACCAGCCCTACACCTTACCCCCAAGTCGTACCCTACTCCTGGCCCGTACGCTGGCACTGACCCCTCCGTCAGCACGTAGCCTGTCCCTCCCACGTTTCCGTACCCTCACCTGTGCCCTAAGCCTTGCCGTTCCCTAACACTAACCCTAGCCTGGAACGGAAACCCACCACCAGCCCTATACCTTACCCTACGCCGTAGCCTACTCCTGACACGTACGCTGGCACTGACCCGTGCGTCAGCACGTAGCCTGACCTTCCCACGTTTCCGTACCCTCACCTGTGCCCTAAGCCTTGCCGTTCCCTAACCCTAACCCTAGCCCGGAACGGAAACCCACCACCAGCCCTACACCTTACCCCCAAGCCGTAGCCTACTCCGGGCCCGTGCTGGCACTGACCCGTGCGTCAGCACGTAGCCTGGCCCTCCCACGTTTCCGTACCCTCACCTGTGCCCTAAGCCTTGCCGTTCACTAACCCTAACCCTAGCCCGGAACGGAAACCCACCACTAGCCCTACACCTTACCCTACGCCGTAGCCTACTCCTGGCCCGTATGCTGGCACTGACCCGTGTGACAGCACGTAGCCTGACCCTCCCACGTTTCTGTACCCTCACCTGTGCCCTAAGCCTTGCCGTTCCCTAACCCTAACCCTAGCCCAGAACGGAAACCCACCACCAGCACTACAACTTACCCTACGCCGTAGCCTACTCCTGGCCCGTACGCTGGCACTGACCTGTGTGTCAGCACGTAGCCTGACCCTCCCACGTTTCCGTACCCTCACCTGTGCCCTAAGCCTTGCTGTTCCCTAACCCTAACCCTAGCCCGGAACGGAAACCCACCACCAGCACTACAACTTACCCCCAAGCCGTAGCCTACACCTGGCCCGTACGCTGGCAATGACCCGTGCGTTAGCACGTAGCCTGGCCCTCCCACGTTTCCGTATCCTCACCAGTGCCGTAAGCCTTGCCGTTCCCTAACCCTAACACTAGCCCAGAACGGAAACCCATCACCAGCCCTACACCTAACCCTACGCCGTAGCCTACTCCTGGCCCGTACGCTGGCACTGACCCGTGCATCAGCACGTAGCCTGACCCTCCCACTTTTCCGTACCCTCACCTGTGCCTAAGACTTGCCGTTCCCTTACCCTAACCCTAGCCCGGAATGGAAACCCACCACGAGCCCTAAACCTTACCCTACGCCGTAGCCTACTCCTGGCCCGTACGCTGGCACGGACACGTGAGTCAGCACATAGGCTGACCCTCCCACGTTTCCGTACCCTCACCTGTGCCCGAAGCCTTGCCGTTCCCTAACCCTAACCCTAGCCCGGAACGGAAACCCACCACCAGCCCTACACCTTACCCTACGCCGTACCCTACTCCTGGCCCGTACGCTGGCACTGAACCCTCCGTCAGGACGTAGCCTGTCCCTCCCACGTTTCCGTACCCTCACCTGTGCACTAAGCCTTGCCGTTCCCTAACACTAACCCTAGCCCGGAACGGAAACCCACCACGAGCCCTATACCTTACCCTACGCCGTAGCCTACTCCTGACCCGTACGCAGGCACTGACCCCTCCGTCAGCACGTAGCCTGTCCCTCCCACGTTTCCGTACCCTCACCTGTGCCCTAAGCCTTGCCGTCCCCTAACACTAACCCTAGCCCAGAAAGGAAACCCACCACAAGCCCTACACCTTACCCTACGCCGTAGCCTACTCCTGGCCCGTACGCTGGCACTGACCCGTGCGTCAGCACGTAGCCTGACCCTCCCACGTTTCCGTACTCTCACCTGTGCCCTAAGCCTTGCCGTTCCCTAACCCTAACCCTAGCCCCGAACGGAAAACCACCACCAGCCCTACACCTTACCCTACGCCGTAGCCTACTCCTGGCCCGTACGCTGGCACTGACCCATGCGTCAGCACGTAGCCTAACCCTCCCACGTTTCTGTACCCTCACCTGTGCCATAAGGCTTGCCTTTCCCTAACCCTAACCCTAGCCCGGAACGGAAACCCACCACCAGCCCTACACCTTACCCTACGCAGTAGCCTACTCCTGGCCCGTACGCTGTCACTGACCTGTGCGTCAGCACGTAGCCTGGCCCTCCCACGTTTCCGTACCCTCACCTGTGCCCTAAGGCTTGCTGTTCCCTAACCCTAACCCTAGCCCGGAACGGAAACCCACCACCAGCCCTACAAATTAGCCCCAAGCCGTAGCCTATTCCTGACTCGTACGCTGCCACTGACCCCTGCGTCAGCACGTAGCCTGACCCTCCCACGTTTCCGTACCCTCACCTGTGCCCTAAGCCTTGCCTTTCCGTAACCCTAACCTTAGCCCGCAATGGAAACCCTCCACCAGCCCTACACCTTACCTTACGCCGTAGCCTACTCCTGGCCCGTACGCTGGCACTGACCCCTGCGTGAGCATGTAGCCTGACCCTCCTACGTTTCCGTAACCTCAGCTGTGCCCTAAGCCTTGCCGTTCACTAAACCTAACCCTAGCCCGGAACGGAAACCCACCACCAGCCCTACACCTTACCCCCAAGTCGTACTCTACTCCTGGCCCGTACGCTGGCACTGACCCCTCCGTCAGCACGTAGCCTGTCCCTCCCACGTTTCCGTACCCTCACCTGTGCCCTAAGCCTTGCCGTTCCCTAACACTGACCCTAGCCCGGAACGGAAACCCACCACCAGCCCTATACCTTACCCTACGCCGTAGCCTACTCCTGACACGTACGCTGGCACTGACCCGTGCGTCAGCACGTAGCCTGACCCTCCCACGTTTCCGTACCCTCACCTGTGCCCTAAGCCTTGCCGTTCCCTAACCCTAACCCTAGCCCGGAACGGAAACCCACCACCAGCCCTACACCTTACCCCCAAGCTGTAGCCTACTCCGGGCCCGTGCTGGCACTGACCCGTGCGTCAGCACGTAGCCTGGCCCTCCCACGTTTCCGTACCCTCACCTGTGCCCTAAGCCTTGCAGTTCCCTAACCCTAACCCTAGCCCAGAACGGAAACCCACCACCAGCCCTACACCTTACCCTACGCCGTAGCCTACTCTTGGCCCGTATGCTGGCACTGACCCGTGTGAAAGCACGTAGCCTGACCCTCCCACGTTTCTGTACCCTCACCTGTGCCCTAAGCCTTGCCGTTCCCTAACCCTAACCCTAGCCCAGAACGGAAACCCACCACCAGCACTACACCTTACCCTACGCCGTAGCCTACTCCTGGCCCGTACGCTGGCACTGACCTGTGTGTCAGCACGTAGCCTGACCCTCCCACGTTTCTGTACCCTCACCTGTGCCCTAAGCCTTGCTGTTCCCTAACCCTAACCCTAGCCCGGAACGGAAACCCACCCCCAACACTACAACTTACCCCCAAGCCGTAGCCTACACCTGGCCCGTACGGTGGCACTGACCCGTGCGTTAGCACGTAGCCTGGCCCTCCCACGTTTCCGTATCCTCACCAGTGCCCTAAGACTTGCCGTTCCCTAACCCTAACACTAGCCCACAACGGAAACCCATCACCAGCCCTAAACCTAACCCTACGCCGTGGCCTACTCCTGGCCCGTACGCTGGCACTGACCCGTGCGTCAGCACGTAGCCTGACCCTCCCACTTTTCCGTACCCTCACCTGTGCCTAAGACTTCCCGTTCCCTTACCCTAACCCTAGCCCGGAATGGAAACCCACCACGAGCCCTAAACCTTACCCTACGCCGTAGCCTACTCCTGGCCCGTACACTGGCACGGACACGTGATTCAGCACATAGCCTGACCCTCCCAAGTTTCCGTACCCTCACCTGTGCCCTAAGCCTTGCCGTTCCATAACCCTAACCCTAGCCCGGAACGGAAACCCACCACCAGCCCTACACCTTACCCTACGCCGTACCCTACTCCTGGCCCGTACGCTGGCACTGACCCCTCCGTCAGCACGTAGCCTGCCCTCCCACGTTTCCGTACCCTCACCTGTGCCCTAAGCCTTGCCGTTCCCTAACACTAACCCTAGCCCGGAACGGAAACCCACCACCAGCCCTATACCTTACCCTACGCCGTAGCCTACTCCTGACCCGTACGCAGGCACTGACCCCTCCATCAGCACGTAGCCTGTCCCTCCCACGTTTCCGTACCCTCACCTGTGCCCTAAGCCTTGCCGTCCCCTAACACTAACCCTAGCCCAGAACGGAAACCCACCACAAGCCCTACACCTTACCCTACGCCGTAGCCTACTCCTGGCCCGTACGCTGGCACTGACCCGTGCGTCAGCACGTAGCCTGACCCTCCCACGTTTCCGTACCCTCACCTGTGCCCTAAGCCTTGCCGTTCCCTAACCCTAACCCTAGCCCCGAACGGAAAACCACCACCAGCCCTACACCTTACCCTACGCCGTAGCCTACTCCTGGCCCGTACGCTGGCACTGACCCGTGCGTCAGCACGTAGCCTGACCCTCCCACGTTTCTGTACGCTCACCTGTGCCCTAAGCCTTGCCGTTCCCTAACCCTAACCCTAGCCCGGAACGGAAACCCACCACCAGCCCTACAACTTACCCCCAAGCCGTAGCCTACTCCGGGCTCGTACGCTGGCACTGACCCGTGCGTGAGCACGTAGCCTGACCCTCCCACGTTTCCGTACCCTCACCTGTGCCCTAAGCCTTGCCGTTCCCTAAACCTAACCCTAGCCCGGAACGGAAACCCACGACCAGCCCTATACCTTACCCTACGCCGTAGCCTACTCCTGGCCCGTACACTGGCACTGACCCGTGCGTCAGCACGTAGCCTGACCCTCCCACGTTTCCGTACCCTCACCTGAGCCCTAAGCCTTGCCGTTCCCTAACCCTAACCCTAGCCCGGAACGGAAACCCACCACCAGCTCTAAACCTTACACTACGCCATAGCCTACTCCTGGCCCGTACGCTGGCACTGACCCGTGCGTCATCACGTAGCCTGACACACCCACGTTGCCGTACCCTCACCTGTGCCCTAAGCCTTGCCGTTCCCTAACCCTAACCCTAGCCCGGTACGGAAACCCACCACCAGCCCTACACTTTACCCTACGCCGTAGCCTACTCCTGGCCCGTACGCTGGCACTGAGCCATGCGTCAGCACGTAGCCTGACCCTCCCACGTTTCCGTACCCTCACCTGTGCCCTAAGCCTTGCCGTTCCCTAACCCTAACTCTAGCCCGGAACGGAAACCCACCACCAGCTCTACACCTTACCCTACGCCGTAGCCTACTCCTGGCGCGTACGCTGGCACTGACCCGTGTGACAGCACGTAGCCTGACCCTCCCACGTTTCTGTACCCTCACCTGTGCCCTAAGCCTTGCCGTTCCCTAACACTAACCCTAGCCCGGAACGGAAACCCACCACCAGCACTACAACTTACCCTACGCCGTAGCCTACTCCTGGCCCGTACGCTGGCACTGACCTGTGTGTCAGTACGTAGCCTGACCCTCCCACGTTTCCGTACCCTCACCTGTGCCCTAAGCCTTGCCGTTCCCTAACCCTAACCCTAGCCCGGAACGGAAACCCACCACCAGCACTACACCTTACCCCCAAGCCGTAGCCTACACCTGGCACGTACGCTGGCACTGACCCGTGCATTAGCACGTAGCCTGGCCCTCCCACGTTTCCGTATCCTCACCAGTGCCCTAAGCCTTGCCGTTCCCTAACCTTAACCCTAGCCCAGAACGGAAACCCATCACCAGCCCTACACCTAACCCTACGCCGTAGCCTACTCCTGGCCCGTACGCTGGCACTGACCCGTGCATCAGCACGTAGCCTGACCCTCCCACTTTTCCGTACCCTCACCTGTGCCTAAGACTTGCCGTTCCCTAACCCTAACCCTAGCCCGGAATGGAAACCCACCACCAGCCCTACACCTTACCCTACGCCGTAGCCTACTCCTGGCCCGTACGCTGGCACTGACACGTGCATCAGCACGTAGCCTGACCCTCCCACGTTTCCGTACCCTCACATGTGCCCTAAGCCTTGCCGTTCCCTAACCCTAACCCTAGCCCGGTACGGAAACCCTCCACCAGCCCTTCACCTTAACCTACGCCGTAGCCTACTCCTGGCCCGTAACCTGGCACTGACCCCTGCGTCACCACGTAGCCTGAGCCTCCCACGTTTCCATACACTCACCTTTGCCCTAAGCCTTGCCGTTCCCTAACCCTAACCGTAGCCCGGAACGGAAACCTACCACCAGCCCTACACCATACCCCCAAGCCGTAGCCTACTCCGGGCCCGTACGCTGGCACTGACCCATGCGTCAGCACGTAGCCTGACCCTCCCACGTTTCCGTACCCTCACCTGTGCCCTAAGCCTTGCCGTTCCCTAAACCTAACCCTAGCCCGGAACGGAAACCCACCACCAGCCTTACACCTTACCCTACGCCGTAGCCTACTCCTGGCCCGTACGCTGGCACGAAAAAGTGCGTCAGCACGTAGCTTGACCCTCCCACGTTTCCGTACCCTCACCTGTGCCCTAAGCCTTGCCGTTCCCTAACCGTAACTCTAGCCCGGAAGAGAAACCCACCACCAGCTCTACACCTTACCCTACGCCGTAGCCTACTCCTGGCGCGTACGCTGGCACTGACCCGTGTGACAGCACGTAGCCTGACCCTCCCAAGTTTCTGTACCCTCACCTGTGCCCTAAGCCTTGCCGTTCCCTAACACTAACCCTAGCCCGGAACGGAAACCCACCACCAGCCCTACAACTTACCCCCAAGCCGTAGCCTACTCCTGGCCCGTACGCTGGCACTGACCCGTGAGTCAGCACGTAGCCTGAACCTCCCACGTTTCCGTACCCTCACCTGTGCCCTAAGCCTTGCCGTTCCCTAACCCTAACCCTAGCCCAGAACGGAAACAGACCACCAGCCCTAAACCTTACCCTACGCCGTAGCCTACTCCTGGCCCGTACGCTGGCACTGACCCCTGCGTCAACACGTAGCCTGACCCTCCCACGTTTCCGTACCCTCACCTGTGCCCTAAGCCTTGCCGTTCCCTAACCCTAACCCTAGCCCGGAACGGAAACCCTCCATCAGCCCTACACCATACCCTACGCCGTAGCCTACTCCTGGCCCGTACCCTGGCACTGACCCCTGCGTCAGCACGTAGCCTGACCCTCCCAATTTTCCGTACCCTCACCTGTGCCCTAAGCCTTGCCGTTCCCTAACACTAACCCTAGCCCGGAACGGAAACCCACCACCAGCCCTACACCTAACCCTACGCTGTAGCCTACTCCTGGCCCGTAAGCTGGCACTGACCCCTGCGTCAGCATGTAGCCTGACCCTCCCAAGTTTCCGTACCCTCACCTGTGCCCTAAGACTTGCCGTTCCCTAACCCTAACCCTAGCCCGGAACGGAAACCCACCACCAGCCCTACAACTTACCCCCAAGCCGTAGCCTATTCCTGGCCCGTACGCTGGCACTGACCCATGAGTCAGCACGTAGCCTGAACCTCCCACGCTTCCGTACCCTCACCTGTGCCCTAAGCCTTGCCGTTCCCTAACCCTAACCCTAGCCCAGAACGGAAACAGACCACCAGCCCTAAACCTTACCCTACGCCGTAGCCTACTCCTGGCCCGTACGCTGGCACTGACCCCTGCGTCAACACGTAGCCTGACCCTCCCACGTTTCCGTACCCTCACCTGTGCCCTAAGCCTTGCCGTTCCCTAACCCTAACCCTAGCCCGTTACGGAAACCCACCACCAGCCCTACAACATACCCCCAAGCTGTAGCCTACTCCTGGCCCGTACGCTGGCACTGAACCGTGCGTCAGCACGTAGCCTGAACCTCCCACTTTTCCGTTTCCTCACCTGTGCCCTAAGCCTTGCCGTTACCTAACCCTAACCCTAGCCCGGAACGGAAACCCACCACCAGTCCTACACCTTACCCCCAAGCCGTAGCCTACTCCTGACCCCTACGCTGGCATTGACTCATGCGTCATCACGTAGCCTGACCCTCCCACTTTTCCGTACCCTCACCTGTGCCCTAATCCTTGCCGTTCCCTAACCCTAACTCTAGCCCGGAACGGAAAACCACCACCAGCCCTACACCTTAACCTACACCGTAGCCTACTCCTGGCCCGTACGCTGGCACTGACCCGTGCGTCAGCATGTAGCCTGACCCTCCCAAGTTTCCGTACCCTCACCTGTGCCCTAAGCCTTGCCGTTCCCTAACCCTAACCCTAGCCCGGAACGGAAAACCACCACCAGCCCTACACCTTACCCCCAAGCCGTAGCCTACTCCAGGCCCGTACGCTGGCAATGACCCGTGCGTCAGCAAGTAGCCTGACCCTCCCACGTTTCCGTACCCTCACCTGTGCCCTAAGCCTTGCCGTTCCCTAACCCTAACCCTAGCCCGGAACGGAAACCCACCACCAGCCCTACACCTTACCCCCAAGCCGTAGTCTACTCCTGGCCCGTACGCTGGCACTGACCCGTGCGTCAGCACGTAGCCTGACCCTCCCACGTTTCCATTCCCTCACCTGTGCCCTAAGCCTTGCCGTTCCCTAACCCTAACCCTAGCCCGGAACGGTAACCCACCACCAGCCCTACACCTTACCCCCAAGCCGTAGCCTACTCCTGGCCCGTACGCTGGCACTGACCCGTGCGTCAGCATGCAGCCTGACCCTCCCACGTTTCCGTACCCTCACCTGTGCCCTAAGCCTTGCCGTTCCCTAACCCTAACCTTAGCCCGGAACGGAAACCCACCACCAGCCCTACACCTTACCCTACGCCGTAGCCTACTCCTGGCCCGTACGCTGGCACTGACCCGTGCATCAGCACGTAGCCTGACCCTCCCACGTTTCCGTACCCTAACCTGTTCCCTAAGCCTTGCCGTTCCCTAACCCTAACCCTAGCCCGGAACGGAAACCCACCACCAGCCCTATACCTTACCCTACGCCGTAGCCTACTCCTGGCCCGTACGCTGGCACTGACCCATGCGTCAGCACGTAGCCTGACCCTCCCACGTTTCCGTTCCCTCACCTGTGCCCTAAGCCTTGCCGTTCCCTAACCCTAACCCTAGCCCGGAACGGAAACCCACCACCAACCCTACAGCTTACCCCCAAGCCGTAGCCTACTCCTGGCCCGTACGCCGGCACTGTCCCTTGCATCAGCACGTAGCCTGACCCTCCCACGTTTCCGTACCCTCACCTGTGCCCTAAGCCTTGCCGTTCCGTAACCCTAACCCTAGCCCGGAACGGAAACCCACCACCAGCACTACAACTTACCCCCAAGCCGTAGCCTACACCTGGCCCGTACGCTGGCACTGACCCGTGCGTTAGCACGTAGCCTGGCCCTCCCACGTTTCCGTATCCTCACCAGTACCCTAAGCCTTGCCGTTCCCTAACCCTAACACTAGCCCAGAACGGAAACCCATCACCAGCCCTACACCTAACCCTACGCCGTAGCCTACTCCTGGCCCGTACGCTGGCACTGACCCGTGCGTCAGCACGTAGCCTGACCCTCCCACTTTTCCGTACCCTCACCTGTGCCTAAGACTTGCCGTTCCCTTACCCTAACCCTAGCCCGGAATGGAAACCCACCACGAGCCCTAAACCTTACCCTACGCCGTAGCCTACTCCTGGCCCGTACGCTGGCACGGACACGTGAGTCAGCACATAGCCTGACCCTCCCAAGTTTCCGTACCCTCACCTGTGCCCTAAGCCTTGCCGTTCCCTAACCCTAACCCTAGCCCGGAACGGAAACCCACCACCAACCCTACACCTTACCCTACGCCGTACCCTACTCCTGGCCTGTACGCTGGCACTGACCCCTCCGTCAGCACGTAGACTGTCCCTCCCAAGTTTCCGTACCCTCACCTGTGCCCTAAGCCTTGCAGTTCCCTAACACTAACCCTAGCCCGGAACGGAAACCCACCACCAGCCCTATACCTTACCCTATGCTGTAGCCTACTCCTGACCCGTACGCTGGCACTGACCCCTCCGTCAGCACGTAGCCTGTCCCTCCCACGTTTCCGTACCCTCACCTGTGTCCTAAGCCTTGCCGTTCCCTAACCCTAACCCTAGCCCCGAACGGAAAACCACCACCAGCCCTACACCTTACCCTACGCCGTAGCCTACTCCTGGCCCGTACGCTGGCAATGACCCGTGTGACAGCACGTAGACTGACCCTCCCACGTTTCCGTACCCTCACCTGTGCCCTAAGCCTTGCCGTTCCCTAACCCTAACCCTAGCCCGGAACGGAAACCCACCATCAGCCCTACAACTTACCCCCAAGCCGTAGCCTACTCCGGGCTCGTACGCTGCCACTGACCCGTGCGTCAGCACGTAGCCTGACCCTCCCACGTTTCCGTACCCTCACCTGTGCCCTAAGCCTTGCCGTTCCCTAACCCTAACCCTAGCCCGGAACGGAAACCCACGACCAGCCCTATACCTTACCCTACGCCGTAGCCTACTCCTGGCCCGTACGCTGGCACTGACCCGTGCGTCAGCACGTAGCCTGACCCTGCCACGTTTCCGTACCCACACCTGTGCCCTAAGCCTTGCCGTTCCCTAACCCTAACCCTAGCCCGGAACGGAAACCCACAACCAGCTCTACACCTTACACTACGCCATAGCCTACTCCTGGCCCGTACGCTGGCACTGACCCGTGCGTCATCACGTAGCCTGAACCACCCACGTTGCCGTACCCTCACCTGTGCCCTAAGCCTTGCCGTTCCCTAACCCTAATCCTAGCCCAGTACGGAAACCCACCACCCGCCCTACACCTTATCCTACGCCGTAGCCTACTCCTGGCCCGTACGCTGGCACTGAGCCGTGCGTCAGCACGTAGCCTGACCCTCCCACGTTTCCGTACCCTCACCTGTGCCCTAAGCCTTGCCGTTCCCTAACCCTAACTCTAGCCCGGAACGGAAACCCACCACCAACCCTACACCTTACCCTACGCCGTAGCCTACTCCTGGCCCGTACGCTGGCACTGACCCGTGTGACAGCACGTAGCCTGACCCTCCCACGTTTCTGTCCCCTCACCTGTGCCCTAAGCCTTGCCGTTCCCTAACCCTAAACCTAGCCCGGAACGGAAACCCACCACCAGCACTACACCTTACCCTACGCCGTAGCCTACTCCTGGCCCGTACGCTGGCACTGACCAGTGTGTCAGCACGTAGCCTGACCCTCCCACGTTTCCGTACCCTCACCTGTGCCCTAAGCCTTGCCGTTCCCTAACCCTAACCCTAGCCCGGAACGGAAACCCACCACCAGCCCTACAACTTACCCCCAAGCCGTAGCCTACAACTGGCCCGTACGCTGGCACTGACCCGTGCGTTAGCACGTAGCCTGGCCCTCCCACGTTTCCGTACCCTCACCAGTGCCCGAAGCCTTGCCGTTCCCTAACCCTAACCCTAGCCCAGAACGGAAACCCATCACCAGCCCTACACCTAACCCTATGCCGTAGCCTACTCCTGGCCCGTACGCCGGAAATGACCCATGCGTCAGCACGTAGCCTGACCCTCCCACGTTTCCGTACCCTCACCTGTGCCCTAAGCCTTGCCGTTCCCTAACCCTAACCCTAGCCCGGAAAGGAAACCCACCACCAGCCCTACACCATACCCTACGCCGTAGCCTACTCCTGGCCCGTACACTGGCACTGACCCGTGCGTCAGCACGTAGCCTGACCCTCCCACGTTTCCGTAACCTCACCTGTGCCCTAAGCCTTGCCGTTCCCTAACACTAACCCTAGCCCGGTACGGAAAACCTCCACCAGCCCTACACCTTACCCTATGCCGTAGCCTACTCCTAGCCCGTACTCTGGCACTGACCCATGCATCAGCACGTAGCCTGAGCCTCCCAAGTTTCCGTACCCTCACCTGTGCCCTAAGCCTTGCCGTTCCCTAACCCTAACCCTAGCCCGGAACGGAAAACTACCACCAGCCCTACACCTTACCCCCAAGCTGTAGCCTACTCCTGGCCAGTACGCTGGCACTGACCCCTGCGTGAGCATGTAGCCTGACCCTCCCACGTTTCTATACCCTCACCTGTGCCCTAAGCCTTGCCGTTCCCTAAACCTAACCCTAGCGCGGAACGGAAAACCACCACCAGCCCTACCCCTTACCCCCAAGCCATAGCCTACTCCTGGCCCGTACGCTGGCACTGACAAGTGCGTCAGCACGTAGCCTGACCCTCCCACGTTTCCGTACCCTCACCTGTGCCCTAAGCCTTGCCGTTCCCTAATCGTAACCCTAGCCCGGAACGGAAACCCACCACCAGCCCTACACCTTACCCTACGCCGTACCCTACTCCTGGCTCGTACGCCGGCACTGACCCGTATGTCAGCACGTAGCCTGACCCTCCCACGTTTCCGTACCCTCACCTGTGCCCTAAGCCTTGCCGTTCCGTAACCCTAACCCTAGCCCGGAACAGAAACCCACCACCAGCCCTACACCTTACCCCCAAGCCGTAGCCTACTCCTGGCCCGTACGCTGGCACTGACCCGTGCGTCAGCACGTAGCCTGAACCTCCCACGTTTCCGTACCCTCACCTGTGCCCTAAGCCTTGCCGTTCCCTAACCCTAACCCTAGCCCGGAACAGAAACCCACCAGCAGCCCTATACCTTACCCTACGCCGTACCCTACTCCTGGCCCGTACACAGGCACTGACCACTGTGACAGCACGTAGCCTGACCCTCCCACGTTTCTGTACCCTCACCTGTGCTCTAAGCCTTGCCGTTCCCTAACCCTAACCCTAGCCCGAAACGGAAACCCACCACCAGCCCTACACCTTACCCTACACCGTAGCCTACTCCTGGCCCGTACGCTGGCACTGACCCGTGTGACAGCACGTAGACTGACCCTCCCACGTTTCCGTACCCTCACCTGTGCCCTAAGCCTTGCCGTTCCCTAACCCTAACCCTAGCCCAGAACGGAAACCCACCACCAGCCCTACACCTTACCCTACGCCGTAGCCTACTCCTGGCCCGTACGCTGGCACTGACCCGTGCGTCAGCACGTAGCCTGACCCTCCCACGTTTCTGTATCCTCAACTGTGCCCTAAGCCTTGCCGTTCCCTAACCCTAACCCTAGCCCGGAACGGAAACCCACCACCAGCCCTAGACCTTACCCCCAAGCCGTAGCCTACTTCTGGCCCGTACGCTGGCACTGACCCGTGCGTCGGCATGTAGCCTGGCCCTCCCACGTTTCCGTACCCTCACCTGTGCCCTAAGCCTTGCTGTTCCCTAACCCTAACCCTAGCCCGGAACGGAAACCCACCACCAGCCCTACAACTTAGCCCCAAGCCGTAGCCTATTCCTGGCCCGTACGCTGGCACTGACCCCTGCGTCAGCACGTAGCCTGACCCTCCCACGTTTCCTTACCCTCAGCTGTGCCGTAAGCCTTGCCGTTCCCTAAACCTAACCATAGCCCGGAACGGAAACCCACCACCAGCCCTACACCTTACCCCCAAGTCGTACCCTACTCCTGGCCAGTACGCTGGCACTGACCCCTCCGTCAGCATGTAGCCTGACCCTCCCACGTTTCCGTACCCTCACCTGTGCTCTAAGCCTTGCCGTTCCCTCACCCTAACCCTAGCCCGGAACGGAAACCCACCACCAGCCCTACAACATACCCTACGCCGTAGCCTACTCCTGGCCAGTACGCTGGCACTGACCCATGCGTCAGCACGTAGCCTGACCCACCCACGTTTCCGTACCCTCACCTGTGCCTTAAGCCTTGACGTTCCCTAACCCTAACCCTAGCCCGGAACGGAAACCCACCACCAGCCCTACACCTTACCCTACGCCGTAGCATACTCCTGGCCCGTACGCTGGCACTGACCCGTGCGTCAGCACGTAGCCTGACCCTCCCACGTGTACGTACCCTCACCTGTGCCCTAAGCCTTGCCGTTCCCTAACCCTAACCCTAGCCCGGAACGGAAACCCACCACCAGACCTACACCTTACCTCCAAGCTGTAGCCTACTCCTGGCCCATATGCTGGCACTGACCCGTGCGTCAGCACATAGCCTGACCCTCCCACGTTTCCGTACCCTCACCTGTGCCCTAAGCCTTGCCGTTCCCTAACCCTAACCCTAGCCCGGAACGGAAACCCTCCATCAGCCCTACACCTTACCCTACGCCGTAGCCTACTCCTGGCCCATACCCTGGCACTGACCCCTGCGTCAGCACGTAGCCTGACCCTCCCAAGTTTCCGTACCCTCACCTGTGCCCTAAGCCTTGCCGTTCCCTAACACTAACCCTAGCCCGGAACGGAAACCCACCACCAGCCCTACACCTAACCCTACGCTGTAGCCTACTCCTGGCCCGTAAGCTGGCACTGACCCGTGCGTCAGCATGTAGCCTGACCCTCCCAAGTTTCCGTACCCTCACCTGTGCCCTAAGACTTGCCGTTCCCTAACCCTAACCCTAGCCCAGAACGGAAACCCACCACCAGCCCTACAACTTACCCCCAAGCCGTAGCCTATTCCTGGCCCGTACGCTGGCACTGACCCGTGATTCAGCACGTAGCCTGAACCTCCCACGTTTCCGTACCCTCACCTGTGCCCTAAGCCTTGCCGTTCCCTAACCCTAACCCTAGCCCAGAACGGAAACAGACAACCAGCCCTAAACCTTACCCTACGCCGTAGCCTACTCCTGGCCCGTACGCTGGCACTGACCCCTGCGTCAACACGTAGCCTGACCCTCCCACGTTTCCGTACCCTCACCTGTGCCCTAAGCCTTGCCGTTCCCTAACCCTAACCCTAGCCCGGAACGGAAACCCTCCATCAGCCCTACACCTTACCCTACGCCGTAGCCTACTCCTGGCCCGTACCCTGGCACTGACCCCTGCGTCAGCACGTAGCCTGACCCTCCCAAGTTTCCGTACCCTCACCTGTGCCCTAAGCCTTGCCGTTCCCTAACACTAACCCTAGCCCGGAACGGAAACCCACCACCAGCCCTACACCTAACCCTACGCTGTAGCCTACTCCTGGCCCGTAAGCTGGCACTGACCCCTGCGTCAGCATGTAGCCTGACCCTCCCAAGTTTCCGTACCCTCACCTGTGCCCTAAGCCTTGCCGTTCCCTAACCCTAACCGTAGCCCGGAACGGAAACCCACCACCAGCCCTACAACTTACCCCCAAGCCGTAGCCTATTCCTGGCCCGTACGCTGGCACTGACCCGTGAGTCAGCACGTAGCCTGAACCTCCCACGTTTCCGTACCCTCACCTGTGCCCTAAGCCTTGCCGTTCCCTAACCCTAACCCTAGCCCAGAACGGAAACAGACCACCAGCCCTAAACCTTACGCTACGCCGTAGCCTACTCCTGGCCCGTACGCTGGCACTGACCCCTGCGTCAACACGTAGCCTGACCCTCCCACGTTTCCGTACCCTCACCTGTGCCCTAAGCCTTGCCGTTCCCTAACCCTAACCCTAGCACGTTACGGAAACCCACCACCAGCCCTACAACTTACCCCCAAGCTGTAGCCTACTCCTGGCCCGTACGCTGGCACTGAACCGTGCGTCAGCACGTAGCCTGACCCTCCCAAGTTTCCGTACCCTCACCTGTGCCCTAAGCCTTGCCGTTCCCTAACCCTAACCCTAGCCCGGAACGGAAAACCACCACCAGCCCTACACCTAACCCCCAAGCCGTAGCCTACTCCAGGCCCGTACGCTGGCAATGACCCGTGCGTCAGCACGTAGCCTGACCCTCCCACGTTTCCGTACCCTCACCTGTGCCCTAAGCCTTGCCGTTCCCTAACCCTAACCCTAGCCCGGAACGGAAACCCACCACCAGCCCTACACCTTACCCCCAAGCCGTAGTCTACTCCTGGCCCGTACGCTGGCACTGACCCGTGCGTCAGCACGTAGCCTGACCCTCCCACGTTTCCATTCCCTCACCTGTGCCCTAAGCCTTGCCGTTCCCTAACCCTAACCCTAGCCCGGAACGGTAACCCACCACCAGCCCTACACCTTATCCCCAATCCGTAGCCTACTCCTGGCCCGTACGCTGGCACTGACCCGTGCGTCAGCATTTAGCCTGACCCTCCCACGTTTCCGTACCCTCACCTGTGCCCTAAGCCTTGCCGTTCCCTAACCCTAACCTTAGCCCGGAACGGAAACCCACCACCAGCCCTACACCTTACCCTACGCCGTAGCCTACTCCTGGCCCGTACGCTGTCACTGACCCGTGCATCAGCACGTAGCCTGACCCTCCCACGTTTCCGTACCCTAACCTGTTCCCTAAGCCTTGCCGTTCCTTAACCCTAACCCTAGCCCGGAACGGAAACCCACCACGAGCCCTATACCTTACCCTATGCCGTAGCCTACTCCTGGCCCGTACGCTGGCACTGACCCATGCGTCAGCACGTAGCTTGACCCTCCCACGTTTCCGTTCCCTCACCTGTGCCCTAAGCCTTGCCGTTCCCTAACCCTAACCCTAGCCCGGAACGGAAACCCACCACCAACCCTACAGCTTACCCCCAAACCGTAGCCTACTCCTGGCCCGTACGCCGGCACTGTCCCTTGCGTCAGCACGTAGCCTGACCCTCCCACGTTTCCGTACCCTCACCTGTGCCCTAAGCCTTGCCGTTCCCTAACCCTAACCCTAGCCCGGAACGGAAACCCACCACCAGCACTACAACTTACCCCCAAGCCCTAGCCTACACCTGGCCCGTACGCTGGCACTGACCCGTGCGTTAGCACGTAGCCTGGCCCTCCCACGTTTCCGTATCCTCACCAGTACCCTAAGCCTTGCCGTTCCCTAACCCTAACACTAGCCCAGAACGGAAACCCATCACCAGCCCTACACCTAACCCTACGCCGTAGCCTACTCCTGGCCCGTACGCTGGCACTGACCCGTGCGTCAGCACGTAGCCTGACCCTCCCACTTTCCCGTACCCTCACCTGTGCCTAAGACTTGCCGTTCCCTTACCCTAACCCTAGCCCGGAATGGAAACCCACCACGAGCCCTAAACCTTACCCTACGCCGTAGCCTACTCCTGGCCCGTACGCTGGCACGGACACGTGAGTCAGCACATAGCCTGACCCTCCCAAGTTTCCGTACCCTCACCTGTGCCCTAAGCCTTGCCGTTCCCTAACCCTAACCCTAGCCCGGAACGGAAACCCACCACCAACCCTACACCTTACCCTACGCCGTACCCTACTCCTGGCCCGTACGCTGGCACTGACCCCTCCGTCAGCACGTAGACTGTCCCTCCCAAGTTTCCGTACCCTCACCTGTGCCCTAAGCCTTGCAGTTCCCTAACAATAACCCTAGCCCGGAACGGAAACCCACCACCAGCCCTATACCTTACCCTATGCCGTAGCCTACTCCTGACCCGTACGCTGGCACTGACCCCTCCGTCAGCACGTAGCCTGTCCCTCCCACGTTTCCGTACCCTCACCTGTGTCCTAAGCCTTGCCGTTCCCTAACCCTAACCCTAGCCCCGAACGGAAAACCACCACCAGCCCTACACCTTACCCTACGCCGTAGCCTACTCCTGGCCCGTACGCTGGCACTGACCCGTGTGACAGCACGTAGCCTGACCCTCCCACGTTTCCGTACCCTCACCTGTGCCCTAAGCCTTGCCGTTCCCTAACCCTAACCCTAGCCCGGAACGGAAACCCACCACCAGCCCTACAACTTACCCCCAAGCCGTAGCCTACTCCGGGCTCGTACGCTGCCACTGACCCGTGCGTCAGCACGTAGCCTGACCCTCCCACGTTTCCGTACCCTCACCTGTGCCCTAAGCCTTGCCGTTCCCTAACCCTAACCCTAGCCCGGAACGGAAACCCACGACCAGCCCTATACCTTACCCTACGCCTTAGCCTACTCCTGGCCCGTACGCTGGCACTGACCCGTGCGTCAGCACGTAGCCTGACCCTCCCACGTTTCCGTACCCTCACCTGTGCCCTAAGCCTTGCCGTTCCCTAACCCTAACCCTAGCCCGGAACGGAAACCCACAACCAGCTCTACACCTTACACTACGCCATAGCCTACTCCTGGCCCGTACGCTGGCACTGACCCGTGCGTCATCACGTAGCCTGAACCACCCACGTTGCCGTACCCTCACCTGTGCCCTAAGCCTTGCCGTTCCCTAACCCTAACCCTAGCCCAGTACGGAAACCCACCACCCGCCCTACACCTTACCCTACGCCGTAGCCTACTCCTGGCCCGTACGCTGGCACTGAGCCGTGCGTCAGCACGTAGCATGACCCTCCCACGTTTCCGTACCCTCACCTGTGCCCTAAGCCTTGCCGTTCCCTAACCCTAACTCTAGCCCGGAACGGAAACCCACCACCAGCCCTACACTTTACCCTACGCCGTAGCCTACTCCTGGCCCGTACGCTGGCACTGACCCGTGTGACAGCACGTAGCCTGACCCTCCCACGTTTCTGTCCCCTCACCTGTGCCCTAAGCCTTGCCGTTCCCTAACCCTAAACCTAGCCCGGAACGGAAACCCACCACCAGCACTACACCTTACCCTACGCCGTAGCCTACTCCTGGCCCGTACGCTGGCACTGACCAGTGTGTCAGCACGTAGCCTGACCCTCCCACGTTTCCGTACCCTCACCTGTGCCCTAAGCCTTGCCGTTCCCTAACCCTAACCCTAGCCCGGAACGGAAACCCACCACCAGCCCTACAACTTACCCCCAAGCCGTAGCCTACACCTGGCCCGTACGCTGGCACTGACCCGTGCGTTAGCACGTAGCCTGGCCCTCCCACGTTTCCGTACCCTCACCAGTGCCCGAAGCCTTGCCGTTCCCTAACCCTAACCCTAGCCCAGAACGGAAACCCATCACCAGCCCTACACCTAACCCTATGCCGTAGCCTACTCCTGGCCCGTACGCCGGAAATGACCCGTGCGTCAGCACGTAGCCTGACCCTCCCACGTTTCCGTACCCTCACCTGTGCCCTAAGCCTTGCCGTTCCCTAACCCTAACCCTAGCCCGGAACGGAAACCCACCACCAGCCCTACACCATACCCTACGCCGTAGCCTACTCCTGGCCCGTACACTGGCACTGACCCGTGCGTCAGCACGTAGCCTGACCCTCCCACGTTTCCGTAACCTCACCTGTGCCCTAAGCCTTGCCGTTCCCTAACACTAACCCTAGCCCGGTACGGAAAACCTCCACCAGCCCTACACCTTACCCTATGCCGTAGCCTACTCCTGGCCCGTACTCTGGCACTGACCCATGCATCAGCACGTAGCCTGAGCCTCCCAAGTTTCCGTACCCTCACCTGTGCCCTAAGCCTTGCCGTTCCCTAACCCTAACCCTAGCCCGGAACGGAAAACTACCACCAGCCCTACACCTTACCCCCAAGCCGTAGCCTACTCCTGGCCCGTACGCTGACACTGGCCCGTGCGTCAGCACGTAGCCTGTCCCTCCCACGTTTCCGTACCCTCACCTGTGCCCTAAGCCTTGCCGTTCCCTAACCCTAACCCTAGCCCGGAACGGAAACGCACCACCAGCCCTACAACTTAGCCCCAAGCCGTAGCGTATTCCTGGCCCGTACGCTGGCACTGACACCTGCGTCAGCACGTAGCCAGACCCTCCCACGTTTCCGTACCCTCACCTGTGCCCTAAGCCTTGCCGTTCCGTAACCCTAACCCTAGCCCGGAATGGAAACCCTCCACCAGCCCTACACCTTACCCTACGCCGTAGCCTACTCCTGGCCAGTACGCTGGCACTGACCCCTGCGTGAGCATGTAGCCTGACCCTCCCACGTTTCTATACCCTCACCTGTGCCCTAAGCCTTGCCGTTCCCTAAACCTAACCCTAGCCCGGAACGGAAAACCACCACCAGCCCTACCCCTTACCCCCAAGCCGTAGCCTACTCCTGGCCCGTACGCTGGCACTGACAAGTGCGTCAGCACGTAGCCTGACCCTCCCACGTTTCTGTACCCTCACCTGTGCCCTAAGCCTTGCCGTTCCCTAATCGTAACCCTAGCCCGGAACGGAAACCCACCACCAGCCCTACACCTTACCCTACGCCGTACCCTACTCCTGGCCCGTACGCCGGCACTGACCCGTATGTCAGCACGTAGCCTGACCCTCCCACGTTTCCGTATCCTCACCTGTGCCCTAAGCCTTGCCGTTCCGTAACCCTAACCCTAGCCCGGAACAGAAACCCACCACCAGCCCTACACCTTACCCCCAAGCCGTAGCCTACTCCTGGCCCGTACGCTGGCACTGACCCGTGCGTCAGGATGTAGCCCGACCCTCCCACGTTTCCGTACCCTCACCTGTGCCCTAAGCCTTGCCGTTCCCTAACCCTAACCCTAGCCCGGAACGGAAACCCACCACCAGCCCTACACCTTACCCCCAAGCCGTAGCCTACTCCTGGCCCATACGCTGGCACTGACCCGTGCGTCAGCACGTAGCCTGAACCTCCCACGTTTCCGTACCCTCACCTGTGCCCTAAGCCTTGCCGTTCCCTAACCCTAACCCTAGCCCGGAACAGAAACCCACCAGCAGCCCTATACCTTACCCTATGCCGTACCCTACTCCTGGCCCGTACACAGGCACTGACCCCTGTGACAGCACGTAGCCTGACCCTCCCACGTTTCTGTACCCTCACCTGTGCCCTAAGCCTTGCCGTTCCCTAACCCTAACCCTAGCCCGAAACGGAAACTCACCACCAGCCCTACACCTTACCCTACACCGTAGCCTACTCCTGGCCCGTACGCTGGCACTGACCCGTGTGACAGCACGTAGACTGACCCTCCCACGTTTCCGTACACTCACCTGTGCCCTAAGCCTTGCCGTTCCCTAACCCTATCCCTAGCCCAGAACGGAAACCCACCACCAGCCCTACACCTTACCCTACGCCGTAGCCTACTCCTGGCCCGTACGCTGGCACTGACCCGTGCGTCAGCACGTAGCCTGACCCTCCCACGTTTCCGTATCCTCAACTGTGCCCTAAGCCTTGCCGTTCCCTAACCCTAAACCTAGCCCGGAACGGAAACCCACCACCAGCCCTACACCTTACCCCCAAGCCGTAGCCTACTTCTGGCCCGTACGCTGGCACTGACCCGTGCGTCGGCATGTAGCCTGGCCCTCCCACGTTTCCGTACCCTCACCTGTGCCCTAAGCCTTGCTGTTCCCTAACCCTAACCCTAGCCCGGAACGGAAACCCACCAGCAGCCCTACAACTTAGCCCCAAGCCGTAGCCTATTCCTGGCCCGTACGCTGGCACTGACCCATGCGTCAGCACGTAGCCTGACCCTCCCACGTTTCCTTACCCTCAGCTGTGCCGTAAGCCTTGCCGTTCCCTAAACCTAACCATAGCCCGGAACGGAAACCCACCACCAGCCCTACACCTTACCCCCAAGTCGTACCCTACTCCTGGCCAGTACGCTGGCACTGACCCCTCCGTCAGCATGTAGCCTGACCCTCCCAAGTTTCCGTACCCTCACCTGTGCCCTAAGCCTTGCCGTTCCCTCACCCTAACCCTAGCCCGGAACGGAAACCCACCACCAGCCCTACAACATACCCTACGCCGTAGCCTACTCCTGGCCAGTACGCTGGCACTGACCCATGCGTCAGCACGTAGCCTGACCCAGCCACGTTTCCGTACCCTCACCTGTGCCTTAAGCCTTGACGTTCCCTAACCCTAACCCTAGCCCTGAACGGAAACCCACCACCAGCCCTACAACTTACCCTACGCCGTAGCATACTCCTGGCCCGTACGCTGGCACTGACCCGTGCGTCAGCACGTAGCCTGACCCTCCCACGTGTACGTACCCTCACCTGTGCCCTAAGCCTTGCCGTTCCCTAACCCTAACCCTAGCCCGGAACGGAAACCCACCACCAGACCTACACCTTACCTCCAAGCTGTAGCCTACTCCTGGCCCATATGCTGGCACTGACCCGTGCGTCAGCACGTAGCCTGACCCTCCCACGTTTCCGTACCCTCACCTGTGCCCTAAGCCTTGCCGTTCCCTAACCCTAACCCTAGCCCGGAACGGAAACCCTCCATCAGCCCTACACCTTACCCTACGCCGTAGCCTACTCCTGGCCCGTACCCTGGCACTGACCCCTGCGTCAGCACGTAGCCTGACCCTCCCAAGTTTCCGTACCCTCACCTGTGCCCTAAGCCTTGCCGTTCAATAACACTAACCCTAGCCCGGAACGGAAACCCACCACCAGCCCTACACCTAACCCTACGCTGTAGCCTACTCCTGGCCCGTAAGCTGGCACTGACCCCTGCGTCAGCATGTAGCCTGACCCTCCCAAGTTTCCGTACCCTCACCTGTGCCCTAAGACTTGCCGTTCCCTAACCCTAACCCTAGCCTGGAACGGAAACCCACCACCAGCCCTACAACTTACCCCCAAGCCGTAGCCTATTCCTGGCCCGTACGCTGGCACTGACCCGTGAGTCAGCACGTAGCCTGAACCTCCCACGTTTCCGTACCCTCACCTGTGCCCTAAGCCTTGCCGTTCCCTAACCCTAACCCTAGCCCAGAACGGAAACAGACCACCAGCCCTAAACCTTACCCTACGCCGTAGCCTACTCCTGGCCCGTACGCTGGCACTGACCCCTGCGTCAACACGTAGCCTGACCCTCCCACGTTTCCGTACCCTCACCTGTGCCCTAAGCCTTGCCGTTCCCTAACCCTAACCCTAGCCCGTTACGGAAACCCTCCACCAGCCCTACAACTTACCCCCAAGCTGTAGCCTACTCCTGGCCCGTACGCTCGCACTGAACCGTGCGTCAGCACGTAGCCTGACTCTCCCACTTTTCCGTTTCCTCACCTGTGCCCTAAGCCTTGCCGTTACCTAACCCTAACCCTAGCCCGGAACGGAAACCCACCACCAGTCCTACACCTTACCCCCAAGCCGTAGCCTACTCCTGACCCCTACGCTGGCACTGACCCATGCGACATCACGTAGCCTGACCCTCCCACTTTTCCGTACCCTCACCTGTGCCCTAATCCTTGCCGTTCCCTAACCCTAACTCTAGCCCGGAACGGAAAACCACCACCAGCCCTACACCTTAACCTACGCCGTAGCCTACTCCTGGCCCGTACGCTGGCACTGACCCGTGCGTCAGCATGTAGCCTGACCCTCCCAAGTTTCCGTACCCTCACCTGTGCCCTAAGCCTTGCCGTTCCCTAACCCTAACCCTAGCCCGGAACGGAAAACCACCACCAGCCCTACACCTTACCCCCAAGCCGTAGCCTACTCCAGGCCCGTACGCTGGCAATGACCCGTGCGTCAGCACGTAGCCTGACCCTCCCACGTTTCCGTACCGTCACCTGTGCCCTAAGCCTTGCCGTTCCCTAACCCTAACCCTAGCCCGGAACGGAAACCCACCACCAGCCCTACACCTTACCCCCAAGCCGTAGTCTACTCCTGGCCCGTACGCTGGCACTGACCCGTGCGTCAGCACGTAGCCTGACCCTCCCACGTTTCCATTCCCTCACCTGTGCCCTAAGCCTTGCCGTTCCCTAACCCTAACCCTAGCCCGAAACGGTAACCCACCACCAGCCCTACACCTTATCCCCAAGCCGTAGCCTACTCCTGGCCCGTACGCTGGCACTGACCCGTGCGTCAGCATGTAGCCTGACCCTCCCACGTTTCCGTACCCTCACCTGTGCCCTAAGCCTTGCCGTTCCCTAACCCTAACCTTAGCCCGGAACGGAAACCCACCACCAGCCCTACACCTTACCCTACGCCGTAGCCTACTCCTGGCCCGTACGCTGGCACTGACCCGTGCATCAGCACGTAGCCTGACCCTCCCACGTTTCCGTACCCTAACCTGTTCCCTAAGCCTTGCCGTTCCCTAACCCTAACCCTAGCCCGGAACGGAAACCCACCACCAGCCCTATACCTTACCCTACGCCGTAGCCTACTCCTGGCCCGTACGCTGGCACTGACCCATGCGTCAGCACGTAGCCTGAACCTCCCACGTTTCCGTTCCCTCACCTGTGCCCTAAGCCTTGCCGTTCCCTAACCCTAACCCTAGCCCGGAACGGAAACCCACCACCAACCCTACAGCTTACCCCCAAGCCGTAGCCTACTCCTGGCCCGTACGCCGGCACTGTCCCTTGCGTCAGCACGTAGCCTGACCCTCCCAAGTTTCCGTACCCTCACCTGTGCCCTAAGCCTTGCCGTTCCCTAACCCTAACCCTAGCCCGGAACGGAAACCCACCACCAAACCTACACCTTACCCTACGCCGTACCCTACTCCTGGCCCGTACGCTGGCACTGACCCCTCCGTCAGCACGTAGACTGTCCCTCCCACGTTTCCGTACCCTCACCTGTGCCCTAAGCCTTGCAGTTCCCTAACACTAACCCTAGCCCGGAACGGAAACCCACCACCAGCCCTATACCTTACCCTATGCCGTAGCCTACTCCTGACCCGTACGCTGGCACTGACCCCTCCGTCAGCACGTAGCCTGTCCCTCCCACGTTTCCGTACCCTCACCTGTGTCCTAAGCCTTGCCGTTCCCTAACCCTAACCCTAGCCACGAACGGAAAACCACCACCAGCCCTACACCTTACCCTACGCCGTAGCCTACTCCTGGCCCGTACGCTGGCACTGACCCGTGTGACAGCACGTAGCCTGACCCTCCCACGTTTCCGTACCCTCACCTGTGCCCTAAGCCTTGCCGTTCCCTAACCCTAACCCTAGCCCGGAACGGAAACCCACCACCAGCCCTACAACTTACCCCCAAGCCGTAGCCTACTCCGGGCTCGTACGCTGGCACTGACCCGTGCGTCAGCACGTAGCCTGACCCTCCCACGTTTCCGTACCCTCACCTGTGCCCTAAGCCTTGCCGTTCCCTAACCCTAACCCTAGCCCGGAACGGAAACCCACCACCAGCTCTACACCTTACACTACGCCATAGCCTACTCCTGGCCCGTACGCTGGCACTGACCCGTGCGTCATCACGTAGCCTGACCCACCCACGTTGCCATACCCTCACCTGTGCCCTAAGCCTTGCCGTTCCCTAACCCTAACCCTAGCCCGGTACGGAAACCCACCACCCGCCCTACACCTTACCCTACGCCGTAGCCTACTCCTGGCCCGTACGCTGGCACTGAGCCATGCGTCAGCACGTAGCCTGACCCTCCCACGTTTCCGTACCCTCACCTGTGCCCTAAGCCTTGCCGTTCCCTAACCCTAACTCTAGCCCGGAACGGAAACCCACCACCAGCCCTAAACCTTACCCTACGCCGTAGCCTACTCCTGGCCCGTACGCTGGCACTGACCCGTGTGACAGCACGTAGCCTGACCCTCCCACGTTTCTGTACCCTCACCTGTGCCCTAAGCCTTGCCGTTCCCTAACCCTAACCCTAGCCCGGAACGGAAACCCACCACCAGCACTACACCTTACCCTACGCCGTAGCCTACTCCTGGCCCGTACGCTGGCACTGACCAGTGTGTCAGCACGTAGCCTGACCCTCCCACGTTTCCGTACCCTCACCTGTGCCCTAAGCCTTGCCGTTCCCTAACCCTAACCCTAGCCCGTTACGGAAACCCACCACCAGCCCTACAACTTACCCCCAAGCCGTAGCCTACACCTGGCCCGTACGCTGGCACTGACCCGTGCGTCAGGATGTAGCCCGACCCTCCCACGTTTCCGTACCCTCACCTGTGCCCTAAGCCTTGCCGTTCCCTAACCCTAACCCTAGCCCGGAACGGAAACCCACCACCAGCCCTACACCTTACCCCCAAGCCGTAGCCTACTCCTGGCCCATACGCTGGCACTGACCCGTGCGTCAGCACGTAGCCTGAACCTCCCACGTTTCCGTACCCTCACCTGTGCCCTAAGCCTTGCCGTTCCCTAACCCTAACCCTAGCCCGGAACAGAAACCCACCAGCAGCCCTATACCTTACCCTATGCCCTACCCTACTCCTGGCCCGTACACAGGCACTGACCCATGTGACAGCACGTAGCCTGACCCTCCCACGTTTCCGTACCCTCACCTGTGCCCTAAGCCTTGCCGTTCCCTAACCCTAACCCTAGCCCAGAACGGAAACCCACCACTAGCCCTACACCTTACCCTACGCCGTAGCCTACTCCTGGCCCGTACGCTGGCACTGACCCGTGTGACAGCACGTAGACTGACCCTCCCACGTTTCCGTACCCTCACCTGTGCCCTAAGCCTTGCCGTTCCCTAACCCTAACCCTAGCCCAGAACGGAAACCCACCACCAGCCCTACACCTTACCCTACGCCGTAGCCTACTCCTGGCCCGTACGCTGGCACTGACCCGTGCGTCAGCACGTAGCCTGACCCTCCCACGTTTCCGTATCCTCAACTGTGCCCTAAGCCTTGCCGTTCCCTAACCCTAACCCTAGCCCGGAACGGAAACCCACCACCAGCCCTACACCTTACCCCCAAGCCGTAGCCTACTTCTGGCCCGTACGCTGGCACTGACCCGTGTGTCACCATGTAGCCTGGCCCTCCCACGTTTCCGTACCCTCACCTGTGCCCTAAGCCTTGCTGTTCCCTAACCCTAACCCTAGCCCGGAACGGAAACCCACCACCAGCCCTACAACTTAGCCCCAAGCCGTAGCCTATTCCTGGCCCGTACGCTGGCACTGACCCCTGCGTCAGCACGTAGCCTGACCCTCCCACGTTTCCTTACCCTCAGCTGTGCCGTAAGCCTTGCCGTTCCCTAAACCTAACCATAGCCCGGAAGGGAAACCCACCACCAGCCCTACACCTTACCCCCAAGTCGTACCCTACTCCTGGCCAGTACGCTGGCACTGACCCCTCCGTCACCATGTAGCCTGACCCTCCCACGTTTCCGTACCCTCACCTGTGCCCTAAGCCTTGCCGTTCCCTAACCCTAACCCTAGCCCGGAACGGAAACCCACCACCAGCCCTACAACTTACCCTACGCCGTAGCCTACTCCTGGCCAGTACGCTGGCACTGACCCATGCGTCAGCACGTAGCCTGACCCACCCACGTTTCCGTACCCTCACCTGTGCCTTAAGCCTTGACGTTCCCTAACCCTAACCCTAGCCCGGAACGGAAACCCACCACCAGCCCTACACCTTACCCTACGCCGTAGCCTACTCCTGGCCCGTACGCTGGCACTGACACGTGCGTCAGCACGTAGCCTGACCCTCCCACGTGTACGTACCCTCACCTGTGCCCTAAGCCTTGCCGTTCCCTAACCCTAACCCTAGCCCAGAACGGAAACCCACCACCAGCCCTACACCTTAACCTACGCCGTAGCCTACTCCTGGCCCGTACGCTGGCACTGACCCGTGCGTCAGCACGTAGCCTGACCCTCCCACGTTTCCGTACCCTCACCTGTGCCCTAAGCCTTGCCGTTCCGTAACCCTAACCCTAGCCCGGAACGGAAACCCTCCATCAGCCCTACACCTTAGCCTACGCCGTAGCCTACTCCTGGCCCGTAGGCTGGCACTGACCCCTGCGTCAGCACGTAGCCTGAACCTCCCAAGTTTCCGTACCCTCACCTGTGCCCTAAGCCTTGTCGTTCCCTAACCCTAACCCTAGCCCGGAACGGAAACCCACCACCAGCCCTACACCTTACCACCAAGCCGTAGCCTACTCCTGGCCCGTACGCTGGCACTGACCCGTAAGTCAGCACGTAGCCTGACCCTCCCACGTTTCCGTACCGTCACCTGTGCCCTAAGACTTGCCGTTCCCTAAACGTAACCCTAGCCCGGAACGGAAAGCCACCACCAGCCCTACACCTTACCCTACGCCGTAGCCTACTCCTGGCCCGTACGCCGGCACTGACCCGTATGTCAGCACGTAGCCTGACCCTCCCACGATTCCGTACCCTCACATGTGCCCTAAGCCTTGCCGTTCCCTAACCCTAACCCTAGCCCGGAACGGAAACCCACCAACAGATCTACATCTTACCTCCAAGCTGTAGCCTACTCCTGGCCCGTATGCTGGCACTGACCCGTGCGTCAGCACGTAGCCTGGCCCTCCCACGTTTCCGTACCCTCACCTGTGCCCTAAGCCTTGCTGTTCCCTAACCCTAACCCTAGCCCGGAACGGAAACCCACAACCAGCCCTACAACTTAGCCTCAAGCCGTAGCCTATTCCTGGCTCGTACGCTGGCACTGACCCCTGCGTCAGCACGTAGCCTGACCCTCCCACGTTTCCGTACCCTCACCTGTGCCCTAAGCCTTGCCGTTCCGTAACTCTAACCCTAGCCTGGAATGGAAACCCTCCACCAGCCCTACACCTTACCCTACGCCGTACCCTACTCCTGGCCCGTACGCTGGCACTGACCCCTGCGTGAGCATGTAGCCCGACCCTCCCACGTTTCCGTACCCTCAGCTGTGCCCTAAGCCTTGCCGTTCACTAAACCTAACCCTAGCCCGGAAAGGAAACCCACCACCAGCCCTACACCTTACCCCCAAGTCGTACCCTACTCCTGGCCCGTACGCTGGCACTGACCCCTCCGTCAGCACGTAGCCTGTCCCTCCCACGTTTACGTACCCTCACCTGTGCCCTAAGCCTTGCCGTTCCCTAACACTAACCCTAGCCCGGAACGGAAACCCACCACCAGCCCTAGACCTTACCCCCAAGCCGTAGCCTACTCCGGGCCCGTGCTGGCACTGACCCGTGCGTCAGCACGTAGCCTGGCCCTCCCACGTTTCCGTACCCTCACCTGTGCCCTAAGCCTTGCCGTTCCCTAACACTAACCCTAGCCCGGAACGGAAACCCACCACCAGCCCTACACCTTACCCTACGCCGTAGCCTACTCCTGGCCCGTACGCTGGCACTGACCCGTGTGACAGCACGTAGACTGACCCTCCCACGTTTCTGTACCCTCACCTGTGGCCTAAGCCTTGCCGTTCCCTAACCCTAACCCTAGCCCGGAACGGAAACCCACCACCAGCACTACACCTTACCCTACGCCGTAGCCTACTCCTGGCCCGTACGCTGGCACTGACCTGTGTGTCAGCACGTAGCCTGACCCTCCCACGTTTCCGTACCCTCACCTGTGCCCTAAGCCTTGCCGTTCCCTAACCCTAACCCTAGCCCGGAACGGAAACCCACCACCAGCACTAAACCTTACCCCCAAGCCGTAGCCTACACCTGGCCCGTACGCTGGCACTGACCCGTGCGTTAGCACGTAGCCTGGCCCTCCCACGTTTCCGTATCCTCACCAGTGCCCTAAGCCTTGCCGTTCCCTAACCCTAACCCTAGCCCAGAACGGAAACCCATCACCATCCCTACACCTAACCCTACGCCGTAGCCTACTCCTGGCCCGTACGCTGGCACTGACCCGTGCGTCAGCACGTAGCCTGAACCTCCCACGATTCCGTACCCTCACCTGTGCCCTAAGCCTTGCCGTTCCCTAACCCTAACCCTAGCCCGGAACGGAAACCCACCACCAGCCCTATATATTACCCTACACCGTAGCCTACTCCTGACCCGTACGCTGGCACTGACCCGTGCATCAGCACGTAGCCTGACCCTCCCACTTTTCCGTACCCTCACCTGTGCCTAAGACTTGCCGTTCCCTAACCCTAACCCTAGCCCGGAATGGAAACCCACCACCAGCCCTACACCTTACCCTACGCCGTAGCCTAATCCTGGCCCGTACGCTGGCAGGGACACGTGAGTCAGCACGTAGCCTGACCTTCCCAAGTTTCCGTACCCTCACCTGTACCCTAAGCCTTGCCGTTCCCTAACCCTAACCCTAGCCCGGAACGGAAACCCACCACAAGCCCTACAACTTACCCCCAAGTCGTACCCTACTCCTGGCCCGTACGCTGGCACTGACCCCTCCGTCAGCACGTAGCCTGTCCCTCCCACATTTCCGTACCCTCACCTGTGCCCTAAGCCTTGCCGTTCCCTAACACTAACCCTAGCCCGGAACGGAAACCCACCACCAGCCCTATACCTTACCCTACGCCGTAGCCTACTCCTGACCCGTACGCTGGCACTGACCGCTCCGTCAGCACGTAGCCTGTCCCTCCCACGTTTCCGTACCCTCACCTGTGCCCTAAGCCTTGCCGTCCCCTAACACTAACCCTAGCCCAGAACGGAAACCCACCACAAGCCCTACACCTTACCCTACGCCGTAGCCTACTCCTGGCCCGTACGCTGGCACTGACCCATGCGTCAGCACGTAGCCTGACCCTCCCACGTTTCCGTATCCTCAAATGTGCCCTAAGACTTGACGTTCCCTAAGCCTAACCCTAGCCCGGAACGGAAAACCACCACCAGCCCTACACCTTACCCTACGCCGTAGCCTACTCCTGGCCCTTACGCTGGCACTGACCCGTGCGTCAGCACGTAGCCAGACCCTCACACGTTTCCATACCCTCACCTGTGCCCTAAGCCTTGCCGTTCCCTAACCCTAACCCTAGCCCGGAACGGAAACCCACCACCAGCCCTACACTTTACCCTACGCTGTAGCCTACTCCTGGCCCGTACGCCGACACTGACCCGTATGTCAGCACGTAGCCTGACCCTCCCACGTTTCCGTACCCTCACCTGTGCCCTAAGCCTTGCCGTTCCGTAACCCTAACCCTAGCCCGGAACAGAAACCCACCACCAGCCCTACACCTTACCCCCAAGCCGTAGCCTACTCCTGACCCGTACGCTGGCACTGACCCGTGCGTCAGCATGTAGCCCGACCCTCCCACGTTTCCGTACCCTCACCTGTGCCCTAAGCCTTGCCGTTCCCTAACCCTAACCCTAGCCCGGAACGGAAACCCACCACCAGCCCTACATCTTACCCCCAAGCCGTAGCCTACTCCTGGCCCATACGCTGGCACTGACCCGTGCGTCAGCACGTAGCCTGACCCTCCCACGTTTCCGTACCCTCACCTGTGCCCTAAGCCTTTCCGTTCCGTAACCCTAACCCTAGCCCGGAACGGAAAACCACCAGCAGCCCTACACCTTACCCTACGCCGTACCCTACTCCAGGCCCGTACGCTGGCACTGACCCCTGCTTCAGCACGTAGCCTGTCCCTCCCACGTTTCCGTACCCTCACCTGTGCCCTAAGCCTTGCCGTTCCCTAATCCTAACCCTAGCCCGGAACGGAAACCCAGCACCAGCCCTACAACTTAGCCCCAAGCCGTAGCCTATTCCTGGCCCGTACGCTGGCACTGACCCCTGCGTCAGCACGTAGCCAGACCCTCCCACGTTTCCGTACCCTCACCTGTGCCCTAAGCCTTGCCGTTCCGTAACCCTAAGCCTAGCCCGGAATGGAAACCCTCCACCAGCCCTACACCTTACCCTACGCCGTAGCCTACTCCTGGCCAGTACGCTGGCACTGAGCCCTGCGTGAGCATGTAGCCTGACCCTCCCACGTTTCTGTACCCTCACCTGTGCCCTAAGCCTTGCCGTTCCCTAAACCTAACCCTAGCCCGGAACGGAAACCCACCACCAGCCCTACCACTTACCCCCAAGCCGTAGCCTACTCCTGGCCCGTACGCTGGCACTGACAAGTGCGTCAGCACGTAGACTGACCCTCCCACGTTTCCGTACCCTCACCTGTGCCCTAAGCCTTGCCGTTCCCTAATCGTAACAATAGCCCGGAACGGAAACCCACCACCAGCCCTACACCTTACCCTACGCTGTAGCCTACTCCTGGCCCGTACGCCGGCACTGACCCGTATGTCCGCACGTAGCCTGACCCTCCCACGTTTCCGTACCCTCACCTGTGCCCTAAGCCTTGCCGTTCCGTAACCCTAACCCTAGCCCGGAACAGAAACCCACCACCAGCCCTACAACTTACCCCCAAGCCGTAGCCTACTCCTGGCCCGTACGCTGGCACTGACCCGTGCGTCAGCATGTAGCCCGACCCTCCCACGTTTCCGTACCCTCACCTGTGCCCTAAGCCTTGCCGTTCCCTAACCCTAACCCTAGCCCGGAACGGAAACCCTCCACCAGCCCTACAACTTAACCCCAAGCCGTAGCCTACTCCTGGCCCATACGCTGGCACTGACCCGTGCGTCAGCACGTAGCCTGACCCTCCCACGTTTCCGTACCCTCACCTGTGCCCTAAGCCTTGCCGTTCCCTAACCCTACCCCTAGCCCGGAACGGAAACCCACCAGCAGCCCTACACCTTACCCTACACCGTACCCTACTCCTGGCCCGTACACAGGCACTGACCCCTGTGACAGCACGTAGCCTGACCCTCCCACGTTTCTGTACCCTCACCTGTGCCCTAAGCCTTGCCGTTCCCTAACCCTAACCCTAGCCCGAAACGGAAACCCAGCACCAGCCCTACACCTTACCCTACACCGTAGCCTACTCCTGGCCCGTACGTTGGCACTGAACCGTGCGTCAGCACGTAGCCTGACCCTCCCACGTTTCCGTACCCTCACCTGTGCCCTAAGCCTTGCCGTTCCCTAACCCTAACCCTAGCCCGAAACGGAAACCCACCTCCAGCCCTACACCTTACCAGCAAGCCGTAGCCTACTCCTGGCCCGTACGCTGGCACTGACCCGTGCGTCAGCACGTAGACTGGCCCTCCAACGTTTCCGAACCCTCACCTGTGCCCTAAGCCTTGCTGTTCCCTAACCCTAACCCTAGCCCGTAACGGAAACCCACCACCAGCCCTACACCTTACCCTACGCCGTAGCCTACTCCTGGCCCGTACGCTGGCAGGGACACGTGAGTCAGCACGTAGCCTGACCCTCCCAAGTTTCCGTACCCTCACCTGTACCCTAAGCCTTGCCGTTCCCTAACCCTAACCCTAGCCCGGAAAGGAAACCCACCACAAGCCCTACACCTTACCCCCAAGTCGTACCCTACTCCTGGCCCGTACGCTGGCACTGACCCCTCCGTCAGCACGTAGCCTGTCCCTCCCACGTTTCCGTACCCTCACCTGTGCCCTAAGCCTTGCCGTTCCCTAACACTAACCCTAGCCCGGAACGGAAACCCACCACCAGCCCTATACCTTACCCTACGCCGTAGCCTACTCCTGACCCGTACGCTGGCACTGACCCCTCCGTCAGCACGTAGCCTGCCCCTCCCACGTTTCCGTACCCTCACCTGTGCCCTAAGCCTTGCCGTCCCCTAACACTAACCCTAGCCCAGAACGGAAACCCACCACAAGCCCTACACCTTACCCTACGCCGTAGCCTACTCCTGGCCCGTACGCTGGCACTGACCCATGCGTCAGCACGTAGCCTGACCCTCCCACGTTTCCGTATCCTCAAATGTGCCCTAAGACTTGACGTTCCCTAACCCTAACCCTAGCCCGGAACGGAAAACCACCACCAGCCCTACACCTTACCCTACGCCGTAGCCTACTCCTGGCCCTTACGCTGGCACTGACCCGTGCGTCAGCACGTAGCCAGACCCTCACACGTTTCCATACCCTCACCTGTGCCCTAAGCCTTGCCGTTCCCTAACCCTAACCCTAGCCCGGAACGGAAACCCACCACCAGCCCTACACTTTACCCTACGCTGTAGCCTATTCCTGGCCCGTACGCCGACACTGACCCGTATGTCAGCACGTAGCCTGACCCTCCCACGTTTCCGTACCCTCACCTGTGCCCTAAGCCTTGCCGTTCCGTAACCCTAACCCTAGCCCGGAACAGAAACCCACCACCAGCCCTACACCTTACCCCCAAGCCGTAGCCTACTCCTGGCCCGTACGCTGGCACTGACCCGTGCGTCAGCATGTAGCCCGACCCTCCCACGTTTCCGTACCCTCACCTGTGCCCTAAGCCTTGCCGTTCCCTAACCCTAACCCTAGCCCGGAACGGAAACCCACCACCAGCCCTACATCTTACCCCCAAGCCGTAGCCTACTCCTGGCCCATACGCTGGCACTGACCCGTGCGTCAGCACGTAGCCTGACCCTCCCACGTTTCCGTACCCTCACCTGTGCCCTAAGCCTTGCCGTTCCGTAACCCTAACCCTAGCCCGGAACGGAAACCCACCAGCAGCCCTACACCTTACCCTACGCCGTACCCTACTCCTGGCCCGTACACAGGCACTGACCCCTGTGACAGCACGTAGTCTGACCCTCCCACGTTTCTGTACCCTCACCTGTGCCCTAAGCCTTGCCGTTCCCTAACCCTAACCCTAGCCCGAAACGGAAACCCACCACCAGCCCTACACCTTACCCTACACCGTAGCCTACTCCTGGCCCGTACGTTGGCACTGACCCGTGTGACAGCACGTAGCCTGACCCTCCCACGTTTCTGTACCCTCACCTGTGCCCTAAGCCTTGCCGTTCCCTAATCGTAACCCTAGCCCGGAACAGAAACCCACCACCAGCACTACACCTTACCCTATGCTGTAGCCTACTCCTGGCCCGTACGCTGGCACTGACCAGTGTGTCAGCACGTAGCCTGACCCTCCCACGTTTCCGTACCCTAACCTGTGCCCTAAGCCTTGCCGTTCCTTAACCCTAACCCTAGCCCGGAACGGAAACCCACCACCAGCACTAAACCTTACCCCCAAGCCGTAGCCTACACCTGGCCCGTACGCTGGCACTGACCCGTGCGTTAGCACATAGCCTGGCCCTCCCACGTTTCCGTACCCTCACCAGTGCCCGAAGCCTTGCCGTTCCCTAACCCTAACCCTAGCCCACAACGGAAACCCATCACCAGCCCTACACCTAACCCTACGCCGTAGCCTACTCCTGGCCCGTACGCTGGAAATGACCCGTGCGTCAGCACGTAGCCTGACCCTCCCACGTTTCCGTACCCTCACCTGTGCCCTAAGCCTTGCCGTTCCCTAACCCTAAACCTAGCCCGGAACGGAAACCCACCACCAGCCCTACACCATACCCTACGCCGTAGCCTACTCCTGGCCCGTACACTGGCACTGACCCGTGCGTCAGCACGTAGCCTGACCCTCCCACGTTTCCGTAACCTCACCTGTGCCCTAAGCCTTGCCGTTCCCTAACACTAACCCTAGCCCGGTACGGAAACCCTCCACCAGCCTTACACCTTACCCTATGCCGTAGCCTACTCCTGGCCCGTACTCTGGCACTGACCCCTGCGTCAGCACGTAGCGTGAGCCTCCCAAGTTTCCGTACCCTCACCTGTGCCCTAAGCCTTGCCGTTCCCTAACCCTAACCCTAGCCCGGAACGGAAAACCACCACCAGCCCTACACCTTACCCCCAAGCCGTAGCCTACTCCAGGCCCGTACGCTGGCACTGACCCGTGCGTCAGCACGTAGCCTGTCCCTCCCACGTTTCCGTACCCTCACCTGTGCCCTAAGCCTTGGCGTTCCCTAACCCTAACCCTAGCCCGGAACGGAAACCCAGCACCAGCCCTACAACTTAGCCCCAAGCCGTAGCCTATTCCTGGCCCGTAGGCTGGCACTGACCCCTGCGTCAGCACGTAGCCAGACCCTCCCACGTTTCCGTACCCTCACCTCTGCCCTAAGCCTTGCCGTTCCGTAACCCTAACCCTAGCGCGGAATGGAAACCCTCCACCAGCCCTACACCTTACCCTACGCCGTAGCCTAATCCTGGCCCGTACGCTGGCACTGACCCCTGCGTGAGCATGTAGCCTGGCCCTCCCACGTTTCCTTACCCTCAGCTGTGCCCTAAGCCTTGCCGTTCCCTAAACCTAACCATAGCCCGGAACGGAAACCCACCACCAGCCCTACACCTTACCCCCAAGTCGTACCCTACTCCTGGCCAGTACGCTGGCACTGACCCCTCCGTCAGCACGTAGCCTGACCCTCCCACGTTTCCGTACCCTCACCTGTGCCCTAAGCCTTGCCGTTCCCTAACCCTAACTCTAGCCCGGAACGGAAACCAACCACCCACCCTACACCTTACCCTACGCCGTAGCCTATTCCTGGCCCGTACGCTGGCAGTGACCCGTGCATCAGCACGTAGCCTGACCCTCCCACGTTTCTGTACCCTCACCTGTGCCCTAAGCCTTTCCGTTCCCTAACCCTAACCCTAGCCCGGAACGGAAACCCACCACCAGCCCTACACCTTACCCTACGCCGTAGCCTAATCCTGGCCCGTACGCTGGCACTGACCCGTGCGTCAGCACGTAGCCTGACCCTTCCACGTTTCCGTACCCTCACCTGTGCCCTAAGCCTTGCCATTCCCTAACCCAAAACCTAGCCTGGAATGGAAACCCACCACCAGCCCTATACCTTACCCCCAAGCCGTAGCCTACTCCTGGCCCGTACGCTGGCACTGACCCGTGCGTCAGCACGTAGCCTGACCCTCCCACGTTTCCGTACCCTCACCTGTGCCCTAAGCCTTGCCGTTCCCTAACCCTAACCCTAGCCCGGAACGGAAAGCCACCACCAGCACTACACCTTACCCTACGCCGTAGCCTACTCCTGGCCCGTACGCTGGCACTGACCTGTGTGTCAGCACGTAGCCTGAACCTCCCACGTTTCCGTACCCTCACCTGTGCCCTAAGCCTTGCCATTCCCTAACCCAAAACCTAGCCTGGAATGGAAACCCACCACCAGCCCTATACCTTACCCCCAAGCCGTAGCCTACTCCTGGCCCGTACGCTGGCACTGACCCATGCGTCAGCACGTAGCCTGACCCACCCACGTTTCCGTACCCTCACCTGTGCCCTAAGCCTTGCCGTTCCCTAACCCTAACCCTAGCCCGGAACGGAAACCCACCACCAGCCCTACACCTTATCCTACGCCGTAGCCTACTCCTGGCCCGTACGCTGGCACTGACCCGTGCGTCAGCACGTAGCCTGACCCTCCCACGTTTCCGTACCCTCACCTGTGCCCTAAGCCTTGCCGTTCCCTAACCCTAACCCTAGCCCGGAACGGAAACCCACCACCAGCCCTACACCTTAACCTACGCCGTAGCCTACTCCTGGCCCGTACGCTGGCACTGACCCGTGCGTCAGCACGTAGCCTGACCCTCCCACGTTTCCGTACCCTCACCTGTGCCCTAAGCCTTGCCATTCCGTAACCCTAACCCTAGCCCGGAACGGAAACCCTCCATCAGCCCTACACCTTACCCTACTCCGTAGCCTACTCCTGGCCCGTACGCTGGCACTGACCCGTGCGTCAGCACGTAGCCTGACCCTCCCAGGTTTCCGTACCCTCACCTGTGCCCTAAGCCTTGCCGTTCCCTAACCCTAAACCTAGCCCAGAACGGAAACCCACCACCAGCCCTACAGCTTAACCTACGCCGTAGCCTACTCCTGGCCCGAACGCTGGCACTGACCCGTGCGTCTGCACGTAGCCTGACCCTCCCAAGTTTCCGTACCCTCACCTGTGCCCTAAGACTTGCCCTTCCCTAACCCTAACCCTAGCCCGGAACGGAAACCCACCTCCAGCCCTACAACTTACCCCCAAGCCGTAGCCTACTCCAGGCCCGTACGCTGGCACTGACCAGTGCGTCAGCATGTACCCTGACCCTCCCACGTTTCCTTACACTCACCTGTGCCCTAAGCCTTGCCGTTCCCTAACCCTAACCCTAGCCCGGAACGGAAACCCACCACCAGCCCTACACCTTACCCCCAAGCCGTAGCCTACTCCTGGCCCGTACGCTGGCACTGACCCGTGTGTCAGCACGTAGCCTGACCCTCCCACGTTTCCGTTCCCTCACCTGTGCCCTAAGCCTTGACGTTCCCTAACCCTAACCCTAGCCCGGAACGGAAACCCACCACCAGCCCTACAACTTATCCCCAAACCGTAGCCTACTCCTGGCCCGTACGCTGGCACTGACCCGTGCGTCAGCACGTAGCCTGACCCTCCCACGTTTTCGTACCCTCACCTGTGCCCTAAGCCTTGCCGTTCCCTAACCCTAACCTTAGACCGGAACGGAAACCCACCACCAGCCCTAAACCTTACCCTACGCCGTAGCCTACTCCTGGCCCGTACGCTGGCACTGACCCGTGCATCAGCACGTAGGCTGACCCTCCCACGTTTCCGTACCCTCACCTGTTCCCTAAGCCTTGCCGTTACCTAACCCTAACACTAGCCCGGAACGGAAACCCACCACCAGCCCTACACCTTACCCTACGCCGTAGCCTACTCCTGGCCCGTACGCCGACACTGACCCATGCGTCAGCACGTAGCCTGACCCTCCCACGTTTCCGTTCCCTCACCTGTGCCCTAAGCCTTGCCGTTCCCTAACCCTAACCCTAGCCCGGAACGGAAACCCACCACCAGCCCTACAACTTACCCCCAAGCCGTAGCCTACTCCTTGCCCGTACGCTGGCAGTGACCTGTGCGTCAGCACGTAGCCTGACCCTCCCACGTTTCCGTACCCTCACCTGTGCCCTAAGCCTTGCCGTTCCCTAACCCTAACCCTAGCCCGGAACGGAAACCCACCACCACCCCTAAACCTTACCCTACGCCGTAGCCTACTCCTGGCCCGTACGCTGGCACTGACCCATGCATTAGCACGTAGCCTGACCCTCCCACGTTTCCATACCCTCACCTGCGCACTAAGCCTTGCCGTTCCCTAACCCTAACCCTAGCCCGGAACGGAAACCCACCACCAGCCCTACACCTTACCCTACGCCGTAGCCTACTCCTGGCCTGTACGCTGGCACTGACCCGTGCGTCAGCACGTAGCCTGACCCTCCCACGTTTCCGTACCCTCACCTGTGCCCTAAGCCTTGCCGTTCCCTAACCCAAATCCTAGCCCGGAATGGAAACCCACCACCAGCCCCACACCTTACCCCCAAGCCGTAGCCTACTCCTGGCCCGTACACTGGTACTGACCCGTGCGTCAGCACGTAGCCTGACCCTCCCACGTTTACGTACCGTCACCTGTGCCCTAAGCCTTGCCGTTCCCTAAACCTAACCCTAGCCCGGAACGGAAACCCACCACCAGCACTACAACTTAGCCCCAAGACGTAGCCTATTCCTGTCCCGTACGCTGGCACTGACCCGTGCGTTAGCACGTAGCCTGGCCCTCCCACGTTTCTGTACCCTCACCTGTGCCCTAAGCCTTGCCGTTCCCTAACCCTAACCCTAGCCCAGAAGGGAAACCCATCACCAGCCCAAAACCAAACCCTACGCTGTAGCCTACTCCTGGCCCGTATGCTGGCACTGACCCGTGCGTCAGCACGTAGCCTGACCCTCCCACGTTTCCGTACCCTCACCTGTGCCCTAAGCCTTGCCGTTCCCTAACCCTAACCCGAGCCCGGAACGGAAACCCACCACCAGCCCTACACCTTACCCTACGCTTTAGCCTACTCCTGGCCCGTACGCTGGCACTGACCCCTGCGTCAGCACATAGCCTGAACCTCCGACGTTTCCGTACCCTCACCTGTGCCCTAAGTCTTGCCGTTCCCTAACCCTAACCCTAGCCCGGAACGGAAACCCACCACCAGCCCTACACCTTACCCCCAAGCCGTAGCCTACTCCTGGCCCGTACGCTGGCACTGACACGTGCGTCAGCACGTAGCCTGACCCTCCCACGTTTCCATACCCTCACCTGTGCACTAAGCCTTGCCGTTCCGTAACACTAACCCTAGCCCGGAAGGGAAACCCTCCACCAGCCGTACACTTTACCGTACGCCGTAGCCTACTCCTGGCCCGTAAGCTGGCACTGACCCCTGCGTCAGCACGTAGCCTGACCCTCCCACGTTTCCGTACCCTCACCTGTGCCCTAAGTCTTGCCGTTCCCTAACCCTAACCCTAGCCCGGAACGGAAACCCACCACCAGCACTACACCTTACCCCCAAGCCGTAGCCTACACCTGGCCCGTACGCTGGCACTGACCCGTGCGTCAGCACGTAGTCTGACCCTCCCACGTTTCCGTACCCTCACCTGTGCCCTAAGCCTTGCCGTTCCCTAACCCTAACCCTAGCCCGGAATGGAAACCCACCACCAGCCCTAAACCTTACCCTACGCCGTAGCCTACTCCTGTCCCGTACGCTGGCACTGACCCGTGCGTCTGCACGTAGCCTGACCCTCCCACGTTTCTGAACCCTCACCTGTGCCCTATGCCTTGCCGTTCCCTAACCCTAACCCTAGCCCGTTACGGAAACCCACCACAAGCCCTACAACTTACCCCCAAGCCGTAGCCTACTCCTGGCCCGTACCCTGGCACTGACCCCTGCGTCAGCACGTAGCCTGACCCTCCCAAGTTTCCGTACCCTCACCTGTGCCCTAAGCCTTGCCGTTCCCTAACCCTAACCCTAGCCCGGAACGGAAACCCACCACCAGCCCTACACCTAACCCTACGCTGTAGCCTACTCCTGGCCCGTACGCTGGCACTGACCCGTGCGTCAGCACGTAGCCTGAACCTCCCACGTTTCCGTACCCTCACCTGTGCCCTAAGTCTTGCCGTTCCCTAACCCTAACCCTAGCCCGGAACGGAAACCCACCACCAGCCCTACACCTTACCCCCAAGCCGTAGCCTAATCCTGGCCCGTACGCTGGCACTGACCCGTGCGTCAGCACGTAGCCTGACCCTCCCACGTTTCCGTACCCTCAGCTGTGCCCTAAGACTTACCGTTCCCTAACCCTAACCCTAGCCCGGAACGGAAACCCACCACCAGCCCTATACCTTACCCTACGCCGTAGCCTACTCCTGGCCCGTACGCTGGCACTGACCCATGCGTCAGCACGTAGCCTGACCCTCCCACGTTTCCGTTCCCTCACCTGTGCCCTAAGCCTTGCCGTTCCCTAACCCTAACCCTAGCCCGGAACGGAAACCCACCACCAGCCCTACAGCTTACCCCCAAGCCGTAGCCTACTCCTGGCCCGTACGCTGGCAGTGACCTGTGCGTCAGCACGTAGCCTGACCCTCCCACGTTTCCGTACCCTCACCTGTGCCCTAAGCCTTGCCGTTCCGTAACCCTAACCCTAGCCCGGAACGGAAACCCACCACCAGCCCTACACCTTACCCTACGCCGTAGCCTACTCCTGGCCCGTACGCTGGCACTGACCCGTGCATCAGCACGTAGCCTGACCCTCCCACGTTTCCATACCCTCACCTGTGCACTAAGCCTTGCCGTTCCCTAACCCTAACCGTAGCCCAGTATGGAAACCCACCACCAGCCCTACACCTTACCCTACGCCGTAGCCTACTCCTGACCCGTACGCCGGCACTGTCCCGTGCGTCAGCACGTAGCCTGACCCTCCCACGTTTCCGTACCCTCACCTGTGCCCTAAGGCTTGCCGTTCCCTAACCCTAACCCTAGCCTGGAACGGAAACCCACGACCAGCACTACACCTAACCCTACACCGTAGCCTAGTCTTGGCCCGTACGCTGGCACTGACCTGTGTGTCAGCACGTAGCCTGACCCTCCCACGTTTCCATACCCTCAACTGTGCCCTAAGCCTTGCAGATCCGTAACCCTAACCCTAGCCCAGTATGGAATCCCACCACCAGCCCTACACCTTACCCTACGCCGTAGCCTACTCCTGTCCCGTACGCCGGCACTGACCCGTGCGTCAGCACGTAGCCTGACCCTCCCACGTTTCCGTACCCTCACCTGTGCCCTAAGCCTTGCCGTTCCCTAACCCTAACACTAGCCCGGAACGGAAACCCACCACCAGCCCTACAACTTACCCCCAAGCCGTAGCCTGTTCCTGGCCGTACGCTGGCACTGACACATGCGTCAGCACGTAGACTGACCCTCCCACGTTTCCGTACCCTCACCTGTGCCCTAAGCCTTGCCGTTCCCGTACCCTAACCCTAGCCTGGAACGGAAACCCACCACCAGCCCTACACCTTACCCTACGCCTTAGCCTAATCCTGGCCCGTACGCTGGCACTGACCCGTGCGTCAGCACGTAGCCTGACCCTCCCGTGTTTCCGTACCCTCACCTGTGCCCTAAGCCTTGCCGATCCCTAACCCAAAACCTAGCCCGGAACGGAAACCCACCACCAGCCCTACACCTTACCCCCAAGCCGTAGCCTACTCCTGGCCCGTACACTGGCACTGACCCGTGCGTCAGCACGTAGCCTGATCCTCCCACGTTTCCGTACGCTCACATGTGCCCTAAGCCTTGCCGTTTCCTAACCCTAACCCTAGCCCGGAACGGAAACACACCACCAGCACTACAACTTACCCCCAAGCCGTAGCCTACACCTGGCCCGTACGCTGGCACTGACCCGTGCGTTAGCACGTAGCCGGGCCCTCCCACGTTTCCGTACCCTCACCTGTGCCCTAAGCCTTGCCGTTCCCTAACCCTAACCCTAGCCCAGAACGGAAACCCATCACCAGCCCTAAACCTAATCCTACGCTGTAGCTTACTCCTGGCCCGTACGCTGGCACTGACCCATGCGTCAGCACGTAGCCTGACCCTCCCACGTTTCCGTACCCTCACCTGTGCCCTAAGCCTTGCCGTTCCCTAACCCTAACCCGAGCCCGGAACGGAAACCCACCACCAGCCCTACACCTTACCCTACGCTGTAGCCTACTCCTGGCCCGTACGCTGGCACTGACCCCTGCGTCAGCACGTACCCTGAACCTCCCACGTTTCCGTACCCTCACCTGTGCCCTAAGTCTTGCCGTTCCCTAACCCTAACCCTAGACCGGAACGGAAACCCACCACCAGCCCTACAACTTACCCCCAAGCCGTAGCCTACTCCTGGCCCGTACGCTGGCACTGACCCGTGCGTCAGCACGTAGCCTGACCCTCCCACGTTTCCGTACCCTCACCTGTGCCCTAAGCCTTGCCATTCCGTAACACTAACCCTAGCCCGGAAGGGAAACCCTCCACCAGCCGTACACTTTACCCTAGGCCGTAGCCTACGCCTGGCCCGTAAGCTGGCACTGACCCCTGCGTCAGCACGTAGCCTGACCCTCCAACGTTTCGGTACCCTCACCTGTGCCCTAAGTCTTGCCGTTACCTAACCCAAACCCTAGCCCCGAACGGAAACACACCACCAGCCCTACACCTTACCCCCAAGCCGTAGCCTACTCCTGGCCCGTACGCTGGCACTGACCCGTGCGTCAGCACGTAGCCTGACCCTCCCACGTTTCCGTACCCTAACCTGTGCCCTAAGCCTTGCCTTTCCCTAACCCTAACCCTAGCCCGGAACGGAAACCCACCACCAGCCCTACACCTTACCCTACGCCGTAGCCTACTCCTGGCCCGTACGCTGGCACTGACCCGTGCGTCAGCACGTAGCCTGACCCTCCCACGTTTCCGTACCCTCACCTGTGCCCTAAGCCTTGCCGTTCCTTAACCCTAACCCTAGCCCGTTACGGAAACCCACCACCAGCCCTACAACTTACCCCCAAGCCGTAGCCTACTCCTGGCCCGTACGCTGGCACTGACCTCTGCGTCAGCACGTAGCCTGACCCTCCCACGTTTCCGTTCACTCACCTTTGCCCTAAGCCTTGCCGTTCCCTAATCCTAACCCTAGCGTGGAACGGAAACCCACCACCAGCCCTACACCTTAACCTACGCCGTAGCCTACTCCTGGCCCGTATGCTGGCACTGACCCGTGCGTCAGCACGTAGCCTGACCCTCCCACGTTTACGTACCATCACCTGTGCCCTAAGCCTTGCCGTTCCCTAACCCTAACCCTAGCCCAGAACGGAAACCCACCACCAGCCCTACACCTTAACCTACGCCGTAGCCTACTCCTGGCCCGTAAGCTGGCACTGACCCGTGCGTCAGCACGTACCCTGACCTTCCCACGTTTCCGTACCCTCACCTGTGCCCTAAGCCTTGCCGTTCCCTAACCCTAACCCTAGTCCAGAACGGAAAACCATCACCAGCCCTACACCAAACCCTACGCTGTAGCCTAATCCTGGCCCGTACGCTGGCACTGACCCGTGCGTCAGCACGTAGCCTGACCCTCCCACGTTTCCGTACCCTCACCTGTGCCCTAAGCCTTGCCGTTCCCTAACCCTAACCCGAGCCCGGAACGGAAACCCACCACCAGCCCTACACCTTAAACTATGCTGTACCCTACTCCTGGCCCGTACGCTGGCACTGACCCCTGCGTCAGCACGTAGCCTGAACCTCCCACGTTTCCGTACCCTCACCTGTGCCCTAAGTCTTGCCGTTCCGTAACCCTAACCCTAGACCGGAACGGAAACCCACCACCAGCCCTACCCCTTACCCCCAAGCCGTAGCCTACTCCTGGCCCGTACGCTGGCACTGACCCCTGCGTCAGCACGTAGCCTGACCCTCCCACGTTTCCGTACCCTCACCTGTGCCCTAAGCCTTGCCGTTCCGTAACACTAACCCTAGCCCGGAAGGGAAACCCTCCACCAGCCGTACACTTTACCCTACGCCGTAGCCTACTCCTGGCCCGTAAGCTGGCACTGACCCCTGCGTCAGCACGTAGCCTGACACTCCCACGTTTCCGTACCCTCACCTGTGCCCTAAGTCTTGCCGTTCCCTAACCCTAACCCTAGCCCGTAACGGAAACCCACCACCAGCACTACACCTTACCCCCAAGCCGTAGCCTACACCTGGCCCGTACGCTGGCACTGACCCGTGAGTCAGCACATAGCCTGACCCTCCCACGTTTCCGTACCCTCACCTGTGCGCTAAGCCTTGCCGTTCCCTAACCCTAACCCTAACCCGGAACGGAAACCCACTACCAGCCCTACACCTTACCCTACGCCGTAGCCTACTCCTGGCCCATACGCTGGCACTGACCAGTGCGTCTGCACGTAGCCTGACACTCCCACGTTTCTGTACCCTCACCTGTGCCCTATGCCTTGCCGTTCCCTAACCCTAACCCTAGCCCGTTACGGAAACTCACCACCAGCCCTACAACTTACCCCCAAGCCTTAGCCTACTCCTGGCCCGTACGCTGGCACTGACCCCTGCGTCAACACTTAGCCTGACCCTCCCACGTTTCCGTTCCCTCACCTGTGCCCTAAGCCTTGCCTTTCCCTAATCCTAACCCTAGCCTGGAACGGAAACCCACCACCAGCCCTACACCTTAACCTACGCCGTAGCCTACTCCTGGCCCGTACGCTGGCACTGACCCGTGCGTCAGCACGTAGCCTGACCCTCCCACGTTTACGTACCATCACCTGTGCCCTAAGCCTTGCCGTTCCCTAACCCTAATCCTAGCCCGGAACGGAAACACACCACCAGCCCTACACCTTAACCTACGCCGTAGCCTACTCCTGGCCCGTACGCTGGCACTGACCCGTGCGTCAGCACGTAGCCTGATCCTCCCACGTTTCTGTACCCTCACCTGTGCCCCAAGCCTTGCCGTTCCATAACCCTAACCCTAGCCCTGAACGGAAACCCTCCATCAGCCCTACACCTTACCCTACGCCGTAGCCTACTCCTGCCCCGTACCCTGGCACTGACCCCTGCGTCAGCACGTAGCCTGACCCTCCCAAGTTTCCGTACCCTCACCTGTGCCCTAAGCCTTGCCGTTCCCTAACCCTAACCCTAGCCCGGAACGGAAACCCACCACCAGCCCTACACCTAACCCTACGCTGTAGCCTACTCCTGGCCCGTACGCTGGCACTGACCCGTGCGTCAGCACGTAGCCTGAACCTCCCACGTTTCCGTACCCTCACCTGTGCCCTAAGTCTTGCCGTTCCATAACCCTAACCCTAGCCCGGAACGGAAACCCACCACCAGCCCTACACCATACCCCCAAGCCGTAGCCTACTCCTGGCCCGTATGCTGGCACTGACCCGTGCGTCAGCACGTAGCCTGAACCTTCCACGTTTCCGTTCCCTCACCTGTGCCCTAAGCCTTACCGTTCCCTAACCCTAACCCTAGCCCGGAACGGAAACCCACCACCAGCCCTACACCTTACCCTACGCCGTAGCCTACTCCTGGCCCGTACGCTGGCACTGAACCGTGCGTCAGCACGTAGCCTGACCCTCCCAAGTTTCCGTACCCTCACCTGTGCCCTAAGCCTTGCCGTTCCCTAACCCTAACCCTAGCCCGGAACGGAAACCCACCACCAGCCCTACACCTTAACCTACACTGTAGCCTACTCCTAGCCCATACGCTGGCACTGACCCGTGCGTCAGCACGTAGCCTGAACCTCCCACGTTTCCGTACCCTCACCTGTGCCCTAAGCCTTGCCGTTCCGTAACCCTAACCCTAGCCCGGAACGGAAACCCTCCATCAGCCCTACACCTTACCCTACGCCGTAGCCTATTCCTGGCCCGCAAGCTGGCACTGACCCCTGCATCAGCACGTAGCCTGACCCTCCCAAGTTTCCGTACCCTCACCTGTGCCCTAAGACTTGCCGTTCCCTAACCCTAAGCCTAGCCCGGAACGGAAACAGACCACCAGCCCTACACATTACCCTACGCCGTAGCCTACTCCTGGCCGTACGCTGGCACTGAACCCTGCGTCAGCACGTAGCCTGACCCTCCCACGTTTCCGTACCCTCACCTGTGCCCTAAGCCTTGCCGTTCCCTAACCCTAACCCCAGCCCGGAACGGAAACCCACCACCAGCCCTACACCTTATCCCCAAGCCGTAGCCTACTCCTGGCCCGTACGCTGGCACTGACCCGTGCGTCAGCATGTAGCCTGACCCTCCCACGTTTCCGTACCCTCACCTGTGCCCTAAGCCTTGCCATTCCCTAACCCTAACCCTAGCCCGGAACGGAAACCCACCACCAGCCCTACACCTTACCCTACGCCGTAGCCTACTCCTGGCCCGTACGCTGGCACTGACCCGTGCGTCAGCACGTAGCCTGACCCTCCCACGTTTCCGTACCCTCACCTGTGCCCTAAGCCTTGCCGTTCCCTAACCCTAACCCTAGCCCGGAATGGAAACCCACCACCAGCCCTACACCATACCCAACGCCGTAGCCTACTCCTGGCCTGTACGCTGGCACTGACCCGTGCGTCAGCACGTAGCCTGAACCTCCCAGGTTTCCGTACCCTCACCTGTGCCCTAAGCCTTGCCGTTCCCTAACCCTAACCCTAGCCCGTTACGGAAACGCACCACCAGCCCTACAACTTACCCCCAAGCCGTAGCCTACTCCTGGCCCGTACGCTGGCACTGACCCTTGCGTCAGCACGTAGCCTGACCCTCCCACGTTTCCGTACCCTCACCTGTGCCCTAAGCATTGCCGTTCCCTTACCCTAACCCTAGCCTGGAACGGAAACCCACCACCACCCCTAAAACTTACCCCCAAGCCGTAACCTACTCCTGGCCCGTACGCTGGCACTGACCCGTGCGTCAGCACGTAGCCTGACCCTCCCACGTTTCCGTACCCTCACCTGTGCCCTAAGCCTTGCCGTTCCCTAACCCTAACCCTACCCCAGTATGGAAACCCAACACCAGCCCTACTCCTTACCCTACGCCGTAGCCTACTCCTGGCCCGTACGCCGGCACTGACTCGTGCGTCAGAACGTAGCCTGACCCTCCCACGTTTCCGTACCCTCGCCTGTGCCCTAAGCCTTGCCGTTCCCTAACCCTAACCCTAGCCCGGAACGGAAACCCACCACCAGCCCTACACCTTACCCCCAAGCCGTAGCCTGCTCCTGGCCCGTACGCTGGCACTGACCCGTGCGTCAGCACGTAGCCTGACCCTCCCACGTTTCTGTAGCCTCACCTGTGCCCTAAGCCTTGCCGTTCCCTAACCCTAACCCTAGCCCGGAACGGAAACCCACCACCAGCACTACACCTTACCCTACGCCGTAGCCTACTCCTGGCCCGTACGCTGGCACTGACCTGTGTGTCAGCACGTTGCCTGACCCTCCCACGTTTCCGTACCCTCACCTGTGCCCTAAGCCTTGCCGTTCCCTAACCCTAACCCTAGCCCAGTATGGAAACCCACCACCAGCCCTACACCTTACCCTACGCCGTAGCCTACTCCTGGCCCGTACGCCGGCACTGACCTGTGCGTCAGCACGTAGCCTGACCCTCCCACGTTTCCGTACCCTCACCTGTGCCCTAAGCCTTGCCGTTCCCTAACCCTAACCCTAGCCCGGAACGGAAACCCACCACCAACCCTACACCTTACCACCAAGCCGTAGCCTGCTCCTGGCCCGTACGCTGGCACTGACCCGTGCGTCAACACGTAGCCTGCCCCTCCCATGTTTCCGTACCCTCACCTGTGCCCTAAGCCTTGCCGTTCCCTAACCCTAACCCTAGCCCGGAACGGAAACCCACCACCAGCCCTACACCTTACCCTACGCCGTAGCCTACTCCTGGCCCATACGCTGGCACTGACCCGTGCGTCAGCACGTAGCCTGACCCTCCCACGTTTCCGTACCCTCACCTGTGCCCTAAGCCTTGCCGTTCCCTAACCCTAACCCTAGCCCGGAACGGAAACCCACCACCAGCACTACACCATACCCTACGCCGTAGCCTACTACTGGCCCGGACGCTGGCACTGACCTGTGTGTCAGCACGTAGCCTGAACCTCCCACGTTTCCGTACCCTCACCCGTGCCCTAAGCCTTACCGTTCCCTAACCCTAATCCTAGCCCGGAACGGAAACCCACCACCAGCCCTACAACTTACCCTACGCCGTAGCCTACTCCTGAACCGTACGCTGGCACTGACCCGTGCATCAGCACGTAGCCTGACACACCCACGTTTCCGTACCCTCACCCGTGCCCTAAGCCTTGCCGTTCCCTAACCCTAACCCTAGCCCGGAACGGAAACCCACCACCAGCCCTATACCTTACCCTACGCCGTAGCCTACTCCTGGCCCGTACGCTGGCACTGACCCGTGCGTCAGCATGTAGCCTGACCATCCCACGTTTACGTACCCTCACCTGTGCCCTAAGCCTTGCCGTTCCCTAACCCTAACCCTAGCCCGGAACGGAAACCCACCACCAGCCCTACAACTTACCCTACGCCGTAGCCTACTCCTGACCCGTACGCTGGCACTGACCCGTGCGTCAGCACGTAGCCTGACCCTCCCACGTTTCCGTACCCTCACCTGTGCCCTAAGCCTTGCCGTTCCGTAACCCTAACTCTAGCCAGGAACGGAAAACAACCACCAGCCCTACAACTTACCCCCAAGCTGTAGCCTACTCCTGGCCCGTACGCTGGCACTGAACCGTGCGTCAGCACGTAGCCTGACCCTCCCACGTTTCCGTACCCTCACCTGTGCACTAAGCCTTGCCGTTCTGTAACACTAACCCTAGCCCGGAAGGGAAACCCTCCACCAGCCTTACACTTTACCCTACGCCGTAGCCTACTCCTGGCCCGTAAGCTGGCACTGACCCCTGCGTCAGCACGTAGCCTGACCCTCCCACGTTTCCGTACCCTCACCTGTGCCCTAAGTCTTGCCCTTCCCTAACCCTAACCCTAGCCCGGAACGGAAACCCACCACCAGCACTACACCTTACCCCCAAGCCGTAGCCTACACCTGGCCCGTACGCTGGCACTGACCCGTGCGTCAGCACGTAGCCTGACTCTCCCACGTTTCCGTACCCTCACCTGTGCCCTAAGCCTTGCCGTTCCCTAACCCTAACCCTAGCCCGGAACGGAAACACACCACCAGCCCTAAACCTTACCCTACGCCGTAGCCTACTCCTGTCCCGTACGCTGGCACTGACCCGTGCGTCTGCAGGTAGCCTGACCCTCCCACGTTTCTGTACCCTCACCTGTGCCCTATGCCTTGCCGTTCCCTAACCCTAACCCTAGCCTGCAACGGAAACCCACCACCAGCCCTACACCTTAACCTACGCCGTAGCCTACTCCTGGCCCGTACGCTGGCACTGACCCGTGCATCAGCACGTAGCCTGACCCTCCCACGTTTATGTACCATCACCTGTGCCCTAAGCCTTGCCGTTCCCTAACCCTAACCCTAGCCCGGAACGGAAACCCACCACCAGCCCTACACCTTAACCTACGCCGTAGCCTACTCCTGGCCCGTACGCTGGCACTGACCCGTGCGTCAGCACGTAGCCTGACCCTCCCACGTTTCCGTACCCTCACCTGTGCCCTAAGCCTTGCTGTTCCGTAACCCTAACCCTAGCCCTGAACGGAAACCCTCCATCAGCCCTACACCTTACCCTACGCCGTAGCCTACTCCTGGCCCGTACCCTGGCACTGACCCCTGCATCAGCACGTAGCCTGACCCTCCCAAGTTTCCGTACCCTCACCTGTGCCCTAAGCCTTGCGGTTCCCTAACCCTAACCCTAGCCCGGAACGGAAACCCACCACCAGCCCTACACCTAACCCTACGCTCTAGCCTACTCCTGGCCCGTACGCTGGCACTGACCCGTGCGTCTGCACGTAGCCTGAACCTCCCACGTTTCCGTACCCTCACCTGTGCCCTAAGTCTTGCCGTTCCATAACCCTAACCCTAGCCCGGAACGGAAACCCACCACCAGCCCTACACCTTACCCCCAAACCGTAGCCTACTCCTGGCCCATACGCTGGCACTGACCCGTGCGTCAGCACGTAGCCTGACCCTCCCAGGTTTCCGTACCCTCACCTGTGCCCTAAGACTTACCGTTCCCTAACCCTAACCCTAGCCCGGAACGGAAACCCACCACCAGCCCTACAACTTACACTACGCCGTAGCCTACTCCTGACCCGTACGCTGGCACTGACCCGTGCGTCAGCACGTAGCCTGACCCACCCACGTTTCCGTACCCTCACCTGTGCCCTAAGCCTTGCCGTTCCCTAACCCTAACCCTAGCCCGGAACGGAAACCCACCACCAGCCCTACACCTTACCCTACGCCGTAGCCTACTCCTGGCCCGTACGCTGGCACTGACCCGTGCGTCAGCACGTAGCCTGACCCTCCCTCGTTTACGTACCCTCACCTGTGCCCTAAGCCTTGCCGTTCCCTAACCCTAACCCTAGCCCGAAACGGAAACCCACCACCAGCCCTACACTTTAATCTACGCTGTAGCCTACTCCTGGCCCATACGCTGGCACTGACCCGTGCGTCAGCACGTAGCCTGAACCTCCCACGTTTCCGTACCCTCACCTGTGCCCTAAGCCTTGCCGTTCCGTAACCCTAACCCTAGCCCGGAACGGAAACCCTCCATCAGCCCTACACCTTACCCTACGCTGTAGCCTACTCCTGGCCCGTAAGCTGGCACTGACCCCTGTGTCAGCACGTAGCCTGACCCTCCCAAGTTTCCGTACCCTCACCTGTGCCCTAAGACTTGCCGTTCCCTAACCCTAACCCTAGCCCGGAACGGAAACCCACCACCAGCCCTACACCTTACCCCAAAGCCGTAGCCTATTCCTGGCCTGTACGCTGTCACTGACCCGTGCGTCAGCATGTAGCCTGACCCTCCCACGTTTCCGTACCCTCACCTGTGCCCTAAGCCTTGCCGTTCCCTAACCCTAACCTTAGCCCGGAACGGAAAGCCACCACCAGCCCTACACCTTACCCTACGCCGTAGCCTACTCCTGGCCCGTACGCTGGCACTGACCCGTGCATCTGCACGTAGCCTGACCCTCCCACGTTTCCGTACCCTATCCTGTTCCCTAAGCCTTGCCGTTCCCTAACCCTAACCCTAGCCCGGAACGGAAACCCACCACCAGCCCTACACCTTACCCTACGCCGTAGCCTACTCCTGGCCCGTACGCTGGCACTGACCCATGCGTCAGCACGTAGCCTGACCCTCCCACGTTTCCGTTCCCTCACCTGTGCCCTAAGCCTTGCCGTCCCCTAACCCTAACCCTAGCCCGGAACGGAAACCCACCACCAGCCCTACAGCTTACCCCCAAGCCGTAGCCTACTCCTGGCCCGTACGCTGGCAGTGACCTGTGCGTCAGCACGTAGCCTGACCCTCCCACGTTTCCGTACCCTCACCTGTGCCCTAAGCCTTGCCGTTCCGTAACCCTAACCCTAGCCCGGAACGGAAACCCACCACCAGCCCTACACCTTACCCTACGCCGTAGCCTACTCCTGGCCCGTACGCTGGCACTGACCCGTGCATCAGCACGTAGCCTGACCCTCCCACGTTTCCGTAACCTCACCTGTGCACTAAGCCTTGCCGTTCCCTAACCCTAACCCTAGCCCAGTATGGAAACCCACCATCAGCCCTACACCTTACCCTACGCCGTAGCCTACTCCTGGCCGGTACGCCGGCACTGACCCGTGCGTCAGCACGTAGCCTGACCCTCCCACGTTTCCGTACCCTCACCTGTGCCCTAAGGCTTGCCGTTCCCTAACCCTAACCCTAGCCTGGAACGGAAACCCACGACCAGCACTACACCTAACCCTACACCGTAGCCTAGTCCTGGCCCGTACGCTGGCACTGACCTGTGTGTCAGCACGTAGCCTGACCCTCCCACGTTTCCATACCCTCAACTGTGCCCTAAGCCTTGCCGATCCGTAACCCTAACCCTAGCCCAGTATGGAAACCCACCACCAGCCCTACACCTTATCCTACGCCGTAGCCTACTCCTGTCCCGTACGCCGGCACTGACCCGTGCGTCAGCACGTAGCCTGACCCTCCCACGTTTCCGTACCCTCACCTGTGCCCTAAGCCTTGCCGTTCCCTAACCCTAACACTAGCCCGGAACGGAAACCCACCACCAGCCCTACAACTTACCCCCAAGCCGTAGCCTGTTCCTGGCCCGTACGATGGCACTGACCCATGCGTCAGCACGTAGCCTGACCATCCCACGTTTCCGTACCCTCACCTGTGCCCTAAGCCTTGCCGTTCCCTAACCCTAACCCTAGCCCGGAACGGAAACCCACCACCAGCCCTACACCTTACCCTACGCCGTAGACTACTCCTGGCCCGTACGCTGGCACTGACCCATGCGTCAGCACGTAGCCTGACCCTCCCACGTTTCCGTACCCTCACCTGTGCCCTAAGAATTTACGTTCCCTAACCCTAACCCTAGACCGGAACGTAAACCCACCACCAACCCTACACCTTACCCTACGCCTTAGCCTACTCCTGGCGGGTACGCTGGCACTGACACGTGCGTCAGCACGTAGCCTGACCCTCCCGTGTTTCCGTACCCTCACCTGTGCCCTAAGCCTTGCCGTTCCCTAACCCAAAACCTAGCCCTGAATGGAAACCCACCACCAGCCCTACACCTTACCCCCAAGCCGTAGCCTACTCCTGGCCCGTACACTGGCACTGACCCGTGCGTCAGCACGTAGCCTGACCCTCCCACGTTTCCGTACCCTCACCTGTGCCCTAAGCCTTGCCGTTCCCTAACCCTAACCCTAGCCCGGAACGGAAACCCACCACCAGCACTACACCTTACCCCCAAGCCGTAGCCTACACCTGGCCCGTACGCTGGCACTGACCCGTGCGTTAGCACGTAGCCTGGCCCTCCCACGTTTCCGTACCCTCACCTGTGCCCTAAGCCTTGCCGTTCCCTAACCCTAACCCTAGCCCAGAACGGAAACCCATCACCAGCCCTAAACCTAACCCTACGCTGTAGCCTACTCCTGGCCCGTACGCTGGCACTGACCCATGCGTCATCACGTAGCCTGACCCTCCCACGTTTCCGTACCCTCACCTGTGCCCTAAGCCTTGCCGTTCCCTAATCCTAACCCGAGCCCGGAACGGAAACCCACCACCAGCCCTACACCTTACCCTACGCTGTAGCCTACTCCTGGCCCGTACGCTGGCACTGACCCCTGCGTCAGCACGTACCCTGAACCTCCCACGTTTCCGTACCCTCACCTGTGCCCTAAGTCTTGCCGTTCCCTAACCCTAACCCTAGCCCGGAACGGAAACCCACCACCAGCCCTACACCTTACCCCCAAGCCGTAGCCTTTTCCTGGCCCGTACGCTGGCACTGACACGTGCGTCAGCACGTAGCTTTACCCTCCCACGTTTCCGTACCCTCACCTGTGCCCTAAGCCTTGCCATTCCGTAACACTAACCCTAGCCCGGAAGGGAAACCCTCCAGCAGCCGTACACTTTACCCTAGGCAGTAGCCTACTCCTGGCCCGTAAGCTGGCACTGACCCCTGCGTCAGCACGTAGCCTGACCCTCCCACGTTTCCGTACGCTCACCTGTGCCCTAAGTCTTGCCGTTCCCTAACCCAAACCCTAGCCCGGAACGGAAACCCACCACCAGCCCTACACCTTACCCCCAAGCCGTAGCCTACTCCTGGCCCGTACGCTGGCACTGACCCGTGCGTCAGCACGTAGCCTGACCCTCCCACGTTTCCGTACCCTCACCTGTGCCCTAAGTCTTGCCTTTCCCTAACCCTAACCCTAGCCCGGAACGGAAACCCACCACCAGCCCTACACCTTACCCTACGCCGTAGCCTATTCCTGGCCCGTACGCTGGCACTGACCCGTGCGTCAGCACGTAGCCTGACCCTCCCACGTTTCCGTACCCTCACCTGTGCCCTAAGCCTTGCCGTTCCCTAACCCTAACCCTAGCCCGTTACGGAAACCCACCACCAGCCCTACAACTTACCCTCAAGCCGTAGCCTACTCCTGGCCCGTACGCTGGCACTGACCCCTGCGTCAGCACGTAGCCTGACCCTCCCACGTTTCCGTTCCCTCACCTGTGCCCTAAGCCTTGCCGTTCCCTAATCCTAACCCTAGCCTGGAACGGAAACCCACCACCAGCCCTACACCTTAACCTACGCCGTAGCCTACTCCTGGCCCGTACGCTGGCACTGACCCGTGCGTCAGCACGTAGCCTGACCCTCCCACGTTTACGTACCATCACCTGTGCCCTAAGCCTTGCCGTTCCCTAACCCTAACCCTAGACCAGAACGGAAACCCACCACCAGCCCTACACCTTAACCTATGCCGTAGCCTACTCCTGGCCCGTACGCTGGCACTGACCCGTGCGTCAGCACGTAGCCTGACCCTCCCACGTTTCCGTACCCTCACCTGTGCCCTAAGCCTTGCCGTTCCGTAACCCTAACCCGAGCCCGGAACGGAAACCCACCACCAGCCCTACACCTTACCCTACGCTGTAGCCTACTCCTGGCCCGTACGCTGGCACTGACCCCTGCGTCAGCACGTAGCCTGAACCTCCCACGTTTCCGTACCCTCACCTGTGCCCTAAGTCTTGCCGTTCCGTAACCCTAACCCTAGACCGGATCGGAAACCCACCACCAGCCCTACACCTTACCCCCAAGCCGTAGCCTACTCCTGGCCCGTACGCTGGCACTGACCCGTGCGTCAGCACGTAGCCTGACCCTCCCACGTTTCCGTACCCTCACCTGTGCCCTAAGCCTTGCCGTTCCGTAACACTAACCCTAGCCCGGAAGGGAAACCCTCCACCAGCCGTACACTTTACCCTACGCCGTAGCCTACTCCTGGCCCGTAAGCTGGCACTGACCCCTGCGTCAGCACGTAGCCTGACACTCCCACGTTTCCGTACATTCACCTGTGCCCTAAGTCTTGCCGTTCCCTAACCCTAACCCTAGCCCGGAACGGAAACCCACCACCAGCACTACACCTTACCCCCAAGCCGTAGCCTACACCTGGCCCGTACGCTGGCACTGACCCGTGCGTCAGCACATAGCCTGACCCTCCCACGTTTCCGTACCCTCACCTGTGCCCTAAGCCTTGCCGTTCCCTAACCCTAACCCTAGCCCGGAACGGAAACCCACTACCAGCCCTACACATTACCCTACGCCGTAGCCTACTCCTGGCCCGTACGCTGGCACTGACCAGTGCGTCTGCACGTAGCCTGACACTCCCACGTTTCTGTACCCTCACCTGTGCCCTATGCCTTGCCGTTCCCTAACCCTAACCCTAGCCCGTTACGGAAACCCACCACCAGCCCTACAACTTACACCCAAGCCTTAGCCTACTCCTGGCCCGTACACTGGCACTGACCCCTGCGTCAACACTTAGCCTGACCCTCCCACGTTTCCGTTCCCTCACCTGTGCCCTAAGCCTTGCCATTCCCTAATCCTAACCCTAGCCTGGAACGGAAACCCACCACCAGCCCTACACCTTAACCTACGCCGTAGCCTACTCCTGGCCCGTACGCTGGCACTGACCCGTGCATCAGCACGTAGCCTGACCCTCCCACGTTTCCGTACCCTCACCTGTGCCCTAAGCCTTGCCGTTCCCTAACCCTAATCCTAGCCCTGAACGGAAACCCACCACCAGCCCTACACCTTAACCTACGCCGTAGCCTACTCCTGGCCCGTACGCTGGCACTGACCCGTGCGTCAGCACGTAGCCTGATCCTCCCACGTTTCCGTAACCTCACCTGTGCCCGAAGCCTTGCCGTTCCATAACCCTAACCCTAGCCCTGAAAGGAAACCCTCCATCAGCCCTACACCTTACCCTACGCCGTAGCCTACTCCTGGCCCGTACCCTGGCACGGACCCCTGCGTCAGCACGTAGCCTGAACCTCCCACGTTTCCGTACCCTCATCTGTGCCCTAAGTCTTGCCGTTCCATAACCCTAACCCTAGCCCGGAACGGAAACCCACCACCAGACCTACACCATACCCCCAAGCCGTAGCCTACTCCTGGCCCGTACGCTGGCGCTGACCCGTGCGTCAGCACGTAGCCTGAACCTCCCACGTTTCCGTTCCCTCACCTGTGCCCTAAGCCTTACCGATCCCTAACCCTAACCCTAGCCCGGAACGGAAACCCACCACCAGCCCTACAACTTACCCTACGCCGTAGCCTACTCCTGACCCGTACGCTGGCACTGACCCGTGCGTCAGCACGTAGCCTGACCCACCCACGTTTCCGTACCCTCACCTGTGCCCTAAGCCTTGCCGTTCCCTAACCCTAACCCTAGCCCGGAACGGAAAGAGACCACCAGCCCTACACCTTACCCTACGCCGTAGCCTACTCCTGGCCCGTACGCTGGCACTGAACCCTGCGTCAGCACGTAGCCTGACCCTCCCACGTTTCCGTACCCTCACCTGTGCCCTAAGCCTTGCCGTTCCCTAACCCTAACCCTAGCCCGTTACGGAAACCCACCACCAGCCCTACAACTTACCCCCAACTGTAGCCTACTCCTGGCCCGTACGCTGGCACTGAACCGTGCGTCAGCACGTAGCCTGACCCTCCCACGTTTCCGTTTCCTCACCTGTGCCCTAAGCCTTTCCGTTACCTAACCCTAACCCTAGCGCGGAACGGAAACCCACCACCAGCCCTACACCTTACCCCCAAGCCGTAGCCTACTCCTGGCCCGTACGCTGGCACTGACCCGTGCGTCAGCATGTAGCCTGACCCTCCCACGTTTCCGTACCCTCACCTGTTCCCTAAGCCTTGCCGTTCCCTAACCCTAACCCTACCCCCGAAAGGAAACCCACCACCAGCCCTACACCTTACCCTACGCCATAGCCTACTCCTGGCCCGTACGCTGGCACTGACCCATGCGTCAGCACGTAGCCTGAACCTCCCACGTTTCCGTTCCCTCACCTGTGCCCTAAGCCTTGCCGTTCCCTAACCCTAACCCTAGCCCGGAACGGAAACCCCCCACCAGCCCTACAGCTTACCCCCAAGCCGTAGCCTACTCCTGGCCCGTACGCTGGCAGTGACCTGTGCGTCAGCACGTAGCCTGACCCTCCCACGTTTCCGTACCCTCACCTGTGCCCTAAGCCTTGCCGTTCCGTAACCCTAACCCTAGCCCGGAACGGAAACCCACCACCAGCCCTACAACTTACACTACGCCGTAGCCTACTCCTGGCCCGTACGCTGGCACTGACCCGTGCGTCAGCACGTAGCCTGACCCACCCACGTTTCCGTACCCTCACCTGTGCCCTAAGCCTTGCCGTTCCCTAACCCTAACCCTAGCCCGGAACGGAAACCCACCACCAGCCCTACACCTTACCCTACGCCGTAGCCTACTCCTGGCCCGTACGCCGGCACTGACCCGTGCGTCAGCACGTAGCCTGACCCTCCCTCGTTTACGTACCCTCACCTGTGCCCTAAGCCTTGCCGTTCCCTAACCCTAACCCTAGCCCGAAACGGAAACCCACCAACAGCCCTACACTTTAATCTACGCTGTAGCCTACTCCTGGCCCATACGCTGGCACTGACCCGTGCGTCAGCACGTAGCCTGAACCTCCCACGTTTCCGTACCCTCACCTGTGCCCTAAGCCTTGCCGTTCCGTAACCCTAACCCTAGCCCGGAACGGAAACCCTCCATCAGCCCTACACCTTACCCTACGCTGTAGCCTACTCCTGGCCCGTAAGCTGGCACTGACCCCTGTGTCAGCACGTAGCCTGACCCTCCCAAGTTTCCGTACCCTCACCTGTGCCCTAAGACTTGCCGTTCCCTAACCCTAAACCTAGCCCGGAACGGAAACCCACCACCAGCCCTACAGCTTACCCCCAAGCCGTAGCCTACTCCTGGCCCGTACGCTGGCAGTGACCTGTGCGTCAGCACGTAGCCTGACCCTCCCACGTTTCCGTACCCTCACCTGTGCCCTAAGCCTTGCCGTTCCGTAACCCTAACCCTAGCCCGGAACGGAAACCCACCACCAGCCCTACACCTTACCCTACGCCGTAGCCTACTCCTGGCCCGTACGCTGGCACTGACCCGTGCATCAGCACGTAGCCTGACCCTCCCACGTTTCCGTAACCTCACCTGTGCACTAAGCCTTGCCGTTCCCTAACCCTAACCCTAGCCCAGTATGGAAACCCACCATCAGCCCTACACCTTACCCTACGCCGTAGCCTACTCCTGGCCGGTACGCCGGCACTGACCCGTGCGTCAGCACGTAGCCTGACCCTCCCACGTTTCCGTACCCTCACCTGTGCCCTAAGGCTTGCCGTTCCCTAACCCTAACCCTAGCCTGGAACGGAAACCCACGACCAGCACTACACCTAACCCTACACCGTAGCCTAGTCCTGGCCCGTACGCTGGCACTGACCTGTGTGTCAGCACGTAGCCTGACCCTCCCACGTTTCCATACCCTCAACTGTGCCCTAAGCCTTGCCGATCCGTAACCCTAACCCTAGCCCAGTATGGAAACCCACCACCAGCCCTACACCTTATCCTACGCCGTAGCCTACTCCTGTCCCGTACGCCGGCACTGACCCGTGCGTCAGCACGTAGCCTGACCCTCCCACGTTTCCGTACCCTCACCTGTGCCCTAAGCCTTGCCGTTCCCTAACCCTAACACTAGCCCGGAACGGAAACCCACCACCAGCCCTACAACTTACCCCCAAGCCGTAGCCTGTTCCTGGCCCGTACGATGGCACTGACCCATGCGTCAGCACGTAGCCTGACCATCCCACGTTTCCGTACCCTCACCTGTGCCCTAAGCCTTGCCGTTCCCTAACCCTAACCCTAGCCCGGAACGGAAACCCACCACCAGCCCTACACCTTACCCTACGCCGTAGACTACTCCTGGCCCGTACGCTGGCACTGACCCATGCGTCAGCACGTAGCCTGACCCTCCCACGTTTCCGTACCCTCACCTGTGCCCTAAGAATTTACGTTCCCTAACCCTAACCCTAGACCGGAACGTAAACCCACCACCAACCCTACACCTTACCCTACGCCTTAGCCTACTCCTGGCGGGTACGCTGGCACTGACACGTGCGTCAGCACGTAGCCTGACCCTCCCGTGTTTCCGTACCCTCACCTGTGCCCTAAGCCTTGCCGTTCCCTAACCCAAAACCTAGCCCTGAATGGAAACCCACCACCAGCCCTACACCTTACCCCCAAGCCGTAGCCTACTCCTGGCCCGTACACTGGCACTGACCCGTGCGTCAGCACGTAGCCTGACCCTCCCACGTTTCCGTACCCTCACCTGTGCCCTAAGCCTTGCCGTTCCCTAACCCTAACCCTAGCCCGGAACGGAAACCCACCACCAGCACTACACCTTACCCCCAAGCCGTAGCCTACACCTGGCCCGTACGCTGGCACTGACCCGTGCGTCTGCACGTAGCCTGAACCTCCCACGTTTCCGTACCCTCACCTGTGCCCTAAGTCTTGCCGTTCCATAACCCTAACCCTAGCCCGGAACGGAAACCCACCACCAGCCCTACACCTTACCCCCAAACCGTAGCCTACTCCTGGCCCATACGCTGGCACTGACCCGTGCGTCAGCACGTAGCCTGACCCTCCCAGGTTTCCGTACCCTCACCTGTGCCCTAAGACTTACCGTTCCCTAACCCTAACCCTAGCCCGGAACGGAAACCCACCACCAGCCCTACAACTTACACTACGCCGTAGCCTACTCCTGACCCGTACGCTGGCACTGACCCGTGCGTCAGCACGTAGCCTGACCCACCCACGTTTCCGTACCCTCACCTGTGCCCTAAGCCTTGCCGTTCCCTAACCCTAACCCTAGCCCGGAACGGAAACCCACCACCAGCCCTACACCTTACCCTACGCCGTAGCCTACTCCTGGCCCGTACGCTGGCACTGACCCGTGCGTCAGCACGTAGCCTGACCCTCCCTCGTTTACGTACCCTCACCTGTGCCCTAAGCCTTGCCGTTCCCTAACCCTAACCCTAGCCCGAAACGGAAACCCACCACCAGCCCTACACTTTAATCTACGCTGTAGCCTACTCCTGGCCCATACGCTGGCACTGACCCGTGCGTCAGCACGTAGCCTGAACCTCCCACGTTTCCGTACCCTCACCTGTGCCCTAAGCCTTGCCGTTCCGTAACCCTAACCCTAGCCCGGAACGGAAACCCTCCATCAGCCCTACACCTTACCCTACGCTGTAGCCTACTCCTGGCCCGTAAGCTGGCACTGACCCCTGTGTCAGCACGTAGCCTGACCCTCCCAAGTTTCCGTACCCTCACCTGTGCCCTAAGACTTGCCGTTCCCTAACCCTAACCCTAGCCCGGAACGGAAACCCACCACCAGCCCTACACCTTACCCCAAAGCCGTAGCCTATTCCTGGCCTGTACGCTGTCACTGACCCGTGCGTCAGCATGTAGCCTGACCCTCCCACGTTTCCGTACCCTCACCTGTGCCCTAAGCCTTGCCGTTCCCTAACCCTAACCTTAGCCCGGAACGGAAAGCCACCACCAGCCCTACACCTTACCCTACGCCGTAGCCTACTCCTGGCCCGTACGCTGGCACTGACCCGTGCATCTGCACGTAGCCTGACCCTCCCACGTTTCCGTACCCTATCCTGTTCCCTAAGCCTTGCCGTTCCCTAACCCTAACCCTAGCCCGGAACGGAAACCCACCACCAGCCCTACACCTTACCCTACGCCGTAGCCTACTCCTGGCCCGTACGCTGGCACTGACCCATGCGTCAGCACGTAGCCTGACCCTCCCACGTTTCCGTTCCCTCACCTGTGCCCTAAGCCTTGCCGTCCCCTAACCCTAACCCTAGCCCGGAACGGAAACCCACCACCAGCCCTACAGCTTACCCCCAAGCCGTAGCCTACTCCTGGCCCGTACGCTGGCAGTGACCTGTGCGTCAGCACGTAGCCTGACCCTCCCACGTTTCCGTACCCTCACCTGTGCCCTAAGCCTTGCCGTTCCGTAACCCTAACCCTAGCCCGGAACGGAAACCCACCACCAGCCCTACACCTTACCCTACGCCGTAGCCTACTCCTGGCCCGTACGCTGGCACTGACCCGTGCATCAGCACGTAGCCTGACCCTCCCACGTTTCCGTAACCTCACCTGTGCACTAAGCCTTGCCGTTCCCTAACCCTAACCCTAGCCCAGTATGGAAACCCACCATCAGCCCTACACCTTACCCTACGCCGTAGCCTACTCCTGGCCGGTACGCCGGCACTGACCCGTGCGTCAGCACGTAGCCTGACCCTCCCACGTTTCCGTACCCTCACCTGTGCCCTAAGGCTTGCCGTTCCCTAACCCTAACCCTAGCCTGGAACGGAAACCCACGACCAGCACTACACCTAACCCTACACCGTAGCCTAGTCCTGGCCCGTACGCTGGCACTGACCTGTGTGTCAGCACGTAGCCTGACCCTCCCACGTTTCCATACCCTCAACTGTGCCCTAAGCCTTGCCGATCCGTAACCCTAACCCTAGCCCAGTATGGAAACCCACCACCAGCCCTACACCTTATCCTACGCCGTAGCCTACTCCTGTCCCGTACGCCGGCACTGACCCGTGCGTCAGCACGTAGCCTGACCCTCCCACGTTTCCGTACCCTCACCTGTGCCCTAAGCCTTGCCGTTCCCTAACCCTAACACTAGCCCGGAACGGAAACCCACCACCAGCCCTACAACTTACCCCCAAGCCGTAGCCTGTTCCTGGCCCGTACGATGGCACTGACCCATGCGTCAGCACGTAGCCTGACCATCCCACGTTTCCGTACCCTCACCTGTGCCCTAAGCCTTGCCGTTCCCTAACCCTAACCCTAGCCCGGAACGGAAACCCACCACCAGCCCTACACCTTACCCTACGCCGTAGACTACTCCTGGCCCGTACGCTGGCACTGACCCATGCGTCAGCACGTAGCCTGACCCTCCCACGTTTCCGTACCCTCACCTGTGCCCTAAGAATTTACGTTCCCTAACCCTAACCCTAGACCGGAACGTAAACCCACCACCAACCCTACACCTTACCCTACGCCTTAGCCTACTCCTGGCGGGTACGCTGGCACTGACACGTGCGTCAGCACGTAGCCTGACCCTCCCGTGTTTCCGTACCCTCACCTGTGCCCTAAGCCTTGCCGTTCCCTAACCCAAAACCTAGCCCTGAATGGAAACCCACCACCAGCCCTACACCTTACCCCCAAGCCGTAGCCTACTCCTGGCCCGTACACTGGCACTGACCCGTGCGTCAGCACGTAGCCTGACCCTCCCACGTTTCCGTACCCTCACCTGTGCCCTAAGCCTTGCCGTTCCCTAACCCTAACCCTAGCCCGGAACGGAAACCCACCACCAGCACTACACCTTACCCCCAAGCCGTAGCCTACACCTGGCCCGTACGCTGGCACTGACCCGTGCGTTAGCACGTAGCCTGGCCCTCCCACGTTTCCGTACCCTCACCTGTGCCCTAAGCCTTGCCGTTCCCTAACCCTAACCCTAGCCCAGAACGGAAACCCATCACCAGCCCTAAACCTAACCCTACGCTGTAGCCTACTCCTGGCCCGTACGCTGGCACTGACCCATGCGTCATCACGTAGCCTGACCCTCCCACGTTTCCGTACCCTCACCTGTGCCCTAAGCCTTGCCGTTCCCTAATCCTAACCCGAGCCCGGAACGGAAACCCACCACCAGCCCTACACCTTACCCTACGCTGTAGCCTACTCCTGGCCCGTACGCTGGCACTGACCCCTGCGTCAGCACGTACCCTGAACCTCCCACGTTTCCGTACCCTCACCTGTGCCCTAAGTCTTGCCGTTCCCTAACCCTAACCCTAGCCCGGAACGGAAACCCACCACCAGCCCTACACCTTACCCCCAAGCCGTAGCCTTTTCCTGGCCCGTACGCTGGCACTGACACGTGCGTCAGCACGTAGCTTTACCCTCCCACGTTTCCGTACCCTCACCTGTGCCCTAAGCCTTGCCATTCCGTAACACTAACCCTAGCCCGGAAGGGAAACCCTCCAGCAGCCGTACACTTTACCCTAGGCAGTAGCCTACTCCTGGCCCGTAAGCTGGCACTGACCCCTGCGTCAGCACGTAGCCTGACCCTCCCACGTTTCCGTACGCTCACCTGTGCCCTAAGTCTTGCCGTTCCCTAACCCAAACCCTAGCCCGGAACGGAAACCCACCACCAGCCCTACACCTTACCCCCAAGCCGTAGCCTACTCCTGGCCCGTACGCTGGCACTGACCCGTGCGTCAGCACGTAGCCTGACCCTCCCACGTTTCCGTACCCTCACCTGTGCCCTAAGTCTTGCCTTTCCCTAACCCTAACCCTAGCCCGGAACGGAAACCCACCACCAGCCCTACACCTTACCCTACGCCGTAGCCTATTCCTGGCCCGTACGCTGGCACTGACCCGTGCGTCAGCACGTAGCCTGACCCTCCCACGTTTCCGTACCCTCACCTGTGCCCTAAGCCTTGCCGTTCCCTAACCCTAACCCTAGCCCGTTACGGAAACCCACCACCAGCCCTACAACTTACCCTCAAGCCGTAGCCTACTCCTGGCCCGTACGCTGGCACTGACCCCTGCGTCAGCACGTAGCCTGACCCTCCCACGTTTCCGTTCCCTCACCTGTGCCCTAAGCCTTGCCGTTCCCTAATCCTAACCCTAGCCTGGAACGGAAACCCACCACCAGCCCTACACCTTAACCTACGCCGTAGCCTACTCCTGGCCCGTACGCTGGCACTGACCCGTGCGTCAGCACGTAGCCTGACCCTCCCACGTTTACGTACCATCACCTGTGCCCTAAGCCTTGCCGTTCCCTAACCCTAACCCTAGACCAGAACGGAAACCCACCACCAGCCCTACACCTTAACCTATGCCGTAGCCTACTCCTGGCCCGTACGCTGGCACTGACCCCTGCGTCAGCACGTAGCCTGAACCTCCCACGTTTCCGTACCCTCACCTGTGCCCTAAGTCTTGCCGTTCCGTAACCCTAACCCTAGACCGGATCGGAAACCCACCACCAGCCCTACACCTTACCCCCAAGCCGTAGCCTACTCCTGGCCCGTACGCTGGCACTGACCCGTGCGTCAGCACGTAGCCTGACCCTCCCACGTTTCCGTACCCTCACCTGTGCCCTAAGCCTTGCCGTTCCGTAACACTAACCCTAGCCCGGAAGGGAAACCCTCCACCAGCCGTACACTTTACCCTACGCCGTAGCCTACTCCTGGCCCGTAAGCTGGCACTGACCCCTGCGTCAGCACGTAGCCTGACACTCCCACGTTTCCGTACATTCACCTGTGCCCTAAGTCTTGCCGTTCCCTAACCCTAACCCTAGCCCGGAACGGAAACCCACCACCAGCACTACACCTTACCCCCAAGCCGTAGCCTACACCTGGCCCGTACGCTGGCACTGACCCGTGCGTCAGCACATAGCCTGACCCTCCCACGTTTCCGTACCCTCACCTGTGCCCTAAGCCTTGCCGTTCCCTAACCCTAACCCTAGCCCGGAACGGAAACCCACTACCAGCCCTACACATTACCCTACGCCGTAGCCTACTCCTGGCCCGTACGCTGGCACTGACCAGTGCGTCTGCACGTAGCCTGACACTCCCACGTTTCTGTACCCTCACCTGTGCCCTATGCCTTGCCGTTCCCTAACCCTAACCCTAGCCCGTTACGGAAACCCACCACCAGCCCTACAACTTACACCCAAGCCTTAGCCTACTCCTGGCCCGTACACTGGCACTGACCCCTGCGTCAACACTTAGCCTGACCCTCCCACGTTTCCGTTCCCTCACCTGTGCCCTAAGCCTTGCCATTCCCTAATCCTAACCCTAGCCTGGAACGGAAACCCACCACCAGCCCTACACCTTAACCTACGCCGTAGCCTACTCCTGGCCCGTACGCTGGCACTGACCCGTGCATCAGCACGTAGCCTGACCCTCCCACGTTTCCGTACCCTCACCTGTGCCCTAAGCCTTGCCGTTCCCTAACCCTAATCCTAGCCCTGAACGGAAACCCACCACCAGCCCTACACCTTAACCTACGCCGTAGCCTACTCCTGGCCCGTACGCTGGCACTGACCCGTGCGTCAGCACGTAGCCTGATCCTCCCACGTTTCCGTAACCTCACCTGTGCCCGAAGCCTTGCCGTTCCATAACCCTAACCCTAGCCCTGAAAGGAAACCCTCCATCAGCCCTACACCTTACCCTACGCCGTAGCCTACTCCTGGCCCGTACCCTGGCACGGACCCCTGCGTCAGCACGTAGCCTGAACCTCCCACGTTTCCGTACCCTCATCTGTGCCCTAAGTCTTGCCGTTCCATAACCCTAACCCTAGCCCGGAACGGAAACCCACCACCAGACCTACACCATACCCCCAAGCCGTAGCCTACTCCTGGCCCGTACGCTGGCGCTGACCCGTGCGTCAGCACGTAGCCTGAACCTCCCACGTTTCCGTTCCCTCACCTGTGCCCTAAGCCTTACCGATCCCTAACCCTAACCCTAGCCCGGAACGGAAACCCACCACCAGCCCTACAACTTACCCTACGCCGTAGCCTACTCCTGACCCGTACGCTGGCACTGACCCGTGCGTCAGCACGTAGCCTGACCCACCCACGTTTCCGTACCCTCACCTGTGCCCTAAGCCTTGCCGTTCCCTAACCCTAACCCTAGCCCGGAACGGAAAGAGACCACCAGCCCTACACCTTACCCTACGCCGTAGCCTACTCCTGGCCCGTACGCTGGCACTGAACCCTGCGTCAGCACGTAGCCTGACCCTCCCACGTTTCCGTACCCTCACCTGTGCCCTAAGCCTTGCCGTTCCCTAACCCTAACCCTAGCCCGTTACGGAAACCCACCACCAGCCCTACAACTTACCCCCAACTGTAGCCTACTCCTGGCCCGTACGCTGGCACTGAACCGTGCGTCAGCACGTAGCCTGACCCTCCCACGTTTCCGTTTCCTCACCTGTGCCCTAAGCCTTTCCGTTACCTAACCCTAACCCTAGCGCGGAACGGAAACCCACCACCAGCCCTACACCTTACCCCCAAGCCGTAGCCTACTCCTGGCCCGTACGCTGGCACTGACCCGTGCGTCAGCATGTAGCCTGACCCTCCCACGTTTCCGTACCCTCACCTGTTCCCTAAGCCTTGCCGTTCCCTAACCCTAACCCTACCCCCGAAAGGAAACCCACCACCAGCCCTACACCTTACCCTACGCCATAGCCTACTCCTGGCCCGTACGCTGGCACTGACCCATGCGTCAGCACGTAGCCTGAACCTCCCACGTTTCCGTTCCCTCACCTGTGCCCTAAGCCTTGCCGTTCCCTAACCCTAACCCTAGCCCGGAACGGAAACCCCCCACCAGCCCTACAGCTTACCCCCAAGCCGTAGCCTACTCCTGGCCCGTACGCTGGCAGTGACCTGTGCGTCAGCACGTAGCCTGACCCTCCCACGTTTCCGTACCCTCACCTGTGCCCTAAGCCTTGCCGTTCCGTAACCCTAACCCTAGCCCGGAACGGAAACCCACCACCAGCCCTACAACTTACACTACGCCGTAGCCTACTCCTGGCCCGTACGCTGGCACTGACCCGTGCGTCAGCACGTAGCCTGACCCACCCACGTTTCCGTACCCTCACCTGTGCCCTAAGCCTTGCCGTTCCCTAACCCTAACCCTAGCCCGGAACGGAAACCCACCACCAGCCCTACACCTTACCCTACGCCGTAGCCTACTCCTGGCCCGTACGCCGGCACTGACCCGTGCGTCAGCACGTAGCCTGACCCTCCCTCGTTTACGTACCCTCACCTGTGCCCTAAGCCTTGCCGTTCCCTAACCCTAACCCTAGCCCGAAACGGAAACCCACCACCAGCCCTACACTTTAATCTACGCTGTAGCCTACTCCTGGCCCATACGCTGGCACTGACCCGTGCGTCAGCACGTAGCCTGAACCTCCCACGTTTCCGTACCCTCACCTGTGCCCTAAGCCTTGCCGTTCCGTAACCCTAACCCTAGCCCGGAACGGAAACCCTCCATCAGCCCTACACCTTACCCTACGCTGTAGCCTACTCCTGGCCCGTAAGCTGGCACTGACCCCTGTGTCAGCACGTAGCCTGACCCTCCCAAGTTTCCGTACCCTCACCTGTGCCCTAAGACTTGCCGTTCCCTAACCCTAAACCTAGCCCGGAACGGAAACCCACCACCAGCCCTACACCTTACCCCAAAGCCGTAGCCTATTCCTGGCCTGTACGCTGTCACTGACCCGTGCGTCAGCATGTAGCCTGACCCTCCCACGTTTCCGTACCCTCACCTGTGCCCTAAGCCTTGCCGTTCCCTAACCCTAACCTTAGCCCGGAACGGAAAGCCACCACCAGCCCTACACCTTACCCTACGCCGTAGCCTACTCCTGGCCCGTACGCTGGCACTGACCCGTGCATCTGCACGTAGCCTGACCCTCCCACGTTTCCGTACCCTATCCTGTTCCCTAAGCCTTGCCGTTCCCTAACCCTAACCCTAGCCCGGAACGGAAACCCACCACCAGCCCTACACCTTACCCTACGCCGTAGCCTACTCCTGGCCCGTACGCTGGCACTGACCCATGCGTCAGCACGTAGCCTGACCCTCCCACGTTTCCGTTCCCTCACCTGTGCCCTAAGCCTTGCCGTTCCCTAACCCTAACCCTAGCCCGGAACGGAAACCCACCACCAGCCCTACAGCTTACCCCCAAGCCGTAGCCTACTCCTGGCCCGTACGCTGGCAGTGACCTGTGCGTCAGCACGTAGCCTGACCCTCCCACGTTTCCGTACCCTCACCTGTGCCCTAAGCCTTGCCGTTCCGTAACCCTAACCCTAGCCCGGAACGGAAACCCACCACCAGCCCTACACCTTACCCTACGCCGTAGCCTACTCCTAGCCCGTACGCTGGCACTGACCCGTGCATCAGCACGTAGCCTGACCCTCCCACGTTTCCGTAACCTCACCTGTGCACTAAGCCTTGCCGTTCCCTAACCCTAACCCTAGCCCAGTATGGAAACCCACCATCAGCCCTACACCTTACCCTACGCCGTAGCCTACTCCTGGCCGGTACGCCGGCACTGACCCGTGCGTCAGCACGTAGCCTGACCCTCCCACGTTTCCGTACCCTCACCTGTGCCCTAAGGCTTGCCGTTCCCTAACCCTAACCCTAGCCTGGAACGGAAACCCACGACCAGCACTACACCTAACCCTACACCGTAGCCTAGTCCTGGCCCGTACGCTGGCACTGACCTGTGTGTCAGCACGTAGCCTGACCCTCCCACGTTTCCATACCCTCAACTGTGCCCTAAGCCTTGCCGATCCGTAACCCTAACCCTAGCCCAGTATGGAAACCCACCACCAGCCCTACACCTTATCCTACGCCGTAGTCTACTCCTGTCCCGTACGCCGGCACTGACCCGTGCGTCAGCACGTAGCCTGACCCTCCCACGTTTCCGTACCCTCACCTGTGCCCTAAGCCTTGCCGTTCCCTAACCCTAACACTAGCCCGGAACGGAAACCCACCACCAGCCCTACAACTTACCCCCAAGCCGTAGCCTGTTCCTGGCCCGTACGATGGCACTGACCCATGCGTCAGCACGTAGCCTGACCATCCCACGTTTCCGTACCCTCACCTGTGCCCTAAGCCTTGCCGTTCCCTAACCCTAACCCTAGCCCGGAACGGAAACCCACCACCAGCCCTACACCTTACCCTACCCCGTAGACTACTCCTGGCCCGTACGCTGGCACTGACCCGTGCGTCAGCACGTAGCCTGACCCTCCCACGTTTCCGTACCCTCACCTGTGCCCTAAGAATTTACGTTCCCTAACCCTAACCCTAGACCGGAACGTAAACCCACCACCAACCCTACACCTTACCCTACGCCTTAGCCTACTCCTGGCGGGTACGCTGGCACTGACACGTGCGTCAGCACGTAGCCTGACCCTCCCGTGTTTCCGTACCCTCACCTGTGCCCTAAGCCTTGCCGTTCCCTAACCCAAAACCTAGCCCTGAATGGAAACCCACCACCAGCCCTACACCTTACCCCCAAGCCGTAGCCTACTCCTGGCCCGTACACTGGCACTGACCCGTGCGTCAGCACGTAGCCTGACCCTCCCACGTTTCCGTACCCTCACCTGTGCCCTAAGCCTTGCCGTTCCCTAATCCTAACCCGAGCCCGGAACGGAAACCCACCACCAGCCCTACACCTTACCCTACGCTGTAGCCTACTCCTGGCCCGTACGCTGGCACTGACCCCTGCGTCAGCACGTACCCTGAACCTCCCACGTTTCCGTACCCTCACCTGTGCCCTAAGTCTTGCCGTTCCCTAACCCTAACCCTAGCCCGGAACGGAAACCCACCACCAGCCCTACACCTTACCCCCAAGCCGTAGCCTTTTCCTGGCCCGTACGCTGGCACTGACACGTGCGTCAGCACGTAGCCTGAACCTCCCACGTTTCCGTACCCTCACCTGTGCCCTAAGCCTTGCCGTTCCGTAACCCTAACCCTAGCCCGGAACGGAAACCCTCCATCAGCCCTACACCTTACCCTACGCTGTAGCCTACTCCTGGCCCGTAAGCTGGCACTGACCCCTGTGTCAGCACGTAGCCTGACCCTCCCAAGTTTCCGTACCCTCACCTGTGCCCTAAGACTTGCCGTTCCCTAACCCTAAACCTAGCCCGGAACGGAAACCCACCACCAGCCCTACACCTTACCCCAAAGCCGTAGCCTATTCCTGGCCTGTACGCTGTCACTGACCCGTGCGTCAGCATGTAGCCTGACCCTCCCACGTTTCCGTACCCTCACCTGTGCCCTAAGCCTTGCCGTTCCCTAACCCTAACCTTAGCCCGGAACGGAAAGCCACCACCAGCCCTACACCTTACCCTACGCCGTAGCCTACTCCTGGCCCGTACGCTGGCACTGACCCGTGCATCTGCACGTAGCCTGACCCTCCCACGTTTCCGTACCCTATCCTGTTCCCTAAGCCTTGCCGTTCCCTAACCCTAACCCTAGCCCGGAACGGAAACCCACCACCAGCCCTACACCTTACCCTACGCCGTAGCCTACTCCTGGCCCGTACGCTGGCACTGACCCATGCGTCAGCACGTAGCCTGACCCTCCCACGTTTCCGTTCCCTCACCTGTGCCCTAAGCCTTGCCGTTCCCTAACCCTAACCCTAGCCCGGAACGGAAACCCACCACCAGCCCTACAGCTTACCCCCAAGCCGTAGCCTACTCCTGGCCCGTACGCTGGCAGTGACCTGTGCGTCAGCACGTAGCCTGACCCTCCCACGTTTCCGTACCCTCACCTGTGCCCTAAGCCTTGCCGTTCCGTAACCCTAACCCTAGCCCGGAACGGAAACCCACCACCAGCCCTACACCTTACCCTACGCCGTAGCCTACTCCTGGCCCGTACGCTGGCACTGACCCGTGCATCAGCACGTAGCCTGACCCTCCCACGTTTCCGTAACCTCACCTGTGCACTAAGCCTTGCCGTTCCCTAACCCTAACCCTAGCCCAGTATGGAAACCCACCATCAGCCCTACACCTTACCCTACGCCGTAGCCTACTCCTGGCCGGTACGCCGGCACTGACCCGTGCGTCAGCACGTAGCCTGACCCTCCCACGTTTCCGTACCCTCACCTGTGCCCTAAGGCTTGCCGTTCCCTAACCCTAACCCTAGCCTGGAACGGAAACCCACGACCAGCACTACACCTAACCCTACACCGTAGCCTAGTCCTGGCCCGTACGCTGGCACTGACCTGTGTGTCAGCACGTAGCCTGACCCTCCCACGTTTCCATACCCTCAACTGTGCCCTAAGCCTTGCCGATCCGTAACCCTAACCCTAGCCCAGTATGGAAACCCACCACCAGCCCTACACCTTATCCTACGCCGTAGTCTACTCCTGTCCCGTACGCCGGCACTGACCCGTGCGTCAGCACGTAGCCTGACCCTCCCACGTTTCCGTACCCTCACCTGTGCCCTAAGCCTTGCCGTTCCCTAACCCTAACACTAGCCCGGAACGGAAACCCACCACCAGCCCTACAACTTACCCCCAAGCCGTAGCCTGTTCCTGGCCCGTACGATGGCACTGACCCATGCGTCAGCACGTAGCCTGACCATCCCACGTTTCCGTACCCTCACCTGTGCCCTAAGCCTTGCCGTTCCCTAACCCTAACCCTAGCCCGGAACGGAAACCCACCACCAGCCCTACACCTTACCCTACCCCGTAGACTACTCCTGGCCCGTACGCTGGCACTGACCCGTGCGTCAGCACGTAGCCTGACCCTCCCACGTTTCCGTACCCTCACCTGTGCCCTAAGAATTTACGTTCCCTAACCCTAACCCTAGACCGGAACGTAAACCCACCACCAACCCTACACCTTACCCTACGCCTTAGCCTACTCCTGGCGGGTACGCTGGCACTGACACGTGCGTCAGCACGTAGCCTGACCCTCCCGTGTTTCCGTACCCTCACCTGTGCCCTAAGCCTTGCCGTTCCCTAACCCAAAACCTAGCCCTGAATGGAAACCCACCACCAGCCCTACACCTTACCCCCAAGCCGTAGCCTACTCCTGGCCCGTACACTGGCACTGACCCGTGCGTCAGCACGTAGCCTGACCCTCCCACGTTTCCGTACCCTCACCTGTGCCCTAAGCCTTGCCGTTCCCTAATCCTAACCCGAGCCCGGAACGGAAACCCACCACCAGCCCTACACCTTACCCTACGCTGTAGCCTACTCCTGGCCCGTACGCTGGCACTGACCCCTGCGTCAGCACGTACCCTGAACCTCCCACGTTTCCGTACCCTCACCTGTGCCCTAAGTCTTGCCGTTCCCTAACCCTAACCCTAGCCCGGAACGGAAACCCACCACCAGCCCTACACCTTACCCCCAAGCCGTAGCCTTTTCCTGGCCCGTACGCTGGCACTGACACGTGCGTCAGCACGTAGCTTTACCCTCCCACGTTTCCGTACCCTCACCTGTGCCCTAAGCCTTGCCATTCCGTAACACTAACCCTAGCCCTGAAGGGAAACCCTCCAGCAGCCGTACACTTTACCCTAGGCCGTAGCCTACTCCTGGCCCGTAAGCTGGCACTGACCCCTGCGTCAGCACGTAGCCTGACCCTCCCACGTTTCCGTACGCTCACCTGTGCCCTAAGTCTTGCCGTTCCCTAACCCAAACCCTAGCCCGGAACGGAAACCCACCACCAGCCCTACACCTTACCCCCAAGCCGTAGCCTACTCCTGGCCCGTACGCTGGCACTGACCCGTGCGTCAGCACGTAGCCTGACCCTCCCACGTTTCCGTACCCTCACCAGTGCCCTAAGTCTTGCCTTTCCCTAACCCTAACCCTAGCCCGGAACGGAAGCCCACCACCAGCCCTACACCTTACCCTACGCCGTAGCCTATTCCTGGCCCGTACGCTGGCACTGACCCGTGCGTCAGCACGTAGCCTGACCCTCCCACGTTTCCGTACCCTCACCTGTGCCCTAAGCCTTGCCGTTCCCTAACCCTAACCCTAGCCCGTTACGGAAACCCACCACCAGCCCTACAACTTACCCTCAAGCCGTAGCCTACTCCTGGCCCGTACGCTGGCACTGACCCCTGCGTCAGCACGTAGCCTGACCCTCCCACGTTTCCGTTCCCTCACCTGTGCCCTAAGCCTTGCCGTTCCCTAATCCTAACCCTAGCCTGGAACGGAAACCCACCACCAGCCCTACACCTTAACCTACGCCGTAGCCTACTCCTGGCCCGTACGCTGGCACTGACCCGTGCGTCAGCACGTAGCCTGACCCTCCCACGTTTACGTACCATCACCTGTGCCCTAAGCCTTGCCGTTCCCTAACCCTAACCCTAGACCAGAACGGAAACCCACCACCAGCCCTACACCTTAACCTATGCCGTAGCCTACTCCTGGCCCGTACGCTGGCACTGACCCGTGCGTCAGCACGTAGCCTGACCCTCCCACGTTTCCGTACCCTCACCTGTGCCCTAAGCCTTGCCGTTCCGTAACCCTAACCCGAGCCCGGAACGGAAACCCACCACCAGCCCTACACCTTACCCTACGCTGTAGCCTACTCCTGGCCCGTACGCTGGCACTGACCCCTGCGTCAGCACGTAGCCTGAACCTCCCACGTTTCTGTACCCTCACCTGTGCCCTAAGTCTTGCCGTTCCGTAACCCTAACCCTAGACCGGATCGGAAACCCACCACCAGCCCTACACCTTACCCCCAAGCCGTAGCCTACTCCTGGCCCGTACGCTGGCACTGACCCGTGCGTCAGCACGTAGCCTGACCCTCCCACGTTTCCGTACCCTCACCTGTGCCCTAAGCCTTGCCGTTCCGTAACACTAACCCTAGCCCGGAAGGGAAACCCTCCACCAGCCGTACACTTTACCCTACGCCGTAGCCTACTCCTGGCCCGTAAGCTGGCACTGACCCCTGCGTCAGCACGTAGCCTGACCCTCCCACGTTTCCGTACATTCACCTGTGCCCTAAGTCTTGCCGTTCCCTAACCCTAACCCTAGCCCGGAACGGAAACCCACCACCAGCACTACACCTTACCCCCAAGCCGTAGCCTACACCTGGCCCGTACGCTGGCACTGACCCATGCGTCAGCACATAGCCTGACCCTCCCACGTTTCCGTACCCTCACCTGTGCCCTAAGCCTTGCCGTTCCCTAACCCTAACCCTAGCCCGGAACGGAAACCCACTACCAGCCCTACACATTACCCTACGCCGTAGCCTACTCCTGGCCCGTACGCTGGCACTGACCAGTGCGTCTGCACGTAGCCTGACACTCCCACGTTTCTGTACCCTCACCTGTGCCCTATGCCTTGCCGTTCCCTAACCCTAACCCTAGCCCGTTACGGAAACCCACCACCAGCCCTACAACTTACACCCAAGCCTTAGCCTACTCCTGGCCCGTACGCTGGCACTGACCCCTGCGTCAACACTTAGCCTGACCCTCCCACGTTTCCGTTCCCTCACCTGTGCCCTAAGCCTTGCCGTTCCCTAATCCTAACCCTAGCCTGGAACGGAAACCCACCACCAGCCCTACACCTTAACCTACTCCGTAGCCTACTCCTGGCCCGTACGCTGGCACTGACCCGTGCATCAGCACGTAGCCTGACCCTCCCACGTTTCCGTACCCTCACCTGTGCCCTAAGCCTTGCCGTTCCCTAACCCTAATCCTAGCCCTGAACGGAAACCCACCACCAGCCCTACACCTTAACCTACGCCGTAGCCTACTCCTGGCCCGTACGTTGGCACTGACCCGTGCGTCAGCACGTAGCCTGATCCTCCCACGTTTCCGTAACCTCACCTGTGCCCGAAGCCTTGCCGTTCCATAACCCTAACCCTAGCCCTGAACGGAAACCCTCCATCAGCCCTACACCTTACCCTACGCCGTAGCCTACTCCTGGCCCGTACCCTGGCACTGACCCCTGCGTCAGCACGTAGCCTGACCCTCCCAAGTTTCCGTACCCTCACCTGTGCCATAAGCCTTGCCGTTCCATAACCCTAACCCTAGCCCGGAACGGAAACCCACCACCAGCCCTACACCTAACCCTACGCTGTAGCCTACTCCTGGCCCGTACGCTGGCACTGACCCGTGCGTCAGCACGTAGCCTGAACCTCCCACGTTTCCGTACCCTCACCTGTGCCCTAAGTCTTGCCGTTCCATAACCCTAACCCTATCCCGGAACGGAAACCCACCACCAGCCCTACACCATACCCCCAAGCCGTAGCCTACTCCTGGCCTGTACGCTGGCGCTGACCCGTGCGTCAGCACGTAGCCTGAACCTCCCACGTTTCCGTTCCCTCACCTGTGCCCTAAGCCTTACCGTTCCCTAACCCTAACCCTAGCCCGGAACGGAAACCCACCACCAGCCCTACAACTTACCCTACGCCGTAGCCTACTCCTGACCCGTACGCTGGCACTGACCCGTGCGTCAGCACGTAGCCTGACCCACCCACGTTTCCGTACCCTCACCTGTGCCCTAAGCCTTGCCGTTCCCTAACCCTAACCCTAGCCCGGAACGGAAAGAGACCACCAGCCCTACACCTTACCCTACGCCGTAGCCTACTCCTGGCCCGTACGCTGGCACTGAACCCTGCGTCAGCACGTAGCCTGACCCTCCCACGTTTCCGTACCCTCACCTGTGCCCTAAGCCTTGCCGTTCCCTAACCCTAACCCTAGCCCGTTACGGAAACCCACCACCAGCCCTACAACTTACCCCCAACTGTAGCCTACTCCTGGCCCGTACGCTGGCACTGAACCGTGCGTCAGCACGTAGCCTGACCCTCCCACGTTTCCGTTTCCTCACCTGTGCCCTAAGCCTTTCCGTTACCTAACCCTAACCCTAGCGCGGAACGGAAACCCACCACCAGCCCTACACCTTACCCCCAAGCCGTAGCCTACACCTGGCCCGTACGCTGGCGCTGACCCGTGCGTCAGCACGTAGCCTGACCCTCCCACGTTTCCGTTCCCTCACCTGAGCCCTAAGCCTTGCCGTTCCCTAACCCTAACCTTAGCCCGGAACGGAAACCCACCACCAGCCCTACACCTTACCCTACGCCGTAGCCTAATCCTGGCCCGTACGCTGGCAGTGACCCCTGCATCAGCACGTAGCCTGACCCTCCCACGTTTCCGTACCCTCACCTGTTCCCTAAGCCTTGCCGTTCCCTAACCCTAACCCTAGCCCCGAACGGAAACCCACCACCAGCCCTACACCTTACCCTACGCCATAGCCTACTCCTGGCCCGTACGCTGGCACTGACCCATGCGTCAGCACGTAGCCTGAACCTCCCACGTTTCCGTTCCCTCACCTGTGCCCTAAGCCTTGCCGTTCCCTAACCCTAACCCTAGCCCGGAACGGAAACCCCCCACCAGCCCTACAGCTTACCCCCAAGCCGTAGCCTACTCCTGGCCCGTACGCTGGCAGTGACCTGTGCGTCAGCACGTAGCCTGACCCTCCCACGTTTCCGTACCCTCACCTGTGCCCTAAGCCTTGCCGTTCCGTAACCCTAACCCTAGCCCGGAACGGAAGCCCACCACCAGCCCTACAACTTACACTACGCCGTAGCCTACTCCTGGCCCGTACGCTGGCACTGACCCGTGCGTCAGCACGTAGCCTGACCCACCCACGTTTCCGTACCCTCACCTGTGCCCTAAGCCTTGCCGTTCCCTAACCCTAACCCTAGCCCGGAACGGAAACCCACCACCAGCCCTACACCTTACCCTACGCCGTAGCCTACTCCTGGCCCGTACGCCGGCACTGACCCGTGCGTCAGCACGTAGCCTGACCCTCCCTCGTTTACGTACCCTCACCTGTGCCCTAAGCCTTGCCGTTCCCTAACCCTAACCCTAGCCCGAAACGGAAACCCACCACCAGCCCTACACTTTAATCTACGCTGTAGCCTACTCCTGGCCCATACGCTGGCACTGACCCGTGCGTCAGCACGTAGCCTGAACCTCCCACGTTTCCGTACCCTCACCTGTGCCCTAAGCCTTGCCGTTCCGTAACCCTAACCCTAGCCCGGAACGGAAACCCTCCATCAGCCCTACACCTTACCCTACGCTGTAGCCTACTCCTGGCCCGTAAGCTGGCACTGACCCCTGTGTCAGCACGTAGCCTGACCCTCCCAAGTTTCCGTACCCTCACCTGTGCCCTAAGACTTGCCGTTCCCTAACCCTAACCCTAGCCCGGAACGGAAACCCACCACCAGCCCTACACCTTACCCCAAAGCCGTAGCCTATTCCTGGCCTGTACGCTGTCACTGACCCGTGCGTCAGCATGTAGCCTGACCCTCCCACGTTTCCGTACCCTCACCTGTGCCCTAAGCCTTGCCGTTCCCTAACCCTAACCTTAGCCCGGAACGGAAAGCCACCACCAGCCCTACACCTTACCCTACGCCGTAGCCTACTCCTGGCCCGTACGCTGGCACTGACCCGTGCATCTGCACGTAGCCTGACCCTCCCACGTTTCCGTACCCTATCCTGTTCCCTAAGCCTTGCCGTTCCCTAACCCTAACCCTAGCCCGGAACGGAAACCCACCACCAGCCCTACACCTTACCCTACGCCGTAGCCTACTCCTGGCCCGTACGCTGGCACTGACCCATGCGTCAGCACGTAGCCTGACCCTCCCACGTTTCCGTTCCCTCACCTGTGCCCTAAGCCTTGCCGTCCCCTAACCCTAACCCTAGCCCGGAACGGAAACCCACCACCAGCCCTACAGCTTACCCCCAAGCCGTAGCCTACTCCTGGCCCGTACGCTGGCAGTGACCTGTGCGTCAGCACGTAGCCTGACCCTCCCACGTTTCCGTACCCTCACCTGTGCCCTAAGCCTTGCCGTTCCGTAACCCTAACCCTAGCCCGGAACGGAAACCCACCACCAGCCCTACACCTTACCCTACGCCGTAGCCTACTCCTGGCCCGTACGCTGGCACTGACCCGTGCATCAGCACGTAGCCTGACCCTCCCACGTTTCCGTAACCTCACCTGTGCACTAAGCCTTGCCGTTCCCTAACCCTAACCCTAGCCCAGTATGGAAACCCACCATCAGCCCTACACCTTACCCTACGCTGTAGCCTACTCCTGGCCGGTACGCCGGCAGTGACCCGTGCGTCAGCACGTAGCCTGACCCTCCCACGTTTCCGTACCCTCACCTGTGCCCTAAGGCTTGCCGTTCCCTAACCCTAACCCTAGCCTGGAACGGAAACCCACGACCAGCACTACACCTAACCCTACACCGTAGCCTAGTCCTGGCCCGTACGCTGGCACTGACCTGTGTGTCAGCACGTAGCCTGACCCTCCCACGTTTCCATACCCTCAACTGTGCCCTAAGCCTTGCCGATCCGTAACCCTAACCCTAGCCCAGTATGGAAACCCACCACCAGCCCTACACCTTATCCTACGCCGTAGCCTACTCCTGTCCCGTACGCCGGCACTGACCCATGCGTCAGCACATAGCCTGACCCTCCCACGTTTCCGTACCCTCACCTGTGCCCTAAGCCTTGCCGTTCCCTAACCCTAACACTAGCCCGGAACGGAAACCCACCACCAGCCCTACAACTTACCCCCAAGCCGTAGCCTGTTCCTGGCCCGTACGATGGCACTGACCCATGCGTCAGCACGTAGCCTGACCATCCCACGTTTCCGTACCCTCACCTGTGCCCTAAGCCTTGCCGTTCCCTAACCCTAACCCTAGCCCGGAACGGAAACCCACCACCAGCCCTACACCTTACCCTACGCCGTAGACTACTCCTGGCCCGTACGCTGGCACTGACCCGTGCGTCAGCATGTAGCCTGACCCTCCCACGTTTCCGTACCCTCACCTGTGCCCTAAGAATTTACGTTCCCTAACCCTAACCCTAGACCGGAACGTAAACCCACCACCAACCCTACACCTTACCCTACGCCTTAGCCTACTCCTGGCGGGTACGCTGGCACTGACACGTGCGTCAGCACGTAGCCTGACCCTCCCGTGTTTCCGTACCCTCACCTGTGCCCTAAGCCTTGCCGTTCCCTAACCCAAAACCTAGCCCTGAATGGAAACCCACCACCAGCCCTACACCTTACCCCCAAGCCGTAGCCTACTCCTGGCCCGTACACTGGCACTGACCCGTGCGTCAGCACGTAGCCTGACCCTCCCACGTTTCCGTACCCTCACCTGTGCCCTAAGCCTTGCCGTTCCCTAACCCTAACCCTAGCCCGGAACGGAAACCCACCACCAGCACTACACCTTACCCCCAAGCCGTAGCCTACACCTGGCCCGTACGCTGGCACTGACCCGTGCGTTAGCACGTAGCCTGGCCCTCCCACGTTTCCGTACCCTCACCTGTGCCCTAAGCCTTGCCGTTCCCTAACCCTAACCCTAGCCCAGAACGGAAACCCATCACCAGCCCTAAACCTAACCCTACGCTGTAGCCTACTCCTGGCCCGTACGCTGGCACTGACCCATGCGTCATCACGTAGCCTGACCCTCCCACGTTTCCGTACCCTCACCTGTTCCCTAAGCCTTGCCGTTCCCTAATCCTAACCCGAGCCCGGAACGGAAACCCACCACCAGCCCTACACCTTACCCTACGCTGTAGCCTACTCCTGGCCCGTACGCTGGCACTGACCCCTGCGTCAGCACGTACCCTGAACCTCCCACGTTTCCGTACCCTCACCTGTGCCCTAAGTCTTGCCGTTCCCTAACCCTAACCCTAGCCCGGAACGGAAACCCACCACCAGCCCTACACCTTTCCCCCAAGCCGTAGCCTTTTCCTGGCCCGTACGCTGGCACTGACACGTGCGTCAGCACGTAGCTTTACCCTCCCTCGTTTCCGTACCCTCACCTGTGCCCTAAGCCTTGCCATTCCGTAACACTAACCCTAGCCCGGAAGGGAAACCCTCCAGCAGCCGTACACTTTACCCTAGGCCGTAGCCTACTCCTGGCCCGTAAGCTGGCACTGACCCCTGCGTCAGCACGTAGCCTGACCCTCCCACGTTTCCGTATGCTCACCTGTGCCCTAAGTCTTGCCGTTCCCTAACCCAAACCCTAGCCCGGAACGGAAACCCACCACCAGCCCTACACCTTACCCCCAAGCCGTAGCCTACTCCTGGCCCGTACGCTGGCACTGACCCGTGCGTCAGCACGTAGCCTGACCCTCCCACGTTTCCGTACCCTCACCTGTGCCCTAAGTCTTGCCTTTCCCTAACCCTAACCCTAGCCCGGAACGGAAACCCACCACCAGCCCTACACCTTACCCTACGCCGTAGCCTATTCCTGGCCCGTACGCTGGCACTGACCCGTGCGTCAGCACGTAGCCTGACCCTCCCACGTTTCCGTACCCTCACCTGTGCCCTAAGCCTTGCCGTTCCCTAACCCTAACCCTAGCCCGTTACGGAAACCCACCACCAGCCCTACAACTTACCCTCAAGCCGTAGCCTACTCCTGGCCCGTACGCTGGCACTGACCCCTGCGTCAGCACGTAGCCTGACCCTCCCACGTTTCCGTTCCCTCACCTGTGCCCTAAGCCTTGCCGTTCCCTAATCCTAACCCTAGCCTGGAACGGAAACCCACCACCAGCCCTACACCTTAACCTACGCCGTAGCCTACTCCTGGCCCGTACGCTGGCACTGACCCGTGCGTCAGCACGTAGCCTGACCCTCCCACGTTTATGTACCATCACCTGTGCCCTAAGCCTTGCCGTTCCCTAACCCTAACCCTAGACCAGAACGGAAACCCACCACCAGCCCTACACCTTAACCTATGCCGTAGCCTACTCCTGGCCCGTACGCTGGCACTGACCCGTGCGTCAGCACGTAGCCTGACCCTCCCACGTTTCCGTACCCTCACCTGTGCCCTAAGCCTTGCCGTTCCGTAACCCTAACCCGAGCCCGGAACGGAAACCCACCACCAGCCCTACACCTTACCCTACGCTGTAGCCTACTCCTGGCCCGTACGCTGGCACTGACCCCTGCGTCAGCACGTAGCCTGAACCTCCCACGTTTCCGTACCCTCACCTGTGCCCTAAGTCTTGCCGTTCCGTAACCCTAACCCTAGACCGGATCGGAAACCCACCACCAGCCCTACACCTTACCCCCAAGCCGTAGCCTACTCCTGGCCCGTACGCTGGCACTGACCCGTGCGTCAGCACGTAGCCTGACCCTCCCACGTTTCCGTACCCTCACCTGTGCCCTAAGCCTTGCCGTTCCGTAACACTAACCCTAGCCCGGAAGGGAAACCCTCCACCAGCCGTACACTTTACCCTACGCCGTAGCCTACTCCTGGCCCGTAAGCTGGCACTGACCCCTGCGTCAGCACGTAGCCTGACCCTCCCACGTTTCCGTACATTCACCTGTGCCCTAAGTCTTGCCGTTCCCTAACCCTAACCCTAGCCCGGAACGGAAACCCACCACCAGCACTACACCTTACCCCCAAGCCGTAGCCTACACCTGGCCCGTACGCTGGCACTGACCCGTGCGTCAGCACATAGCCTGACCCTCCCACGTTTCCGTACCCTCACCTGTGCCCTAAGCCTTGCCGTTCCCTAACCCTAACCCTAGCCCGGAACGGAAACCCACTACCAGCCCTACACATTACCCTACGCCGTAGCCTACTCCTGGCCCGTACGCTGGCACTGACCAGTGCGTCTGCACATAGCCTGACACTCCCACGTTTCTGTACCCTCACCTGTGCCCTATGCCTTGCCGTTCCCTAACCCTAACCCTAGCCCGTTACGGAAACCCACCACCAGCCCTACAACTTACACCCAAGCCTTAGCCTACTCCTGGCCCGTACGCTGGCACTGACCCCTGCGTCAACACTTAGCCTGACCCTCCCACGTTTCCGTTCCCTCACCTGTGCCCTAAGCCTTGCCGTTCCCTAATCCTAACCCTAGCCTGGAACGGAAACCCACCACCAGCCCTACACCTTAACCTACGCCGTAGCCTACTCCTGGCCCGTACGCTGGCACTGACCCGTGCATCAGCACGTAGCCTGACCCTCCCACGTTTCCGTACCCTCACCTGTGCCCTAAGCCTTGCCGTTCCCTAACCCTAATCCTAGCCCTGAACGGAAACCCACCACCAGCCCTACACCTTAACCTACGCCGTAGCCTACTCCTGGCCCGTACGCTGGCACTGACCCGTGCGTCAGCACGTAGCCTGATCCTCCCACGTTTCCGTAACCTCACCTGTGCCCGAAGCCTTGCCGTTCCATAACCCTAACCCTAGCCCTGAACGGAAACCCTCCATCAGCCCTACACCTTACCCTACGCCGTAGCCTACTCCTGGCCCGTACCCTGGCACTGACCCCTGCGTCAGCACGTAGCCTGACCCTCCCAAGTTTCCGTACCCTCACCTCTGCCATAAGCCTTGCCGTTCCATAACCCTAACCCTAGCCCGGAACGGAAACCCACCACCAGCCCTACACCTAACCCTACGCTGTAGCCTACTCCTGGCCCGTACGCTGGCACTGACCCGTGCGTCAGCACGTAGCCTGAACCTCCCACGTTTCCGTACCCTCACCTGTGCCCTAAGTCTTGCCGTTCCATAACCCTAACCCTAGCCCGGAACGGAAACCCACCACCAGCCCTACACCATACCCCCAAGCCGTAGCCTACTCCTGGCCCATACGCTGGCGCTGACCCGTGCGTCAGCACGTAGCCTGAACCTCCCACGTTTCCGTTCCCTCACCTGTGCCCTAAGCCTTACCGTTCCCTAACCCTAACCCTAGCCCGGAACGGAAACCCACCACCAGCCCTACAACTTACCCTACGCCGTAGCCTACTCCTGACCCGTACGCTGGCACTGACCCGTGCGTCAGCACGTAGCCTGACCCACCCACGTTTCCGTACCCTCACCTGTGCCCTAAGCCTTGCCGTTCCCTAACCCTAACCCTAGCCCGGAACGGAAAGAGACCACCAGCCCTACACCTTACCCTACGCCGTAGCCTACTCCTGGCCCGTACGCTGGCACTGAACCCTGCGTCAGCACGTAGCCTGACCCTCCCACGTTTCCGTACCCTCACCTGTGCCCTAAGCCTTGCCGTTCCCTAACCCTAACCCTAGCCCGTTACGGAAACCCACCACCAGCCCTACAACTTACCCCCAACTGTAGCCTACTCCTGGCCCGTACGCTGGCACTGAACCGTGCGTCAGCACGTAGCCTGACCTTCCCACGTTTCCGTTTCCTCACCTGTGCCCTAAGCCTTTCCGTTACCTAACCCTAACCCTAGCGCGGAACGGAAACCCACCACCAGCCCTACACCTTACCCCCAAGCCGTAGCCTACACCTGGCCCGTACGCTGGCGCTGACCCGTGCGTCAGCACGTAGCCTGACCCTCCCACGTTTCCGTTCCCTCACCTGTGCCCTAAGCCTTGCCGTTCCCTAACATTAACCCCAGCCCGGAACGGAAACCCACCACCAGCCCTACACCTTATCCCCAAGCCGTAGCCTACTCCTGGCCCGTACGCTGGCACTGACCCGTGCGTCAGCATGTAGCCTGACCCTCCCACGTTTCCGTACCCTCACCTGTGCCCTAAGCCTTGCCGTTCCCTAACCCTAACCTTAGCCCGGAACGGAAACCCACCACCAGCCCTACACCTTACCCTACGCCGTAGCCTAATCCTGGCCCGTACGCTGGCAGTGACCCGTGCATCAGCACGTAGCCTGACCCTCCCACGTTTCCGTACCCTCACCTGTTCCCTAAGCCTTGCCGTTCCCTAACCCTAACCCTAGCCCCGAACGGAAACCCACCACCAGCCCTACACCTTACCCTACGCCATAGCCTACTCCTGGCCCGTACGCTGGCACTGACCCATGCGTCAGCACGTAGCCTGAACCTCCCACGTTTCCGTTCCCTCACCTGTGCCCTAAGCCTTGCCGTTCCCTAACCCTAACCCTAGCCCGGAACGGAAACCCCCCACCAGCCCTACAGCTTACCCCCAAGCCGTAGCCTACTCCTGGCCCGTACGCTGGCAGTGACCTGTGCGTCAGCACGTAGCCTGACCCTCCCACGTTTCCGTACCCTCACCTGTGCCCTAAGCCTTGCCGTTCCGTAACCCTAACCCTAGCCCGGAACGGAAACCCACCACCAGCCCTACAACTTACACTACGCCGTAGCCTACTCCTGGCCCGTACGCTGGCACTGACCCGTGCGTCAGCACGTAGCCTGACCCACCCACGTTTCCGTACCCTCACCTGTGCCCTAAGCCTTGCCGTTCCCTAACCCTAACCCTAGCCCGGAACGGAAACCCACCACCAGCCCTACACCTTACCCTACGCCGTAGCCTACTCCTGGCCCGTACGCCGGCACTGACCCGTGCGTCAGCACGTAGCCTGACCCTCCCTCGTTTACGTACCCTCACCTGTGCCCTAAGCCTTGCCGTTCCCTAACCCTAACCCTAGCCCGAAACGGAAACCCACCACCAGCCCTACACTTTAATCTACGCTGTAGCCTACTCCTGGCCCATACGCTGGCACTGACCCGTGCGTCAGCACGTAGCCTGAACCTCCCACGTTTCCGTACCCTCACCTGTGCCCTAAGCCTTGCCGTTCCGTAACCCTAACCCTAGCCCGGAACGGAAACCCTCCATCAGCCCTACACCTTACCCTACGCTGTAGCCTACTCCTGGCCCGTAAGCTGGCACTGACCCCTGTGTCAGCACGTAGCCTGACCCTCCCAAGTTTCCGTACCCTCACCTGTGCCCTAAGACTTGCCGTTCCCTAACCCTAACCCTAGCCCGGAACGGAAACCCACCACCAGCCCTACACCTTACCCCAAAGCCGTAGCCTATTCCTGGCCTGTACGCTGTCACTGACCCGTGCGTCAGCATGTAGCCTGACCCTCCCACGTTTCCGTACCCTCACCTGTGCCCTAAGCCTTGCCGTTCCCTAACCCTAACCTTAGCCCGGAACGGAAAGCCACCACCAGCCCTACACCTTACCCTACGCCGTAGCCTACTCCTGGCCCGTACGCTGGCACTGACCCGTGCATCTGCACGTAGCCTGACCCTCCCACGTTTCCGTACCCTATCCTGTTCCCTAAGCCTTGCCGTTCCCTAACCCTAACCCTAGCCCGGAACGGAAACCCACCACCAGCCCTACACCTTACCCTACGCCGTAGCCTACTCCTGGCCCGTACGCTGGCACTGACCCATGCGTCAGCACGTAGCCTGACCCTCCCACGTTTCCGTTCCCTCACCTGTGCCCTAAGCCTTGCCGTTCCCTAACCCTAACCCTAGCCCGGAACGGAAACCCACCACCAGCCCTACAGCTTACCCCCAAGCCGTAGCCTACTCCTGGCCCGTACGCTGGCAGTGACCTGTGCGTCAGCACGTAGCCTGACCCTCCCACGTTTCCGTACCCTCACCTGTGCCCTAAGCCTTGCCGTTCCGTAACCCTAACCCTAGCCCGGAACGGAAACCCACCACCAGCCCTACACCTTACCCTACGCCGTAGCCTACTCCTGGCCCGTACGCTGGCACTGACCCGTGCATCAGCACGTAGCCTGACCCTCCCACGTTTCCGTAACCTCACCTGTGCACTAAGCCTTGCCGTTCCCTAACCCTAACCCTAGCCCAGTATGGAAACCCACCATCAGCCCTACACCTTACCCTACGCCGTAGCCTACTCCTGGCCGGTACGCCGGCACTGACCCGTGCGTCAGCACGTAGCCTGACCCTCCCACGTTTCCGTACCCTCACCTGTGCCCTAAGGCTTGCCGTTCCCTAACCCTAACCCTAGCCTGGAACGGAAACCCACGACCAGCACTACACCTAACCCTACACCGTAGCCTAGTCCTGGCCCGTACGCTGGCACTGACCTGTGTGTCAGCACGTAGCCTGACCCTCCCACGTTTCCATACCCTCAACTGTGCCCTAAGCCTTGCCGATCCGTAACCCTAACCCTAGCCCAGTATGGAAACCCACCACCAGCCCTACACCTTATCCTACGCCGTAGCCTACTCCTGTCCCGTACGCCGGCACTGACCCGTGCGTCAGCACGTAGCCTGACCCTCCCACGTTTCCGTACCCTCACCTGTGCCCTAAGCCTTGCCGTTCCCTAACCCTAACACTAGCCCGGAACGGAAACCCACCACCAGCCCTACAACTTACCCCCAAGCCGTAGCCTGTTCCTGGCCCGTACGATGGCACTGACCCATGCGTCAGCACGTAGCCTGACCATCCCACGTTTCCGTACCCTCACCTGTGCCCTAAGCCTTGCCGTTCCCTAACCCTAACCCTAGCCCGGAACGGAAACCCACCACCAGCCCTACACCTTACCCTACGCCGTAGCCTACTCCTGGCCCGTACGCTGGCACTGACCCGTGCGTCAGCACGTAGCCTGACCCTCCCACGTTTCCGTACCCTCACCTGTGCCCTAAGAATTTACGTTCCCTAACCCTAACCCTAGACCGGAACGTAAACCCACCACCAACCCTACACCTTACCCTACGCCTTAGCCTACTCCTGGCGGGTACGCTGGCACTGACACGTGCGTCAGCACGTAGCCTGACCCTCCCGTGTTTCCGTACCCTCACCTGTGCCCTAAGCCTTGCCGTTCCCTAACCCAAAACCTAGCCCTGAATGGAAACCCACCACCAGCCCTACACCTTACCCCCAAGCCGTAGCCTACTCCTGGCCCGTACACTGGCACTGACCCGTGCGTCAGCACGTAGCCTGGCCCTCCCACGTTTCCGTACCCTCACCTGTGCCCTAAGCCTTGCCGTTCCCTAACCCTAACCCTAGCCCAGAACGGAAACCCATCACCAGCCCTAAACCTAACCCTACGCTGTAGCCTACTCCTGGCCCGTACGCTGGCACTGACCCATGCGTCATCACGTAGCCTGACCCTCCCACGTTTCCGTACCCTCACCTGTGCCCTAAGCCTTGCCGTTCCCTAATCCTAACCCGAGCCCGGAACGGAAACCCACCACCAGCCCTACACCTTACCCTACGCTGTAGCCTACTCCTGGCCCGTACGCTGGCACTGACCCCTGCGTCAGCACGTACCCTGAACCTCCCACGTTTCCGTACCCTCACCTGTGCCCTAAGTCTTGCCGTTCCCTAACCCTAACCCTAGCCCGGAACGGAAACCCACCACCAGCCCTACACCTTACCCCCAAGCCGTAGCCTTTTCCTGGCCCGTACGCTGGCACTGACACGTGCGTCAGCACGTAGCTTTACCCTCCCACGATTCCGTACCCTCACCTGTGCCCTAAGCCTTGCCATTCCGTAACACTAACCCTAGCCCGGAAGGGAAACCCTCCAGCAGCCGTACACTTTACCCTAGGCCGTAGCCTACTCCTGGCCCGTAAGCTGGCACTGACCCCTGCGTCAGCACGTAGCCTGACCCTCCCACGTTTCCGTACGCTCACCTGTGCCCTAAGTCTTGCCGTTCCCTAACCCAAACCCTAGCCCGGAACGGAAACCCACCACCAGCCCTACACCTTACCCTACGCCGTAGCCTATTCCTGGCCCGTACGCTGGCACTGACCCGTGCGTCAGCACGTAGCCTGACCCTCCCACGTTTCCGTACCCTCACCTGTGCCCTAAGCCTTGCCGTTCCCTAACCCTAACCCTAGCCCGTTACGGAAACCCACCACCAGCCCTACAACTTACCCTCAAGCCGTAGCCTACTCCTGGCCCGTACGCTGGCACTGACCCCTGCGTCAGCACGTAGCCTGACCCTCCCACGTTTCAGTTCCCTCACCTGTGCCCTAAGCCTTGCCGTTCCCTAATCCTAACCCTAGCCTGGAACGGAAACCCACCACCAGCCCTACACCTTAACCTACGCCGTAGCCTACTCCTGAGCCGTACGCTGGCACTGACCCGTGCGTCAGCACGTAGCCTGACCCTCCCACGTTTACGTACCATCACCTGTGCCCTAAGCCTTGCCGTTCCCTAACCCTAACCCTAGACCCGAACGGAAACCCACCACCAGCCCTACACCTTAACCTATGCCGTAGCCTACTCCTGGCCCGTACGCTGGCACTGACCCGTGCGTCAGCACGTAGCCTGACCCTCCCACGTTTCCGTACCCTCACCTGTGCCCTAAGCCTTGCCGTTCCGTAACCCTAACCCGAGCCCGGAACGGAAACCCACCACCAGCCCTACACCTTACCCTACGCTGTAGCCTACTCCTGGCCCGTACGCTGGCACTGACCCCTGCGTCAGCACGTAGCCTGAACCTCCCACGTTTCCGTACCCTCACCTGTGCCCTAAGTCTTGCCGTTCCGTAACCCTAACCCAAGACCGGATCGGAAACCCACCACCAGCCCTACACCTTACCCCCAAGCCGTAGCCTACTCCTGGCCCGTACGCTGGCACTGACCCGTGCGTCAGCACGTAGCCTGACCCTCCCACGTTTCCGTACCCTCACCTGTGCCCTAAGCCTTGCCGTTCCGTAACACTAACCCTAGCCCGGAAGGGAAACCCTCCACCAGCCGTACACTTTACCCTACGCCGTAGCCTACTCCTGGCCCGTAAGCTGGCACTGACCCCTGCGTCAGCACGTAGCCTGACCCTCCCACGTTTCCGTACATTCACCTGTGCCCTAAGTCTTGCCGTTCCCTAACCCTAACCCTAGCCCGTAACGGAAACCCACCACCAGCACTACACCTTACCCCCAAGCCGTAGCCTACACCTGGCCCGTACGCTGGCACTGACCCGTGCGTCAGCACATAGCCTGACCCTCCCACGTTTCCGTACCCTCACCTGTGCCCTAAGCCTTGCCGTTCCCTAACCCTAACCCTAGCCCGGAACGGAAACCCACTACCAGCCCTACACATTACCCTACGCCGTAGCCTACTCCTGGCCCGTACGCTGGCACTGACCAGTGCGTCTGCACGTAGCCTGACACTCCCACGTTTCTGTACCCTCACCTGTGCCCTATGCCTTGCCGTTCCCTAACCCTAACCCTAGCCCGTTACGGAAACCCACCACCAGCCCTACAACTTACCCCCAAGCCTTAGCCTACTCCTGGCCCGTACGCTGGCACTGACCCCTGCGTCAACACTTAGCCTGACCCTCCCACGTTTCCGTTCCCTCACCTGTGCCCTAAGCCTTGCCGTTCCCTAATCCTAACCCTAGCCTGGAACGGAAACCCACCACCAGCCCTACACCTTAACCTACGCCGTAGCCTACTCCTGGCCCGTACGCTGGCACTGACCCGTGCATCAGCACGTAGCCTGACCCTCCCACGTTTCCGTACCCTCACCTGTGCCCTAAGCCTTGCCGTTCCCTAACCCTAATCCTAGCCCTGAACGGAAACCCACCACCAGCCCTACACCTTAACCTACGCCGTAGCCTACTCCTGGCCCGTACGCTGGCACTGACCCGTGCGTCAGCACGTAGCCTGATCCTCCCACGTTTCCGTAACCTCACCTGTGCCCGAAGCCTTGCCGTTCCATAACCCTAACCCTAGCCCTGAACGGAAACCCTCCATCAGCCCTACACCTTACCCTACGCCGTAGCCTACTCCTGGCCCGTACCCTGGCACTGACCCCTGCGTCAGCACGTAGCCTGACCCTCCCAAGTTTCCGTACCCTCACCTGTGCCATAAGCCTTGCCGTTACATAACCCTAACCCTAGCCCGGAACGGAAACCCACCACCAGCCCTACACCTAACCCTACGCTGTAGCCTACTCCTGGCCCGTACGCTGGCACTGACCCGTGCGTCAGCACGTAGCCTGAACCTCCCACGTTTCCGTACCCTCACCTGTGCCCTAAGTCTTGCCGTTCCATAACCCTAACCCTAGCCCGGAACGGAAACCCACCACCAGCCCTACACCATACCCCCAAGCCGTAGCCTACTCCTGGCCCGTACGCTGGCGCTGACCCGTGCGTCAGCACGTAGCCTGAACCTCCCACGTTTCCGTTCCCTCACCTGTGCCCTAAGCCTTACCGTTCCCTAACCCTAACCCTAGCCCGGAACGGAAACCCACCACCAGCCCTACAACTTACCCTACGCCGTAGCCTACTCCTGACCCGTACGCTGGCACTGACCCGTGCGTCAGCACGTAGCCTGACCCACCCACGTTTCCGTACCCTCACCTGTGCCCTAAGCCTTGCCGTTCCCTAACCCTAACCCTAGCCCGGAACGGAAAGAGACCACCAGCCCTACACCTTACCCTACGCCGTAGCCTACTCCTGGCCCGTACGCTGGCACTGAACCCTGCGTCAGCACGTAGCCTGACCCTCCCACGTTTCCGTACCCTCACCTGTGCCCTAAGCCTTGCCGTTCCCTAACCCTAACCCTAGCCCGTTACGGAAACCCACCACCAGCCCTACAACTTACCCCCAACTGTAGCCTACTCCTGGCCCGTACGCTGGCACTGAACCGTGCGTCAGCACGTAGCCTGACCCTCCCACGTTTCCGTTTCCTCACCTGTGCCCTAAGCCTTTCTGTTACCTAACCCTAACCCTAGCGCGGAACGGAAACCCACCACCAGCCCTACACCTTACCCCCAAGCCGTAGCCTACACCTGGCCCGTACGCTGGCGCTGACCCGTGCGTCAGCACGTAGCCTGACCCTCCCACGTTTCCGTTCCCTCACCTGTGCCCTAAGCCTTGCCGTTCCCTAACCCTAACCCCAGCCCGGAACGGAAACCCACCACCAGCCCTACACCTTATCCCCAAGCCGTAGCCTACTCCTGGCCCGTACGCTGGCACTGACCCGTGCGTCAGCATGTAGCCTGACCCTCCCACGTTTCCGTACCCTCACCTGTGCCCTAAGCCTTGCCGTTCCCTAACCCTAACCTTAGCCCGGAACGGAAACCCACCACCAGCCCTACACCTTACCCTACACCGTAGCCTAATCCTGGCCCGTACGCTGGCAGTGACCCGTGCATCAGCACGTAGCCTGACCCTCCCACGTTTCCGTACCCTCACCTGTTCCCTAAGCCTTGCCGTTCCCTAACACTAACCCTAGCCCCGAACGGAAACCCACCACCAGCCCTACACCTTACCCTACGCCATAGCCTACTCCTGGCCCGTACGCTGGCACTGACCCATGCGTCAGCACGTAGCCTGAACCTCCCACGTTTCCGTTCCCTCACCTGTGCCCTAAGCCTTGCCGTTCCCTAACCCTAACCCTAGCCCGGAACGGAAACCCCCCACCAGCCCTACAGCTTACCCCCAAGCCGTAGCCTACTCCTGGCCCGTACGCTGGCAGTGACCTGTGCGTCAGCACGTAGCCTGACCCTCCCACGTTTCCGTACCCTCACCTGTGCCCTAAGCCTTGCCGTTCCGTAACCCTAACCCTAGCCCGGAACGGAAACCCACCACCAGCCCTACACCTTACCCTACGCCGTAGCCTACTCCTGGCCCGTACGCTGGCACTGACCCGTGCATCAGCACGTAGCCTGACCCTCCCACGTTTCCGTACCCTCACGTGTGCACTAAGCCTTGCCGTTCCCTAACCCTAACCCTAGCCCAGTATGGAAACCCACCACCAGCCCTACACCTTACCCTACGCCGTAGCCTACTCCTGGCCTGTACGCCGGCACTGACCCGTGCATCAGCACGTAGCCTGACCCTCCCACGTTTCCGTACCCTCACCTGTGCCCTAAGGCTTGCCGTTCCCTAACCCTAACCCTAGCCTGGAATGGAAACCCACCACCAGCACTACACCTAACCCTACGCCGTAGCCTAGTCCTGGCCCGTACGCTGGCACTGACCTGTGTGTCAGCACGTAGCCTGACCCTCCCACGTTTCCATACCCTCAACTGTGCCCTAAGCCTTGCCGTTCCCTAACCCTAACCCTAGCCCAGTATGGAAACCCACCACCAGCCCTACACCTTACCCTACGCCGTAGCCTACCCCTGGCCCGTACGCCGGCACTGACCCGTGCGTCAGCACGTAGCCTGACCCTCCCACGTTTCCGTACCCTCACCTGTGCCCTAAGCCTTGCCGTTCCCTAACCCTAACACTAGCCCGGAACGGAAACCCACCACCAGACCTACAACTTACCCCCAAGCCGTAGCCAGCTCCTGGCCCGTATGCTGGCACTGACCCGTGCGTTAGCACGTAGCCTGGCCCTCCCACGTTTCCGTACCCTCACCTGTGCCCTAAGCCTTGCCGTTCCCTAACCCTAACCCTAGCCCAGAACGGAAACCCATCACCAGCCCTAAACCTAACCCTACGCTGTAGCCTACTCCTGGCCCGTACGCTGGCACTGACCCGTGCGTCAGCACGTAGCCTGACCCTCCCACATTTCCGTACCCTCACCTGTGCCCTAAGCCTTGCCGTTCCCTTACACTAACCCGAGCGCGGAACGGAAACCCACCACCAGCCCTACACCTTACCCTACGCTGTAGCCTACTCCTGGCCCGTACGCTGGCACTGACCCCTGCGTCAGCACGTAGCCTGACCCTCCCAAGTTTCCGTACCCTTACCTGTGCCCTAAGCTTCGCCGTTCCCTAACCCTAACCCTAGCCCGGAACGGAAACCCACCACCAGCCCTACACCTAACCCTACGCTGTAGCCTACTCCTGGCCCGTACGCTGGCACTGACCCGTGTGTCAGCACGTAGACTGAACCTCCCACGTTTCCGTACTCTCACCTGTGCCCTAAGCCTTGCCGTTCCCTAACCCTAACCCTAGCCTGAAACGGAAACCCACCACCAGTCCTACACCTTAACCTACGCCGTAGCCTACTCCTGGCCCGTACGCTGGCACTGACCCGTGCGTCAGCACGTAGCCTGACCCTCCCACGTTTCCGTACCCTCACCTGTGCCCTAAGCCTTGCCGTTCCGTAACCCTAACCCTAGCCCGGAACGGAAACCCTCCATCAGCCCTACACCTTACCCTACGCCGTAGCCTACTCCTGGCCCGTAAGCTGGCACTGACCCCTGCGTCAGCACGTAGCCTGACCCTCCCAACTTTCCGTACCCTCACCTGTGCCCTAACCCTTGCCGTTCCCTAACCCTAACCCTAGCCTGGAACGGAAACCCACCACCAGCCCTACACCTTACCCCCAAGCCGTAGCCTACTCCTGGCCCGTACGCTGGCGCTGACCCGTGCGTCAGCACGTAGCCTGACCCTCCCACGTTTCCGTTCCCTCACCTGTGCCCTAAGCCTTGCCGTTCCCTAACCCTAACCCCAGCCCGGAACGGAAACCCACCACCAGCCCTACACCTTATCCCCAAGCCGTAGCCTACTCCTGGCCCGTACGCTGGCACTGACCCGTGCGTCAGCATGTAGCCTGACCCTCCCACGTTTCCGTACCCTCACCTGTGCCCTAAGCCTTGCCGTTCCCTAACCCTAACCTTAGCCCGGAACGGAAACCCACCACCAGCCCTACACCTTACCCTACGCCGTAGCCTAATCCTGGCCCGTACGCTGGCAGTGACCCGTGCATCAGCACGTAGCCTGACCCTCCCACGTTTCCGTACCCTCACCTGTTCCCTAAGCCTTGCCGTTCCCTAACCCTAACCCTAGCCCCGAACGGAAACCCACCACCAGCCCTAGACCTTACCCTACGCCGTAGCCTACTCCTGGCCCGTACGCTGGCACTGACCCATGCGTCAGCACGTAGCCTGACCCTCCCACGTTTCCGTTCCCTCACCTGTGCCCTAAGCCTTGCCGTTCCCTAACCCTAACCCTAGCCCGGAATGGAAACCCCCCACCAGCCCTACAGCTTACCCCCAAGCCGTAGCCTACTCCTGGCCCGTACGCTGGCAGTGACCTGTGCGTCAGCACGTAGCCTGACCCTCCCACGTTTCCGTACCCTCACCTGTGCCCTAAGCCTTGCCGTTCCGTAACCCTAACCCTAGCCCGGAACGGAAACCCACCACCAGCCCTACACCTTACCCTACGCCGTAGCCTACTCCTGGCGCGCACGCTGGCACTGACTCGTGCATCAGCACGTAGCCTGACCCTCCCACGTTTCCGTACCCTCACGTGTGCACTAAGCCTTGCCGTTCCCTAACCCTAACCCTAGCCCAGTATGGAAACCCACCACCAGCCCTACACTTTACCCTACGCCGTAGCCTACTCCTGGCCTGTACGCCGGCACTGACCCGTGCGTCAGCACGTAGCCTGACCCTCCCACGTTTCCGTACCCTCACCTGTGCCCTAAGGCTTGCCGTTCCCTAACCCTAACCCTAGCCTGTAATGGAAACCCACCACCAGCACTACACCTAACCCTACGCCGTAGCCTAGTCCTGGCCCGTAAGCTGGCACTGACCCCTGCGTCAGCACGTAGCCTGACCCTCCCAAGTTTCCGTACCCTCACCTGTGCCCTAAGTCTTGCCGTTCCCTAACCCAAACCCTAGCCCGGAACGGAAACACACCACCAGCCCTACACCTTACCCACAAGCCGTAGCCTACTCCTGGCCCGTACGCTGGCACTGACCCGTGCGTCAGCACGTAGCCTGACCCTCCCACGTTTCCGTACCCTCACCTGTGCCCTAAGCCTTGCCGTTCCCTAACCCTAACCCTAGCCCGGAACGGAAACCCACCACCAGCCCTACACCTTACCCTACACCGTAGCCTACTCCTGGCCCGTACGCTGGCACTGACCCGTGCGTCAGCACGTAGCCTGACCCTCCCACGTTTCCGTACCCTCACCTGTGCCCTAAGCCTTGCCGTTCCCTAACCCTAACCCTAGCCCGGAATGGAAACCCACCACCAGCCCTACACCTTACCCTACGCCGTAGCCTACTCCTGGCCTGTACGCTGGCACTGACCCGTGCGTCAGCACGTAGCCTGAACCTCCCACGTTTCCGTACCCTCACCTGTGCCCTAAGCCTTGCCGTTCCCTAACCCTAACCCTAGCCCGTTACGGAAACGCACCACCAGCCCTACAACTTACCCTCAAGCCGTAGCCAACTCCTGGCCCGTACGCTGGCACTGACCCGTGCGTCAGCACGTAGCCTGACCCTCCCACGTTTCTGTACCCTCACCTGTGCCGTAAGCATTGCCGTTCCCTTACCCTAACCCTAGCCTGGAACGGAAACCCACCACCAGCCCTAAAACTTACCCCCAAGCCGTAGCCTACTCCTGGCCCGTACGCTGGCACTGACCCGTGCGTCAGCACGTAGCCTGACCCTCCCACGTTTCCGTACCCTCACCTGTGCCCTAAGCCTTGCCGTTCCCTACCCCTAACCCTACCCCAGTATGGAAACCCACCACCAGCCCTACACCTTACCCTACGCCGTAGCCTACTCCTGGCCCGTACGCCGGCACTGACCCGTGCGTCAGAACGTAGCCTGACCCTCCCACGTTTCCGTACCCTCGCCTGTGCCCTAAGCCTTGCCGTTCCCTAACCCTAACCCTAGCCCGGAACGGAAACCCACCACCAGCCCTACACCTTACCCCCAAGCCGTAGCCTGCTCCTGGCCCGTACGCTGGCACTGACCCGTGCGTCAGCACGTAGCCTGACCCTCCCACGTTTCCGTACCCTCACCTGTGCCCTAAGCCTTGCCGTTCCCTAACCCTAACCCTAGCCCGGAACGGAAACCCACCACCAGCACTACACCTTAACCTACGCCGTAGCCTACTCCAGGCCCGTACGCTGGCACTGACACGTGTGTCAGCACGTAGCCTGTCCCTCCCACGTTTCCGTACCCTCACCTGTGCCCTAAGCCTTGCCGTTCCCTAACCCTAACCCTAGCCCAGTATGGAAACCCACCACCAGCCCTACACCTTACCCTACGCCGTAGCCTAATCCTGGCCCGTACGCCGGCACTGACCCGTGCGTCAGCACGTAGCCTGACCCTCCCACGTTTCCGTACCCTCACCTGTTCCCTAAGCCTTGCCGTTCCCTAACCCTAACCCTAGCCCGGAACGGAAACCCACCACCATCCCTACACCTTACCACCAAGCCGTAGCCTGCTCCTGGCCCGTACGCTGGCACTGACACATGCGTCAACACGTAGCCTGACCCTCCCATGTTTCCGTACCCTCACCTGTGCCCTAAGCCTTGCCGTTCCCTAACCCTAACCCTAGCCCGGAACGGAAACCCTCCACCAGCCCTACACATTACCCTACGCCGTAGCCTACTCCTGGACCGTAGGCTGGCACTGACCCGTGCGTCAGCACGTAGCCTGACCCTCCCACGTTTCCGTACCCTCACCTGTGCCCTAAGCCTTGCCGTTCCCTAACCCTAACCCTAGCCCGGAACGGAAACCCACCACCAGCCCTACAACTTACCCTACGCCGTAGCCTATTCCTGACCCGTACGCTGGCACTGACCCGTGCGTCAGCACGTAGCCTGACACACCCACGTTTCCGTACCCTCACCTGTGCCCTAAGCCTTGCCGTTCCCTAACCCTAACCCTAGACCGGAACGGAAAGCCACCACCAGCCCTACACCTAAACCTACGCCGTAGCCTACTCCTGGCCCGTACGCTGGCACTGACCCATGCGTCAGCATGTAGCCTGACCCTCCCACGTTTCCGTACCCTCACCTGTGCCCTAAGGCTTGCCGTTCCCTAACCCTAACCCTAGCCCGGAACGGAAACCCTCCATCAGCCCTACACCTTACCCTACGCCGTAGCCTACTCCTGGCCCGTAAGCTGGCACTGACCCCTGCGTCAGCACGTAGCCTGACCCTCCCAAGTTTTCGTACCCTCACCTGTGCCCTAAGCCTTGCCGTTCCCTAAGCCTAACCCTAGCCCGGAACGGAAACCCACCACCAGCCCTACACCTTACCCCCAAGCCGTAGCCTACTCCTGGCCCGTACGCTGGCACTGACCCGTGAGTCAGCACGCAGCCTGAACCTCCCACGTTTCCGTACCCTCACCTGTGCCCTAAGCCTTGCCGTTCCCTAACCCTAACCCTAGCCCGGAACGGAAACAGACCACCAGCCCTACACCTTACCCTACGCCGTAGGCTACTCCTGGCCCGTACGCTGGCACTGACCCCTGCGTCAGCACGTATCCTGACCCTCCCACGTTTCCGTACCCTCACCTGTGCCCTAAGCCTTGCCGTTCCCTAACCCTAACCCTAGCCCGTTACGGAAACCCACCACCAGCCCTACAACTTAACCCCAAGCAGTAGCCTACTCCTGGCCCATACGCTGGCACTGAACCGTGCGTCATCACGTAGCCTGACCCTCCCACGTTTCCGTTTCCTCACCTGTGCCCTAAGCCTTGCCGTTACCTAACCCTAACCCTAGCCCGGAACGGAAACCCACCACCAGACCTACACCTTACCCCCAAGCCGTAGCCTACTCCTGACCCGTACGCTGGCACTGACTCATGCGTCATCACGTAGCCTGACCCTCCCACGTTTCCGTTTCCTCACCTGTGCCCTAAGCCTTGCCGTTCCCTAACCCTAACCCTAGCCCGGAACGGAAACCCACCACCAGCCCTACACCTTACCCTACGCCGTAGCCTACTCCTGGCCCGTAAGCTGGCACTGACCCCTGCGTCAGCACGTAGCCTGACCCTCTCAAGTTTCCGTACCCTCACCTGTGCCCTAAGCTTCGCCGTTCCCTAACCCTAACCCTAGCCCGGAACAGAAACCCACCACCAGCCCTACACCTAACCCTACGCTGTAGCCTACTCCTGGCCCGTACGCTGGCACTGACCCGTGTGTCAGCACGTAGACTGAACCTCCCACGTTTCCGTACCCTCACCTGTGCCCTAAGCCTTGCCGTTCCCTAACAGTAACCCTAGCCTGGAACAGAAACCCACCACCAGCCCTACAGCTTACCCTATGCCGTAGCCTATTCCTGGCCCGTACGCTGGCACTGACTCGTGCGTCAGCACGTAGCCTGACCCTCCCACGTTTCTGTACCCTCACCTGTGCCCTAAGCCTTGCCATTCCCTAACCCTAACCCTAGCCCGGAACGGAAACCCACCACCAGCCCTACACCTTCCCTACGCCGCAGCCTACTCCTGGCCCGTACGCTGGCACTGACCCGTGCGTCAGCACGTAGCCTGACCCTCCCACGTTTCCGTTCCCTCACCTGTGCCCTAAGCCTTGCGGTTCCATAACCCTAACCCTAGCCCAAAACGGAAACCCACCACCAGCCCTACAACTTACCCCCAAGCGGTAGCCTACTCCTGGCCCGTACGCTGGCACTGACCCGTGCTTCAGCACGTAGCCTGACCCTCCCACGTTTCCGTACCCTCACCTGTGCCCTAAGCCTTGCCGTTCCCTAACCCTAACCCTAGCCCCGAACGGAAACCCACAACCAGCCCTACACCTTACCCTACGCCGTAGCCTACTCCTGGCCGGTACGCTGGCACTGACCCGTGCGTCAGCATGTAGCCTGACCCTCCCACGTTTCCGTACCCTCACCTGTGCCCTAAGCCTTGCCGTTCCCTAACCCTAACCCTAGCCCGGAACGGAAACCCACCACCAGCCCTACACCTTACCCTACGCCGTAGCCTACTCCTGGCCCTTACGCTGGCACTGACCCGTGCGTCAGCACGTAGCCTGACCCTCCCACGTTTCCGTACTCTCACCTGTGCCCTAAGCCTTGCCGTTCCCTAACCCTAACCCTAGCCTGAAACGGAAACCCACCACCAGTCCTACACCTTAACCTACGCCGTAGCCTACTCCTGGCCCGTACGCTGGCACTGACCCGTGCGTCAGCACGTAGCCTGACCCTCCCACGTTTCCGTACCCTCACCTGTGCCCTAAGCCTTGCCGTTCCGTAACCCTAACCCTAGCCCGGAACGGAAACCGTCCATCAGCCCTACACCTTACCCTACGCCGTAGCCTACTCCTGGCCCGTAAGCTGGCACTGACCCCTGCGTCAGCACGTAGCCTGACCCTCCCAAGTTTCCGTACCCTCACCTGTGCCCTAACCTTTGCCGTTCCCTAACCCTAACCCTAGCCCGGAACGGAAACCCACCACCAGCCCTACACCTTACCCCAAAGCCGTAGCCTACTCCAGGCCTGTACGCTGGCACTGACACGTGCGTCAGCACGTAGCCTGACCCTCCCACGTTTCCGTACCCTCACCTGTGCCCTAAGCCTTGCCGTTCCCTAACCCTAACCCTAGCCTGGAACGGAAACCCACCAACAGCACTACACCTAACCCTACGCCGTAGCCTACTCCTGGCCCGTACGCTGGCACTGACCTGTGTGTCAGCATGTAGCCTGACCCTCCCACGTTTCCGTACCCTCAACTGTGCCCTAAGCCTTGCCGTTCCCTAACCCTAACCCTAGCCCAGTATGGAAACCCACCACCAGCCCTACACCTTACCCTACGCCGTAGCCTACTCCTGGCCCGTACGACGGCACTGACCCGTGCGTCAGCACGTAGCCTGACCCACCCACGTTTCCGTACCCTCACCTGTGCCCTAAGCCTTGCCGTTCCCTAACCCTAACCCTAGCCCGGAACGGAAACCCACCAACAGCCCTACACCTAACCCCCAAGCCGTTGCCTGATCCTGGCCCGTACAATGGCACTGACCCGTGCGTCAGCACGTAGCCTGACCCTCCCACGTTTCCGTACCATCACCTGTGCCCTAAGCCTTGCCGTTCCCTAACCCTAACCCTAGCCCGGAACGGAAACCCACCACCAGCACTACACCATACCCTACGCCGTAGCCTACTCCTGGCCCGTACGCTGGCACTGACCCGTGCGTCAGCACGTAGCCTGACCCTCCCACGTTTCCGTACCCTCACCTGTGCCCTAAGCCTTGCCGTTCCCTAACCCTAACCCTAGCCCGGAACTGAAACAGACCACCAGCCCTACACCTTACCCTACGCCGTAGCCTACTCCTGGCCCGTACGCTGGCACTGACCCCTGCGTCAGCACGTAGCCTGACCCTCCCACGTTTCCGTACCCTCACCTGTGCCCTAAGCCTTGCCGTTCCCTAACCCTAACCCTAGCCCGTTACGGAAACCCACCACCAGCCCTACAACTTAACCCCAAGCAGTAGCCTACTCCTGGCCCATACGCTGGCACTGAACCGTGCGTCATCACGTAGCCTGACCCTCCCACGTTTCCGTTTCCTCACCTGTGCCCTAAGCCTTGCCTTTACCTAACCCTAACCCTAGCCCGGAACGGAAACCCACCACCAGACCTACACCTTACCCCCAAGCCGTAGCCTACTCCTGACCCATACGCTGGCACTGACTCATGCGTCATCACGTAGCCTGACCCTCCCACGTTTCCGTTTCCTCACCTGTGCCCTAAGCCTTGCCGTTACCTAACCCTAACCCTAGCCCGGAACGGAAACCCACCACCAGACCTACACCTTACCCCCAAGACATAGCCTACTCCAGGCCCGTACGCTGGCACTGACCCGTGCGTCAGCACGTAGCCTGACCCTCCCACGTTTCCGTACCCTCACCTGTGCCCTAAGCCTTGCCGTTCCCTAACCCTAACCCTAGCCCGGAACGGAAACCCACCACCAGCCCTACACCTTACCCTACGCCGTAGCCTACTCCTGGCCCTTACGCTGGCACTGACCCGTGCGTCAGCACGTAGCCTGACCCTCCCACGTTTACGTACCCTCACCTGTGCCCTAAGCCTTGCCGTTCCCTAACCCTAACCCTAGCCCGGAACGGAAACCCACCACCAGCCCTACACCTTACCCTACGCCGTAGCCTACTCCTGGCCCGTAAGCTGGCACTGACCCCTGCGTCAGCACGTAGCCTGACCCTCTCAAGTTTCCGTACCCTCACCTGTGCCCTAAGCTTCGCCGTTCCCTAACCCTAACCCTAGCCCGGAACAGAAACCCACCACCAGCCCTACACCTAACCCTACGCTGTAGCCTACTCCTGGCCCGTACGCTGGCACTGACCCGTGTGTCAGCACGTAGACTGAACCTCCCACGTTTCCGTACCCTCACCTGTGCCCTAAGCCTTGCCGTTCCCTAACAGTAACCCTAGCCCGGAACAGAAACCCACCACCAGCCCTACAGCTTACCCTACGCCGTAGCCTACTCCTGGCCCGTACGCTGGCACTGACTCGTGCGTCAGCACGTAGCCTGACCCTCCCACGTTTCTGTACCCTCACCTGTGCCCTAAGCCTTGCCATTCCCTAACCCTAACCCTAGCCCGGAACGGAAACCCACCACCAGCCCTACACCTTACCCTACGCCGCAGCCTACTCCTGGCCCGTACGCTGGCACTGACCCGTGCGTCACCACGTAGCCTGACCCTCCCACGTTTCCGTTCCCTCACCTGTGCCCTAAGCCTTGCGGTTCCATAACCCTAACCCTAGCCCGAAACGGAAACCCACCACCAGCCCTACAACTTACCCCCAAGCGGTAGCCTACTCCTGGCCCGTACGCTGGCACTGACCCGTGCTTCAGCACGTAGCCTGACCCTCCCACGTTTCCGTACCCTCACCTGTGCCCTAAGCCTTGCCGTTCCCTAACCCTAACCCTAGCCCCGAACGGAAACCCACAACCAGCCCTACACCTTACCCTACGCCGTAGCCTACTCCTGGCCGGTACGCTGGCACTGACCCGTGCGTCAGCATGTAGCCTGACCCTCCCACGTTTCCGTGCCCTCACCTGTGCCCTAAGCCTTGCCGTTCCCTAACCCTAACCCTAGCCCGGAACGGAAACCCACCACCAGTTCTACACCTTACCCTACGCCGTAGCCTACTCCTGGCCCTTACGCTGGCACTGACCCGTGCGTCAGCACGTAGCCTGACCCTCCCACGTTTCCGTACTCTCACCTGTGCCCTAAGCCTTGCCGTTCCCTAACCCTAACCCTAGCCTGAAACGGAAACCCACCACCAGTCCTACACCTTAACCTACGCCGTAGCCTACTCCTGGCCCGTACGCTGGCACTGAACCGTGCGTCAGCACGTAGCCTGACCCTCCCACGTTTCCGTACCCTCACCTGTGCCCTAAGCCTTGCCATTCTGTAACCCTAACCCTAGCCCGGAACGGAAACCGTCCATCAGCCCTACACCTTACCCTACGCCGTAGCCTACTCCTGGCCCGTAAGCTGGCACTGACCCCTGCGTCAGCACGTAGCCTGACCCTCCCAAGTTTCCGTACCCTCACCTGTGCCCTAACCTTTGCCGTTCCCTAACCCTAACCCTAGCCCGGAACGGAAACCCACCACCAGCCCTACACCTTACCCCCAAGCCGTAGCCTACTCCAGGCCTGTACGCCGGCACTGACACGTGCGTCAGCACGTAGACTGACCCTCCCACGTTTCCGTACCCTCACCTGTGCCCTAAGCCTTGCCGTTCCCTAACCCTAACCCTAGCATGGAACGGAAACCCACCAACAGCACTACACCTAACCCTACGCCGTAGCCTACTCCTGGCCCGTACGCTGGCACTGACCTGTGTGTCAGCATGTAGCCTGACCCTCCCACGTTTCCGTACCCTCAACTGTGCCCTAAGCCTTGCCGTTCCCTAACCCTAACCCTAGCCCAGTATGGAAACCCACCACCAGCCCTACACCTTACCCTACGCCGTACCCTACTCCTGGCCCGTACGCCGGCACTGACCTGTGCGTCAGCACGTAGCCTGACCCACCCACGTTTCCGTACCCTCACCTGTGCCCTAAGCCTTGCCGTTCCCTAACCCTAATCCTAGCCCGGAACGGAAACCCACCACCAGCCCTACACCTAACCCCCAAGCCGTAGCCTGATCCTGGCCCGTACAATGGCACTGACCCGTGCGTCAGCACGTAGCCTGACCCTCCCACGTTTCCGTACCATCACCTGTGCCCGAAGCCTTGCCGTTCCCTAACCCTAACCCTAGCCCGGAACGGAAACCCACCACCAGCACTACACCATACCCTACGCCGTAGCCTACTCCTGGCCCGTACGCTGGCACTGACCCGTGCGTCAGCACGTAGCCTGACCCTCCCACGTTTCCGTACCCTCACCTGTGCCCTAAGCCTTGCCGTTCCCTAACCCTAACCCTAGCCCGGAACGGAAACCCACCACCAGCCCTACACCTTACCCTACGCCGTAGCCTAATCCTGGCCCGTACGCTGGCACTGACCCGTGCGTCAGCACGTAGCCTGACCCTCCCACGTTTCCGTACCCTCACCTGTGCCCTAAGCCTTGCCGTTCCCTAACCCTAACCCTAGCCCGGAATGGAAACCCACCACCAGCCCTACACCTTACCCTACGCCGTAGCCTACTCCTGGCCCGTACGCTGGCACTGACCCGTGCGTCAGCATGTAGCCTGAACCTCCCACGTTTCCGTACCCTCACCTGTGCCCTAAGCCTTGCCGTTCCCTAACCCTAACCCTAGCCCGTTACGGAAACGCACCACCAGCCCTACAACTTACCCCCGAGCCGTAGCCAACTCCTGGCCCGTACGCTGGCACTGACCCGTGCGTCAGCACGTAGCCTGACCCTCCAACGTTTCCGTACCCTCACCTGTGCCCTAAGCATTGCCGTTCACTTACCCTAACCCTAGCCTGGAACGGAAACCCACCACCAGCCCTACACCTTACCCCCAAGCCGTAGCCTACTCCTGGCCCGTACGCTGGCACTGACCCGTGCGTCAGCACGTAGCCTGACCCTCCCACGTTTCCGTACCCTCACCTGTGCCCTAAGCCTTGCCGTTCCCTACCCCTAACCCTACCCCAGTATGGAAACCCACCACCAGCCCTACACCTTACCCTACGCCGTAGCCTACTCCTGGCCCGTACGCCGGCACTGACCCGTGCGTCAGAACGTAGCCTGACCCTCCCACGTTTCCGTACCCTCGCCTGTGCCCTAAGCCTTGCCGTTCCCTAACCCTAACCCTAGCCCGGAACGGAAACCCACCACCAGCCCTACACCTTACCCTACGCCGTAGCCTAATCCTGGCCCGTACGCCGGCACTGACCCGTGCGTCAGCACGTAGCCTGACCCTCCCACGTTTCCGTACCCTCACCTGTGCCCTAAGCCTTGCCGTTCCCTAACCCTAACCCTAGCCCGGAACGGAAACCCACCACCATCCCTACACCTTACCACCAAGCCGTAGCCTGCTCCTGGCCCGTACGCTGGCACTGACCCGTGCGTCAGCACGTAGCCTGACCCTCCCATGTTTCCGTACCCTCACCTGTGCCCTAAGCCTTGCCGTTCCCTAACCCTAACCCTAGCCCGGAACGGAAACCCTCCACCAGCCCTACACCTTACCCTACGCCGTAGCCTACTCCTGGCCCGTACGCTGGCACTGACCCGTGCGTCAGCACGTAGCCTGACCCTCCCACGTTTCCGTACCCTCACCTGTGCCCTAAGCCTTGCCGTTCCCTAACCCTAACCCTAGCCCGGAACGGAAACCCACCACCAGCCCTACAACTTACCCTACGCCGTAGCCTACTCCTGACCCGTACGCTGGCACTGACCCGTGCGTCAGCACGTAGCCTGACACACCCACGTTTCCGTACCCTCACCTGTGCCCTAAGCCTTGCCGTTCCCTAACCCTAACCCTAGACAGGAACGGAAAGCCACCACCAGCACTACACCTAAACCTACGCCGTAGCCTACTCCTGGCCCGTACGCTGGCACTGACCCATGCGTCAGCATGTAGCCTGACCCTCCCACGTTTATGTACCCTCACCTGTGCCCTAAGCCTTGCCGTTCCCTAACCCTAACCCTAGCCCGGAACGGAAACCCACCACCAGCCCTACACCTTAACCTACGCCGTAGCCTACTCCTGGCCCGTACGCTGGCACTGAACCGTGCGTCAGCACGTAGCCTGACCCTCCCACGTTTCCGTACCCTCACCTGTGCCCTAAGCCTTGCCGTTCCCTAACCCTAACCCTAGCCCAGAACGGAAACCCTCCATCAGCCCTACACCTTACCCTACGCCGTAGCCTACTCCTGGCCCGTAATCTGGCACTGACCCCTGCGTCAGCATGTAGCCTGACCCTCCCAAGTTTCCGTACCCTCACCTGTGCCCTAAGCCTTGCCGTTCCCTAAGCCTAACCCTAGCCCGGAACGGAAACCCACCACCAGCCCTACAACTTACCCCCAAGCCGTAGCCTACTCCTGGCCCGTACGCTGGCACTGACCCGTGAGTCAGCACGCAGCCTGAACCTCCCACGTTTCCGTACCCTCACCTGTGCCCTAAGCCTTGCCGTTCCCTAACCCTAACCCTAGCCCGGAACGGAAACAGACCACCAGCCCTACACCTTACCCTACGCCGTAGCCTACTCCTGGCCCGTACGCTGGCACTGACCCCTGCGTCAGCACGTAGCCTGACCCTCCCACGTTTCCGTACCCTCACCTGTGCCCTAAGCCTTGCCGTTCCCTAACCCAAAACCTAGCCTGGAATGGAAACCCACCACCAGCCCTATAACTTACCCCCAAGCCGTAGCCTACTCCTGGCCCGTACGCTGGCACTGACCCATGCGTCAGCACGTAGCCTGACCCACCCACGTTTCCGTACCCTCACCTGTGCCCTAAGCCTTGCCGTTCCCTAACCCTAACCCTAGCCCGGAACGGAAACCCACCACCAGCCCTACACCTTACCCTACGCCGTAGCCTACTCCTGGCCCGTACGCTGGCACTGACCCGTGCGTCAGCACGTAGCCTCACCCTCCCACGTTTCCATACCCTCACCTGTGCCCTAAGCCTTGCCGTTCCCTAACCCTAACCCTAGCCCGGAACGGAAACCCACCACCAGCCCTACACCTTAACCTACGCCGTAGCCTACTCCTGGCCCGTACGCTGGCACTGACCCGTGCGTCAGCACGTAGCCTGACCCTCCCACGTTTCCGTACCCTCACCTGTGCCCTAAGCCTTGCCATTCCGTAACCCTAACCCTAGCCCGGAACGGAAACCCTCCATCAGCCCTACACCTTACCCTACGCCGTAGCCTACTCCTGGCCCGTACGCTGGCACTGACCCGTGCGTCAGCACGTAGCCTGACCCTCCCAAGTTTCCGTACCCTCACCTGTGCCCTAAGCCTTGCCGTTCCCTAACCCTAAACCTAGCCCAGAACGGAAACCCACCACCAGCCCTACAGCTTACCCCCAAGCCGTAGCCTACTACAGGCCTGTACGCTGGCACTGACACGTGCGTCAGCACGTAGCCTGACCCTCCCACGTTTCCGTACCCTCACCTGTGCCCTAAGCCTTGCCGTTCCCTATCCCTAACCCTAGCCCGGAACGGAAACCCACCACCAGCCCTACACCTTACCCCCAAGCCGTGGCCTATTCCTGTCCCGTACGCTGGCACTGACCCGTGCGTTAGCACGTAGCCTGGCCCTCCCACGTTTCCGTACCCTCACCTGTGCCCTAAGCCTTGCCGTTCCCTAACCCTAACCCTAGCCCAGAAGGGAAACCCATCACCAGCCCTACACCAAACCCTATGCTGTAGCCCACTCCTGGCCCGTACGCTGGCACTGACCCGTGCGTCAGCACGTAGCCTGACCCTCCCACGTTTCCGTACCCTCACCTGTGCCCTAAGCCTTGCCGTTCCCTAAACCTAACCCGAGCCCGGAACGGAAACCCACCACCAGCCCTACACCTTACCCTACGATTTAGCCTACTCCTGGCCCGTACGCTGGCACTGAACCGTGCGTCAGCACGTAGCCTGACCCTCCCACGTTTCCGTAAGCTCACCTGTGCCCTAAGCCTTGCCGTTCCCTAACCCTAACTCTAGCCCAGAACGGAAAACCACCACCAGCCCTACACCTTAACCTACGCCGTAGCCTACTCCTGGCCCGAACGCTGGCACTGACCCGTGCGTCTGCACGTAGCCTGACCCTCCCAAGTTTCCGTACCCTCACCTGTGCCCTAAGACTTGCCCTTCCCTAACCCTAACCCTAGCCCGGAACGGAAACCCACCTCCAGCCCTACACCTTACCCCCAAGCCGTAGCCTACTCCAGGCCCGTACGCTGGCACTGACCAGTGCGTCAGCATGTACCCTGACCCTCCCACGTTTCCGTACCCTCACCTGTGCCCTAAGCCTTGCCGTTCCCTACCCCTAACCCTACCCCAGTATGGAAACCCACCACCAGCCCTACACCTTACCCTACGCCGTAGCCTACTCCTGGCCCGTACGCCGGCACTGACCCGTGCGTCAGAACGTAGCCTGACCCTCCCACGTTTCCGTACCCTCGCCTGTGCCCTAAGCCTTGCCGTTCCCTAACACTAACCCTAGCCCGGAACGGAAACCCACCACCAGCCCTACACCTTACCCTACGCCGTAGCCTAATCCTGGCCCGTACGCCGGCACTGACCCGTGCGTCAGCACGTAGCCTGACCCTCCCACGTTTCCGTACCCTCACCTGTGCCCTAAGCCTTGCCGTTCCCTAACCCTAACCCTAGCCCGGAACGGAAACCCACCACCATCCCTACACCTTACCACCAAGCCGTAGCCTACTCCTGGCCCGTACGCTGGCACTGACCCGTGCGTCAGCACGTAGCCTGACCCTCCCATGTTTCCGTACCCTCACCTGTGCCCTAAGCCTTGCCGTTCCCTAACCCTAACCCTAGCCCGGAACGGAAACCCTCCACCAGCCCTACACCTTACCCTACGCCGTAGCCTACTCCTGGCCCGTACGCTGGCACTGACCCGTGCGTCAGCACGTAGCCTGACCCTCCCACGTTTCCGTACCCTCACCTGTGCCCTAAGCCTTGCCGTTCCCTAACCCTAACCCTAGCCCGGAACGGAAACCCACCACCAGCCCTACAACTTACCCTACGCCGTAGCCTACTCCTGACCCGTACGCTGGCACTGACCCGTGCGTCAGCACGTAGCCTGACACACCCACGTTTCCGTACCCTCACCTGTGCCCTAAGCCTTGCCGTTCCCTAACCCTAACCCTAGACAGGAACGGAAAGCCACCACCAGCACTACACCTAAACCTACGCCGTAGCCTACTCCTGGCCCGTACGCTGGCACTGACCCATGCGTCAGCATGTAGCCTGACCCTCCCACGTTTATGTACCCTCACCTGTGCCCTAAGCCTTGCCGTTCCCTAACCCTAACCCTAGCCCGGAACGGAAACCCACCACCAGCCCTACACCTTAACCTACGCCGTAGCCTACTCCTGGCCCGTACGCTGGCACTGAACCGTGCGTCAGCACGTAGCCTGACCCTCCCACGTTTCCGTACCCTCACCTGTGCCCTAAGCCTTGCCGTTCCCTAACCCTAACCCTAGCCCAGAACGGAAACCCTCCATCAGCCCTACACCTTACCCTACGCCGTAGCCTACTCCTGGCCCGTAATCTGGCACTGACCCCTGCGTCAGCATGTAGCCTGACCCTCCCAAGTTTCCGTACCCTCACCTGTGCCCTAAGCCTTGCCGTTCCCTAAGCCTAACACTAGCCCGGAACGGAAACCCACCACCAGCCCTACAACTTACCCCCAAGCCGTAGCCTACTCCTGGCCCGTACGCTGGCACTGACCCGTGAGTCAGCACGCAGCCTGAACCTCCCACGTTTCCGTACCCTCACCTGTGCCCTAAGCCTTGCCGTTCCCTAACCCTAACCCTAGCCCGGAACGGAAACAGACCACCAGCCCTACACCTTACCCTACGCCGTAGCCTACTCCTGGCCCGTACGCTGGCACTGACCCCTGCGTCAGCACGTAGCCTGACCCTCCCACGTTTCCGTACCCTCACCTGTGCCCTAAGCCTTGCCGTTCCCTAACCCAAAACCTAGCCTGGAATGGAAACCCACCACCAGCCCTATAACTTACCCCCAAGCCGTAGCCTACTCCTGGCCCGTACGCTGGCACTGACCCATGCGTCAGCACGTAGCCTGACCCACCAACGTTTCCGTACCCTCACCTGTGCCCTAAGCCTTGCCGTTCCCTAACCCTAACCCTAGCCCGGAACGGAAACCCACCACCAGCCCTACACCTTACCCTACGCCGTAGCCTACTCCTGGCCCGTACGCTGGCACTGACCCGTGCGTCAGCACGTAGCCTGACCCTCCCACGTTTCCGTACCCTCACCTGTGCCCTAAGCCTTGCCGTTCCCTAACCCTAACCCTAGCCCGGAACGGAAACCCACCACCAGCCCTACACCTTAACCTACGCCGTAGCCTACTCCTGGCCCGTACGCTGGCACTGACCCGTGCGTCAGCACGTAGCCTGACCCTCCCACGTTTCCGTACCCTCACCTGTGCCCTAAGCCTTGCCATTCCGTAACCCTAACCCTAGCCCGGAACGGAAACCCTCCATCAGCCCTACACCTTACCCTACGCCGTAGCCTACTCCTGGCCCGTACGCTGGCACTGACCCGTGCGTCAGCACGTAGCCTGACCCTCCCAAGTTTCCGTACCCTCACCTGTGCCCTAAGCCTTGCCGTTCCCTAACCCTAAACCTAGCCCAGAACGGAAACCCACCACCAGCCCTACAGCTTACCCCCAAGCCGTAGCCTACTACAGGCCTGTACGCTGGCACTGACACGTGCGTCAGCACGTAGCCTGACCCTCCCACGTTTCCGTACCCTCACCTGTGCCCTAAGCCTTGCCGTTCCCTAACCCTAACCCTAGCCCGGAACGGAAACCCACCACCAGCCCTACACCTTACCCCCAAGCCGTGGCCTATTCCTGTCCCGTACGCTGGCACTGACCCGTGCGTTAGCACGTAGCCTGGCCCTCCCACGTTTCCGTACCCTCACCTGTGCCCTAAGCCTTGCCGTTCCCTAACCCTAACCCTAGCCCAGAAGGGAAACCCATCACCAGCCCTACACCAAACCCTATGCTGTAGCCCACTCCAGGCCCGTACGCTGGCACTGACCCGTGCGTCAGCACGTAGCCTGACCCTCCCACGTTTCCGTACCCTCACCTGTGCCCTAAGCCTTGCCGTTCCCTAAACCTAACCCGAGCCCGGAACGGAAACCCACCACCAGCCCTACACCTTACCCTACGCTTTAGCCTACTCCTGGCCCGTACGCTGGCACTGAACCGTGCGTCAGCACGTAGCCTGACCCTCCCACGTTTCCGTTTCCTCACCTGTGCCCTAAGCCTTGCCGTTACCTAACCCTAACCCTAGCCCGGAACGGAAACCCACCACCAGACCTACACCTTACCCCCAAGCCGTACCCTACTCCTGACCCGTACGCTGGCACTGACCCATGCGTCATCACGTAGCCTGACCCTCCCACGTTTCCGTACCCTCACCTGTGCCCTAAGCCTTGCCGTTCCCTAACCCTAACTCTAGCCCAGAACGGAAAACCACCACCAGCCCTACACCTTAACCTACGCCGTAGCCTACTCCTGGCCCGAACGCTGGCACTGACCCGTGCGTCTGCACGTAGCCTGACCCTCCCAAGTTTCCGTACCCTCACCTGTGCCCTAAGACTTGCTCTTCCCTAACCCTAACCCTAGCCCGGAACGGAAACCCACCTCCAGCCCTACACCTTACCCCCAAGCCGTAGCCTACTCCAGGCCCGTACGCTGGCACTGACCAGTGCGTCAGCATGTACCCTGACCCTCCCACGTTTCCGTACCCTCACCTGTGCCCTAAGCCTTGCCGTTCCCTAACCCTAACCCTAGCCCGGAACGGAAACCCACCACCAGCCCTACACGTTACCCCCAAGCCGTAGCCTACTCCTGGCCCGTACGCTGGCACTGACCCGTGTGTCAGCACGTAGCCTGACCCTCCCACGTTTCCGTTCCCTCACCTGTGCCCTAAGCCTTGACGTTCCCTAACCCTAACCCTAGCCCGGAACGGAAACCCACCACCAGCCCTACAACTTATCCCCAAACCGTAGCCTACTCCTGGCCCGTACGCTGGCACTGACCCGTGCGTCAGCACGTAGCCTGACCCTCCCACGTTTCCGTACCCTCACCTGTGCCCTAAGCCTTGCCGTTCCCTAACCCTAACCTTAGACCGGAACGGAAACCCACCACCAGCCCTAAACCTTACCCTACGCCGTAGCCTACTCCTGGCCCGTACGCTGGCACTGACCCGTGCATCAGCACGTAGCCTGACCCTCCCACGTTTCCGTACCCTCACCTGTTCCCTAAGCCTTGCCGTTACCTAACCCTAACCCTAGCCCGGAACGGAAACCCACCACCAGCCCTACACCTTACCCTACGCCGTAGCCTACTCCTGGCCCGTACGCAGGCACTGACCCATGCGTCAGCACGTAGCCTGACCCTCCCACGTTTCCGTTCCCTCACCTGTGCCCTAAGCCTTGCCGTTCCCTAACCCTAACCCTAGCCCGGAACGGAAACCCACCACCAGCCCTACAACTTACCCCCAAGCCGTAGCCTACTCCTTGCCCGTACGCTGGCAGTGACCTGTGCGTCAGCACGTAGCCTGACCCTCCCACGTTTCCGTACCCTCACCTGTGCCCTAAGCCTTGCCGTTCCCTAACCCTAACCCTAGCCCGGAACGGAAACCCACCACCACCCCTAAACCTTACCCTACGCCGTAGCCTACTCCTGGCCCGTACGCTGGCACTGACCCATGCATCAGCACGTAGCCTGACCCTCCCACGTTTCCGTACCCTCACCTGCGCCCTAAGCCTTGCAGTTCCCTAACCCTAACCCTAGCCCGGAACGGAAACCCACCACCAGCCCTACACCTTACCCTACGGCGTAGCCTACTCCTGGCCTGTACGCTGGCACTGACCCGTGCGTCAGCACGTAGCCTGACCCTCCCACGTTTCCGTACCCTCACCTGTGCCCTAAGCCTTGCCGTTCCCTAACCCAAATCCTAGCCCGGAATGGAAACCCACCACCAGCCCTACACCTTACCCCCAAGCCGTAGCCTACTCCTGGCCCGTACACTGGTACTGACCCGTGCGTCAGCACGTAGCCTGACCCTCCCACGTTTACGTACCGTCACCTGTGCCCTAAGCCTTGCCGTTCCCTAACCCTAACCCTAGCCCGGAACGGAAACCCACCACCAGCACTACAACTTAGCCCCAAGACGTAGCCTATTCCTGTCCCGTACGCTGGCACTGACCCGTGCGTTAGCACGTAGCCTGGCCCTCCCACGTTTCTGTACCCTCACCTGTGCCCTAAGCCTTGCCGTTCCCTAACCCTAACCCTAGCCCAGAAGGGAAACCCATCACCAGCCCAACACCAAACCCTACGCTGTAGCCTACTCCTGGCCCGTATGCTGGCACTGACCCGTGCGTCAGCACGTAGCCTGACCCTCCCACGTTTCCGTACCCTCACCTGTGCCCTAAGCCTTGCCGTTCCCTAACCCTAACCCGAGCCCGGAACGGAAACCCACCACCAGCCCTACACCTTACCCTACGCTTTAGCCTACTCCTGGCCCGTACGCTGGCACTGACCCCTGCGTCAGCACATAGCCTGAACCTCCGACGTTTCCGTACCCTCACCTGTGCCCTAAGTCTTGCCGTTCCCTAACCCTAACCCTAGCCCGGAACGGAAACCCACCACCAGCCCTACACCTTACCCCCAAGCCGTAGCCTACTCCTGGCCCGTACGCTGGCACTGACCCGTGCGTCAGCACGTAGCCTGACCCTCCCACGTTTCCGTACCCTCACCTGTGCACTAAGCCTTGCCGTTCCGTAACACTAACCCTAGCCCGGAAGGGAAACCCTCCACCAGCCGTACACTTTACCGTACGCCGTAGCCTACTCCTGGCCCGTAAGCTGGCACTGACCCCTGCGTCAGCACGTAGCCTGACCCTCCCACGTTTCCGTACCCTCACCTGTGCCCTAAGTCTTGCCGTTCCCTAACCCTAACCCTAGCCCGGAACGGAAACCCACCACCAGCACTACACCTTACCCCCAAGCCGTAGCCTACACCTGGCCCGTACGCTGGCACTGACCCGTGCGTCAGCACGTAGTCTGACCCTCCCACGTTTCCGTACCCTCACCTGTGCCCTAAGCCTTGCCGTTCCCTAACCCTAACCCTAGCCCGGAATGGAAACCCACCACCAGCCCTAAACCTTACCCTACGCCGTAGCCTACTCCTGTCCCGTACGCTGGCACTGACCCGTGCGTCTGCACGTAGCCTGACCCTCCCACGTTTCTGAACCCTCACCTGTGCCCTATGCCTTGCCGTTCCCTAACCCTAACCCTAGCCCGTTACGGAAACCCACCACAAGCCCTACAACTTACCCCCAAGCCGTAGCCTACTCCTGGCCCGTACGCTGGCACTGACCCCTGCGTCAGCACGTAGCCTGACCCTCCCACGTTTCCGTTCCCTCACCTGTGCCCTAAGCCTTGCCGTTCCCTAATCCTAACCCTAGCCTGCAACGGAAACCCACCACCAGCCCTACACCTTAACCTACGCCGTAGCCTACTCCTGGCCCGTACGCTGGCACTGACCCGTGCGTCAGCACGTAGCCTAACCCTCACACGTTTACGTACCATCACTTGTGCCCTAAGCCTTGCCGTTCCCTAACCCTAACCCTAGCCCGGAACGGAAACCCACCACCAGCCCTACACCTTAACCTACGCCGTAGCCTACTCCTGGGCCGTACGCTGGCACTGACCCGTGCGTCAGCACGTAGCCTGACCCTCCCACGTTTCCGTACCCTCACCTGTGCCCTAAGCCTTGCTGTTCCGTAACCCTAACCCCAGCCCTGAACGGAAACCCTCCATCAGCCCTACACCTTACCCTACGCCGTAGCCTACTCCTGGCCCGTACCCTGGCACTGACCCCTGCGTCAGCACGTAGCCTGACCCTCCCAAGTTTCCGTACCCTCACCTGTGCCCTAAGCCTTGCCGTTCCCTAACCCTAACCCTAGCCCGGAACGGAAACCCACCACCAGCCCTACACGTAACCCTACGCTGTAGCCTACTCCTGGGCCGTACGCTGGCACTGACCCGTGCGTCAGCACGTAGCCTGAACCTCCCACGTTTCCGTACCCTCACCTGTGCCCTAAGTCTTGCCGTTCCCTAACCCTAACCCTAGCCCAGAACGGAAACCCACCACCAGCCCTACACCTTACCCCCAAGCCGTAGCCTAATCCTGGCCCGTACGCTGGCACTGACCCGTGCGTCAGCACGTAGACTGACCCTCCCACGTTTCCGTACCCTCAGCTGTGCCCTAAGACTTACCGTTCCCTAACCCTAACCCTAGCCCGGAACGGAAACCCACCACCAGCCCTATACCTTACCCTACGCCGTAGCCTACTCCTGGCCCGTACGCTGGCAGTGACCTGTGCGTCAGCACGTAGCCTGACCCTCCCACGTTTCCGTACCCTCACCTGTGCCCTAAGCCTTGCCGTTCCGTAACCCTAACCCTAGCCCGGAACGGAAACCCACCACCAGCCCTACACCTTACCCTACGCCGTAGCCTACTCCTGGCCCGTACGCTGGCACTGACCCGTGCATCAGCACGTAGCCTGACCCTCCCACGTTTCCATACCCTCACCTGTGCACTAAGCCTTGCCGTTCCCTAACCCTAACCGTAGCACAGTATGGAAACCCACCATCAGCCCTACACCTTACCCTACGCCGTAGCCTACTCCTGACCCGTACGCCGGCACTGTCCCGTGCGTCAGCACGTAGCCTGACCCTCCCACGTTTCCGTACCCTCACCTGTGCCCTAAGGCTTGCCGTTCCCTAACCCTAACCCTAGCCTGGAACGGAAACCCACGACCAGCACTACACCTAACCCTACACCGTAGCCTAGTCCTGGCCCGTACGCTGGCACTGACCTGTGTGTCAGCACGTAGCCTGACCCTCCCACGTTTCCATACCCTCAACTGTGCCCTAAGCCTTGCAGATCCGTAACCCTAACCCTAGCCCAGTATGGAAACCCACCACCAGCCCTACACCTTACCCTACGCCGTAGCGTACTCCTGTCCCGTACGCCGGCACTGACCCGTGCGTCAGCACGTAGCCTGACCCTCCCACGTTTCCGTATCCTCACCTGTGCCCTAAGCCTTGCCGTTCCCTAACCCTAACACTAGCCCGGAACGGAAACCCACCACCAGCCCTACAACTTACCCCCAAGCCGTAGCCTGTTCCTGGCCCGTACGCTGGCACTGACACATGCGTCAGCACGTAGCCTGACCCTCCCACGTTTCCGTACCCTCACCTGTGCCCTAAGCCTTGCCGTTCCCGTACCCTAACCCTAGCCCGGAACGGAAACCCACCACCAGCCCTACACCTTACCCTACGCCTTAGCCTACTCCTGGCCATATGCTGGCACTGACCCGTGCGTCAGCACGTAGCCTGACCCTCCCGTGTTTCCGTACCCTCACCTGTGCCCTAAGCCTTGCCGTTCCCTAACCCAAAACCTAGCCCGGAACGGAAACCCACCACCAGCCCTACACCTTACCCCCAAGCCGTAGCCTACTCCTGGCCCGTACACTGGCACTGACCCGTGCGTCAGCACGTAGCCTGATCCTCCCACGTTTCCGTACGCTCACATGTGCCCTAAGCCTTGCCGTTTCCTAACCCTAACCCTAGCCCGGAACGGAAACCCACCACCAGCACTACAACTTACCCCCAAGCCGTAGCCTACACCTGGCCCGTACGCTGGCACTGACCCGTGCGTTAGCACGTAGCCGGGCCCTCCCACGTTTCCGTACCCTCACCTGTGCCCTAAGCCTTGCCGTTCCCTAACCCTAACCCTAGCCCAGAACGGGAACCCATCACCAGCCCTACACCTAACCCTACGCTGTAGCCTACTCCTGGCCCGTACGCTGGCACTGACCCATGCGTCAGCACGTAGCCTGACCCTCCCACGTTTCCGTACCCTCCCCTGTGCCCTAAGCCTTGCCGTTCCCTAACCCTAACCCGAGCCCGGAACGGAAACCCACCACCAGCCCTACACCTTACCCTACGCTGTAGCCTACTCCTGGCCCGTACGCTGGCACTGACCCCTGCGTCAGCACGTACCCTGAACCTCCCACGTTTCCGTACCCTCACCTGTGCCCTAAGTCTTGCCATTCCCTAACCCTAACCCTAGCCCGGAACGGAAACCCACCACCAGCCCTACAACTTACCCCCAAGCCGTAGCCTACTCCTGGCCCGTACGCTGGCACTGACCCGTGCGTCAGCACGTAGCCTGACCCTCCCACGTTTCCGTACCCTCACCTGTGCCCTAAGCCTTGCCGTTCCTTAACCCTAACCCTAGCCCGTTACGGAAACCCACCACCAGCCCTACAACTTACCCCCAAGCCGTAGCCTACTCCTGGCCCGTACGCTGGCACTGACCCCTGCGTCAGCACGTAGCCTGAGCCTCCCACGTTTCCGTTCACTCACCTGTGCCCTAAGCCTTGCCGTTCCCTAATCCTAACCCTAGCGTGGAACGGAAAGCCACCACCAGCCCTACACATTAACCTACGCCGTAGCCTACTCCTGGCCCGTATGCTGGCACTGACCCGTGCGTCAGCACGTAGCCTGACCCTCCCACGTTTACGTACCATCACCTGTGCCCTAAGCCTTGCCGTTCCCTAACCCTAACCCTAGCCCAGAACGGAAACCCACCACCAGCCCTACACCTTAACCTACGCCGTAGCCTACTCCTGGCCCGTACGCTGGCACTGACCCGTGCGTCAGCACGTACCCTGACCCTCCCACGTTTCCGTACCCTCACCTGTGCCCTAAGCCTTGCCGTTCCCTAACCCTAACCCTAGTCCAGAACGGAAAACCATCACCAGCCCTACACCAAACCCTACACTGTAGCCTAATCCTGGCCCGTACGCAGGCACTGACCCGTGCGTCAGCACGTAGCCTGACCCTCCCACGTTTCCGTACCCTCACCTGTGCCCTAAGCCTTGCCATTCCCTAACCCTAACCCGAGCCCGGAACGGAAACCCACCACCAGCCCTACACCTTACCCTATGCTGTAGCCTACTCCTGGCCCGTACGCTGGCACTGACCCCTGCGTCAGCACGTAGCCTGAACCTCCCACGTTTCCGTACCCTCACCTGTGCCCTAAGTCTTGCCGTTCCGTAACCCTAACCCTAGACCGGAACGGAAACCCACCACCAGCCCTACACCTTACCCTACGGCGTAGCCTACTCCTGGCCTGTACGCTGGCACTGACCCGTGCGTCAGCACGTAGCCTGACCCTCCCACGTTTCCGTACCCTCACCTGTGCCCTAAGCCTTGCCGTTCCCTAACCCAAATCCTAGCCCGGAATGGAAACCCACCACCAGCCCTACACCTTACCCCCAAGCCGTAGCCTACTCCTGGCCCGTACACTGGTACTGACCCGTGCGTCAGCACGTAGCCTGACCCTCCCACGTTTACGTACCGTCACCTGTGCCCTAAGCCTTGCCGTTCCCTAACCCTAACCCTAGCCCGGAACGGAAACCCACCACCAGCACTACAACTTAGCCCCAAGACGTAGCCTATTCCTGTCCCGTACGCTGGCACTGACCCGTGCGTTAGCACGTAGCCTGGCCCTCCCACGTTTCTGTACCCTCACCTGTGCCCTAAGCCTTGCCGTTCCCTAACCCTAACCCTAGCCCAGAAGGGAAACCCATCACCAGCCCAACACCAAACCCTACGCTGTAGCCTACTCCTGGCCCGTATGCTGGCACTGACCCGTGCGTCAGCACGTAGCCTGACCCTCCCACGTTTCCGTACCCTCACCTGTGCCCTAAGCCTTGCCGTTCCCTAACCCTAACCCGAGCCCGGAACGGAAACCCACCACCAGCCCTACACCTTACCCTACGCTTTAGCCTACTCCTGGCCCGTACGCTGGCACTGACCCCTGCGTCAGCACATAGCCTGAACCTCCGACGTTTCCGTACCCTCACCTGTGCCCTAAGTCTTGCCGTTCCCTAACCCTAACCCTAGCCCGGAACGGAAACCCACCACCAGCCCTACACCTTACCCCCAAGCCGTAGCCTACTCCTGGCCCGTACGCTGGCACTGACCCGTGCGTCAGCACGTAGCCTGACCCTCCCACGTTTCCGTACCCTCACCTGTGCACTAAGCCTTGCCGTTCCGTAACACTAACCCTAGCCCGGAAGGGAAACCCTCCACCAGCCGTACACTTTACCGTACGCCGTAGCCTACTCCTGGCCCGTAAGCTGGCACTGACCCCTGCGTCAGCACGTAGCCTGACCCTCCCACGTTTCCGTACCCTCACCTGTGCCCTAAGTCTTGCCGTTCCCTAACCCTAACCCTAGCCCGGAACGGAAACCCACCACCAGCACTACACCTTACCCCCAAGCCGTAGCCTACACCTGGCCCGTACGCTGGCACTGACCCGTGCGTCAGCACGTAGTCTGACCCTCCCACGTTTCCGTACCCTCACCTGTGCCCTAAGCCTTGCCGTTCCCTAACCCTAACCCTAGCCCGGAATGGAAACCCACCACCAGCCCTAAACCTTACCCTACGCCGTAGCCTACTCCTGTCCCGTACGCTGGCACTGACCCGTGCGTCTGCACGTAGCCTGACCCTCCCACGTTTCTGAACCCTCACCTGTGCCCTATGCCTTGCCGTTCCCTAACCCTAACCCTAGCCCGTTACGGAAACCCACCACAAGCCCTACAACTTACCCCCAAGCCGTAGCCTACTCCTGGCCCGTACGCTGGCACTGACCCCTGCGTCAGCACGTAGCCTGACCCTCCCACGTTTCCGTTCCCTCACCTGTGCCCTAAGCCTTGCCGTTCCCTAATCCTAACCCTAGCCTGCAACGGAAACCCACCACCAGCCCTACACCTTAACCTACGCCGTAGCCTACTCCTGGCCCGTACGCTGGCACTGACCCGTGCGTCAGCACGTAGCCTAACCCTCACACGTTTACGTACCATCACTTGTGCCCTAAGCCTTGCCGTTCCCTAACCCTAACCCTAGCCCGGAACGGAAACCCACCACCAGCCCTACACCTTAACCTACGCCGTAGCCTACTCCTGGGCCGTACGCTGGCACTGACCCGTGCGTCAGCACGTAGCCTGACCCTCCCACGTTTCCGTACCCTCACCTGTGCCCTAAGCCTTGCTGTTCCGTAACCCTAACCCCAGCCCTGAACGGAAACCCTCCATCAGCCCTACACCTTACCCTACGCCGTAGCCTACTCCTGGCCCGTACCCTGGCACTGACCCCTGCGTCAGCACGTAGCCTGACCCTCCCAAGTTTCCGTACCCTCACCTGTGCCCTAAGCCTTGCCGTTCCCTAACCCTAACCCTAGCCCGGAACGGAAACCCACCACCAGCCCTACACGTAACCCTACGCTGTAGCCTACTCCTGGGCCGTACGCTGGCACTGACCCGTGCGTCAGCACGTAGCCTGAACCTCCCACGTTTCCGTACCCTCACCTGTGCCCTAAGTCTTGCCGTTCCCTAACCCTAACCCTAGCCCAGAACGGAAACCCACCACCAGCCCTACACCTTACCCCCAAGCCGTAGCCTAATCCTGGCCCGTACGCTGGCACTGACCCGTGCGTCAGCACGTAGACTGACCCTCCCACGTTTCCGTACCCTCAGCTGTGCCCTAAGACTTACCGTTCCCTAACCCTAACCCTAGCCCGGAACGGAAACCCACCACCAGCCCTATACCTTACCCTACGCCGTAGCCTACTCCTGGCCCGTACGCTGGCAGTGACCTGTGCGTCAGCACGTAGCCTGACCCTCCCACGTTTCCGTACCCTCACCTGTGCCCTAAGCCTTGCCGTTCCGTAACCCTAACCCTAGCCCGGAACGGAAACCCACCACCAGCCCTACACCTTACCCTACGCCGTAGCCTACTCCTGGCCCGTACGCTGGCACTGACCCGTGCATCAGCACGTAGCCTGACCCTCCCACGTTTCCATACCCTCACCTGTGCACTAAGCCTTGCCGTTCCCTAACCCTAACCGTAGCACAGTATGGAAACCCACCATCAGCCCTACACCTTACCCTACGCCGTAGCCTACTCCTGACCCGTACGCCGGCACTGTCCCGTGCGTCAGCACGTAGCCTGACCCTCCCACGTTTCCGTACCCTCACCTGTGCCCTAAGGCTTGCCGTTCCCTAACCCTAACCCTAGCCTGGAACGGAAACCCACGACCAGCACTACACCTAACCCTACACCGTAGCCTAGTCCTGGCCCGTACGCTGGCACTGACCTGTGTGTCAGCACGTAGCCTGACCCTCCCACGTTTCCATACCCTCAACTGTGCCCTAAGCCTTGCAGATCCGTAACCCTAACCCTAGCCCAGTATGGAAACCCACCACCAGCCCTACACCTTACCCTACGCCGTAGCGTACTCCTGTCCCGTACGCCGGCACTGACCCGTGCGTCAGCACGTAGCCTGACCCTCCCACGTTTCCGTATCCTCACCTGTGCCCTAAGCCTTGCCGTTCCCTAACCCTAACACTAGCCCGGAACGGAAACCCACCACCAGCCCTACAACTTACCCCCAAGCCGTAGCCTGTTCCTGGCCCGTACGCTGGCACTGACACATGCGTCAGCACGTAGCCTGACCCTCCCACGTTTCCGTACCCTCACCTGTGCCCTAAGCCTTGCCGTTCCCGTACCCTAACCCTAGCCCGGAACGGAAACCCACCACCAGCCCTACACCTTACCCTACGCCTTAGCCTACTCCTGGCCATATGCTGGCACTGACCCGTGCGTCAGCACGTAGCCTGACCCTCCCGTGTTTCCGTACCCTCACCTGTGCCCTAAGCCTTGCCGTTCCCTAACCCAAAACCTAGCCCGGAACGGAAACCCACCACCAGCCCTACACCTTACCCCCAAGCCGTAGCCTACTCCTGGCCCGTACACTGGCACTGACCCGTGCGTCAGCACGTAGCCTGATCCTCCCACGTTTCCGTACGCTCACATGTGCCCTAAGCCTTGCCGTTTCCTAACCCTAACCCTAGCCCGGAACGGAAACCCACCACCAGCACTACAACTTACCCCCAAGCCGTAGCCTACACCTGGCCCGTACGCTGGCACTGACCCGTGCGTTAGCACGTAGCCGGGCCCTCCCACGTTTCCGTACCCTCACCTGTGCCCTAAGCCTTGCCGTTCCCTAACCCTAACCCTAGCCCAGAACGGGAACCCATCACCAGCCCTACACCTAACCCTACGCTGTAGCCTACTCCTGGCCCGTACGCTGGCACTGACCCATGCGTCAGCACGTAGCCTGACCCTCCCACGTTTCCGTACCCTCCCCTGTGCCCTAAGCCTTGCCGTTCCCTAACCCTAACCCGAGCCCGGAACGGAAACCCACCACCAGCCCTACACCTTACCCTACGCTGTAGCCTACTCCTGGCCCGTACGCTGGCACTGACCCCTGCGTCAGCACGTACCCTGAACCTCCCACGTTTCCGTACCCTCACCTGTGCCCTAAGTCTTGCCATTCCCTAACCCTAACCCTAGCCCGGAACGGAAACCCACCACCAGCCCTACAACTTACCCCCAAGCCGTAGCCTACTCCTGGCCCGTACGCTGGCACTGACCCGTGCGTCAGCACGTAGCCTGACCCTCCCACGTTTCCGTACCCTCACCTGTGCCCTAAGCCTTGCCGTTCCTTAACCCTAACCCTAGCCCGTTACGGAAACCCACCACCAGCCCTACAACTTACCCCCAAGCCGTAGCCTACTCCTGGCCCGTACGCTGGCACTGACCCCTGCGTCAGCACGTAGCCTGAGCCTCCCACGTTTCCGTTCACTCACCTGTGCCCTAAGCCTTGCCGTTCCCTAATCCTAACCCTAGCGTGGAACGGAAAGCCACCACCAGCCCTACACATTAACCTACGCCGTAGCCTACTCCTGGCCCGTATGCTGGCACTGACCCGTGCGTCAGCACGTAGCCTGACCCTCCCACGTTTACGTACCATCACCTGTGCCCTAAGCCTTGCCGTTCCCTAACCCTAACCCTAGCCCAGAACGGAAACCCACCACCAGCCCTACACCTTAACCTACGCCGTAGCCTACTCCTGGCCCGTACGCTGGCACTGACCCGTGCGTCAGCACGTACCCTGACCCTCCCACGTTTCCGTACCCTCACCTGTGCCCTAAGCCTTGCCGTTCCCTAACCCTAACCCTAGTCCAGAACGGAAAACCATCACCAGCCCTACACCAAACCCTACACTGTAGCCTAATCCTGGCCCGTACGCAGGCACTGACCCGTGCGTCAGCACGTAGCCTGACCCTCCCACGTTTCCGTACCCTCACCTGTGCCCTAAGCCTTGCCATTCCCTAACCCTAACCCGAGCCCGGAACGGAAACCCACCACCAGCCCTACACCTTACCCTATGCTGTAGCCTACTCCTGGCCCGTACGCTGGCACTGACCCCTGCGTCAGCACGTAGCCTGAACCTCCCACGTTTCCGTACCCTCACCTGTGCCCTAAGTCTTGCCGTTCCGTAACCCTAACCCTAGACCGGAACGGAAACCCACCACCAGCCCTACCCCTTACCCCCAAGCCGTAGCCTACTCCTGGCCCGTACGCTGGCACTGACCCCTGCGTCAGCACGTAGCCTGACCCTCCCACGTTTCCGTACCCTCACCTGTGCCCTAAGCCTTGCCGTTCCGTAACACTAACCCTAGCCCGGAAGGGAAACCCTCCACCAGCCGTACACTTTACCCTACGCCGTAGCCTACTCCTGGCCCGTAAGCTGGCACTGACCCCTGCGTCAGCACGTAGCCTGACACTCCCACGTTTCCGTACCCTCACCTGTGCCCTAAGTCTTGCCGTTCCCTAACCCTAACCCGAGCCCGGAACGGAAACCCACCACCAGCCCTACACCTTACCCTACGCTGTAGCCTACTCCTGGCCCGTACGCTGGCACTGACCCCTGCGTCAGCACGTACCCTGAACCTCCCACGTTTCCGTACCCTCACCTGTGCCCTAAGTCTTGCCATTCCCTAACCCTAACCCTAGCCCGGAACGGAAACCCACCACCAGCCCTACAACTTACCCCCAAGCCGTAGCCTACTCCTGGCCCGTACGCTGGCACTGACCCGTGCGTCAGCACGTAGCCTGACCCTCCCACGTTTCCGTACCCTCACCTGTGCCCTAAGCCTTGCCGTTCCTTAACCCTAACCCTAGCCCGTTACGGAAACCCACCACCAGCCCTACAACTTACCCCCAAGCCGTAGCCTACTCCTGGCCCGTACGCTGGCACTGACCCCTGCGTCAGCACGTAGCCTGAGCCTCCCACGTTTCCGTTCACTCACCTGTGCCCTAAGCCTTGCCGTTCCCTAATCCTAACCCTAGCGTGGAACGGAAAGCCACCACAAGCCCTACACCTTAACCTACGCCGTAGCCTACTCCTGGCCCGTATGCTGGCACTGACCCGTGCGTCAGCACGTAGCCTGACCCTCCCACGTTTACGTACCATCACCTGTGCCCTAAGCCTTGCCGTTCCCTAACCCTAACCCTAGCCCAGAACGGAAACCCACCACCAGCCCTACACCTTAACCTACGCCGTAGCCTACTCCTGGCCCGTACGCTGGCACTGACCCGTGCGTCAGCACGTACCCTGACCCTCCCACGTTTCCGTACCCTCACCTGTGCCCTAAGCCTTGCCGTTCCCTAACCCTAACCCTAGTCCAGAACGGAAAACCATCACCAGCCCTACACCAAACCCTACACTGTAGCCTAATCCTGGCCCGTACGCAGGCACTGACCCGTGCGTCAGCACGTAGCCTGACCCTCCCACGTTTCCGTACCCTCACCTGTGCCCTAAGCCTTGCCGTTCCCTAACCCTAACCCGAGCCCGGAACGGAAACCCACCACCAGCCCTACACCTTACCCTATGCTGTAGCCTACTCCTGGCCCGTACGCTGGCACTGACCCCTGCGTCAGCACGTAGCCTGAACCTCCCACGTTTCCGTACCCTCACCTGTGCCCTAAGTCTTGCCGTTCCGTAACCCTAACCCTAGACCGGAACGGAAACCCACCACCAGCCCTACCCCTTACCCCCAAGCCGTAGCCTACTCCTGGCCCGTACGCTGGCACTGACCCCTGCGTCAGCACGTAGCCTGACCCTCCCACGTTTCCGTACCCTCACCTGTGCCCTAAGCCTTGCCGTTCCGTAACACTAACCTTAGCCCGGAAGGGAAACCCTCCACCAGCCGTACACTTTACCCTACGCCGTAGCCTACTCCTGGCCCGTAAGCTGGCACTGACCCCTGCGTCAGCACGTAGCCTGACACTCCCACGTTTCCGTACCCTCACCTGTGCCCTAAGTCTTGCCGTTCCCTAACCCTAACCCTAGCCCGTAACGGAAACCCACCACCAGCACTACACCTTACCCCCAAGCCGTAGCCTACACCTGGCCCGTACGCTGGCGCTGACCCGTGAGTCAGCACATAGCCTGACCCTCCCACGTTTCCGTACCCTCACCTGTGCCCTAAGCCTTGCCGTTCCCTAACCCTAACCCTACCCCGGAACGGAAACCCACTACCAGCCCTACACTTTACCCTACGCCGTAGCCTACTCCTGGCCCATACGCTGGCACTGACCAGTGCGTCTGCACGTAGCCTGACACTCCCACGTTTCTGTACCCTCACCTGTGCCCTATGCCTTGCCGTTCCCTAACCCTAACCCTAGCCCGTTACGGAAACTCACCACCAGCCCTACAACTTACCCCCAAGCCTTAGCCTACTCCTGGCCCGTACGCTGGCACTGACCCCTGCGTCAACACTTAGCCTGACCCTCCCACGTTTCCGTTCCCTCACCTGTGCCCTAAGCCTTGCCGTTCCCTAATCCTAACCCTAGCCTGGAACGGAAACCCACCACCAGCCCTACACCTTAACCTACGCCGTAGCCTACTCCTGGCCCGTACGCTGGCACTGACCCGTGCGTCAGCACGTAGCCTGACCCTCCCACGTTTACGTACCATCACCTGTGCCCTAAGCCTTGCCGTTCCCTAACCCTAACCCTAGCCCGGAACGGAAACACACCACCAGCCCTACACCTTAACCTACGCCGTAGCCTACTCCTGGCCCGTACGCTGGCACTGACCCGTGCGTCAGCACGTAGCCTGATCCTCCCACGTTTCCGTACCCTCACCTGTGCCCGAAGCCTTGCCGTTCCATAACCCTAACCCTAGCCCTGAACGGAAACCCTCCATCAGCCCTACACCTTACCCTACGCCGTAGCCTACTCCTGCCCCGTACCCTGGCACTGACCCCTGCGTCAGCACGTAGCCTGACCCTCCCAAGTTTCCGTACCCTCACCTGTGCCATAAGCCTTGCCGTTCCCTAACCCTAACCCTAGCCCGGAACGGAAACCCACCACCAGCCCTACACCTAACCCTACGCTGTAGCCTACTCCTGGCCCGTACGCTGGCACTGACCCGTGCGTCAGCACGTAGCCTGAACCTCCCACGTTTCCGTACCCTCACCTGTGCCCTAAGTCTTGCCGTTCCATAACCCTAACCCTAGCCCGGAACGGAAACCCACCACCAGCCCTACACCATACCCCCAAGCCGTAGCCTACTCCTGGCCCGTATGCTGGCACTGACCCGTGCGTCAGCACGTAGCCTGAACCTCCCACGTTTCCGTTCCCTCACCTGTGCCCTAGGCCTTACCGTTCCCTAACCCTAGCCCTAGCCCGGAACGGAAACCCCCCACCAGCCCTACAACTTACCCTACGCCGTAGCCTACTCCTGACCCGTACACTGGCACTGACCAGTGCGTCAGCACGTAGCCTGACACACCCACGTTTCCGTACCCTCACCTGTGCCCTAAGCCTTGCCGTTCCCTAACCCTAACCCTAGCCCGGAACGGAAACCCACCACCAGCCCTACACCTTACCCTACGCCGTAGCCTACTCCTGGCCCGTACGCTGGCACTGAACCGTGCGTCAGCACGTAGCCTGACCCTCCCAAGTTTACGTACCCTCACCTGTGCCCTAAGCCTTGCCGTTCCCTAACCCTAACCCTAGCCCGGAACGGAAACCCACCACCAGCCCTACACCTTAACCTACACTGTAGCCTACTCCTAGCCCATACGCTGGCACTGACCCGTGCGTCAGCACGTAGCCTGAACCTCCCACGTTTCCGTACCCTCACCTGTGCCCTAAGCCTTGCCGTTCCGTAACCCTAACCCTAGCCCGGAACGGAAACCCTCCATCAGCCCTACACCTTACCCTACGCCGTAGCCTATTCCTGGCCCGCAAGCTGGCACTGACCCCTGCATCAGCACGTAGCCTGACCCTCCGAAGTTTCCGTACCCTCACCTGTGCCCTAAGACTTGCCGTTCCCTAACCCTAAGCCTAGCCCGGAACGGAAACAGACCACCAGCCCTACACATTACCCTACGCCGTAGCCTACTCCTGGCCCGTACGCTGGCACTGAACCCTGCGTCAGCACGTAGCCTGACCCTCCCACGTTTCCGTACCCTCACCTGTGCCCTAAGCCTTGCCGTTCCCTAACCCTAAACCTAGCCCGTTACGGAAACCCACCACCAGCCCTACAACTTACCCCCAACTGTAGCCTACTCCTGGCCCGTACGCTGGCACTGAACCGTGCGTCAGCACGTAGCCTGACACTCCCACGTTTCCGTTTCCTCACCTGTGCCCTAAGCCTTGCCGTTACCTAACCCTAACCCTAGCCCGGAACGGAAACCCACCACCAGCCCTACACCTTACCCCCAAGCCGTAGCCTACTCCTGGCCTGTACGCTGGCACTGACCCGTGCGTCAGCACGTAGCCTGACCCTCCCACGTTTCCGTTCCTTCACCTGTGCCCTAAGCCTTGCCGTTCCCTAACCCTAACCCCAGCCCGGAACGGAAACCCACCACCAGCCCTACACCTTATCCCCAAGCCGTAGCCTACTCCTGGCCCGTACGCTGGCACTGACACGTGCGTCAGCATGTAGCCTGACCCTCCCACGTTTCCGTACCCTCACCTGTGCCCTAAGCCTTGCCGTTCCCTAACCCTAACCCTAGCCCGGAACGGAAACCCACCACCAGCCCTACACCTTACCCTACGCCGTAGCCTACTCCTGGCCCGTACGCTGGCACTGACCCGTGCGTCAGCACGTAGCCTGACCCTCCCACGTTTCCGTACCCTCACCTGTGCCCTAAGCCTTGCAGTTCCCTAACCCTAACCCTAGCCCGGAATGGAAACCCACCACCAGCCCTACACCATACCCTACGCCGTAGCCTACTCCTGGCCTGTACGCTGGCACTGACCCGTGCGTCAGCACGTAGCCTGAACCTCCCAGGTTTCCGTACCCTCACCTGTGCCCTAAACCTTGCCGTTCCCTAACCCTAACCCTAGCCCGTTACGGAAACGCACCACCAGCCCTACAACTTACCCCCAAGCCGTAGCCTACTCCTGGCCCGTACGCTGGCACTGACCCTTGCGTCAGCACGTAGCCTGACCCTCCCACGTTTCCGTACCCTCACCTGTGCCCTAAGCATTGCCGTTCCCTTACCCTAACCCTAGCCTGGAACGGAAACCCACCACCACCCCTAAAACTTACCCCCAAGCCGTAGCCTACTCCTGGCCCGTACGCTGGCACTGACCCGTGCGTCAGCACGTAGCCTGACCCTCCCACGTTTCCGTACCCTCACCTGTGCCCTAAGCCTTGCCGTTCCCTAACCCTAACCCTACCCCAGTATGGAAACCCAACACCAGCCCTACTCCTTACCCTACGCCGTAGCCTACTCCTGGCCCGTACGCTGGCACTGACCCGTGCATCAGCACGTAGCCTGACCCTCCCACGTTTCTGTACCCTCACCTGTTCCCTAAGCCTTGCCGTTACCTAACCCTAACCCTAGCCCGGAACGGAAACCCACCACCAGCCCTACACCTTACCCTACGCCGTAGCCTACTCCTGGCCCGTACGCTGGCACTGACCCATGCATCAGCACGTAGCCTGACCCTCCCACGTTTCTGTACCCTCACCTGTTCCCTAAGCCTTGCCGTTACCTAACCCTAACCCTAGCCCGGAAAGGAAACCCACCACCAGCCCTACACCTTACCCTACGCCGTAGCCTACTCCTGGCCCGTACGCTGGCACTGACCCGTGCGTCAGCACATAGCCTGACCCTCCCACGTTTCCGTACCCTCACCTGTGCCCTAAGCCTTGCCGTTCCCTAACCCAAAACCTAGCCCGGAATGGAAACCCATCACCAGACCTACACCTTACCCCCAAGCCGTAGCCTACTCCTGGCCCGTATGCCGGCACTGACTCGTGCGTCAGAACGTAGACTGACCCTCCCACGATTCCGTACCCTCACCTGTGCCCTAAGCCTTGCCGTTCCCTAACCCTAACCCTAGCCCAGAACGGAAACCCACCACCAGCCCTACACCTTACCCTACGGCGTAGCCTACTCCTGGCCCGTAAGCTGGCACTGACCCCTGCGTCAGCACGTAGCCTGACCCTCCCACGTTTCCGTACCCTCACCTGTGCCCTAAGTCTTGCCGTTCCCTAACCCTAACCCTAGCCCGGAACGGAAACCCACCACCAGCACTACACCTTACCCCCAAGCCGTAGCCTACACCTGGCCCGTACGCTGGCACTGACCCGTGCGTCAGCACGTAGCCTGACTCTCCCACGTTTCCGTACCCTCACCTGTGCCCTAAGCCTTGCCGTTCCCTAACCCTAACCCTAGCCCGGAACGGAAACACACCACCAGCCCTACACCTTAACCTACGCCGTAGCCTACTCCTGGCCCGTACGCTGGCACTGACCCGTGCGTCTGCAGGTAGCCTGACCCTCCCACGTTTCTGTACCCTCACCTGTGCCCTATGCCTTGCCGTTCCCTAACCCTAACCCTAGCCTGCAACGGAAACCCACCACCAGCCCTACACCTTAACCTACGCCGTAGCCTACTCCTGGCCCGTACGCTGGCACTGACCCGTGCGTCAGCACGTAGCCTGACCCTCCCACGTTTATGTACCATCACCTGTGCCCTAAGCCTTGCCGTTCCCTAACCCTAACCCTAGCCCGGAACGGAAACCCACCACCAGCCCTACACCTTAACCTACGCCGTAGCCTACTCGTGGCCCGTACGCTGGCACTGACCCGTGCGTCAGCACGTAGCCTGACCCTCCCACGTTTCCGTACCCTCACCTGTGCCCTAAGCCTTGCTGTTCCGTAACCCTAACCCTAGCCCTGAACGGAAACCCTCCATCAGCCCTACACCTTACCCTACGCCGTAGCCTACTCCTGGCCCGTACCCTGGCACTGACCCCTGCATCAGCACGTAGCCTGACCCTCCCAAGTTTCCGTACCCTCACCTGTGCCCTAAGCCTTGCGGTTCCCTAACCCTAACCCTAGCCCGGAACGGAAACCCACCACCAGCCCTACACCTAACCCTACGCTCTAGCCTACTCCTGGCCCGTACGCTGGCACTGACCCGTGCGTCAGCACGTAGCCTGACCCTCCCACGTTTCCGTACCCTCACCTGTGCCCTAAGTCTTGCCGTTCCATAACCCTAACCCTAGCCCGGAACGGAAACCCACCACCAGCCCAACACCTTACCCACAAGCCGTAGCCTACTCCTGGCCCGTACGCTGGCACTGACCCGTGCGTCAGCACGTAGCCTGACCCTCCCAGGTTTCCGTACCCTCACCTGTGCCCTAAGACTTACCGTTCCCTAACCCTAACCCTAGCCCGGAACGGAAACCCACCACCAGCCCTACAACTTACACTACGCCGTAGCCTACTCCTGACCCGTACGCTGGCACTGACCCGTGCGTCAGCACGTAGCCTGACCCACCCACGTTTCCGTACCCTCACCTGTGCCCTAAGCCTTGCCGTTCCCTAACCCTAACCCTAGCCCGGAACGGAAACCCACCACCAGCCCTACACCTTACCCTACGCCGTAGCCTACTCCTGGCCCGTACGCTGGCACTGACCCGTGCGTCAGCACGTAGCCTGACCCTCCCTCGTTTACGTACCCTCACCTGTGCCCTAAGCCTTGCCGTTCCCTAACCCTAACCCTAGCCCGAAACGGAAACCCACCACCAGCCCTACACTTTAATCTACGCTGTAGCCTACTCCTGGCCCATACGCTGGCACTGACCCGTGCGTCAGCACGTAGCCTGAACCTCCCACGTTTCCGTACCCTCACCTGTGCCCTAAGCCTTGCCGTTCCGTAACCCTAACCCTAGCCCGGAACGGAAACCCTCCATCAGCCCTACACCTTACCCTACGCTGTAGCCTACTCCTGGCCCGTAAGCTGGCACTGACCCCTGTGTCAGCACGTAGCCTGACCCTCCCAAGTTTCCGTACCCTCACCTGTGCCCTAAGACTTGCCGTTCCCTAACCCTAACCCTAGCCCGGAACGGAAACCCACCACCAGCCCTACACCTTACCCCAAAGCCGTAGCCTATTCCTGGCCTGTACGCTGTCACTGACCCGTGCGTCAGCATGTAGCCTGACCCTCCCACGTTTCCGTACCCTCACCTGTGCCCTAAGCCTTGCCGTTCCCTAACCCTAACCTTAGCCCGGAACGGAAACCCACCACCAGCCCTACACCTTACCCTACACCGTAGCCTACTCCTGGCCCGTACGCTGGCACTGACCCGTGCATCTGCACGTAGCCTGACCCTCCCACGTTTCCGTACCCTATCCTGTTCCCTAAGCCTTGCCGTTCCCTAACCCTAACCCTAGCCCGGAACGGAAACCCACCACCAGCCCTACACCTTACCCTACGCCGTAGCCTACTCCTGGCCCGTACGCTGGCACTGACCCATGCGTCAGCACGTAGCCTGACCCTCCCACGTTTCCGTTCCCTCACCTGTGCCCTAAGCCTTGCCGTTCCCTAACCCTAACCCTAGCCCGGAACGGAAACCCACCACCAGCCCTACAGCTTACCCCCAAGCCGTAGCCTACTCCTGGCCCGTACGCTGGCAGTGACCTGTGCGTCAGCACGTAGCCTGACCCTCCCACGTTTCCGTACCCTCACCTGTGCCCTAAGCCTTGCCGTTCCGTAACCCTAACCCTAGCCCGGAACGGAAACCCACCACCAGCCCTACACCTTACCCTACGCCGTAGCCTACTCCTGGCCCGTACGCTGGCACTGACCCGTGCATCAGCACGTAGCCTGACCCTCCCACGTTTCCGTACCCTCACCTGTGCACTAAGCCTTGCCGTTCCCTAACCCTAACCCTAGCCCAGTATGGAAACCCACCATCAGCCCTACACCTTACCCTACGCCGTAGCCTACTCCTGGCCGGTACGCCGGCACTGACCCGTGCGTCAGCACGTAGCCTGACCCTCCCACGTTTCCGTACCCTCACCTGTGCCCTAAGGCTTGCCGTTCCCTAACCCTAACCCTAGCCTGGAACGGAAACCCACGACCAGCACTACACCTAACCCTACACCGTAGCCTAGTCCTGGCCCGTACGCTGGCACTGACCTGTGTGTCAGCATGTAGCCTGACCCTCCCACGTTTCCATACCCTCAACTGTGCCCTAAGCCTTGCCGATCCGTAACCCTAACCCTAGCCCAGTATGGAAACCCACCACCAGCCCTACACCTTATCCTACGCCGTAGCCTACTCCTGTCCCGTACGCCGGCACTGACCCGTGCGTCAGCACGTAGCCTGACCCTCCCACGTTTCCGTACCCTCACCTGTGCCCTAAGCCTTGCCGTTCCCTAACCCTAACACTAGCCCGGAACGGAAACCCACCACCAGCCCTACAACTTACCCCCAAGCCGTAGCCTGTTCCTGGCCCGTACGATGGCACTGACCCATGCGTCAGCACGTAGCCTGACCATCCCACGTTTCCGTACCCTCACCTGTGCCCTAAGCCTTGCCGTTCCCTAACCCTAACCCTAGCCCGGAACGGAAACCCACCACCAGCCCTACACCTTACCCTACGCCGTAGCCTATTCCTGGCCCGTACGCTGGCACTGACCCGTGCGTCAGCACGTAGCCTGACCCTCCCACGTTTCCGTACCCTCACCTGTGCCCTAAGAATTTACGTTCCCTAACCCTAACCCTAGACCGGAACGTAAACCCACCACCAACCCTACACCTTACCCTACGCCTTAGCCTATTCCTGGCGGGTACGCTGGCACTGACACGTGCGTCAGCACGTAGCCTGACCCTCCCGTGTTTCCGTACCCTCACCTGTGCCCTAAGCCTTGCCGTTCCCTAACCCAAAACCTAGCCCTGAATGGAAACCCACCACCAGCCCTACACCTTACCCCCAAGCCGTAGCCTACTCCTGGCCCGTACACTGGCACTGACCCGTGCGTCAGCACGTAGCCTGACCCTCCCACGTTTCCGTACCCTCACCTGTGCCCTAATCCTTGCCGTTCCCTAAGCCTAACCCTAGCCCGGAACGGAAACCCACCACCAGCACTACACCTTACCCCCAAGCCGTAGCCTACACCTGGCCCGTACGCTGGCACTGACCCGTGCGTTAGGACGTAGCCTGGCCCTCCCACGTTTCCGTACCCTCACCTGTGCCCTAAGCCTTGCCGTTCCCTAACCCTAACCCTAGCCCAGAACGGAAACCCATCACCAGCCCTAAACCTAACCCTACGCTGTAGCCTACTCCTGGCCCGTACGCTGGCACTGACCCATGCATCATCACGTAGCCTGACCCTCCCACGTTTCCGTACCCTCACCTGTGCCCTAAGCCTTGCCGTTCCCTAATCTTAACCCGAGCCCGGAACGGAAACCCACCACCAGCCCTACACCTTACCCTACGCTGTAGCCTACTCCTGGCCCGTACGCTGGCACTGACCCCTGCGTCAGCACGTACCCTGAACCTCCCACGTTTCCGTACCCTCACCTGTGCCCTAAGTCTTGCCGTTCCCTAACCCTAACCCTAGCCCGGAACGGAAACCCACCACCAGCCCTACACCTTACCCCCAAGCCGTAGCCTTTTCCTGGCCCGTACGCTGGCACTGACACGTGCGTCAGCACGTAGCTTTACCCTCCCACGTTTCCGTACCCTCACCTGTGCCCTAAGCCTTGCCTTTCCGTAACACTAACCCTAGCCCGGAAGGGAAACCCTCCAGCAGCCGTACACTTTACCCTAGGCCGTAGCCTACTCCTGGCCCGTAAGCTGGCACTGACCCGTGCGTCAGCACGTAGCCTGACCCTCCCACGTTTCCGTACCCTCACCTGTGCCCTAAGTCTTGCCGTTCCCTAACCCAAACCCTAGCCCGGAACGGAAACCCACCACCAGCCCTACACCTTACCCCCAAGCCGTAGCCTACTCCTGGCCCGTACGCTGGCACTGACCCGTGCGTCAGCACGTAGCCTGACCCTCCCACGTTTCTGTACCCTCACCTGTGCCCTAAGTCTTGCCTTTCCCTAACCCTAACCCTAGCCCGGAACGGAAACCCACCACCAGCCCTACACCTTACCCTACGCCGTAGCCTATTCCTGGCCCGTACGCTGGCACTGACCCGTGCGTCAGCACGTAGCCTGACCCTCCCACGTTTCCGTACCCTCACCTGTGCCCTAAGCCTTGCCGTTCCCTAACCCTAACCCTAGCCCGTTACGGAAACCCACCACCAGCCCTACAACTTACCCCCAAGCCGTAGCCTACTCCTGGCCCGTACGCTGGCACTGACCCCTGCGTCAGCACGTAGCCTGACCCTCCCACGTTTCCGTTCCCTCACCTGTGCCCTAAGCCTTGCCGTTCCCTAATCCTAACCCTAGCCTGGAACGGAAACCCACCACCAGCCCTACACCTTAACCTACGCCGTAGCCTACTCCTGGCCCGTACGCTGGCACTGACCCGTGCGTCAGCACGTAGCCTGACCCTCCCACGTTTACGTACCATCACCTGTGCCCTAAGCCTTGCCGTTCCCTAACCCTAACCCTAGACCAGAACGGAAAGCCACCACCAGCCCTACACCTTAACCTATGCCGTAGCCTACTCCTGGCCCGTACGCTGGCACTGACCCGTGCGTCAGCACGTAGCCTGACCCTCCCACGTTTCCGTACCCTCACCTGTGCCCTAAGCCTTGCCGTTCCGTAACCCTAACCCTAGCCTGGAACGGAAACCCTCCATCAGCCCTACACCTTACCCTACGCCGTAGCCTACTCCTGGCCCGTAAGCTGGCACTGACCCCTGCATCAGCACGTAGCCTGACCCTCCCAAGTTTCCGTACCCTCACCTGTGCCCTAAGCCTTACCGTTCCCTAACCCTAACCCTAGCCCAGAACAGAAACCCACCACCAGCCCTACACCTAACCCTACGCTGTAGCCTACTCCTGGCCCGTACGCTGTCACTGACCCGTGTGTCAGCACATAGCCTGAACCTCCCACGTTTCCGTACACTCACCTGTGCCCTAAGCCTTGCCGTTCCATAACCCTAACCCTAGCCCCGAACGGAAACCCACCACCAGCCCTACACCTTACCCCCAAGCCGTAGCCTACTCCTGGCCCGTACGCTGGCACTGACCCGTGCGTCAGCACGTAGCCTGACCGTCCCACGTTTCCGTACCCTCACCTGTGCCCTAAGACTTGCCTTTCCGTAACACTAACCGTAGCCCGGAAGGGAAACCCTCCACCAGCCGTTCACCTCACCCTACGCCGTAGCCTACTCCTGGCCCGTAAGCTGGCACTGACCCCTGCGTAAGCACGTAGCCTGACCCTCCCAAGATTCCGTACCCTCACCTGTGCCCTAAGTCTTGCCGTTTCCTAACGCTAACCCTAGCCCGGAACGGAAACCCACCACCAGCCCTACACCTTACCCCCAAGCCGTAGCCTACTCCTGGCCCGTACGCTGGCACTGACCCGTGCGTCAGCACGTAGCCTGGCCCTCCCACGTTTCCGTACCCTCACCTGTGCCCTAAGCCTTGCCGTTCCCTAACCCTAACCCGAGCCCGGAACGGAAACCCACCACCAGCCCTACACCTTACCCTACGCTGTAGCCTACTCCTGGCCCGTACGCTGGCACTGACCCCTGCGTCAGCACGTAGCCTGAACCTCCCACGTTTCCGTACCCTCACCTGTGCCCTAAGTCTTGCCGTTCCGTAACCCTAACCCTAGACCGGATCGGAAACCCACCACCAGCCCTACACCTTACCCCCAAGCCGTAGCCTACTCCTGGCCCGTACGCTGGCACTGACCCGTGCGTCAGCACGTAGCCTGACCCTCCCACGTTTCCGTACCCTCACCTGTGCCGTAAGCCTTGCCGTTCCGTAACACTAACCCTAGCCCGGAAGGGAAACCCTCCACCAGCCGTAAACTTTACCCTACGCCGTAGCCTACTCCTGGCCCGTATGCTGGCACTGACCCCTGCGTCAGCACGTAGCCTGACCCTCCCACGTTTCCGTACCCTCACCTGTGCCCTAAGTCTTGCCGTTCCCTAACCCTAACCCTAGCCCGGAACGGAAACCCACCACCAGCACTACATCTTACCCCCAAGCCGTAGCCTACACCTGGCCCATACGCTGGCACTGACCCGTGCGTCAGCACATAGCCTGACCCTCCCACGTTTCCGTACCCTCACCTGTGCCCTAAGCCTTGCCGTTCCCTAACCCTAACCCGAGCCCGGAACGGAAACCCACCACCAGCCCTACACGTTACCCTACGCCGTAGCCTACTCCTGGCCCGTACGCTGGCACTGACCAGTGCGTCTGCACGTAGCCTGACACTCCCACGTTTCTGTACCCTCACCTGTGCCCTATGCCTTGCCGTTCCCTAACCCTAACCCTAGCCCGTTACGGAAACCCACCACCAGCCCTACAACTTACCCCCAAGCCTTAGCCTACTCCTGGCCCGTACGCTGGCACTGACCCCTGCGTCAACACTTAGCCTGACCCTCCCACGTTTCCGTTCCCTCACCTGTGCCCTAAGCCTTGCCGTTCCCTAATCCTAACCCTAGCCTGGAACGGAAACCCACCACCAGCCCTACACCTTAACCTACGCCGTAGCCTACTCCTGGCCCGTACGCTGGCACTGACCCGTGCATCAGCACGTAGCCTGACCCTCCCACGTTTCCGTACCCTCACCTGTGCCCTAAGCCTTGCCGTTCCCTAACCCTAATCCTAGCCCTGAACGGAAACCCACCACCAGCCCTACACCTTAACCTACGCCGTAGCCTACTCCTGGCCCGTACGCTGGCACTGACCCGTGCGTCAGCACGTAGCCTGATCCTCCCACGTTTCCGTAACCTCACCTGTGCCCGAAGCCTTGCCGTTCCATAACCCTAACCCTAGCCCTGAACGGAAACCCTCCATCAGCCCTACACCTTACCCTACGCCGTAGCCTACTCCTGGCCCGTACCCTGGCACTGACCCCTGCGTCAGCACGTAGCCTGACCCTCCCACGTTTACGTACCCTCACCTGTGCCATAAGCCTTGCCGTTCCATAACCCTAACCCTAGCCCGCAACGGAAACCCACCACCAGCCCTACACCTAACCCTACGCTGTAGCCTACTCCTGGCCCGTACGCTGGCACTGACCCGTGCGTCAGCACGTAGCCTGAACCTCCCACGTTTCCGTACCCTCACCTGTGCCCTAAGTCTTGCCGTTCCATAACCCTAACCCTAGCCCGGAACGGAAACCCACCACCAGCCCTACACCATACCCCCAAGCCGTAGCCTACTCCTGGCCCGTACGCTGGCGCTGACCCGTGCGTCAGCACGTAGCCTGAACCTCCCACGTTTCCGTTCCCTCACCTGTGCCCTAAGCCTTACCGTTCCCTAACCCTAACCCTAGCCCGGAACGGAAACCCACCACCAGCCCTACAACTTACCCTACGCCGTAGCCTACTCCTGACCCGTACGCTGGCACTGACCCGTGCGTCAGCACGTAGCCTGACCCACCCACGTTTCCGTACCCTCACCTGTGCCCTAAGCCTTGCCGTTCCCTCACCCTAACCCTAGCCCGGAACGGAAAGAGACCACCAGCCCTACACCTTACCCTACGCCGTAGCCTACTCCTAGCCCGTACGCTGGCACTGAACCCTGCGTCAGCACGTAGCCTGACCCTCCCACGTTTCCGTACCCTCACCTGTGCCCTAAGCCTTGCCGTTCCCTAACCCTAACCCTAGCCCGTTACGGAAACCCACCACCAGCCCTACAACTTACCCCCAACTATAGCCTACTCCTGGCCCGTACGCTGGCACTGAACCGTGCGTCAGCACGTAGCCTGACCCTCCCACGTTTCCGTTTCCTCACCTGTGCCCTAAGCCTTGCCGTTACCTAACCCTAACCCTAGCGCGGAACGGAAACCCACCACCAGCCCTACACCTTACCCCCAAGCCGTAGCCTACACCTGGCCCGTACGCTGGCGCTGACCCGTGCGTCAGCACGTAGCCTGACCCTCCCACGTTTCCGTTCCCTCACCTTTGCCCTAAGCCTTGCCGTTCCCTAACCCTAACCCCAGCCCAGAACAGAAACCCACCACCAGCCCTACACCTAACCCTACGCTGTAGCCTACTCTTGGCCCGTACGCTGTCACTGACCCGTGTGTCAGCACATAGCCTGAACCTCCCACGTTTCCGTACACTCACCTGTGCCCTAAGCCTTGCCGTTCCATAACCCTAACCCTAGCCCCGAACGGAAACCCACCACCAGCCCTACACCTTACCCCCAAGCCGTAGCCTACTCCTGGCCCGTACGCTGGCACTGACCCGTGCGTCAGCACGTAGCCTGACCGTCCCACGTTTCCGTACCCTCACCTGTGCCCTAAGACTTGCCTTTCCGTAACACTAACCGTAGCCCGGAAGGGAAACCCTCCACCAGCCGTACACCTCACCCTACGCCGTAGCCTACTCCTGGCCCGTAAGCTGGCACTGACCCCTGCGTAAGCACGTAGCCTGACCCTCCCAAGATTCCGTACCCTCACCTGTGCCCTAAGTCTTGCCGTTTCCTAACGCTAACCCTAGCCCGGAACGGAAACCCACCACCAGCCCTACACCTTACCCCCAAGCCGTAGCCTACTCCTGGCCCGTACGCTGGCACTGACCCGTGCGTCAGCACGTAGCCTGGCCCTCCCACGTTTGCGTACCCTCACCTGTGCCCTAAGCCTTGCCGTTCCCTAACCCTAACCCGAGCCCGGAACGGAAACCCACCACCAGCCCTACACCTTACCCTACGCTGTAGCCTACTCCTGGCCCGTACGCTGGCACTGACCCCTGCGTCAGCACGTAGCCTGAACCTCCCACGTTTCCGTACCCTCACCTGTGCCCTAAGTCTTGCCGTTCCGTAACCCTAACCCTAGACCGGATCGGAAACCCACCACCAGCCCTACACCTTACCCCCAAGCCGTAGCCTACTCCTGGCCCGTACGCTGGCACTGACCCGTGCGTCAGCACGTAGCCTGACCCTCCCACGTTTCCGTACCCTCACCTGTGCCGTAAGCCTTGCCGTTCCGTAACACTAACCCTAGCCCGGAAGGGAAACCCTCCACCAGCCGTAAACTTTACCCTACGCCGTAGCCTACTCCTGGCCCGTAAGCTGGCACTGACCCCTGCGTCAGCACGTAGCCTGACCCTCCCACGTTTCCGTACCCTCACCTGTGCCCTAAGTCTTGCCGTTCCCTAACCCTAACCCTAGCCCGGAACGGAAACCCACCACCAGCACTACATCTTACCCCCAAGCCGTAGCCTACACCTGGCCCATACGCTGGCACTGACCCGTGCGTCAGCACATAGCCTGACCCTCCCACGTTTCCGTACCCTCACCTGTGCCCTAAGCCTTGCCGTTCCCTAACCCTAACCCTAGCCCGGAACGGAAACCCACTACCAGCCCTACACATTACCCTACGCCGTAGCCTACTCCTGGCCCGTACGCTGGCACTGACCAGTGCGTCTGCACGTAGCCTGACACTCCCACGTTTCTGTACCCTCACCTGTGCCCTATGCCTTGCCGTTCCCTAACCCTAACCCTAGCCCGTTACGGAAACCCACCACCAGCCCTACAACTTACACCCAAGCCTTAGCCTACTCCTGGCCCGTACGCTGGCACTGACCCCTGCGTCAACACTTAGCCTGACCCTCCCACGTTTCCGTTCCCTCACCTGTGCCCTAAGCCTTGCCGTTCCCTAATCCTAACCCTAGCCTGGAACGGAAACCCACCACCAGCCCTACACCTTGACCTACGCCGTAGCCTACTCCTGGCCCGTACGCTGGCACTGACCCGTGCATCAGCACGTAGCCTGACCCTCCCACGTTTCCGTACCCTCACCTGTGCCCTAAGGCTTGCCGTTCCCTAACCCTAATCCTAGCCCTGAACGGAAACCCACCACCAGCCCTACACCTTAACCTACGCCGTAGCCTACTCCTGGCCCGTACGCTGGCACTGACCCGTGCGTCAGCACGTAGCCTGATCCTCCCACGTTTCCGTAACCTCACCTGTGCCCGAAGCCTTGCCGTTCCATAACCCTAACCCTAGCCCTGAACGGAAACCCTCCATCAGCCCTACACCTTACCCTACGCCGTAGCCTACTCCTGGCCCGTACCCTGGCACTGACCCCTGCGTCAGCACGTAGCCTGACCCTCCCACGTTTACGTACCCTCACCGGTGCCATAAGCCTTGCCGTTCCATAACCCTAACCCTAGCCCGCAACGGAAACCCACCACCAGCCCTACACCTAACCCTACGCTGTAGCCTACTCCTGGCCCGTACGCTGGCACTGACCCGTGCGTCAGCACGTAGCCTGAACCTCCCACGTTTCCGTACCCTCACCTGTGCCCTAAGTCTTGCCGTTCCATAACCCTAACCCTAGCCCGGAACGGAAACCCACCACCAGCCCTACACCATACCCCCAAGCCGTAGCCTACTCCTGGCCCGTACGCTGGCGCTGACCCGTGCGTCAGCACGTAGCCTGAACCTCCCACGTTTCCGTTCCCTCACCTGTGCCCTAAGCCTTACCGTTCCCTAACCCTAACCCTAGCCCGGAACGGAAACCCACCACCAGCCCTACAACTTACCCTACGCCGTAGCCTACTCCTGACCCGTACGCTGGCACTGACCCGTGCGTCAGCACGTAGCCTGACCCACCCACGTTTCCGTACCCTCACCTGTGCCCTAAGCCTTGCCGTTCCCTCACCCTAACCCTAGCCCGGAACGGAAAGAGACCACCAGCCCTACACCTTACCCTACGCCGTAGCCTACTCCTAGCCCGTACGCTGGCACTGAACCCTGCGTCAGCACGTAGCCTGACCCTCCCACGTTTCCGTACCCTCACCTGTGCCCTAAGCCTTGCCGTTCCCTAACCCTAACCCTAGCCCGTTACGGAAACCCACCACCAGCCCTACAACTTACCCCCAACTATAGCCTACTCCTGGCCCGTACGCTGGCACTGAACCGTGCGTCAGCACGTAGCCTGACCCTCCCACGTTTCCGTTTCCTCACCTGTGCCCTAAGCCTTGCCGTTACCTAACCCTAACCCTAGCGCGGAACGGAAACCCACCACCAGCCCTACACCTTACCCCCAAGCCGTAGCCTACACCTGGCCCGTACGCTGGCGCTGACCCGTGCGTCAGCACGTAGCCTGACCCTCCCACGTTTCCGTTCCCTCACCTTTGCCCTAAGCCTTGCCGTTCCCTAACCCTAACCCCAGCCCGGAACGGAAACCCACCACCAGCCCTACACCTTATCCCCAAGCCGTAGCCTACTCCTGGCCCGTACGCTGGCACTGACCCGTGCGTCAGCATGTAGCCTGACCCTCCCACGTTTCCGTACCCTCACCTGTTCCCTAAGCCTTGCCGTTCCCTAACCCTAACCCTAGCCCCGAACGGAAACCCACCACCAGCCCTACACCTTACCCTACGCCGTAGCCTACTCCTGGCCCGTACGCTGGCACTGACCCATGCGTCAGCACGTAGCCTGAACCTCCCACGTTTCCGTTCCCTTACCTGTGCCCTAAGCCTTGCCGTTCCCTAACCCTAACACTAGCCCGGAACGGAAACCCACCACCAGACCTACAACTTACCCCCAAGCCGTAGCCAGCTCCTGGCCCGTATGCTGGCACAGACCCGTGCGTTAGCACGTAGCCTGGCCCTCCCACGTTTCCGTACCCTCACCTGTGCCCTAAGCCTTGCCGTTCCCCAACCCTAACCCTAGCCCAGAACGGAAACCCATCACCAGCCCTAAACCTAACCCTACGCTGTAGCCTACTCCTGGCCCGTACGCTGGCACTGACCCGTGCGTCAGCACGTAGCCTGACCCTCCCACATTTCCGTACCCTCACCTGTGCCCTAAGCCTTGCCGTTCCCTTACATTAACCCGAGCGCGGAACGGAAACCCACCACCAGCCCTACACCTTACCCTACGCTGTAGCCTACTCCTGGCCCGTACGCTGGCACTGACCCCTGCGTCAGCACGTACCCTGACCCTCCCACGTTTCCGTACCATCACCTGTGCCCTAAGCCTTGCCATTCCGTAACACTAACCCTAGCCCGGAAGGGAAACCCTCCACCAGCCGTACACTTTACCCTACGCCGTAGCCTACTCCTGGCCCGTAAGCTGGCACTGACCCCTGCATCAGCACGTAGCCTGACCCTCCCAAGTTTCCGTACCCTCACCTGTGCCCTAAGTCTTGCCGTTCCCTAACCCAAACCCTAGCCCGGAACGGAAACACACCACCAGCCCTACACCTTACCCACAAGCCGTAGCCTACTCCTGGCCCGTACGCTGGCACTGACCCGTGCGTCAGCACGTAGCCTGACCCTCCCACGTTTCCGTACCCTCACCTGTGCCCTAAGCCTTGCCGTTCCCTAACCCTAACCCTAGCCCGGAATGGAAACCCACCACCAGCCCTACACCTTACCCTACGCCGTAGCCTACTCCTGGCCCGTGCGCAGGCACTGACCCGTGCGTCAGCACGTAGCCTGACCCTCCCACGTTTCCGTACCCTCACCTGTGCCCTAAGTCTTGCCGTTCCCTAACCCTAACCCTAGCCCGTTACGGAAACCCACCACCATCCCTACAACTTACCCCCAAGCCGTAGCCTACTCCTGGCCCGTACGCTGGCACTGAACCGTGCGTCAGCACGTAGCCTGACCCTCCCACGTTTCCGTTCCCTCACCTGTGCCCTAAGCCTTGCCGTACCCTAATCCTAACCCTAGCCGGGAACGGAAACCCACCACCAGCCCTACACCTTAACCTACGCCGTAGCCTACTCCTGGCCCGTACGCTGGCACTGACCCGTGCGTCAGCACGTAGCCTGACCCTCCCACGTTTACGTACCCTCACCTGTGCCCTAAGCCTTGCCGTTCCCTAACCCTAACCCTAGCCCGGAACGGAAACCCACCACCAGCCCTACACCTTACCCTACGCCGTAGCCTACTCCTGGCCCGTAAGCTGGCACTGACCCCTGCGTCAGCACGTAGCCTGACCCTCCCAAGTTTCTGTGCCCTAAGCTTCGCTGTTCCCTAACCCTAACCCTAGCCCGGAACAGAAACCCACCACCAGCCCTACACCTAACCCTACGCTGTAGCCTACTCCTGGCCCGTACGCTGGCACTGACCCGTGTGTCAGCACGTAGACTGAACCTCCCACGTTTCCGTACCCTCACCTGTGCCCTAAGCCTTGCCGTTCCCTAACAGTAACCCTAGCCCGGAACAGAAACCCACCACCAGCCCTACAGCTTACCCTACGCCGTAGCCTACTCCTGGCCCGTACGCTGGCACTGACCCGTACGTCAGCACGTAGCCTGACCCTCCCACGTTTCTGTACCCTCACCTGTGCCCTAAGCCTTGCCATTCCCTAACCCTAACCCTAGCCCGGAACGGAAACCCACCACCAGCCCTACACCTTACCCTACGCCGTAGCCTACTCCTGGCCCGTACGCTGGCACAGACCCGTGCGTCAGCACGTAGCCTGACCCTCCCACGTTTCCGTTCCCTCACCTGTGCCCTAAGCCTTGCGGTTCCATTACCCTAACCCTAGCCCGAAACGGAAACCCACCACCAGCCCTACAACTTACCCCCAAGCGGTAGCCTACTCCTGGCCCGTACGCTGGCACTGACCCGTGCTTCAGCACGTAGCCTGACCCTCCCACGTTTCCGTACCCTCACCTGTGCCCTAAGCCTTGCCGTTCCCTAACCCTAACCCTAGCCCGGAACGGAAACCCACAACCAGCTCTACACCTTACCCTACGCCGTAGCCTACTCCTGGCCGGTACGCTGGCACTGACCCGTGCGTCAGCATGTAGCCTGACCCTCCCACGTTTCCGTACCCTCACCTGTGCCCTAAGCCTTGCCGTTCCCTAACCCTAACCCTAGCCCGGAACGGAAACCCACCACCAGCCCTACACCTTACCCTACGCCGTAGCCTACTCCTGGCCCTTACGATGGCACTGACCCGTGCGTCAGCACGTAGCCTGACCCTCCCACGTTTCCGTACTCTCACCTGTGCCCTAAGCCTTGCCGTTCCCTAACCCTAACCCTAGCCTGAAACGGAAACCCACCACCAGTCCTACACCTTAACCTACGCCGTAGCCTACTCCTGGCCCGTACGCTGGCACTGACCCGTGCGTCAGCACGTAGCCTGACCCTCCCACGTTTCCGTACCCTCACCTGTGCCCTAAGCCTTGCCGTTCCGTAACCCTAACCCTAGCCCGGAACGGAAACCCTCTATCAGCCCTACACCTTACCCTACGCCGTAGCCTACTCCTGGCCCGTATGCTGGCACTGACCCCTGCGTCAGCACGTAGCCTGACCCTCCCAAGTTTCCGTTCCCTCACCTGTGCCCTAAGCCTTGCCGTTCCCTAACCCTAACCCCAGCCCGGAACGGAAACCCACCACCAGCCCTACACCTTATCCCCAAGCCGTAGCCTACTCCTGGCCCGTACGCTGGCACTGACCCGTGCGTCAGCATGTAGCCTGACCCTCTCACGTTTCCGTACCCTCACCTGTGCCCTAAGCCTTGCCGTTCCCTAACCCTAACCTTAGCCCGGAACGGAAACCCACCACCAGCCCTACACCTTACCCTACGCCGTAGCCTAATCCTGGCCCGTACGCTGGCAGTGACCCGTGCATCAGCACGTAGCCTGACCCTCCCACGTTTCCGTACCCTCACCTGTTCCCTAAGCCTTGCCGTTCCCTAACCCTAACCCTAGCCCCGAACGGAAACCCACCACCAGCCCTACACCTTACCCTACGCCGTAGCCTACTCCTGGCCCGTACGCTGGCACTGACCCATGCGTCAGCACGTAGCCTGACCCTCCCACGTTTCCGTTCCCTCACCTGTGCCCTAAGCCTTGCCGTTCCCTAACCCTAACCCTAGCCCGGAATGGAAACCCCCCACCAGCCCTACAGCTTACCCCCAAGCCGTAGCCTACTCCTGGCCCGTACGCTGGCAGTGACCTGTGCGTCAGCACGTAGCCTGACCCTCCCACGTTTCCGTACCCTCACCTGTGCCCTAAGCCTTGCCGTTCCGTAACCCTAACCCTAGCCCGGAACGGAAACCCACCACCAGCCCTACACCTTACCCTACGCCGTAGCCTACTCCTGGCGCGCACGCTGGCACTGACTCGTGCATCAGCAAGTAGCCTGACCCTCCCACGTTTCCGTACCCTCACGTGTGCACTAAGCCTTGCCGTTCCCTAACCCTAACCCTAGCCCAGTATGGAAACCCACCACCAGCCCTACACCTTACCCTACGCCGTAGCCTACTCCTGGCCTGTACGCTGGCACTGACCCGTGCGTCAGCACGTAGCCTGACCCTCCCACGTTTCCGTACCCTCACCTGTGCCCTAAGCCTTGCCATTCTGTAACACTAACCCTAGCCCGGAAGGGAAACCCTCCACCAGCCGTACACTTTACCCTACGCCGTAGCCTACTCCTGGCCCGTAAGCTGGCACTGACCCCTGCGTCAGCACGTAGCCTGACCCTCCCAAGTTTCCGTACCCTCACCTGTGCCCTAAGTCTTGCCGTTCCCTAACCCAAACCCTAGCCCGGAACGGAAACACACCACCAGCCCTACACCTTACCCACAAGCCGTAGCCTACTCCTGGCCCGTACGCTGGCACTGACCCGTGCGTCAGCACGTAGCCTGACCCTCCCACGTTTCCGTACCCTCACCTGTGCCCTAAGCCTTGCCGTTCCCTAACCCTAACCCTAGCCTGAAACGGAAACCCACCACCAGTCCTACGCCTTAACCTACGCCGTAGCCTACTCCTGGCCCGTACGCTGGCACTGACCCGTGCGTCTGCACGTAGCCTGACCCTCCCACGTTTCCGTACCCTCACCTGTGCCCTAAGCCTTGCCGTTCCGTAACCCTAACCCTAGCCCGGAACGGAAACCCTCCATCAGCCCTACACCTTACCCTACGCCGTAGCCTACTCCTGGCCCGTAAGCTGGCACTGACCCCTGCGTCAGCACGTAGCCTGACCCTCCCAAGTTTCCGTACCCTCACCTGTGCCCTAACCCTTGCCGTTCCCTAACCCTAACCCTAGCCCGGAACGGAAACCCACCACCAGCCCTACACCTTACCCCCAAGCCGTAGCCTACTCCAGGCCTGTACCCTGGCACTGACCCCTGCGTCAGCACGTAGCCTGACCCTCCCTAGTTTCCGTACCCTCACCTGTGCCCTAACCCTTGCCGTTCCCTAACCCTAACCCTAGCCCGGAACGGAAACCCACCACCAGCCCTACACCTTACCCTACGCCGTAGCCTACTCCTGGCCCGTACGCCGGCACTGACCCGTTCGTCAGCACGTAGCCTGACCCACCCACGTTTCCGTACCCTCACCTGTGCCCTAAGCCTTGCCGTTCCCTAACCCTAACCCTAGCCCGGAACGGAAACCCACCACCAGCCCTACACCTTACCCCCAAGCCGTAGCCTGATTCTGGCCCGTACAATGGCACTGACCCGTGCGTCAGCACGTAGCCTGACCCTCCCACGTTTCCGTTCCCTCACCTGTGCCCTAAGCCTTGCCGTTCCCTAACCCTAACCCTAGCCCGGAACGGAAACCCACCACCAGCACTACACCATACCCTACGCCGTAGCCTACTCCTGGCCCGTACGCTGGCACTGACCCGTGCGTCAGCACATAGCCTGACCCTCCCACGTTTCCGTACCCTCACCTGTGCCCTAAGCCTTGCCGTTCCCTAACCCTAACCCTAGCCCGGAACGGAAACCCACCACCAGCCCTACACCTTACCCTACACCGTAGCCTACTCCTGGCCCGTACGCTGGCACTGACCCGTGCGTCAGCACGTAGCCTGACCCTCCCACGTTTCCGTACCCTCACCTGTGCCCTAAGCCTTGCCGTTCCCTAACCCTAACCCTAGCCCCGAATGGAAACCCACCACCAGCCCTACACCTTACCCTACGCCGTAGCCTACTCCTGGCCTGTACGCTGGCACTGACCCGTGCGTCAGCACGTAGCCTGAACCTCCCACGTTTCCGTACCCTCACCTGTGCCCTAAGCCTTGCCGTTCCCTAACCCTAACCCTAGCCCATTACGGAAACGCACCACCAGCCCTACAACTTACCCCCAAGCCGTAGCCAACTCCTGGCCCGTACGCTGGCACTGACCCGTGCGTCAGCACGTAGCCTGACCCTCCCACGTTTCCGTACCCTCACCTGTGCCCTAAGCATTGCCGTTCCCTTACCCTAACCCTAGCCTGAAACGGAAACCCACCACCAGCCCTAAAACTTACCCCCAAGCCGTAGCCTACTCCTGGCCCGTACGCTGGCACTGACCCGTGCGTCAGCACGTAGCCTGACCCTCCCACGTTTCCGTACCCTCACCTGTGCCCTAAGCCTTGCCGTTCCCTACCCCTAACCCTACCCCAGTATGGAAACCCACCACCAGCCCTACACCTTACCCTACGCCGTAGCCTACTCCTGGCCCGTACGCCGGCACTGACCCGTGCGTCAGAACGTAGCCTGACCCTCCCACGTTTCCGTACCCTCTCCTGTGCCCTAAGCCTTGCCGTTCCCTAACCCTAACCCTAGCCCGGAACGGAAACCCACCACCAGCCCTACACCTTACCCCCAAGCCGTAGCCTGCTCCTGGCCCGTACGCTGGCACTGACCCGTGCGTCAACACGTAGCCTGACCCTCCCACGTTTCCGTACCCTCACCTGTGCCCTAAGCCTTGCCGTTCCCTAACCCTAACCCTAGCCCGGAACGGAAACCCACCACCAGCACTACACCTTAACCTACGCCGTAGCCTACTTCAGGCCCGTACGCTGGCACTGACACGTGTGTCAGCACGTAGCCTGTCCCTCCCACGTTTCCGTACCCTCACCTGTGCCCTAAGCCTTGCCGTTCCCTAACCCTAACCCTAGCCCAGTATGGAAACCCACCACCAACCCTACACCTTACCCTACGCCGTAGCCTAATCCTGGCCCGTACGCCGGCACTGACCCGTGCGTCAGCACGTAGCCTGACACACCCACGTTTCCGTACCCTCACCTGTGCCCTAAGCCTTGCCGTTCCCTAACCCTAACCCTAGACCGGAACGGAAAGCCACCACCAGCCCTACACCTAAACCTACGCCGTAGCCTACTCCTGGCCCGTACGCTGGCACTGACCCATGCGTCAGCATGTAGCCTGACCCTCCCACGTTTATGTACCCTCACCTGTGCCCTAAGCCTTGCCGTTCCCTAACCCTAACCCTAGCCCGGAACGGAAACCCACCACCAGCCCTACACCTTAACCTACGCCGTAGCCTACTCCTGGCCCGTACGCTGGCACTGACCCGTGCGTCAGCACGTAGCCTGACCCTCCCACGTTTCCGTACCCTCACCTGTGCCCTAAGCCTTGCCGTTCCCTAACCATAACCCTAGCCCGGAACGGAAACCCTCCATCAGCCCTACACCTTACCCTACGCCGTAGCCTACTCCTGGCCCGTAAGCTGGCACTGACCCCTGCGTCAGCACGTAGCCTGACCCTCCCAAGTTTGCGTACCCTCACCTGTGCCCTAAGCCTTGCCGTTCCCTAAGCCTAACCCTAGCCCGGAACGGAAACCCACCACCAGCCCTACACCTTACCCCCAAGCAGTAGCCTACTCCTGGCCCGTACGCTGGCACTGACCCGTGAGTCAGCACGCAGCCTGAACCTCCCACGTTTCCGTACCCTCACCTGTGCCCTAAGCCTTGCCGTTCCCTAACCCTAACCCTAGCCCGGAACGGAAACAGACCACCAGCCCTACACCTTACCCTACGCCGTAGCCTACTCCTGGCCCGTACGCTGGCACTGACCCCTGCGTCAGCACGTAGCCTGACCCTCCCACGTTTCCGTACCCTCACCTGTGCCCTAAGCCTTGCCGTTCCCTAACCCTAACCCTAGCCCGTTACGGAAACCCACCACCAGCCCTACAACTTAACCCCAAGCAGTAGCCTACTCCTGGCCCATACGCTGGCACTGAACCGTGCATCATCACGTAGCCTGACCCTCCCACGTTTCCGTTTCCTCACCTGTGCCCTAAGCCTTGCCGTTACCTAACCCTAACCCTAGCCCGGAACGGAAACCCACCACCAGACCTACACCTTACCCCCAAGCCGTAGCCTACTACTGACCCGTACGCTGGCACTGACTCATGCGTCATCACGTAGCCTGACCCTCCCACGTTTCCGTTTCCTCACCTGTGCCCTAAGCCTTGCCGTTCCCTAACCCTAACCCTAGCCCGGAACGGAAACCCACCACCAGCCCTACACCTTACCCTACGCCGTAGCCTACTCCTGGCCCGTAAGCTGGCACTGACCCCTGCGTCAGCACGTAGCCTGACCCTCTCAAGTTTCCGTACCCTCACCTGTGCCCTAAGCTTCGCCGTTCCCTTACCCTAACCCTAGCCCGGAACAGAAACCCACCACCAGCCCTACACCTAACCCTACGCTGTAGCCTACTCCTGGCCCGTACGCTGGCACTGACCCGTGTGTCAGCACGTAGACTGAACCTCCCACGTTTCCGTACCCTCACCTGTGCCCTAAGCCTTGCCGTTCCCTAACAGTAACCCTAGCCCGGAACAGAAACCCACCACCAGCCCTACAGCTTACCCTACGCCGTAGCCTACTCCTGGCCCGTACGCTGGCACTGACTCGTGCGTCAGCACGTAGCCTGACCCTCCCACGTTTCTGTACCCTCACCTGTGCCCTAAGCCTTGCCATTCCCTAACCCTAACCCTAGCCCGGAACGGAAACCCACCACCAGCCCTACACCTTCCCTACGCCGCAGCCTACTCCTGGCCCGTACGCTGGCACTGACCCCTGCGTCAGCACGTAGCCTGACCCTCCCAAGTTTCCGTACCCTCACCTGTGCCCTAAGTCTTGCCGTTCCCTAACCCAAACCCTAGCCCGGAACGGAAACACACCACCAGCCCTACACCTTACCCACAAGCCGTAGCCTACTCCTGGCCCGTACGCTGGCACTGACCCGTGCGTCAGCACGTAGCCTGACCCTCCCACGTTTCCGTACCCTCACCTGTGCCCTAAGCCTTGCCGTTCCCTAACCCTAACCCTAGCCCGGAACGGAAACCCACCACCAGCCCTACACCTTACCCTACGCCGTAGCCTACTCCTGGCCCGTGCGCTGGCACTGACCCGTGCGTCAGCACGTAGCCTGACCCTCCCACGTTTCCGTACCCTCACCTGTGCCCTAAGCCTTGCCGTTCCCTAACCCTAACCCTAGCCCGGAACGGAAACCCACCACCAGCCCTACACCTTACCCTACGCCGTAGCCTACTCCTGGCCCTTACGCTGGCACTGACCCGTGCGTCAGCACGTAGCCTGACCCTCCCACGTTTCCGTACCCTCACCTGTGCCCTAAGCCTTGCCGTTCCCTAACCCTAACCCTAGCCTGAAACGGAAACCCACCACCAGTCCTACGCCTTAACCTACGCCGTAGCCTACTCCTGGCCCGTACGCTGGCACTGACCCGTGCGTCAGCACGTAGCCTGACCCTCCCACGTTTCCGTACCCTCACCTGTGCCCTAAGCCTTGCCGTTCCGTAACACTAACACTAGCCCGGAACGGAAACCCTCCATCAGCCCTACACCTTACCCTACGCCGTAGCCTACTCCTGGCCCGTAAGCTGGCACTGACCCCTGCGTCAGCACGTAGCCTGACCCTCCCAAGTTTCCGTACCCTCACCTGTGCCCTAACCCTTGCCGTTCCCTAACCCTAACCCTAGCCCGGAACGGAAACCCACCACCAGCCCTACACCTTACCCCCAAGCCGTAGCCTACTCCAGGCCTGTACGCTGGCACTGACCCCTGCGTCAGCACGTAGCCTGACCCTCCCTAGTTTCCGTACCCTCACCTGTGCCCTAACCCTTGCCGTTCCCTAACCCTAACCCTAGCCCGGAACGGAAACCCACCACCAGCCCTACACCTTACCCTACGCCGTAGCCTACTCCTGGCCCGTACGCCGGCACTGACCCGTTCGTCAGCACGTAGCCTGACCCACCCACGTTTCCGTACCCTCACCTGTGCCCTAAGCCTTGCCGTTCCCTAACCCTAACCCTAGCCCGGAACGGAAACCCACCACCAGCCCTACACCTTACCCCCAAGCCGTAGCCTGATTCTGGCCCGTACAATGGCACTGACCCGTGCGTCAGCACGTAGCCTGACCCTCCCACGTTTCCGTACCCTCACCTGTGCCCTAAGCCTTGCCGTTCCCTAACCCTAACCCTAGCCCGGAACGGAAACCCACCACCAGCACTACACCATACCCTACGCCGTAGCCTACTCCTGGCCCGTACGCTGGCACTGACCCGTGCGTCAGCACATAGCCTGACCCTCCCACGTTTCCATACCCTCACCTGTGCCCTAAGCCTTGCCGTTCCCTAACCCTAACCCTAGCCCGGAACGGAAACCCACCACCAGCCCTACACCTTACCCTACACCGTAGCCTACTCCTGGCCCGTACGCTGGCACTGACCCGTGCGTCAGCACGTAGCCTGACCCTCCCACGTTTCCGTACCCTCACCTGTGCCCTAAGCCTTGCCGTTCCCTAACCCTAACCCTAGCCCGGAATGGAAACCCACCACCAGCCCTACACCTTACCCTACGCCGTAGCCTACTCCTGGCCTGTACGCTGGCACTGACCCGTGCGTCAGCACGTAGCCTGAACCTCCCACGTTTCCGTACCCTCACCTGTGCCCTAAGCCTTGCCGTTCCCTAACCCTAACCCTAGCCCATTACGGAAACGCACCACCAGCCCTACAACTTACCCCCAAGCCGTAGCCAACTCCTGGCCCGTACGCTGGCACTGACCCGTGCGTCAGCACGTAGCCTGACCCTCCCACGTTTCCGTACCCTCACCTGTGCCCTAAGCATTGCCGTTCCCTTACCCTAACCCTAGCCTGAAACGGAAACCCACCACCAGCCCTAAAACTTACCCCCAAGCCGTAGCCTACTCCTGGCCCGTACGCTGGCACTGACCCGTGCGTCAGCACGTAGCCTGACCCTCCCACGTTTCCGTACCCTCACCTGTGCCCTAAGCCTTGCCGTTCCCTACCACTAACCCTACCCCAGTATGGAAACCCACCACCAGCCCTACACCTTACCCTACGCCGTAGCCTACTCCTGGCCCGTACGCCGGCACTGACCCGTGCGTCAGAACGTAGCCTGACCCTCCCACGTTTCCGTACCCTCGCCTGTGCCCTAAGCCTTGCCGTTCCCTAACCCTAACCCTAGCCGGGAACGGAAACCCACCACCAGCCCTACACCTTACCCCCAAGCCGTAGCCTGCTCCTGGCCCGTACGCTGGCACTGACCCGTGCGTCAACACGTAGCCTGACCCTCCCACGTTTCCGTACCCTCACCTGTGCCCTAAGCCTTGCCGTTCCCTAACCCTAACCCTAGCCCGGAACGGAAACCCACCACCAGCACTACACCTTAACCTACGCCGTAGCCTACTCCAGGCCCGTACGCTGGCACTGACACGTGTGTCAGCACGTAGCCTGTCCCTCCCACGTTTCCGTACCCTCACCTGTGCCCTAAGCCTTGCCGTTCCCTAACCCTAACCCTAGCCCAGTATGGAAACCCACCACCAGCCCTACACCTTACCCTACGCCGTAGCCTAATCCTGGCCCGTACGCCGGCACTGACCCGTGCGTCAGCACGTAGCCTGACCCTCCCACGTTTCCGTACCCTCACCTGTTCCCTAAGCCTTGCCGTTCCCTAACCCTAACCCTAGCCCGGAACGGAAACCCACCACCATCCCTACACCTTACCACCAAGCCGTAGCCTGCTCCTGGCCCGTACGCTGGCACTGACACGTGCGTCAACACGTAGCCTGACACACCCACGTTTCCGTACCCTCACCTGTGCCCTAAGCCTTGCCGTTCCCTAACCCTAACCCTAGACCGGAACGGAAAGCCACCACCAGCCCTACACCTAAACCTACGCCGTAGCCTACTCCTGGCCCGTACGCTGGCACTGACCCATGCGTCAGCATGTAGCCTGACCCTCCCACGTTTATGTACCCTCACCTCTGCCCTAAGCCTTGCCGTTCCCTAACCCTAACCCTAGCCCGGAACGGAAACCCACCACCAGCCCTACACCTTAACCTACGCCGTAGCCTACTCCTGGCCCGTACGCTGGCACTGACCCGTGCGTCAGCACGTAGCCTGACCCTCCCACGTTTCCGTACCCTCACCTGTGCCCTAAGCCTTGCCGTTCCCTAACCATAACCCTAGCCCGGAACGGAAACCCTCCATCAGCCCTACACCTTACCCTACGCCGTAGCCTACTCCTGGCCCGTAAGCTGGCACTGACCCCTGCGTCAGCACGTAGCCTGACCCTCCCAAGTTTGCGTACCCTCACCTGTGCCCTAAGCCTTGCCGTTCCCTAAGCCTAACCCTAGCCCGGAACGGAAACCCACCACCAGCCCTACACCTTACCCCCAAGCAGTAGCCTACTCCTGGCCCGTACGCTGGCACTGACCCGTGAGTCAGCACGCAGCCTGAACCTCCCACGTTTCCGTACCCTCACCTGTGCCCTAAGCCTTGCCGTTCCCTAACCCTAACCCTAGCCCGGAACGGAAACAGACCACCAGCCCTACACCTTACCCTACGCCGTAGCCTACTCCTGGCCCGTACGCTGGCACTGACCCCTGCGTCAGCACGTAGCCTGACCCTCCCACGTTTCCGTACCCTCACCTGTGCCCTAAGCCTTGCCGTTCCCTAACCTTAACCCTAGCCCGTTACGGAAACCCACCACCAGCCCTACAACTTAACCCCAAGCAGTAGCCTACTCCTGGCCCATACGCTGGCACTGAACCGTGCGTCATCACGTAGCCTGACCCTCACACGTTTCCGTTTCCTCACCTGTGCCCTAAGCCTTGCCGTTACCTAACCCTAACCCTAGCCCGGAACGGAAACCCACCACCAGACCTACACCTTACCCCCAAGCCGTAGCCTACTACTGACCCGTACGCTGGCACTGACTCATGCGTCATCACGTAGCCTGACCCTCCCACGTTTCCGTTTCCTCACCTGTGCCCTAAGCCTTGCCGTTCCCTAACCCTAACCCTAGCCCGGAACGGAAACCCACCACCAGCCCTACACCTTACCCTACGCCGTAGCCTACTCCTGGCCCGTAAGCTGGCACTGACCCCTGCGTCAGCACGTAGCCTGACCCTCTCAAGTTTCCGTACCCTCACCTGTGCCCTAAGCTTCGCCGTTCCCTTACCCTAACCCTAGCCCGGAACAGAAACCCACCACCAGCCCTACACCTAACCCTACGCTGTAGCCTACTCTTGGCCCGTACGCTGGCACTGACCCGTGTGTCAGCACGTAGACTGAACCTCCCACGTTTCCGTACCCTCACCTGTGCCCTAAGCCTTGCCGTTCCCTAACAGTAACCCTAGCCCGGAACAGAAACCCACCACCAGCCCTACAGCTTACCCTACGCCGTAGCCTACTCCTGGCCCGTACGCTGGCACTGACTCGTGCGTCAGCACGTAGCCTGACCCTCCCACGTTTCTGTACCCTCACCTGTGCCCTAAGCCTTGCCATTCCCTAACCCTAACCCTAGCCCGGAACGGAAACCCACCACCAGCCCTACACCTTCCCTACGCCGCAGCCTACTCCTGGCCCGTACGCTGGCACTGACCCGTGCTTCAGCACGTAGCCTGACCCGCCCACGTTTCCGTACCCTCACCTGTGCCCTAAGCCTTGCCGTTCCCTAACCCTAACCCTAGCCCCGAACGGAAACCCACAACCAGCCCTACACCTTACCCTACGCCGTAGCCTACTCCTGGCCGGTACGCTGGCACTGACCCGTGCGTCAGCATGTAGCCTGACCCTCCCACGTTTCCGTACCCTCACCTGTGCCCTAAGCCTTGCCGTTCCCTAACCCTAACCCTAGCCCGGAACGGAAACCCACCACCAGCCCTACACCTTACCCTACGCCGTAGCCTACTCCTGGCCCTTACGCTGGCACTGACCCGTGCGTCAGCACGTAGCCTGACCCTCCCACGTTTCCGTACTCTCACCTGTGCCCTAAGCCTTGCCGTTCCCTAACCCTAACCCTAGCCTGAAACGGAAACCCACCACCAGTCCTACACCTTAACCTACGCCGTAGCCTACTCCTGGCCCGTACGCTGGCACTGACCCGTGCGTCAGCACGTAGCCTGACCCTCCCACGTTTCCGTACTCTCACCTGTGCCCTAAGCCTTGCCGTTCCGTAACCCTAACCCTAGCCCGGAACGGAAACCGTCCATCAGCCCTACACCTTACCCTACGCCGTAGCCTACTCCTGGCCCGTAAGCTGGCACTGACCCCTGCGTCAGCACGTAGCCTGACCCTCCCAAGTTTCCGTACCCTCACCTGTGCCCTAACCTTTGCCGTTCCCTAACCCTAACCCTAGCCCGGAACGGAAACCCACCACCAGCCCTACACCTTACCCCCAAGCCGTAGCCTACTCCAGGCCTGTACGCTGGCACTGACACGTGCGTCAGCACGTAGCCTGACCCTCCCACGTTTCCGTACCCTCACCTGTGCCCTAAGCCTTGCCGTTCCCTAACCCTAACCCTAGCCTGGAACGGAAACCCACCAACAGCACTACACCTAACCCTACGCCGTAGCCTACTCCTGGCCCGTACGCTGGCACTGACCTGTGTGTCAGCATGTAGCCTGACCCTCCCACGTTTCCGTACCCTCAACTGTGCCCTAAGCCTTGCCGTTCCCTAACCCTAACCCTAGCCCAGTATGGAAACCCACCACCAGCCCTACACCTTACCCTACGCCGTAGCCTACTCCTGGCCCGTACGCCGGCACTGAACCGTGCGTCAGCACGTAGCCTGACCCACCCACGTTTCCGTACCCTCACCTGTGCCCTAAGCCTTGCCGTTCCCTAACCCTAACCCTAGCCCGGAACGGAAACCCACCACCAGCCCTACACCTAACCCCCAAGCCGTAGCCTGATCCTGGCCCGTACAATGGCACTGACCCGTGCGTCAGCACGTAGCCTGACCCTCCCACGTTTCCGTACCATCACCTGTGCCCTAAGCCTTGCCGTTCCCTAACCCTAACCCTAGCCCGGAACGGAAACCCACCACCAGCACTACACCATACCATACGCCGTAGCCTACTCCTGGCCCGTACGCTGGCACTGACCCGTGCGTCAGCACGTAGCCTGACCCTCCCACGTTTCCGTACCCTCACCTGTGCCCTAAGCCTTGCCGTTCCCTAACCCTAACCCTAGCCCGGAACGGAAACAGACCACCAGCCCTACACCTTACCCTACGCCGTAGCCTACTCCTGGCCCGTACGCTGGCACTGACCCCTGCGTCAGCACGTAGCCTGACCCTCCCACGTTTCCGTACCCTCACCTGTGCCCTAAGCCTTGCCGTTCCCTAACCCTAACCCTAGCCCGTTACGGAAACCCACCACCAGCCCTACAACTTAACCCCAAGCAGTAGCCTACTCCTGGCCCATACGCTGGCACTGAACCGTGCGTCATCACGTAGCCTGACCCTCCCACGTTTCCGTTTCCTCACCTGTGCCCTAAGCCTTGCCGTTACCTAACCCTAACCCTAGCCCGGAACGGAAACCCACCACCAGACCTACACCTTACCCCCAAGCCGTAGCCTACTCCTGACCCGTACGCTGGCACTGACTCATGCGTCATCACGTAGCCTGACCCTCCCACGTTTCCGTTTCCTCACCTGTGCCCTAAGCCTTGCCGTTCCCTAAGCCTAACCCTAGCCCGGAATGGAAACCCCCCACCAGCCCTACAGCTTACCCCCAAGCCGTAGCCTACTCCTGGCCCGTACGCTGGCACTGACCCGTGCGTCAGCACGTAGCCTGACCCTCCCACGTTTCCGTACCCTCACCTGTGCCCTAAGCCTTGCCGTTCCGTAACCCTAACCCTAGCCCGGAACGGAAACCCTCCATCAGCCCTACACCTTACCCTACGCCGTAGCCTACTCCTGGCCCGTAAGCTGGCACTGACCCCTGCGTCAGCACGTAGCCTGACCCTCCCAAGTTTCCGTACCCTCACCTGTGCCCTAACCCTTGCCGTTCCCTAACCCTAACCCTAGCCCGGAACGGAAACCCACCACCAGCCCTACACCTTACCCCCAAGCCGTAGCCTACTCCAGGCCTGTACGCTGGCACTGACCCCTGCGTCAGCACGTAGCCTGACCCTCCCTAGTTTCCGTACCCTCACCTGTGCCCTAACCCTTGCCGTTCCCTAACCCTAACCCTAGCCCGGAACGGAAACCCACCACCAGCCCTACACCTTACCCTACGCCGTAGCCTACTCCTGGCCCGTACGCCGGCACTGACCCGTTCGTCAGCACGTAGCCTGACCCACCCACGTTTCCGTACCCTCACCTGTGCCCTAAGCCTTGCCGTTCCCTAACCCTAACCCTAGCCCGGAACGGAAACCCACCACCAGCCCTACACCTTACCCCCAAGCCGTAGCCTGATTCTGGCCCGTACAATGGCACTGACCCGTGCGTCAGCACGTAGCCTGACCCTCCCACGTTTCCGTACCCTCACCTGTGCCCTAAGCCTTGCCGTTCCCTAACCCTAACCCTAGCCCGGAACGGAAACCCACCACCAGCACTACACCATACCCTATGCCTTAGCCTACTCCTGGCCCGTACGCTGGCACTGACCCGTGCGTCAGCACATAGCCTGACCCTCCCACGTTTCCGTACCCTCACCTGTGCCCTAAGCCTTGCCGTTCCCTAACCCTAACCCTAGCCCGGAACGGAAACCCACCACCAGCCCTACACCTTACCCTACACCGTAGCCTACTCCTGGCCCGTACGCTGGCACTGACCCGTGCGTCAGCACGTAGCCTGACCCTCCCACGTTTCCGTACCCTCACCTGTGCCCTAAGCCTTGCCGTTCCCTAACCCTAACCCTAGCCCGGAATGGAAACCCACCACCAGCCCTACACCTTACCCTACGCCGTAGCCTACTCCTGGCCTGTACGCTGGCACTGACCCGTGCGTCAGCACGTAGCCTGAACCTCCCACGTTTCCGTACCCTCACCTGTGCCCTAAGCCTTGCCGTTCCCTAACCCTAACCCTAGCCCATTACGGAAACGCACCACCAGCCCTACAACTTACCCCCAAGCCGTAGCCAACTCCTGGCCCGTACGCTGGCACTGACCCGTGCGTCAGCACGTAGCCTGACCCTCCCACGTTTCCGTACCCTCACCTGTGCCCTAAGCATTGCCGTTCCCTTACCCTAACCCTAGCCTGAAACGGAAACCCACCACCAGCCTTAAAACTTACCCCCAAGCCGTAGCCTACTCCTGGCCCGTACGCTGGCACTGACCTGTGCGTCAGCACGTAGCCTGACCCTCCCACGTTTCCGTACCCTCACCTGTGCCCTAAGCCTTGCCGTTCCCTACCCCTAACCCTACCCCAGTATGGAAACCCACCACCAGCCCTACACCTTACCCTACGCCGTAGCCTACTCCTGGCCCGTACGCCGGCACTGACCCGTGCGTCAGAACGTAGCCTGACCCTCCCACGTTTCCGTACCCTCGCCTGTGCCCTAAGCCTTGCCGTTCCCTAACCCTAACCCTAGCCCGTAACGGAAACCCACCACCAGCCCTACACCTTACCCCCAAGCCGTAGCCTGCTCCTGGCCCGTACGCTGGCACTGACCCGTGCGTCAACACGTAGCCTGACCCTCCCACGTTTCCGTACCCTCACCTGTGCCCTAAGCCTTGCCGTTCCCTAACCCTAACCCTAGCCCGGAACGGAAACCCACCACCAGCACTACACCTTAACCTACGCCGTAGCCTACTCCAGGCCCGTACGCTGGCACTGACACGTGTGTCAGCACGTAGCCTGTCCCTCCCACGTTTCCGTACCCTCACCTGTGCCCTAAGCCTTGCCGTTCCCTAACCCTAACCCTAGCCCAGTATGGAAACCCACCACCAGCCCTACACCTTACCCTACGCCGTAGCCTAATCCTGGCCCGTACGCCGGCACTGACCCGTGCGTCAGCACGTAGCCTGACCCTCCCACGTTTCCGTACCCTCACCTGTTCCCTAAGCCTTGCCGTTCCCTAACCCTAACCCTAGCCCGGAACGGAAACCCACCACCATCCCTACACCTTACCACCAAGCCGTAGCCTGCTCCTGGCCCGTACGCTGGCACTGACACGTGCGTCAACACGTAGCCTGACCCTCCCATGTTTCCGTACCCTCACCTGTGCCCTAAGCCTTGCCGTTCCCTAACCCTAACCCTAGCCCGGAACGGAAACCCACCACCAGCCCTACACCTTACCCTACGCTGTAGCCTACTCCTGGCCCGTACGCTGGCACTGACCCGTGCGTCAGCACGTAGCCTGACCCTCCCACGTTTCCGTTCCCTCACCTGTGCCCTAAGCCTTGCGGTTCCATAACCCTAACCCTAGCCCGAAACGGAAACCCACCACCAGCCCTACAACTTACCCCCAAGCGGTAGCCTACTCCTGGCCCGTACGCTGGCACTGACCCGTGCTTCAGCACGTAGCCTGACCCTCCCACGTTTCCGTACCCTCACCTGTGCCCTAAGCCTTGCCGTTCCCTAACCCTAACCCTAGCCCGGAACGGAAACCCACAACCAGCCCTACACCTTACCCTACGCCGTAGCCTACTCCTGGCCGGTACGCTGTCACTGACCCGTGCGTCAGCATGTAGCCTGACCCTCCCACGTTTCCGTACCCTCACCTGTGCCCTAAGCCTTGCCGTTCCCTAACCCTAACCCTAGCCCGGAACGGAAACCCACCACCAGCCCTACACCTTACCCTACGCCATAGCCTACTCCTGGCCCTTACGCTGGCACTGACCCGTGCGTCAGCACGTAGCCTGACCCTCCCACGTTTCCGTACTCTCACCTGTGCCCTAAGCCTTGCCGTTCCCTAACCCTAACCCTAGCCTGAAACGGAAACCCACCACCAGTCCTACACCTTAACCTACGCCGTAGCCTACTCCTGGCCCGTACGCTGGCACTGACCCGTGCGTCAGCACGTAGCCTGACCCTCCCACGTTTCCGTACCCTCACCTGTGCCCTAAGCCTTGCCGTTCCGTAACCCTAACCCTAGCCCGGAACGGAAACCCACCATCAGCCCTACACCTTACCCTACGCCGTAGCCTACTCCTGCCCGTAAGCTGGCACTGACCCCTGCGTCAGCACGTAGCCTGACCCTCCCAAGTTTCCGTACCCTCACCTGTGCCCTAACCCTTGCCGTTCCCTAACCCTAAACCTAGCCCGGAACGGAAACCCACCACCAGCCCTACACCTTACCCCCAAGCCGTAGCCTACTCCAGGCCTGTACGCTGGCACTGACACATGCGTCAGCACGTAGCCTGACCCTCCCACGTTTCCGTACCCTCACCTGTGCCCTAAGCCTTGCCGTTCCCTAACCCTAACCCTAGCCTGGAACGGAAACCCACCAACAGCACTACACCTAACCCTACGCCGTAGCCTACTCCTGGCCCGTACGCTGGCACTGACCTGTGTGTCAGCATGTAGCCTGACCCTCCCACGTTTCCGTACCCTCAACTGTGCCCTAAGCCTTGCCGTTCCCTAACCCTAACCCTAGCCCAGTATGGAAACCCACCACCAGCCCTACACCTTACCCTACGCCGTAGCCTACTCCTGGCCCGTACGCCGGCACTGACCCGTTCGTCAGCACGTAGCCTGACCCACCCACGTTTCCGTACCCTCACCTGTGCCCTAAGCCTTGCCGTTCCCTAACCCTAACCCTAGCCCGGAACGGAAACCCACCACCAGCCCTACACCTTACCCCCAAGCCGTAGCCTGATCCTGGCCCGTACAATGGCACTGACCCGTGCGTCAGCACGTAGCCTGACCCTCCCACGTTTCCGTACCCTCACCTGTGCCCTAAGCCTTGCCGTTCCCTAACCCTAACCCTAGCCCGGAACGGAAACCCACCACCAGCACTACACCATACCCTACGCCGTAGCCTACTCCTGGCCCGTACGCTGGCACTGACCCGTGCGTCAGCACGTAGCCTGACCCTCCCACGTTTCCGTACCCTCACCTGTGCCCTAAGCCTTGCCGTTCCCTAACCCTAACCCTAGCCTGGAACGGAAACCCTCCACCAGCCCTACACCTTACCCTACACCGTAGCCTACTCCTGGCCCGTACGCTGGCACTGACCCGTGCGTCAGCACGTAGCCTGACCCTCCCAAGTTTCCGTACCCTCACCTGTGCCCTAAGACTTGCCGTTCCCTAACCCTAACCCTAGCCCGGAATGGAAACCCACCACCAGCCCTACAACTTACCCTACGCCGTAGCCTACTCCTGGCCTGTACGCTGGCACTGACCCGTGCGTCAGCACGTAGCCTGAACCTCCCACGTTTCCGTACCCTCACCTGTGCCCTAAGCCTTGCCGTTCCCTAACCCTAACCCTAGCCCGTTACGGAAACGCACCACCAGCCCTACAACTTACCCCCAAGCCGTAGCCAGCTCCTGGCCCGTACGCTGGCACTGACCCGTGCGTCAGCACGTAGCCTGACCCTCCCACGTTTCCGTACCCTCACCTGTGCCCTAAGCATTGCCGTTCCCTTACCCTAACCCTAGCCTGGAACGGAAACCCACCACCAGCCCTAAAACTTACCCCCAAGCCGTAGCCTACTCCTGGCCCGTACGCTGGCACTGACCCGTGCGTCAGCACGTAGCCTGACCCTCCCACGTTTCCGTACCCTCACCTGTGCCCTAAGCCTTGCCGTTCCCTACCCCTAACCCTACCCCAGTATGGAAACCCACCACCAGCCCTACACCTTACCCTACGCCGTAGCCTACTCCTGGCCCGTACGCCGGCACTGACCCGTGCGTCAGAACGTAGCCTGACCCTCCCACGTTTCCGTACCCTCGCCTGTGCCCTAAGCCTTGCCGTTCCCTAACCCTAACCCTAGCCGGGAACGGAAACCCACCACCAGCCCTACACCTTACCCCCAAGCCGTAGCCTGCTCCTGGCCCGTACGCTGGCACTGACCCGTGCGTCAGCACGTAGCCTGACCCTCCCACGTTTCCGTACCCTCACCTGTGCCCTAAGCCTTGCCGTTCCCTAACCCTAACCCTAGCCCGGAACGGAAACCCACCACCAGCACTACACCTTACCCTACGCCGTAGCCTACTCCAGGCCCGTACGCTGGCACTGACACGTGCGTCAGCACGTAGCCTGTCCCTCCCACGTTTCCGTACCCTCACCTGTGCCCTAAGCCTTGCCGTTCCCTAACCCTAACCCTAGCCCAGTATGGAAACCCACCACCAGCCCTACACCTTACCATACGCCGTAGCCTAATCCTGGCCCGTACGCCGGCACTGACCCGTGCGTCAGCACGTAGCCTGACCCTCCCACGTTTCCGTACCCTCACCTGTGCCCTAAGCCTTGCCGTTCCCTAACCCTAACCCTAGCCCGGAACGGAAACCCACCACCATCCCTACACCTTACCACCAAGCCGTAGCCTGCTCCTGCCCCGTACGCTGGCACTGACCCGTGCGTCAGCACATAGCCTGACCCTCCCATGTTTCCGTACCCTCACCTGTGCCCTAAGCCTTGCCGTTCCCTAACCCTAACCCTAGCCCGGAACGGAAACCCTCCACCAGCCCTACACCTTACCCTACGCCGTAGCCTACTCCTGGCCCGTAGGCTGGCACTGACCCATGCGTCAGCACGTAGCCTGACCCTCCCACGTTTCCGTACTCTCACCTGTGCCCTAAGCCTTGCCGTTCCCTAACCCTAACCCTAGCCTGGAACGGAAACCCACCACCAGCCCTACAACTTACCCTACGCCGTAGCCTACTCCTGACCCGTACGCTGGCACTGACCCGTGCGTCATCACGTAGCCTGACACACCCACGTTTCCGTACCCTCACCTGTGCCCTAAGCCTTGCCGTTCCCTAACCCTAACCCTAGACCGGAACGGAAAGCCACCACCAGCCCTACACCTAAACCTACGCCGTAGCCTACTCCTGGCCCGTACGCTGGCACTGACCCATGCGTCAGCATGTAGCCTGACCCTCCCACGTTTATGTACCCTCACCTGTGCCCTAAGCCTTGCCGTTCCCTAACCCTAACCCTAGCCCGGAACGGAAACCCACCACCAGCCCTACACCTTAACCTATGCCGTAGCCTACTCCTGGCCCGTACGCTGGCACTGACCCGTGCGTCAGCACGTAGCCTGACCCTCCCACGTTTCCGTACCCTCACCTGTGCCCTAAGCCTTGCCGTTCCCTAACCCTAACCCTAGCCCGGAACGGAAACAGACCACCAGCCCTACACCTTACCCTACGCCGTAGCCTACTCCTGGCCCGTACGCTGGCACTGACCCCTGCGTCAGCACGTAGCCTGACCCTCCCACGTTTCCGTACCCTCACCTGTGCCCTAAGCCTTGCCGTTCCCTAACCCTAACCCTAGCCCGTTTCGGAAACCCACCACCAGCCCTACAACTTAACCCCAAGCAGTAGCCTACTCCTGGCCCATACGCTGGCACTGAACCGTGCGTCATCACGTAGCCTGACCCTCCCACGTTTCCGTTTCCTCACCTGTGCCCTAAGCCTTGCCGTTACCTAACCCTAACCCTAGCCCGGAACGGAACCCCACCACCAGACCTACACCTTACCCCCAAGCCGTAGCCTACTCCTGACCCGTACGCTGGCACTGACTCATGCGTCATCACGTAGCCTGACCCTCCCACGTTTCCGTTTCCTCACCTGTGCCCTAAGCCTTGCCGTTACCTAACCCTAACCCTAGCCCGGAACGGAAACCCACCACCAGACCTACACCTTACCCCCAAGCCATAGCCTACTCCAGGCCCGTACGCCGGCACTGACCCGTGCGTCAGCACGTAGCCTGACCCTCCCACGTTTCCGTACCCTCACCTGTGCCCTAAGCCTTGCCGTTCCCTAACCCTAACCCTAGCCCGGAACGGAAACCCACCACCAGCCCTACACCTTACCCTACGCCGTAGCCTACTCCTGGCCCTTACGCTGGCACTGACCCATGCGTCAGCACGTAGCCTGACCCTCCCACGTTTACGTACCCTCACCTGTGCCCTAAGCCTTGCCGTTCCCTAACCCTAACCCTAGCCCGGAACGGAAACCCACCACCAGCCCTACACCTTACCCTACGCCGTAGCCTACTCCTGGCCCGTAAGCTGGCACTGACCCCTGCGTCATCACGTAGCCTGACCCTCCCAAGTTTCCGTACCCTCACCTGTGCCCTAAGATTCGCCGTTCCCTAACCCTAACCCTAGCCCGGAACAGAAACCCACCACCAGCCCTACACCTAACCCTACGCTGTAGCCTACTCCTGGCCCGTACGCTGGCACTGACCCGTGTGTAAGCACGTAGACTGAACCTCCCACGTTTCCGTACCCTCACCTGTGCCCTAAGCCTTGCCGTTCCCTAACAGTAACCCTAGCCCGGAACAGAAACCCACCACCAGCCCTACAGCTTACCCTACGCCGTAGCCTACTCCTGGCCCGTACGCTGGCACTGACCCGTGCGTCAGCACGTAGCCTGACCCTCCCACGTTTCTGTACCCTCATCTGTGCCCTAAGCCTTGCCATTCCCTAACTCTAACCCTAGCCCGGAACGGAAACCCACCACCAGCCCTACACCTTACCCTACGCCGTAGCCTACTCCTGGCCCATACGCTGGCACTGACCCGTGCGTCAGCACGTAGCCTGACCCTCCGACGTTTCCGTTCCCTCACCTGTGCCCTAAGCCTTGCGGTTCCATAACCCTAACCCTAGCCCGAAACGGAAACCCACCACCAGCCCTACAACTTACCCCCAAGCGGTAGCCTACTCCTGGCCCGTACGCTGGCACTGACCCGTGCTTCAGCACGTAGCCTGACCCTCCCACGTTTCCGTACCCTCACCTGTGCCCTAAGCCTTGCCGTTCCCTAACCCTAACCCTAGCCCGGAACGGAAACCCACAACCAGCCCTACACCTTACCCTACGCCGTAGCCTACTCCTGGCCGGTACGCTGGCACTGACCCGTGCGTCAGCATGTAGCCTGACCCTCCCACGTTTCCGTACCCTCACCTGTGCCCTAAGCCTTGCCGTTCCCTAACCCTAACCCTAGCCCGGAACGGAAACCCACCACCAGCCCTACACCTTACCCTACGCCGTAGCCTACTCCTGGCCCTTACGCTGGCACTGACCCGTGCGTCAGCACGTAGCCTGACCCTCCCACGTTTCCGTACTCTCACCTGTGCCCTAAGCCTTGCCGTTCCCTAACCCTAACCCTAGCCTGAAAAGGAAACCCACCACCAGTCCTACACCTTAACCTACGCCGTAGCCTACTCCTGGCCCGTACGCTGGCACTGACCCGTGCGTCAGCACGTAGCCTGACCCTCCCACGTTTCCGTACCCTCACCTGTGCCCTAAGCCTTGCCGTTCCGTAACCCTAACCCTAGCCCGGAACGGAAACCCTCCATCAGCCCTACACCTTACCCTACGCCGTAGCCTACTCCTGGCCCGTAAGCTGGCACTGACCCCTGCGTCAGCACGTAGCCTGACCCTCCCAAGTTTCCGTACCCTCACCTGTGCCCTAACCCTTGCCGTTCCCTAACCCTAACCCTAGCCCGGAACGGAAACCCACCACCAGCCCTACACCTTACCCCCAAGCCGTAGCCTACTCCAGGCCTGTACGCTGGCACTGACACGTGCGTCAGCACGTAGCCTGACCCTCCCACGTTTCCGTACCCTCACCTGTGCCCTAAGCCTTGCCGTTCCCTAACCCTAACCCTAGCCTGGAACGGAAACCCACCAACAGCACTACACCTAACCCTACGCCGTAGCCTACTCCTGGCCCGTACGCTGGCACTGACCTGTGTGTCAGCATGTAGCCTGACCCTCCCACGTTTCCGTACCCTCAACTGTGCCCTAAGCCTTGCCGTTCCCTAACCCTAACCCTAGCCCAGTATGGAAACCCACCACCAGCCCTACACCTTACCATACGCCGTAGCCTACTCCTGGCCCGTACGCCGGCACTGACCCGTGCGTTAGCACGTAGCCTGACCCACCCACGTTTCCGTACCCTCACCTGTGCCCTAAGCCTTGCCGTTCCCTAACCCTAACCCTAGCCCGGAACGGAAACCCACCACCAGCCCTACACCTTACCCCCAAGCCGTAGCCTGATCCTGGCCCGTACAATGGCACTGACCCGTGCGTCACCACGTAGCCTGACCCTCCCACGTTTCCGTACCCTCACCTGTGCCCTAAGCCTTGCCGTTCCCTAACCCTAACCCTAGCCCGGAACGGAAACCCACCACCAGCACTACACCATACCCTACGCCGTAGCCTACTCCTGGCCCGTACGCTGGCACTGACCCGTGCGTCAGCACGTAGCCTGACCCTCCCACGTTTCCGTACCCTCACCTGTGCCTTAAGCCTTGCCGTTCCCTAACCCTAACCCTAGCCCGGAACGGAAACCCACCACCAGCCCTACACCTTACCCTACGCCGTAGCCTAATCCTGGCCCGTACGCTGGCACTGACCCGTGCGTCAGCACGTAGCCTGACCCTCCCACGTTTCCGTACCCTCACCTGTGCCCTAAGCCTTGCCGTTCCCTAACCCTAACCCTAGCCCGGAATGGAAACCCACCACCAGCCCTACACCTTACCCTACGCCGTAGCCTACTCCTGGCCCGTACGCTGGCACTGACCCGTGCGTCAGCACGTAGCCTGAACCTCCCACGTTTCCGTACCCTCACCTGTGCCCTAAGCCTTGCCGTTCCCTAACCCTAACCCTAGCCCGTTACGGAAACGCACCACCAGCCCTACAACTTACCCCCAAGCCGTAGCCAACTCCTGGCCCGTACGCTGGCACTGACCCGTGCGTCAGCACGTAGCCTGACCCTCCAACGTTTCCGTACCCTCACCTGTGCCCTAAGCATTGCCGTTCCCTTACCCTAACCCTAGCCTGGAACGGAAACCCACCACCAGCCCTAAAACTTACCCCTAAGCCGTAGCCTACTCCTGGCCCGTACTCTGGCACTGACCCGTGCGTCAGCACGTAGCCTGACCCTCCCACGTTTCCGTACCCTCACCTGTGCCCTAAGCCTTGCCGTTCCCTACCCCTAACCCTACCCCAGTATGGAAACCCACCACCAGCCCTACACCTTAACCTACGCCGTAGCCTACTCCTGGCCCGTACGCCGGCACTGACCCGTGCGTCAGAACGTAGCCTGACCCTCCCACGTTTCCGTACCCTCGCCTGTGCCCTAACCCTTGCCGTTCCCTAACCCTAACCCTAGCCCGGAACGGAAACCCACCACCAGCCCTACACCTTACCCCCAAGCCGTAGCCTGCTCCTGGCCCGAACGCTGGCACTGACCCGTGCGTCAGCACGTAGCCTGACCCTCCCACGTTTCCGTACCCTCACCTGTGCCCTAAGCCTTGCCGTTCCCTAACCCTAACCCTAGCCCGGAACGGAAACCCACCACCAGCACTACACCTTACCCTACGTCGTAGCCTACTCCAGGCCCGTACGCTGGCACTGACCCGTGTGTCAGCACGTAGCCTGTCCCTCCCACGTTTCCGTACCCTCACCTGTGCCCTAAGCCTTGCCGTTCCCTAACCCTAACCCTAGCCCAGTATGGAAACCCACCACCAGCCCTACACCTTACCCTACGCCGTAGCCTAATCCTGGCCCGTACGCCGGCACTGACCCGTGCGTCAGCACGTAGCCTGACCCTCCCACGTTTCCGTACCCTCACCTGTGCCCTAAGCCTTACCGTTCCCTAACCCTAACTCTAGCCCGGAACGGAAAACCACCACCAGCCCTACACCTTAACCTACGCCGTAGCCTACTCCTGGCCCGTACGCTGGCACTGACCCGTGCGTCTGCACGTAGCCTGACCCTCCCAAGTTTCCGTACCCTCACCTGTTCCCTAAGCCTTGCCGTTCCCTAACCCTAACCCTAGCCCGGAACGGAAACCCACCACCAGCCCTACACCTTACCCCCAAGCCATAGCCTACTCCAGGCCCGTACGCTGGCACTGACCCGTGCGTCAGCACGTAGCCTGACCCTCCCACGTTTCCGTACCCTCACCTGTGCCCTAAGCCTTGCCGTTCCCTAACCCTAACCCTAGCCCGGAACGGAAACCCACCACCAGCCCTACACCATACCCTACGCCGTAGCCTACTCCTGGCCCGTACGCTGGCACTGACCCGTGCGTCAGCACGTAGCCTGACCCTCCCACGTTTCCGTACCCTCACCTGTGCCCTAAGCCTTGCCGTTCCCTAACCCTAACCCTAGCCCGGAACGGAAACCCACCACCAGCCCTACAACTTACCCTACGCCGTAGCCTACTCCTGACCCGTACGCTGGCACTGACCTGTGCGTCAGCACGTAGCCTGACACACCCACGTTTCCGTACCCTCACCTGTGCCCTAAGCCTTGCCGTTCCCTAACCCTAACCCTAGACCGGAACGGAAAGCCACCACCAGCCCTACACCTAAACCTACGCCGTAGCCTACTCCTGGACCGTACGCTGGCACTGAACCATGCGTCAGCATGTAGCCTGACCCTCCCACGTTTACGTACCCTCACCTGTGTCCTAAGCCTTGCCGTTCCCTAACCCTAACCCTAGCCCGGAACGGAAACCCACCACCAGCCCTACACCTTAACCTACGCCGTAGCCTACTCCTGGCCCGTACGCTGGCACTGACCCGTGCGTCAGCACGTAGCCTGACCCTCCCACGTTTCCGTACCCTCACCTGTGCCCTAAGCCTTGCCGTTCCCTAACCCTAACCCTAGCCCGGAACGGAAACCCTCCATCAGCCCTACACCTTACCCTACGCCGTAGCCTACTCCTGGCCCGTAAGCTGGCACTGACCCCTGCGTCAGCACGTAGCCTGACCCTCCCAAGTTTCCGTACCCTCACCTGTGCCCTAAGCCTTGCCGTTCCCTAAGCCTAACCCTAGCCCGGAACGGAAACCCACCACCTGCCCTAAACCTTACCCCCAAGCCGTAGCCTACTCCTGGTCCGTACGCTGGCACTGACCCGTGAGTCAGCACGCAGCCTGAACCTCCCACGTTTCCGTACCCTCACCTGTGCCCTAAGCCTTGCCGTTCCCTAACCCTAACCCTAGCCCGGAACGGAAACAGACCACCAGCCCTACACCTTACCCTACGCCGTAGCCTACTCCTGGCCCGTACGCTGGCACTGACCCCTGCGTCAGCACGTAGCCTGACCCTCCCACGTTTCCGTACCCTCACCTGTGCCCTAAGCCTTGCCGTTCCCTAACCCTAACCCTAGCCCGTTACGGAAACCCACCACCAGCCCTACAACTTAACCCCAAGCAGTAGCCTACTCCTGGCCCATACGCTGGCACTGAACCGTGCGTCATCACGTAGCCTGACCCTCCCACGTTTCCGTTTCCTCACCTGTGCCCTAAGCCTTGCCGTTACCTAACCCTAACCCTAGCCCGGAACGGAAACCCACCACCAGACCTACAACTTACCCCCAAGCCGTAGCCTACTCCTGACCCGTACGCTGGCACTGACTCATGCGTCATCACGTAGCCTGACCCTCCCACGTTTCCGTACCCTCACCTGTGCCCTAAGCCTTGCCGTTCCCTAACCCTAACTCTAGCCCGGAACGGAAAACCACCACCAGCCCTACACCTTAACCTACGCCGTAGCCTACTCCTGGCCCGTACGCTGGCACTGACCCGTGCGTCTGCACGTAGCCTGACCCTCCCAAGTTTCCGTACCCTCACCTGTGCCCAAAGCCTTGCCGTTCCCTAACCCTAACCCTAGCCCGGAACGGAAACCCACCACCAGCCCTACACCTAACCCCCAAGCCATAGCCTACTCCAGGCCCGTACGCTGGCACTGACCCGTGCGTCAGCACGTAGCCTGACCCTCCCACGTTTCCGTACCCTCACCTGTGCCCTAAGCCTTGCCGTTCCCTAACCCTAACCCTAGCCCGGAATGGAAACCCACCACCAGCCCTACACCTTACCCTACGCCGTAGCCTACTCCTGGCCCGTACGCTGGCACTGACCCGTGCGTCAGCACGTAGCCTGAACCTCCCACGTTTCCGTACCCTCACCTGTGCCCTAAGCCTTGCCGTTCCCTAACCCTAACCCTAGCCCGTTACGGAAACGCACCACCAGCCCTACAACTTACCCCCAAGCCGTAGCCAACTCCTGGCCCGTACGCTGGCACTGACCCGTGCGTCAGCACGTAGCCTGACCCTCCAACGTTTCCGTACCCTCACCTGTGCCCTAAGCATTGCCGTTCCCTTACCCTAACCCTAGCCTGGAACGGAAACCCACCACCAGCCCTAAAACTTACCCCCAAGCCGTAGCCTACTCCTGGCCCGTACGCTGGCACTGACCCGTGCGTCAGCACGTAGCCTGACCCTCCCACGTTTCCGTACCCTCACCTGTGCCCTAAGCCTTGCCGTTCCCTACCCCTAACCCTACCCCAGTATGGAAACCCACCACCAGCCCTACACCTTAACCTACGCCGTAGCCTACTCCTGGCCCGTACGCCGGCACTGACCCGTGCGTCAGAACGTAGCCTGACCCTCCCACGTTTCCGTACCCTCGCCTGTGCCCTAACCCTTGCCGTTCCCTAACCCTAACCCTAGCCCGGAACGGAAACCCACCACCAGCCCTACACCTTACCCCCAAGCCGTAGCCTGCTCCTGGCCCGAACGCTGGCACTGACCCGTGCGTCAGCACGTAGCCTGACCCTCCCACGTTTCCGTACCCTCACCTGTGCCCTAAGCCTTGCCGTTCCCTAACCATAACCCTAGCCCGGAACGGAAACCCACCACCAGCACTACACCTTACCCTACGCCGTAGCCTACTCCAGGCCCGTACGCTGGCACTGACCCGTGTGTCAGCACGTAGCCTGTCCCTCCCACGTTTCTGTACCCTCACCTGTGCCCTAAGCCTTGCCGTTCCCTAACCCTAACCCTAGCCCAGTATGGAAACCCACCACCAGCCCTACACCTTACCCTACGCCGTAGCCTAATCCTGGCCCGTACGCCGGCACTGACCCGTGCGTCAGCACGTAGCCTGACCCTCCCACGTTTCCGTACCCTCACCTGTGCCCTAAGCCTTACCGTTCCCTAACCCTAACTCTAGCCCGGAACGGAAAACCACCACCAGCCCTACACCTTAACCTACGCCGTAGCCTACTCCTGGCCCGTACGCTGGCACTGACCCGTGCGTCTGCACGTAGCCTGACCCTCCCAAGTTTCCGTACCCTCACCTGTGCCCTAAGCCTTGCCGTTCCCTAACCCTAACCCTAGCCCGGAACGGAAACCCACCACCAGCCCTACACCTTACCCCCAAGCCATAGCCTACTCCAGGCCCGTACGTTGGCACTGACCCGTGCGTCAGCACGTAGCCTGACCCTCCCACGTTTCCGTACCCTCACCTGTGCCCTAAGCCTTGCCGTTCCCTAACCCTAACCCTAGCCCGGAACGGAAACCCACCACCAGCCCTACACCATACCCTACGCCGTAGCCTACTCCTGGCCCGTACGCTGGCACTGACCCGTGCGTCAGCACGTAGCCTGACCCTCCCACGTTTCCGTACCCTCACCTGTGCCCTAAGCCTTGCCGTTCCCTAACCCTAACCCTAGCCCGGAACGGAAACCCACCACCAGCCCTACAACTTACCCTACGCCGTAGCCTACTCCTGACCCGTACGCTGGCACTGACCTGTGCGTCAGCACGTAGCCTGACACACCCACGTTTCCGTACCCTCACCTGTGCCCTAAGCCTTGCCGTTCCCTAACCCTAACCCTAGACCGGAACGGAAAGCCACCACCAGCCCTATACCTAACCCTACGCCGTAGCCTACTCCTGGACCGTACGCTGGCACTGAACCATGCGTCAGCATGTAGCCTGACCCTCCCACGTTTACGTACCCTCACCTGTGTCCTAAGCCTTGCCGTTCCCTAACCCTAACCCTAGCCCGGAACGGAAACCCACCACCAGCCCTACACCTTAACCTACGCCGTAGCCTACTCCTGGCCCGTACGCTGGCACTGACCCGTGCGTCAGCACGTAGCCTGACCCTCCCACGTTTCCGTACCCTCACCTGTGCCCTAAGCCTTGCCGTTCCCTAACCCTAACCCTAGCCCGGAACGGAAACCCTCCATCAGCCCTACACCTTACCCTACGCCGTAGCCTACTCCTGGCCCGTAAGCTGGCACTGACCCCTGCGTCAGCACGTAGCCTGACCTCCCAAGTTTCCGTACCCTCACCTGTGCCCTAAGCCTTGCCGTTCCCTAAGCCTAACCCTAGCCCGGAACGGAAACCCACCACCAGCCCTACACCTTACCCCCAAGCCGTAGCCTACTCCTGGTCCGTACGCTGGCACTGACCCGTGAGTCAGCACGCAGCCTGAACCTCCCACGTTTCCGTACCCTCACCTGTGCCCTAAGCCTTGCCGTTCCCTAACCCTAACCCTAGCCCGGAACGGAAACAGACCACCAGCCCTACACCTTACCCTACGCCGTAGCCTACTCCTGGCCCGTACGCTGGCACTGACCCCTGCGTCAGCACGTAGCCTGACCCTCCCACGTTTCCGTACCCTCACCTGTGCCCTAAGCCTTGCCGTTCCCTAACCCTAACCCTAGCCCGTTACGGAAACCCACCACCAGCCCTACAACTTAACCCCAAGCAGTAGCCTACTCCTGGCCCATACGCTGGCACTGAACCGTGCGTCATCACGTAGCCTGACCCTCCCACGTTTCCGTTTCCTCACCTGTGCCCTAAGCCTTGCCGTTACCTAACCCTAACCCTAGCCCGTAACGGAAACCCACCACCAGACCTACACCTTACCCCCAAGCCGTAGCCTACTCCTGACCCGTACGCTGGCACTGACTCATGCGTCATCACGTAGCCTGACCCTCCCACGTTTCCGTACCCTCACCTGTGCCCTAAGCCTTGCCGTTCCCTAACCCTAACTCTAGCCCGGAACGGAAAACCACCACCAGCCCTACACCTTAACCTACGCCGTAGCCTACTCCTGGCCCGTACGCTGGCACTGACCCGTGCGTCTGCACGTAGCCTGACCCTCCCAAGTTTCCGTACCCTCACCTGTGCCCAAAGCCTTGCCGTTCCCTAACCCTAACCCTAGCCCGGAACGGAAACCCACCACCAGCCCTACACCTTACCCCCAAGCCATAGCCTACTCCAGGCCCGTACGCTGGCACTGACCCGTGCGTCAGCACGTAGCCTGACCCTCCCACGTTTCCGTACCCTCACCTGTGCCCTAAGCCTTGCCGTTCCCTAACCCTAACCCTAGCCCAGAACGGATACCCACCACCAGCCCTACACCTTACCCCCAAGCCGTAGCCTACTCCTGGCCCGTACGCTGGCACTGACCCGTGCGTCAGCACGTAGCCTGACCCTCCCACGTTTCCGTTCCCTCACCTGTGCCCTAAGCCTTGCCGTTGCCTAACCCTAACCCTAGCCCGGAACGGAAACCCACCACCAGCCCTAAAACTTATCCCCAAGCCATAGCCTACTCCTGGCCCGTACGCTGGCACTGACCCGTGCGTCAGCATGTAGCCTGACCCTCCCACGTTTCCGTAACCTCACCTGTGCCCTAAGCCTTGCCGTTACCTAACCCTAACCCTAGCCCGGAACGGAAACCCACCACCAGCCCTACACCTTACCCTACGCCGTAGCCTACTCCTGGCCCGTACGCCGGCACTGACCCATGCGTCAGCACGTAGCCTGACCCTCCCACGTTTCCGTTCCCTCACCTGTGCCCTAAGCCTTGCCGTTCCCTAACCCTAACCCTAGCCCAGAACGGAAACCCACCACCAGCCCTACAACTTACCCCCAAGCCGTAGCCTACTCCTGGCCCGTACGCTGGCAGTGACCTGTGCGTCAGCACGTAGCCTGACCCTCCCACGTTTCCGTACCCTCACCTGTGCCCTAAGCCTTGCCGTTCCGTAACCCTAACCCTAGCCCGGAACGGAAACCCACCACCAGCCCTACACCTTACCCTATGCCGTAGCCTACTCATGGCCCGTACGCTGGCACTGACCCGTGCATCAGCACGTAGCCTGACCCTCCCACGTTTCCGTACCCTCACCTGTGCCCTAAGCCTTGCCGTTCCGTAACCCTAACCCTAGCCCGGAACGGAAACCCACCACCAGCCCTACACCTTACCCTACGCCGTAGCCTACTCCTGGCCCGTACGCTGGCACTGACCCGTGCATCAGCACGTAGCCTGACCCTCCCACGTTTCCGTACCCTCACCTGTGCCCTAAGCCTTGCCGTTCCCTAACCCTAACCCTAGCCCGGAACGGAAACCCACCACCAGCCCTACACCTTACCCTACGCCGTAGCCTACTCCTGGCCCGTACGCTGGCACTGACCCGTGCGTCAGCACGTAGCCTGACCCTCCCACGTTTCCGTACCCTCACCTGTGCCCTAAGCCTTGCCGTTCCGTAACACTAACCCTAGCCCGGAAGGGAAACCCTCCACTAGCCGTACACTTTACCCTACGCCGTAGCCTACTCCTGGCCCGTAAGCTGGCACTGACCCCTGCGTCAGCACGTAGCCTGACCCTCCCACGTTTCCGTACCCTCACCTGTGCCCTAAGTCTTGCCGTTCCCTAACCCTAAGCCTAGCCCGGAACGGAAACCTACCACCAGCACTACAACTTACCCCCAAGCCGTAGCCTACACCTGGCCCGTACGCTGGCACTGACCCCTGCGTCAGCACGTAGCCTGAACCTCCCACGTTTCCGTACCCTCACCTATGCCCTAAGCCTTGCCGTTCCCTAACCCTAACCCTAGACCGGAACGGAAACCCACCACCAGCCCTACACCTAACCCTACGCTGTAGCCTACTCCTGGGCCGTACGCTGGCACTGACCCGTGCGTCAGCATGTAGCCTGAACCTCCCACGTTTCCGTACCCTCACCTGTGCCCTAAGTCTTGCCGTTCCCTAACCCTAACCCTAGCCCGGAACTGAAACCCACCACCAGCCCTACACCTTAACCTACGCCGTAGCCTACTCCTGGCCCGTACGCTGGCACTGACCCTTGCGTCTGCACGTAGCCTGACCCTCCCAAGTTTCCGTATCCTCACCTGTGCCCTAAGCCTTGCCGTTCCCTAACCCTAACCCTAGCCCGGAACGGAAACCCACCACCAGCCCTACACCTTACCCCCAAGCCATAGCCTACTCCAGGCCCGTACGCTGGCACTGACCCGTGCTTCAGCACGTAGCCTGACCCTCCCACGTTTCCGTACCCTCACCTGTGCCCTAAGCCTTGCCGTTCCCTAACCCTAACCCTAGCCCAGAACGGAAACCCACCACCAGCCCTACACCATACCCTACGCCGTAGCCTACTCCTGGCCTGTACGCTGGCACTGACCCGTGCGTCAGCACGTAGCCTGACCCTCCCACGTTTCCGTACCCTCACCTGTGCCCTAAGCCTTGCCGTTCCCTAACCCTAACCCTAGCCCGGAACGGAAACCCACCACCAGCCCTACACCTTACTACCAAGCCGTAGCCTAATCCTGGCCCGTACGCTGGCAGTGACCTGTGCGTCAGCACGTAGCCTGACCCTCCCACGTTTCCGTACCCTCACCTGTGCCCTAAGCCTTGCCGTTCCCTAACCCTAACCCTAGCCCGGAACGGAAACCCACCACCAGCCCTACACCTTACCCTACGCCGTAGCCTGCTCCTGGCCCTTACGCTGGCACTGACACGTGCGTCAGCACGTAGCCTGACACTCCCACGTTTCCGTACCCTCACCTGTGCCCTAAGCCTTGCCGTTCCCTAACCCTAACCCTAGCCCGGAACGGAAACACACCACCAGCCCTACAACTTACCCCCAAGCCGTAGCCTACTCCTGGCCCGTACGCTGGCACTGACACGTGCATCAGCACGTAGCCTGACCCTCACACGTTTCCGTACCCTCACCTGTGCCCTAAGCCTTGCCGTTCCCTAACCCTAACCCTAGCCCGGTACAGAAGCCCTCCAGCAGCCCTTCACCTTACCCTACGCCGTAGCCTACTCCTGGCCCGTACCCTGGCACTGACCCCTGCGTCAGCACGTAGCCTGAGCCTCCCACGTTTCCATACCCTCACCTGTGCCCTAAGCCTTGCCGTTCCCTAACCCTAACCCTAGCCCGGAACGGAAACCTACCACCAGCCCTACACCTTACCCCCAAGCCGTAGCCTATTCCGGGCCCGTACGCTGGCACTGACCCGTGCGTCAGCACGTAGCCTGACCCTCCCACGTTTCCGTACCCTCACCTGTGCCCTAAGCCTTGCCGTTCCCTAACCCTAACCCTAGCCCGGAACGGAAACCCACCACCAGCCCTACACCTTACCCTACGCCGTAGCCTACTCGTGGCCCGTACGCTGGCACGGACAAGTGCGTCAGCACGTAGCATGACCGTCCCACGTTTCCGTACCCTCAGCTGTGCCCTAAGCCTTGCCGTTCCCTAACCCTAACCCTAGCCCGGAACAGAAACCCACCACCGGCCCTACACCTTACCCTACGCCGTAGCCTACTCCTGGCCCGTACGCTGGCACTGACCCGTGAGATAGCACGTAGCCTGACCCTCCCACGTTTCTGTACCCTCACCTGTGCCCTAAGCCTTGCCGTTCCCTAACCCTAACCCTAGCCCGGAACGGAAACCCACCACCAGACCTACACCTTACCCTACGCCGTAGCCTATTCCTGGCCCGTACGCTGGCACTGACCCGTGTGACAACACGTAGCCTTACCCTCCCACGTTTCCGTACCCTCACCTGTGCCCTAAGCCTTGCCGTTCCCTAACCCTATCCATAGCCCGGAACGGAAACAGACCAACAGCCCTACAACTTAGCCCCAAGCCGTAGCCTATTCCTGGCCCGTACGGTGGCACTGATCCCTGCGTCAGCACGTAGCCTGACCCTCCCACGTTTCAGTACCCTCACCTGTGCCGTAATCCTTGCCGTTCCGTAACCCTAAACCTAGCCCGGAATGGAAACCCTCCACCAGCCCTACACCTTACCCTACACCGTAGCCTACTCCTGGCCCGTACGCTGGCACTGACCCCTGCGTGACAATGTAGCCTGACCCTCCCACGTTTCCGTACCCTCACCTGTGCCCTAAGCCTTGCCGTTCCCTAAACCTTACCCTAGCCCGGAATGGAAACCCACTACCAGCCCTACACCTTACCCCCAAGCCGTAGCCTACTCCTGGCCCGTACGCTGGCACTGACAAGTGCGTCAGCACGTAGCCTGACCCTCCCACGTTTCCGTACCCTCACCTGTGCCCTAAGCCTTGCCGTTCCCTAACCCTAACCCTAGCCCGGAACGGAAACCCACCACCAGCACTAAACCTTACCCTACGCCGTAGCCTACTCCTGGCCCGTACGCTGGCACTGACCCGTGCGTTAGCACGTAGCCTGGCCCTCCCACGTTTCCGTACCCTCACCAGTGCCCTAAGCCTTGCCGTTCCCTAACCCTAACCCTAGCCCAGAATGGAAACCCATCACCAGCCCTACACCTAACCCTACGCTGTAGCCTACTCCTGGCCCGTACGCTGGCACTGACCCGTGCGTCAGCACGTAGCCTGACCCTCCCACGTTTACGTACCCTCACCTGTGCCCTAAGCCTTGCTGTTCCCTAACCCTAACCCTAGCCCGTAACGGAAACCCACCACCAGCCCTACACCTTACCCTACGCCGTAGCCTATTCCTGGCCCGTACGCTGGCACTGACCCGTGCGTCAGCACGTAGCCTGACCCTCCCACGTTTACGTACCCTTACCTGTGCCCTAAGCCTTGCTGTTCCCTAACCCTAACCCTAGCCCGGAACGGAAACCCACCACCAGCCCTACAGCTTACCCTACGCCGTAGCCTACTCCTGGCCCGTACACTGGCACTGACCCGTGCGTCAGCACGTAGCCTGACCCTCCCACGTTTCCGTACAATCACCTGTGCCCTAAGCCTTGCCGTTCCCTAACCCTAACCCTAGCCCGGTACGGAAACCCTCCACCAGCCCTACACCTTACCCTATGCTGTAGCCGACCCCTGGCCTGTACGCTGGCACTGACCCCTGCGTCAGCACGTAGCCTGAGCCTCCCAAGTTTCCGTACCCTCACCTGTGCCCTAAGCCTTGCCGTTCCCTAACCCTAACCCTAGCCCGGAATGGAAAACTACCACCAGCCCTACACCTTACCCCCAAGCCGTAGCCTACTCCTGGCCCGTACGCTGGCACGTACCCGTGCGTCAGCACGTAGCCTGACCCTCCCACGTTTCCGTACCCTCACCTGTGCCCTAAGCCTTGCCGTTCCCTAACCCTAACCCTAGCCCGGAACGGAAACCCACCACCATCCCTACAACTTAGCCCCAAGCCGTAGCCTATTCCTGGCCCGTACGCTGGCACTGACCCCTTTGTCAGCACGTAGCCTGACCCTCCCACGTTTCTGTACCCTCACCTGTGCCCTAAGCCTTGCCGTTCCCTAACCCTAACCCTAGCCCGGAACGGAAACCCACAACCAGCCCTACACCTTACCCTACGCCGTAGCCTACTCCTGGCCCGTACGCTGGCACTGACCCGTGCGTCAGCACGTAGCCTGACCCTCCCACGTTTCCGTACCCTCACTTGTGCCCTAAGCCTTGCCGTTCCCTAACCCTAACCCTAGCCCGGAACGGAAACCCACCACCAGCCCTACACCTTACCCTACGCCGTAGCCTGCTCCTGGCCCTTACGCTGGCACTGACACGTGCGTCAGCACGTAGCCTGACACTCCCACGTTTCCGTACCCTCACCTGTGCCCTAAGCCTTGCCGTTCCCTAACCCTAACCCTAGCCCGGAACGGAAACACACCACCAGCCCTACAACTTACCCCCAAGCCGTAGCCTACTCCTGGCCCGTACGCTGGCAATGACACGTGCATCAGCACGTAGCCTGACCCTCACACGTTTCCGTACCCTCACCTGTGCCCTAAGCCTTGCCGTTCCCTAACCCTAACGCTAGCCCGGTACAGAAGCCCTCCAGCAGCCCTTCACCTTACCCTACGCCGTAGCCTACTCCTGGCCCGTACCCTGGCACTGACCCCTGCGTCAGCACGTAGCCTGAGCCTCCCACGTTTCCATACCCTCACCTGTGCCCTAAGCCTTGCCGTTCCCTAACCCTAACCCTAGCCCGGAACGGAAACCTACCACCAGCCCTACACCTTACCCCCAAGCCGTAGCCTACTCCGGGCCCGTACGCTGGCACTGACCCGTGCGTCAGCACGTAGCCTGACCCTCCCACGTTTCCGTACCCTCACCTGTGCCCTAAGCCTTGCCGTTCCCTAACCCTAACCCTAGCCCGGAACGGAAACCCACCACCAGCCCTACACCTTACCCTACGCCGTAGCCTACTCCTGGCCCGTACGCTGGCACGGACAAGTGCGTCAGCACGTAGCATGACCGTCCCACGTTTCCGTACCCTCAGCTGTGCCCTAAGCCTTGCCGTTCCCTAACCCTAACCCTAGCCCGGAACAGAAACCCACCACCGGCCCTACACCTTACCCTACGCCGTAGCCTACTCCTGGCCCGTACGCTGGCACTGACCCGTGAGATAGCACGTAGCCTGACCCTCCCACGTTTCTGTACCCTCACCTGTGCCCTAAGCCTTGCCGTTCCCTAACCCTAACCCTAGCCCGGAACGGAAACCCACCACCAGACCTACACCTTACCCTACGCCGTAGCCTATTCCTGGCCCGTACGCTGGCACTGACCCGTGTGACAACACGTAGCCTTACCCTCCCACGTTTCCGTACCCTCACCTGTGCCCTAAGCCTTGCCGTTCCCTAACCCTATCCATAGCCCGGAACGGAAACCGACCAACAGCCCTACAACTTAGCCCCAAGCCGTAGCCTATTCCTGGCCCGTACGGTGGCACTGATCCCTGCGTCAGCACGTAGCCTGACCCTCCCACGTTTCAGTACCCTCACCTGTGCCGTAAGCCTTGCCATTCCGTAACCCTAAACCTAGCCCGGAATGGAAACCCTCCACCAGCCCTACACCTTTCCCTACACCGTAGCCTACTCCTGGCCCGTACGCTGGCACTGACCCCTGCGTGAGCATGTAGCCTGACCCTCCCACGTTTCCGTACCCTCACCTGTGCCCTAAGCCTTGCCGTTCCCTAAACCTAACCCTAGCCCGGAATGGAAACCCACTACCAGCCCTACACCTTACCCCCAAGCCGTAGCCTACTCCTGGCCCGTACGCTGGCACTGACAAGTGCGTCAGCACGTAGCCTGACCCTCCCACGTTTCCGTACCCTCACCTGTGCCCTAAGCCTTGCCGTTCCCTAACCCTAACCCTAGCCCGGAACGGAAACCCACCACCAGCACTAAACCTTACCCTACGCCGTAGCCTACTCCTGGCCCGTACGCTGGCACTGACCCGTGCGTTAGCACGTAGCCTGGCCCTCCCACGTTTCCGTACCCTCACCTGTGCCCTAAGCCTTGCCGTTCCCTAACCCTAACCCTAGCCCGGAACGGAAACCCACCACCAGCCCTACACCTTACCCACGCCGTAGCCTACTGCTGGCCCGTATGCTGGCACTCACCCGTGCGTCAGCACGTAGCCTGACCCTCCCACGTTTCCGTACCCTCACCTGTGCCCTAAGCCTTGCCGTTCCCTAACCCTATCCCTAGCCCGGTACGGAAACCGACCAACAGCCCTACAACTTAGCCCCAAGCCGAAGCCTATTCCTGGCCCGTACGCTGGCACTGATCCCTGCGTCAGCACGTAGCCTGACCCTCCCACGTTTCAGTACCCTCACCTGTGCCGTAAGCCTTGCCGTTCCGTAACCCTAAACCTAGCCCGGAATGGAAACCCTCCACCAGCCCTACACCTTACCCTACACCGTAGCCTACTCCTGGCCCGTACGCTGGCACTGACCCCTGCGTGAGCATGTAGCCTGACCCTCCCACGTTTCCGTACCCTCACCTGTGCCCTAAGCCTTGCCGTTCCCTAAACCTAACCCTAGCCCGGAATGGAAACCCACTACCAGCCCTACACCTTACCCACAAGCCGTAGCCTACTCCTGGCCCGTACGCTGGCACTGACCCGTGCGTTAGCACGTAGCCTGGCCCTCCCACGTTTCCGTACCCTCACCAGTGCCCTAAGCCTTGCCGTTCCCTAACCCTAACCCTACCCCAGAACGGAAACCCATCACCAGCCCTACACCTAACCCTACGCTGTAGCCTACTCCTGGCCCGTACGCTGGCACTGACCCGTGCGTCAGCACGTAGCCTGACCCTCCCACGTTTACGTACCCTCACCTGTGCCCTAAGCCTTGACGTTCCCTAACCCTAACCCTAGCCCGTAACGGAAACCCACCACCAACCCTACACCTTACCCTACGCCGTAGCCTATTCCTGGCCCGTACGCTGGCACTGACCCGTGCGTCAGCACGTAGCCTGACCCTCCCACGTTTACGTACCCTTACCTGTGCCCTAAGCCTTGCCGTTCCCTAACCCTAACCCTAGCCCGGAACGGAAACCCACCACCAGCCCTACACCTTACCCTACGCCGTAGCCTACTCCTGGCCCGTACACTGGCACTGACCCGTGCGTCAGCACGTAGCCTGACCCTCCCACGTTTCCGTACCCTCACCTGTGCCCTAAGCCTTGCCGTTCCCTAACCCTAACCCTAGCCCGGAACGGAAACCCACCACCAGCCCTACACCTTACCCTACGCCGTAGCCTACTCCTGGCCCGTACGCAGGCACTGACCCCTGTGACAGCACGTAGCCTGACCATCCCACGTTTCTGTACCCTCACCTGTGCCCTAAGCCTTGCCGTACCCTAACCCTAACCCTAGCCCGGAACGGAAACCCACCACCAGCCCTACACCTTACCCTACGCCGTAGCCTACTCCTGGCCCGTACGCTGGCACTGACCCGTGTGACAGCACGTAGCCTGACACTCCCACGTTTCCGTACCCTCACCTGTGCCCTAAGCCTTGCCGTTCCCTAACCCTATCCCTAGCCCGGAACGGAAACCCACCAGCAGCCCTACACCTTACCCTACGCCGTAGCCTACTCCTGGTCCGTACGCTGGCACTGACCCGTGCGTCAGCACGTAGCCTGACCCACCCACGTTTCCGTACCCTCACCTGTGCCCTAAGCCTTGCCGTTCCCTAACCCTAACCCTAGCCCGGAATGGAAACCCACCACCATCCCTACACCTTACCCCCAAGCCGTAGCCTACTCCTAGCCCGTACGCTGGCACTGACCCGTGCGTCAGCACGTAGCCTGGCCCTCCCACGTTTCCGTACCCTCACCTGTGCCCTAAGCCTTGCTGTTCCCTAACCCTAACCCTAGCCCGGAACGGAAAACCACCACCAGCCATACAACTTAGCCCCAAGCCGGAGCCTATTCCTGACCAGTACGCTGGCACTGACCCCTGCGTCAGCACGTAGCCTGACCCTCCCACGTTTCCGTACCCTCACCTGTGCCCTAAGCCTTGCCGTTCCGTAACCCTAACCCTAGCCCGGAATGGAAACCCTCCACCAGCCCTACACCTTACCCTACGCCGTAGCCTACTCCTGGCCCGTACGGTGGCACTGACCCCTGCGTGAGCATGTAGCCTGACCCTCCCACGTTTCCGTACCCTCAGCTGTGCCCTAAGCCTTGCCGTTCACTTAACCTAACCCTAGCCCGGAACGGAAACCCACCACCAGCCCTACACCTTACCCCCAAGTCGTACCCTACTCCTGGCCCATACGCTGGCACTGACCCCTCCGTCAGCACGTAGCCTGACCCTCCCACGTTTCCGTACCCTCACCTGTGCCCTAAGCCTTGCCGTTCCCTAACCCTAAACCTAGCCCGGAATGGAAAACCACCACCAGCCCTATACCTTACCCTACGCCGTAGCCTACTCCTGATCCATACGCTGGCACTGACCCGTGCGTCAGCACGTAGCCTAAACCTCCCATGTTTCCGTACCCTCACCTGTGCCCTAAGCCTTGCCGTTCCCTAACCCTAACCCTAGCCCGGAACAGAAACCCACCACCAACCCTACAACTTACCCTCAAGCCGTAGCCTACTCCAGGCCCGTACGCTGGCACTGACCCCTGCGTGAGCATGTAGCCTGACCCTCCCACGTTTCCGTACCCTCACCTGGGCCCTAAGCCTTGCCGTTCCCTAAACCTAACCCTAGCCCAGAACGGAAACCCATCACCAGCCCTACACCTAACCCTACGCTGTAGCCTACTCCTGGCCCATACGCTGGCAATGACCCGTGCGTCAGCACGTAGCCTGACCCTCCCACGTTTACGTACCCTTACCTGTGCCCTAAGCCTTGCCGTTCCCTAACCCTAACCCTAGCCCGGAACGGAAACCCACCACCAGCCCTACACCTTACCCTACGCCGTAGCCTATTCCTGGCCCGTACGCTGGCACTGACCCGTGCGTCAGCACGTAGCCTGACCCTCCCACGTTTCCGTTCACTCACCTGTGCCCTAAGCCTTGCCGTTCCATAACCCTAACCCTAGCCCGAAACGGAAACCCACCACCAGCCCTACAACTTACCCCCAAGCGGTAGCCTACTCCTGGCCCGTACGCTGGCACTGACCCATGCTTCAGCACGTAGCCTGACACTCCCACGTTTCCGTACCCTCACCTGTGCCCTAAGCCTTGCCGTTCCCTAACCCTAACCCTAGCCCGGAACGGAAACCCACAACCAGCCCTACACCTTACCCTACGCCGTAGCCTACTCCTGGCCCGTACGCTGGCACTGACCCGTGCGTCAGCACGTAGCCTGACCCTCCCACGTTTCCGTACCCTCACCTGTGCCCTAAGCCTTGCCGTTCCCTAACCCTAACCCTAGCCCGGAACGGAAACCCACCACCAGCCCTACACCTTACCCTACGCCGTAGCCTGCTCCTGGCCCTTACGCTGGCACTGACACGTGCGTCAGCACGTAGCCTGACACTCCCACGTTTCCGTACCCTCACCTGTGCCCTAAGCCTTGCCGTTCCCTAACCCTAACCCTAGCCCGGAACGGAAACACACCACCAGCCCTACAACTTACCCCCAAGCCGTAGCCTACTCCTGGCCCGTACGCTGGCACTGACACGTGCATCAGCACGTAGCCTGACCCTCACACGTTTCCGTACCCTCACCTGTGCCCTAAGCCTTGCCGTTCCCTAACCCTAACCCTAGCCCGGTACAGAAACCCTCCACCAGCCCTTCACATTACCCTACGCCGTAGCCTACTCCTGGCCCGTACCCTGGCACTCACCCATGCGTCAGCACGTAGCCTGAGCCTCCCACGTTTCCATACCCTCACCTGTGCCCTAAGCCTTGCCGTTCCCTAACCCTAACCCTAGCCCGGAACGGAAACCTACCACCAGCCCTACACCTTACCCCCAAGCCGTAGCCTACTCCGGGCCCGTACGCTGGCACTGACCCGTGCGTCAGCACGTAGCCTGACCCTGCCACGTTTCCGTACCCTCACCTGTGCCCTAAGCCTTGCCGTTCCCTAACCCTAACCCTCGCCCGGAACGGAAACCCACCACCAGCCCTACACCTTACCCTACGCCGTAGCCTACTCCTGGCCCGTACGCTGGCACGGACAAGTGCGTCAGCACGTAGCATGACCGTCCCACGTTTCCGTACCCTCAGCTGTGCCCTAAGCCTTGCCGTTCCCTAACCCTAACCCTAGCCCGGAACAGAAACCCACCACCGGCCCTACACCTTACCCTACGCCGTAGCCTACTCCTGGCCCGTACGCTGGCACTGACCCGTGAGATAGCACGTAGCCTGACCCTCCGACGTTTCTGTACCCTCACCTGTGCCCTAAGCCTTGCCGTTCCCTAACCCTAACCCTAGCCCGGAACGGAAACCCACCACCAGACCTACACCTTACCCTACGCCGTAGCCTATTCCTGGCCCGTACGCTGGCACTGACCCGTGTGACAACACGTAGCCTTACCCTCCCACGTTTCCGTACCCTCACCTGTGCCCTAAGCCTTGCCGTTCCCTAACCCTATCCCTAGCCCGGAACGGAAAACGACCAACAGCCCTACAACTTACCCCAAGCCGTAGCCTATTCCTGGCCCGTACGGTGGCACTGATCCCTGCGTCAGCACGTAGCCTGACCCTCCCACGTTTCAGTACCCTCACCTGTGCCGTAAGCCTTGCCGTTCCGTAACCCTAAACCTAGCCCGGAATGGAAACCCTCCACCAGCCCTACACCTTACCCTACACCGTAGCCTACTCCTGGCCCGTACGCTGGCACTGACCCCTGCGTGAGCATGTAGCCTGACCCTCCCACGTTTCCGTACCCTCACCTGTGCCCTAAGCCTTGCCGTTCCCTAAACCTAACCCTAGCCCGGAATGGAAACCCACTACCAGCCCTACACCTTACCCCCAAGCTGTAGCCTACTCCTGGCCCGTACGCTAGCACTGACAAGTGCGTCAGCACGTAGCCTGACCCTCCCACGTTTCCGTACCCTCACCTGTGCCCTAAGCCTTGCCGTTCCCTAACCCTAACCCTAGCCCGGAACGGAAACCCACCACCAGCACTAAACCTTACCCTACGCCGTAGCCTACTCCTGGCCCGTACGCTGGCACTGACCCGTGCGTTAGCACGTAGCCTGGCCCTCCCACGTTTCCGTACCCTCATCAGTGCCCTAAGCCTTGCCGTTCCCTAACCCTAACCCTAGCCCAGAACGGAAACCCATCACCAGCCCTACACCTAACCCTACGCTGTAGCCTACTCCTGGCCCGTACGCTGGCACTGACCCGTACGTCAGCACGTAGCCTGACCCTCCCACGTTTACGTACCCTCACCTGTGCCCTAAGCCTTGCCGTTCCCTAACCCTAACCCTAGCCCGTAACGGAAACCCACCACCAGCCCTATACCTTACCCTACGCCGTAGCCTATTCCTGGCCCGTACGCTGGCACTGACCCGTGCGTCAGCACGTAGCCTGACCCTCCCACGTTTACGTACCCTTACCTGTGCCCTAAGCCTTGCCGTTCCCTAACCCTAACCCTAGCCCGGAACGGAAACCCACCACCAGCCCTACACCTTACCCTACGCCGTAGCCTACTCCTGGCCCGTACACTGGCACTGACCCGTGCGTCAGCATGTAGCCTGACCCTCCCACGTTTCCGTACAATCACCTGTGCCCTAAGCCTTGCCATTCCCTAACCCTAACCCTAGCCCGGTACGGAAACCCTCCACCAGCCCTACACCTTACCCTACGCTGTAGCCGACCCCTGGCCCGTACGCTGGCACTGACCCCTGCGTCAGCACGTAGCCTGAGCCTCCCAAGTTTCCGTACCCTCACCTGTGCCCTAAGCCTTGCCGTTCCCTAACCCTAACCCTAGCCCGGAATGGAAAACTACCACCAGCCCTACACCTTAACCCCAAGCCGTAGCCTACTCCTGGCCCGTACGCTGGCACTTACCCGTGCGTCAGCACGTAGCCTGACCCTCCCACGTTTCCGTACCATCACCTGTGCCCTAAGCCTTGCCGTTCCCTAACCCTAACCCTAGCCCGGAACGGAAACCCACCACCATCCCTACAACTTAGCCCCAAGCCGTAGCCTATTCCTGGCCCGTACGCTGGCACTGACCCCTTTGTCAGCACGTAGCCTGACCCTCCCACGTTTCCGTACCCTCACCTGTGCCCTAAGCCTTGCCGTTCCCTAACCCTAACCCTAGCCCATTACGGAAACCCACCACCAGCCCTACAACTTACCCCCAAGCCGTAACCTACTCCTGGCCTGTACGCTGGCACTGACCCGTGCGTCAGCACGTAGCCTGACCCTCCCACGTTTCCGTACCCTCACCTGTGCCCTAAGCCTTGCCGTTCCCTAACCCTAACCCTAGCCCGTTACGGAAACCCACCACCAGCCCTACAACTTACCCCCAAGCCGTAGCCTACTCCTGGCCCATACGCTGGCACTGACCCCTGCGTCAGCACGTAGCCTGACCCTCCCACGTTTCCGTTCCCTCACCTGTGCCCTAAGCCTTGCCGTTCCCTAATCCTAACCCTAGCCCGGAACGGAAACACACCACCAGCCCTACAACTTACCCCCAAGCCGTAGTCTACTCCTGACCCGTACGCTGGCACTGACCCCTGCGTGAGCATGTAGCCTGACCCTCCCACGTTTCCGTACCCTCACCTGTGCCCTAAGCCTTGCCGTTCCCTAACCCTAACCCTAGCCCGGAACGGAAACCCACCACCAGCCCTACACCTTAACCTACGCCGTAGCCTACTCCTGGCCCGTACGCTGGCACTGACCCATGCGTCAGCACGTAGCCTGACCCTCCCACGTTTCCGTACCCTCACCTGTGCCCTAAGCCTTGCCGTTCCATAACAGTAACCCTAGCCCGGAACAGAAACCCACCACCAGCCCTACAGCTTACCCTACGCCGTAGCCTACTCCTGGCCCGTACGCTGGCACTGACCCGTGCGTCAGCACGTAGCCTGACCCTCCCACGTTTCTGTACCCTCACCTGTGCCCTAAGCCTTGCCATTCCCTAACCCTAACCCTAGCCCGGAACGGAAACCCACCAGCAGCCCTACACCTTACCCTACGCCGTAGCCTACTCCTGGCCCGTACGCTGGCACTGACAAGTGCGTCAGCACGTAGCCTGACCCTCCCAAGTTTCCGTTCCCTCACCTGTGCCCTAAGCCTTGGCGTTCCATAACCCTAACCCTAGCCCGAAACGGAAACCCACCACCAGCCCTACAACTTACCCCCAAGCGGTAGCCTACTCCTGGCCCGTACGCTGGCACTGACCCATGCTTCAGCACGTAGCCTGACCCTCCCACGTTTCCGTACCATCACCTGTGCCCTAAGCCTTGCCGTTCCCTAACCCTAACCCTAGCCCGGAACGGAAACCCACAACCAGCCCTACACCTTACCCTACGCCGTAGCCTACTCCTGGCCCGTACGCTGGCACTGACCCGTGCGTCAGCACGTAGCCTGACCCTCCCACGTTTCCGTACCCTCACCTGTGCCCTAAGCCTTGCCGTTCCCTAACCCTAACCCTAGCCCGGAACGGAAACCCACCACCAGCCCTACACCTTACCCTACGCCGTAGCCTGCTCCTGGCCCTTACGCTGGCACTGAAGCGTGCGTCAGCACGTAGCCTGACCCTCCCACGTTTCCGTACCCTCACCTGTGCCCTAAGCCTTGCCGTTCCCTAACCCTAACCCTAGCCCGGAACGGAAACACACCACCAGCCCTACAACTTAACCCCAAGCCGTAGCCTACTCCTGGCCCGTACGCTGGCACTGACACGTGCATCAGCACGTAGCCTGACCCTCCCACGTTTCCGTACCCTCACCTGTGCCCTAAGCCTTGCCGTTCCCTAACCCTAACCCTAGCCCGGTACGGAAGCCCTCCACCAGCCCTTCACCTTACCCTACGCCGTAGCCTACTCCTGGCCCGTACCCTGGCACTGACCCCTGCGTCAGCACGTAGCCTGAGCCTCCCACGTTTCCATACCCTCACCTGTGCCCTAAGCCTTGCCGTTCCCTAACCCTAACCCTAGCCCGGAACGGAAACCTACCACCAGCCCTACACCTAACCCCCAAACCGTAGCCTACTCCGGGCCCGTACGCTGGCACTGACCCGTGCGTCAGCACGTAGCCTGACCCTCCCACGTTTCCGTACCCTCACCTGTGCCCTAAGCCTTGCCGTTCCCTAACCCTAACCCTAGCCCGGAACGGAAACCCACCACCAGCCCTACACCTTACCCTACGCCGTAGCCTACTCCTGGCCCGTACGCTGGCACGGACAAGTGCGTCAGCACGTAGCCTGATCGTCCCACGTTTCCGTACCCTCACCTGTGCCCTAAGCCATGCCGTTCCCTAACCCTAACCCTAGCCCGGAACGGAAACCCACCACCGGCCCTACACCTTACCCTACGCCGTAGCCTACTCCTGGCCCGTACGCTGGCACTGACCCGTGAGATAGCACGTAGCCTGACCCTCCCACGTTTCTGTACCCTCACCTGTGCCCTAAGCCTTGCCGTTCCCTAACCCTAACCCTAGCCCGGAACGGAAACCCACCACCAGCCCTACACCTTACCCTACGCCGTAGCCTATTCCTGGCCCGTACGCTGGCACTGACCCGTGTGACAACACGTAGCCTTACCCTCCCACGTTTCCGTACCCTCACCTGTGCCCTAAGCCTTGCCGTTCCCTAACCCTAACCCTAGCCCGGAACGGAAACCCACCACCAGCCCTACACCTTACCCACGCCGTAGCCTACTGCTGGCCCGTATGCTGGCAATGACCCGTGCGTCAGCACGTAGCCTGACCCTCCCACGTTTCCGTTTCCTCACCTGTGCCCTAAGCCTTGCCGTTCCCTAACCCTATCCCTAGCCCGGAACGGAAACCGACCAACAGCCCTACAACTTAGCCCCAAGCCGTAGCCTATTCCTGGCCCGTACGCTGGCACTGATCCCTGCGTCAGCACGTAGCCTGACCCTCCCACGTTTCAGTACCCTCACCTGTGCCGTAAGCCTTGACGTTCCGTAACCCTAAACCTAGCCCGGAATGGAAACCCTCCACCAGCCCTACACCTTACCCTACACCGTAGCCTACTCCTGGCCCGTACGCTGGCACTGACCCCTGCGTGAGCATGTAGCCTGACCCTCCCACGTTTCCGTACCCTCACCTGTGCCCTAAGCCTTGCCGTTCCCTAAACCTAACCCTAGCCCGGAATGGAAACCCACTACCAGCCCTACACCTTACCCCCAAGCCGTAGCCTACTCCTGGCCCGTACGCTGGCACTGACCCGTGCGTTAGCACGTAGCCTGGCCCTCCCACGTTTCCGTACCCTCACCAGTGCCCTAAGCCTTGCCGTTCCCTAACCCTAACCCTAGCCCAGAACGGAAACCCATCACCAGCCCTACACCTAACCCTACGCTGTAGCCTACTCCTGGCCCGTACGCTGGCACTGACCCGTGCGTCAGCACGCAGCCTGACCCTCCCACGTTTACGTACCCTCACCTGTGCCCTAAGCCTTGCCGTTCCCTAAACCTAACCCTAGCCCGTAACGGAAACCCACCACCAGCCCTACACCTTACCCTACGCCGTAGCCTATTCCTGGCCCGTACGCTGGCACTGACCCGTGCGTCAGCACGTAGCCTGACCCTCCCACGTTTACGTACCCTTACCTGTGCCCTAAGCCTTGCCGTTCCCTAACCCTAACCCTAGCCCGGAACGGAAACCCACCACCAGCCCTACACCTTACCCTACGCCGTAGCCTACTCCTGGCCCGTACACTGGCACTGACCCGTGCGTCAGCACGTAGCCTGACCATCCCACGTTTCCGTACCCTCACCTGTGCCCTAAGCCTTGCCGTTCCCTAACCCTAACCCTAGCCCGGAACGGAAACCCACCACCAGCCCTACACCTTACCCTACGCCGTAGCCTACTCCTGGCCCGTACGCAGGCACTGACCCCTGTGACAGCACGCAGCCTGACCATCCCACGTTTCTGTACCCTCACCTGTGCCCTAAGCCTTGCCGTACCCTAAACCTAACCCTAGCCCGGAACGGAAACCCACCACCAGCCCTACACCTTACCCTACGCCGTAGCCTACTCCTGGCCCGTACGCTGGCACTGACCCGTGTGACAGCACGTAGCCTGACACTCCCACGTTTCCGTACCCTCACCTGTGCCCTAAGCCTTGCCGTTCCCTAACCCTAACCCTAGCCCGGAACGGAAACCCACCAGCAGCCCTACACCTTACCCTACGCCGTAGCCTACTCCTGGTCCGTACGCTGGCACTGACCCGTGCGTCAGCACGTAGCCTGACCCACCCACGTTTCCGTACCCTCACCTGTGCCCTAAGCCTTGCCGTTCCCTAACCCTAACCCTAGCCCGGAACGGAAACCCACCACCATCCCTACACCTTACCCCCAAGCCGTAGCCTACTCCTAGCCCGTACGCTGGCACTGACCCGTGCGTCAGCACGTAGCCTGGCCCTCCCACGTTTCCGTACCCTCACCTGTGCCCTAAGCCTTGCTGTTCCCTAACCTTAACCCTAGCCCGGAACGGAAAACCACCACCAGCCGTACAACTTAGCCCCAAGCCGGAGCCTATTCCTGACCAGTACGCTGGCACTGACCCCTGCGTCAGCACGTAGCCTGACCCTCCCACGTTTCCGTACCCTCACCTGTGCCCTAAGCCTTGCCGTTCCGTAACCCTAACCCTAGCCCGGAATGGAAACCCTCCACCAGCCCTACACCTTACCCTACGCCGTAGCCTACTCCTGGCCTGTACGGTGGCACTGACCCCTGCGTGAGCATGTAGCCTGACCCTCCCACGTTTCTGTACCCTCAGGTGTGCCCTAAGCCTTGCCGTTCCATAAACCTAACCCTAGCCCGGAACGGAAACCCACCACCAGCCCTACACCTTACCCCCAAGTCGTACCCTACTCCTGGCCCATACGCTGGCACTGACCCCTCCGTCAGCACGTAGCCTGACCCTCCCACGTTTCCGTACCCTCACCTGTGCCCTAAGCCTTGCCGTTCCCTAACCCTAAACCTAGCCCGGAACGGAAACCCACCACCAGCCATATACCTTACCCTACGCCGTAGCCTACTCCTGATCCGTACGCTGGCACTGACCCGTGCGTCAGCACGTAGCCTGAACCTCCCATGTTTCCGTACCCTCAACTGTGCCCTAAGCCTTGCCGTTCCCTAACCCTAACCCTAGCCCGGAACAGAAACCCACCACCAACCCTACAACTTACCCTCAAGCCGTAGCCTACTCCAGGCCCGTACGCTCACACTGACACCTGCATCAGCACGTAGCCTGACCCTCCCACGTTTCCGTACCCTCACCTGTGCCCTAAGCCTTGCCGTTCCCTAACCCTAACCCTAGCCCGGAATGGAAACCCACCACCAGCCCTACACCTTACCCTACGCCGTAGCCTACTCCTGGCCCGTACGCTGGCACTGACCCGTGCGTCAGCACGTAGCCTGACGCTCTCAAGTTTCCGTACCCTCACCTGTGCCCTAAGCCTTGCCGTTCCCTAACCCTAACCCTAGCCCGGAACGGAAACCCACCACCAGCCCTACAACATACCCTACGCCGTAGCCTACTCCTGACCCGTACGCTGGCACGGACACGTGCGTCAGCACGTAGCCTGACCCTCGCACGTTTCCGTACCCTCACCTGTGCCCTAAGCCTTGCCGTTCCCTAACCCTAACCCTAGCCCGGAACGGAAACCCACCACCAGCCCTACACCTTACCCCCAAGCCGTAGCCTACTCCTGACCCGTGCAGGCACTGACCCGTGCGTCAGCACGTAGCCTGGCCCTCCCACGTTTCCGTACCCTCAACTGTGTCCTAAGCCTTGCCGTTCCCTAACCCTAACCCTAGCCCGGAACGGAAACCCACCACCAGCCCTACACCTTACACTACGCCATAGCCTACTCCTGGCCCGTACGCTGGCACTGACCCGTGCGTCAACACATAGCCTGACCCACCCACGTTGCCGTACCCTCACCTGTGCCCTAAGCCTTGCCGTTCCCTAACCCTAACCCTAGCCCGCTACGGAAACCCACCACCAGCCCTACACCTTACCCTACGCCGTAGCCTACTCCTGGCCCGTACGCTGGCACTGACCCGTGCGTCAGCATGTAGCCTGACCCTCCCACGTTTCCGTACCTTCACCTGTGCCCTAAGCCTTGCCGTTCCCTAACCCTAACCCTAGCCCAGAACGGAAACCCATCACCAGCCCTACACCTTACCCTACGCCGTAGCCTACTCCTGCCCCGTACACTGGCACTGACCCCTGCGTCAGCACGTAGCCTGAGCCTCCCAAGTTTCCGTACCCTCACCTGTGCCCTAAGCCTTGCCGTTCCCTAACCCTAACCCTAGCCCCTAACGGAAAACTACCACCAGCCCTACACCTTACCCCCAAGCCGTAGCCTACTCCTAGCCCGTACGCTTGCACTGACCCGTGCATCAGCACGTAGTCTGGCCCTCCCACGTTTCCGTAACCTCACCTGTGCCCTAAGCCTTGCTGTTCCCTAACCCTAACCCTAGCCCGGAACGGAAACCCACCACCAGCCCTACAACTTAGCCCCAAGCCAGAGCCTATTCCTGACCCGTACGCTGGCACTGACCCCTGCGTCAGCACGTAGCCTGACCCTCCCACGTTTCCGTACCCTCACCTGTGCCCTAAGCCTTGCCGTTCCGTAACCCTAACCCTAGCCCGGAATGGAAACCCTCCACCAGCCCTACACCTTACCCTACGCCGTAGCCTACTCCTGGCCCGTACGGTGGCACTGACCCCTGCGTGAGCATGTAGCCTGACCCTCCCACGTTTCCGTACCCTCAGCTGTGCCCTAAGCCTTGCCGTTCCCTAAACCTAACCCTAGCCCGGAACGGAAACCCACCACCAGCCCTACATCTTACCCCCAAGTCGTACCCTACTCCTGGCCTGTACGCTGGCACTGACCCCTCCGTCAGCACGTAGCCTGACCCTCCAACGTTTCCGTACCCTCACCTGTGCCCTAAGCCTTGCCGTTCCCTAAACCTAACCCTAGCCTGGAATGGAAACCCACCACCAGCCCTACACCTTACCCTACGCCGTAGCCTACTCCTGGCCCGTACGCTGGCACTGACCCGTGCGTGAGCACGTAGCCTGACCCTCCCAAGTTTCCGTACCCTCACCTGTGCCCTAAGCCTTGCCGTTCCCTAACCCTAACACTAGCCCGGAACGGAAACCCACCACCAGCCCTACAACTTACCCTACGCCGTAGCCTACTCCTGGCCCGTACGCTGGCACTGACCCGTGCATCAGCACGTAGCCTGAACCTCCCACGTTTCCGTACCCTCACCTGTGCCCTAAGCCTTGCCGTTCCCTAACCCTAACCCTAGCCCGGAATGGAAACCCACCACCAGCCCTACACCTTACCCTACACCGTAGCCTACTCCTGGCCCGTACGCTGGCACGGACACGTGCGTCAGCACGTAGCCTGACCCTCCCACGTTTCCGTACCCTCAACTGTGCCCTAAGCCTTGCCGTTCCCTAACCCTAACCCTAGCCCGGAACGGAAACCCACCACCAGCCCTACACCTTACCCCAAGCCGTAGCCTACTCCTGGCCCGTGCTGGCACTGACCCGTGCGTCAGCACGTAGCCTGGCCCTCCCACGTTTCCGTACCCTCACCTGTGCTCTAAGCCTTGCCGTTCCCTAACCCTAACCCTAGGCCGGAACGGAAACCCACCACCAGCCCTACACCTTACCCTACGCCGTAGCCTACTCCTGGCCCGTACGCTGGCACTGACCCGTGTGACAGCACGTAGCCTGACCCTCCCACGTTTCTCTACCCTCACCTGTGCCCTAAGCCTTGCCGTTCCGTAACCCTAACCCTAGCCCGGAACGGAAACACACCACCAGCCCTACACCTTACCCCTAAGCCGTAGCCTACTCCTGGCCGGTACGCTGGCACTGACCCGTGCGTCAGCACGTAGCCTGGCCCTCCAACGTTTATGTACCCTCACCTGTGACCTAAGCCTTGCAGTTCCCTAACCCTAACCCTAGCCCGGAACGGAAACCCACCACCAGCCCTAAAACTTAGCCCCAAGCCGTAGCCTATTCCTGGCCCGTACGCTGGCACTGACCCCTGCGTCAGCACGTAGCCTGACCCTCCCACGTTTCCGTACCCTCACCTGTGCCCTAAGCCTTGCCGTTCCGTAACCCTAACCCTAGCCCGGAATGGAAACCCTCCACCAGCCCTACACCTTACCCTACGCCGTAGCCTACTCCTGGCCCGTACGCTGGCACTAACACCTGCGTGAGCATGTAGCCTGACCCTCCCACGTTTCCGTACCCTCACCTGTGCCCTAAGCCTTGCCGTTCCCTAAACCTAACCCTAGCCCGGAACGGAAATCCACCACCAGCCCTACACCTTACCCTACACCGTAGCCTACTCCTGGCCCGTACGCTGGCACTGACCCGTGCGTCACCACGTAGCCTGACCCTCCCACGTTTCCGTACCCTCACCTGTGCCCTAAGCCTTGCCATTCCCTAACCGTAACCCTAGCCCTGAACGGAAACCCACCACCAGCCCTACACCTTACCCTACGCCGTAGCCTACTCCTGGCCCGTACGCTGGCACTGACCCGTGCGTCAGCACGTAGCCACACTGCCACGTTTCCGTACCCTCACCTGTGCCCTAAGCCTTGCCGTTCCCTAACCCTAACCCTAGCCCGGAACGGAAACCCACCACCAGCCCTACAACTTACCCCCAAGCCGTAGCCTACTCCTGGACCGTACGCTGACACTGACCCATGCATCAGCACGTAGCCTGACCCTCCCACGTTTCCGTACCCTCACCTGTGCCCTAAGCCTTGCCGTTCCCTAACCCTAACCCTAGCCCGGAACGGAAACCCACCACCAGCCCTACAACTTAGCCCCAAGCCGTAGCCTATTCCTGGCACGTACGCTGGCACTGACCCCTGCGTCAGCACGTAGCCAGACCCTCCCACGTTTCCGTACCCTCACCTGTTCCCTAAGCCTTGCCGTTCCGTAACCCTAACCCTAGCTCGGAATGGAAACCCTCCACCAGCCCTACACCTTACCCTACGCCGTAGCCTACTCCTGGCCCGTTCGCTGGCACTGACCCTTGCGTGAGCATGTAGCCTGACCCTCCCACGTTTCCGTAACCTCACCTGTGCCCTAAGCCTTGCCGTTCCCTAACCCTAACCCTAGCCCGGAACGGAAACCCACCACCAGCCCTACACCTTACCCTACGCCGTAGCCTACTCCTGGCCCGTACGCTGGCACTGACCCGTGCGTCAGCACGTAGCCTGAACCTCCCATGTTTCCGTACCCTCACCTGTGCCCTAAGCCTTGCCGTTCCCTAACCCTAACCCTAGCCCGGAACAGAAACCCAAGACCAACCCTACAACTTACCCTCAAGCCGTAGCCTACTCCAGGCCCGTACGCTCACACTGACACCTGCATCAGCACGTAGCCTGACCCTCCCACGTTTCCGTACCCTCACCTGTGCCCTAAGCCTTGCCGTTCCCTAACCCTAACCCTAGCCCGGAATGGAAACCCACCACCAGCCCTACACCTTACCCTACGCCGTAGCCTACTCCTGGCCCGTACGCTGGCACTGACCCGTGCGTCAGCACGTAGCCTGACCCTCTCAAGTTTCCGTACCCTCACCTGTGCCCTAAGCCTTGCCGTTCCCTAACCCTAACCCTAGCCCGGAACGGAAACCCACCACCAACCCTACAACTTACCCTACGCCGTAGCCTACTCCTGGCCCGTACGCTGGCACGGACACGTGCGTCAGCACGTAGCCTGAGCCTCGCACGTTTCCGTACCCTCACCTGTGCCCTAAGCCTTGCCGTTTCCTAACCCTAACCCTAGCCCGGAACGGAAACCCACCACCAGCCCTACACCTTACCCCCAAGCCGTAGCCTACTCCTGGCCCGTGCAGGCACTGACGCGTGCGTCAGCACGTAGCCTGGCCCTCCCACGTTTCCGTACCCTCAACTGTGTCCTAAGCCTTGCCGTTCCCTAACCCTAACCCTAGCCCGGAACGGAAACCCACCACCAGCCCTACACCTTACACTACGCCATAGCCTACTCCTGGCCCGTACGCTGGCACTGACCCGTGCGTCAACACATAGCCTGACCCACCCACGTTGCCGTACCCTCACCTGTGCCCTAAGCCTTGCCGTTCCCTAACCCTAACCCTAGCCCGCTACGGAAACCCAGCACCAGCCCTACACCTTACCCTACGCCGTAGCCTACTCCTGGCCCGTACGCTGGCACTGACCCGTGCGTCAGCATGTAGCCTGACCCTCCCACGTTTCCGTACCCTCACCTGTGCCCTAAGCCTTGCCATTCCCTAACCCTAACCCTAGCCCAGAACGGAAACCCACCACCAGCCCTACACCTTACCCTACGCCGTAGCCTACTCCTGGCCTGTACACTGGCACTGACCCCTGCGTCAGCACGTAGCCTGAGCCTCCCAAGTTTCCGTACCCTCACCTGTGCCCTAAGCCTTGCCGTTCCCTAACCCTAACCCTAGCCCCTAACGGAAAACTACCACCAGCCCTACACCTTACCCCCAAGCCGTAGCCTACTCCTAGCCCGTACGCTGGCACTGACCCGTGCGTCAGCACGTAGCCTGGCCCTCCCACGTTTCCGTACCCTCACCTGTGCCCTAAGCCTTGCTGTTCCCTAACCCTAACCCTAGCCCGGAACGGAAAACCACCACCAGCCCTACAACTTAGCCCCAAGCCAGAGCCTATTCCTGACCCGTACGCTGGCACTGACCCCTGCGTCAGCACGTAGCCTGACCCTCCCACGTTTCCGTACCCTCACCTGTGCCCTAAGCCTTGCCGTTCCGTAACCCTAACCCTAGCCCGGAATGGAAACCCTCCACCAGCCCTACACCTTACCCTATGCCGTAGCCTACTCCTGGCCCGTACGGTGGCACTGACCCCTGCGTGAGCATGTAGCCTGACCCTCCCACGTTTCCGTACCCTCAGCTGTGCCCTAAGCCTTGCCGTTCCCTAAACCTAACCCTAGCCCGGAACGGAAACCCACCACCAGCCCTACACCTTACCCCCAAGTCGTACCCTACTCCTGTCCTGTACGCTGGCACTGACCCCTCCGTCAGCACGTAGCCTGACCCTCCCACGTTTCCGTACCCTCACCTGTGCCCTAAGCCTTGCCGTTCCCTAAACCTAACCCTAGCCTGGAATGGAAACCCACCACCAGCCCTACACCTTACCCCAAGCCGTAGCCTACTCCTGGCCCGTGCTGGCACTGACCCGTGCGTCAGCACGTAGCCTGGCCCTCCCACGTTTCCGTACCCTCACCTGTGCTCTAAGCCTTGCCGTTCCCTAACCCTAACCCTAGGCCGGAACGGAAACCCACCACCAGCCCTACACCTTACCCTACGCCGTAGCCTACTCCTGGCCCGTACGCTGGCACTGACCCGTGTGACAGCACGTAGCCTGACCCTCCCACGTTTCTCTACCCTCACCTGTGCCCTAAGCCTTGCCGTTCCGTAACCCTAACCCTAGCCCGGAACGGAAACACACCACCAGCCCTACACCTTACCCCTAAGCCGTAGCCTACTCCTGGCCGGTACGCTGGCACTGACCCGTGCGTCAGCACGTAGCCTGGCCCTCCAACGTTTATGTACCCTCACCTGTGACCTAAGCCTTGCAGTTCCCTAACCCTAACCCTAGCCCGGAACGGAAACCCACCACCAGCCCTAAAACTTAGCCCCAAGCCGTAGCCTATTCCTGGCCCGTACGCTGGCACTGACCCCTGCGTCAGCACGTAGCCTGACCCTCCCACGTTTCCGTACCCTCACCTGTGCCCTAAGCCTTGCCGTTCCGTAACCCTAACCCTAGCCCGGAATGGAAACCCTCCACCAGCCCTACACCTTACCCTACGCCGTAGCCTACTCCTGGCCCGTACGCTGGCACTAACACCTGCGTGAGCATGTAGCCTGACCCTCCCACGTTTCCGTACCCTCACCTGTGCCCTAAGCCTTGCCGTTCCCTAAACCTAACCCTAGCCCGGAACGGAAATCCACCACCAGCCCTACACCTTACCCTACACCGTAGCCTACTCCTGGCCCGTACGCTGGCACTGACCCGTGCGTCACCACGTAGCCTGACCCTCCCACGTTTCCGTACCCTCACCTGTGCCCTAAGCCTTGCCATTCCCTAACCGTAACCCTAGCCCTGAACGGAAACCCACCACCAGCCCTACACCTTACCCTACGCCGTAGCCTACTCCTGGCCCGTACGCTGGCACTGACCCGTGCGTCAGCACGTAGCCACACTGCCACGTTTCCGTACCCTCACCTGTGCCCTAATCCTTGCCGTTCCCTAACCCTAACCCTAGCCCGGAACGGAAACCCACCACCAGCCCTACAACTTACCCCCAAGCCGTAGCCTACTCCTGGACCGTACGCTGACACTGACCCATGCATCAGCACGTAGCCTGACCCTCCCACGTTTCCGTACCCTCACCTGTGCCCTAAGCCTTGCCGTTCCCTAACCCTAACCCTAGCCCGGAACGGAAACCCACCACCAGCCCTACAACTTAGCCCCAAGCCGTAGCCTATTCCTGGCACGTACGCTGGCACTGACCCCTGCGTCAGCACGTAGCCAGACCCTCCCACGTTTCCGTACCCTCACCTGTTCCCTAAGCCTTGCCGTTCCGTAACCCTAACCCTAGCTCGGAATGGAAACCCTCCACCAGCCCTACACCTTACCCTACGCCGTAGCCTACTCCTGGCCCGTTCGCTGGCACTGACCCTTGCGTGAGCATGTAGCCTGACCCTCCCACGTTTCCGTAACCTCACCTGTGCCCTAAGCCTTGCCGTTCCCTAACCCTAACCCTAGCCCGGAACGGAAACCCACCACCAGCCCTACACCTTACCCTACGCCGTAGCCTACTCCTGGCCCGTACGCTGGCACTGACCCGTGCGTCAGCACGTAGCCTGAACCTCCCATGTTTCCGTACCCTCACCTGTGCCCTAAGCCTTGCCGTTCCCTAACCCTAACCCTAGCCCGGAACAGAAACACAAGACCAACCCTACAACTTAACCTCAAGCCGTAGCCTACTCCAGGCCCGTACGCTCACACTGACACCTGCATCAGCACGTAGCCTGACCCTCCCACGTTTCCGTACCCTCACCTGTGCCCTAAGCCTTGCCGTTCCCTAACCCTAACCCTAGCCCGGAATGGAAACCCACCACCAGCCCTACACCTTACCCTACGCCGTAGCCTACTCCTGGCCCGTACGCTGGCACTGACCCGTGCGTCAGCACGTAGCCTGACCCTCTCAAGTTTCCGTACCCTCACCTGTGCCCTAAGCCTTGCCGTTCCCTAACCCTAACCCTAGCCCGGAACGGAAACCCACCACCAGCCCTACAACTTACCCTACGCCGTAGCCTACTCCTGGCCCGTACGCTGGCACGGACACGTGCGTCAGCACGTAGCCTGAGCCTCGCACGTTTCCGTACCCTCACCTGTGCCCTAAGCCTTGCCGTTTCCTAACCCTAACCCTAGCCCGGAACGGAAACCCACCACCAGCCCTACACCTTACCCCCAAGCCGTAGCCTACTCCTGGCCCGTGCAGGCACTGACGCGTGCGTCAGCACGTAGCCTGGCCCTCCCACGTTTCCGTACCCTCAACTGTGTCCTAAGCCTTGCCGTTCCCTAACCCTAACCCTAGCCCGAAACGGAAACCCACCACCAGCCCTACACCTTACACTACGCCATAGCCTACTCCTGGCCCGTACGCTGGCACTGACCCGTGCGTCAACACATAGCCTGACCCACCCACGTTGCCGTACCCTCACCTGTGCCCTAAGCCTTGCCGTTCCCTAACCCTAACCCTAGCCCGCTACGGAAACCCAGCACCAGCCCTACACCTTACCCTACGCCGTAGCCTACTCCTGGCCCGTACGCTGGCACTGACCCGTGCGTCAGCATGTAGCCTGACCCTCCCACGTTTCCGTACCCTCACCTGTGCCCTAAGCCTTGCCATTCCCTAACCCTAACCCTAGCCCAGAACGGAAACCCACCACCAGCCCTACACCTTACCCTACGCCGTAGCCTACTCCTGGCCTGTACACGGGCACTGACCCCTGCGTCAGCACGTAGCCTGAGCCTCCCAAGTTTCCGTACCCTCACCTGTGCCCTAAGCCTTGCCGTTCCCTAACCCTAACCCTAGCCCCTAACGGAAAACTACCACCAGCCCTACACCTTACCCCCAAGCCGTAGCCTACTCCTAGCCCGTACGCTGGCACTGACCCGTGCGTCAGCACGTAGCCTGGCCCTCCCACGTTTCCGTACCCTCACCTGTGCCCTAAGCCTTGCTGTTCCCTAACCCTAACCCTAGCCCGGAACGGAAAACCACCACCAGCCCTACAACTTAGCCCCAAGCCAGAGCCTATTCCTGACCCGTACGCTGGCACTGACCCCTGCGTCAGCACGTAGCCTGACCCTCCCACGTTTCCGTACCCTCACCTGTGCCCTAAGCCTTGCCGTTCCGTAACCCTAACCCTAGCCCGGAATGGAAACCCTCCACCAGCCCTACACCTTACCCTATGCCGTAGCCTACTCCTGGCCCGTACGGTGGCACTGACCCCTGCGTGAGCATGTAGCCTGACCCTCCCACGTTTCCGTACCCTCAGCTGTGCCCTAAGCCTTGCCGTTCCCTAAACCTAACCCTAGCCCGGAACGGAAACCCACCACCAGCCCTACACCTTACCCCCAAGTCGTACCCTACTCCTGTCCTGTACGCTGGCACTGACCCCTCCGTCAGCACGTAGCCTGACCCTCCCACGTTTCCGTACCCTCACCTGTGCCCTAAGCCTTGCCGTTCCCTAAACCTAACCCTAGCCTGGAATGGAAACCCACCACCAGCCCTACACCTTACCCCAAGCCGTAGCCTACTCCTGGCCCGTGCTGGCACTGACCCGTGCGTCAGCACGTAGCCTGGCCCTCCCACGTTTCCGTACCCTCACCTGTGCTCTAAGCCTTGCCGTTCCCTAACCCTAACCCTAGGCCGGAACGGAAACCCACCACCAGCCCTACACCTTACCCTACGCCGTAGCCTACTCCTGGCCCGTACGCTGGCACTGACCCGTGTGACAGCACGTAGCCTGACCCTCCCACGTTTCTCTACCCTCACCTGTGCCCTAAGCCTTGCCGTTCCGTAACCCTAACCCTAGCCCGGAACGGAAACACACCACCAGCCCTACACCTTACCCCTAAGCCGTAGCCTACTCCTGGCCGGTACGCTGGCACTGACCCGTGCGTCAGCACGTAGCCTGGCCCTCCAACGTTTATGTACCCTCACCTGTGACCTAAGCCTTGCAGTTCCCTAACCCTAACCCTAGCCCGGAACGGAAACCCACCACCAGCCCTAAAACTTAGCCCCAAGCCGTAGCCTATTCCTGGCCCGTACGCTGGCACTGACCCCTGCGTCAGCACGTAGCCTGACCCTCCCACGTTTCCGTACCCTCACCTGTGCCCTAAGCCTTGCCGTTCCGAAACACTAACCCTAGCCCGGAATGGAAACCCTCCACCAGCCCTACACCTTACCCTACGCCGTAGCCTACTCCTGGCCCGTACGCTGGCACTAACACCTGCGTGAGCATGTAGCCTGACCCTCCCACGTTTCCGTACCCTCACCTGTGCCCTAAGCCTTGCCGTTCCCTAAACCTAACCCTAGCCCGGAACGGAAATCCACCACCAGCCCTACACCTTACCCTACACCGTAGCCTACTCCTGGCCCGTACGCTGGCACTGACCCGTGCGTCACCACGTAGCCTGACCCTCCCACGTTTCCGTACCCTCACCTGTGCCCTAAGCCTTGCCATTCCCTAACCGTAACCCTAGCCCTGAACGGAAACCCACCACCAGCCCTACACCTTACCCTACGCCGTAGCCTACTCCTGGCCCGTACGCTGGCACTGACCCGTGCGTCAGCACGTAGCCTGACTCTGCCACGTTTCCGTACCCTCACCTGTGCCCTAAGCCTTGCCGTTCCCTAACCCTAACCCTAGCCCGGAACGGAAACCCACCACCAGCCCTACAACTTACCCCCAAGCCGTAGCCTACTCCTGGACCGTACGCTGACACTGACCCATGCATCAGCACGTAGCCTGACCCTCCCACGTTTCCGTACCCTCACCTGTGCCCTAAGCCTTGCCGTTCCCTAACCCTAACCCTAGCCCGGAACGGAAACCCACCACCAGCCCTACAACTTAGCCCCAAGCCGTAGCCTATTCCTGGCCCGTACGCTGGCACTGACCCCTGCGTCAGCACGTAGCCAGACCCTCCCACGTTTCCGTACCCTCACCTGTTCCCTAAGCCTTGCCGTTCCGTAACCCTAACCCTAGCTCGGAATGGAAACCCTCCACCAGCCCTACACCTTACCCTACGCCGTAGCCTACTCCTGGCCCGTTCGCTGGCACTGACCCTTGCGTGAGCATGTAGCCTGACCCTCCCACGTTTCCGTAACCTCACCTGTGCCCTAAGCCTTGCCGTTCCCTAACCCTAACCCTAGCCCGGAACGGAAACCCACCACCAGCCCTAAACCTTACCCTACGCCGTAGCCTACTCCTGGCCCATACGCTGGCACTGACCCGTGTGACAGCACGTAGCCTGACACTCCCACGTTTCCGTACCCTCACCTGTGCCCTAAGACTTGCCGTTCCCTAACCCTAACCCTAGCCCGGAACGGAAACCCACCAGCAGCCCTACACCTTACCCTACGCCGTAGCCTACTCCTGGCCCGTACGCTGGCACTGACCCGTGCGTCAGCACGTAGCCTGACCCTCCCACGTTTCCGTACCCTCACCTGTGCCCTAAGCCTTGCCGTTCCATAACCCTAACCCTAGCCCGGAACGGAAACCCACCACCAGCCCTACACCTTACCCCCAAGCCGTAGCCTACTCCTGGCCCGTACGCTGGCACTGACCCGTGCGTCAGCACGTAGCCTGGCCCTCCCACGTTTCCGTACCCTCACCTGTGCCCTAAGCCTTGCCGTTCCCTAACCCTAACCCTAGCCCGCAACGGAAACCCACCACCAGCCCTACACATTACACTACGCCATAGCCTACTCCTGGCCCTTACGCTCGCACTGGCCCGTGCGTCAACACATAGCCTGACCCACCCACGTTGCCGTACCCTCACCTCTGCCCTAAGCCTTGCCGTTCCCTAACCCTAACCCTAGCCTGGTACGGAAACCCACCACCAGCCCTACACCTTACCCTACGCCGCAGCCTACTCCTGGCCCGTACACTGGCACTGACCCGTGCGTCAGCATGTAGCCTGACCCTCCCACGTTTCCGTACCCTCACCTGTGCCCTAAGACTTGCCGTTCCCTAACCCTAACCCTAGCCCGGAACGGAAACCCACCACCAGCCCTACACCTTACCCTACGCCGTAGCCTACTCCTGGCCCGTACGCTGGCACTGAACCCTGCGTCAGCACGTAGCCTGAGCCTCCCAAGTTGCCGTACCCTCACCTGTGCCCTAAGCCTTGCCGTTCCCTAACCCTAACCCTAGCCCCTAACGGAAAATTACCACCAGCCCTACACCTTACCCCCAAGCCGTAGCCTACTCCTGGCCCGTACGCTGTCACTGACCCCTGCGTCAGCACGTAGCCTGACCCTCCCACGTTTCCGTACCCTCACCTGTGCCCTAAGCCTTGCCGTTCCCTAACCCTAACCCTAGCCCGGAACGGAAACCCACCACCATCCCTACAACTTAGCCCCAAGGCGTAGCCTATTCCTGGCCCGTACGCTGGCACTGACCCCTGCGTCAGCACGTAGCCAGACCCTCCCACGTTTCCGTACCCTCACCTGTGCCCTAAGCCTTGCCGTTCCCAAACCCTAACCCTAGCTCGGAATGGAAACCCTCCACCAGCCCTACACCTTACCCTACGCCGTAGCCTACTCCTGGCCCGTTCGCTGGCACTGACCCCTGCGTGAGCATGTAGCCTGACCCTCCCACGTTTCCGTACCCTCACCTGTGCCCTAAGCCTTGCCGTTCCCTAAACCTAACCCTAGCCCGGAACGGAAACCCACCACCAGCCCTACTCCTTACCCCCAAGCCGTAGCCTACACCTGGCCCGTACGCTGGCACTGACCCGTGCGTCAGCACGTAGCCTGACCCTCCCACGTTTCCGTACCCTCACCTGTGCCCTAAGCCTTGCCGTTCCCTAACCCTAACCCTAGCCCGGAACGGAAACCCACCACCAGCCCTACAACTTACCCACAAGCCGTAGCCTACTCCTTGCCCGTACGCTGGCACTGACCCGTGCGTCAGCAAGTAGCCTGACCCTCCCACGTTTCCGTACCCTCACCTGTGCCCTAAGCCTTGCCGTTTCCTAACCCTAACCATAGCCCGGAACGGAAACCCACCACCAGACCTACACCTTACCCCCAAGCCGTAGCCTACTCCTGGCCCGTGCTGGCACTGACCCGTGCGTCAGCACGTAGCCTGGCCCTCCCACGTTTCCGTACCCTCACCTGTGCCCTAAGCCTTGCCGATCCCTAACCCTAACCCTAGCCCGGAACGGAAACCCACCACCAGCCCTACACCTTCCCCTACGCCGTAGCCTACTCCTGGCCCGTACGCAGGCACTGACCCCTGTGACAGCACGTAGCCTGACCCTCCCACGTTTCTGTACCCTCACCTGTGCCCTAAGCCTTGCCGTTCCCTAACCCTAACCCTAGCCCGGAACGGAAACCCACCACCAGCCCTACACCTTACCCTACGCCGTAGCCTACTCCTGGCCCGTACGCTGGCACTGACCCGTGTGACGGCACGTAGCCTGACCCTCCCACGTTTCCGTACCCTCACCTGTGCCCTAAGCCTTGCCGTTCCCTAACCCTAACCCTAGCCCGGAACGGAAACCCACCACCAGCCCTACACCTTACCCTACGCCGTAGCCTACTCCTGGCCCGTACGCTGGCACTCACCCGTGCGTCAGCTCGTAGCCTGACCCTCCCACGTTTCCGTACCCTCACCTGTGCCCTAAGCCTTGCTGTTCCCTAACCCTAACCCTAGCCCGGAACCGAAACCCACCACCAGCCCTACACCTTACCCCCAGGCCGTAGCCTACTCCTGGCCCGTACGCTGGCACTGACCCGTGCGTCAGCACGTAGCCTGGCCCTCCCACGTTTCCGTACCCTCACCTGTGCCCTAAGCCTTGCTGTTCCCTAACCCTAACCCTAGCCCGGAACGGAAACCCACCACCAGCCCTACAACTTAGCCCCAAGCCGTAGCCTATTCCTGGCCCGTACGCTGGCACTGACACCTGCGTCAGCACGTAGCCTGACCCTCCCACGTTTCCGTACCCTCACCTGTGCCCTAAGCCTTGCCATTCCGTAACCCTAACCCTAGCCCGGAATGGAAACCCTCCACCAGCCCTACACCTTACCCTACGCCGTAGCCTACTCCTGGCCCGTACGCTGGCACTGAACCCTGCGAAAGCATGTAGCCTGACACTCCCACGTTTCCGTACCCTCAGCTGTGCCCTAAGCCTTGCCGTTCCCTAAACCTAAATCTAGCCCGGAACGGAAACCCACCACCAGCCCTACACCTTACCCCCTAGTCGTAACCTACTCCTGGCCCGTACGCTGGCACTGACCCCTCCGTCAGCACGTAGCCTGACCCTCCCACGTTTCCGTACCCTCACCTGTGCCCTAAGCCTTGCGGTTCCCTAACCCTAACCCTAGCCCGGAACGGAAACCCACCACCAGCCCTATACCTTACCCTACGCCGTAGCCTACTCCTGGCCCGTACGCTGGCACGGACACGTGCGTCAGCACGTAGCCTGACCCTCCCACGTTTCCGTACCCTCACCTGTGCCCTAAGCCTTGCCGTTCCCTAACCCTAACCCTAGCCCGGAACGGAAAACAACCACCAGCCCTACACCTTACCCCCAAGCCGTAGCCTACTCCTGGCCCGTGCTGGCACTGACCCGTGCGTCAGCACGTAGCCTGGCCCTCCCACGTTTCCGTACCCTCACCTGTGCCCTAAGCCTTGCCGTTCCCTAACCCTAACCCTAGCCCGGAACGGAAACCCACCAACAGCCCTAAACCTTACCCTACGCCGTAGCCTATTCCTGGCCCGTACGCTGGCACTGACCCGTGTGACAGCACGTAGCCTGACCCTCCCACGTTTCTGTACCCTCACCTGTGCCGTAAGCCTTGCCGTTCCCTAACCCTAACCCTAGCCCGGAACGGAAACCCACCACCAGCCCTACACCTTACCCTACGCCGTAGCCTACTCCTGGCCCGTACGCTGGCACTGACCCATGTGACAGCACGTAGCCTGAACCTCCCACGTTTCTGTACCCTCACCTGTGCCCTAAGCCTTGCCGTTCCGTAACCCTAACCCTAGCCCGGAACGGAAACACACCACCAGCCCTACACCTTACCCCTAAGCCGTAGCCTACTCCTGGCCGGTACGCTGGCACTGACCCGTGCGTCAGCACGTAGCCTGGCCCTCCCACGTTTACGTACCGTCACCTGTGCCCTAAGCCTTGCCGTTCCCTAACCCTAACCCTAGCCCGGAACGGAAACCCACCACCAGCCCTAAAACTTAGCCCCAAGCCGTAGCCTATTCCTGGCCCGTACGCTGGCACTGACCCCTGCGTCAGCACGTAGCCTGACCCTCCCACGTTTCCGTACCCTCACCTGTGCCCTAAGCCTTGCCGTTCCGTAACCCTAACCCTAGCCCGGAATGGAAACCCTCCACCAGCCCTACACCTTACCCTACGCCGTAGCCTACTCCTGGCCCGTACGCTGGCACTGACCCGTGTGTCAGCACGTAGCCTGACCTTCCCACGTTTCCGTACCCTCACCTGTGCCCTAAGCCTTGCCGTTCCGTAACCCTAACCCTAGCCCGGAACGGAAACCCACAACCAGCCCTACACCTTACCCCCAAGCCGTAGCCTACTCCTGGCCCGTACGCTGGCACTGACCCGTGCGTCAGCACGTAGCCTGACCCTCCCACGTTTCCGTACCCTCACCTGTGCCCTATGCCTTGCCGTTCCCTAACCCTAGCCCTAGCCTGGAAGGGAAACCCACCACCAGCCCTACAACTTACCCCCAAGCCGTAGCCTACTCCTGGCCCGAACGCTGGCACTGAGGGCTGAGGCTGGGGCTAGGGCTAGGTCTAGGGATGAGGCTAGGCCTGGGGCTGGGGCTAGTGCTGGGGCTAGGGCTTGGACTGGGGCTAGGCCTGTGACTGGGGCTGGGGCTGGGGCTGGGGCTGGGGTTGGGGCTAGGGCTGGGGCTGGGGCTAGGCCTGGGACTGGGGCTAGTGCCGGGACTGTGGCTGCGGCTAGGGGTAGGGCTGGGGCTAGGGCTTGGCCTCGGCCTGGGGCTGGGACTAGGGATGGCGCTGGTGCTGGGGCTAGCGCTAGGGCTTGGGCTGGGTCTGGGACTGGGGCTACGCCTGGGACTGGGGCTGGGGCTGGGGCTGGGGCTAGGGCTAGGGCTGGGGCTAGGGCTGGGTCTAGGCCTGGGGTTGAGGCTGGGGCTAGGTTTAGGGCTAGGCCCTTAGTTAGGAATAGGGTCAAGGCCTTACTTAAGGACAGTGTCAGTGCAAGGCCTAGGAGGAGCATAAAGGCCTCTATAGGATTAGCATCAGGGGCTGGGGCTGCGGCTGGGGCTGGACCTGGGGCCTTAGTTAGAAATAGTGTCAAGGCCTTAGTTACCACATTGTCAGGGGAAGGCCTAGGAGGATCGCAAGGGCCTCTATAGGATCAGCATAAGGGGCTAGGAATGGGGCTGGGGCTGGGGCGGGGGTTGGGGCTAGGGCTGGGACTGCAGCTAGGGCTAGGGCTGTGGCTGGGCCTTGGGCTCGGGCTGGGGCTTCGGCTGGGGCTGGGGCTAGGGCTGGGCCCGGAGCTTGGGCTCGGGCTGGGGCTGGGGCTAGGGCTGGGTCTAGGGCTGGGACTGGGGCTAGGGCTGGGTCTGGGGATAGGTCTGGGGCTGCCGCTGGGGCTAGGGCTAGGGCTGGGGCTAGGGATAGGGCTGGGGCTAGGGGTGGGACTGGGGCTAGGGCTAGGGCTAGGGCTGGGACTGCAGCTGCGGATAGGGCTAGGGCTGTGGCTTGGGCTCGGGCTGGTGCTAGGCCTGGGGCTGGGGCTAGGGCTGGGGCTGGGTCTGGGGCTGGGACAGGGGCTGGGGCTGCAGCCGGAGCTGGGGCTGAGGCTAAGGCTAGGGCTAGGGCTGGGGCTGGGGCTGGGGCTGGGGCTGGGGCTGGGACTGGGGCTAGGGCTGGGGCTGGGGCTAGGGCTGGGGCTGGGTCTGGGTCTTGGGCTCGGGCTGGGGCTGGGGCTGGGGCTGGGGCTGGGGCTGGGGCTAGTGCTGTGGCTGAGGCTGGGGCTGAGGCTGGGGATGGGGCTAGGGCTGGGACCGTGGCTGCGGCTAGGGCTAGGGCTGGGGCTTGGGCTCGGGCTGGGGCAGGGGCTAGGGCTGGGTCTGGGGCTAGTGCTGTGGCTGGGGCTGAGGCTAGGGCTAGGGCTAGGGCTAGGGATGAGGCTAGGGCTGGGGCTGGGGCTGGGGCTGGGGCTGGGACTGCGGCTGTGGCTAGGGATAGGGCTGGGGCGGGGGCTTGGCCTCGGCCTGGGGCCGGGGCTGGCGCTGGGGCTACTGCTGTGGCTGGGGCTGGGGCTGGGGCTGGGGCTGGGGCTGGGGCTGCGGCTAGGGCTGCGGCTGGGGATGGGACTGGGGCTAGGGCTAGGGCTGCGGCTAGGCCTGTGGCTGGGGCTAGGGCTAGGGCTGGGGCTGGGACTGGGGCTGGGGCTGGGGCTGGGGCTGGGGCTGGGGCTAGCGCTGGGGCTGGGGCTAGGGCTGGTGCTGGGGTTGGGGCTAGGTTTAGGGCTAGGCCCTCAGTTAGGAATAGGCTCAAGGCCTTACTTAAGGACAGTGTCAGGGCAAGGCCTAGGAGGAGCAAAAAGGCCTCTATAGGATCAGCATCAGGGGCTGGGGCTGCGGCTGGGGCTGGACCTGGGGCCTTAGTTAGAAATAGTGTCAAAGCCTTAGTTACCACATTGTCAGGGGAAGGCCTAGGAGGATCGCAAGGGCCTCTACAGGATCAGCATAAGGGGCTAGGAATGGGGCGGGGGCTGGGGCGGGGGTTGGGGCTAGGGTTGGGACTGCAGCTGTGGCTAGGGCTCGGGCTTGGGCTCGGGCTGGGGCTGTGGCTAGGACTGGGGCTGGGGCTGGATCAGGGGCTGGGGCTAGTGCTGTGGCTGGAGCTGGGGCTGGGGCTGGGGCTGGGGCTAGGTTTAGGGCTAGGCCCTCAGTTAGGAATAGGTTCAAGTCCTTACTTAAGGACTGTGTCAGGGCAAGGCCTAGGAGGAGCATAAAGGCCTCTATAGGATCAGCATCAGGGGCTGGGGCTGCGGCTGGGGCTGGACCTGGGGCCTTGGTTAGAAATAGTGTCAAGGCCTTAGTTACCACGTTGTCAGGAGAAGGCCTAGGAGGATCATAAGGGCCTCTATAGAATCAGCATCAGGGGCTAGGGCCGGGGCTGGGGCTAGGGCTGGGGCTGGGGCTAGGGCTGTGACTGCGGCTGCGGCTACGGCTGGGGCTGGGGCTTGGGCTCGGGCTGGGGCTGGGGCTAGCGCTGGGGCTGGGGCTAGGGATGGGGCTGGAGCTAGTGCTGTGGCTGGGCAGGGGCAGGGGCTGGGACTGTGGCTAGGGCTGGGGCTGGGGCTGGGGCTGGGGCTAGTGCTGGGACTGCAGCTGCGGCTAGGGCTAGGGCTGGGGCGGGGGCTTGGCCTCGGCCTGGGGCCGGGGCTAGGGATGGGGCTGGGCCTGGGGCTACTGCTGTGGCTGGGGCTGGGGCTGGGGCTGCGGCTAGGGCCGCGGCTGGGGCTAGGACTGGGGCTAGGGCTAGGGCTGCGGCTAGGCCTGGGGCTGGGGCTAGGGCTAGGGCTGGGGCTGGGGCTGGGCCTGGGGCTAGGGCTAGGTCTAGGGCTGGGCCTGGGACTGGGGCTGGGGCTGGGGCTGGGGCTGGGGCTGGGGCTGGTGCTAGGGCTGGTGCTGGGGTTGGGGCTAGGTTTAGGGCTAGGCCCTCAGTTAGGAATAGGGTCAAGGCCTTACTTAAGGACAGTGTCAGGGCAAGGCCTAGGAGGAGCATAAAGGCCTCTATGGGATCAGCATCAGGGGCTGGGGCTGCGGCTGGGGCTGGACCTGGGGCCTTATTTAGAAATAGTGTCAAGGCCTTAGTTACCACATTGTCAGGGGAAGGCGTAGGAAGATCGCAAGGGCCTCTATAGGATCAGCATAAGGGGCTTGGAATGGGGCTGGGGCTGGGGCAGGGGTTGGGGCTAGGGCTGGGACTGCGGCTGCGGCTAGGGCTAGGCCTGGGGCTGGGGCTTGGGCTCGGGCTGGGGCTGGGGCTAGGGCTGGGGCTAGGGCTGGGGCTGGGGCTAGGGCATGTCTGGGTCTGGGGCTTGTGCTGTGGCTGGGGCTGGGGCTGGGGCTGGGACTGGGGCTAGGGCTAGGGCTATGGCTGAGGCTGGGGCTGGGGCTGGGGCTAGTGCTGGGGCTGGGGCTGGGGCTGCGACTGGGGCTAGGTCTGGGGCTGGGGCTGGGGCTTGGGCTCGGCCTGGGGCTGAGGCTGGGGCTGGGGCTTGTGCTGTGGCTGTGGCTGGGGCTGGGGCTGGGGCTGCCGCTGGGGCTGGGACTGGGGCTAGGGCTGGGGCTGGGGCTGGGGCTGTGGCTAGGGCTGGGTCTGGGGCTAGTGCTGGGGCTGCGGCTGGGGCTGGGGCTGGGGCTCGGGCTAGGGCTAGGCCTGGGGCTAGGGCTGGGGCTAGAGCTAGGTTTAGGGCTAGGCCCTTAGATAGGAATAGGGTCAAGGCCTTACTTAAGGACAGTGTCAGGGCAAGGCCTAGGAGGAGCATAAAGGCCTCTATAGGATCAGCATCAGGGGCTGGGGCTGCGGCTGGGGCTGGACCTGGGGCCTTAGTTAGAAATAGTGTCAAGGCCTTAGTTACCACATTGTAAGGGGAAGGCCTAGGAGGATCGCAAGGGCCTCTATAGGATCAGCATAAGGGGCTAGGAATGGGGCTGGGTCTGGGGCTACTGCTGTGGCTGTGGCTGTGGCTAGGGCTGGGACTGGGACTGGGGCTAGGCCTAGGGCTAGGGCTGAGGCTGGGGCTGGGGCTGGGGCTAGTGCTGGGGCTGGGCCTGCGGCTGCGGCTGCGACTGGGGCTAGGTCTGGGGCTGGGGCTGGGGCTCAGGCTCGGCTTGGGGCTGGGGCTGGGGCTGGGGCTGGGGCTGGGGCTAGTGCTGTGGCTGGGGCTGGGTCTGGGGCTGGGACTGGGGCTAGGGCTGGGGCTGGGGCTGAGGCTAGGGCTAGGGCTAGGGCTGGGGCTAGGGCTGGGGCTGGGGCTGAGCCTGGGGCTGGGGCTAGGTTTAGGGCTAGGGCCTTAGTTAGGAATAGGATCAAGGCCTGACTTAAGGACAGTGTCAGGGCAAGGCCTAGGAGGAGCATAAAGGCCTCTATAGGATCAGCATCAGGGGCTAGAACTGGGGCTGTGGCTAGGGCTGCGTTTGGGGCTAGGGCTGTGACTGCGGCTGCGGCTACGGCTAAGCCTGGGGCTGGGGCTTGGGCTGGGGCTGGGGCTAGGGCTGGGACTGGGGCTAGGACTGGGACTGGGGCTGGGGCTAATGCTGGGGCTGGGGCTGGGGCTGGGGCAGGGGCTAGTACTGCGGCTAGGGCTAGGGCTGGGGCTGGGGCTGGGGCTGGGGCTGGGGCTAGGGCTAGGGCTAGGTTTAGGGCTAGGGCCTTAGTTAGGAATAGGGTCAAGGCCTTACTTAAGGACTGTATCAGGGAAAGGCCTAGGAGGAGCATAAATGCCTCTACAGGATCAGCATCAGGGGCTGGGGCTGCGCCTGGGGCTGGACCTGGGGCCTTAGTTAGAAATAGTGTCAAGACCTTAGTTACCACATTGTCAGGAGAAGGCCTAGGAGGATCATAAGAGCCTCTATAGGATTAGCATTAGGGGCTCGGGCTGGGGCTAGGGCTGGGGCTGGGGCTGGGGCTGGGGCTGGGGCTGGGGCTAGTGCTGGGGCTAGGTCTGGGGCTGGGGCTTGTGCTGGGGCTAGGTCTGGGGCTGGGGCTGGGGCTGGGGCTGGGGCTAGGGCTGGGGCTGGGGCTAGAGCTAGGTTTAGGGCTAGGCCCTTAGTTAGGAATAGGGTCAAGGCCTTACTTAAGTACAGTGTCAGGGCAAGGCCTAGGAGGAGCATAAAGGCCTCTATAGGATCAGCATCAGGGGCTGGGGATGCGGCTGTGGCTGGACCTGGGGCCTTAGTTAGAAATAGTGTCAAGGCCTTAGTTACCACATTGTCAGGGGAAGGCCTAGGAGGATCGTAAGGGCCTCTACAGGATCAGCATAAGGGGCTAGGAATGGGGCGGGGGCTGGGGCGGGGGTTGGGGCTAGGGATGGGACTGCAGCTGTGGCTAGGGCTCGAGCTTGGGCCGGGGCTTGGGCTCGGGCTGGGGCGGGGGCTAGGGCTGGGGCTAGGGCTGGGGCTGGGCCTAGGGCTGGGTCTGGGTCTGGGGCTTGTGCTGTGGCTGGGGCTGGGGCTGGGGCTGGGACTGGGGCTAGGGCTAGGGCTAGGGCTGAGGCTAGGGCTGGGGCTGGGGCTAGTGCTGGGGCTGGGGCTGGGGCTGCGACTGGGGCTAGGTCTGGGGCTGGGGCTGGGGCTTGGGCTCGGCCTGGGGCTGAGGCTGGGGCTGGGGCTAGTGCTGTGGCTGGGGCTAGGGCTGGGGCTGGGGCTGCCGCTGGGGCTGGGACTGGGGCTAGGGCTGGGGCTGGGGCTGGGGCTGTGGCTAGGGCTGGGTCTGGGGCTAGTGCTGGGGCTGCGGCTGGGGCTGGGGCTGGGGCTGGGGCTCGGGCTAGGGCTAGGCCTGGGGCTAGGGCTGGGGCTAGAGCTAGGTTTAGGGCTAGGCCCTTAGTTAGGAATAGGGTCAAGGCCTTACTTAAGGACAGTGTCAGGGCAAGGCCTAGGAGGAGCATAAAGGCCTCTATAGGATCAGCATCAGGGGCTGGGGCTGCGGCTGGGGCTGGACCTGGGGCCTTAGTTGGAAATAGTGTCAAGGCCTTAGTTACCACATTGTAAGGGGAAGGCCTAGGAGGATCGCAAGGGCCTCTATAGGATCAGCATAAGGGGCTAGGAATGGGGCTGGGTCTGGGGCTACTGCTGTGGCTGTGGCTGTGGCTGGGGCTGGGACTGGGACTGGGGCTAGGCCTAGGGCTAGGGCTGTGGCTGGGGCTGGGGGTAGTGCTGGGGCTGGGCCTGGGGCTGCGGCTGCGACTGGGGCTAGGTCTGGGGCTGGGGCTGGGTTTCAGGCTCGGCCTGGGGCTGGGGCTGGGGCTGGGGCTGGGGCTGGGGCTAGTGCTGTGGCTGGGGCTGGGGCTGGGCCTAGGACTGGGGCTAGGTCTGGGGCTCGGGCTGGGGCTAGGGCTAGGGCTAGGGCTGGGGCTAGGGCTGGGGCTGGGGCTGGGCCTGGGGCTGGGGCTAGGTTTAGGGCTAGGGCCTTAGTTAGGAATAGGATCAAGGCCTTACTTAAGGACAGTGTCAGGGCAAGGCCTAGGAGGAGCATAAAGGCCTCTATAGGATCAGCATCAAGGGCTAGAGCTGGGGCTGGGGCTAGGGCTGGGTTTGGGGATAGGGCTGTGACTGCGGCTGCGGCTACGGCTAAGCCTGGGGCTGGGGCTTGGGCTCGGGCTGGGGCTGGGGCTAGGGCTGGGACTGGGGCTAGGACTGGGGCTGCGGCTAGTGCTGGGGCTGGGGCTGTGGCTGGGGCAGGGGCTAGTACTGCGGCTAGGGCTGGGGCTGGGGCTGGGGCTGGGGCTGGGGCTGTGGCTAGGGCTAGGTTTAGGGCTAGGGCCTTAGTTAGGAATAGGGTCAAGGCCTTACTTAAGGACTGTATCTGGGAAAGGCCTAGGAGGAGCATAAATGCCTCTATAGGATCAGCATCAGGGGCTGGGGCTGCGCCTGGGGCTGGACCTGGGGCCTTAGTTAGAAATAGTGTCAAGACCTTAGTTACCACATTGTCAGGAGAAGGCCTAGGAGGATCATAAGAGCCTCTATAGGATTAGCATCAGGGGCTAGGGCTGGGGCTAGGGCTGGGGCTGGGGCTGGGGCTGGGGCTGGGGCTGGGGCTAGTGCTGGGGCTAGGTCTGGGGCTGGGGCTTGTGCTGGGGCTAGGGCTGGGGCTGGGGCTGGGGCTGGGGCTGGGGCTAGGTCTGGGGCTAGGGCTGGGGCTGGGGCTAGAGCTAGGTTTAGGGCTAGGCCCTTAGTTAGGAATAGGGTCAAGGCCTTACTTAAGTACAGTGACAGGGCAAGGCCTAGGAGGAGCATAAAGGCCTCTATAGGATCAGCATCAGGGGCTGGGACTGGACCTGGGGCCTTAGTTAGAAATAGTGTCAAGGCCTTAGTTACCACATTGTCAGGGGAAGGCCTAGGAGGATCGCAAGGGCCTCTATAGGATCAGCATAAGGGGCTTGGAATGGGGCTGGGGCTGGGGCGGGGGTTGGGGCTAGGGCTGGGACTGCGGCTGCGGCTAGGGCTAGACCTGGGGCTGGGGCTTGGGCTCGGGCTGGGGCTGGGGCTAGGGCTGGGGCTAGGGCTGGGGCTGGGACTAGGGCTGGGTCTGGGTCTGGGGCTTGTGCTGGGGCTGGGGCTGGGGCTGGGACTGGGGCTAGGGCTAGGGCTAGGGCTGAGGCTAGGGCTGGGGCTGGGGCTAGTGCTGGGGCTGGGGCCTGGGCTGCGACTGGGGCTAGGTATGGGGCTGGGGCTGGGGCTTGGGCTCGGCCTGGGGCTGGAGCTGGGGCTGGGTCTAGTGCTGTGGCTGTGGCTGGGGCTGGGGCTGGGGCTGCCGCTGGGGCTGGGACTGGGGCTGGGGCTGGGGCTGGGGCTGGGGCTGTGGCTAGGGCTGGGTCTGGGGCTAGTGCTGGGGCTGCGGCTGGGGCTGGGGCTAGGGCTAGGGCTAGGGCTAGGGCTGGGCCTAGGGCTGGGGCTGTGGCTGGGGCTAGGTTTAGGGCTGGGCCCTTAGTTAGGAATAGGGTCAAGGCCGTATTAAGGACAGTGTCAGGGCAAGGCCTAGGAGGAGCATAAAGGCCTCTATAGGATCAGCATCAGGGGTTGGGGCTGCGGCTGGGGCTGGACCTGGGGCCTTAGTAAGAAATAGTGTCAAGGCCTTACTTACCACATTGTCAGGGGAAGGCCTAGGAGGATCGAAAGGGCCTCTATAGGATCAGCATAAGGGGCTAGGAATGGGGCTGGGGCGGGGGTTGGGGCTAGGTCTGGGACTGTGGCTGTGGCTAGGGATAGGGCTGGGGCTGGGGCTTGTGCTCGGGCTGGGGCTGGGGCTAGGGCTGGGGCTTGTGCTGGGGCTGGGGCTGGGGCTGGGGCTAGTGCTGGGGCTGGGGCTTGGGCTTGGGCTAGGGCTAGGGCTAGGGCTAGGGCTAGGGCTAGGGCTAGGGCTGGGGCTAGGGCTAGGGCTCGGGCCGGTACTTGGGCTCGGGCTGGTGCTAGGCCTGGGGCTGGGGCTAGGGCTGGGTCTGGGTCTGGGGCTGGGACTGGGGCTGGGGCTGCGGCTGGAGCTGGGGCTGAGGCTAAGGCTAGGGCTGGGGCTGGGCCTGGGGCTGGGGCTGGGGCTGGGGCTGGGACTGGGGCTAGGGCTAGGGCTAGGGCTGGGGCTGGGGCTGGGTCTTGGGCTCGGGCTGGGGCTCGGGCTGGGGCTGGGGCTGGGGCTGGGGCTGGGGCTAGTGCTGTGGCTGAGGCTAGGGCTGAGGCTGGGGATGGGGCTAGGGCTGGGACTGTGGCTGCGGCTAGGGCTAGGCCTGGGGCTGGGGCTTGGGCTCGGGCTGGGGCTGGTGCTAGGGCTGGGGCTGAGGCTGGAGCAGGGGCTGGGGCTATTGCTGTGGCTGGAGCTGGGGCTGGGGCTCGGGCTGGGGCTGGGACTGCGGCTAGGGCTGAGTCTAGGGCTGGGGCTGGGGCTGGGGCTAGGTTTAGGGCTAGGCCCTCAGTTAGGAATAGGTTCAAGTCCTTACTTAAGGACTGTGTCAGGGCAAGGCCTAGGAGGAGCATAAAGGCCTCTATAGGATCAGCATCAGGGGCTGGGGCTGCGGCTGGGGCTGGACCTGGGGCCTTGGTTAGAAATAGTGTCAAGGCCTTAGTTACCACGTTGTCAGGAGAAGGCCTAGGAGGATCATAAGGGCCTCTATAGAATCAGCATCAGGGGCTAGGGCTGGGGCTGGGGCTAGGGCTGGGGTTGGGGCTAGGGCTGTGACTGCGGCTGCGGCTAGGGCTGGGGCTGGGGCTTGGGCTCGGGCTGGGGCTGGGGCTAGTGCTGGGGCTGGGGCTAGGGATGGGGCTGGAGCTAGTGCTGTGGCTGGGGCTGGGGCAGGGGCTGGGACTGTGGCTAGGGCTGGGGCTGGGGCTGGGGCTGGGGCTAGTGCTGGGACTGCAGCTGCGGCTAGGGCTAGGGCTGGGGCGGGGGCTTGGCCTTGGCCTGGGGCCGGGGCTAGGGATGGGGCTGGGGCTGGGGCTACTGCTGTGGCTGGGGCTGGGGCTGGGGCTGCGGCTAGGTCCGCGGCTGGGGCTAGGACTGGGGCTAGGGCTAAGGCTGCGGCTAGGCCTGGGGCTGGGGCTAGGGCTAGGGCTGGGGCTGGGGCTGGGACTAGGGCTAGGGCTAGGGCTAGGGCTGGGCCTGGGACTGGGGCTGGGGCTGGGGCTGGGGCTGGGGCTAGCGCTGGGGCTGGGGCTAGGGCTGGTGCTGGGGTTTGGGCTAGGTTTAGGGCTAGGCCCTCAGTTAGGAATAGGGTCAAGGCCTTACTTAAGGACAGTGTCAGGGCAAGGCCTAGGAGGAGCATAAAGGCCTCTATGGGATCAGCATCAGGGGCTGGGGCTGCGGCTGGGGCTGGACCTGGGGCCTTAGTTAGAAATAGTGTCAAGGCCTTAGTTACCACATTGTCAGGGGAAGGCCTAGGAGGATCGCAAGGGCCTCTATAGGATCAGCATAAGGGGCTTGGAATGGGGCTGGGGCTGGGGCGGGGGTTGGGGCTAGGGCTGGGACTGCGGCTGCGGCTAGGGCTAGGCCTGGGGCTGGGGCTTGGGCTCGGGCTGGGGCTGGGGCTGGGGCTAGGGCTGGGGCTGGGGCTAGGGCTGGGTCTGGGTCTGGGGCTTGTGCTGTGGCTGTGGCTGGGGCTGGGGCTGGGGCTGGGGCTGGGACTGGGGCTAGGGCTAGGGCTAGGGCTGAGGCTAGGGCTGGGGCTGGGGCTAGTGCTGGGGCTGGGGCTGGGGCTGCGACAGGGGCTAGGTCTGGGGCTGGGGCTGGGGCTTGGGCTCGGCCTGGGGCTGGGGCTGGGGCTGGGGCTAGTGCTGTGGCTGGGGCTGTGGCTGGGGCTGGGGCTGGGGCTGTGGCTAGGGCTGGGTCTGGGGCTAGTGCTGGGGCTGAGGCTGGGGCTGGGGCTGTGGCTGGGGCTAGGGCTAGGGCTGGGCCTAGGGCTGGGGCTGTGGCTGGGGCTAGGTTTAGGGCTGGGCCCTTAGTTAGGAATAGGGTCAAGGCCATATTAAGGACCGTGTCAGGGCAAGGCCTAGGAGGAGCATAAAGGCTTCTATAGGATCAGCATCAGGGGCTGGGGCTGCGGCTGGGGCTGGACCTGGGGCCTTAGTAAGAAATAGTGTCAAGGCCTTACTTACCACATTGTCAGGGGAAGGCCTAGGAGGATCGCAAGGGCCTCTATAGGATCAGCATAAGGGGCTAGGAATGGGGCTGGGGCGGGGGTTGGGGCTAGGTCTGGGACTGTGGCTGTGGCTAGGGATAGGGCTGGGGCTGGGGCTGGGGCTAGGGCTGGGGCTGGGCAGGGGCAGGGGCTGGGACTGTGGCTAGGGCTGGGGCTGGGGCTGGGGCTGGGGCTAGTGCTGGGACTGCAGCTGCGGCTAGGGCTGGGGCGGGGGCTTGGCCTCGGCCTGGGGCCGGGGCTAGGGATGGGGCTGGGCCTGGGGCTACTGCTGGGGCTGGGGCTGCGGCTAGGGCCGCGGCTGGGGCTAGGACTGGGGCTAGGGCTAGGGCTGCGGCTAGGCCTGGGGCTGGGGCTAGGGCTAGGGCTGGGGCTGGGGCTGGGCCTGGGGCTAGGGCTAGGTCTAGGGCTGGGCCTGGGACTGGGGCTGGGGCTGGGGCTGGGGCTGGGGCTGGGGCTAGCGTTGGGGCTGGTGCTAGGGCTGGTGCTGGGGTTGGGGCTAGGTTTAGGGCTAGGCCCTCAGTTAGGAATAGGGTCAAGGCCTTACTTAAGGACAGTGTCAGGGCAAGGCCTAGGAGGAGCATAAAGGCCTCTATGGGATCAGCATCAGGGGCTGGGGCTGCGGCTGGGGCTGGACCTGGGGCCTTAGTTAGAAATAGTGTCAAGGCCTTAGTTACCACATTGTCAGGGGAAGGCGTAGGAAGATCGCAAGGGCCTCTATAGGATCAGCATAAGGGGCTTGGAATGGGGCTGGGGCTGGGGCAGGGGTTGGGGCTAGGGCTGGGACTGCGGCTGCGGCTAGGGCTAGGCCTGGGGCTGGGGCTTGGGCTCGGGCTGGGGCTGGGGCTAGGGCTGGGGCTAGGGCTGGGGCTGGGGCTAGGGCATGTCTGGGTCTGGGGCTTGTGCTGTGGCTGGGGCTGGGGCTGGGGCTGGGACTGGGGCTAGGGCTAGGGCTATGGCTGAGGCTGGGCCTGGGCCTGGGGCTAGTGCTGGGGCTGGGGCTGGGGCTGCGACTGGGGCTAGGTCTGGGGCTGGGGCTGGGGCTTGTGCTGTGGCTGGGGCTGGGGCTGGGGCTGCCGCTGGGGCTGGGACTGGGGCTAGGGCTGGGGCTGGGGCTGGGGCTGTGGCTAGGGCTGGGTCTGGGGCTAGTGCTGGGGCTGCGGCTGGGGCTGGGGCTGGGGCTGGGGCTCGGGCTAGGGCTAGGCCTGGGGCTAGGGCTGGGGCTAGAGCTAGGTTTAGGGCTAGGCCCTTAGATAGGAATAGGGTCAAGGCCTTACTTAAGGACAGTGTCAGGGCAAGGCCTAGGAGGAGCATAAAGGCCTCTATAGGATCAGCATCAGGGGCTGGGGCTGCGGCTGGGGCTGGACCTGGGGCCTTAGTTAGAAATAGTGTCAAGGCCTTAGTTACCACATTGTAAGGGGAAGGCCTAGGAGGATCGCAAGGGCCTCTATAGGATCAGCATAAGGGGCTAGGAATGGGGCTGGGTCTGGGGCTACTGCTGTGGCTGTGGCTGTGGCTAGGGCTGGGACTGGGACTGGGGCTAGGCCTAGGGCTAGGGCTGAGGCTGGGGCTGGGGCTGGGGCTAGTGCTGGGGCTGGGCCTGGGGCTGCGGCTGCGACTGGGGCTAGGGCTGGGGCTGGGGCTGGGGCTCAGGCTCGGCCTGGGGCTGGGGCTGGGGCTGGGGCTGGGGCTAGTGCTGTGGCTGGGGCTGGGTCTGGGGCTGGGACTGGGGCTAGGGCTGGGGCTGGGGCTGAGGCTAGGGCTAGGGCTAGGGCTGGGGCTAGGGCTGGGGCTGGGGCTGGGCCTGGGGCTGGGGCTAGGTTTAGGGCTAGGGCCTTAGTTAGGAATAGGATCAAGGCCTTACTTAAGGACAGTGTCAGGGCAAGGCCTAGGAGGAGCATAAAGGCCTCTATAGGATCAGCATCAGGGGCTAGAACTGGGGCTGTGGCTAGGGCTGGGTTTGGGGCTAGGGCTGTGACTGCGGCTGCGGCTACGGCTAAGCCTGGGGCTGGGGCTTGGGCTGGGGCTGGGGCTAGGGCTGGGACTGGGGCTAGGACTGGGGCTGGGGCTAGTGCTGGGGCTGGGGCTGGGGCTGGGGCAGGGGCTAGTACTGCGGCTAGGGCTAGGGCTGGGGCTGGGGCTGGGGCTGGGGCTGGGGCTAGGGCTAGGGCTAGGTTTAGGGCTAGGGCCTTAGTTAGGAATAGGGTCAAGGCCTTACTTAAGGACTGTATCAGGGAAAGGCCTAGGAGGAGCATAAATGCCTCTATAAGATCAGCATCAGGGGCTGGGGCTGCGCCTGGGGCTGGACCTGGGGCCTTAGTTAGAAATAGTGTCAAGACCTTAGTTACCACATTGTCAGGAGAAGGCCTAGGAGGATCATAAGAGCCTCTATAGGATTAGCATCAGGGGCTCGGGCTGGGGCTGGGGCTGGGGCTGGGGCTGGGGCTGGGGCTAGTGCTGGGGCTAGGTCTGGGGCTGGGGCTTGTGCTGGGGCTAGGTCTGGGGCTGGGGCTGGGGCTGGGGCTGGGGCTAGGGCTGGGGCTGGGGCTAGAGCTAGGTTTAGGGCTAGGCCCTTAGTTAGGAATAGGGTCAAGGCCTTACTTAAGTACAGTGTCAGGGCAAGGCCTAGGAGGAGCATAAAGGCCTCTATAGGATCAGCATCAGGGGCTGGGGATGCGGCTGTGGCTGGACCTGGGGCCTTAGTTAGAAATAGTGTCAAGGCCTTAGTTACCACATTGTCAGGGGAAGGCCTAGGAGGATCGTAAGGGCCTCTACAGGATCAGCATAAGGGGCTAGGAATGGGGCGGGGGCTGGGGCGGGGGTTGGGGCTAGGGATGGGACTGCAGCTGTGGCTAGGGCTCGGGCTTGGGCCGGGGCTTGGGCTCGGGCTGGGGCGGGGGCTAGGGCTGGGGCTAGGGCTGGGGCTGGGCCTAGGGCTGGGTCTGGGTCTGGGGCTTGTGCTGTGGCTGGGGCTGGGGCTGGGACTGGGGCTAGGGCTAGGGCTAGGGCTGAGGCTAGGGCTGGGGCTGGGGCTAGTGCTGGGGCTGGGGCTGGGGCTGCGACTGGGGCTAGGTCTGGGGCTGGGGCTGGGGCTTGGGCTCGGCCTGGGGCTGAGGCTGGGGCTGGGGCTAGTGCTGTGGCTGGGGCTGGGGCTGGGGCTGGGGCTGCCGCTGGGGCTGGGACTGGGGCTAGGGCTGGGGCTGGGGCTGGGGCTGTGGCTAGGGCTGGGTCTGGGGCTAGTGCTGGGGCTGCGGCTGGGGCTGGGGCTGGGGCTAGGGCTAGGCCTGGGGCTAGGGCTGGGGCTAGAGCTAGGTTTAGGGCTAGGCCCTTAGTTAGGAATAGGGTCAAGGCCTTACTTAAGGACAGTGTCAGGGCAAGGCCTAGGAGGATCATAAAGGCCTCTATAGGATCAGCATCAGGGGCTGGGGCTGCGGCTGGGGCTGGACCTGGGGCCTTAGTTAGAAATAGTGTCAAGGCCTTAGTTACCACATTGTAAGGGGAAGGCCTAGGAGGATCGCAAGGGCGTCTATAGGATCAGCATAAGGGGCTAGGAATGGGGCTGGGTCTGGGGCTACTGCTGTGGCTGTGGCTGTGGCTGGGGCTGGGACTGGGACTGGGGCTGTGGCTAGGGATAGGGCTGGGGCTGGGGCTTGTGCTCGGGCTGGGGCTGGGGCTAGGGCTGGGGCTTGTGCTGGGGCTGGGGCTGGGGCTGGGGCTAGTGCTGGGGCTGGGGCTTGGGCTTGGGCTAGGGCTAGGGCTAGGGCTAGGGCTAGGGCTAGGGCTGGGGCTAGGGCTAGGGCTCGGGCCGGTACTTGGGCTCGGGCTGGTGCTAGGCCTGGGGCTGGGGCTAGGGCTGGGTCTGGGTCTGGGGCTGGGACTGGGGCTGGGGCTGCGGCTGGAGCTGGGGCTGAGGCTAAGGCTAGGGCTGGGGCTGGGCCTGGGGCTGGGGCTGGGGCTGGGGCTGGGACTGGGGCTAGGGCTAGGGCTAGGGCTGGGGCTGGGGCTGGGTCTTGGGCTCGGGCTGGGGCTCGGGCTGGGGCTGGGGCTGGGGCTGGGGCTGGGGCTAGTGCTGTGGCTGAGGCTAGGGCTGAGGCTGGGGATGGGGCTAGGGCTGGGACTGTGGCTGCGGCTAGGGCTAGGCCTGGGGCTGGGGCTTGGGCTCGGGCTGGGGCTGGTGCTAGGGCTGGGGCTGAGGCTGGAGCAGGGGCTGGGGCTATTGCTGTGGCTGGAGCTGGGGCTGGGGCTCGGGCTGGGGCTGGGACTGCGGCTAGGGCTGAGTCTAGGGCTGGGGCTGGGGCTGGGGCTAGGTTTAGGGCTAGGCCCTCAGTTAGGAATAGGTTCAAGTCCTTACTTAAGGACTGTGTCAGGGCAAGGCCTAGGAGGAGCATAAAGGCCTCTATAGGATCAGCATCAGGGGCTGGGGCTGCGGCTGGGGCTGGACCTGGGGCCTTGGTTAGAAATAGTGTCAAGGCCTTAGTTACCACGTTGTCAGGAGAAGGCCTAGGAGGATCATAAGGGCCTCTATAGAATCAGCATCAGGGGCTAGGGCTGGGGCTGGGGCTAGGGCTGGGGTTGGGGCTAGGGCTGTGACTGCGGCTGCGGCTAGGGCTGGGGCTGGGGCTTGGGCTCGGGCTGGGGCTGGGGCTAGTGCTGGGGCTGGGGCTAGGGATGGGGCTGGAGCTAGTGCTGTGGCTGGGGCTGGGGCAGGGGCTGGGACTGTGGCTAGGGCTGGGGCTGGGGCTGGGGCTGGGGCTAGTGCTGGGACTGCAGCTGCGGCTAGGGCTAGGGCTGGGGCGGGGGCTTGGCCTTGGCCTGGGGCCGGGGCTAGGGATGGGGCTGGGGCTGGGGCTACTGCTGTGGCTGGGGCTGGGGCTGGGGCTGCGGCTAGGTCCACGGCTGGGGCTAGGACTGGGGCTAGGGCTAAGGCTGCGGCTAGGCCTGGGGCTGGGGCTAGGGCTAGGGCTGGGGCTGGGGCTGGGACTAGGGCTAGGGCTAGGGCTAGGGCTGGGCCTGGGACTGGGGCTGGGGCTGGGGCTGGGGCTGGGGCTGGGGCTAGCGCTGGGGCTGGGGCTAGGGCTGGTGCTGGGGTTGGGGCTAGGTTTAGGGCTAGGCCCTCAGTTAGGAATAGGGTCAAGGCCTTACTTAAGGACAGTGTCAGGGCAAGGCCTAGGAGGAGCATAAAGGCCTCTATGGGATCAGCATCAGGGGCTGGGGCTGCGGCTGGGGCTGGACCTGGGGCCTTAGTTAGAAATAGCGTCAAAGCCTTAGTTACCACATTGTCAGGGGAAGGCCTAGGAGGATCGCAAGGGCCTCTATAGGATCAGCATAAGGGGCTTGGAATGGGGCTGGGGCTGGGGCGGGGGTTGGGGCTAGGGCTGGGACTGCGGCTGCGGCTAGGGCTAGGCCTGGGGCTGGGGCTTGGGCTCGGGCTGGGGCTGGGGCTAGGGCTGGGGCTAGGGCTGGGGCTGGGGCTAGGGCTGGGTCTGGGTCTGGGGCTTGTGCTGTGGCTGGGGCTGTGGCTGGGGCTGTGGCTGGGGCTGGGACTGGGGCTAGGGCTGGGGCTGAGGCTAGGGCTGGGGCTGGGGCTAGTGCTGGGGCTGGGGCTGGGGCTGCGACAGGGGCTAGGTCTGGGGCTGGGGCTGGGGCTTGGGCTCGGCCTGGGGCTGGGGCTGGGGCTGGGGCTAGTGCTGTGGCTGGGGCTGTGGCTGGGGCTGGGGCTGGGGCTGTGGCTAGGGCTGGGTCTGGGGCTAGTGCTGGGGCTGAGGCTGGGGCTGGGGCTGTGGCTGGGGCTAGGGCTAGGGCTGGGCCTAGGGCTGGGGCTGTGGCTGGGGCTAGGTTTAGGGCTGGGCCCTTAGTTAGGAATAGGGTCAAGGCCATATTAAGGACCGTGTCAGGGCAAGGCCTAGGAGGAGCATAAAGGCCTCTATAGGATCAGCATCAGGGGCTGGGGCTGCGGCTGGGGCTGGACCTGGGGCCTTAGTAAGAAATAGTGTCAAGGCCTTACTTACCACATTGTCAGGGGAAGGCCTAGGAGGATCGCAAGGGCCTCTATAGGATCAGCATAAGGGGCTAGGAATGGGGCTGGGGCGGGGGTTGGGGCTAGGTCTGGGACTGTGGCTGTGGCTAGGGATAGGGCTGGGGCTGGGGCTGGGGCTAGGGCTGGGGCTTGTGCTGGGGCAGGGGCTAGTGCTGGGGCTGGGGCTGGGGCTGGGGCTAGGGCTGGGGCTAGGGCTAGGGCTAGGGCTGGGGCTAGGGCTAGGGCTGGGGCTAGGGCTAGGGCTCGGGCTGGGACTTGGGCTCGGGCTGGTGCTAGGCCTGGGGCTGGGGCTAGGGCTGGGTCTGGGGCTGGGGCTGGGACTGGGGCTGGGGCTGCGGCTGGAGCTGGGGCTGAGGCTAAGGCTAGGGCTGGGTCTGGGGCTAGTGCTGGGGCTGGGGCTGGGGCTGGGGCTGGGGCTGGGGCTGGGGCTGGGACTGGGGCTAGAGCTAGGGCTGGGGCTGGGGCTAGGGCTGGGGCTGGGGCTGGGTCTGGGGCTAGTGCTGTGGCTGAGGCTGGGGCTGAGGCTGGGGCTGGGACTGTGGCTGCGGCTAGGCTAGTGCTAGGGCTGGGGCTGGGGCTTGGGCTCTGGCTGGGGCTGGGGCTAGGGCTGGGTCTGGGGCTAGTGCTGTGGCTGGGTCTGAGGCTGGGGCTAGGGCTAGGTCTAGGGATGAGGCTAGGGCTGGGGCTGGGGCTGAGGCTAGGGCTGGGGCTGAGACTGGGGCTAGTGCTGGGACTGCGGCTGCGGCTAGGGGTAGGGCTGGGGCTAGGGCTTGGCCTCGGCCTGGGGCCGGAGCTAGGGATGGGGATGGGGCTGGGGCTGGGGCTAGGGCTGGGGCTGGGACTGGGACTGGGGCTAGGCCTGGGGCTGGGGCTGGGGCTGGGGCTGGGGCTAGAGCTGGAGCTGGGGCTGGGGCTGGGGCTAGGGCTAGGGCTTGGGCTAGGGTTGGTGTTGGGGCTAGGTTTAGGTCTAGGCCCTTAGTTAGGAATAAGGTCAAGGTCTTACTTTAGGACAGTGTCAGGGCAAGGCCTAGGAGGAGCATAAAGGCCTCTATAGGATCAGCATCAGGGGCTGGAGCTGCGGCTGGGGCTGGACCTGGGGCCTTAGTTAGAAATAGCGTCAACGCCTTAGTTACCACATTGTCAGGGGAAGGCCTAGGAGGATCGCAAGGGCCTCTATAGGATCAGCATAAGGGGCTAGGAATGGGGCTGGGGCGGGGGTTGGGGCTAGGGCTGGGACTGTGGCTGTGGCTAGGGCTAGGCTTGGGGCTGGGGCTTGGGCTCGGGCTGGGACTGGGGCTAGGGCTGGGGCTGGGGCTGGGGCTGGGGCTAGGGCTGGGTCTGGGTCTGGGGCTAGTGCTGTGGCTGGGGCTGGGACTGGGACTGGGACTGGGGCTAGGGCTGGGGCTGGGGCTGGGGCTGGGGCTAGGGCTGGGTCTGGTTCTGGGGCTAGTGCTGTGGTTGGGGCTGGGGCTGGGACTGGGACTGGGACTGGGGCTAGTGCTGGGGCTGGGGCTGGGGCTGCGACTGGGGCTAGGTCTGGGGCTGGGGCTTGGGCTCGGCCAGGGGCTGGGGCTAGGCCTGGGGCTGGGGATGGGGCTGGGGCTAGTGCTGTGGCTGGGTCTGTGGCTGGGGCTGGGGCTGGGGCTAGTGCTGGGGCTGGGGCTGGGGCTGGGGCTCTGGCTGGAGCTGGGGCTGAGGCTGAGGCTAAGACTAGGGCTGGGTCTGGGGCTAGGGCTGGGGCTGGGGCTAGGGCTGTGGCTGTGACTGGGGCTGGGGCACGGGCTGGTACTACATCTAGGGCTAGGGCTGGGGCCAGGGCTGGGGCTGGGGCTGGGGCTGGGGCTGCGGCTGGGGCTGGGGCTGGGGCTGGGGCTGGGGCTGGGGCTGGGGCTAGTGCTGTGGCTGGGGCTGTGGCTGGGGCCTGGACTGGGGCTAGGTCTGGGGCTGGGGCTGGGGCTGGGGCTAGGGCTAGGGCTGGGGCTGGGGCTGGGTCTGGGGCTAGGTTTAGGGCTAGGGCCTTAGTTAGGAATAGGGTCAAGGCCTTACTTAAGGACAGTGTCAGGGCAAGGCCTAGGAGGAGCATAAAGGCCTCTATAGGATCAGCATCAGGGGCAGGGGCTGGGGCTGGGGCTGGACCTGGGGCCTTAGTTAGAAATAGCGTCAAAGCCTTAGTTACCACATTGTCAGGGGAAGGCCTAGGAGGATCGCAAGGGCCTCTATAGGATCAGCATAAGGGGCTAGGAATGGGGCTGGGGCGGGGGTTGGGGCTAGGGCTGGGACTGTGGCTGTGGCTAGGGCTAGGCTTGGGGCTGGGGCTTGGGCTCGGGCTGGGACTGGGGCTAGGGCTGGGGCTGGGGCTGGGGCTAGGGCTGGGTCTGGGTCTGGGGCTAGTGCTGTGGCTGTGGCTGTGGCTGGGACTGGGACTGGGACTGGGGCTAGGGCTGGGGCTGGGGCTAGGGCTGGGTCTGGGTCTGGGGCTAGTGCTGTGGCTGGGGCTGGGGCTGGGACTGGGACTGGGACTGGGGCTAGTGCTGGGGCTGGGGCTGCGACTGGGGCTAGGTCTGGGGCTGGGGCTGGGGCTGGGGATGGGGCTGGGGCTAGTGCTGGGGCTGGGTCTGTGGCTGGGGCTGGGGCTGGGGCTGGGGCTGGGGATGGGGCTAGTGCTGGGGCTGGGTCTGTGGCTGGGGCTGGGGCTGGGGCTGGTGCTAGTGCTGGGGCTGGGGCTGCGGCTGGAGCTGGGGCTGAGGCTAAGGCTAGGGCTGGGTCTGGGGCTAGGGCTGGGGCTGGGGCTAGGGCTGTGGCTGTGCCTGGGGCTGGGGCACGGGCTGGTACTGAGTCTAGGGCTAGGGCTGGGGCTGGGGCTGGTTCTGGGGCTGGGTCTGTGGCTGGGGCTGGGGTTAGTGCTGTGGCTGGGGCTGGGGCTGGGGCCTGGACTGGGGCTAGGTCTGGGGCTGGGGCTGGGGCTGGTGCTAGGGCTAGGGCTGGGGCTGGGGCTGGGGCTGGGGCTAGGTTTAGGGCTAGGGCCTTCGTTAGGAATAGGGTCAAGGCCTTACTTAAGGACAGTGTCAGGGCAAGGCCTAGGAGGAGCATAAAGGCCTCTATAGGATCAGCATCAGGGGCTAGGGCTGGGGCTGGGGCTAGGGCTGGGTTTGGGGCTAGGGCTGTGACTGCGGCTGCGGCTAGGGCTAAGCCTGGGGCTGGGGCTTGGGCTCGGGCTGGGGCTAGGGCTGGGGCTAGGGCTGGGGCTGGGGCTGGGACTGGGACTGGGGCTAGGGCTAGGGCTGAGGCTAGGGCTGGGGCTATGTTGGGGCTGGGGCTGGGGCTGCGACTGGGGCTAAGTCTGGGGCTGGGGCTGGGGCTTGGGCTCGGCCTCGGGCCGGGGCTAGGGCTAGGGCTGGGGCTGGGGCTGGGGCTAGTGCTGGGGCTGGGGCTGGGGCTGTGGCTAGGGCTATGGCTGGGGCTGGGGCTGGGGCTGGAGCTGGGGCTGGGTCTGGGGCTGGGGCTAGGGCTGGGGCTTGGGCTCGGGCTGGGGCTGGGGCTGGGGCTAGTGCTGGGGCTGGGGCTGGGGCTGGGACTGGGGCTAGGGCTAGGGCTGGGGCTAGGGCTGGGGCTGGGGCTGGGGCTCGGTTTAGGGCTAGGCCCTTAGTTAGGAATAGGGTCAAGGCCTTATTAAGGACAGTGTCAGGGCAAGGCCTAGGAGAAGCATAAAGGCCTCTATAGGATCAGCATCAGGGGCTGGGGCTGCGGCTGGGGCTGGACCTGGGGCCTTAGTTAGAAATAGTGTCAAGGCCTTAGTTACCACATTGTCAGGGGAAGGCCTAGGAGGATCACAAGGGCCTCTATAGGATCAGCATAAGGGGCTAGGAATGGGGTTGGGGCTGGGGCGGGAGTTGGGTCTAGGGCTAGGGCTGTGCTGGGGCTGGGGCTGGGGCTGGGGCTGGGGCTAGGGCTGGGGCTGGGGCTAGTGCTGTGGCTGGGGCTGGGGCTGGGGCATGGGCTAGTACTGCGGCTAGGGCTAGGGCTGGGGCTAGGGCTGGGGCTGGGCCTAGGGCTGGGTCTGGGTCTGGGGCTTGTGCTGTGGCTGGGGCTGGGGCTGGGGCTGGGACTGGGGCTAGGGCTAGGGCTAGGGCTGAGGCTAGGGCTGGGGCTAGTGTTGGGGCTGGGGCTGGGGCTGCGACTGGGGCTAAGTCTGGGGCTGGGGCTGGGGCTTGGGCTCGGCCTCGGGCCGGGGCTAGGGCTAGGGCTGGGGCTGGGGCTGGGGCTAGTGCTGGGGCTGGGGCTGGGGCTGTGGCTAGGGCTATGGCTGGGGCTGGGGCTGGGGCTGGAGCTGGGGCTGGGGCTGGGGCTGGGGCTAGGGCTGGGGCTTGGGCTCGGGCTGGGGCTGGGGCTGGGGCTAGTGCTGGGGCTGGGGCTGGGGCTGGGACTGGGGCTAGGGCTAGGGCTGGGGCTAGGGCTGGGGCTGGGGCTGGGGCTAGGTTTAGGGCTAGGCCCTTAGTTAGGAATAGGGTCAAGGCCTTATTAAGGACAGTGTCAGGGCAAGGCCTAGGAGAAGCATAAAGGCCTCTATAGGATCAGCATCAGGGGCTGGGGCTGCGGCTGGGGCTGGACCTGGGGCCTTAGTTAGAAATAGTGTCAAGGCCTTAGTTACCACATTGTCAGGGGAAGGCCTAGGAGGATCGCAAGGGCCTCTATAGGATCAGCATAAGGGGCTAGGAATGGGGTTGGGGCTGGGGCGGGAGTTGGGTCTAGGGCTAGGGCTGTGCTGGGGCTGGGGCTGGGGCTGGGGCTGGGGCTAGGGCTGGGGCTGGGGCTAGTGCTGTGGCTGGGGCTGCCGCTGGGGCATGGGCTAGTACTGCGGCTAGGGCTAGGGCTGGGGCTAGGGCTGGGGCTGGGGCTGGGGCTAGGTTTAGGGCTAGGGCCTTAGTTAGGAATAGGGTCAAGGCCTTACTTAAGGACTGTATCAGGGAAAGGCCTAGGAGGAGCATAAAGGCCTCTATAGGATCAGCATCAGGGGCTGGGGCTGCGCCTGGGGCTGGACCTGGGGCCTTAGTTAGAAATAGTGTGAAGACCTTAGTTACCACATTGTCAGGAGAAGGCCTAGGAGGATCATAAGAGCCTCTATAGGATTAGCATCAGGGGCTAGGGCTGGGGCTGGGGCTAGGGCTGGGGCTGGGGCTGGGGCTAGTGCTGGGGCTAGTTCTGGGCCTGGGGCTTGGGCTAGTGCTGGGGCTAGGTCTGGGGCTGGGGCTGGGGCTAGGGCTGGGGCTAGGGCTGGGGCTGGGGCTAGAGCTAGGTTTAGGGCTAGGCCCTTAGTTAGGAATAGGGTCAAGGCCTTATTAAGGACAGTGTCAGGGCAAGGCCTAGGAGAAGCATAAAGGCCTCTATAGGATCAGCATCAGGGGCTGGGGCTGCGGCTGGGGCTGGACCTGGGGCCTTAGTTAGAAATAGTGTCAAGGCCTTAGTTACCACATTGTCAGGGGAAGGCCTAGGAGGATCGCAAGGGCCTCTATAGCATCAGCATATGGGGCTAGGAATGGGGCTGGGGCTGGGGCTGGGGCTAGGGCTGGGGCTAGGGCTGTGGCTGGGACTAGGGCTGGGTCTGGGTCTGGGGCTAGTGCTGTGGCTGGGGCTGGGGCTGGGACTGGGGCTGGGGCTAGTGCTGGGGCTGGGGCTGGGGCTGCGGCTGCGACTGGGGCTAGGTCTGGGGCTGGGGCTGGGGCTGGGGCTGTGGCTGGGGCTGCCGCTGGGGCTGGGACTGGGGCTAGGTCTGGGGCTGGGGCTAGGTCTGGGGCTGGGGCTAGGGCTGGGGCTAGGGCTGGGGCTGGGGCTAGGTTTAGGGCTAGGCCCTTAGTTAGGAATAGGGTTAAGGCCTTACTTAAGGACAGTGTCAGGGCAAGGCCTAGGTGGAGCATAAAGGCCTCTATAGGATCAGCATCAGGGGCTGGGGCTGCGGCTGGGGCTGGACCTGGGGCCTTAGTTAGAAATAGTGTCAAGGCCTTAGTTACCACATTGTCAGGGGAAGGCCTAGGAGGATCGCAAGGGCCTCTATAGGATCAGCATAAGTGGCTAGGAATGGGGCTGGGGCTGGGGCGGGGTTTGGGGCTAGGGCTGGGACTGTGGCTTCGGCTAGGGCTAGGCCTGGGGCTGGGGCTTGGGCTCGGGCTGGGGCTGGGGCTGGGGCTAGGGCTGGGGCTGGGGCTGCGACTGGGGCTAGTTCTGGTGCTGGGGCTGGGGCTTGGGCACGGCCTGGGGCTAGTGCTGGGGCTGGGGCTGGGGCTGGGGCTGCCGCTGGGGCTGCCACTGGGCCTGGGACTGGGTCTAGGGCTGGGGCTGGGGCTGGGGATGTGGCTAGGGCTGGGTCTGGGGCTAGTGCTGGGGCTGGGGCTGGGGCTGGGGCTGGGGCTGGGACTGGGGCTAGGGATAAGGCTGGGGCTAGGGCTGGGCCGTGGCTGGGGCTAGGTTTAGGGCTAGGCCCTTAGTTAGGAATAGGGTCAAGGCCTTATTAAGGACAGTGTCAGGGCAAGGCCTAGGAGGAGCATAAAGGCCTCTATAGGATCAGCATCAGGGGCTGGGGCTGCGGCTGGGGCTGGACCTGGGGCCTTAGTAAGAAATAGTGTCAAGGCCTTACTTACCACATTGTCAGGGGAAGGCCTAGGAGGATCGCAAGGGCCTCTATAGGATCAGCATAAGGCGCTAGGAATGGGGCTGGGGCGGGGGTTGGGGCTAGGTCTGGGACTGTGGCTGTGGCTAGGGATAGGGCTGGGGCTGGGGCTTGTGTTCGGGCTGGGGCTGGGGCTAGGGCTGGGGCTTGTGCTGGGGCTGGGGCTAGTGCTGGGGCTGGGGCTGGGGCTAGGGCTGGGGCTAGGGCTAGGGCTGGGGCTAGGGCGAGGGCTGGGGCTAGGGCTAGGGCTCGGGCCGGGACTTGGGCTCGGGCTGGTGCTAGGCCTGGGGCTGGGGCTAGGGCTGGGGCTGGGGCTGGGGCTGGGACTGGGGCTGGGGCTGCGGCTGGAGCTGGGGCTGAGGCTAAGGCTAGGGCTGGGGCTGGGGCTAGTGCTGGGGCTGGGGCTGGGGCTGGGGCTGGGGCTGGGTCTTCGGCTCGGGCTGGGGCTGGGGCTTGGGCTGGGGCTGGGGCTTGGGCTGGGGCTGGGGCTAGTGTTGTGGCCGAGGCTGGGGCTGAGGCTGGGGCTGGGGCTAGGGCTGGGAGTGTGGCTGCGGCTAGGGCTAGGGCTGGGGCTGGGGCTTGGGCTCGGGCTGGGGCTGGGGCTAGGGCTTGGGCTCGGGCTGGGTCTGGGGCTAGGGCTGGGTCTGGGGCTGGGGCTGGGGCTGGGGCTAGGGCTGGGACTGGGGCTAGTGCTGGGACTGCGGCTGCAGCTAGGGGTAGGGCTGTGGCTAGGGCTTGGCCTCGGCCTGGGTCCGGGGCTTGGGCTGGGGCTGTGGCTAGGGCTAGGGCTACGCCCTTAGTTAGGAATAGTGTGAAGGCCTTAGTTAGGGTCACAGTCAGGGCCTTACTTAGGGTTAGCGTCAGAGCCTACGTTAGGTATAATGTCAGGGCATGAGTTAGAAGTAGTGTCAGGGCCTTAGTGAGGGACAGTATCGGGGCCTCGGTTAGGACGAGCGTCAGAGCTTTTTTTATGTATAATGGCAGGGCCAGAGTTAGGAGGACATCCAGTCCCTTAGACAGGGATACTGTCAGGGCCTTAGTTAGGGACAGTATCACAGCCTGAGTTATTAGTAGTGTCAAGGCCTGAGTTAAGGACAGTGTCAGGGAAAGGCCTAGGAGGAGCATAAGGGCCTCTGTAGGATCAGCATCAGGGGATGGGTTTCGGCTTGTGGCTGGGGCTGGGGCTAGGGCTAGGGCTAGGTCTGTGGCTGGGGCTGGGGCTAGGTCTGTGGCTGGGGCTGGGGCTGGGACTGGGACTGGGGCTAGGGCTAGGGCTGGGGCTAGGGCTGGGGCTGGGGCTGGGGCTGGGGCTAGGTTTAGGGCTAGGGCCTTAGTTAGGTATAGGGTCAAGGCCTTACTTAAGGACAGTGTCAGGGCAAGGCCTAGGAGGAGCACAAAGGCCTCTATAGGATCAGCATCAGGGGCTGGGGCTGCGGCTGGGGCTGGACTTGGGGCCTTAATTAGGAATAGTGTCAAGGCCTTAGTTACCACATTGTCAGGGGAAGGCCTAGGAGGATCGCAAGGGCCTCTATAGGATCAGCATAAGGGGCTAGGAATGGGGCTGGGGCTGGGGCGGGGGTTGCGGCTAGGGCTGGGACTGTGGCTGTGGCTAGGACTAGGGCTGGGGCTGGGGCTTGGGCTGGGGCTGCGGCTGGGGCTGGGGCTGGGGCTGGGTTTGGGGCTAGGGCTGGGGCTGGGTCTGGGTCTGGGGCTGGGGCTGTGGCTGCAGCTAGGGCTAGAGCTAGGGCTGGGGCTATGGCTGGGGCTAGGTTTAGGGCTAGGCCCTTAGTTAGGAATAGGGTCAAGGCCTTACTTAAGGACAGTGTCAGGGCAAGGCCTAGGAGGAGCATAAAGGCCTCTATAGGATCAGCATCAGGGGCTGGGACTGGACCTGGGGCCTTAGTTAGAAATAGTGTCAAGGCCTTAGTTACCACATTGCCAGGGGAAGGCCTAGGAGGATCGCAAGGGCCTCTATAGGATCAGCATAAGGGGCTAGGAATGGGGTTGGGGCTGGGGCGGGGGTTGGGGCTAGGGCTGGGACTGCAGCTGCGGCTAGGGCTAGGGCTGGGCTGGGGCTTGGGCTCGGGCTGGGGCTGGGGCTGGGGCTGGGGCTGGGGCTGGGGCTTGGGCTGGGGCTTGGGCTAGGCCTGGGGCTTGGGCTACGGCTGGGGCTGGGGCTGGGTCTGGGTCTAGTGCTGTGGCTGGGGCTGGGGCTGCGGCTGGGGCTGGGGCTGGGACTGGCGCTAGGGCTAGGGCTGCGGCTAAGGCTTGGGCTGGGGCTGGGGCTGGGGCTGGGGCTAGGGCTGGGTCTGGGGCTGGGGCTGGGGCTGGGGCTAGAGCTGGGGCTAGGGCTGGGGCTGGGGCTGGGGCTGGGGCTGGCGCTGGGGCTGGGGCTTGGGCTCGGGCTGGGGCTGGGGCTAGGGCTGGGTCTGGGGCTGGACTTGGGCCTTAGTTAGAAATAGTGTCAAGGCCTTAGTTACCACATTGTCAGGGGAAGGCCTAGGAGGAGCATAAAGGCCTCCATAGGATCAGCATCAGGGGCTAGGGCTGTAGCGACGGCTGGGACTGCGGCTGCGGCTGGAGCTAGGGCTGGGGCTTGGGCTAGGGCTGGAGCTGGGGCTAGGGGTCGGGCTAGGGCTGGGGCCTTAGTTAGGAATAGTGTCAAGGCCTTAGTTAGTGTCACTGTCAGGGTCTTAGTTAGGTTTAGCATCAGAGCTTTCGTTAGGTATAATGACAGGGCCTGAGTTAGTAGTAGTGTCAAGGCCTGAGTTAAGGACAGTGTCAGGGCAAGGCCTAGGAGGAGCATAAAGGCCTCTGTAGGATCAGCATCAGGGGATGGGGTTCGGCCTGGGGCTGGGGCTAGGACTGGGGCTGTGGCTAGGGCTAGGGCTGGGCCTGGGGCTGGGGCTGGGGCTGCGGCTAGGGCTAGGGCTACGCCCTTATTTAGGAATAGTGTGAAGGCCTTAGTTAGGGTCACAGTCAGGGCCTTACTTAGGGTTAGCGTCAGAGCCTACGTTAGGTATAATGTCAGGGCATGAGTTAGAAGTAGTGTCAGGGCCTTAGTGAGGGACAGTATCGGGGCCTTGGTTAGGAGGAGCGTCAGAGCTTTTTTTATGTATAATGGCAGGGCCAGAGTTAGGAGGACATCCAGTCCCTTAGACAGGGACACTGTCAGGGCCTTACTTCGGGACAGTATCACAGCCTGAGTTATTAGTAGTGTCAAGGCCTGAGTTAAGGACAGTGTCAGGGAAAGGCCTAGGAGGAGCATAAGGGCCTCTGTAGGATCAGGATCAGGGGCTGGCGCTGGGGCTGGGGCCTTAGTGAGAAGTAGCGTCAAGTCCTTAGTTAAGGACATTGTCAGGGCAAGGCCTAGGAGCTTCATAACGGCCTCTGTAGGATAAGCATCTGGGGCTGGAGCTGGTTCTGGGGCTGGGACTCGGGCTAGGCCTGGGGCTGTAGCTGGGAAACTCAGTCATGGTTCCAGAAAAAGAAAACTGGATCAGGATGGAAAAAGACATTTTCATACCGTTCGGACAGTAGGTGAAGGTTGAAGTGGGGCTGAGTATTAAATTATAATGTGGACATCAGGATTTCTTCATTTAGGGGTTATGTGCTGGTGCCTTGGGCAAAACACACTGAGCATTTTGTGTCAAGTGGCAAATGTGAGTACTTTTTGCCATTATGGCAACTTTTCTGTACATTTTAAATTACTGGAAAGTAAATTACTTTTCTAGACAACCATGTCAGGATCATGCCAGAAAATCAGAGAAGACAGACATCAAATTTTTCTTATAGAGGCCAAGACTTACCCAGACCACGTTCAACCAAAGTTGTGATACTTATTTCCCTTGTAGGAGTCCGCACGGTATTAAGAGGCACCGTGGGAAGAGTGTATTAGTAGCTACCATGTCGTGGGTCCTGTGGATCACCTGGGGGGCAGTAGAAACGGTGAGATTTTAGTCTTGCAATTTTTCACATGACTTCAAAAAATGTGTTAAAAAATAAATTCAGTAAAGTTGCAAAATATGCACTCAATATACACAAATCAGTTTCGTTTCTATACACTAATAATGAACCACCAGCAAGAAACATTAAGAAAACAATCCCATTTACAATTCCATCCAAAAGAACGAACTATTTAGCAATAAATTTAACCAAGGACACGAAAGACCTATACTCAGAAAACTATAAAGCACTGGTAAAGAAACTGAAGGCACAATAGGAAACAATATTCCATGCTCATGCGTCAGAAAAATTACTATTATTAAAATGTTTGGGAGAGGGGGAAGGTGGCGGAAGAGTAAGACATGCAGATCACCTTCCTCTCCACAGATACATCAGAAATACAGCTACACGGGGAACCACCCCTACAGAACACCTACTGAACGCTGGCAGAAGACCTCAGACCTCCCAAAAGGCAAGAAACTCCCCACGGGGCTTCCCTGGTGGCGCAGTGGTTCAGAGTCCGCCTGCCGATGCAGGGGACACGGGTTCGTGCCCCGGGCCGGGAAGATCCCACCTGCCGCGGAGCGGCTAGGCCCGTGAGCCATGGCCGCTGAGCCTGCGCGTCCGGAGCCTGTGCTCCGCAACGGGAGAGGCCACAACAGTGAGAGGCCCGTGTACCGAAAAAAAAAAAAAAAGAAAAGAAAAGAAAAGAAACTCCCCACGTACCTGGGTAGGGCAAAAGAAAACAGAATAAACAGAGACAAAGGGATAGGGCCGGGACCTGCACCAGTGGGAGGGAGCCGTGAAGGAGGAACGGTTTCCACACACTAGGAGCCCCTTCGCGGGCGGAGACTGCGGGTGGCGGAGGGGGAAAGCTTCGGAGCCGCGGAGGAGAGCGCAGCCACAGGGGTACGGAGGGCAAAGCAGAGAGATTCCCGCACAGAGGACCGGTGCCGACCGCCACTCACCAGCCCGGGAGGCTTGTCTCCTCACCTGCCGGGGCGGGCGGGGCTGGGAGCTGAGGCTCCGGCTTCAGTCAGAGCGCGCTGGCGGCGTGAACACAGCCTGAAGGGGGTTAGTGCGCCACGGCCGGCCGGGAGGGAGTCCGGGGAAAAGTCTGGAGCTGCCGAAGAGGCAGGAGACTTTTCCTTCCCTCTTTGTTTCCTGGTGCGTGAGGAGAGGGGATTCAGAGCGCCGCTGAAAGGAGGAGCTCCAGAGACGGGCGCGAGGCGCGCCTGAAAGCGCGGACCCCAGAGACGGGCGTGGGACGCTGGGGCTGCTGCTGCCGCCACCAAGAAGCCCCTGTGCGAGCGCAGGTCACTCTCCACACCTCCCCTCCCAGGAGCCTGTGCTGCCCGCCACCGCCACGGTCCCCGGCTCCACAGACAACATCCCCGGGAGAACGCACGGGCGCGCCTCGTGCTGACGCAACGTCACGCCGGCCTCCGCCGACGCACGCTCGCCCCGCCTCCGTGCCCCTCCCTCCCCCGCGGCCCGAGGGAGCCAGAGCCCCCGAATCAGCGGCTCCTTTAACCCCGTCCTGTCTGAGCGAAGAACAGACGTCCTCCGGCGACCTACACGCAGAGGCGGGGCCGAATCCAAAGCCGAGCCCCGGGAGCTGTGCGAACAGAGAAGACAAAGGGGAATCTCTCCCAGCAGCCTCAGAAGCAGCGGATTAAAGCTCCGCAATCAACTTGATGTACCCTGCGTCTGTGGAATACCTGAAGAGACAACGAATCATCCCAAATTGAGGAGGTGGACTTTGAGAGCAAGATTTATGATTTTTTTCCCCTTTCCCTCTTTTTGTGAGTGTGTACGTGTATGCTTCTGTGTGAGATTTTGTCTGTATACCTTTGCTTTCACCATTTGTCCTAGGGTTCTATCCGCCCGTTTTTTGGGGGTTTTGTTTTTCTTACTTAAAAAATTTTTTCTTAATAATTCTTTATTTTAATAACTTTATTTTATTTGACCTTACTTTATTTTCTTTTATCCTCTTTCTTTCTTTCTTTCTTTTTTTCTACTTTTTCTCCCTTTTATTCTGAGCCGTGTGGATGAAAGGCTCTTGGTGCTGCAGCCAGGAGTCAGTGCTGTGCCTCTGAGGTGGGAAGGCCAACTTCAGGACACGGGTCCAAAAGAGACCTCCGAGCTCCACGTAATATCCAACGGTGAAAATCTCCCAGAGATCTCCATCTCAACACCCACACCCAGCTTCACTCAACGACCAGCAAGCTACAGTGCTGGACACCCTATGCCAAACAACTAGCAAGACAGGAACACAACCCCACCCATTAGCAGAGAGGCTGCCTAAAATCATAATAAGTCCAAGACACCCCAAAACACACCACCAGACGTGGACCTGCCCACCAGAAAGACAAGATCCAGCCTCATCCACCAGAACACAGGCACCCTCCACCAGGAAGCCTACACAACCCACTGAACCAACTTTAGCCACTGGGGACAGACACCAAAAACAACGGGAACTACGAACCTGCAGCCTGCAAAAATGAGACCCCCAAGCACAGTAAGAGAAGCAAAATGAGAAGACAGAAAAACACACAGCAGATGAAGGAGCAAGATGAAAACCCACCAGACCTAACAAATGAAGAGGAAATAGGCAGTCTCCCTGAAAAAGAATTCAGAATAATGATAGTAAAGATGATCCAAAATCTTTGAAATGGAATAGAGAAAATGCAAGAAACATTTAACAAGGACCTAGAAGAACTAAAGATGAAACAAGCAACGATGAACAACACAATAAAAGAAATTAAAAATACTCTAGAAGGGATCAATAGCAGAATAACTGAGGCAGAAGAACGGATAAGTGACCTGGAAGATAAAATAGTGGAAATAACTACTGCAGAGCAGAATAGAGAAAAAAGAATGAAAAGAACTGAGGACAGTCTCAGAGACCTCTGGGACAACATTAAACGCACCAACATTTGAATTATAGGGGTTCCAGAAGAAGAAGAGAAAAGGAAAGGGACTGAGAAAATACTTGAAGAGATTATAGTTGAAAACTTCCCTAATATGGGAAAGGAAATAGTTAATCAAGTCCAGGAAGCACAGAGAGTACCATACAGGATAAATCCAAGGAGAAACATGCCAAGACACATATTAATCAAACTGTCAAAAATTAAATGCAAAGAAAACATATTAAAAGCAGCAAGGGAAAAACAACAAATAACACACAAGGGAATCCCCATAAGGTTAACAGCTGATCTTTCAGCAGAAACTCTGCAAGCCAGAAGGGACTGGCAGGACATATTTAAAGTGATGAAGGAGAACAACCTACAGCCAAGATTACTCTACCCAGCAAGGATCTCATTCAGATTGGATGGAGAAATTAAAACCTTCACAGACAAGCAAAAGCTGAGAGAGTTCAGCACCACCAAACCAGCTTTACAACAAATGCTAAAGGATCTTCTCTAGGCAAGAAACACAAGAGAAGGAAAAGACCTATAATAACAGACCCACGCACATATGGTCACCTTATCTTTGATAAAGTGGCAGGAATGTACAGTGGAGAAAGGACAGCCTCTTCAATAAGTGGTGCTGGGAAAACTGGACAGGTATGTGTAAAAGTAGGAGATTAGATCTTCCCTAACACCATACACAAAAATAAGCTCAAAATGGACTAAAGACCTAAATGTAAGGCCAGACACTATCAAACTCTTAGGGGAAAAACATAGGCAGAACACTCTATGACATAAATCACATCAAGATCCTATCTGACACACCTCCTAGAGAAATGGAAATTAAAAAAAAATAAACAAATGGGACCTAATGAAACTTCAAAGCTTTTGCACAGCAAAGGAAACCATAAACAAGATGAAAAGACAACCCTCAGAATGGGAGAAAATATTTGCAAATGAAGCAACTGACAAAGGATTAATCTCCATAATTTACAAGTAGCTCATGCAGCTCAATAACAAAAAAACAAACAACCCAATCCAAAAATGGGCAGAAGACCTAGACATTTCACCAAAGAAGATATATAGACTGCCAACAAACACATGAAAAAATGCTCAACATCATTAATGATTAGAGAAATGCAAATCAAAACTAGAATGAGATATCACCTCACACCAGTCAGAATGGCCATCATCAAAAAATCTAGAAACAATAAATGTTGGAGAGGATGTGGAGAAAAATGAACACTCTTGCACTGCTGGTGGGAATGTGAATTGGCACAGCCACTATGGCGAGCAGTATGGAGGTTCCTTAAATAACTACAAATAGAACTACCATATGACCCAGCAATCCAACTACTGGGCATATACCCTGAGAAAACCATAATTCAAAAAGAGTCATGTACCAAAATGTTCACTGCAGCTCTATTTACAATAGCCCGGAGATGGAAACAACCTAAGTGTCCATCATCGGATGAATGGATAAAGAAGATGGGGCTCATATATACAATGGAATATTACTCAGCCACAAAAAGAAACGAAATTGAGCTATTTGTAATGAGGTGGATGGAGCTAGAGTCTGTCATACAGAGTGAAGTCAGTCAGAAAGAGAAAGACAAATACCGTATGCTGACACATATATATGGAATTTAAGGAAAAAAGTGTCATGAAGAACCTAGGGTTAAGACAGGAATAAAGACACAGACCTACTAGAGAATGGACTTGAGGATATGGGGAGGGGGAAGGGTAAGCTGTGACAAAGTGAGAGAGTGGCTTGGACATATATACACTACCAAACGTAAAATAGATAGCTAGTGGGAAGCAGCCACATAGCACAGGGAGATCAGCTTGGTGCTTTGTGACCACCTAGAGGGGTGGGATAGGGAGGGTGGGAGGGAGGGAGATGCAAGAGGGAAGAGATATGGGAACATATGTATATGTTTTACCGATTCACTTTGTTATAAAGCAGAAACTAACACACCATTGTAAAGCAATTATACTCCAATAAGTTGTAAAAAAATGTTTATTCTACCTAAAGCCATCAACAACCAGTGCCTGGAAAACTAGACACCGGACTCCAAAGAACGACAGTGGTCACCATCTACACTGCATATAAAGCTAACTAAAAGCACACAGTATTCCACATTAAACTCTTTCTCTCCTGAGTCCCCTGAAGATGCACCCCACCCAGCCAGCAGTCAGTTGCACAGGAAGATTCTCCACACTTGCTCATTTTTTCCTCTTGCAGAGTCTCCTCACCAGTGGCTCCTGAGAAAACCCAGCTCCTGTCAGTGTGGACAATGCCTCATGTTCCAGAAACCTAAGCCCTGACAGGAGACAAAGCTCCCGTCTGCTTGTCACAGAGCAAAGTCTGTGGGCAGGGTGCACCTGTGCCCCCAGGGTCAGACAGGTTGGTTTGGCGCCCCCTGTGGGACGTGAGAAAAGTGCCGGGAGTGCCGCACTCACAAACCCAGAGGCCTCATCCGGAAGACAGTTCTGCTGTATATACTAAGTTTGGAAATCCAAACTGAAATGGAGCCAAGTGTCTCACTGTATCTTCTCTAAAATTGGTTAAGGAGCAATTAATTACAAACCATATGTAATGAAATGAATGTAGACACAAACTTTACAACTTAAACCAAAATTCACTCAAAATTGCCCATAGACAAATTTAAATTACCAAACTATAAAAATCCTAGACAAAAAAAGATAATCTACATGACTTTGGGTCTGGTGACCTTATTCAGAAAACAGGAAGACAAACCACAAACTGCAAGAAACTATTTCCAAAACACATATCTGTTAAAGGATTTGTACTCAAATTATGCCAACAGCGCCATTAAAATTTAGTAAAGATTGAAACACACACCTAGCCCAGGAAGATAAACAGGCAGTAAATAAGCTTACAAGAATATACTCAAGATGCTGGTGGAATGCATGTACAACCAACTTTGGAAGACAGTTTGGCAGTTTTTTCCAAATCTAAAAAGTCTCACCTTAGGATCCAAGAAGTGTACCTCTTGTATTTAGACAACTGCCTTGAAAAACTGTGTTCAAACCAAAACTAGCATCAAGTAATGCACAGCAGCTCTATTCATAATGGCTAAAAACTTAAGATATCAGGATGTCCTTCTGTAGATGAATTCATAAGCAAATTAGGGCACATACATGTCAAGGGGAGCAGAATACACCACCCCAAAATATGCCCATTTGACAAAGGGATTATTTTGGACTGGTTAATTTAAGAAACAGCAGACCCAGGAGAATCTTTCAAAACCAAGTAGATGGCTTCCCTGGTGGCACAGTGGTTGAGAGTCTGCCTGCCGATGCAGGAGACACGGGTTCGTGCCCTAGTGTGGGAAGATCCCACATGCTGCGGAGTGGTTGGGCCCATGAGCCATGGCCGCTGAGCCTGCACGTCCAGAGCCTGTGCTCCACAACGGGAGAGGCCACAACAGTGAGAGGCCCATGTACCGCAAAAACATAAATAAATAAATAAATAAAGTAGAAAATGCCCTTTTAGGAGGTAAATTTCCATTTATTAAGGATATCTCCATTTGTAAGGGTATGTCCCTCTTTGGACCAGGAATTGAAAGATGACTAAATATCAAGAAAAGTTTGTTGGGACTTCCCTGCTGGTCCAGTGGTTAAGACTCCACACTCCCAATGCAGGGGACCAGGGTTCAATCCCTGGTCAGGGAACTAGATCCCACATGCTGCAATTAAGGGCCTGCATGCCGCCACTAAAGATTACACAGGCTGCAACTAAGACCCAGTGCAGCCAAATAAATAAATGTTTAAAAAAACAAACAAAGCTTGTCAATGCAATAGGCCTGGATGTAAATCTGTGTAACAACCATACCCTTGTTTACTGGGCTTTGACTAATAACATCCCTTAAATGGCTTCCTCCATTCCCTAACATCTTTCTTTTGTTCTCAGCAGAAGATAGCATTTAAGGTAATGACTTGGGCCATTTCAGGGAGTGACTCAGTTTTCCTGGGTATCTTTCAAGTATACAGGAGGTACGCATGGTATATATTAAACTTCTGATTGTTTTCTCCAGTTCGTCTCTTTTTCATTACAAGGGAGATCTCAATAAAGAACATAGAAGTGTAGAGGGAAAATTATTTTTCCTCTCATATACATGCAGTGCAATAGTATTCAGAGATATAAAGGAATGGATCATCAACCCATGCAAATATATATAGATAGATAGAGATGCAACTAACACGTACATTGCTAAGTGAAAGAATCCAGTCTGAAGTGCTACACACTGTATGACCTCATTTATATGACATTCTAGAAAAGGTAAAACTGACACTGGTAAACAGTTTAAGGAATATGTGGTAGAAATAGTCCATATGATACTTTAGTGGTGAATACCTGTCACTATGCATTTGTCTACACCCACAGATTTTTACAACACAACAAGTAATTTACAATCTATTCAAACTTAGCTACTTAGGATATGGGAGTGTCAAAGCCTGGAATACAGAATGTAACAAAGAATCTAACTGTTTCAGAAATGTATGGAAAAACTCACTGTTGGTAGTGGGACAAATGGGCTGACCTAAGTTAACTTTGGAAATGTACAGAATCTGTAGGCCAAAGACAAAATGTGCCATACATACACAGTGGACTCTAAGTTCTTTCCCATGAGGGGTAGTAGCTAACAGTACTGAAACTACTATATCAGTAATCAAATGGAACAAGCACTGAATTTAATAAATGACAAATGGTGGAAGCCATTTCTTACCACTGGAGTGGGATGTTACAGTCAAACAAAGGGAAAAGGTTACGATATCCATGTCATAACAGATCCGGTTGGAGACATCAGTATAAACTATCTTTAGCCTACACATAGTTCCACATGGATATCTTTATAATTATGTGTATATGCATAGGCTGGGATACATGCATGTATTTCTATGTACTGTCAGCTGAGCATATTGAGCTCCCACATGTAAGTTTTTAATACCATTCTCTAATAAAAGGAACAAGGCTCTTTGAAGAAAGGGCTGATGCTAGGACTGAGACAGTAAATATATGAAGCAGCGTAATCTTAAGATATCAGAAAGTAAAGAAGTACCCAAAATTTTAAAAAACCACAAAAGAAAAATTATGTAAAATGAAAACAGGAGCAAATGGAAAAAGCTCTCAACAGCCAAAGCAAGAATGAACTAAGCAGTCTAATAATGTAGTGCTGGATTATAAACAAAAGTTTACAGTAATCATTCACGTGTCCAAACTGGTAAAAATAAATTACATAGTTTTCGATGAATGGTGTTAAATAGAAATCTCCTATGCACAAAGCTTCTAAACAATTCATATAGACACTCAGCTGTAACACCTCTCTCCTCAAGTGTGGCTTCTGCATTATGACTTCCTCCTAAATAAGACACACAGGATGGACATGGGAAAAAAATTAACCTGTGGGAAAACTTGACAAACACTACATTAGCTAGGTGACCAAAGTTAAGAATATAAGTGAGAAGTTTCCTTAAGAGCCTGTCCTCTTGATATATAGTGAAGAGGAAGCACTTCACCTCTGTGATCTGCTTTTACAAAGCCAAGTCTAACCACGACAAAAACACCAAGCAAATCCCAGTGCCCGGCAGTCTATAAAATACCTGACCAGTCCTCCTCCACACTGTCAAGGTCATGGAAACAAGGAGAGTCTGAGCAACTGTCAAAGCCCAGAAGAGACTAAACAGACATGATGACCCCATGTCCTTTGAGACCCTGGAACAAGGAAAGGTATAACAAAGGGAACGTGAATAGGGACTTCAGTTAATAGTAAAGTATCAGTATTTGTTCATTATTTGTCATGATTCTGTAGAAAATTAGACAGGACAAAGTAAACGTCAAATAAGAGAAACCTACTGTAACAAACTGGAAACCTAGAGGAAAAGGGGGATTTCTTTGTAAAAACACATTACCAAAATGGTCCCTAAATTAAGGAAAACACAAAAAGGCCAATTAATCACTGAGGAACCTCTTCCTCTACTGGTTATCCTATCACTCTTCCAGGGTATCCCTCTCCTGGGACAGGGAAGGAGCAGGGACAGAGATGTCTGGCAGCTCCCCTAGTATATGACCCCACCCAGTGTCTTCACCTCCCCCAGCCACGCCTACCCAGTGAGGACACCTGAGGAAGGATCAGGGATTATTGACTCAGATGTATCAACCAGGACTTTTTCTTTTCCCAGCGACTGGACACACTTACGGAAGTAAAATAAATTAGTATTTATTGTAAGGGTAGAAATACATTAATACTTGCAAGTGACAAGTTGAAGAATGGGTTTGGACCTGGCAGGTCCAGCGGCTCACACTGTCTCAGTGTGATCTTGCTTCTCTCCAAACCTTTGTCCCGCTCAGTGCCTTTGGGGGACCCCATTCACAGGCACAGGCTCTCTCACTGCCCTTGGGCCAACAACAGTTCTAGGCTGACAACCACTCACCATCCATTTTCCGAGAAAGAGTTTCTCCTTTTCTTGGATTCCAAAAAGTCATGGTTTTAAATGCCTTTGATCTGGCTTGGGTTGCATTCTCATCCTTAACCCAACACCAGAAGATGGAAAATGGGACTTGCTAGATGTGGGTTGTAAACCCTTCTTCGAGCTGGGTGGAACATGGGGTCATCCTTCTGCAACTGTTTGGACTGGAAGCAGGTGAGATGTATTTCCCAAAGGAAAACTGAGGCACTTGGACCTGAGAACAGATGTTCGCTGGGAGAAAGCAACAGATTCTAAGTCAATGACAGCTCACTGCACAGCACAGAATCTGACACAAAAGGAAGAAAGGGGTTCACTTAGGGTCAGGGGCTGCAGCTATGTATCCAGTGCTCTTACTGTCCCTCCCAAGACTGCAAGAAGTTCTTTCACTTGCTGAAAAGTCAGGATCATTGGTGGTGGTAAACTCAAGTCTCTTTCCTTGGGCATCAGGTCCTCACATCTCAGAGGCTGGCCCAGAACAGCCCATGTGCCCTCAGAAGACCCACAGACCTCATTCCTGCCCCTGAGATGTGGGATCCCGTGAGTTATGCCATCTCCCTGGCCATATTAACTACCCATCCCTGAAAAACAATACTGCTCCTTTTCCAGTTTCTTCTCTCTCCTTTTCTAAGGGAAGAAACCAAATGCTAGGGTGGTAAGGAAACTCTTGTGCAATGAAGTAACGGGACGCTCAAGAATTATTCCATGCCATGGAACCCATAATTGGCAGGCTTCCAGAGGCCACATGGATGCATATGGCTCTCCAAGACAATGGCAGTGTCAGTGTAAACCTCCCACTGGGCGGTCCAGGTGCTTCCATATCTTTGATTCTTAATGAATATGCATGTCAAAAGTTTCTAACGACTGAAAGGACAAAGGATTGCAGGGCCATGGTCTACTGTATGGGTGTTGTGTCAGGGACACACTCCAATGTTTAGAGGATTATTACTTCTCTTGGCAGCCTATGAGGCTGTGAGCGGGAGGCCTTTTTCTCAGCCACATGCATGTTAGTAGTTGAAACTTCTCAAAGAAATGTCTACACTGCCCAGGTAGCTCTTGAATTGCCCAGCATCATGGTCAGCTCCGTAACTGTACATGAGGGCCTGACAATGCCCAGGCTGGACTGAGCTAGAGGACCACAGATGCCTGCCTGGATAGTCAGAGGTCAAAGGCTGTCCTGCCTGAGACTTGATCATCTATTCATGCCCACTCAGATGGAACAAAGGAGGCCTCCAGTGCCAGGAGGGCCCACCAGCCCTTAAGAAGGCAGCATCTGGGGTCTGGCAGGTCACTGCGCCCAGTCATGTATAAATCCACACGTGTCCACTGAGTGCCCTCCAGTCTGGGCTGTGCTGGAACCTGGGCCTGCCCAGGCAGAGTAGGGCCAGCATCACCCTTCCCAGGTAGGAGGGCAGAGGGAAACCATGCATGACTTCTGACACCCTCCCCAATCCTTAACAGAGGTTGAGTTGGATAAGAAACAGTCCGAGACAAGAACAGACATTTCATTCTTCTCTCAGAGCCCAGGACTGGGGGAAGGGAGGCCAGAAAAACAGTTATTTACCTCAGCTCCCTGACTCCTGTTTGACCCTGGGCAAGTCCTATCCATTCTGGAGGCTTCAGAGAGAAAGAGAGGGGAGGGCAATGAGGGCCAATTGTGCTTAAACCTAACTCTAACCTTTACCCTAAGAACCCTAACCTCTAACCGTAACCCCCTAACAACCCTAGCCCCAGACCCCTAGACCCTTGCCCCGACCCCTAAACTCTAACCCTCGACCCTTTAGCCACAGCCCTCTACCAGGATGCTCCAACAATGACCCCTAACCCTAAACTGTGACCCCTGAACCCTCACACTGACTCAAACCTAGGCCTAAAGCCTGGCCTAGTGGGTACCGAGGGATGACTGTATGAACTCTCAAATAAACCAAGGAATTAAATCTTCCTGACCATAAATTTAGCAATGGTTTCTTAGATTTGACAGTAAAGCATAAGAAATGAAAGAAAAAAATAGATAAATTGGATTTCCTCAAAATTACAAACCTTTGTGCATCAAAAGAGGCTATCCAGAAAGGAAGAAGACAGCCCACAGAATGGAAGACAATATTGGCACATTCTATATCTGATAAGACTCTTTACCTAGAATATACCCAGGACTTTTCCAACTCATCAACACAAAGACAACAGCATTTTTGAAACAGACAAATGGCTGCATGGACTGCTCTCCAGGCAAGACATACAAATGGTCAACAAGGACATGGAAAGATGTCAAACGTCAGTAGTCATGATGAAAATGCAAATGAAAGCCACAGTGTGATGCCCCTTCACACACACTAGAATAAAAATAAACTTTAAAATCAATTTTAAAATATATAAATAAAAATAACAAATGGCAGCAATGCAGAGAAATTGGAACCCTTAAAAGTTACTTGTGGAGATGCACAATGGTGCAGTCTATGCGTACAAACCTTTACCATTTACTTAAAAATATAAAATATAATTACCATGTGGTTCAACAACTCCACTCCTAGATATATACCAAAAAAATGGAAAACAGGCATTCAAACAAAAACTTGTACACCAATTATTCATAGCAGCACTGTTCACAATAGCCCAGGGTAGAAAAGATTTAAATGTCCATCAGCAGGTAAACGGATAAGCAAAATAAGGTAGATTCATAAGCTACATTATTCTGTCATATAAAGGAATAAAGTAAAATTATACAGCCGCTGTGGAAAACTGTATGGTGGCTCCTAAAAAACATGGATGTGATCCCTTGATTCCACTCCAGGGTGTACACCAGAATATTAGAAAGCAAGGGCTGGAACAGACATTTGTACCCCATATTCATAGCAACGTTATTCACAATAGCCAAAAGGTGGAAGCAACACAACACATCCTTCAACAGATGGATGGATAAGTACAGTGTAGTATATACACAATGGAATATGACTCAACCTTTAAAACTAAGGTAATTCTCACTCATGCTACAATGTGGATGAACCTTGAAGTCATTATGCTAAGTGAAACCAGCCAGACACAAAAAGGACAAATGTTCTATGATTCCACTAGTATGGGGTATCCAGATAAGTCAAACTCAAAGACAAAGTAGAATAAGGTTGCCAGGGGTTGAGATGAGTTCGTGTTTAATGGTTACGGTTTCACATGGGGAAAATAAAGCTCTGGAGATGGATGGTGAGGATATTTTTACAACAATGTGAATGTAATTAATGCCACAGAACTGTGTACTTACAAATGGTTTAAATGGGGCTTTCCCCATGGCACAGTGGTTAAGAATCTGCCTGCCAATGCAGGGGACACGAGTTCAAGCGCTGGTCCTGGAAGATCCCACATGCTGCAGAGCAACTAAGCCCGTGAGCCACAGCTACTGAGCCCTCGTGCCACAACTACTGAAACCTGTGCGCCTAGAGCCCGTGCTCCGTAACAAGAGAAGCCACCGCAATGAGAAGCCTGCACACAGCAACGAAGAGTAGTCCCGCTCGCCGCAACTAGAGAAAGCCTGCGTGCAGCAACAAAGACCCGACACAGCCAAAAAATAGAAAATAAAATAAAATAATTTTTAAAAAGTTTTTAAAGAATGATTTAAATGGTAAATGTTATGTGTTTTTAATCACAATGGAAAAAATTAATGAAATAATGATCAATGTTACAATGTGGATAAACACTGAAAACATCCTAAGTGAAAGAAGCCATACAGAAAAACCACCCAGATCATGCTCATCTTGTACACTTTAAACCCAGCAAGATTTGTTAAGAGAGGAAAAGCCCCAGTGATGGTTCCAAGAAAAGAAAACTGGATTCGAATAGAAAAATACATTTCCACAAAGCTGGGGCAGCTGGTGAAAGTTGAAGCAGGTCTGTAGATAGGATTATAATGTGGAAACCATAATTATTCCTCATTTGGGGGTTATGTGCTCGTTCCCTGGGAGAGTGGCCCTCCTACTCTCACAGGGTAAAACAAACTGGAGTATTTTGTGAATGTGGAAAACTTTATACTGCTATTTAAAATTTTTTATACACTTGAAATTTACTAGAAAATAAAGTACTTATCAAAACAGCCATGTCATACCATGCCAGAAGTACAGACAGAGCTATAGGGACTTGCCTGGGGGCGCGGTGGTTAAGAATCCAACTGCCAATGCAGAGGACATGGGTTCGAGCCCTGGTCCAGAAAGATAACACATGCTGCAGAGCAACTAAGCCCGTGCACCACAACTACTGAGCCTGTGCTCTAGAGCCCGTGAGCCACAACTACTGAAGCCCGAAGCCTAGAGCCCATGCTCTGCAAGAAGAGAAGCCACTGAAATGAGAAGCCCATGCACTTCAACGAAGAGTAGCCCCAACTTGCTGCAACTACAGAAAGCCCACGTGCAATAACAAAGACCGAACACAGGCCAAAAAACTTAATTAATTAAAAACAATAGAGCTCCAGAGCATACAGCACTTCCACTCCCAGGTGTACATCTCGGGAGAACCATAAATCCATAGGACACAGGCACTTCAACTATTAGTGCAGCCCTTTGCAGGAGCCTCGACTTAGAAACAATATAAATGTCCTTGGAAGGAAAAAATGGATAAAGAAGATATGGTACTTATGTACAATGGAATATTACTCAGCCATGAGATCAATGAAATAAGGCCAGTTGCAGCAATTCAGGTGAACTTAGGTACAATCATTCTAAGTGACATAAGTCAGACACAAAAAGACACTTAGCATAAGATATCACTTATAGGTGGAATCTAAAAATGGCTACACATGAACTAAATTACAAAAGAGAGTCACACATTTAGAAAACAAACTTAAGGCTGCTAAAGGGGAAAGGTGGGGTGGGGTGAGGCATAAACCAGAGGGTTGAAATGAGCACAGATAGGGTTCCAAAGACCAAATAGGTAATTGACAAGACCTACTCTACAGCTCAAAAAACTAGACTGGGCACACTCTAGTCACCATAAAAGAATATATACGACTGGTAAGAATCTGAAAAAGAATTTATGGATGTCTCTCTGTGAGTGAATCAAGTGGATGTGCAGCAGCAAGAAAGACAGCATTGAAAATCAGCTCTACCCCATTATAAAAATAAATTAAAAAAAAAAAACAAGGAGAAACTGTTACAAAATTCGTTCAGAGGCTGTGATGAAACCTGCATTGACCCCATCTAGATCTACAGTGAAACGGGACAAGAGCAGAGGGCTCCATCTCTGTCTTTACGTTTACAGTCTAATGCGAGCTCAGGTCATTTTACCTCTGTTCATACACTGCTGATTATGTTCAACAAATCACAAAGATATCGGTGTTTTATATTTACTATTTGGTGCTTGAGCTGGAGTAGCAGGCAGCGCCTTGAGGATATTAATCCTGGCTGAGCTATGCTAACCTGGAGCGCTACTTGGAGATGCCCAAGTCTTTAACGTAGTCATAACAGTCCCTGCACGTGTAATAATTTTCTTTGTAGTTGTACCCATTATACTGCAGGGTTCAGAAACTGACTTGGGCCACTAATAACTGGGACACCTGAGGTAGCATTTCCCCAAATAAATCATGTCAACTTTTGACTACTTTCCCCATCATTCTTACTCCTACTCATGTCACCAATAGTAGAAGCTGGTTCTGGTCAAAGTGGAACTGTATATTCAGCTCTAGCCTGCAATCTGGCCCACGCAGGAGCCTCTGTCGACCTAACCATTTCCTCCTTACCTTTAGCAGGCGTCTCTTCAATTCTTCGTGCTATTTCTTGTATTACTATAGTCTTTAATCCAAAACCAACGGTCAAATCCCAATACCAAACACCATTATTTGTTTCCTCTTCCCTAACTATAGCCATATTACTGTAATTGCCACTCTCAGTCCAAGCAGCCAGAATTGCCAGACTGTTAAGAGATAGAAATTTCAACACTACATTCTTTGACCCTGCAGGAGGAAACCAAATCCTATAGCAACACCTAGTTTGATTCCTTGGTCACCCTGAAGTGTGTGTATTCATGGCCTACCAGGGTTTGTTATAATTTCACATATCATTACATACGATTTAGGACAAAAACTGTCTTTCAGCTATTTGGGAATATTATGAGTCATGTCCACTGGCCTTTTAGGATTTCTCTTGTGGGCCCATCTTATATTTACCATAAGGATAGCTGTCGACTCAGTAGCATACTTTGCATCAGCTACCATAATTACTTCTATCCCTACAGGAGTAAAAGTATCTAGCCGATTAGAAACTCTTTATTTAATTTTTTAATTTTTTTATTTTTGGCTGCGTTGGGTCTTCGTTGCTGCGCACCGGCTTTCTCTCGTTGAGGTGAGTGGGAGCTACTCTTCGTCGCCATGCGCAGGCTTCTCATGGCGGTGGCTTCTCTTGTTGCAGAGCACGGGCTCTAGGCATGTGGCCTTCAGTAGTTGTGGCTCACGGGCTCTAGAGGGCAGGCTCAGTAGTTGTGGCGCACGGGCTTTTTGCTCCGCGGCATGTGGAATCTTCCTGGACCGGGGATCAAACCCGTTTCACCTATATTGGCAGGCCAATTCTTTACGACTGCATCACCAGGGAAGTCCCTGATTAGCAACTCTTCACGGAGGTAATATTATATGAGATCCCACTCTATTATGAGTTTTAGGCTTTATTTTCCTTTTTACAGTAGGTGGTTTGACAGGAATCATCTTAGCCAACTCATCCCCAGACATTGTCCTCCAGGACACATACTATGTAGTAGCACACTTCCATGACGTAGCGTCCATGGGAGCCGTCTTCACTGTTATAGGAGGCTTCCTACACTGATTCCCACTATTCTCAGGTTACACAGTTAACTCAGCAGGAGCAAAACTCACTTCACAGGTATATTTGTAGTAGTAAATGTGACTTCCTGCAGCACTTTCCTGGCCTCTCAGGGAGGTCACTACGTTCCTCTGAGGCACACACAACATGAAGTGTTTTGTCTTTGGACTCATTCGTCTCAGTAGCAGCAGTAATGCTAATACTCTTCACACTGTGAAAACCACTTGCGTCCAAACGAGACGTCTCAGCCGTGGAAGCTGCTGCCCCTAACCTAGAAGGGTTGCACGGAGGCCCTCCACCGTATCCTATATTTGAAGTCCTACCTATGTAAATGTAAAATCAGGTAGAACTCAAGTCCTTGTCAAGCAGTTTGAAGCCAACAGCATAACAATTATGTCTTTCTCAATAAATGAGATAAAAGTAAAAAGTGATGTAAAATTTTCAAAGTGAAATCATAGGCTAAAATAGTGTATATCACGAAGGCATATCAATTTCATCTAAGCTCTCAAGATACAACATAACCGATTATGGAAGAACTTTTACATTCTCATCACACACATTAATAGTGATTTTTAAAAGAAGTTCTCTAGTCCTCTATATTATTTCACTAATATTGACAATTAAACTAACTCATATATGTACAATAGATGCACAGGTAGAGAAAATTTGAACATTTTACCAGCCATTATTGTAATCTTAGCTGCTCTATCATCATTGTGAATCCTTTACATGATACATGAAATCAATAACTCTTCCCAAAGCATAAAAACTATGGGTCAGTAAAGATACTGATGCTACAAATACACAGATTAAGAAGATTTAAATGTTGACTGCTCTGTAATCCCCACATCAGAGCTAAAACCAGGAGAATAGTGATTAATAGAAGTCAACAACCTAGCACTATAGAGATAGTCATTGAATATTAGTTTCATCTGAAATTGTTGTACACTCCTGAGCTGTTCCTTCTCAGGCCTAAAAAAAGCTGCTATCCCAGGACGCCTAAATTAAAGAATCCTAATACCGACAGGACCAGGCCTATGTTGTGGACAAGAGAGCTCGTTTTCCTGAGGTCAAAGAAAGGACAGAGGGATATGGCTGAGATATGGGGTGAATCTGGAGCCCATGGGGATGCACCCTCCAAGCTCCAGGATAGGAATGGGGCCTCTGGGGTCCCAGGCCACCCACCACGCCCTCCCGAGCAGCATCTTGGCAACATTCCCTGTCAGTGATGAGGCAGCCCTAGCACTTGTCACGCCCCAATGCTGTGTCCTATGTGGGTCCCATGCCGTTGGGACCACACCCACACCCTGCAGGTCCACGCTGCAGGGTCCTTCCTGCCTCAGGAGTAAAGACCCCACAGCAAGCAGTTTCCTCCCCAACCAGCAGGAGGAGGGGAGGAGAGCAGGGGCACCAGGGGAATCTCACTCAGACAACACCCCAGGGGTGCCAGCGGGAACAGTGATGATGCAGATGAGGCACAGACCAAGAGATGGATCCAGAGGACCCAAAAGGCAGCTGGTCAGGTCCTGGCTCATCTGCACCCCAGACACCTTTGTCCCTCATACAGCCCCTTCCTCATACACCCTCTCCTTAAATGCAGATTCTTCAGATGCAAACAGGCAGAGCTTCAGGCTGAAAGTCAGCTCTTCCAAAGTGACCCCTCAGCAAACACGGCAGGATTCCACTCCAGTGGGTGCCCTGGAGTCCACAACTCAGGGACTGAAGTGGATATCGGTGCCAGGGGCAGTGGGAGAGAATAGGGAGTGAGACGTTCGTGGTTGTGGAACTTTGGTTTTGCAAGATGAAAAGTCTTAGGAATGGTGGTGATGGCTCCACGAGAAAGTGAATAGATCTGATGCCTCAGAAACGTGCACTTAAAATGGTGAAGATGGTAAAGGGTATGTGACGTGTGTTTTATTTCACTTAAAATAAATTCTTAAAATAATGTCTTGTTCACTGTGATTCCATTTCGACTCCCCTTCATCACAGATGTTGGAGGCCCAGACACAGTCCCCTACCTTAGGGGCCATCACGGTACCCTCACATGGCACATGGGAGACCATTCTTAGGGGGGGCTAGTCTGTGCTCACCTGACCTCTGTCCAGGGGGACCCAGGCAGTGGTGACCCCCATAGATTAGACATATGATATGATATGTTATTAATATGATACCACCAAGCATTGTCACTCACCAGAACACAGAGCAGCAACCCACTCAAACATGCCTGACCTCACATGAATGTGAGAAGACTAAGAGAAGAAAAGGTACCACAGGTTAATCAGGTCAACACCCTTAATGCAGAGGTTGGAAATCTCAAAGGGGAAAAGACACACTGCAGGCAAAGAGCACATATGGGCTCTCCCCGTACATGTGATCCTGACCCATGCAGATGTGGTGAGAGCCACAAAGTCCCCACACACTTTACCTGGGGTCGCACGTCCACACTCACCACGGTGACCCCACCTCCCTAGACCCTGCACCTAAAGTCACACGTTCTCTCTCAACAGGTGACCCCTCCTACCCAGACCTCTCCACCTGAGTCCCATGTCCACAGTCCCAGGGTGAACTGCCCTCCCCAGACTCCCCCAACTGGGCTCACACGTGCACAGTCTCCAGGGTGACCTCACCTCCCCAGACCCTGCACCTGGGGTGACATGTCCCCTTGGTCAGGACACCATGGCTCTGCTGGTGGATCCCCTCATGTGGAAACAAGCTGTGTTCCTGGGGCCTCCTGGGATGGGAGAATGTGGCAGGTGGGTCTCCTCTCCCCACACTTGTCCCAGAGAAGTCCTCCTCTTTTCAGTTTGATTCTGTTGATTTTACCTGTTTTTAAAGCTTTCATGCTGAAGTTGAACACACTACTTGGTTCTGGCAGGCTCAGTCCTTTCTTGTCTCACATGCTTGTTGAGATCACTCACAGGACAGTAGGGCTGAAAGCAGAGGGGCAGCTCTGGACGCTTCTGAGTAGGGACGGTAGAATGGAAGGAGAGCTCAGCAGCAGCCTCAGCTGTTACCCATCGGGCTTTTGCCCGATCTGCGTGCCCTGCAATCAATTCACCAGCTAAACCTGCCTCTCTACGCACCATGCACGTGCTGGTGAATTGGAATTATTGCCAGGTAGCCCTCCTGTGGATTCTCCACGAGCCCCAGGGAAGGTGAACCTTACAGGGATTAAGACTAAGGCCCCGACCACAGCACTGACCCTTGGGAGGACCAAGTAACCACACTCAGAAGAGAGGCTGTTACTTAGAGAAGCCCACCTCAGTTCCAGACCCCAGACATTTAAGCACTCACCTTCAGATGCAGGCACGGAGCTTCCCAGTCCTGAGGCCAGGCCGGGTTTCTACCCAGGTTCCCATAGTCCTAGCGTACACAGAACATGGTCAGGCTTAATCTTCTTCTTATAGACAACACATGGTCAGCTCTGAACATAATCAGTAGAAAGGACATGCAGAGGTCTAAATCTACCCTGTAGACAGAACTTGACCATGTTTAAACTAGCTTAGGGCTGATCTCATAGGAGGTACAGATCACACACATGGGTCTCTCATCTTTGGACACCCACATCAGGAAACTGAACAAAATCTTTGTCATTAAACATTTCAACAGGCAAAACCAAAATGTTACCAATATCTCTGGCCACCTGATGGTCAGGATCCATGAGTGAGCCACGAACTTCTGAGAGTGCAGCCCCGTCTGCTGCCAGGACAGACAAGAAGTGGCCTGATTCCAGCCTCCCAGACTTCCAGAAGGAGGCGGCCGCACTGGAAGCCCAGGCAGGACAGTCCTGCATGGTCCGGACCAGGAGATCCTGTCTGTCCACTCCACTGGCCGATTCCGGGCGGGGCGCTCAGGGCCGCTGAGAGCCCTGCACTCAGGTCCTGCTTCCCTGCAGCGTGTGCATGTGCATGTGTGTGTGTGTGTGTGTGCGTGTGGGTGTGTGTAGAGGGGGCGGTGGCTGATGGCTCCCATGGCTCCCGTCCCAGGCACCGCGCTGTCTTCGAGGGGAGTCACGGGGAGAGGTAGGGGCACAGAAGCTGTTGGAGAGGAGAACCCACCGCGGAGCTCCTTGCACACTGGCTCGCCCCACCTGGTGACCCGCCTGCCCATCGTGGGCCGCATGTCACCCCCCAGCCCCCACCCCCGAGGGCAGGGCGCCTGCTCTTTCAAAAGGACAAGGTCTCACAGGAAGGAGACCCAGTGGGGACTGTCACGCCCCCACTCCTGATGCTGACTTTGGGAGAATGAACCCCCTTGACTGGGCGATGGGACACTGTGAGGAAAGAGGTGGCGGCCCCATCCAAATCGGGGCCTGGCTGAGAGATGGGAACACAGGAGCCAAGTGCAGGGCCTGGAGGCCAGGCCAACAGGAGGGGCATCCCCAGCCTTGGCCGGGCTCTCCAACTGTGACATTGTAGCTTTAGGGGACCTGGGGCAGGTGACTGAATGTAATGGGGGTCTAAACTGGACCCTGAATGGGGCTTAAGGAAGGTGTGAAGGATGTTACTGAGACCGTGACAGTCATTGGAAGACAGACTCTGTGTCAGGACATCCTGCTCCATCCATTTAAATCCCTGAGATCTGTGACCTTTACGTGGCTACGCAGGATTGTTAGAGCAGCTGCGTGTGGATATATCTGCAAGTGGTTCCAGCAAACACACAGTTGTGCACACAGGCGGGCACAGCACACACACAAACATATGTAGGTGCACAGCACAAATATATTCACACACTAGCATATGAACACACATGCACGCATATGCCCATGCACACACTAACGTGAGCAAGTGCACACTAACGAACGTGTGCAAGTGCACATACCTATGCACATGCACAGCATAGGTATGCAAACAGGCACATGCACACGCATGTACATAGCACACACACAGGGAATAAAGTGAGTCCGTAAAGCATTAAGTCCTGAACACAAGTGAAGCTGACATGTATTTTTCCCTTTTCTTAGCTTTGATGTTTTTTACAATAAAAAGTTTAAGGAAAAAGTTAATGGCAAATGACTTTTGATTCATAGGACTTTCTGACGTTATTCCACAAATATTATGACAGGAGAAATGAATGTAGATAGTACATGTGTCCACTAATGGATGAATGGAGAAGAAAAACATGGTCCATCAATACAAGGGAATGTTATTCAGCCTAAAAGGGAAGGCAATTCTGACACAGGCTGCAGCAGGGATGATCCTTGAGGTCATTAATGCTCAGTGATGTAAGCTAGACACAAACAAACAAACAGTGCTTGATCCATTCATACAAGGCCCCTAGAGCAGTCGGAAACACAGAGACAGAAAGTAGGATGGTGAGTGCCAGGGGCGGAGGGAGGGACAATGGCGACTGAGTGTTTAATGGGGACTGTTTCAATTTTGCAGGATGAAAAAATTCTGGAGGACGATGGCGGTCAGGTTTGCACAACAGTGCGAATTACTTCTGGACCCTGAAATGTGCACTTAAAAACGGTTAAGATAGTAAAGTTTATGTTTTGTGTATTGGACCACAATTTTTAAAACTTTAAAAAAAAAACAACAGGAAGTAGTCCGTGAATAACACAAGATGCACAACTTCACTGACAACCGAGGGATTAAAACCGTAAGAAAACTATTGTGCACACACCTACCAGAATGGCAGACATGAAGACACAGTATCAAATATCAGCAGGATGTGGAGCAATGGAAAGCCTGGTGCGCAGCGGGGGGTGCAACCACTTCTGAAACAATCGGGCCTCAGAGAGCGAAGTCCGTGCACACAGACCCACAGTGTTCCTCCCAGCTGAACACAACCCCCCCAGCCCTGCACCAGGACACACAGACATGGACTCTGCAGCCACAGGAGCCAAACCTGAAAGAACCTGAAGACCATCACAAGCAGATGCAGAAATGAACCATGCACGCTCCTATGAAGGAATATTCCACAGCGATGGAGTACATTTTGTTTAAAGGCAGTAAAACTATAAAAAAATATTTTTTTAAAAAAACTATATTCACAAGATGAAAGAATCTATAATTCTGGCACCTAAGGATTGTCGAATGCTCCTAAAAATAGATTGTTGTGGAAACGTTTATTATAAGGAAATTAACATATTCTCTACGAAGGACGGGGTGAATGGGCCTGCTACATTTTCTACATTGAAGACATATACAGGTTTTGATTCTACTTCTGTTAAATCAAGAGGGGCTTCATTGGATTTCTGCTACCGTGGAGATAATCAAATTCTGGGTAGGGGTCAGGAGAAAACTAGCCATAGGCTTTCTCGTGTAGTAATTACTGTTGAAAGTGTAAACGATCCATTTATCAGTACGACTGAGACTAGAATAACTGCTGCATTACTTCATATGGGATCGTGTGTGCTACTGTCCCTAGGGCTCCAGTGAGTGAGGATTTTGAATGTGAAGCTCACCCAGATCTGAGGATGGAATAAATGGCTAGGGGTGATATGGCTAATATAAATAATATGCCAACATTTATATTAATTAGTGGGTAAGATACGGGAAGAGAAATCCATGTTGTGAGAGCCAGGGTTAAGGCTAGCATTGGGGCAATAATATATAGATTGATGATGTTGATGGACATAGTGGTTCTTTAATAAGTAATTTGTATGCCTCAGCAATGGTTTGTAATCATCCATGGGGGCTGAGGATTGTTGGCCCTTTCTGGATTTTTATATAGCCTAGGATTTTCCATTTAATTAATATGAGGAATGCTATGGTGAATTAAATTGGGTCATTTGTGAAAGAATGTTGATTATAAACATATTCTTAGGAAGAGGACTTGAACCAGTGCAGATAAAGGTTTCAGTTTTACATAATTACCGGGCTCTGCCACCTTAACAAACATGGTTCTACAGTAGGGTATGTATAAATTAATTGAATGTAGATTATATCATCATTTAGTTTCCAGACATTTTGTAAAGTAAGCCGTAATGCTCTTGTCCTTTCCTACTGGCAGAAATCTGCAATAGACAGAAAGCAACCAGGATGACTCCAGTCTGAACTCAGATCACGTGAGACTTTAATCGTTGAACAATTAAAAGCAGTTATACCATTGAAATGTCGTGATCCAGCATCAAGGTCATAAACCATATTGCCGCTATGAACTCCAGAATACAATTACACTGTTATCCCTAGTAAAACTTGTTCTGTTGATCAGTGTTTTAGAACAAGTGATAAAGCATTTTGACTAGTTGGTCTAAATTTTGATCACTCAGAGGTGGTTGCTTCTCCAAAAAATAAATGGCACACGGGCCCAAGGTGCACCAGCTTCAGTAGTTGTGGCACACAGGCTCAGTAGTTGTAGCCCACTGGCTTAGTTACTCTGTGGCAAGTGGGATCTTCCCAGACCAGGGATCGAACCCGTATCCCCTGCATTGGCAGGCGAATTCTTAACCACTTCATCACCAGGGAAGTCCCAGAATCGCAGTCTCCCTTTTAGTATACCTTAAGCCCAAAGAATCTATGGAGAATTGTTACAGAAAATAAGACAATAAAATATTGTAAGGACTGTGACAGAAGCATATAGTACACAGTTCATATAGACACAGCCCAAGCAGTTACAAAGTATATTAAAAGGGAGGCTGCAATTTTATTTTATTATTTTTATTATTTTTTAACATCTTTATTGGAGTATAATTCCTTTACAATGATGTGTTATTTTCTGCTTTATAACAAAGTGAGTCAGTTATACATAAGCATATGTTCCCATATTTCTTCCCTCTTGCATCTCCCTCCCTCCCACCCTCCCTATCCCACCCCTCTAGGTGGTCACAAAGCACTGAGCTGGTCTCCCTGTGCTATGCGGCTGAGGGAGGCTGCAATGTTAAAAGAATAAGATAAATTATACCCACAAACTCCCAATCTTTCCTGAAACGTTGCAATCTGGAACCCTATTGTAGAAAGCAGAAGATTCCAGGAGACATTCTACAAATGAAGGACTCTAAACCCTGTGGTTGGATAAGGAATTCTGGAAGGAAGGTATCCTCACCCAAGGAGAGCAGGTTCCTATACTTGTCTAACATCACATACCTGGACAGTTCCCACTGATCTTGGTCCAGGCATTGCCTGTCCTCTTGAGAGAAAACTATGGCCATATCCTGGAATGTCAGCAGTCCCTGAAATTAAAAGTACACATACCGTGTGGCCACGGGAAGAGTTCATAATGTGACCCAAGAAGAAAAGAGCAAGTTAAGAGAACTGGTTTTAATTTAGAAGAGTGTCTTCAATTACCCACTAATATATATATATATATATATATATATATATATATATATATATATATATATTTTTTTTTTTACAAAGTAAGTTTCTCTATCTTATTTCTAACTACAAGAAAAGAGTGTGGCATGTGATCCACAAAACCAGTATAGAGACTATACTTATCTGGAAAAGAAATGATAAAATGATGGTTTCAATACAGGCATATGCATTTTTGAGTGTTTTATTTATATCAAATTGGATAAAATGTGTGTATTTCTCAGACAGAAAAGACGTGTCGAGGTAGAAATGTACCTTTCAACTATTCATGGGTACACAAGGACACTGGGGAGATTGTAAAAGTTCAGATTGTGATTCAGTAGGTCCGGTGGGCCTGAGTTCTATTTTTTTAACAAGCTCACTTTTAACTAGTGATACCACAGTCTCTGATTCATTAACGACAATTGTGAAGAGCAGAGACATAATTAGAAAGGTAAAAATTCATATTTAATTTTGAACTTAAAAACGGTTAAGATAGTAAAGTTTATGTTTTGTGTATTGGACCACAATTTTTAAAACTTTAAAAAAAAAACAACAAAAAAAGTGTTTTATGGATTTTACACCTTTAATAGGATAGTAAGCACAGCAGCAACAGTCATCTGTGAATATTTACCATAGACCGTGTATCTTTCTAACTCTGTAGTGTAGGACTCCAGGAAAAATGCCTGGGCTGCGGTCACAGTGGGCGGGGCCCTCAGGCCGGGCCGCCCCTCCAGGACCCCCGACGGGGCCCTGCGCTCCTGGCGGCTCCCTCCCCCGGCGCCTCCGTCCCTCCCAGAAGGCCTCGGGGCAGAGCGGTCCCACCCGCTGCGCCCAGAACGGAGCCCGCGTTTCCGCAGAGCTGGAGCTCCCGGCTCGGGGTCTTTTCCGTCTGCCGTCACGGAACTGCCCTGGGAGCCCGAGGGGAGGGCGGCCTCACTGACGCTGCCGGCTCTGGAGGGGCCCCGGCGGCCGAAGCCGCGACAGTCGTGCGGACGGCGGGCCGGGTAAGTGGGCGCCGACCCTCCGCCTGGTACGGTGCCCTGGCGGCAGGGCAAGACCAGCTTCTGAGAGGCAGGGGTTCGCTGCCACCCGCCGCTGCTGTGCAGAAAGGGCGGCCCCCAGCGTCTGGTCCCGGGAACTTCGGTCCCTCCTCTCGCCCCTGCCCTCGGCCTGGCTCGCGGGGCTTGGGGGACGTGGGGAGGGGGTCGGCCTGAGTGTCCTGAGGGGAAACGGGGCAAGGGAGGCGCAGGGCCCGGCTGCAGCGTCAGCGCGCCTCCCCCCGACTGCGGGGAAGGCGGCTAAAAACTCCTCCTGAGGCTCGCAGGCCCCTTATTCAGCGGAGTCCCTCTGCCCTCCTTCCTCCCTGAGCTAAAGGACCGGGGGGGAGGCGTCAGGGCAGGGCACTGGCGCAGGTAATGGGGACCATCAGCAGGTGATTGTTAACTAAGGAAAACCGGCTCTCCCAACGTGAGGAATGCAGCGCTTTTCTTTGTTTGCGGAGATGCCAGAGGCTGGGCTCCCTGAATTCCTTCCTTTCATATGCACCTCAGCGCTCTGGGGCCTGCATTCTGTATTTGCATATCCTGAGATCCTCAGGGCTCGCGGCTCACACTGGAGGGCTGCAAGGGCTGATGACTGTGATATCCTTTGTTTACTGAGATGACAAGAAATATTCCATTTCTCACCGGCTTGAGGGGTACAGAGTGAAAAGGGTAGGAGAATCTCACTCGGCATGTACTTCGGTTTACACGTAGATAATATGTACACTTAACTGTGCTACTGGAGGTTCTCAAGTGCGATCAACTTGTACCACTGCCCTCTATGGATTAACTTCATGAATATCATAAGATACATGCCTATAGAATTGACTTAATCCATTTAAATAGGATAATGGTCTTTAAAGGAAACAATAGAAATATAACAACAAATCCCTTACCACTAAAGGCTGGGTCTGGAGCAACCTAAATAAATGTTCCATTGTTAAAATATTGAAAGATGTATTCAATAGAAATATCAACAAAAATGACAAATAATGAGGGCAGCAGAATGTTGAAATGTTCTATCTTTATCGTTAAAGTGGCAGAACATCATGTATTAGTAGGCGCTGGGGGCAGAAGATGCCTGATTTTATACCTTTGTCATACTTGTACAGTTATTTCAACAAGTAACTTAAAGACCAAATGGACAAAAAGGAGGTTTGTGCCTGAGATCATGTTGATGTGAAACCAGGGATGGCCACCTTGTCCCAGGTGAGTTAAGTTTACCTGGCAGGTAGACCACAGAGCTCCTGAGAAGCAAGGGTTGGAATTTTTCTGCTGGGTGCCCCTTAGGTTCTGTGACTTGACTGATTGTGAGTCATGTTTCGGGAAAGACCTGATCACAGGAAAAGGGTGGGGAAGAGTGATTTGGGGAGCAGCTAACAACATGCATCACGGCTCATGGCTTGAATGAATTTTAAAGAAACAGGAAAACAAATGCTTCTTATGGAATCAGAGAATGTCCAGCCAGACAATCCCAGAAAATGAGGGACACCCATCCCATTTTCCAGATGAGAAAACAGAGGCCCAGCAAGGTGAAATCCCTCACCCAAGTTGCACCCGTCTCTCCTCCCCACTAGATGGTTCATGAAAGCACGACTTTTCCTGTCGTGATCACTGCTGAACCCCAAAAAGGACCAGGCATCTAGCCGCTGCTCCAAAAATTTTGGTTGACTGTAGGAACAATGCTATTTCTTTCTTTCTCACTCTTATTCAGGATTGTGCCAAGAACTCCCCAGGCTGCAATGTAATTCGATAAATGTAAATATTAATTGAGTTTTGTTGTGATGAGGACTTAGGCTTTGGAGGTAACAGACTTGGTTCAGATCTTGGTTCTGCCACTCAATAGCTGTTTGGCTTTGGGAAAATTACTAAACCTCTCTGAGCTTATTTCCTCCTTTGTAAAGTGGGGATAAATGTATCTGAGCCAGCAGAGCACCTGCATGAGAGATGTGCACTAAATATTGGTCTTTCTCACTCTCCCACGCCATCTCTGTGCTTCCCAGAGAAGTTGTACAGAAGGATATAGTACTTTTTAAAATTAATTAATTAATTAATTAATTAATTTTTGGCTGTGTTGGGTCTTCGTTGCTGTGTGCGGGCTTTCTCCAGTTGCGGCGAGCTGGGGCTACTCTTTGTTGTGGTGCGCGGGCTTCTCATTGCAGTGGCTTCTCTTGCTGTGCTTGTTGTGGAACACCGGCTCTAGGCCCACGGGCTTCAGTAGTTGTGGCCTGCAGGTTCACTAGTTGTGGCGCATGGGCATAGCTGCTCCGCAGCATGTGAGATCTTCCCTGACCAGGGCTCGAACCCATGTCCCCTGCGTTGGCAGGCATATTCTTAACCACTGCGCCACCGGGGAAGTCCAATATAGTACTTTATAAAGAGGGGTTTTAATTGATTTCAGATAGTGTACATGTTTCTTGTAGAAAAGATTTTTCCACTATAGAAATATTAACATGCGATACCACTACAAATGCGGTATTCTATGGGTTAGATATTATCAGTAAATTTTATAAGTAATTGGGCAAAGGCCAAAGCACTAGGTACTGGGGAGTAAGAAGTCTCAAGTCTGGGGTGCCCCCCACCCCAACTTCAAGAGCAGGGTGTGTTTTTCAAATCCATATTTCATCTGGTCTTTGTTTCTCATCCATCCTCTGTGTCTGCCTTTCTCAAGAAGGCTCAGATCCTCCACTTTCACACACCCCCGGCTGGCTGTGCCCCAGCTCCCGTCCTGGAACCTCTGCACGCATGGGTGTGCCTGCTCTCCCTGGGCCTCGCCAGCTTTGCCAGGGAGCTGCTGTACCGTGCACTGGTAGCTGTACCCCAGGGTGCCTGGACCCTTCTGGTACATGAAGTGCACCCTCATCACCAGGAGTGCACGCCCATCCCCTTACCTTATATCCTGCCTCTAAGCCAGGCTTGGGGGTGACTAGTGTGCCTTCAGCTATGTGAGGTGCTGGGATCAAAGTGAAGTTCCCAACTTTTGAAGTTGCAGGCTCGAGGGGCACACAGTGATGTAAAGTCGGGTCACCTGACTTAAAGGGGGGGCTGGTTGCTTTAAAGCCAGGGCAGCTGACTTAAACCCTGCGTCCCTCCGCTGCAGGACGAGACCAACTTGGCGCTGCTCGGGTTTGCTCCAAGCCGGCACTGCTGTGCAGGAAGAGCTTCCAGGAGTGCCTTAGTGCGGGGGGACTTGGTCCGTTGTCTTGCCGCTGCCCTCAGAGCGGGACCACCTGCTCTTCTGGAGGAGAATCAGGGAGGGGGAAGTGCAGAGTCCCGGCTGGAGTTGCGGCACCCCTTGTCTGATGGCAGGGAAGGGGGGACGGGGCTGTGTGGTGTCCTGGGGCTGGACTCACCAGGTCGACTCAGCCTCTCAGCCTCCTAACCTCACCCCACACACCCCACAAGAGTCTCCAATAATATGTAATTGTGCCTTAGGTTCTCGGTCTTCAAACTCATACCCAGGCTCCCAGGTCCCTTGATTTAGCCAATTCCTCTGTGCTCTTTCTTCTATTAGATACAGTCCCAGAGGGAGGGGCTGGGGGATGGGACTGGAGGGACCCCGGCAGCACTGGCCTAGGCTGACTAAAGAGATCCAGGGCCTGCGCTATCACACATGTGCGAGGACCCTTCAGACGCAATCGAGGGGGCCAGTTAGAGGCAGTCCTTGTTGCCTCAAGTGAGTATGGATCACCGTCGGGTGGGGAGCATGCTGACCCCTGAGAAGTACTGTTAGAAGGATGTGTTCCTCCCTCGGCTTCAAGGACGTGGGTGGGCTTCAGGGCTCCATTTCCCCTCCAGACCTTCAGGGCTGACTGCACCCCAGCGGCCTTGCAGACCTGGCTTCCTGTCCCAGAACTTGCCAGGCTCCAGGAAGAATCCAGACTGCAGAGATGGTGCTTGAGCGCTCCAGCTTAAGAAGTGCTGTCCCTGGGGACCCAACAGTGGAGGGAGGAAGGGTGAAGGGAGTAGGGGGGTGGGGTTGGGAGGGGTGGCTGCCCTGGGAGACGTTGAGAGAGAAATATCACCCCCCCACACCCCCTGCCCCCTGCAACTGACTGACCACTGATGCCATAGGATCTCAGGCCCTTTTAGTCAGAGATGCCTCGGTTTCTTTACTCCTGCGTTCAAAACTATGCAAAACCAACTCTTCATCCTCTTGCTGCCTGGCCAGGACTTGTAAAGCACTGTTCTTTTGGAGCACTCGTTCCCTAAACTGCAGTTTGGAGCTGTCCCAGCTATTTAAAGGTGTTCTCCTTAAACTGAGACTAAATCCTACTCTTTTGGAAAAATGCCCTGCACTTCCGAGGAGATCATGTTTTCTGCCCATTCCTTCCTTCTACTTCCCTCTTAAGAAGCCCTATGCTCAAAGGGCTTGGTGACTTATTTTTTGCTTGATGTCAAAAAGAAACCTTCCCCATGCACCGCAAAAATCTTTCCTGGAGCATAGGTGTTTCAAAACCATGACTGTGTTTTGCAGTCAGTATACACTGGGTAGACTGCCTAGCAGTCCCTGGAAGAGCCAGAGGTGAGCGTAATCAACGTATCTGATTGGATGCCCTTCAAGTTTAGGAAGGTCCCATTCTTATGCCCCAGCAGATAAGACAGGGCCCTGGATGGCTGTGGCTGTGATTAGATAACCTCTGATGATTTTATTTCCCTTACTGAGCTGCTGCTTCTAGGTTAAATTCATTTTATTACCTGTCCTTTTTTTTTTTTTTTTTTTTTTTTTTTTTTTTTTTTGCGGTACTTGGGCCGCTCACTGTTGTGGTTTCTCCCGTCGTGGAGCACAGGCTCCGGACGCACAGGCTCAGCGGCCATGGCTCATGGGCCTAGCCGCTCCGTGGCATGTGGGATCCTCCCATACTGGGGCATGAACCTGTGTCCCCCGCATTGCAGGCGGACTGTCAACCACTGCGCCGCCAGAGAAGCCCTACCTGTACATTTTTAAAGAAAGACTGAAAACGTCACTGTAATAGGTCAGGAGTCTGAGCTCAGGGTTAATCAAAGGTACTCACAGGGAGGAAGGTGGATAAATATAGGTGCGTAAAATAGGAGGGTTGGCAAGTACAGCCAGGACGACCGGGTTCACCGTGCGCACTAATAAAGGCCAGAATCTCCTCATTTATCTCTGGTGGGAAGTTCTGATGGTTTCTCAGGATCAAACTCAAATCATATTCAAACTAGGGGGCTTCCCAGAAGGTGCTGAAGCACCGGCAGAGCCCACCTGCGCTCCCACCTTGGCACTCCAGGATCAGAGTTGGGTTTGGAGATGGGGTTGCTGTAACCCCAAGGAGGTGAGCAGAGAGGAGGAGTTGATTACCGGTCTCCTCTGACTCTCTGGCCCAAATTGCCTGGCTTCACGAGGGGGCAGAGTTTTGCTTTGAGCAACTTATGGGGCACTTCCAGACTGGTGGGGTTGCCCAGTGGCCCGACAGTCTGACAGGCTGGCTGCGGTGTGACCACCCTTTGTCTCTTCAGAATCTGTTCATCAGGAGGTGCATGGTTGCGGAAGCCCATTCACCGCCCCCCCCCCCCCGAGGGTGATGGCACCTTCCCTCTCTGTACCCTATGATCACCAGGTACTTGAAATGAATGCAAGGTTTTGACTTCAAGGAAGAGCTCACATAACACCTTCTGCCTCATAATGTGTGGGATTTACTATAATGGAAGGACATTATAAAGAACAGGTAGAAAACTCACCTGTTGGTCTCCATGTAGGAGTTTATTTTGCATGAATCTCTCCTACATGAGTAGATAGCAGAGGTTTATTTTTGTTCCCGTGTGTGTAGTTGTGGCAGAGGACATAGGTATGGTGGTTTGAAGCCCTCAAAGAAATATTCTCAGAATTCTCAAGACTTCTCTTGATTGGAACCGAAAGAGACCTGGAAAAGGAGGAAAAGCAAAGGAGGAGGGAGAACGAATGGCTGTTTCTCAGTAAATTCACCTTCCTGGTTGATGTTTCTGTCTTCTCATTTCTTTTAACTTCTATGTATGTCTAATGGAATGATGTAGAAAGGCTGATTTTTATGCTTTAAAAGATTTTACATCACAAAGAAACTAGAAGTGGCTAACAGAACTTATTCACATCAATGTTACATAGAGACTTTGATATTAAATTTGTATACTAAAATGGGTTAATCCAAATTTTCTCTTTCTTTTTGAGTGAACATTTGTAACATATTTTTGTAGATAATAATTTATCCTAGATATACAAAATTGTGAGAATGGGTGCCATTTTTCACCACTGAAATGATTTCTTTTAAATGAATAGATCGTACACTTTAAAGGCCAATGTTGTCTTACATGTTGTTTTTTAATTCCTTGATTTCCAAAACTTGTGTTTATTTAATTGATTTCTATCTAATAATCTGTCTCTCCTTTATTGTTTCTTACTTTATATTTTATTGATCTATAGTTAATTTACATTATTATATTAGTTTCAGAGGTACAACATAGTGATTCATAAATGTTTAGGTTGTTCTCCATTTATACTTATTATAAAAGAGTGGCTCTATTCCCCACGCTATGCAGAACGTCACTGTAGATGATTGATTTTACACATAGTGGATTCTTCCTCAGAACCTCCTACCACTGTTTTGCTGCTCCGCCCTGTCTCTCCCTGCTGGTAACCACTAGTCTGTTCTTTAATCTGTGAGTCTGTTTCGTTGTCGTTGTTGTATTCAGTGTTTTAGATGCCACGTGTAAGTGATAACCTACCAGGCTTGTTTTCTCTGCGGCTTATTTTACTAAGCATAATACCCTCCAAGTCCATCCATGTTCTTGCAAATAGCAACATTCCATTTTTTGCTGAAGTCATCATAAATATCATTTTTTATCCCCTAACCTATTGATGAACACTTAGTTTGACTCTATATCTTGGCTGTGGGAAATAACGCTGTTATGAACATTGGTGTGCAGTTATTTTTTTTTTAAATAGTGTTTTTGTTTTCTTCTGATATACCCAAGAGGGAAATTGCTGGGTATTATGGTAGTTCTATTTTTAGTTTTTTGTGGAACCTCCATTCTTCTTTCCACATTAGCTGCACTACTTCACATTCACATCAAGAGTTTACAAGAGTTTCCCTTTCTCCACATCCTCACTAACCTTTGTTATTTGTGACCTTTTTGATGACAGCCATTCTGACAAGACTGAGGTGATATATCTCATAGTTTTGATTTGCATTTTATTGCCGATTAGCTATGTTTAGCATCTTTGTGCATTCTGGCTGTCTATCTGTATTTTTTCCTTGGAAAAATGTCTATTTAGGTCTTCTCATTTTTTAAAAAAATATTTTGGGTGCAGTTCTGATATTGAGTTGTATGTGCTGTTTCTGTAGTTTAGATATGAACCCTTACTTGGTCATCTTTTTGGTGTTAACCTCTTATCATGTGCAAATATTGTCTCTCCTTCAGCAGGTTGTCTTTTCATTTTGTCTTTGGTTTCCTTTGCTATGCAAAATCTTTTAAGTTTAGTGAAGTCCCATTTGTTTATTTTTGCTTTTGTTTCATTTGCCTTAGTAGTCTGAATGCAAAACTGTTGCTATCATTTATGTTGAAGAATGTTCTGTATTTTCCTCTCGGGGTTTTATGGTCCTACATTTAGGTCTTTATTCAGTTTTGCGTTAATTTTATGTACGGTGTGCTAAAATACTCTAATTTTATTCTTTAACATGTAGCTGACCAGTTTTCCTAGTACCACTTATTGAAGAGACAGTTCTTTCTCCATATTGCCTGCTTTGTCATAAATCAATTAAATATACGTGTGTGGGCTTATTTCTGGGATCTCTATTCTATTCCAGTGATCTTTGTGTCTGTTTTTGCTCCAGTTCGATTCTCTTTGATTACTGTCGCTTTGCAGTATAATCTGAAGTCAAGGTGCGTGATGCCTCCAGCTCTGTACTTTCTCAAGATTGTTTGGCTATTTGGGGTCTTTGTGTTTCTATACAAATTTTAAAATTACTTTTTCAGGTTTTGTGAAAATGCTTTGGTATTCTGATAGGGATTGCATTAAATCTGTAGATTGTCTTTGGCAGTATGGTTATTTTAACAGTATTAATTCTTCCAGTCCATGCACCTGCTATATTTTCCCATCTTTTTCTGTTGCCTTCAACTTCTTTCACCAATGGCTGATACATTTCTGAGTACATGTCTTTTACTTGCTTAGGTGTGTTTGTTCCTAGGTATCTTATTCTTTTTGGTGTGATTGCATATGGTATTGTTTTCTTAATTTTTTTTTTCTTTCTGACAGCTTTGAGTTTTGTTTTTTTCTTCTTTTTCTAATTCCTTCAGGTGTAATGTTAGGTTGTTTATTTGATATTTTTCTTGTTTCCTAAGAATAAGCTTGTATCACTATAACTTCCCCCTGTGAACTGCGTTGGCTGTGTCCCATCGATTTTGGATCACTGTGTGTTCATTTTCATTTCTCTTGGGTATTTTTAGAATCCCTCTTTAATTTCTTCACTGTTCCTTTCTTCCCCTTTTATTCATCTGTGATGTGAGGACTCTCTTTAATATGATGTTTGGATTTCTTTCAGGTGTGTGTGTGTGTGTGTGTGTGTGATTATTTCAGTTGCTGAGCTCTTAGTTTCACGTGGACACTAACAACCCTGCATTGTTACTCTGCTCCCCCACAGTTACTGAATTTGACCTTATATTTTACATCTACTTGTTTTGTGTGTCCCTTAACTTCTTATTGTGAATACAGATGATTTTTTTACTGTTTTCTTTCATCCTTCCTATTAGCTGTGTACATGGTTGATTTACTGCCTTTGTTGAATATTTGCCTTATCCAATGAATTTTTTCCGTTAGTAAGTTTCCTTTTCTAATTTTTATGTTTCAGTCATGGCCTTTTCTTTTTCACTGAGAAAAGCCCCTTTAAGATTTCTCATAAAGCTGGTTTGGTGATGCTGTGCTCTTTTAGTTTTGCTTCTCTGTAAAACTTTAGATCTCACCATCAAATCTGAAGGAGAGCCTTGCTGGGTAGAGTATTTTTGGTTATAGGCTTTTCCCTTTCATGACTTTAAATATACCATGCCACTCCCTTCTGGCATGCAGAGGTTATCCTGAAAAGTCAGCTGAGAACTTAATGCAAGTTCCCCTGTTTGTAACTTGTTGCTTTTCCTTTGCTCCTTTTAATAGTGTCTTTTTATCTTTATTTTTTTGCCATTTTAATTACAATGAGTCTTGGTGTGGTCCTCTTTGGGTTGATCCTGTTTTGGCCTTACTGTGTTTACTGGACTTGGATGTCTGTTTTCTTTCCCAGGTTATGGAAGTTTTCAGCTCTTATGTCTTCAGGTATGCTCTACACTGCTTTCTCTTTCCTTTTTGCTTCTGGGACCAGTATAATGCAAATATTAGTACACCCGATGTTTCACATGTCTGTTCAACTTTCTTCATTTCATTTTAATCTATTGTTTTACAGTTCATCTTCAGTGATTGCCAGTACTCTGTCCTTCAGTTTTCTGATTCATTCCTCTGTGTCATTTAGTCTACAGTAGTTTCCTTTTAGTGTATTTTTCATTTCAGTTAATGTATTCCTCATCTCTGTTTTGTTGTTCTTTAATACTCTAACTCTTTTTTAAAAAATTCTACCTTCTTGCTCTGGTCATCCATTCTTCTCCTGAGTTCTTTGATCATCTTTACAGTCATTACCTTGAACTATTTTTTGAGGAGATTGGTTACCTCCACTTCACTTAGATCTTCTTCTGAGTTCTTACCTTGTTCCTTCATTTGGATCGTGTTTCAGTGTCACCTCATTTTTCTTAACTTGCTGTTTTTATTGCTATGTATGTAGTAGGTTCGTTACATTTCCTGACCTTCTAGAAGTGGCCTTTTGTAGGAGAGGTCCTATGTGTCCCAGAAGCCCACTGTCCCCTGGTCACTAGAACTATATGTTCTAGGTGTACCCCCTATGTTGGCTACTTGGGCTCTTGTATTGTGGTGGGCTGACTGCTGTGGGTGGTCTGGTAGGCTTGGCTGCCCCCAGACTGCTTGTTTGACAGACTCTGCCTTGTATGGAGGCTGTCTGTGCTGCTTGGTGAGGCTAAATCATAAGGCAGTTGGCTGCACGACTCTGTGGGACACCAAATCTAGTGCTGGTTCACTTATGGGTAGAATTGCAGTCCAGGTGATATCAGGGCTAGTGCCCAGTCACTGGGGTGATGCTGGCTACTGGGAGGAAGACACAGGTCCTGAGTTCTGGCTGCAGGGCCCAGGAGTCTCAGAGTTGGTGTTGGATCACTGTTCCTGACACAGCTATCTGCAGGGTCTGGGGTATCCCTAATCTTGTGCTGTCATTCTTATGGGCAGGGTCAAGACCCAAGTGAGTCCATGGCTGCTTCTGGCCTGCAAGTGAGTGTTCTGGTCACACAGGCTGCTGGGCTGTGGTATTCCTGGAGCTGGTGTGTGCCTGTTGGTGTATGAGGCTGATCCCACTGCTAGAGCAGATTTGCTGTTGGGTAGGTCCAAGCTCCATCCAGTCCCTGTGCAGTAATCACCTGCCGACGGTGAGACTGATTCCAAGGCCAGAGCAGGCTCACTTGTCAGAGGGGCCAAGGACTCTGGGGCTGGTGCCTCTCCACTTAGGTGTGGAGGCTGGTCCTGGGGCTTTTGGTTGCTGGGCCCATGTCCAGCGGCAGCTGTGCATTGAGAGGGTCTGAAAGCAGCCTGTTTGCTGGTGGATGGGGCTATGCCCCTGCTCAGTTAGTTGCTTGGCCTGCAGCATCCTAGTACTTGTGTCTATAGTCTGGTGGAAATGGGTAGGGCTAGACCCTGAGGCTAAAAAGATAGAGAGAGGACTCTGAAATTATGCTTGCTGGTACCAGTGGCCACGAGGTAGAAGGAGCTCCCCCAAGTGGCTGCTGCCAGTGTCTATGTCCCTGAGGCTGTGCTGTAGTTGCCTCTGGACTCTCTGGGAGACTCTCCAAGACCAGGAGGTAGGTGTGACCCAGGATCCGTTCAAATGACTGCTTCTGTTCTGATTCTCGGGTCATGTGGGATTTTGTGAGCTTTTTTTTTTTTTTTTTTTTTTTGGCAGTACGCGGGCCTCTCACTGCTGTGGCCTCTCCCGTTGCGGAGCACAGGCTCCGGACGTGCAGGCTCAGCGGCCATGGCTCACGGGCCCAACCGCCCCACAGCATGTGGGATCCTCCCGGAACGGGGCACGAACCCGTGTCCTCTGCATCAGCAGGTGGACTCTCAACCACTGAGCCACCAGGGAAGCCCTGTGAGCATCTTTTAAGTGTGGAATCTCTATTTCCCACAACCCTCTGGCTCTCTGGAAAATAAGCACCACTGGTCTTCAAAGCCCAACTTTCTAGGAACCCTTCTTTCCAGAACAGGGTCCCTGGGCTTGGGAGCCTGATGTTGGGTTCATACCCCTTGCCACCTGGGTGCACCTCAGAAATTGTAATTATTCTCCCATTTGTGGGCCACCCACCTGGGGGGATGGGTCTTGACTCCTGTCTTGCCGAGGTGCCTTCCTTATATCTTTAGCTCTAAAACATCTTTTATGGTAGGTCCCGGCCTTTTTCATCAATTGCTGTTCTGTAAACACTTGTGACTTTGGTGTGCCCACGAGAGGCATCAAGCTCTGGGTCTTTGAATGCTACCATCTTAGACAATCTCTCCACTTCATTCTTAAATCATATTATTTAATTTTTCTTAGTATCTTATTTGACTACCGACAGTTTAAAATTTATTATCAGTCATGTTTACTTCTCCTTAAAAAAATTGAATAGTGCATTCATTCATTTTGAAATGAAGGTAGTGACCTGTGAATTTCCATACCTCAAAAATCAAGGATAGAACAAAAGCATTTTCTACCGGTTTTACCCTCAAACTCTGCACCCCACACCAGACTGGGGATTAACCTCTTGCACCCATGCTCACCTTCTTTTTTTGGACCGTTAACCATCGCTGCATCTGTATGTGTGTTGACAAAGTGAACTCTAGTCTTTCCAGTTTTTGTGTTTTGTTTTTTGGATTAGGGAACAGTCCTACTATGAATGTACATTTACTGGTCTGCTGAAGTTCATATTAAACCTGTCAAGCACATTACCAGAATTGGAATTGCTTGTATGTACACTTTGATAAATTTTAGAGACAATGGTAGAACAGAAGTAAATTGTATTTCAAATCCCACAATATTCTCACACCATGAAAACCCTTCCCTTTTTAATATATTTGTGTGTAGTTTATCTTTTTGCCTATACTGTATTTCCCAGAGATGGGTAAGTGTTACGTTTCTTGCTAGCACATTTACGGTATTGTTCAAAGTCAGGCGTTTAGTGATTTAACATGATCATATTTCCATGAACTTGCAAGTACAAGATCTTCTCTCACACTGTCTTTTACTCCCTGCTTTTTTATATTGCCCTCCTAATTCTCAGTCCTGGTCTTTCTTTATGTTCTTCATCAACCTGGATAGGTTATACTATTTTTTCCCTTATTCAAGACCAACAGAATAGAATAGAACACCCAGAAATAAACCCTGATATATGGCCAAATGGGTTTTGACAAGTTGCCAAGTCTTTTCAAAGTAGAAAGGATAGTATTTTCAACAAATGATGCTGAGAAGTCTTGTTGTCAACATGCAAAAGAAGGAAGATGGACCCTTACCTAACATCATATGCAAAAATTAATGAAAACATATCAAAAAACTAAATATAAGACCTAATAAAATAAAAAGTCTTAGAAGAAGACACAGGAGAAGAGCTTCATGACATTGTATTTGGCAGTTATTTCCTCAATATGAAACGAAGGAACAACAAAGGTACAGCTAACAAAAAAATAAACAATTTGCAGTACATATTTAAAAAAATGTGTATCAAAGGAATGTAAACAGAATAAAATGGCAACCCACAAGATGGGAGAAAATATTTGAAAGCCATCTATCTGACAAGAGATTTCTATTCAGAATATACAGAGAACTCCTACAACTCAACAAGAAGCAAACACCCTGATTCAAAAATGGATAAAAGACTTGAATAGATGGTTCTTCAAAAAGATGTACAAATGACTGAGCACTTGAATAGATGCTCCATATCATTAAATGCATGTTTATATATTTGTGTGCATGCATACACACACAAGCACACACACACATACACAAGCAGAAAACAAGTATTGGTGAGGATGTGAGGGAGTTGGAAGCATTGTGCTCTGTCAGTGGGAATGTAGAATGATACAGCTGCTTTGCAAAAGAGTATGGCAATTTTTCAGATATTGAAAAATAGAATTACTACATGATCCAGGAAATTTTTACTATGAGGTATACCCAAAGGAATTGAAATCAGGGTCTTAAAGTAATATTTGTACTCCAGTGTATAGAGCAGTAATAATCACAGTAGCTAAAATATGAAAGCAACCTAAATGTTCATCCACTAGTTCCTGGATAAGCAAAGTGTGGTATACCCATATAATACAATATTATTCAGTGTTAAGAAGGAAAAGATCTAGGAATATGCTACAACATGGATGAATCCTGAGGAAATTTAGCTACCAAATATGCCATTTTTGTGACTTTTAGTGAGTCATAACAATGCAACTACTTATTTCAATTATATGGGGTACTTAGTGTAGTGAAAACCATAGAAATTGGGAGGGTAATGATGCTTTTCAGGTGGTTATGGAACAAAAAGGAAAGTTATGTTTAAAGGATATAGAGTTACAGTTTTAAAACGTAGAAAAGAATTAGAAAGATAAATGGCGATGTTGATCGCCCAATAATATGAATGTATTTAATATCACTGAACGGTGCACTTTATAATAATTAACATGTTATATTTTATGTTATTTGATTTTACCAACATACAAAATTGGGAAAGAATGTAATATCAGGAAAGGGAGTGGCCCTGGGATACAGCAGAGAGTAATCAGAAGGGTGAGACACTGCATATGTTGAAGAAGAAGAGCTGAGAGTCTTCATTGGACAGAAGAGACTTTATACAAAAGAAAAAAAATTACTCTGAGGGTGTATTAAATAGATATCTGTGGGTGTACGGCTATCTCCCATGGGTTATCTTTAAGAGTCTTTACTAAAGTCCATAAGGCTTGCTGAGGCTTTTTTAAAAACTGGATTCCCTAGGAGATAATTAGAGGGTGGTACTTAAGTCTATGTCTAAGTTGACAGATTTTGCAGGGAAGACGAACCTGAGAACAGTGGAGGTCCTAAGAGTGTAAGTACATGGAAATTGGAAAAAATAATAATAAAGGGAATTAGGAAAACTTTTGACTTCGAAGGTCATGTATTACTGAGTCAGACCTGAGGTTTCTAAGGAGTTATATACACAGTTGCTATTTGGATTGCTTGTTGATGAAGATCAGTGGAAAACTAGAGTCGTTTCCAAGTGTAGGTAAGATATAATGAGAGGATGGAGGTGGGAAGTAGGGAGGCCCAGAGAAAAGTGGGAAGGTCATACTGGGCCAAGATGGTGGTAACATCCAGCAGAACGAATGGTAGGGCAGACTATGGATTCACCTTTTTTATTTCGGCTCCCCACCTCATCCTTAATAATTCTTTGGGAATATTTCATTGCTCTGTGATGCAGGTACAGGATTCAAGTGAGGAGAGTACACCCTCAGTGTCCAGCTGTCTGAATCCTCAGTGTGTTTCAAATGATGGAGAACTATTGCTTCTTTATGAGAAGAGTTAGCACCTCGTAGCTAAGCTTTAGCTGGAGCTTATGCAAGATTGATTCCACTTTATATATACTGTTGGCATGGAGGTTCCTCCTCCTCTTTTCTTGACCGTTATGAAATGAACCTATATTTCTCAATGTTTGTGTATATCAGATAAATACATTAAGTAAAGGAACCTTATATATTGCTCCCTGCATAGTTTGCCCTTTCTTGTTTCTCTTTTACCTTTACTAGATTAGCACAGGGAGAGACCATGCAATGTTCTAATCAGGAGAGATTAGAACATCATATTTCTAGAGAGGTTGGTTGGACAGAGCAGGGGCCCCAGTGAGAATCAAAGCTTCTGTTTCTACTTGGAAGTGTACCTGTATAGAGTAGAGGGCTCCAGGAAATATCCCAGAATATTGCAATGTCCCTGAGGGAGATCATTAAGAGAGGCAGGATCTGGTCCCAGATCAGTGTACTATGACATGTTTGTTAGTCATCTGGTGTGAGGTTCTCAGAGCCAATCCCATATGGTAAGGCTGAGTGCAGAGTATGAAGAACCTGTGAAAGCCTTTGATTGAATGTTAAAGATGAAGCTCTAATTTTGGGGAGAATTTTCTTACCGGACTGAATGTCACCCTTCTGTGGGGATGAGATTCTGTGCTTTTCTTCTCTTTATGACCACTGACTGAAAGTCATTAGAGGATCATGTCTAGATAGCATTCTTTATTTAATTTCTTAAAGAAGAAAACATAGAAAACATTTTTATCCACTTTCAAATTGAGGATCAAGGGGAATGACATCAGTGAAAATGTCAGAGTAGGGAGCTCTAGCTTGTGTCCATCACCAGAAACACTGACATACGTGGTAAAACCTGTCAGAATGATCCTATCAACACATGTAAGTTTTCTTTTCTTTTTGCCCTGTAGATTTATCTTTCACTGAAACTTAACTTACTACAGAATGTGGAGAATTAACAGGGAAGTAGAAACTGTATTTCCTGATGACAGAATCACTAAGTCACATTAGCTGTTCTGAGCTATGTCTTACTCACCGTGACTGTAATTAAAACAAACAAACAAAACACTTTTTTTTGTAAGTCAGTTTTGACGTTTCCTCGTTAAAGACAAGGTAACAGATACAGATTTAGATCTACCAGAATTGAGCAAAATGTTGATTGTACCTGTGCTGCATATATGAGCATGACCTGCTACAAATCTTCATTATACTTATTGCCACAACTGACAAATTCCCTTTGGCCACTCCCTATATGTTGCATGTAAGGAATGCATAGGACACTAACCCCAGCTGGTCACAGGTAAACTCTGCCACGTGGATTGCTGCATGTTTTCCTGCTGGAAGACCACACATTCTCGAGTATCATGACTGCAGAGTATGTGGGCTCTTCTTTTTTCTGGATAAAGGTTAGATAATCACCTAATTTTATGAGAAATATATAAATTGTATTTGCATATTCTTCAGGTTTTTATTTATCCATTCTCTTTCAAGTCCTAAGTGCAAATATTAAAGTGATTTCCAAGAGGGTGGTAAATAAGACAGATACGTTTATGCTCCAAAATTAGCAATAAAGCATAATACAATTGTAAATGCATTAATGTGTGATTAATATGTAGATACTATGTAAATGCAATTTTAGTAATGCTTTGTGGAGAGCTTCAGAATCTAGGTATTTTAAAAAAAAGAAGAAGGAGTTTTTGAAACTCTCAGGGAATTATATAGAAGTTTTTGTGTCTATAATTATCAATCTGGAATAATGCATTTTCTCAGAAATAAACTAGGCATAAAATTGTAGGAAAAAACTTCATGAAATGAAAGAGCATGTGAGATGGGCATACAAGAAAAAGAATATTCTCAGAGAATAATGAACAGTGTGAAGTTAATGAACAGTGTGAAGTTAATGAACAGTGTGAAGTTCAGCAGAAGTGTAATACAGAAGTGTAATACAGAGTAAAACTTTGGAGAGCCTAATTATGAGTTCCTCATATTGCATCTTTGGAGAGATGGTAGTCATTTGAAATATGATGTTATAAGATGACGTTAACATACTTAAATACTTTCGTTTAGAAATGACCACTTAGAACCAGAATAAATGAAAGAGAGCACAAAATTATGTTTTTGTTGATTTTTGAAGATCTCAGGTGAGTGCTGATAATTTAAATATATATGATGTCAGGCTTCCCTGGTGGTGCAGTTGTTGAGAGTCCACCTGCCGATGCAGGGGTCACGGGTTCGTTCCCCGGTCCGGGAAGATCCCACATGCCACGAAGCGGCTAGGCCCGTGAGCCATGGCTGCTGAGCCTGCACGTCCGGAGCCTATGCTCCACAATGGGAGAGCCCACAACACTGATAGGCCCACATACTGCAAAAAAAAAAAAAAAACAACAAAAAAACATGGTGTCTTTCACTGCAAAATAAAGGAGCTTTGGAGGATTCCTGGAATGAATGTCAATATTATGACAATAGTATGAGTGTGTTTCGTGTTTGGGAATTACAATCATTGTTGCTTTTGCTGTGGTCATCCATTTACAATGTTTGGTGTCAGTTGATTTTTCTCTTGTAAAAATAAAATGCAGTCTGTGTGTGTGGAAAAAAACATACATGATGTCGTGATAAAGTTGTATGTAATTTGAGATCTGGCAAAAAGCATTTCTTTTCTGTAATGCTAGGATGCTAATTGGACATTTTTGCAAGAAAGATTTCAGGATGCAAATCTCGTGTCTCTAACGTGGGAAGCCAGTTCATGGTGGAACATTCTATTAAACTTGTGTGAATGCAGAAATATTTCTTTGGAACGAAGAGGTCATGAATCCCTTTTTAACAGTTAGTGGTTTATAGTATACCGAATGAGCAAAATGGGTATTTCTGAACTTTAGAAAAAAATAATATAGTTTTTCTGCATGTATATTATGCAGCTGATGTAGAATATCAAAAATTCTTTATTTTGAAAAACAATGTAATCAATTTGACATAATTCATATATATTGAACCTGTGGTACACACAATAAAACTTACATTCAGAAAATCTTTTTCACTTAAGAAATATTTTCTAGTGTAGTTGATTTACAACATTGTGGTATTTTAAAATACATGTTTATTAGAGTATAATTGCTTTATAACACTGTATTAGTTTCTGCTTTACAACAAAGTGAATCACCTATATGTATACATATATCCCCATATACCCCCGTCTTGAGGCTCCCTCCCAGACTCCCTATCCCACCCCTGTGGGGGACATAAAGCACCGAGCTGATCTCCCTATGCTATGCGGCAGCTTACCACTAGCTCTTTTACATTCGGTCGTGTATATATGTCAGTGCTACTCTCTCACTACGTCCCTGTCTCCCCTTCAGCCCTGTGTCCTGAAGTCCATTCTCTACATCTGTGTCTTTATTCCTGCCCTGTCACTAGGTTCGTCAGTACCATTTTTCTGAATTCCAAATATATGTGTTCACATACGGTATTTGTTTTTCTCTTTCTGACGTACTTCACTCTGTATGACAGACTCTAGGTCCCACCACCTCACTACAAATAACTCAATTTTGTTCCTTTTTATGGTTGAGTAATACTCCATTGTATATATAGGCCACATCTTCTTTCTATATTCATCCGTCGATGGACATTTAGGTTGCTTCTATATCCTGGCTGTTGTAAATAGTGCTACAGTGAACATTTTGGTACATGTATCTTTTTGAATTATGGTTTTCTCCGGGTATATGCCCAGTAGTGGGATTGCTGGCTCATATGGTAGTTCTATTTTTAGCTTTTAAGGAACCTCCATACTGTTCTCCATAGTGGCTGTATCAGTTTACATTCCCACCAACTGTGCAGGAGGTTCCCTTTTCTCCACACCCTCTGCAGCCTTTATACATTGTTGTATTAATTTCATCTGTGCAGCAAAGTGATTCAGTTATATATATATATATATATATATATATATATATATATATATATATATATATATATATTCTTTTCCATTATGGTTTATCACAGGATATTGAATATAGTTTCCTCTGCTATACAGTAGGTCTTTGTGGCTTGTCCATCCTATGGAGAATAGTTTGCTTCGGCTATTCCAAAACTCCCAATCTTTCCATCACTCTCTCCTTGGCAACCACAACTCTGTTTTCTATATCTGTGTGTTTGTTTCTGTTCTGCTGACATGTTCATTTGTGTCCTGTTTTCGATTCCACATGTAAGTGATATTATATGGTATTTGTCTTTTTCTTTATGACTTACCTCAGTTAGTATCATTATCTCTATGTACATCCATGTTGTCACAAATGGCATTATTTCATTCTTTTTTGTGTCTGAGTAATATCTACTGTATACATATACCACACTTTCTTTATACATTCATTTTTCAATGAACATTTATGTTGTTTCCATGTCTTGGCTATTATAAATACTGATGCAATGAACATAGGGTTTTATGTATCATTTTGAATTATAGTTTTGTCTAGATATATGTCCACAAGTGGGATTGCTAGATCATATGGCAACTCTCTTTATAGTTTTTTTTTTTTTTTTTGCGGTATGCGGGCCTCTCACTGTTGTGGCCTCTCCCATTGCGGAGCACAAGCTCCGGACACGCAGGCTCAGCAGCCATGGCTCACGGGCCCAGCCGCTCCACAGCATGTGGGATCCTCCCGGACCGGGGCACGAACCCGTGTCCCCTGCATTGGCAGGCGGACTCCCAACCACTGCGCCACCAGGGAAGCCCTATAGTTTTTTTGAGGAACCTCCATACTGTTTTCCATAGTGGCTGCACCAACTTACATGGCCACCAACAGTGTAGAGGGTTCCCTTTTCTCCATACCCCATCCAGCATTTGTTAATTGTAGATTTTTTTAATGATGGCCATTCTGATCAGTGTGAAGTGATACCTCATTGTAATTTGGATTTGCATTTCTCTAATAATTAGTGATGATGAGCATCTTTTCATGTACCTATTGGCTATCTGTATGTCTTCTTTGGAGAAATGTTTCTTTAGGTTTTCTACCCATTTTTCCATTGAGTTATTTGTTATTTTGTTATTGAGTTGTATGAGCTGTTTGTATAGTTTAGAAATTAAGCCCTTGTCAGTCTCATCATTTGCTAATATTTTCTCCCAGTCCATAGGTTGTATTTTCATTTTGATTATGGTTTCCTTTGCCGTGCAACAGCTTACAAGTTTGATTAGTTCCTGTTTCTTTTTTGCTTTTACAGTAAGTCCCCTACATATGAACAAGTTCTGTTCCAAGAGTGCGTTTGTAAGTCCCATTTGTTTGTAAGTCCAACAAAGTTAGCCTAGGTACCCAACTTACACAGTCGGCTCTATGGTATTATACTGTAAAAGGTTTATAATACTCTTCACACAAACAATACATAAAAAACAAACACAAAAATAAAGAAAACATGTTTAATCTTACAGTACAGTAACTTGAAAAGTACAGTAATACAGTACAACAGCTGGGATACTCGGGCTGGCATCGAGGGAACAGGCGAGAAGAGTTACTGATTAGAGGAGGGAGAGGAGGTGGGAGAAGGTAGAGGTGAAGGATTATCAGCAGTAGGAGACAGAGGGCAAGCTGCCATTTCACTCATACCTGACGTTGATGGCACAAGTTCTGGTTCCTTGCTGGATTTAATTCTATCTACCCTCTTGAAAAAATGATCCATTGATGTCTGAGTCGTAGCTCTCTTTTTCTCATCATAGATGACAAAGTAGCACTGGATTTCATTCTGAATGGCTGCTGCCACCTTTGGGTACCATTCTAGGTTCGGATCCAGTGCCTCAAAAACTAACAGTGCTTCCTCAAATAAAGAAGATTCTCTTGCCATTTTATGTGTTGTGAATCTCTTCAGTTCTTCAGTTACTTCTTCTTCCTCCTGTCCCTCTTCATCCTTTCCCTGCGCCTCCAATTCCATCAGTAAGCTCCTCATGTTGCACAGCAAGGAGTTCAATGAAATCGTCTTCTTGCAGATCTAGCTCCAGCTTCTCACTGAGGGTCACTACGTTGCTGAAGACCTCTTCAGACTTCTGATCTACCTTCTCAAATCCACAAACATCATGAACAAACTGTGGGCAAAGGTTCTTCCAAACCCCATTCATGGTGACCACCATACCCTCACACCATGCAAAGTCAATGTTTTTATGGTCTTGTAGATGTTATAGTCCTTCCAAAGTTGTCCCTAGGTTGTTCCTGATTTGTCATTTACCTTTACTGCCTGACAAAAAGTGTGAAATAAATAATATTTCTTGAAAGTCGCTCTAACTCCCTGGTACATAGGTTGGATGAACAACGTAGTATTCGGTGACAGATGCACTACTTTGACGTTTGGATGAAAGTCATCCATGGATGGGGGGTGGCCCAGAGCATTGTCTAGCAGCAAAAGAATGTTCTTCTGGGACGTCCTTCTCCGAGCAATATTTCTCTACGTCTGGGATAAAGTGGTGGAAAACCAGTCCTGGAACGTGGCCTGTGTAATACAGGATTTGGGGTTACTCTTCCACACAACAGGAAGAGAGCCCTTGGCTATGTTTTTAAGGGTTCTTGGGTTCTCTGAATGATAAACTAAGAGAGGCTTCAGCTTCAATTCACCGGAAGCATTGCCACCAAACAACAGTTAGCCTATCCTTTGCTGCTTTACAGCCCAGCATCAACTTTTCCTTCTTACTGATGTAACTTCGGTCTGGCATCCTCTTCCAGTACAGTTGTGTCTCATCCACATTAAAAACCTGGTTGGGTAAATACACACCATCATCAATAATTTCTCAGAGTGTTTCCGGAAGTTCCTGGACAGCTACCCTATCTGCACTTGCTGCCCCTCCACTTACTTTTACATTGTGAAGGTTGGCTCTAGCCTTGAACCGATGAAACCAGCCATGGCTGGCATTAAAAGATGTGCCCTCTGATTCTTTGCCGTGTTTCTTCTTCAAGTCTTCATAAAGTCTTTCAGCTTTCTCTTGAATCAGCATTAAGCTGAGTAGGACTCAGCGCTGATGTTGATCCTGCATCTGCACACTGAGAAGTTTCTCCATCTCCTCCATCACTTTTCCATGCTTCTTCAATATTTTGTCAACATCATCAGCACAGCAGACTTCACATGTTCCATGATCTTGTCCTTGTTCTTTAGATTCGTGCTAATGATTGAATGATTCATGTTATAAGAATGAGCGATGTCTAACATGTTTTTGCCTCACTCCACTCTCTCAATTACTTTCACTTTTGTTTCCATCATTATCGCTTGGCCCTTCTTAACAGTACAAGCTACATCACCGCTGCTTTTACGCTTGCTTCCAGACATCTTGGGCTTGAAATAAAGGTACTGTACTACTGTACTTTACACAGTACTGTAAAGAACACAAAAGCACAACCACTTATAGAGGATGCAAGCAGATGACAATGTATGCCAGACACGTGAACTAACTTACATGCGAATTGGACGTGCAAATGGACGTTTGCACCTTTGAAAGTTTGCAACTTAAAGGTTCGTATGTAGTTGACTTACTGTATTTGTACTGCCTAGGGAGAACTACCTAGGAAAACTGTGGTATGATTTATGTCAGAGAATGTTTGGCTTATGTTCTCTTCTAGGAGTTTTAAGGTGTCCTATCTTATATTTCAGTATGTAAGCCATTTTGAGTTTATTTCTGTGTATGGTGTGAGGGTATGCTCTGACTTCACTGATTTGAATACGGCTGTCCAACTTTCAAAACACCACTTGCTGAAGAGACTATCTTTTCCCCATTGTATATTCTTGCCTCCTTTGTCGAAGGTTAATTGACCATCAATGTGTGGGTTTATTTCTGGGCTCTCTATTCCATTCCATTGATCCATGTATCTCTTTCTGTGCCAATACCATGTGGTTTTGATTACTGTAACTTTGTAGTATTGTCTGAAGTTTAGGAGGGTTATGCCTCCTGCTTTGTTCTTTTTCCTCAGGATTGTGTTGACCGTTCTCACTTTTTATGGTTCCAGATACATTTTAGGATTATTTGTTCTAGTTCTGGGGAAAGTGTCATGGGCAATTTGATAGGGATCACATTAAATCTGTAGATTGCTTTGGGTAGTATAGCCATTTTAACAGTTTTAATTCTTCCCGTCCAAGAGCATGGGATGTCTTTCTATTTCTCTGAATCATCTTCAGTTTCCTTTACTAATGTTTTGTAGTTCTCAACATATAAGTCTTTCACCTCCTTGGTGAGGTTTATTCCTAAGTATTTTATTTTCTTCATGCCATTTTAAAAAGGATTGCTTCTTTACACTTCCTTTCTGATATTTCATTGTTAGTGTAAAGAAATGCAACCAGGGACTTCCCTGGTGGCTCCATGGTTGAGAATCCGCCTGCCAATACAAGGGGCATGGGTTTGAGCCCTGGTGCAGGAAGATCTCACATGCCGTGGAGCAACTAGACCTGTGTGCCACAAGTACTTAGCCTGTACACTAGAGCCTGTGAGCCACAACTACTGAGCCCATGTGCCACAACTACTTAAGCCCACGTGCCTAGAGCCCATGCTTTGCAATAAGAGAAGCCACTGCAATGAGAAGCCTGTGCACCACAACAAAGACTAGCCCTCACTGGCCACAACTAGAGAAAGCCTGTGCACAGCAATGAAGACCCAATGCAGCCAAAATAAATTTAAAAAAGAAAAAGAAAAACCAAGAAATGCAACCAGTTTATGTATGTTGATCTTGTATCCTGCTACTTTGCTGAATTTGTTTATCAGTTCTAGTAGATTTTGTGTGGAACTTTTAGAGTTTCCTTTATATATATTATCATGTCATCTGCACATAATGACAACTTTACCTCTTCCCTTCCAATGTGGATAGATTTTATTTCTTTTTCTTGTCTGATTGTTGTAGCTAGGACTTCCAATACTATGTTGAAGAGAAGAGGTGAGAGTGGGCATCCTTGTTCCAGATTTTAGGGAGAAGGCTTTCAGCCTGTGAACATTGAGTATTATATTGGTTGTGGGTTTGTCATAAATAGCTTTTATTATGTTGAGATATGTTTCCTCTATACCCACTTTGGTAAGTGTGTTTTTGTTTTTGTTTTTTGTGGTACGCGGGCCTCTCACTGTTGTGACCTCTCCCATTGCGGAGCACAGGTTCCGGACACGCAGGCTCAGTGGTCATGGCTCACGGGCCCAGCTGCTCCACGACATGTGGGATCTTCCCGGACCGGGGCACGAACCCATGTCCTCTGTATCGGCAGGCGGACTCTCAACCACTGCGCCACCAGGGAAGACCTGGTAAGTGTTTTTATCATGAATGGATGTTGAAGTTTTTCAAATGCTTTTGCAGCATCTATTGAAATGATCATTTGTTTTGTGTTTTTCCTTTGTTGATGGGGTGTATCATGTTGATTGATTTGCATATGTTGAAACAACTTTGTGACACTGGGGAGAATCAAATTTGGTCATGGTGTATGATCCTCTTATGTGTTGTCGGATTCGATTTTCTAAAATTCAGTTGAGAATTTTTGCATCTATATTTATCAAAGATATTGGCCTGCAATTTTCTTTTTTTGGTAGTGTCTTTCTCTGAGTGTTTTTTTTTTAAGTCTTTATTAAATTTGTTCCAATATTGCTTCTGTTTTATGTTTTGGTTTCTTGTTTGTTAGGCATGTGGGATCTTAGCTCCACCATGAGGGATTGAACCTTCCCCCCCTGCACTGGAAGGCGAAATCTTAACTGCTGGACAACCAGAAAAGTCCCCATCTGTTTGTTTGTTTGTTTGTTTGTTTAATAAATTTCTCTCTTTCTTTCTTTTTGGATGCATTGGGTGTCCGTTGCTGTGCATGGGCTCTCTCTAGTTGTGGCGGGTGGGGGCTTCTCTTCATTGTGGTGTACAGGCTGTTCATTGCGGTGGCTTCATTTGTTGCAGAGCATGGGCTCTAGGTGCGTGGGCTTCAGCAGTTATGGCTATCAGGCTCAGTAGTTGTGGCTCCTGGGCTGTAGAGTGCAGGCTCAGTAGTTGTGGCACACAGGCTTAGTTGCTCCACGGCATGTGGGATCTTCCCAGACCAGGGCTCGAACCTATGTCCCCTGCATTGTCAGATGGATTCTTAACCACTGTGCCACCAGGGAAGTTCCCCCCATCTGTTTTTGATATCATGGTGATGGTGGCTTCATAGAATGTCTTTGGAAGTATTCCTTACTCTTCAATCTTTTCGAAGAGTTTGAGAAGAATCAGTGTAAGTTTTGCTTTGTATATTTGGTAGAATTTGCCTGTGAAACCATCTGATACTGGACTATTGTTGGTAGGGAGTTTTTTTAAATTACAGATTCTATTTTGCTTTTAGTGATCAGTATGTTCAAGTTATCTATTGCTTCTTGACTCAGTTTTGTTCAGCTGTAAAAAAACAACATATATTTTTAGGTTATGTTAGCACCTAAATACTTACCATGTATTAGACCACAAAAGAATGAAGAAAAAAATATTAAAATATCTTTTCAAATAGAAAAAGTATTGAAATATTTTTGAGAAATTGGGATAATAATACTAATTACAATAATGACAAATTGTTCTGAACTTAAAGACTACTTTATCTAAGATGCTTATTATATGCTTATTATAAGCATGATATTATATGCTTATTGTTTTAAAATACATGGAATGTTTTCTCCTTTCTAACGTAATTCTTTTATTTTACCTGTATATTGTGAAAAAAATTTAGTTGCACATAATATAAAAAAATTACACTTTAATAGGAGATATTAATCCAGTTACATTTACTATAGTACTGAAAATACTTAGGTTTAGAGTTACCATGTTATTGAGTGCTCTTTATTATTTATTTATTTTCAAAAAAGATTTAATTTGGGGGTGCATAAATTATTTATTTATTTATTTATTTATGTCATTTTATTGGACTATAATTGTTTTACAATGGTGTGTTAGTTTCTGCTTTATAACAAAGTGAACAACCTATACATATACATATATCCCCATATCTCCTCCCTCTTGCATCTCCCTCCCACCCTCCCTATCCCACCCATCTAAGTGGTCACAAAGCACTGAGCTGATCTCCCTGTGCTATGCAGCTGTTTTTACTATCTATTTTACATTTGGTAGTATATATAAGTCCATGCCACTCTCTCACTTCATCCCAGCTTACCCTTCCCCCTCCCCATGTCCTGAAGTCCATTCTCTATGTCTGCGTCTTTATTCCTGTCCTGCCCCTAGGTTCTTCTGAACCATTTTTTTTCTTTTTGTTTAGATTCCATATATATGTGTTAGCATACAGTATTTGTTTTTCTCTTTCTGACTTACTTCACTCTGTATGACAGACTATAGGTCCATCCACCGCACTACAAATAACTCAATTTCATTTCTTTTTATGGCTGAGTAATATTCCATTTTATATTGAAGATGTGCAACATCTTCTTTATCCATTCATCAGTTGATGGACCCTTAGATTGCTTCCATGTCCTGGCTATTGCAAATAGAGCTGCAATGAACATTGTGGAACATGACTCTTTTTGAATTATGGTTTTCTCCAGGTATATGCCCGGTAGTGGGATTGCTGTGTCATATGGTAGTGGTAGTTCTATTTTTAGGTTTTTAAGGAACCTCCATACTGTTCTCAATAGTGGCTGTATCAATTTACACTCCCACCAATGGTGCAAGAGGGATCCCTTTTCTCCACACCTCTGAAGCATTTATTATTTGTAGATTTTTTTTTGGATGATGGCCATTCTTACCTGTGTGTGGTGATACCTCATTGTAATTTTGATTTGCATTTCTTTAATGATCAGTGATGTTGAGCATTCTTTCATGTGTTTGTTAGCAGTCTGTATATCTTCTTTGGAGAAATGTCTATTTAGGTCTTCTGCCCATTTATGGATTGGGTTGTTTGTTTTTTTGATATTGATCTGCATGGGCTCTTGTACAGTTTGGAGATTAATCCTTTGTCAGTTGCTTCATTGACAAATATTTTCTCCCATTCTGAGGGTTGTCTTTTCGTCTTGTTTACGTTTTCCTTTGCTGTGCAAAAGCTTTTAAGTCTCATTAGGTCTCATTAGTTTATTTTTGTTTTTATTTCCATTTCTCTAGGAGGTGGGTCAAAAAGGATCTTGCTGTGATTGATGTCAGAGAGTGTTCTGCCTATGTTTTCCTCTAAGAGTTTGATAGTGTCTGGCCTTACATTTAGGTCTTTAATCCATTTTGAGCTTATTTTTGTGTATGGTGTTAGGGAACCTTCTAATTTCGTTATTTTACCTGTAGCTGCCCAGTTTTCCCCGCACCACTTATTGAAGAGGCTGTGATTTCTCCATTGTATACTCTTGCCTCCTTTATCATAAATAAGGTGACCATATGTGTATGGGTTTATCTCTGGGCTTTCCCTCCTGTTCCATTGATCTATATTTCTGTTTTTGTGCCAGTACCATACTGTCTTGACTACTGTAGCTTTGTAGTATAGTCTGAAGTCTGGGAGTCTGATTCCTCCAGCTCTGTTTTTCTTCTCAAGATTGCTTTGGCTGTTCAGGGTCTTTTGTGTTTCCATACAAATTGAGAAATTTTTTGTTCCAGTTCTCTGAAAAATGCCATTGGTAGTTTGATAGGGATTGCACTGAATCTGTGGATTGCTTTGGGTGGTATAGTCATTTTCACAATGTTGATTCTTCTAATCCAAGAACATGGTATATCTCTCTATCTGTTTGTGTAATCTTTAATTTCTTTCATCAGTGTCTTATAGTTTGTTGAGTAAACGACTTTTGTCTCCTTAGGTAGGTTTATTCCTAAGTATTTTATTCTTTTTGTTGCAGTGGTAAATGGGAGCGTTTCCTCAATTTCTCTTTCAGATTTTTCATCTTTAGTGTATAGGAATGAAAGAGATAACTGTACATTAACTTTGTACACTGCAACCTTATCAGATTCATTGATCAACTCTAGTCGGTTTCTGGTAGCATTTTTAGGATTCTCTATGTATAGTATCATGTCATCTGCAAACAGTGAGAGCTTTACTTCTTCTTTTCCGATTTGGATTCCTTTTATTTCTTTTTCTTCTCTGGTTGCTGTAGCTAAAAATTCCACAAGTGTGTTGAATGATAGTGGTGAGAGTGGGCACCCTTGTCTTGTTCCTGACCTTGGTGGAAATGGTTTCACTTTTTCACCATTGAGAACGATGTTGGCTGTGGGTTTGTCATATATGGCCTTTATTATGTTGACGAAAGTTCCCTCTATGCCTACTTTCTGGAGTTTATTTTTTTATCATAAATGGGTGTTTAATATTGTCGAAAGCCTTTTCTGTGTCTGTTGAGATGACCATATCGTTTTTATCCTTCAGTTTTTTAATATGGTGTATCACATTGTTTTGCATGTATTGAAGAATCCTTGCATCCCTGGGATAAACCCCACTTGATCTTGGTGTATGATCCTTTTAATACACTGTTGGATTCTGTTTGCTAGTATCTTGCTGTGGATTTTTGCATCTATGTTCATCAGTGATATTGACCTGTAGTTTTCTTTCTTTGTGACATCTTTGTCTGGTTTTGGTATCAGGGAGATGGTGGTCTCATAGAATAAGTTTGGGAGAGTTCCTCCCTCTGCTATATTTTGGAAGAGTTTGAGAAGGATAGGTGTTAACTCTTCTCTAAATGTTTGATAGAATTTGCCTGTGAAGCCATCTGGTCCTGGGCTTTTGTTTGATGGAAGATTTTTAATCACAGTCTCAATTTCAGTGCTTGGGATTGGTTTGTTTATAGTTTCTATTTCTTCCTGGTTCAGTCTTGAAAGTGTGTGCTTTTCTAAGAATTTGTCCATTTCTTCCAGATTGTCCATCTTATTGGCATATAGTTGCTTGCAGTAATCACTCATGATCCTTTGTATTTCTGCAGTGTCAGTTGTTACTTCTCCTTTTTCATTTGTAATTCTATTGATTTGATTCTTCTCCCTTTTTTTCTTGATGACTCTGGCTAATGGTTTATCAATTTTGTTTATCTTCTCAGAGAACCAGCTTTTAGTTTTTTTGATCTTTGCTGTTGTTGCCTTCATTTCTTTTTCATTTATTTCTGATCTGAACGTTATGATTTCTTTCCTCTGCTGACTTTGGTTTTTTTTCTTTCTTTCTCTAATTGCTTTAGGTGTAAGGTTAGCTTGTCTATTTGAGATGTTTCTTGTTTCTTGAGGTAGGATTGTATTGCTATAAACCTCCCTCTTAGAATTGCTTTTGCTGCATCCCATAGGTTTTGGGTCGTCATGCTTTCATTGTCATTTGTTTCTAGATATATTTTTATTTCCTCTTTGATTTCTTCAGTGATCTCTTGGTTATTAAGTAGTGTAATGTTTAGCGTCCATGTGTTTGTATTTTTTACAGTTCTTTTCCTGTAATTGATATCTAGTCTGATAGCATTGTGGTCGGAAAAGATACTTGCTACAATTTCAATTTTCTTAAATTTACCAAGGCTTTTTTTGTGACCCAAGATATGATCTATCCTGGAGAATGTTCCACGAGCACTTGAGAAAAAGTGTATTCTGTTGTTTTTGGATGGAATGTCCTATAAATATCAATTAAGTCCATCTTGTTTAATGTATCATTTAAAGCTTGTGTTTCCTTATTTATTCTCATTTTGGATGATCTGTTCATTGGTGAAAGTGGGGTGTTAACGTCCCCTACTATGATTGTGTTACTGTCGATTTCCCCTTTTATGGCTGTTAGCATTTGCCTTATGTATTGAGGTGCTCCTATGTTGGGTGCATAAATATGTACAATTGTTATATCTTCTTCTTGGATTGATCCCTTGATCATTATGTAGTGTCCTGCTTTGTCTCCTGTAATAGTCTTTATATTAAAGTATTTTTTGTCTGATATGAGAATTGCTACTCTAGCTTTCTTTTGATTTCCATTTGCATGGAATATGTTATTCCATCCCCTATCTTTCAGTCTGCATGTGTCTCTAGGTCTGAAGTGGTTCTCTTGTAGAACGCATATTTACTGGTCATGTTTTTGGATCCATTCAGCCAGTCTGTGTCTTTTGGTGGGAGCATTTATTCCATTTACATTTAAGGTAATTATTGATATGTATGTTCTTATTACCATTTTCTTAATTGTTTTGGGTTTGTTATTGTAGGTCTTTTCCTTCTCTTGTGCTTCCTGCCTAGAGAAGTTCCTTTAGTATTTGTTGTAAAGCTGGTTTGGTGGTGCTGAATTCTCTTAGCTTTTGCTTGTCTGTAAAGGTTTTAATTTCTCTGTCAAATCTGAATGAGATCCCTTCTGGGTCGAGTCATCTTGGTTGTAGTTTTTCCCCTTTCATCACTTTAAATATGTCCTGCCAGTCCCTTCTGGCTTGCAGAGTTTCTGCTGAAAGATCAGCCGTTAACCTTAAGGGGATTCCCTTGTATGTTATTTGTTGTTTTTCCCTTGCTGCTTTTAATATATTTTCTTTGTATTTAATTTTTGATAGTTTGATTAATATATGTTTCAGCATGTTTCTCCTTGGGTGTATCTTGTATGGGACTCTCTGCACTTCCTGGACTTGATTAATGATTTCCTTTCCCATATTAGGGAAGTTTTCAACTATTATCTCTTCAAATATTTTCTCAGTCTCTTTCTTTTTGTCTTCTACTTCTGGGACCCCTATATTCGAATGTTGGTGTGTTTAATGTTGTCCCAGAGGTATCTCAGATTGTCCTCAATTCTTTACATTCTTTTTTCTTTATTCTGCTCTGTGGTAATTTTTTCTACTATTTTGTCTTCCAGGTCATTTATCCATTCTTCTGCCTCAGTTATTCAGCTGTTGTTTCCTTCTAGAGCATTTTTAATTCCATTTATTGTGTTGTTCATCATTGTTTGTTTGCTGTTTAGTTCTTCTAGGTCCTTGTTAAACGTTTCTTGTACATTCTCCATTCCAGTTCCAAGATTTGGGATAATCTTTATTATCATTACTCTGAATTCTTTTTCCGGTAGACTGCCTATTTCCTCTACATTTGTTTGTTCTGGTGGGATTTTACCTTGCTCTTTCATCTGCTGTGTGTTTCTATGTCTTCTCATTTGTTTTTGGGGACTGTGTTTGCGGTCTCCTTTTCACAGGCTGCAGATTCGTAGTTCGCATTGTTTTTGGTGTCTATCCCCAGTGGCTAAGGTTGGTTCAGTGGGTTGTGTAGGCTTTCTGGTGGAGGGGACTGGTGCCTGTGTTCTGATGGGTGTGTCTGGATCTTGTCTTTCTGGTTGACAGGTCCACATCCGGTGGTGTGTTTTGGGGTGTCTGTGGCCTTATTATGATTTTAAGCAGCCTCTCTGTTAATGGGTGGGACTGCATTCCTTTCTTGCTAGTTGTTTGGCATGGGATGTCCAGCACTGGATCTTGCTGGTCTCTGAGTGGAGCTGGGTCTTAGCGTTGAGACGGATATCTCTGGGAGGCTATCGCCATTTGATATTACAAGGTGCTGGAGGTCTCTGGTAGACGAATATCCTGAACTCGGCTCTCCCAACTCAGAGGCACAGGCCTGACACCCGGCCGGAGCACCAAGACCCTGTCGGCTACACGGCTGGGGGTGAGAGCAAGAGGTAGCTTTGGTACATCTCAAAGACCACCAATGAGATTCACTGACCATTTTCTCTCAGAAGTGAAGAAAACAAAATTCAGTCTTCGGCTAGTCAGCCACTTTGGAAGCCAGCCTCCAAGATGGCCCTAATTATCCCCTAATTATCTCCCCGTCTTCATGTAACTGTGTGGCTCCTCATACTTGAAAAGGGCTGACTGTTTAATAAGAAATTGCAGAAATGACAAAGTGCAGCTTCCAAAGTTATAAAAGACGTTGCAGCTTCTGCTTTGGTTTCTGCTAGATCACTCATCCTGGGGTAAGCCAGCTGCCATGTCATGAGGACACTCAAGCAGCCCTAAGGAGAGATCCATGTGGCAAGGAACTGAGGCCTCTTTCCTAGAGCCACGTGAGTGAGTCATCTCAGAAGTCAAAAAAATTAATTTTATTTATTTTGGTTGTGTTGGGTCTTCATTGCTGCACAAGTTTTCTCTAGTTCTGTCAAGCTGGGGTTACTCATCGTTGTGGTGCACAGGCTTCTCCTTGCAGTCGTTTCTTTTGTTGTGGAGTATGGGCTCTAGGTGCACGGGCTTCAGTAGTTGTGTCATGCAGGCTCAATAGTTGTTCCTTGCAGGCTCTAGAGCACAGGCTCAGTAGTTGTGGCACACGGGCTTAGTTGCTCTGCGGCATGTGGGATCTTCCCAGACCAGGGATTGAACCCCTGTCCCCTGCATTGGCAGGCAAATTCTTACCCACTGTGCCACCAGGGAAGTCCAGTGTGCTCTTTTTTAAACCTAGTCTGTTTTCATTATTTTCTATCTTATGGATTCTGTATTAAATAAAAAAAAATAATACTCCTTTCTACCTCTCCTGTTTGAGGATTATGTATGAAGAAGTATGTCTTATTTATTAATCTCAAATTTTCACCTTACTTTTAAGAAGTAATCACAATGTCAACTATTTAATACCTTTCACTTCCACCTTGAAAAGCATGGATATTAAAGTGCTAATATAATTAACTTCCCTAGTCTATCATTTTTACTTTTTGTTATGTATAAAAAAGAACTAAAACATGCATGGTTTGTAAGGAAATGACAAATTTCAGAAAATTCAGAATCTGAATACACTCTATACTTAGCTTCTAGATAAAGACACAGAAAATTGCCAGATACTCAGAGGCCCCCTGGTCCCATTCTAGTGACTCCCCTTAAGGATTAATATTGTTCTTGTATCTAACAAAAAGATCATGTTACCTGTATTTTGTATTTTATATAAATGTTATGGCACAGTAAAATCACTTTTGGATTGGGCTTTTTTAGTTTATGTTACTTGTGAATATGCCTATATGGTTGCCTGTTGTGATCATACATTGCCAGTGTTGCATAAGATTCCATAGTGTAAATATTTAACTATTAATTAATTTATTCCATTGTGTATTACAATATGAATGATTTTCAGTTTGTGTCTATTGAGAATAGCACTGGTATATAAATTCTAGAACTTGAGCTTTGGTGGTGTGTGTATAAATTATTGTTCAATATACATGTAGTAATAAAATTTTTGAGTCATAGTTTTCATGTGTTTATGTTTTTAGATATTTCTAAATATTTTCAAAACATTTGTATGATTTTTTCCTTTTTTTTACATCTTTATTGGAGTATAACTGCTTCACAATGATGTGTTAGTTTCTGCTCTATAACAAAGCAAATCAGTTATACATATACATATGTTCCCATATTTCTTCCCTCTTGCATCTCCCTCTCTCCCACCCTCCCCATCCCACCCCTCTAGGTGGTCACAAAGCACTGAGCTGATCTCCCTGTGCTATGCAGCTGCTTCCCACTAGCTATCTATTTTACGTTTGATAGTGTATATATGTCCATGTCACTCTCTCGCTTTGTCACAGCTTACCCTTCCCCCTTCCTATATCCTCAAGTCCATTCTCTAGTAGGTCTGTGTCTTTATTCCTGTCTTACCCCTAGGTTCTTCATGACATTTTTTTCTTAAATTCCATATATATGTGTTAGCATACGGTATTTGTCTTTCTCTTTCTGACTTACTTCACTCATTTGTATGATTTTTCATCCTCAGCAGCAGTGAATGAGATTCAAGGATTATACACATTCTTGTCAAACTCGATAATACCTGTCATTTTCATTTGAACTTTCTGGTTGGCGAGTGATAATTCCAGGTATCACTTTTTTTCATTTAATTGACTACTAAGAAGCCAAGTGCTTTTGATATGTTTACTTAACATTCTGTACTCTCTTTCTTGAAATATCTTTTGGTATATTTTCCCCATTTTTGCTATTACATTATCTTCTTATTGAAGACTTATTTTTTTTAATATCTGAAGACTTCTTATTTAGGAGTTTTTAAAATATGCTTGCTATGAGTTCTTCTCTCTTCTGTCTCTCCTTCTCTTTAGATGAGTGTCAGTTTTTAATGTTAATAACATCTAATTAGTTATTTTCCTATTTGTTTATTTATTTAGTCTTATTTCTATTTATTTATGTAGTCTTCTTATTTGTAACAGAACACATTACTTATTCTAAACCACAAGTATGTTTTTTGTTTCTTCAGTAAATCTAATTATTAAGCTTTAAATTTAAGTTAACTTTCTAAACTAAATATGTTGCATCATAGTGAGTATTAAGTTTTCTGTGACAGCTGAAAAGTTATATTTATTCAGAAAATGTTGTATTCAGCTTTCTTTTCATTTGTTCCTACTTCTCATTGACTCACAGAGGTAAACATCACTTCATCCATGGATCTGACTTTTCTCTGATTTCTCATGGTCATTCTCACTAATTCGTCTTGCCTCCTGAAATCTTTAGCAATCCCATTATTCCACAGAAGCAAAAACCTTCCTTGGGCCTTTTTCCTCAGAAGATTGATTATTCCAACATTTTAAATGGGAGATTACAATAGGTTAGGAGAAAATGCCACAAGGATCTCTCATATTTTTTTCACATCTTGTATCAGCCTCTGCTTGCACTCTGTGTTCAAAGATTTTTGTACAACACATTGATGGAAGATGCCAGTTGCTTCTCTCCTTGGGGCAAAAGACATATTAATTACCTGACAAGTAAAATAAAGACAGTGTCTTGCTCTGCTCAAATGTTGGACAGGATTGCTTGCATCCTAATTTAAAAGTTTCAGATGACTGAAGCTTAAGATTCCTAAGCTTTATATGGACAGCACCCAACAGGAGTGCTTTACATAACCCCATGAGACTTTGTGTGCAAGTGGAACAGATAAAAATATAAAACTCTTGCTGTCTTTTTGTGTCATAAAAATGATTTTTTGTCTCATTTAAAATCTTTTTTTCTAAAATCCAAAAACGTGTCAGGCTAAAATATTGGAATTTCAAATATGGTAAAATCTAAGACCCTTCAAATTCCTTTCCAGTTTTGTTGATGATGGGATGCCGTCAGAGGTATGACTTCATTAAACACAATAGGTAAGATTCCTTCATAGGCCTGATTGGGGAATATGAAAATAATCCCTGGAAAAATCTGGACATTTTCTAGTTCTCAAGTATTGGTTAAGATGGTAGAAAGCGCCCTTCATTGTCCTATATGTGAATGCAGATCAATTGAGAGAGGTGGGGATAAAACAAGCAGCCTAAATATCCTTTATGTTTGTTGTACTACTAGTAGAAAGAGGAAGGCTTAACATGTCACCATGGTTGATATAACATATAAGCTGCTTGAGACTACACAGAAATACACCTGCTTGTATTTTCTGTGCAGTTACCCTCTCTTTTGTTCCCTGATACCTCCCTCAACTTATGTACCAACTCCAGCAGCATTAAGCAGAAATCCAAAGAAATCTATTCTTTGGAATTATGAGGAAGGGAAGACTCGAAAATTTTATAGCATGCTCTATACAAATATACACGTCACCATCCTTATCTATGTCATGCCATGCATGGAGGGTCAGTAGCTTCAGGGGATTCTGGAAGCACCAAGGTCTGTGGGGTTAATCACAGCTGCATTCATGGGTAGGAAAAGAGAAGGACCTTATCTTGGTCACTTTCTCAATGCTAGTAGCTACAAAAAGAAGAGGACAGCAGACATCTTAGGGAGAAGAGCCAACATTAAATGAAATGTCCTAATTACTCTAGGGAACCTCTCATGATAGCCTCCCATAGCTCCTTGAATCCCTACATACTTTCACAAGGGATAGTGTAATATTACTGGAGCATGTGACTGCAGATTAACATTATTTTTGTTGAAAAAAATAAAAGTAGGTTCAAATGATAGGGTTTGAAAAGGGTTCTCAATGCGAGTGAAACTATTGTAACAATGTGGACAGAACCCTTTGGATGGATTCATCATGTTTTTGTTTTTGTTTTCTTGCTGCTTCAGAATCTGTAGTAGAGATTGGTGTGTTCCATGATGCAGTCCCGCTTCTTATAAGTTTTAGATGGAATACCCCATTAGGAAGAAGTGCACATAAGGAAGATTAGTGAGTCAAACTCCTCTGCCCTCTGTCAGCAGTGGGTGCAAAGGGACTTAGACCAAGTGCTTTCATCCTTTGATGTGCAAAGTTTTTACTATATAAATGATGTTTTGTTTGTTTGCAAGTCAGGAGCCTTGGTCTCAATATCCCTGTTTAAAAAGTGTTGTCACATGTCTGCCAGAAAGAATTGCTGACGATACTGGAAAAAATTGAGAGTTATCCTTAACAATTAAGGGTTTTGTAGCAACTAGAGACTGTTATACTGAGTGAAGCAAGTCAGACACAGAAAGACAGATATCATTTGATATTGTTTATGTGAGGAATCTAAAAAAGGAAAAAAAAAGGTACAAATGAACTAATTTACACAACAGAAATAGAGTCATGGATATAGAAAACAAACTTATGGTTACCAGAGGATAAGTGGGGAAGGGATAAATTGGGAGATTGGGACTGACCTATACACACTATAAAATAGATAAGTATTGGTAAGGACCTGCTTTATAGCACAGGGAACACTACTCAATGGTGTGTACTGGCATATACGGGAAAAGAATCTTAAAAAAAACAGCAAGGGTTTTGTGATTATATAATAAATATAAATGTGCAAACCTTTAACATGAAAGGAAAAATCAGTTAATTCTGTGGTCCCTGTTATGGTGTAAACATTTTGTACCTCTCATTTTAAAATATTGAAACACAGCTCCCATGTTGATGGTACTAGGAGGTGGAGCTTTTGGGAGGTGATTAGGTCACGAGGCCAGAGACCTCAAACATGGGATTAATGACCTAATAAATGTAGCACACAGAAGATCTCATGCCTATCACATGATATCATTGCTGAGCGAAAAGACCCACATTATGAACCAGATATTGTTCCCTTACCAGATACAGATACAGCTGGCAACTTGTTCTTTTTTAAAAATTAATTAATTAAAATTATTAATTAAAATTAATTAATTAAACAATAAATGCTGAAAGGTTTTAGAGAATGGTGTACTCTCTAGCTGCTGGTGAGATGTAAAGTGGTAACAGCCAATAATGAGAACAGAAAGGAGCTGCGTTTAAAAGTAAAAATTGAGCCACCATTCCATTCAGCAGGCCCACCGCTGAGCCTCTCACCTGAGAAGTCCAGAGTCGAGAAGGCAAAGGCTTCAACAGCTGCACTGCAGGAATTTTCACAATAGCCAAGACACATAAGCAACCAAAATGTCCATCACCAGATGAGTGAAAAAGAAGAAGTGGTCCATGAACACAATGGAATATTAGCCATGGAAAACAATGAAACACTGCTCTTTGAGGCACCATAGATGAGCCTAGAGATAATCACAGAACATGAGGTAAGTCGGAAAGCAAAAGACATATCCTATGATATCACTTATAGGCGTTATCTAACAACTGACACAAATGAACATATTTCCACAGAGAAAGACGCACACAGAGTTAGAAAACAAACTATGCTTATCTAAAAGGAAAGGTGGGGGGAATGGAAAAATTATGATTAAGGTTACCATACGTGTACAAATACCTATTAAATACATCTATGAAGAAGACCAACCATATAGCAAGGGAGGTCTATGGAACACTCTGCAATAATTTACATGGTAAGTGGATCTGTACATGAATATATATATATATGTAATGCACAAATGAACCAGATTTTGTACACCTAGGATAAACAATATTCTAATCATTACCCCGATTAAAAATACTAAAACAATGAACAAGAAGTAATGTGACATAAACTTATGAGGGTTTCTCCTGGCACATTCCATTTTAATTGACAACCTAGGAACAGGACTTGCAGAAAGGCTCTGCTGCCCTAGTAACCAGATTTGGGAATGGAGAAATGCTGCCGCCTTGTGGTCGTTTCCCAGAACAGCAGCTTTAAACCCAGTGCTAATGGTCACTAAATATTCACACTCATTGCAGGCCTGTGGATGAGACCTGCCCTCAAAAACAATCCTGGGGTCGAAAATTGACCAAAAAATTCAAAAGAGAGCAACCTTTTAAGAAGACAATTTGAAGAGGTTAATTGTACTCCGTTTTTTTCTGTTTTTCTTTAACAGAAATTTTAAAAGGTGTGGAAAAATGATGAATATTAGGAATAATTAAAGACATGCAAATGCAAATTACAAAAATCCTATCGGCTCACACCAGTGAGAATGGCCATCAGCAAAATTTCTGCAAACAATAAATGCTGAAGAATGTGGAGAAATCCCTACACTTCATTCAACGTGGGACATGTTAAGAGCCAGTAAGGAAAACACAAAGGAGGTGCCTTGAAAAGGTAAATACTGAGCTACCATTCAATCAAGCATACCCACTGCTGGGCCTATCACCTGAGAGGATGAGAATCAAAAAGACACAGGCTGGGCTTCACTGGTGGTGCAGTGGTTGAGAGTCCACGGCCGATGCAGGGGACACGGGTTCATGCTCCAGTTCAGGAAGATCCCACATGCCGCGGAGCGGCTGTTCCCGTGAGCTATGGCTGCTGGGCCTGCGCATCTGGAGCCTGTGCTCTGCAATGGGAGGGGCCACGGCAGTGAGAGGCCCACGTACCGCAAAAAAAAAAACAAAAAAACAGGGTGGCAATCATGCACTCCAGCAATATTTACCATAGCCAACACTTGGAAGCTACGAAAATGTTCATCAACAGAGGAATTCACAAAGAAGAAGTGGTCCATGTACACAATGGAATATGACTCCAATAAAAAAATATAAATTCAATTTAGAAAACAAACATAAGTAAGGAAACATCAGCTTTTGGAGGTTTTTCTGGGCACATTCCACCCTAATTTATAACCAAGGAACACCACTGCCAGGAAGGTCTGTTTTCCCTAGTTACCAGATTGGGAAAAGCAGAAATGCTGCTGCCCTCTGGCCGTTATGTGCAACAGCAGATTTAAAACCTGTGCTAAGGGTCACTTCATATGCACCAGTACTGGAGGGCTGTAAATGAAACCTTCCCTCAAAATGTCTTGAGGGAGGTAATGGCCAAAAAATTTCTAAATGTCACACATACTTCACGAAAACAATTTGAAGAGTTAAGCTGTACTCACAGTTTGAAGAAAAAAAGGACATGCCAGAAAGCTCAATTTCAAGGGATTATGAGACGCATGCAAATCCAACCACAATGAGGTATCAGCTCACACTAGTCAGAATAAACATCAGCAAAAATTCTACAAACAATAAATGCTGAATGTGTTGTGGAGAAGTGCATACCCTCAACTTTAAGTGGGACGTAACCTGGAAAGAGCCACTAATGAGAATAAAATGGAGGTGCCTTTACAAGGAAAACATTTTGTAACCATATGATCCAGCAGGCCCACTCCTGGGCCTATAACCTAAGAAGACAGAATTGGAAAGACACAGGCAGGCAAATGTGCATTGCCACAGCATTACAATAGCCAAACACGGAAACAACCAAAAAGTCCATCAACAGATGAGTGGACAAAGAAGAACTGGTACATGTACAGACGGAATATTAGCCAAGGAAAAAAAGGACACAATGCCATTTGCAGCACTGTAGATGAGTCTACAGGTAATCACACGACTTGTAGTAAGTCAGAAAGAGAAAGACACATATCGTATGATATCACTTACAGGTGTTACCTATAACTTGATACCAGTGAAGATATTTCCACAGAGAAGGGCAACCACAGATTCATTAAACAAACTTATGTTTCACCAATGAAATTTGTGAGGATTGGATACATTAGGATATTGGGGTTAACAGATATATACAAACACAGGTGAAATATATAATCACCAAAGACCTATGGAATACCAAGAGAAGGCTACTCAACATTCTGTCATAATGTACATGGGAAAAGGGTCCCAGGAAGAATAGACATATGTTCATTTGTAAAAGAACCACATCTTGCACACCTAGAGCAAGCCAAACATTGTAATCAAACTTGCTGTGATAAAAAATAAAAATTAAATTAAAAAAACGAATAAGAAGTAGTGAGACATAAACTTAAGGGGCTCTTTCCTGGCACATTCCATTCTAAATTACAACCTAGAACATGACTTCCATTGAGGCTCTGTTGCCCTAGTAACCGGATTTGGTAAAGGAGAACTGCTGCCACCTTGTGGGCGTTTCACACAACAGCAGCTTTAATCCCAGTACTAATTGTCTGTTGATATTCAAAATAATTGCAGCCCTGTAAATCACACCTGCCCTGAAAACAAATCCTTGGGCCGTATATCAAACAAAAAATTCAAAAGACGTCCACATTTCAAAATGACAGTTTCAAAAGGCATAATTTATGCACATTTGTCTTCTGTTTCTTTTTCTTTCTTTTTTTTTGTTAAAAAAAAGGGAATGGGAAAAGGCTGAACATCAGGAATTAATAAAGCCATGCAAATCCAGTTTACAAAACATTCACCTCACAGCCGTCAGAATGATCATCAGCAAAAAAAAAGTCTACAAAGAATAAATACTGAAGGGGTTTTAGAGAACTGCGTACCCTTTAGCTACTGGTGGGATGTAACCTGGTAATAGCCAGTAGTGAGAACAGAATGGAGATGCATTTTAGGGTAAAAATGGAGTTACCATGTGATCTGGTAGGCCCACTCATGGGCCTATCAACAGAGTAGACCTAATCAAAAGACACAGGTTGGCAATCCTGCACTGCAGCAACATGTACCATACCCAAGACCTGAAAGAAACCAAAATGTCCATCAACAGAAAACTGCACCAAGAATAAGTTGTCCATGTACACAGTGGAATATTAGCCATGAAAAAGCATGGAACAGTGCCGTTGGCACCACCATGGAAGGATCTAGAGATAATCACCCAACTTGAAGTAAGAAAGAAACCGAAAGACAGACATCCTATGACATCACTTATAGGTGTTACCTAAAAATTGATACCCATGAAATAATTTCCAAGAGAAGGACACTCATAGATTCAGAAAACCAAATTATGTTTAACAAAATGGAAAGGTGTAAGGAATGTATGAATTAGGATATGGGGGTTAACAGACATGTACTAATACATATGAAATATATAATCACAAAATACCTATGGAATACAAAGAGTGGTTTACTCAACACTACATAATAACATACACGAGAAAGGATCCAAAGAGGAATAGACAGATACATTGATAGGATGAACCAGAAACTGTACACCTAGGAGAATCTACATTTTTATCAAATTTGCTCTGATAAATAATAAAAATTAAATTTAAAAAACAAACAACAATTTAGGAGATATAAGCTCTTGGGGGTTTGCACTGGCACATTCCACTCTAATTTGCAGCTTACTAACATGATTTCCAGGAAAGCTCTGTTGCCCAAAAACCCAGAGTTGGAAACGTAGAAATGCTGCTGCCTTGTGGCCATTTCCCACAATAGCGGCTTTAAACCCACAGCTAGTGGTCACTTAACATTCACAGGGACTCAGGGCTGTAAAGGACACCTGCCCTAAACAAGTGTGCAGAGGTAGGGAATGGCCCAAAAAAATCAAAACTGGCAAATTTTTCAAGGAGATAGTATGGAGGGGTAAGTTTTACTCACTCATTTTCAAAAAAAGAGGAAAATGGATAAAAGCTCAACATCAGGAATTATTAGACTCATGCAAATCTAACCTCTAAAAACGTTTCAACTCACACATGTCAACTACCATCAGCTAAAAGCCTACAAACAATAAATGCTGAAGGGGTTTTAGAGAACTGTGTACCCTCTAGCTGCTGGTGAGATGTAAAGTGGTAAGCCAATAATGAGAACAGAGAGGAGCTGCATTAAAAAAAAAAAAAAACACAGGCTGGCAATCATGCGCTACAGCAATATTTACCATAGGCAACAGTTCGAAGCTACAAAAATGTCCATCAACAGAGGAATGCAGAAAGAAGAAGTGGTCCATGTACACAATGGAATATAACTCCAATAAAAAAATATAAATTCAATTTAGAAAACAAACATAAGTAAGGAGACATTAGCTTTTGGTGGTTTTTCCAGGCACATTCCACCCTAATTTATAACCGAGGAACACCACTGCCAGGAAGGTCTGTTTCCCTAGTTACCAGATTGGGAAAAGCAGAAATGCTGCCGCCCTCTGACCGTTACATGCAACAGCAGATTTAAAACTTGTGCTAAGGGTCACTTCTTATGCATATGAGCGGCTTTAAACCCACAGCTAATGGTCACTTAACATTCACAAGGACTCAGGGCTGTAAAGGACACCTGCCCTAAACAACTGTCCGGAGGTAGGGAATGGCCAAATAAATTCAAAACTAGGAAATTTTTCAAGAAAATAATATGAAGAGGTAAGTTTGGCTCACTGTCTTTTTTTTAAAAAAGGAAAATGGATAGAAGCTCAACCTCAGTAATTATTAGACTCATGCAAATCTAATCTACAAAGAGGTTTCAACTCACACCTGTCGACTGGCCATCAGCAAAATGTCTACAAACAATAAATGTTGAAGGGATTTTAGAGAACTGTGTACCCTCTAGCTGCTGGTGAGATGTAAAGTGGTAACAGCAAATAATGAGAATAGAAGGGAGCTGCAATTAAAATAAGAATTGAGGTACCATTCAATCCAGCAGTCACACCACTGGGCCTCTCACCTGAGACCTGAATCGAGAAGACCCGGGCTGCAAAAGCTGCACTGCAGCCTTATTCACAATAGCCAAGACAGTGAAGCAACCAAAATGTCCATCAACAGATGAATGGATAAAGAAGAAATGATCTATGTATACAGCAGAATATTAGCTATGCAAAACAATGAAACATTGGTATTTCAGGCACCATAGATGAGCTTGGAGATAATCACAGAATATGAGGTAAGTCAGAAAGCAAAAGACCTATATCCTATGATATCACTTATAGGCGTTAACTAATAACTAACACAAGTGAACATATTTCCACAGAGAAAGACACTCACAGACTTAGAAGTATGCTTATCTAAAAGGATAGGTGGGCGGAATGGTAAATTAAGATTAGTGTTACCATAAGTGTACAAATACATATTATAAACATATATCAAAAGACTGACCATATAGCAAGGGAGGTCTACAGAACACTGTAATATTTTACATGGGAAGAGGAGCTGAACATGAATAGACATATATATTGTACAAATAAACCAGATTGTGTACACCTGGACAAACACTATCTAATCATTACCCCGATAAAATAAATTTTAAAAACCAAGAAGTAATGAAACATAAACATATGGGCGTTTCTGCTGGCACATTCCATTCTAACTTACAACCTAGGAACACGACTTCCAGAAAGGCTCTGCTGCCCTAGTAACCAGAGTTGGGAATGGAGAAATGCTGCCACCTTGTGGCCGTTTCCCACAACAGCAGCTTTAAACCCAGTGCTAATGGTCACTAAATATTCACCAAACTTGCAGTTGTGTAATGACACCTGCCCTCCAAAAAAACTCTGGTGTTGAATATCGACCAAAAATTCAAAAGAGAGCAACCTTCCAAGAAGATAATTTCAAGAGATATATTGTACTCACATTTTTTAACAGAAAAAAAAGGCATTGAAAAATTAGGAATTTTTAAAGACATGCAAACCCAAATTACAAAAACCTCTCAGGTCACAGCAGTCAGAATGGCCATTAGTAAAAATGCTGCAAACAATTAATGCTGAAGGGATTGTGGAGAAATTCGTACCCTCAGTTCTAAGGGGGACGTGGTAAGAGCCACTAATGAAAACACAATGGAGGTGCTTTGAAAAGGTCAACATTGCACTACTAGTCAATCAGTTACCCACTGCTGGGCCCGTCATCTGAGAAACTGAGAATCAAAAAGTCACAGACTGGCAATCTTGCACTCCAGCAATATTTAATATAGCCAACACTTGGAAGCAAAGAAAATGTCCATCAACAGAGGAATGCACCAAGAAGTTGTCCATATACCCAATGGAATATTACGCCAATAAAAATATAAATTAAATTTAAAAAAAACAAATAAAAGTAAGGAGACATCAGCTTTTGGGGGTTTATCCGGGCACATTCCACTCTAATTTATAACCGAGGAAGATCACTGGCCAGAAGGTCTGTTTCCCTGGTACCAGCATGGGGAATGAAGAAAGGCTGCCACACTCTGGCTGTTACCTACAAAAGCTGCTTTAAAGTCTGTGCTAATGGTCACTTCATGTGAACAAGTACTGCAGGGCTGTAAATGAAACCTGCCCTCAAAATGTCTTGAGGGATGTAATGGCAAATAAGTTTCAAAATGTGACACATACTTTAAGAAAACACTTTGAAGAACTAAGCTGTAATCACAGTATGAAAAATAAAAAGGGCCTGCCTTAAAGCTCAATTTCAACAGACTATGAGTCACATGCAAATTCAACCACAAAGATGTATCAGCTCACACCAGTCAGAATATCTGTCAGCAAGAAAACTACAAACAATAAATGCTGAAGGTGTTGTGGAGAAATGCACACCCTCAACTTTAAGTGGGATGTAACCTGGAAAGAGCCACTAATGAGAACAGAATTGTGGTGCATTTAAAAGGTAAACCCTGAGATATCGTATGATACAGGAGGCCCACTCCTGGGCCTATAACATAAGACGACAGAATTGGAAAGACACAGGCAGGCAAATGTGCATTGCAGCTGTATTACAATAGCCAAGACATGGAGGCAACCAAAAAGTCCATCAAGAGGTGAGTGGACAAAGAAAAACTGGTACATATACAGATGGAATATTAGCTAGGGAAAAAAAATGAAACAATGCCATTTGCAGCACCGTAGATGATTCTAGAGGTAATCAGGCAAACTGTACTAAGTCAGACAGCAAAAGACACATATCCTATAATATCACTTATAGGTGTTAGCTAAAAATTGATACCAATGAAGATATTTCCACAGAGAAAGGCAATCACAGATTCATTAAGCAAAGTTATGGTTCACCTTATAGAAAGGTGTGAGGATTGTATACATTAGGATATTGGGGTTAACATAGATATAGAAACACATGTGAAATATATAATCACCAGAGACCTATGGAATACCAAGAGAAGGCTACTCAACATTGTGTCATACCCTACATGAGAAAACGATCTGAAGAAGTATAGATACATGTATATGTGTAAAAGAACCACATCTTGCACACCTAGAACAAACAAAACATTTTAATCAAATTTGCTCTGATAAAAAATAAAAATTTAATTAAAAAAGGAACAAGAAGTAATGAGACATGAACTTAAGGGGCTTTTTGCTGGCACATTGCATTCTAATTTATAACCAGAACATGACTTCCATTAAAGCTCTGTCATCACTAATAAAGCAGCTTTATAAGCAATTTTGAAGGTATCTTAAAAGAAGTCTCATTAATTATTGATAGTAACAAGAAAACAAACAAAAGTAAAAATCTCACTGCAAAAAGTATACATAGAGTAAGGGTAGTAGATCAAACACTTATTAAACTTCTGTAAAGTATAAAAGACAACAGTAGTATGTTTTGTTAAAAAGAGACGGCCCAAATAAATCAGAAGTGAAAGAGATGATGTTACGACAGCCACCACAGAAATACAAAGAATCCTAAGATACACACAGGGTAACTCAGGGCTCAGACTGGACAGAGCCCACTCTCCATTCCCCTGTACATGACTTACAGGAGCCTCAGGAACTGAGGAGGGGGTCCCTGAGGAGAGGCACAGGATAGAAGATGTTAGACATTAACATGACTGCATTCATCTTAAACGTGCCTGAACTACATTCACACTAGATGATTTTGTCCTGGATGTACATCAGCACCTCTCATCGGAACTGCAGATCTTTGGCTTCACCACCTCTACTGACAGCATTAGCTTCACCTGCTGTGGACCGTCTCCTATAGGATTTCTAGAACCACAAAGCATCGAAGCTTCACAGGACCCAGAGTCTGTGCGACTCCACTCCGAGTCTCAGAGTCTCAACTGCACTCAGAGACTCGGAGTCTCAACAGAGACTCCACTCTTGGAGGGCACACACAAAGTAGTGTGCACATCAGGACCCAGGGGAAGGAGTAGTCACCCCATAGGCGAATGGCCATACCTAACTGCTAGTGCTAGAGGGTCTCCTGCAGAGGTGGGGAATGGCTATGGCTCACCATGGGGACAAAGACACTGGCAGCAGAAGTTCTGGGAAATACTCCTTGGCGTGAGCCCTCCCAGAGTCCGCCATTAGCCCCACCAAGAGCAAGGTAGGCTCCAGTGCTGGGTCGCCTCAGACCAAACCAACAGGGAGGAAACCCAGCCCCATGCTTCATCAGAAAAGCAGATTAAACTTTTTATTAAACTTATTTAATCCACAGACAAGCAGATTAAAGCTCTGCCCATCAGAGCAACACCCAGCTCTACCCACCACCAGTCCCTCCCATAAGGAAGCTTGCACAAGACTCTAAGACACACTCAATCACTGGAGAGCAGACTCAATCACCAGAGAGCAGACAGCAGAAACAAGAAGAACTACCATTCTGCAGCCTGTGGAAGGAAAACCACATTCACAGAAAGATAGAGAAAATGAAAAGACAGAGGACTTTATACCAACTCAAGGAATAAGATAAATCCTCAGATAAACAATGAAATGAGGTGGGGATAGGCAACCTTCCAGTAAAATAATTCGGAATAACGATAGTGAAGATGATCCAAGACCTTGGAAAAAGAATGGAGGTAAAGATCGAGAAGATGCAAGAAATGCTTAACAAAGACCTAGAAGAACTAAGGAACAAACACCTAGAAAAATTAAAGAACAAACAAACAGAGATGAGCAATACAATAACTGAAATGAAAAATACACTAAAAGGAATCAGTAGGAGAATAACTGTGGCAGAAGAATGGATAAGTGACCTGGAAGACAGAAAGGTGGAAATCACTGCCATGGAACAGAATAAAGAAAAAGAATGAAAATAAATGAAGACACCCTAAGAGACCTCTGGGACAACATTAAACGCAACAACATTCACATTATAGGGGTCCCAGATGGAGAAGAGAGAGAGAAAGGACCTGAGAAAATATTTGAATGATTATAGTCGAAAACTTCCCTAGCATGGGAAAAGAAATAGCCACCGAAGTCCACGAAGCACAGAGAGTCCCAGGCAAGATAAACCAAAGGAGAAAAATGCTGAGACACACAGTAATCAAACTGACAAAAATTAAAGACAAAGAAAAATTATTGAAAGCAACAAGGGAAAAATGACAAATAACATACAACAGAACTCCCATAAGGTTAACAGCTGATTTCTCAGCAGAAAATCTACAAGCCAGAAGGGAGTGGCATGATAAATTTAAAGTGATGAAAGGGAAGAACCTACCACCAAGAGTACTCCACCCAGCAAGGATCTCATTCAGATTTGATGGAGAAATCAAAAGCTTTAGAGACAAGGAAAAGCTAAGAGAATTCAACACCATGAAACCAGCTCTACAACAAATGCTAAAGGAACTTCTCTAAGTGGGAAACACAAGAGAAGAAAAAGACCCACCAAGACAAACCCATAACAATTAAGAAAATAGTAATAGGAATATACATCTCAATAATTACCTTAAACATGAATGGATTAAATGCTCCAACCAAAAGACACAGCCTCGCCGAATGGATACAGAAACAAGACCCATATATATGCTGTCTACAAGATACCCATTTCAGACCTAGGGACACATACAGACTGAAAGTGAGGGGATGGAAAAATATATTCCATGCAAAGGAAAATCAAAAGAAAGCTGGAGTAGCAATACTCATATCAAATAAAATATATTTTAAAATAAAGAATGTTACAAGAGACAAGGAAGGACACTACATAATGATCAAGGTATCAAACCAAGAAGATATAACAATTATAAATATATATGTACCCAACATAGGAGCACCTCAATATATAAGGCAACTGCTAACAGTTATGAAAGAGGAAATCGACAGTAACACAATAATAGTGGATTGCATGGCCAGAGCCTGTCCTCCACAGTGGGAAAGGTGACAACAGTGAGAGGCCTACGTACCACAAACAAACAAACAAACAAAAAACTTACCACTGGCATTTTTCACAGAAGCAGAACAAAAAATTTCACAATTTGTATGGAAACATAAGAGACCCCGAATAGCCAAAGCAATCTTGAGAACGAAAAATGGAGCTGGTGGAATCAGGCTCCCAGACTTCAGACTATACTACGAAGCTACAGTAATCAAGGCAGTATGGTACTGGCACAAAAACAGAAATATAGATAAATGGAACAGGATAGAAAGCCCAGAGATAAACCCACACACATATGTTTGCCTTATCTTTGTTAAAGGAGGCAAGAATATACAGTGGAGAAGACAGCCTCTTCAATAAGTGGTGCTGGGGAAACTGGACAGATATATATAAAAGTATGAAATTAGAACACTACCTAATGCCATATACAAAAATAAACTCAGAATGGATTAAAGACCTAAGTGTAAGGATAGACACTATCAAACTCTTAGAGGAAAACATAGGCAGAACACTCTATGACATAAATCAGAGCAAGATCCTTTTTGACCCACGTCCTAGAGAAATAGAAATAAAAACAAAAACAAAGCAATGGGACCTAATGAAACTTAACAGCTTTTGCACAGCAAAGAAACCATAAACAAGACCAAAAGACAACCCTCAGAATGGAAGAAAATATTTGCAAATGAAGTAACTGACAAAGGATTAATCTCCAAAATTTACAAGCAGCTCATGCAGCTCAATATCAAAAAAACAAAAAAAAAATACAATCCAAAAATGGGCAGAAGACCTAAATAGACATTTCTCCAAAGATATACAGATTGCAAACAAACACATGAAAGAATGCTCAACATCATTAATCATTAGAGAAATGCAAATCAACACTACAATGTGATATCATCTCACACCAGTCAGAATGGCCATCATCAAAAAATCTACAAACAATAAATGCTGGAGAGGGTGTGGTGGAAAACGAACCCTCTTGCAGTGTTGGTGGGGATGTAAATTGATACAGCCATGATGGAGAACAGTATGGAGCTTCCTTAGAAAACTAAAATTAGAACTACTGTATGTTTCTGCAATCCCACTACCGGGCATATACCCTGAGAAAACCATAATTCAAAAAAGTCATGTACCAAAATGTTCATTGCAGCTGTATTTACAATAGCTAGGACATGGAAGCAACCTAAGTGTCCATCAACAGATGAATGGATAAAGAAGATGTGGCACATATATACAATGGAATATTACTCAGCCATGAAAGAAACAAAATTGAGTTATTTGTATTGAGGTGAATGGACCTAGTGTCTGTCATACAGAGTGAAGTAAGTCAGAAAGGGAAAAACAAATACTGTATGCTAACAAATATACATGGAATCTAAAAAAAAATGTTTCTGAAGAACCTAGGGGCAGGAGAAGAATAAAGTTGCATACATAGAGAATGGACTTGAGGACACGGTGGGGGGAAGGGTAAGATAGGACGAAGTGAGAGTGTAGCACTGACATATGTACACTACCAAATGTAAAATATATAGCTAGTGGGAAGCAGCCGCATAGCACAGGGAGATCAGCTCAGTGCTTTGTGACCACCTAGAGGGGTGGGATAGGGAGGGTGGGAGGGTGACGCAAGAGGGAGGGAATATGGGGGTATATGTATACATATAGCTGATTCACTTGGTTATACAGCAGAAACTAACACACCATTGTAAAGCAATTATACTCCAATAAAGATGTTAAAAAAAAACATTGTGAAGGTTTATGATACAGATTGTTTTATGTTTTCCATTTGTTTATATTTTTATTAAATTAATTATTATATGTAAAATTCTTAAAACTTCATTGACACATAAATGTTTAATAAAGAGAACCATGATTGTTAAAAAAAAAAAAAAAGGAAAAGAGCTTTGGCCTCTGACCAATCGGGGTTTTTGGCATAGCTCTGCCTCTTTCTAGCTTGTGGTCTTGAGGGATATTTTTAACCCATGTTTGGGTTTCCTCATCTGTAAAATGGAGCTAGTGGTAGTATCTATCTTATAGGGAGAATGAGAATTGAACGGGATGATTTATAGAAGGTATTTTAGGACATTGTTTGCACATGTAAAGCTGTGTCTTCAAAGCACTAGCCTGCCAGAACGTGGGTGAGACTGACTTTCAGGGGCTTCTGCTGCCCCTGGGCTTGGGACACTGATTTTTTGCCTCTGTCCCTAGAAAGGGGCAAAGTGAGCAGGTTTGCAAAGCTGTCTTTGGGTCATAAGATCTGTTTCATTCTATTTCTCATAAGATCTGTTTCTTCCTATTCTAATGTCTTCTCTGTTTTTAACATTTTTTCTTTTCTTTTTTTTTAAATAAAACAATGCTTCTGGAGTAAATTAAATTGTCATTTAATGAGACAGTATGGTGTAGTGGTTGAGAACATGGACTCTGGAGCCCACTATTTGGCCTTAATGATTTAGAAGGTGTATCATCTCGGGAAAATTCCTAACCTCTCTGTTTCTCAGCTTCCTCATCTATGACAGGGAAAATGACAGTACCTGTATCATAGAGTTGTTGAGGTAAGTGCATATTAAGTGCAGAGAACAGAGCCTGGTGCTGAGAGAGTACCCAGAATCTAATAGCTTTACTTACTGTCTGCAAACCCTGTGACAGCCCTATATTTTATGGTTTCAGATCTTCTTTAATCCCACAACTACCCTATGAGGTAGGAGGTATTACTTCATTTCATAGATGAGGAAATGGAAGCTCAGAGATTTGGGAACTGGCCCAAGATCATGTAAATAGTATGTGGTGGAGCCAAGATTTGAACCTTGGACTTTCAAGCAAAAATCCTGAGGTCTTTCTTCTGGAGTTCTCAATCTGGGGTCCAAGAATACTTATTGGATTATTGGTAGGATTCATTGGGTTTGAGGCCCCTTTGAAATAGTTTCAAAATTGGGTATTTGTGATTTGGGGACAGGGTCCATTTCTTTCTTTAGGTTCGTAGGATGAACCATTGCATTATTGCTGACTTTCTTATAAGAGACAAAATTTGTTTAATAAACTCCAAATAATTGAAACTGCCATTGCTGAGATCATACAAATAATTGGGCTCTAATGCAGCTGGATTCCTAGAATTAATAATTTCCATGTTCGAGGACTTCCCTGGTGGTCCAGTGGGTGGAACGCCATGCTCCCAATGCAGGGGGTGCCAGGTTAAGTCCCTGGTTGGGGAACTAGATCCCGCATGTCCCAACTAAGAAGTCCACATACCACAACTAAATATCCCAAAACGAAGATCCCACATGCCACAATTAAGACCCGACGCAGCCAAAATAAATAAATAAATAAATATTAAACTTTTTCCCCCATGTTTATACTCTGTGCACACCACACTAGCCCCCTCTAGTGCCATTTTGGCCCCAATGGTTCTGGGTGCTTGAGTCAGAAGGATCGGATGACCCAGAAATCCTGCAGTCACTGGGTGGCGGTAGTCCTGGGCTCTGCCTCTGCCTCCAGGGCTTCATCTCCCTTGCCTGGAAAATGTGAGTATTGCCCAGATGGTCTCTGAGTCTCCCATAAACTTCATTTTGCTTACATCTTTTTTTTTTTTTTTTTTTTGGCAGTGCCACATGGCATGTGGGATCTTAGTTCCCTAACCAGGGATCGAACCCATGCTCCCTGTATTGGAAGTGCGGAGTCTTAACCACTGGACCACCAGGGAAGTCCTGTTTATATCTTTCTTATATGAAGTCAAGATGAAAATTAGGAATCTCCTTCCTTAATCAAGGTGCGGTCACATTTTGAAGAGACAGGGTAAGTGGAAACAGCCAATTAGTCACCCATTTGCTATATCTGGGGATGAGCTAAGCTGAGCAGGAGGCTTCCATGAAACTCCTCCGCTCCTTTCGCCCACTTTCATCACCACTGAGGACTGTAGAGTTAGACTTGGAAGAGGCCAAAAAGACAGCTCTTATTTTACCTTCTCTCGCTCCTGAGCAAACAGGCCAGAGATGGAAAGTGCCTTACATACAGTCATGTGGCTAGTAAGTGGCTGGATTTGGACTTGAACCCAGGCTCTCAGACTCCAAATCCAAAGTCTATTTACAAAGCCAAACTAGTACAACCAAGAGATCTAGGGGCCCTCTCAGGACCACCCATATGTGACAAATCTGTGGGCTAGTGGGATCCTGGGGCACATTTCCGGGAATGCAATGCTCCCCTTTCTCAGTTCCTCATCACGCACATGGCCTCCACTCATTGGAGGAGGGGAAGAAAGGAAGGAAGGAGAATATTGGCCTCAGGGTATGTGCCTCTTTCCTGCCCTCAGCCCTTTGGGGCTCTGACCATTATTTACAGCACATTCCCAGGCTGTCAGCCTTTTTTCCCCACAAGGCTCTGGGACTCCCAAGGGGAATTGGACATACCCTTTCATGCCCCGTTACTAGGCAGCAGATCCCAGAGATAAGGGGGAAAGACTTTACTAGGAACTTTCCTTCCAGCCCTGTGATTGTTCTCAGGGTCTCTGTTTCATGCTTTGGAAGCTCTGGGTATATTCTTCAAATTCTGGGTGGGGAAGCTAGGGAGCTGGAATGCATGCTGGTCAGCTCTGCCCCACTTGGCTGTCTCACCCACAGTTTAGAGTGGGAAATGGGTCCAAACAGCTGCCTCTGGGTTCGTAGGTAGTCAGAGCCAGGGCAAGTTCACATTCTGCTTGGGTCTGCATTGTGCAGTGGACGGGGGCACTGAGGAGGTGTGGTACCTGGGCTTCAAGGACAAGAATGACCCTTGATTTCTTTCATCCTCCTCAGTGGCTTTGAAGCCCCTGGATGGAGCACTGATAGACCAGAGCATTACTCCATACAGGCTTGTCTCCCATCATGTTGGTTATTCTATATCTGTTCTGAACAATCAACAAATGTTTGTTGAGTAACTGCTGGGTGCCCATGAAGGGGACCCAAGCAACGCCAGTTGTTTTAGCTGAACACAAAGAAAGGATTGATCAATTTTGACTGAGGGATATTAGAGAGAGCTTTCCACAAATAATGATTTTGTTTTCTTTTTTTGTTGGGCTTTGGTGTTTCTCAAGGAATTCTTGATGTAAAGTGGAAAAGAATTTCCAGGTAGAGGGAACAGCTTGAGTAGGGGCATGGGCTTTTTCAGAGGAGGAAGTACAGACTCGGTGGCTAAGGCCAGACCATGCAGGCCCCTGTAGGTCATGCAAGGGAGTCTTAGGTTTTTTTCTTTGGTGTTAGGGAGCCAGGCAAGGGTTTTAAGTGAGAGATTGAACACGGTTGGCTCTGTTTTTGAGAAGATGCTGTCACTAGGGGCCTTCCCTAGGCTGAATGTTTGTGTCCTTCCCAAAACTCATATGTTGAAACCGAATCCCCATTGTGATGGTATTTGGAAATGGGGCCTTTGGGAGATAATTAGGTAATCTCATGAAAGGGATTAGTGTCCTTATAAAAGAGATCCCAGAAAGTTCCCTTGCCCTGTCAGCCATGTGAGGACACAGTAAGAAGACTGCCGTCTATGAACCAGAAAGTGAGTTTTCATCAGGACCTGACCATACTGACACCCTGATCTAGAACTTTCAGCCTCCAGAACTGTGAGAAATAAATTTCTGATGTTTATAAGCCACCCAGTCTGTGGCACTTTGTTATAGCAGACTGAACTGAATAAGACAGTGGCTGTGTTGGCAATGGATTGTACAGAAGAGACAAGAAAGAGAGGATCACTCCTGCATCCATCACAGTTTTCTGGATGACCTGTGATGACTATGTCTTAGTATGGCTTTCTGAAGAAGTTAGAGTTATATCTTTGAAATGAACCAAGAAACCAGCCAACTAACCTCCTCTTCTCCACCCCACCCCAATTTCATAAGGATTCTATATGGCCAAGATTTTACTCCACTTGATGCTTGTTAAAGGATTAAGGATTAAAAAACAAGCTTCTAATTACCTCTGGGATTCCTTGGCTAGACTAAATGTAGGTTGTGGACAGATGTGGAAACTCCCTGAAGTTCTTCAGAAGTAACAGGGAAATGGGTTGATGATTATTTCCCTTTGCTATAAGGACAGGATCAGTTGAAAGAGATTTGGAGTCAGACATTTTGGATCCTGAATTTAAATCCCAGCTCTGCTACTTACTAGCAAATTGCTCCTAGATAAATTTATTTGTCTTTCTGACCCTCGGCTTACCTCACTGAGAAATAGAGATAATAATATCTAGCCCAGAGGATGAAGAGACAGGTGTGTCTATGGTACCTTCTGGGGGTGTTGGGTAGGAACTCTCCATCATGGACCACGTCTGTTGATGGGGAGCAGGGATTCTGCCAGAATGGCTTCCCTGTGTGTGGCATCTCCTGGGAGTGGCTCTAGGCCTGGCCTTCCAGGCCTACCTCACAGTCCTTGTTCCTTCAGTGCATGTGACTGAGCATCCATGACAAGCCAGGTGCGGAAAGAAGAGTGGGGACAACTCGGTGTGTGAGAGCCAGTGTCCACCCTCTGGGAATTCACAGATTTGTACCACAGCAGGATGGGTTTTCTTCCCTAATTCTGTTTCTCCTGGTTGATTGCTAGCACTCCTTTTTCCTCCTGAGTGGGAATTGCTTAAGGGGAACTGTACTGCTAGGGGCAGCATCCCTGGGGGCATGCAGGCAACAGGGGGTTAAGAACCAGCCAAGAGGCACACGGTTGATCACCTGTGGACCCAGGGGGATTCAGCTACTCATTTCCTAGTCTCTCCAATTGTGGATTCCCTACCCTCCTCTTTTCATTGTCCATAACTTTTTAAAATTGAAGTATAATTGGTATGTAACATTATATTATTTTCAGGTATATCAAATAATGATTCAGTATTTGTATATATTGCAATCTGATCACAGAAAGTCTAGTTAACATCTATCACCATAAATAGTTATTTTTTTTTTAATGTGTGTGATGAGAACTTTTAAGATCTACTCTGAGCAACTTTCAAATATGCCATACAGTATTATTAACTACATCATCCATCCCAATGACTTATTATTTATTTTATGACTGGAAGTTTGTACCTTTTGACCAGCTTCACCCATTTCACCCACCCTGTGCCTCTGGCAACCACCAATCTGTTCTCTGTAAATATCAGCTTGGCTTTGTTATTTATTTATTAATTTATTTTTAAAGATTCCGCATACAAGTGAGATCATACTGTATTTGTCTTTCTCTGTCTGACTTATTTTACTTAACATAATGCCCTCGAGATCCATCCATATTGTGGCAAATGGAAAGATTTCCTTCTTTTTTAATGGCTGAATAATATTACATGGCATATTTCTACCACATTTTCTTTATCCACATCTATTGATGGACACTTAGGTTGTTTCCATATCTTGGCTATTGTAAATAATGCTGCAGTGAACATGGGGTGCAGATATCTTTTTGTTTTCTTTGGATAAATCCCAAGAATTTGAATTGCTAGACTACATGGTAATTCTATTTTTTTAATGTGAAAAATAACATGCATAGTTCAATATTCTTCTCCTAAAAGTGCATCTTGCTCTCTGCCTGTTCATCCATCCATTATAAAGGCTGACACGTGAAGGTTTTCCATGTGCCGGGCACTGTGCTGAGTAGTTCAGAGTTAAGTCCTAATAGTCACATTGTGAGGGAGATACCACTATTATCCCTGTTTTTAAGATGAGAAAATGAAATATACAGAGGTTAAGTAACTTGCCCAGAGCCAGCCAGGAGCCCCTGCAGCCTGGTGCCAGAGCCTAAGCCCTGAACCACTAGAAGCCAGGCTGCTTCTCTACCTGTAGGTGACATGGAGAGTTAGCTGCCTGCAGTGACTTGCCCCAAGTACTAACACTGGCTACTTCTGAGTGGTTTGATTTGGGGTGATTTGCGACAGTCTTTTTAAAAGTCTTCAGTAGTGTTTTAGTTTTTAAATCATGTACATGTATCATTTTGGCAGTAATGAAATATAAGATTTGCAGATAATCCCCAGAGCATATGATTTACAGGAGGCTAAATAGGAAACAGGGATTTGGCTTTTTTTGGTCAGGCAAAGGAAAGGGCTTTGAGAAGCAGTGTGAGGAAGCAACTTTGGTCTTCACCATCATCTTCTTGTGCTCTTTGGAAGCTGTTTGTAGTCGAATGGGTCTTCTTGATGCCTACCAGGGACACTCCACAGCCTCATGCTTTCTCTGCCACAAGATGGCAATCATGGCACATGATGGACCGGCCTATAGCCTCCACAAGGGAACGCTTGAGCATCTATCTGCCAACTACAGAGACCCTTCCCCAGTGTACAGTGGGAAGAAAGAGCTTTTAAAGGGGGACTGCAAAGGCAACACCTCCTGTTGACCCAAACCCCAGGCAGCCGGGCAGTCATATTCAGATGCTTCCATTCCCAGTAACCCACAGTCCTCCCCAGAACAGAGCTGCATTATCCATTTTGTTTTCTGATGAAAGAGACATAGAGAAAAAATGACATAGAGGTTTCCCGACACAAAATAAGTGCCAGTGAGCCTGGAGAATGGGTTATTTGTGATCTGTTATTTGAATGAGTTATTTATCCTGTGACTTGTGTAGATTCTTTTTGCTCCATGGAGAGGGATTGGTGCTAGCCTTTCAGGGATAGAGGCTACAAAGCAAGTCCCAGGACAGGAAGTTGGCAGCCTTCACTGGGGTCTTTCCAGGTGAGTGGCTGGGTAGGACAGCTTCAACTGAGGCCCAGCTTTAGGTCCAATCCCCAGGAAGGAAGACTGCCATGAACAAGACGGGCTCTGGTTCCTGTGGTGAAAATGGGGAGGTGCAGAGTGACTAGAGTGGGGGAATTTGGAGTGGGACCACTGCATTTCTACTGCCTGAGATGCCCAATAGGAACTGGATTCAGGTGTGGGAAATGGGGGCAGGACTCCTGTATCAGGTAACACTAGCTGCTATAACAGATGCAACTTCAAATCTCAGAGGCTTAACACAATAGAAGTTCATTTCCTCTTTGTGGAATGTTCAGAATGGGTGATTCCGTGACCAGGCTCCTTCTACCTTGTAGTTCTGCCATTTTCAGTGCATGTGTTCTAAGGACCCTGAAGAGCAGGGGAAAGAGCATGGAAGAGCGTACACGGGAAGCTTTATGGGCCAGGCCAGCGCGGGTGGAGGCATCGCTCCCATCTCCATTCCATTGGCCAGAAATGCATCTCACAGCCACGCCTACCAACAAAGCGGTCTGGGAGATGTGGCCTAGTGCGTGCTCAGGGGGATGAGGAAGTGCGTTTTGTGTGTGACGAGACAGTCTCTGCCTAAGGCTCATTATTGAAATAGTCGACTATGGAGTTTATCCCAAAGAAATAATCAGATTTGCACACATGGATATTTGTGCACGAAAATGCTCACTGCTCTGTTATTATAAAAGTAAATATTTAGAATCAATTTAAATATTTAGCAATAAGGCATTAAAAATTTTATGATCTTTTCACATAAAGGAAGTCTATGCTGCCACTAAAAGCTGTGCTGCAGAGTGATGCGTTTTGGCCCCACAGTCATCACAGTGCTTTAGTAAGGAGTAATCCTAGGAAGACCCAGGACCCAAGTGAGTCAAAAATAAAATGTGATCAGGCATTATCCATTTCATTAGGTTATTTTTAAAAGGGTAAGATTCAGGCAATTCACTTATTTTTGATATACAGATAATTGGGTGTTTACCTGGTTTTAGCATATGATTTATAGTTGTTGGTTTTGTGTATTTGTTTGTTTACTTGTTTTTCAAGAGAAAGCCTTGTTCTTAGCTTGGGAACAGTCATATCTCTTGTGTTTCATGTTTTACCTAGGTCATAAATAAATGTGATACTGTAAAAATTAAAAGTATAACACTAAAATTAGCTACTTAAAAGTTTTTGAGTGACTAGGGAAAAAAATAAAAGGCAATCAGGCTTTATCTACTTCAGTTAAATGTTCTACCACTTAAGAGTCATATACAAAATATTTAAATATAACTTTAAAATATTTCCTCTGTAGTTTTAGGAACATATTTCTTCAAAAGCAAAATTTACAGTTGGATTTTACTGCAAACTTTGTAGAATACTTTCATTTGCTCTTTTCTCCCTGGTTCGATGTCTGACCCTTCCCCTCCCCCCAACCTCCTGACCCACCAGCCCCGAAGCCTCACAGGGCAGGGACTGTGTCAGGTTGGTTCACTGCTGTATACACAGTGTAGGCTGATAGTAGGCATTTGATAAATATTTACTGACTAAAGTTGACTTGAATGTGATGACATTAAAGGATAAAACAACTTGAGTGAAAAAAGCAAGTAAAAACCCTGAACATTTAATACGACGCCAGCTATGTAAAAAGCAGTTCATAGAGGCATATAAAAAGACTGCACGAGAACAAACCAGCATAATAGCATTGTGTCGTGTTCTTTTATTTAGAATTTTCTTTATTTTCCATTTTTTACAGCAACTTATTTGCATAATCATTCATATCTATCATTTGCATAGTCAAGATTAAAAGAAACGGTTGTTCTTAAAAAAGGCTGCGTAGGGACTAGGACTGCAACTCCTGTCAATGATGGATGAGGTATGCGAAGCTACTTAAAACACTTATGCTCAGATGCTTAGTCTGGGAGCTGGGGCAGAGCCCAGCCTGGGCTTGAGGAGCTGGGACGCTTGGAGGTGGGGGACTGGGATGGGAGCTGACACTTCTCTCCTGTGTATTCATTCATCCTGAGACCTTCTTGACATCCCCTCTTGAAGTGTGAGCATGTCTCTCATCTGTGCTGAGTAGTGTTTAGCCTCCGGGGAGAGGGATGGCTGGGGGGAGATGTCATCCCAGGCTCAGCAGCTGGTTCTGTATCCCTTCTGAGAGATTCCTCACTGTCCTAGGGTTGCCAGGTAACATACAGGATGCCCAGTTACATTTAAATTTCTGATAAAGAGTGAATCATTTTTTAGTACAAGTATGTCCTAAATATTGTACCTATCATATAACTCTCAACTCAAGAGCCTTGTTTTGGTGAAATGCCTGCTTTGTAAGAAGTGAGGGAATTGTATAAGCACCATCGTAGTCAGGCCCCGAAGCCCTGACTCCCTCTGCCCACCTCCTTTCCCTCTTCCAGGACTGTCAGAGGCAGTATCCAAACCCAGGGCTGCATGGCCAGCCTGAGGGTGTATTACTGCAGGATGTATCCCCTGGAAAATCCCTTCTGGGGCACGTCAGACCCTGCCGACTCCTCTGGGTGCCTTTTCTGGGCTCACCCCCTTCGGCGGCCCCTTTCTTTTGGTGACTCTGCCCCTTTCTGGGTTGCCAGCTCCCAGGTCTCTCTTTCCCCAGGTTCTCAACAAGTTTGCAAGACTCCCAGCTTCTCCCTGAAAGCAGCATGCTGCCTTTTTAAGGTTTTCTCAAGACTGCCCACTTTTTTTAGGTGAACAGACTTGTACAAAAATGACAAGCATTTTCATTGTAATGCATTTCCTAGACCTTAAAAAACATTTGCAAAGGCTGTCCTGTGGTGTGCTGGCATGGAATGGGGCATAGCAAGGGAGTGAGGGAGGGGAGAGGGTTTGTGGAGAGGGACAGAAACAAGGGAGAGACAATTCCAGTCTGAGAAGCCAGGGGTGGAGCTGCAGGCCGGGCCCAAGCCCTGAAAGCCTTCAAACTCCGAAGAATAGGAAGCTCTTGAATCCATGGTGAGGAGGCAGAAGCAGAGAACAGGGTAATCTTGCCAGCAAATGAGGCGAGCAGGGGTTCAGAGCAGAACATGGGAGGGTCTGACTTGACTCCAGCAGATGGTGCCTTTGCAGGGGCAGCTGTGAGCCCTCCTTCCAAGGCTGCCAGGTTACTGGGTGTAACTGGGAACAAGGCTTGCTCTGTCCTAGGCCCCTGTCTCTAACACTCATCAAATACAAACCAAATAGTTCTTTTTGGTTGCTTATTGTTTCTGAAAAGCAGATCTTCAGAGGAAGGTGTGAATAGATCATTCATGAATGGAATTTTCCATTTTTCAAAACATTAGGTCAAACAAGTAAAATTTCCAATACTTCTCTGCTTTGGATCTACAAATACAGCAAGTTACATGTAATGATCATAAAACTACACACATACACAGATACACACATGCACATAAATATGTACTGTCAGGCACAGATAGACTTTTATTACCAGGGGTTGGCAAATAGGCTCAGAAAGGACAACCCTGACACAGTAACTGACATTATGACAGGATGTCTCCTGGAGTTTTTCTCAGGACTTTAAATTGAATTGAACAAGTTTACACAATCTCCAGTGTGTTCTTCTGGAGAAACTACGTTGCTTCTGGTTTTTCCAGCCTTGGTGGAATGTGCCCCTCTGGTCTGTCCCAGAGATCCAGGGCATAGTCTTGCTGGGGTCAAGTTCTCTTGGCCACAAAGCCCACAATAGTTTTGGAAATGTCAGCCACACGTTGAATTATTTTGTGTATTGCTATTGTCAACTTACATATTAGCTGTAACTGTCTGGGGGTGTGCCTAAACTTTCTGGTTGTCAAAAGACCTCCTGGATTTGGTGCTTCTCAATAATTGTCCTATGCCCATGACCTTGTGACCCCCTAAGATGTACATGGGTGAGAAGGAAAACAGTAAGAGACTAGATGTCCTTGAGAATGTGGCAGGATGTGAAAACCCCATCCAGGATGGTAAAGCAGCATCAGGGCTTTTGCCAGTTAAAACAGCAGGAGGCACAAAGTTTCAATGAGACTGATTATAGAATGACCTGGAAAAGTCCAGAAATCTGGGTAGGAGAGTGTTTGGTCTATGAATATTCATGTGGAATGCAGTCTGCTGTGATGGGGTGATAGCTTCTTTAACTATCCTACCACAGTCCCTTCGTTTGCTAGCTGTGTGACCTTGGGGAAGTTACTTAGGTCCTCTCAGCCTATTTCTTCATCTGTAAAATTGAGAGAACAATTCCTCCCTAATGGGATGGCAGTGAGCATCTGATGAAGAAAGGTAAGTGGAAGCATGTTATAAACTGTTCAACATGTATGTCACTGTCATGTGTGATGAACAGCAAGAATTCTCTTCCTGGAAGGCAGTTAAGGGAGGGAAGAGGTAGTTTCTCTGAGATTTTGAGAATCAGACCATTAGGGAGTGATCCCAGTAGCCTAGGGAGGAAGAATGAACTGCAATTCTGGGTGGATGGACAGGAAGGAAACAGGGTTGCTAGGGAACCAGCCTCAATCCTGCTGGGATGAAGGATGCGACGCAGGATGCCAGAGATTCATGATCAATTCAGGTTCTTTGGAGCTGCCAGCGACTGAGGGTTCCCCCTGTACTGCCAGGACCATGTGTAGCTTCAGCCTGCTATTCTCTCAGGATTCTAGAAACACAGACACTCCAGGAGTATTTCCATTATAGACCATTCTCCCAGGGCTTAGAGACAGTATGTTGTGATGTATTGTTTCCCAAGCATTGATGACCATAAAACATTTTAGAAATCATAATGTAGCAATATACAGCAACAGCAGGTTGAACATAAATGTTCAGTAGTCAACACTGAAATCTAGAATATACATGTAATTATAGGACAAGGTACCTCGTATAACCTGTGACAGATGCTTCTGCTATAAGTTTCCATGGGACCAGGTCAAAACACTTCCCTTGTCAAAACACTTACCTTCCTTGCAAGAAAAGAATCTTAAATAAAAGTGACAGAATGCAACTCAAACTAACTTAAGCCAAAAAGAAGAGAATTTCTTGGCTCTATCACTGGAAACATCAGTGGGGCAGCTAATTTTAGGACTCTGGGTCTCTCTCACTTGCAATTTCTTATTTCTTTTTTTTTTTTTACAACTTTATTGGAGTATAATTGCTTCACAATGGTGTATTAGTTCCTGCTTTATAACAAAGTGAATCAGTTATATGTATAACTGATTCACTTGCAATTTCTTGGAGCAGTTATCTTCAATGATGGGCCAGGTGGCCACCAGCATCCCATACTTACATACTACTGTTTAGCAACACCAGTGGAAAGACAGGGCCTTTCAGGATAGCAATGGCAGAAAAGTTCCAGGGAGATTCTGACTGGCTCACCTTTGGTCATGTGTCCATTTATGGGGGTATCTTGATTAACCTCTTGGAAGAAGTGGGTGGAATGATCCTCCTTTCTGTATCACAGAGAATGCATTCCCTGTTGGAAAGGGGAGTTCTATTGCTAGAAGAAAGGAAGGAGTGGATATTCAAGGATAAAAACAGCCCCTGCAGTACTTTAATGTTATAGCTTGTTAATTGTCCTCTCTGAGCTCTCCAAGGCAAGGACTGTGTCTTCCTCACCGTAGTATCCTCAGGGTAGTGCTTGGCACATAGTCAATGCTTAATATATATTTGTTAGAATTAATGAATAAATGAACAAGTGAATAAGGTACTTCAGTAAGTTAGTTGGCAAAATCTGCATCTTTAATGGGACTTCCTGGTATTCATAGGTATAACATACTGTTTCCTTTTAAAAAAAAATTTCAAATTTGCATAGTATAATATTAGCCATCTAAAAATGTACAATTCATTGGTATCTAGTGCATTCACAATGTTGTGCAGCCAGCACCTACATCAAGTTCCAAAACATCTTCATCATCCCAAAAGAAAACCCCATACCTATTAAGCAGTCACTCCCCATTAATCCCTCCCCCAGCCCCTGGTAACCACCAATCTTCTTTCTGTCTCTATGGATTTAACTATTCTGGATATTCTTAATGAAAACAACTAAACAAATTTGTGGGTTATTTTTAAATAGTTACCAAACAAACTAAAGAAGAAAAGTTATTTCTGATACTGGTGCAAACAACACAGACCAGCTTGATCCAGTTAAACTGAGAAAAGAGGGATTACCGACCCACCTGAATTCCTTCTGGAAGTCAAGCCCAGTCAGAGGGTCTGGTGCCAGGGTTGGAAGACTTGCCAGAACTCTGTCTTCCATTTCTACTTCTTTCTACCCATCAGTTGCTTCTTTGTCTGCTTAGGCGGATTCTCTGCTTTTCAGAGCCTGTGTCAGAAGATGCCCTCTCCCCAGACACCCGGTTAATATCCCTTCTGTTCTCACCACATTCAGAGGCTCTGGATCCACTTCCTAATTTCTGGGAAGGGAAATCAACTGGTCCAGCTTGGACAAGGTGTCCCCACAGTCCCATTAACTACTGAGGATCTCAGGACAGAGCCATCCGTAAGCTGATGGAGGGCAGATGGTGACATGGATCCAAGTCCGCAGTGGGGAGGAACAGCAGCTACTCAAGGCTGGGGCTTCTCATCTGGAGAACTGCCTGTTGCTTATAAGCCAAAGGGCTGTTCTGGCCTCCCTGAGCATGGCTGTAATTGATTTTGCTTTAGAGGATTTCATGACCCTTCTTTTTTGTGTGTGTGTTTGTGGTATGCGGGCCTCTCACTGCTGTGGCCTCTCCCGTTGCGGAGCACAGGCTCCGGACGCACAGGCTCAGCAGCCATGGCTCACGGGCCCAGCTGCTCTGCGGGATGTGGGATCTTCCCGGACCGGGGCACGAACCCGTGTCCCCTGCATCGGTAGGCGGACTCTCAACCACTGCGCCACCAGGGAAGCCCCATGGCCCTTCTTGAGATAATAAAAAGGACTAACATAAAATTCCCCCAAACAAAATCAATTGCTTTCCTTTTTGACTGGCATACAGAGGCAGTCTGTTGTTCCTCTGAGCGAGCAGACTCCTGAAGCATGGAGCCCAGGGCCCAGGGGAGGCAGGCTGCCTGGTTTGAAGGGCCTTGCTGCCAGTATGATGCAGGTTTCAGGTGGCATTCTGGATCACAGGGGTCTGAGTTGCATGCCTCTCCTAGACCTTTGCTCTAATTCTTGGTCCAGGAGGTTTTCCACTTTTCCTGATTGGAGTCTTTGAAGTTGGCTGGCTTCCTAGTGCCAGAGGAGGAAAGGCTATGAACCTGGGGCTCAGGCATGATAGTGACAGGTAAAGATGGGGATTCCCAGCTCGTCCATTCATAAAAGGCACATTCTGGGCAGCAGTCAGGAGAATGGCTCCCATATCTTCAGGTGGGCAGTAGTAAGCACCTAGCCGCCACAGGTTCCACTGACACCTAGGCAGAAAAAGTTCCTTGCTGTAAGAGCAAAGACCAGGTGCCTAGCAGCCTACCTGGAACCGTAATTCCAAAATCCAGGTGAGCTCCAGCCTTCAGACCAACTCAACTGAGTGTTTCGATCGACTTCCCAGCTTGAGGAAGGAGAATGAGCATGCTCTTTGGAGCTGCTCAAAACTCTTTGCATTCTGGTGCTGCTTCTTACTAGTTGTGTGACCTTGGACAACACAATCTCAGCTTCCTGGTCTATAAAATGAGGTTAATAATGTATATATTTTGTTTTATTGATATAAGAATCATAAGGCACAGAGCTTAGCTTGCTGATACAAAGGAGTTATGTTTACCCTAAAGAAACAAAAACTGTTGAATATATTATTGCACAGTTGGTTAGGAACAACACCCACTGCTTTGGTTTATCCACTGTCTCTCTTCTTCCGTGTCCTAGCTCATACCTTAAATTGCTAACTGTCTCTGGGCAAGGGGCTTCAACTCTTTTGGCCTCAGTTTCCCAACTGAAAAATGAAGTTGTAAGATAAGATCATCTCCAAAATCCCTCCTGGTAAGGACGCCCAGGTACATGTGGTCTTCTGGGAAAGGAGCATGAGTCCCCCAAAACCTACAAGACTTGTAAGACCACTTACAAGACTGCTAGAAACAGAGGGTGGCTCCTTCTGAATCCAGTGGTGTGGAAAGATCTGAGCAGGGAGTGTTTGTGTGTGAGGGAAAGAGGCCTCCCTGCCGTTTGACTTTGTGCTTTGCTATTACAGCTTGAAGCTGCCAGTCCAGGAAGATGTGTGAATTACAGTTTTCAATACCAAGTACCTCTTGAATATGATATCATAGATGACTGTCCATCTGGCAAGTTACAACTAGTACAGAGAACTATCATCTTATAATGACTTCTCTATGTAGTTTTGAAACAGAAAATCCAATGCTGTGGATCACAGTAGACCAGAGGAGCCAGAGCAGCAGTACCACCATAATATGACCATGTCTATGGACATCCACAAACTCTTGTTTGTAATACTCAAGAAATGGGTTTGGGTATTATGCAAGAGCTAATTTATTTGCTCATCCCTCGATGAAGTTCAGCCCAGAGTAGTCATGTGACATGATCAGCCATTTTTCTCAGGACCACAGGCTGACTGCAGGCCTCTTGGAATGTACTGTGCATGGTGATGTGCCTAAGTGTGTGCTGAGTGATGGGTAATTCCAGGTGCTGGGTGAGAAGCCTGGACTGTGTAGGGGAGAGAACACTGGAGCTGGAGAAAGAAATTCCCAGCCTCAGTCCTGGCATGTCTCCTTCTTTGCTGTGTGGTTTTGGGCCAGTTGTTTCATCTCTGAGCTTCAGTTTCTTGGTCTATAACATAGGGAGATAGCCCTGTGCTCCCTCCCTCCCAGGTAAAATTGTCAGAAGGGGCGTGTAAGATAACATATGTTAAAAATGCTCTGCAAAATGTAAAACACTACAGTTGATGCTTGAACAACAATATATGAGAGATATTCTGCTTATTGCAACCACCGTTGCTTATTGATTGTTGTAGGTACTTCTCAGTGAGGCTCAGTCATTGGGGTGACAGAGGAGATTCAGGGAGGGCTTAGGGGGCACTAGGGTAAAGTTGTTTACTTTGTTATATGCTATTTATACATGGTCACTCAGCTGAGAAGTGGTGGGGTCAGGCTTTGACCTTGCCTACACCCACACAAACTCAAATTCCCCAATGATTTTTGAACAGTGCTCCATGGACCCTTAGACTGTTTGTGGAGACTTCAGGGATTCTGCAAATGCCTGATTGTCACTGTTGTAGAAGCTGAGGATATAGCAGTGATATTATTAATTAATCTCCCAGTGACGGGTCTTGTACTGACTGGTGGAATTTGAATCCACGTCCACCTCTGGCCCACATTCACCTCTGAATCCACAACCCATATCCTTGGTTATCTTGGTTGTCTCCAAATATAAACATGCAGAAATGTCCATAAACATCACACTTGGGAGAAGCCTCCAGACCTCTCTAATGGCACAGGGTTCCTCTCTTTCTCCCTTTCCTGGGGTTTGGTGGTCTACTGAGGAGCACTCATTCGAAATGCTGATCTAAGTTCCTTAGCCAGGCAACGTGGGGAGACAGCGGAGCACTAGCAGGATGCTTGTCCTTGCAAAGTGCAAGAGTAATTAACATGGGGAGAGGGGGCGGGGGAGCAATTTGGATTTCATCACTGGGCAGCTTTGCCTCTTGAGAATACCTTATGGTTGGGAAATGAACCTTTAGGCTCATTGTAGCATTTTTCTTTGAATAAATGATAAACATCCATCATGTAATAATACATCTCTTGCAACATTTCAGCCTGTCACTAATGACCTTATTGGAAAGAACATTTGATTTAAGATTTAAACATTTCATGACAACCTCTAAGCTTGGATACACACATTTGAAGTAAAATTAACATGATTTTAGCCTGTGGTCAGGTAGTAAATCCAAGACTTTTCTGGATTTAAGAATCAGCAATCTCCTTCCCCCACCTTCAGTTCTTTAAAACTAATGTGCTTAAATCAACCCCTACTGGGTCCTGAAAATATAGTTAGATGACTTTATCCATTTTTTTTTTTTTTTTTTTTTTTTTTTTTTGCGGTACGCGGGCCTCCCACTGCTGTGGCCTCTCCCGTCGCGGAGCACAGGCTCCGGACGCGCAGGCCCAGCGGCCATAGCTCACGGGCGCAGCTGCTCTGTGGCATGTGGGGTCCTCCCGGACCGGGGCACGAACCCGTGTCCCCTGCATCGGCAGGCGGACTCTCAACCACTGCGCCACCAGGGAAGCCCCCGACTTTATCCATTTTTGACCAATTGATGGTATATTCTCTGAGGTGTCAAAAGGATTATTATCTAATAATTATCTAATTAGGAGTCAAGGTTGGAGCAGCAAGTGTCTGTTATTCTCTCTGATAGCTGTACATCAGATTCTGAACTGATGGTCCCTATGGCTGAGGTAATGATTTTAGTCTGGAGAAAAGACTGTGAATATTGTAGTGACATCTGACAGCTTCCATAAAGCTGAAGAGACGTTGCTTCTGTTAGACCTTTTATTTAACATACATTTATCTTCAACACCTTAGTCCAAACATTTTTAACCTGTGATGGGAGAGATGTGGCCCTGAACTTGGCATCCTTTGCTTAGGATGTTCAAGTATGTGTACTACTTGTTTGCTAGCTGGGAAAATTTATGCATACAGGCACACTAATGCAGCATTTCTATGCTTTTAGGAAACTGCAGCATCCTCTGCATTCCTACCAGCTCCTTGAAGAGGTCTCTGGCACTGAAGCGCAGTGGGTGTTGAGGTGTCTTCCCCGAGGAAGAAAACTGGGTCCCTTATTGAAAAGGGGAAAAGGTGCCTATGCTTGCACCATGACATGCCAGGTTCTGTGCCAAGCCCTGCTGCAGGTGCTGGGCATAAACAGCAAACAAGACAGACGTGGACCCTGAGCTCTTGGTGGTGACACCCAGCAAGAGAAAACAGGTCAGTCAGTAGGCAGTTGTTAGAAAGTTGACAAACATTGAGAGAAGGAAGCATACATCCATGGGGATATATGGCAGGGGAAACTTACCTAGTCTGGAGTACATCGAGGCCCTCCTGGAAGAGGTAATATTTACGCAGCAGCTTGTGTGTGTCACCTGGAAGCATGGAGCATAGGCTATAAAGCAGGGCTGGCTTCTGCTCACACCACCTTGGAGAATCTCTCATGGAACTCTTATCTAACCAGCTCCTCTTCCCAGGGCTGTGGCCAGAATCACTTACACCCCCATGAACCTTTCTAAAACATTTATAGACCGCCCTTCCTCTTCCCTTATTAGATTCCTCTCCCAGGAGGTCCCCATTTCCTCCTTCTACACAGATCACTCGTGGGATGATCTCACAGACTCTTCAGATTTCCCAGATAGGCCTAAATTCTAGGGGCCCCTCGGCTTAGCCCTTCAGACTGGGACCCTCATCCCAGATGGAGAAAGGAAACATACTTGAGAGCTCAGAATGTTTTAAGAGTCAGGTTATGGGACATAGAAAAGACCAACATAAGCTCATCAGGGGCCTAGGCTGGCCCTGAGCAGAGATTTGGAGGTCCTTCGGGTCATGACCAGGCCTATGGACTGTGTGGACCTGAGAGAGATGGTCAGAGCCGCATTTCCCCAGAGTCCTAGCAGGCTGAGCTTGGTCAGGGTGCAGATGCTCTGGCCAGGTGGTCCTTGGTAGTGAGGCTTTTGCTGAGTTTCGGGTGGTGCCTCTTCTGTGTAAAGAAGAATGAACCCAGCCCTTCAGAGTTAATCAGGGAATGTTTTCCTGAGTCAACCCAGGAGCTCCTTTGCATGTAGGCCATAGAAGGCCCCTCACTTTGCATCTCACTCTCAGGGAAGAGGGGGTGTCTGTCCCAGGACCTCTCCCAAATTCGCTCTCTGCCTGGGTGCCTCCCCCACCTTCCATTCTGCTTGGGCTCTGTTCCTGCCCCTTCCTATTGATCTGGCTCCTCCCTGGATTTCCAGTCATGCTTTTGTCCTGCAAACAGACACCAGGCACCTTGCTCTGAATCCAGCCTACGCCCATGCCCAGCCCCTCCTGCTGAATATCCCGCCCTGAGCATGCACTGGGTCCTTGCACTAGAAAGCTTGGGACAGGCTCCTGGGGACCTCTCCTACCCCTCTAGCACAGGCATGTTGGTGGCAAGAACCCTAGGTGAAAGTAAGGACCTGCCGTGAAAACTCAGCCTGGCATAGGAGGTGGGGGTTTGGGGCGTGAGAGGGAGCTTGGCCCACAGAGGGTGCGGTGGCTGAGGACCAAGCCGCCGTGGAGCTCAGGCCCCATCCCCCGAGGGAGGCTCCGCCAGGCGGATGAGAGCCCCGCTCCGCCCCCCCCATCCTTCGGGGCCTGGGAGGTGGCCGAGCGCCAGAAGAGTCAGCCCTTGACCTTTCCCCTCCAGCGGGCGCGCTCGGGGAGGACCACACCGGTTCGCATGTCCTGGGAGCAGGGCGTCTCCTTGACAAGATTCTCCATCCCTCCTTTACCTAATCCATCTTTCCATGGGTTTTTCCCCCAGACACACGGGACCTGTTCACATGGCTCCAGCTGCCACTGGCTTGGCCGAGTCACTGTCGTTGTCACTTCTCCCTAAACCGCCAGGACAGCCTCATACAAGTCTGTTCCTCAGTGCGCCCTCTCACAGCCCCGGAGGGTCTTTTGGTCTTTTAAAAGTGGAAGTGTGCTCCTGCCACTTCTATGGAAAGCTTTTACGCTCGTTTCACTTAGAATAAAATTTAAGGCCCCCAACTGGGCCTGTGAGCCCCTTACAATCCGGCTTTGCTCACCTCTCCAGTGTCAACTCTGCCCTGGGCTGCAGACGCCCTGGCTTTCAGTCAGATTTTTATTCTTGGCTTTTCTTTATCTTTCCAAAGAGGCCTCCTCAGTCTGAATTAGGGGCCACAACTACCCTCTCTTCTACTCCCTCATCCTTTTCCTCCACTGCACTTACATAATTTACAATAAGACACTGATTAGAACGATGATGTCTGACCTAATTGCCTGCACACACTATGAGGAAAGAGATGAGGATCGTTTTGTTCAATAGCCTTAAACAGAGCCTGGCACACAGTAGTCACCAATATTTATTGAATGACAGACTGACTTAAAGAACGACACTCTACTCTGCCCTCCAATATGCTAACCACTGGGCTCATGTGGTTACTTACATTTAAATTAATTTAAATGAAATAAAATTAAAAATTCAGTTCCTCAGACACATCGGCCACATTTCAAGTGCTCAGTAGCCACTTGTGGCTACTGGCTACGGTGTTAGACAGTGCAGACCGTTTCCGCCACTGCAGAAAGTCTTACTGGGCTGTGTTGTTAGTAAGTATGAATATCAGTCCATTCACTCCATTCTTAGGTGGCTAAGAAATGTAATTTCACCTTTTATGACTGAATTTACTTTCAATTTCAAGGCCCTGTTCTGCTGGGCGAGGGACTCTTACCGATCTATTTGAGGTCCCTCTCCCTTTTCCTGTGGTGGGACAAATTCTAGGAGCCTGATGTCATGACAAGGTCTCAGGCGGGGACTTAGTGCCAGCCACCCTGTTATTCCCAGGACATCCTGCTCCTCATCCCAGCATGAGTCCATGAAGGACAAGAGAGCTGAAAGTCTCATGATGAGAAACATGAACTCTGGCCTTCCCTCCCCCGCCTCTCCTCCTCCTCATTCCCCAGAGGCAGCCCTTTCAATTTTTAAAAGCTATTTCTCCAGGTTCATAAATAATATGTGTCTATGGCTCTCTTTTAATTTGTCCACTTCAGACATTCTCTGCTTAATTCCTGTTCTGGCAGAGGAGAATTTGTTTGTTTGTTTGTTCACCCACTTCAACACTTTCGTCCTTTCAATTCAGTTATAGTATAGCTTTTGACAATACAAAATGTTTTATTATTATAATTATACTAGTATTGTTCACTATTGAATGCACTATGATCCTATGTCCGTTCTTGAACAACTCGTTTAAAAAGTTAATAATTGTGACGTTTTATTTGTTTTCTTGTTTTCTTTGCATTTCTGGTTAAACTTTCTCACATCCTCCAATAATTCTGTATGACAGTTTTTGGTGCACATTTTCACATAGTCAAACCCTTCCCCCACACCCCGCGGGTGTATTTCTCTGAGAGTTCTCTGTCCCCCTGCTCCCACCTGTCCCAGCTCACTGGGCCATCATCCTGGGGTTCCCTTTATTTCTTGCCTGTGTTGGAAATTCCGTTTCCTCAACCCCATAGCTCTGTTTTTCATGATTTAGTCCTTCATGTTGGCTGGGTACAGCTTCTAGCAGTTTCCTGAGATAGGGGTGCATGGAGGTAAACTTTTTGAATCCAGGAATGTCTGAAAGTATCTTTATTATAGCCTCACACTTGATTGATAGTTTAGCCAGGCAGGGCAAGAATTTTAGGCTGAAAGTAATTTTCAGTTAGAATGTTGTGTTGTATCATTCTTTTCCAGCTTCCAGTATTGCTGCTGAGAAGTCCTGAACCAGCCCTTACAGCAAGTGACGAGAAAGAGCGAGAGAGAGAGACTGAGACCCAGATGGAAGCTGCAGTCTGTCTTTTATAACCCAATCTTGGAAATGACTTGACATTGCTTCTGCTATGTTCTGTTGGTCACACAGACTGACCCTGGTACACGTGAGAGGAAATAATACAAATGTGTGAACAGTAGGCCCTGGGGATCCTTGTGGGCCATCATAGAGGCTGTCATAGGGTCTATTTGTTCTTTATACAGATTTTCAAGAAGTCTCCAATTTTCAGGGTCCCACCTTTCAGGGTACCTTTTGCTTCCAGGACTTTTTACCTTTCTGTGGGCCTGCGAGCACGGACTGGTTTGTTTCTCAGAATCTCTTCCTCTGGGCGCTCAGGTGTGACCTTTCTCTGCTGTGTCATTTTTCATTCCTCTTTCCTTTTCCATTTCTGTGTGTCATGGTTTGATTTTACAGATTACCTGTAGCCTCATTAATGCGGAGTTTCTGTTTCTGTATCTTGCTCTCCTTGTTATTTTGGGATGATGTTTGAGACGGGAAGGGGGTAGAAAGAGTTTTGCTTTCCCATTTTGGAATCTGAAGTCTTTCCAGGGAACCCCAGCTAGTCAGTCCAGTGTTGCCCTTCTTCATGTATCTTCTATGCCCTAAATCCACTTGGGACTTAAGATTTTCAGTTCAAAAGCCAAGAATTGACTCACCTGCCTTCTGTATTTTGCTATGTGATCCCTTCCCTAAGATGGTTAGCATGGAAAGAATGCTCAGATTCATGGCTAGAGAAGGAAAAGGAAATGTATGGAGGTGGGACACCCTGGTAATTTATCAAAATATTATTCTGCTACAATAGAAAAAGACTACAAAAATTAAAGATCAGGAACACTGGAAGCAGGAGGAGTTGGGCACTTAGTCATGATGTGTCCTTCTAAGCTGAAAACAGCAACTACGAGAAAACTCCAACATGAATGTTGAAAATCAGGAAGAGTCGGCCTTGGCAGGTTGACTAGAGGAATTCTAAGGAACCTAGGCACACCAGCATTTGATGACACAAGCACAATGTAGCTAAAGAGATCATCTAGACAGTCCACTCACTTTACAAATGGGGAAGCTGAGGTCAGAGAAGGAAAGGGGCTTGACCAAGATCACTGAATCAGTTAAGAGCAGAGATGGAGTCTTGAGCTTTGGTTTTAACTTTGGTGCTTTCATCATTGCGCCATGAAGCCTTCTACATTTTTATGACATCCTCCTCTTTTTAATAATTGGGGTAATGTTTTTGACAATTATCTGTCCACCTCTGGAGCACAAGAACATTATTTTAACTGATATCCAGATGGCCTTTTCTCTGCCACCAGTCTTGGTAATGGCACTTCTGTTCAGGAAGTAAATATAGAAGTTCAGGAAGTGCAGTTTGAAGGGAAACAGTTGTCTTTACAGCAGGCCTTCGCAGAGCCTTTACTTTGTTTGCATGCACTATAACTCTTCAAGGAGATGTATAGTCAGTGTATTAGTTTTCTGGGGTTGCCATAATAAAACACCACATGCTGGGTGGCTTCAACAACAGAAATTAATTTTCTCACAGCTCTGGAGGCTGGAGTCTGAGGTATGTTTTCAGCAGTGTTGATTTCCTCTGAGGCCTCTCTCCTTGCCTTTTGGTGGTTACCTTCTTGTTGTATCTCTTCACATACTTTTTCTTCCATGTGTGCCTCCCTGATGTCTCTCTGTATGCGCAAATTTCCTCCTTATAAGGACACCCATCAGATTAGATTAGGGCCTACTCTAAAGGCCTCAGTTAAACTTAAAATTTTTTTTTTGATTGGAGTATAGTTGATTTACAATGCTGTGTTAATTTCAGGTATACAGCAAAGTGATTCAGTTATACATGTGCATATAATCATTCTTTTGAGCCTTATTTAAACTTAATCACCTCTTCAAACTGCTATCTCCAAATACAGTTCCCCTCTGAGGTAATGAGGGTTAGGTTATCCACATATGAATTTGGGGGGTTGGGATAGAATTCAGCCCATAATAGTCAGTGTTTCCCCATCTTAGTAGATGGGGAAATCCTTGGCACTATTGAGGAATTTGTGGTCTAGGGAAGAGTCTTTAGGAAATGGTGCTCTTGGGAAACAAAACAGGCCACAGCTGAGAAGGGATGACCCTGTATTATGTCCACAGTTTGATGATGAAAATCAAGAGTGTGTGGTGGTGGGTGTCTAGGGGAAGAGATGGAACTGGCTAAAAAGAACAGTTTTTGTTTTTGTTTTTTAAAGAATACAGGGTGGCACATGAGCATAGAATGAAAGGAAGGGCTCTGGAGCTGAGTCCCCATTTCTCTATCTGTCTCTTGGTGTCTCTCTCATCTCTACCTCTCTCCACTTGGCTTTGTTTAATTTCATTCCCTTTTCCTGCAGAGGGACTTTCTCCATGACGCCCAAAGCAAGAGAATATTTCTTGTCAGCTCCAGTGCAAAAAGACCCTCATGGTCCCAGCTTGGGTCATATTTGTTGAGGGATATTTGATTCTTTTATTGGCCACAGGTTGGGTATAATCCAGAAGTAGGGAATGAAAGAGTATGGGGAAAATCAAGACTACAGCTAGTGCAGAGAAGGTAGATAAAGCCTTATCATGTTACAGTGATAGTGAAGGAAGGATACAGTGGCCCAGCTCCACTGGGCATCCAGAACTGTTGGGGAAGAAAAATGTCTTCTAGCATCTATGTTGTATGAGTCAAGGCTTGTTCTTTTCAGTGATTATAAATCAGGTGCAGCCACAAGAGGAGACACAGGAGAGGCTCAGGAAAACAGTCTATTATGTTAACAGGTCTTAGAAACAGGATGCATGGTACTCCATGCAGGGTCACATGGGGAAGCACCAGCATTGGTCAGGAGGCAGAACGGGCTGGAGCAAGGTGAGAGCCTAGACCACAGCATTTTTTTGAGTTTCCATGGGAAAGACAAAGCAGGGCAGCGTAAAGAGCTTAGAATTGGCTAGTTTAATAATTTTGGCAGGCTCCACGCTATAGAGGTGGTCTCTACTTGCTGCTCCCTGGCCCTGGGATGATTAAGGAAGAAGGATATTACCTCTTGGGGTGTATAGGTCAGATAGAGGAGGTATGGCTCTGGATTGGCTAGTTTATATACCAAAGGCATGTTCCTGGCTGAGTCCTTCACTATCTCTAAGAACTGGCTAGCTCAGACATAGGGTAGGCGCCTGTAAGAGAGAGGATAAAGAAGACTACAAATTTCTGCGTAGCAGTCAAAAAAAACTTTAGATGCCAAAGAGTGGCTCATTATGGAAGATTTGTGGCTGAGCTGTGGAGTCCATCAGCATTTCCTTCTTTAGTGGTTCCTGCCTTCAGAACCCCCTGATTCCCTTCATGCTTAATGGCGCCCAATTTAGAGAACAACAATGCCCGTCTTTCTTTATGTCTAAGAATAGATGGCCTCCATCATTCATCCATTCAACAGCTTTCTAAGAGTAGATTATGTCCCCAGCTCTATGGGAGGTCCTGGGAATACAGTCCTTGCCCCTGGGCACATGCAGTCAGATGGTTGCGGGTGGATGAACCCGAGTGGTCCTTCTCAATGGGGTGTAGAGTAATTATTGGCCTTCTTCTTGGTCCTCATTTCCATTTTCAGACCATTACTCATGCATCCTTATGGGAAAAACTCTTCTCCTCTGAGGTTATCATCATCTGGCCAATAAGGCCAACAAGGCTTTAGAGAGGAGGGGCCACTGTGGCTGGGCCTCAAAGGATGGGCATTTCTTCCAGCTGAGAAAGATAAGAGAGAGGATAAAGAAGAGCATTAGAGGCAGAGCAAAGAGCAGGTCAAATGTATCTTTAGAATTTTAGGCTTCTGGGTACAGCTCTCAGTTTCCCTTAGTTTTCCACTAAGATTACCTCCTGGCTCCAGAAACATGTCCTCCTGGACATCCCTTTGGAGAACATCTACTATTCTCAGCTTTCTCTACCTACTTTGCAGAGTTAAGTCTCCTAATAACCCTGTGTCTAGGAAATTGTGTCCTTGAAGGCAACAGAGAAATAAATCAATGAGCTGCAGGGCTACGTTTAGCACTGGGACCAATTTAAAGTGGGAAAGGTACAAGGATAAATGTCTGAGTGCAAACTGGGGTTCTTTTCTTCAAAAAAAAAACTGGGGTTCTTTTCACAAAAAAATGTGTTTGCATAAATGACTCATGGCCAAAGATTTCCCTGTAGAGAAAGTTGAGTCGTTTTTTTTTTTCTTTGCCAGTCCCAGAGGAAGTATAACTGACATGAAGTTTGTTGGCTCACTTAATAGTTTAGCCCATTTACCAAAGCAGATCCTAAATTAAAAAAAAAAAAAAACAATAACACTGTTTCATATTTTTTGAGTTGTCTGGTGGTTGATCACCCATAATTTCAGAAACACTGATGTGGTATGCAAGAGAAGAAGCCTTTGTTTAGATTTAAACAGACATCTTGAATAGCATCTGAAATGGGGAAAGAAAGTAGTACTGCCCTTTGATTCTGCAAAAATAAAACCAATTTGCCTTGAAAAACTTAACTCAATTCCTTTCTCATTTCATATTTTCAAGTAAAATAGGATTAAATCCCAATCAGCCATTCAGTATACACTTGCCAAATATGTAGAATTATACTTGGCTGAGAATCAGATCTCCTCATGGCCAAGTTGAGTGTCAGGTACTTTGATTTATAGGGAACTTCAGGAGCTGCTTGTGGTATCATCTTTTCCTACTCAGAAAATATGTCTTTTTTCTCCTCTCATAATTTAGACCTCTCTCTCTCATATCTATAGACAGCATATAATTCTTGAGAATGCAGAGCATGGCTAAAGATACTGAAATGCATAACATAAAGCAACATAAAAGGAATACATAAGTTCAAAATATCTAAAATCAATGGTGACTCACAAAGTTTTAAAGATTTATTTTTTGATATTTGTTTTAACTGCCATTTCAATTTTGAGACCCCATAAAATATTTGGTTTCTTTTTGCCATCATGAAGAAGATTTTTTTTTAAAACTGAGAATCCACTTTTGTGGTGCCCAAGCTCCACTGATAAACAAAGTCCTTTCCTAACTCGGTCACCTGGGGACTGAGATGTCAGAGTAGATAACTGTTAGAGAGAGGAAATGAGGTTTTGTTAGCTATCCTGTTGCCTCCAGAGCATGGTCAGATGGTCTTTATTGGATGGAAATGAAAATGTCTCTTAATTTATTTATTTTTTGGCAGAAGAATTTGGCTAAAATAAGACCAAGAGGACCTCTATGCTGTGGCCTTGGCAAAGGGAAACATAAGGGATAAATGTGTGTACATAGCTGGCTCACTGTACCCAGAACTTGTTCTCTGTATTCACAACCTGTGACTGCCCTTAAGGGACAGATTAAAATTCAAAGCATGCAGATCCTTGGCTGTTTGATTTCAGACACAAAATTGGAAACGGGCTGATAAACATATGCAGCACACATCCTACTCCCACTGCCTCTGTGTTCTGTAATGCTGGGCTCAGCACAGAGGCAGAACCCTGTCAACTCTGGCCTAGAAGGATCCCCTTTTCCCTCCCTGATGGGAAGGACCCCCTTTGTTCTAATCACGAGTCTCCTAAACTACCTCCATTTATCCAGTGTGTTTGAAGCAAGGTCTAGAAAGGGCCAGTTGGGAGCAAGCTCACATTTATTTAGCTGCCTTTGCATGGGCAGGGAGAATGGGCCAAAGCTTACCTACACAGTGATGTCCCCACCTCTCTTTTGGGAGAACAGCCATGTGATCATGAAGCCTACAAGTTCTTAGTAACAAATGATACCACTGATATTCCCTGGGCATGGTGACTCCATCCCCCATGATTCTGGGGTGTGGCTGAGGTCTTTCACTGATCAGAATCTCTCTCTTTCTCTGCCTGCCCTTTATTTTTAGTTTTTCAAAACAAACAACTTTTTATTGAAGTATAGTTGATTTACATTGTTGTGTTAGTTGCAGGTGTATAACAAAGTGATCCAGAATATATATATGTGTGTATATACATATATTTATATTTGATTTCAGACTCTTTTCCATTATAGGTTATTACAAGATATTGAATACAATTCCCTGTGCTATACAGTAGGTTCTTGTTGTTTTATCTATTTTATATGTAGTAGTATATAAAAGTGTATTTGTTAATCCCAAACTCCTAATTTATCCCCTACTACTTCCCCTTTGGTAACCATAAGTTTGTTTTCTATGTTTGTGAGTCTATTTCTGTTTTGTAAATAAGTTCACTTGTATCATTTTAAAAGATCCCACACATAAGTGAATCATATGATATTTGTCTTTGTCTGACTTACTTCACATAGTATGATAATCTCCAGGTCCATCCATGTTGCTGCAAATGGCATTATTTCATTCTTTTTATGGCTGAATAATATTCCATTGTGTATATATACCACATCTTTACCCATTCACCTGTTGATGAACATTTAGGTTGCTTCCGTATCTTGGCTATTGTAAATAGCACTGCAGTGAACATTGGGGTGCATGTACCTTTTTGAATTACAGCTTTTGTCTTTTCTGGATATATGCCCAGGAGTGGGATTTCAGGATCATATGGTAACTCTATTTTTAGTTTTTTAAGGAACTTCTATCCTGTTCTCCATAGTGGCTGTACTGATTTACATTCTCACCAACAGTGTAGGAGGGTTCCCTTTTCTCCACACCCTCTCCAGGATTTATTATTTGTAGACTTTTTAATGATGGGTATTCTGACCAGTGTTAGGTGATACCTCATTGTATTTTCATTTCTCTAATAATTGGTGATGTTGAGCATCTTTTCATGTGCCTGTTGGCTATCTGTGTGTCTTCTTTGGAGAAATGTCTATTTAGGTCTCCTGCCCATTTTTGAATTGGGTTGTTTGTTTTTTTCATATTGAGCTGTATGAGCAGTTTGTATATTTTGTATATTAATCCCTTGGTGATCACATTATTTGCAAATGTTTTCTCCCATTATGTAGCTTCTCTTTTTGTTTTGTTTATGGTTTCCTTTGCTGTGAAAAAGCTTTTAAGTTTCATTAGGTCCCATTTGTTTAATTTTGTTTTTATTTCCATTATTCTAAGAGACAGATCCAAAAAAATCTTGCTGAAATTTATGTCAAAGAGTGTTCTGCCTAGGTTTTCCTCAAGGAGTTTTATAGTATCTGGTCTTACATTTATGTCTTTAATCCACTTTGAGTTTATTTTTGTATGTGGTGTTAGAGAATGTTTTAATTTCATTCTTTTACATGTAGCTGCTCAGTTTCCCAGCAACACTTACTGAAGAGACTGTCTTTTCTCCATTGTATATTCTTGCCTTCTTTTTCATAGGTTAACTGACCATAAGTGTGTGGGTTTATTTCTGGGCTTTTTATTATGTTCCATTGAGCTGTGTCTGTTTGTTTGGGTTTTTTTTTTTTTTTTTTTTTTTTTTTTTTGCCAATACCATACTGGTTTGATTACCGTAGCTCTGTAGTATAGTCTGAAGTTAGGGAGCATGATTCCCTTCTTCTTTCTCAAGATTGTTTTGGCTGTTCAGGATCTTTTGTGTTTCCATACAAATTGTGAATTTTTTGGTTCTATTTCTGTGAAAAATGCCTTTGGTATTTTCATAGGGATTGCATTGAATCTGTAGATTGCCTTGGGTACTATAGTCATTTTGACAATATCGATTTTTCCAATCCAAGAACACGGTATATCTTTCTGTCTGTTTGTGTCATCTTTGATTTCTTTCATCAGCATCTTATAGTTTTTGGGGTACAGGTCTTTTGCCTCCTTAGGTAGGTTTACTCCTAAGTATTTTATTCTTTTTGATGTGATGGTAAATAGGATTGTTTCCTTAATTTCTTTTTCTGATAGTTTGTTGTTAGTATATAGAAATGCAATAGATTTCTATATATTAAATTTTGTACCCTACAACTTTACTGAATTCACTGATGAGCTCTAGTAGTTTTCTGGTAGCATCTTTAGGGTTTCTTTGTATATTATCATGTCATTTGCAGTGACAATTTTCCTTATTTTTTTCCAGTTTGGATTCCTTTTGTTTCTTTTTCTTCTCTAATAGCTGTTCTGCCTGCCTTTGAATTCTTGGCTTTTTGAGGTCAATACTCAACTCCGTATTTCCCTAAGTGGGAGAATTTTCATTAGTCACTGAAAGCGCAGACAGTAGGGCTTAGGATACTTGTCTTGCTGGACAATGAGTATCAGGTCTAAGAGCATAGAAGGACATTCCTAAGGTCCTAAGCTCTTGTCCATGTCTGAGCTTCATGGACACTTAGAGGAAATGGACAGCTTTGCATTAGATCCTAGGCCCTGATGGTGTCTTTACTATACTAGGCTGGCAGCTGTAGGGCAAGGAAGTGGGAATTTGTGATTAGCAATTCAAGTAGTCCTCCTTCTTAATGACTAGGCAGTTTATTATTAATGATTCTTGGGTATTTTAAACACTAATAAAACTAATGATTACTTTTGAATTTTAGCAGAGTTCTATATCCCTTTTAGAGATAGATGGCTGTCAAGTATATATATTTCAGAGTGAGTGTCCAGCCCGAGTTGCCTTTTTTGGCAAATGTTCTTTCCCCCTTGGTGTGGACCTCTAAGAGCCTATATCTGTGCTATGTGATCTTAGCCCCTTAGCCACACACAGTTGATTAAGCCAAGGCTGGACACCTAACTCAGGGAGACTGTTAGGAAACAAGTATTTGTGTTGCCCCCAAATTCGTATGTTGAAACCCTACCCCGTAACGTGATGGTATTAGGAGGTAAAGCCTTTGGGAGGTAATCAGGATTAGATGAGGTCATGAGGATGGAGCCCTAATGAATGGGACTATTGCCCATATAAGTGTCACTAGAGAGCTTGCTTCCTTTTTCTCTCTCCACCATGTGAGGACACAATGAGTAGTCCATCATCTACAACCCAGAAGAGAGGTCTCACCAGAATCCAACCATGCTGGCACCTTGAACTTGGACTTCCAGCTTCTAGAACTGGAGAAATATATTCCTTCTTGTCATAAGCCACCCAGCCTATGGTACTTGCTATAGCAGCCCTAACTGACGAAGACAGTGATCTATGATTCTTTGAGCCAGTCTATTATTTCTACTGCTAAATTGAATAAAAGGCTAAAGAGACTGGCCGGATGAGATGCTACTGGGCAGGAAAGGTCAACACAATGTTGGAGCCATGGTCAGCGGCTCTGTGGGCAAGCTGAAGGTATGGGGAGAGACTCTGGAGCCTTGCCCAGAAGCTGGTCTTTTGAGAACATGAGTTGAGAGAAGCAGAGATGTGGGAGTACCTGGTACAGAGGGAGGGTTTGGGGAGTATCCTCAGTCCATCTGGGCCCAGTTTCCTGGTTGCTCGACTGCTTGTTGTCCTAAAATGCCTATGTCTAGTTTGAGTGGGTTTCTCTTCCTTGCAAGCAAACAACCCCTGACCAGAAGAATGGTGTCTGCTGGCCAGAGGTGACTGATCACAGAGCTAGGAATTGTCAGACTATCAGTGTAAAGGTTTGCGGCTTCCAGGTGGGCCAAAGAGTCTTCCTTGGAGCCAGAGTGTGCCATTTGTCCCAGGCAGGGCATGCTGTGTGATAGTCCCTCTGAGCACAAGTGTCCTGTAGAGAGCAGGGAAGAGAAATAGTGGAAGATTGATGGTCTAGGGGGTTCCAGGCACTGGGTTAGGTGCTTTACACAGATGTCTTTTGTCCTTCGGTAGTTGTGGTAGGTAGAAGAATGGCCTCCCAAACATGCCCACCTCCTAATGCCCAGAACCTTTGTAATTTTGTATGGTAAAAGGGACTTTGTGATGTGATTAAGGTAAGAATTTTGAGATGGGGATTATCCTGGATTATCCAGGTGGGCCTGGTATAACCGCAAGGGTCCTTATAAGAGGGAGACATGAGGGTCAGAGTCAGAGGAGAAGGTTATGGGATGAAGTCAAGATTGGAGTGATATTCTTTGAAGGTGGAGAAAGGGGCCACAAGCCAAGGAATATTGACAGCTATTAAAAGCTGAAAAAAGCAAGGAAATGAATCTTCCCCTCAGAACCTCCAGAAGGAACCAGTCCTTCTGACACCTTGACTTTAGCCCAGTGAATCGAAGTTTAGACTTCTGACCTCCAGAACTGTAAGAGAGTAAATCTGTGTTATTTTAAGCCTCTAAATTTGTGGCAATTTGTTATAGCAGCAGTAGCACACTAATACAGTATTGTTCTTGTAATCCCTGTTTTTACAAACAAGGAAAGCTCAGTGGGTTTGAGTAACTTGCCCAAGGACACACACCTAGTAAGAGATGGAACAAAGCTTTGGTCCCAAGACTGTCAGACTCAGAGCCACTGCATTTCCTACTATCTGATTTTGCTGCCAGTGGAATCTTCTTTCCTAAGTACATTTTGAACACAACAAAGGCTCGATTTGTGTCCAACAGATTAATGCAGTGCTACCTGGAGCCAGAGGATGGGTGGAATGACCTCTCAATATCCTTCCTTTTAGCAATGCCAAGAAGTACAATTTTTGCCAACTGTGTAGATGTGCACATAATCTCCTGTGGCCTCAGCAACTGGGCCCTCCCAGCTAGATCTGGCATTGGGGTCTTTTAGGTGACTGCTTCTTTGAGGTTGCAGGAGTAGGTCTGATTTATTATGATGCATTCCCCAATTTCATGCCAAATTATTCAATTACAGTTTCCCTCTGCACTCAGGAGAGGTTTCCTGCTGGCTTACAAAGATGAGACCGGGAGTGGCCTGGAGCATGTAGGAAAATTTTAGCTTATTATTTATTGGAGGGGGAAGTGACATTTCTCCTACTTTGAAATAAGTTAGTTAATCACTGCATATGGGAGGAGAGGGAGGAAAAATCTCCCTGTTTCCAAAGCGAAGCCAGGTTTTAATGAGGAAATAAGGCAATGTTTTTTACCTTCTTTTCCCTCACTGCCTCATGCCTGTCAGCTCAGGGTTACTCCTACTCTGTTGAAAGGAACGAAGGTTTATGGACTTCCCACTAACATAAAAACAATGGTTCTCACTTATTAAGCATTTACTGTGTGCCAGGCACTGTGCTAAGCAATTTACAAGTAATCTTTAAACTGAGCATGCAAAGTAAATGTTACTAGGCTCATCTCACAAATTGGGAAGCAAAGCAAACCTCAAAATGGATTAAAGACCTAAATGTAAGGACAGACACTATAAAACTCTTAGAGGAAAACATAGGCAGAACACTCTTTGATATAAATTGAAGCAAGATCTTTTTTAACCCACCTCCTAGAGAAATGGAAATAAAAACAAACATAAACAAATGGGACCTAATGAAACTTAAAAGCTTTTGCACAACAAAGGAAACCATAAATAAGACAAAAAGATAACCCTCAGAAAAGGAGAACATATTGGCAAATGAAGCAGCAGACCAAGGACTAATCTCCAAAATATATAAGCAGCTCATGCAGCTCAATATCAAAAACAGAAAAAAACAATGCAAAATGAAAATAAATAAGGAAACATAACCTGTAAATGACACATTAGATAAGATGGACTTAATTGATATTTATAGGACATTGCATCCTAAAACAACAGAATGCACTTTCTTCTCAAGTGCTCATGGAACATTCTTCAGGATAGATCATATCCTGGGTCACAAATCAAGCCTCAGTAAATTTAAGAAAATTGAAAATGTATCAAGTATCTTTTCCGACCACAATGCTATGAGACTAGATATCGATTACAGGAAAAAAAATTGTAAAAAAAAAAAAAAACACACATGAAGGCTAAACAATACACTACTAAATAACCCAGAGGTCACAGAAGAAATCAAAGATGAAATAAAAAAATACCTTAAAAGAAATGACATTGAAACATGACAACCCAGAACCTATGAGATGCAGCAAAAGCAGTTCCAAGAGGGAAGTTTATAGCAATACAATCCTACTGCAAGAAACAAGAAACATCTCAAATAAACAACATAACCTTACACCTAAAGCAATTAGGGAAAGAAGAAGAGCAACAACAACAACAAAAATGAAAGTTAGCAGAAGGAAAGAAATCATAGAGATCCGACCAGAAATAAATGAAAAACTAGTGAAGGAAATGATACCAAAGATCAATAAAACTACAGGCTGGTTCTTTGAGAAGATTAACACAATTGTTAAACCATTAGACAGACTCATCAAGAAAAAAAGTGAGAAGACTCAAATCAATAGAATTAGAAATGAAAAAGGAGAAGTAGCAACTGACATGGCAGAAATACAAAGGATCATGAGAGATTACTACAAGCAACAATATGCCAATAAAATGGACAATCTGGAAGAAATGGACAAATTCTTAGAAAAGCACAACCTTCTGAGCCTGGACCAGAAAGAAATAGAAAATATAAACAGACTAATCAGAAGCACTGAAATTGACACTATGATTAAAAATCTTTCAACAAACAAAATCCCAGGATCAGATGGCTTCACAGGCGAGTTCTATCAAACATTTAGAGAAGAGCTATCCTTCTCAAACTCATCCAAAATATAGCAGAGGGAGGAACACTCCAAAACTCATTCTACGAGGCCATCATCACCCTGATAACAAAACGAAACAAAGATGTCACAAAAAAAGAATACTACAGACCAATATCACTGATGAACATAGATGCAAATATCCTCAACAAAATACTAGCAAACAGAATCCAACAGCACATTAAAAGGATCATACACCATGATCAAGTGGGGTTTATCCCAGGAATGTAAGTATTCTTCAATATATGCAAACCAATCAATGTGATACACCATATTAACAAATTGAAGGAGAAAAACCATATGAACATCTCAATAGATGCAGAGAAAGCTTTCAACAAAATTCAACTCTCATTTATTAAAAAAAACCCTCCAGAAAGTAGGCATAGAGGGAACTTACCTCAACATAATGAAGGTTATATATGACAAACCCACAGCCAACATAATTCACAATGGTGAAAAACTGAAACAATTTCCACTAAGATCAGGAACAAGACAAGGTTGTCCACTCTCACCACTCTTATTCAACATAGCTTTGGAAGTTTTAGCCACAGCAATCAGAGAAGAAAAAGAAATAAATTAATCCCAATCAGAAGGAACAAGTAATGCTGTCACTGTTTGCAGATGACATAATGCTATACATAGAGAATCCTAAAGATGCTACTAGAAAACTACTAGAGCTAATCAATGAATTTGGTAAAGTTGTAGGATACAAAATTAATGCACAGAAATCTCTGGCATTTCTATACACTAACAATGAAAAATCTGAAAGAGAAATTAAGGAAACACTCCCATTTACCATTGCAACAAAAAGAATAAAATACCTAGGTATAAACCTACCTAAGGAGAAAAAAGACCTGTATGCAGAAAACTATAAGACACTGATGAAAGAAATCAAAGATGATACAAATAGATGGAGAGATATACCATGTTCTTGGATTGCAAGAATCAACATTGTGAAAATGACTCTACTACCCTAAGCAATGTACAGATTCAATGCAATCCCTAGCAAACTACCAATGGCATTTTTCACAGGACTAGAACAAAAATTTTCACAGTTTGTATGGAAACACAAAAGACCCAGAATAGCCATAACAATCTTGAGAAAGAGAAACAGAGCTGGAGGAGTCAGGCTCCCCAACTTCAGACTATACTACAAAGCTACAGTAATCAAAGCAGTATGGTACTGGTACAAAAACAGAAATATAGATCAGTGGAACAGGATAGAAAGCCCAGAGATAAACCCATGCACATATGGTCACCTTATCTTCGATGAAGGAGGCAAGAATATACATTAGGAGAAAAGACAGCCTCTTTGATAAGTGGTGGTGTGAAAACTGGACAGCTACATGTAAAAGAATGAAATTAGAACACTCCCTAAAACCATACAGAAAAATAAACTTAAAATGGTTTAAGGCCTAAATGTAAGGCCAGACACTATAAAAGTCTTAAGAGGAAAGCATAGGCAGAAGACTGTATGACATAAATCACAGCAAGATCCTTTTTGACCCACCTCATGGAGAAATGGAAATAAAGACCAAAATAATGAAATGGGACCTAATGAAACTTAAATGCTTTTGCACAGCAAAGTAAACCATAAACAATACGAAAAGACAGCCCTCAGAATGGGAGAAAATATTTGCAAATGAAGCAACTGACATAGGATTAATCTCCCAAATTTACAAGCAGCTCATGAAGCTCAGTATCAAAAAAACAAACAGCCCAATCCAAAAATGGGCAGAAGACTTAAACAGACATTTCTCTAAGAAGACATACATATTTCCAAAAAACACATGAAAAGATGCTCAGCATCACTAATTATTAGAGAAAAGGAAATCAAAACTACATGAGGTAGCACCTCACACTGGTCAGAATGGCCATCATCAAAAAATGTAGAAACAATAAATACTGGATAGGGTGTGGAGAAAAGGGAAACCTCTTGCACTGTTGGTGGGAATGTAACTTGATATAGCCACTGTGGAGAACAGTATGGAGGTTCCTTTAAAAACTAAAAATGGAACTACCATATGACCTAGCAATCCCACTACTGGACATATACTGTGAGAAAACCATAATTGAAAGGATACATATACCACTATGTTCATTTCAGTAATTTTTACAATAACAAGGGTATGGAAGCAACCTAAATATCCATCAATAGATGAATGGATAAAGAAGATGCAGCACAGGGCTTCCCTGGTGGCGCAGTGGTTGAGAGTCCACCTGCCAATGCAGGGGACATGAGTTCGTGCCCCGGTCCGGAAAGATCCCACATGCCGCGGAGCAGCTAGGCCCGTGAGCCATGGCCACTGAGCCTGCGCGTCTGGAGCCTGTGCTCTGCAACAGGAGAGGGCCACATACCACAAAAAATAAATAAATAAATAAATAAAAGAAGATGTGGCACATATATACAATGAAATATTACTCAGCCATAAAAGGGAACGAAATTGAGTTATTTGTAATGAGGTGGGTGCACCTGGAGTCTTTCATAGAGATTGAAGTAAGTCAGAAAGATAAAAAAAATTACCATATGCTAATGCATATATGGTATCTAAAAAAAAGATACTGATGAACCCAGCAGCAGGGCAGGAATAAAGACACCAACGTAGAGAACAGACTTGAGGAATTGGGGTGGGAGAGGAAGCTAGGACGAAGTGACAGAGTAGTTTTGACATGTATACACTAACAAATGCAAAGTGGATGGCTAGTGGGAAGCTGGGGCACAGCACAGGGAAATTAGCTTGATGCTTTGTGACGACCTAGAGGGGTGGGATAGGGAGGGTGGAAGGGAGGCTCAAGAGGGAAGGGATATGGAGATATATGTATACATATAGCTGATTCACTTTGTTGTACAACAGAAACTAACACATTGTAAAACAATTATACTACAATAAAGGTGTAAAAAAAATAGTGAATGCTGGAGAGGGTGTGGACAAAAAGGAACCCTCTTGCACTGTTGGTGGGAATGTATATTGATACAGCCACTTTGGAGAGCAATATGGAGGTTCCTTAAAAACTAAAAAAAGAACTATCATATGATGCAGAATTCCCACTACTGGGCATATTCCATGAGAAAACTGTAATTCAAAAAGATACATGCACCCCAATATTCATGCAACCCTATTTACAATAGCCAGGACATGGAAACAACCTAAATGTCCATCAACAGATAAATGGATAAAGAAGATGTGGTATATATATACAATGGAATATTACTCATCCATTAAAAGGAACGAAGTTGGGTCATTTGAAGAGATGTGGATGGACCTAGAGAGTGTCATACAGAGTGAAGTAACTCAGAAAGAGAAAAAAAAATATCGTATATTAATGCATATATGTGGAATCTAGAAAAATGATATAGATGATCTTATTTGCAAAGGAGAAATAAAGACACAGATGTAGAGAACAAATATATGGATACCAAGGGGGAATGAGGGGTTGGGAGGAATTGGGAGATTGGGATTGACACATATGCACTATTGATATTATGTATAAAGTAGACAACTAATGAAAACATACTGTATAGCACAGGGAAATCTACTTAATGCACAGTGGTGACCTAAATGGGAGGGAAATCCAAAAAAGAAGGATGTATGTATATGTGTGGCTGATTCATTTTGCTGTGCAGTAGAAACTAACACAAAATTGTAAAGCAACTATACTCCAATAAAAATTTATTGACAAAAATGATACCCCAAAGAAAGGGATGCTAAAGTAACTAGCTCCTCAGGCTACTGTTTTAACTGTTGTTCTAGCCACAAAGTTGTGCCCTAGGTGTGCCTTGCCTCCTATCTGCTGTGCCCTGGGTCTGTTCCTATTCACTTTGAAATGCAGAGGACATGAACAGCACCGGTTTGAACCTTTTAAAGACTGTGGTAGTAGTTGTCTTGTGGTCTGTCCATCCCCAGATATATCCACCACTAGCAACATCAGGCCTCTTCACCTTCTGCTCCTTCTACTCATGCCCTCCCTAACTTCCACCATGATCCTTACCGCCTCCCTTCTTAATTAGGCCAGTGAGTGGTGACAGAAACCTCAGATCCTGCTGTTGGGAAAATGGTATAAGCAGTGATGAGAAAGCATACCATTAAATTTTAGGAGTCTGAATACCATGGCTTGGAAGCTTGGTATGACTTATTTATGGGCTGGCCTCTGTCTCCCAGAGTATAGCAATATATCAGCCACTATGCTGAAGGTGCCCCCAGTGGTTTATTGCTGTGATAATGGACTTGTTAACGGGCCCCAGTGAGCTGGAATTTATCAAGGCCCAGGTTCTTCTCTGTGGAGCTGGCTCTGAGATATCACTTAACCTCTGTTAGTATCAATAACAGTAATAATAATAATAATAATAATAATAATAATAATAATAATAATAATAAATAGCTCATGCCTGCTAAGACTTTAGTATGTGCCTGGCACATATGTTAACACTCAACATACATTATTTCATGTTCTTCAAACTGTCTTCTAAGGTAGACATTATTCAATCACTAATTTACAGGCGAGGAGACAGACACATGTTGAAGTTAAGCCATGTCCCCTAGGCCACACAGTTGGCAGGATTTGAGCTGGGAATTCAAACTTAGCCTGAATCCAGGGTTTTTAGTTTTATTTAATTTTTGTTTTTTTATGGGTATTAATTCCGAGTGCTTTGTTTGCTCCCCGAACTAACAGCCTCTGTGGAGATAAACAGAGATTACTGAAATGAGAACAAGGGCTACTTCTTTACAGAGTCCATCACCACCGCTGCTTGCATTTAGCCCTTCTCTGCTAGCAGTGACAGAAGGGGACATCTCACTTTGACATTGACATTGAAGCACTTCTTATTCTCAGCACCCTCTGACTTTGTGTGTGCGTATGTGTGTGTGCATGTGAGTGTAGGTATGTGTGCATGTGTATGTGTGTTCATAAGGGCAGCTACAGCCGGCACGGGAGCATCCTGTACCATACCAGTTGAACGTGCTGGCTACCGATGCACCTCGGCCTTTGCCTGCCCAATCCCATGTCCTCTTTCTCTAGGGTGGGCTTCTGGAGCTCCTTTGGAGGGGGAGGCTAGGGATGGTGGACTCAGGCTCATTTCCCACCACCACTCCATGGCACCTTTGTCTCAGGTGCTAGCCACAGCCTCCTGAAGGGTCCTCATATGCAAGTTCAATTAGCCCTCCCTTGGGTACTGTAATCTGCAGCCTACATTGAGCTTTAATGCACACACCTCACTGAGACCTCAGAGTGTGCTGTGAGGGAGGAGTGGGCTCAGGTGAGGAGGCAGGGAGTACTACTAATACAAGTAAGTCAAGAGACCCAATGGTTCCCAGGCCAAGCTGGAGTCAAATTGATGGATATTAATGCAGCTTAAGGAAGAATGAGTCCAAAAGTAGGAAACTAGTCAAATGAACACATATGTGTAATAGACTACCATGCAGCCATTAAATTAATGATTGAGAAGAATATTTGGCAACATGAAAAGTTGGTTACTATATATTATTTAGTGAAGAAAAAGTCACCATAAAGTATGTACAGCATGATTTTTCTTATAAAGACACACATGTGTATATATGTATATATTTATGTGTATATGTTTTACCATGTACAGAAAAGATATTGGATGTTTATAGTCCAAAATATTGACTGTGGTTATCTCAGCGTGGTGAGACTGTGGGTGATTTAGAATTTTGTTCTTTTCGGTAGTATTTTTGAAGTTTTTTTTTTTTTTAATAATGGAAATGTACTTGAAATAAGATAAACATTTATAAAAGGAGGAAAGGACAATCCACTCAAAGGTACTTGGTGTCAAGCTCAGGAAAATGGGGAGCCAGGAAGAGAATAGAAAAGTGCAGTTTGCAGCGGTCTCCTCATCACTGAGACCTGAATTTGAGAATTCTAGGTCCCGTTGTGTCCAGAGATGGATCATGAGCTGGGTCTCACCTTAGCTTCCTTCCACCCCTGGCTCTGACCCCACACCCAGTGGGATTTTCTTTCTTTTTTATTTTTTCCTTTTTTTTAAAAAAAAAAACTTTTTTTTTAATTGAAGTATAGTTGGTTTACAATGTTGTGGCAATCTCTGCTGTACAGCAAAGTGATCCAGTTATACACATAGAGACAATCTTTTTTTCATATTCTTTTCCATTATGGTTTATCACAGAATATTGAATATAGTTCCTTGTGCTATACAGTAGGACCTTGATGTTTATCTGTCCTATATATAATAGTTTGCATCTACTAATCCCACAGTCCCAGTCCTTCCCTCCCACAACCCCTCCCCCTTGGCAGCCACAAGTTTGTTCTCTATGTCTAAGTCTGTTTCTCACACTCACTGGGATTTTAAATTTGAATTTAGTATGCCCTGATATCGGGAAGGGGTGTGTACTAGTTAACAGACTAGAACATTCTAGTTACAAAACAGAGGAATGGTGTCCCCCATGAGAAGAAGGCATTTTGGCATCCTGATTTATAACTAGTTCATTATGAGCTTGGTTAGTGGGCGTCTATCCAGAGTGATTGATTAATCAACTCTTGAGCTTGACTGAGGACAAGACCCAGAAAGAAGGTGGTGAGCCTGAGGACTTCTCTGGCCAGAGCTGGTCAGCTGGCCTTTCCCTGGCAATATCTATTCTTGGGAGAGAGTGTGATATGCTGGACAGGGCTTGAACTTGGAACCAGGTGGACCCATAGTCAAAATCTAACTTTGTCATTTCTTAGCAATGTGTGTTGAGCTGCTGACTTAATCCCTCTGAGACTTGCCTTTCTCATTGGAAAAGTGGGCATAAGAATACATTATGTAGTTCCTCTGCAGATTAAATAAAATATGGAATGTAAAATTTCTAGCACCTTGTTGGCATGCAACAGTAGTTGGTTCCCTTCTCCTGTTTATCTGCAGTATCAGGGAGGGCAAGAATAACAGACAATAATATCCCTGTTATCCCTGACCTTGGGTCCAGAGAGATTATATGCTTTGCTCATGTAGACGCAGTAAAACCAGACCACAGCTCAGGCTCCTTTCTTCCTGTGGTTTCTACTCCAATATGGCCCTGGGTCTGTCCAGAGAAGGAGTTGGCAAACTGTGGCCTATGGGCCAAGTCAAACTTGGCCCCACTGCCTATTTCTGTAAGTAAATTTATTGGAAAATAGCCATGCTCATTCAATTACATATTGTCTAGGGCTCAACAGCAGAGATGAGCCTGCATGGCCACATAACCTAAGATATCTATTATCTGGTACTTTAGAGAGAAAGTTTGCCCATCCCTGGTGTAGACTGTTGTTACCTTCTTAGGTGGAAGGAATTGCAGAGTGGGGAATCACAGAATCGAGAAATTGAGGAAACCCTTGAAAGGTTGAAGAAGGGAAAGACTTGGGAGAAAACACTAGCTTCTAGGGAAGGAACAGAGGAGAATGAAGGGAGAATAAAGACCTTTAGCAGACCTGGAAATAGCTCCCAAAGACAGAAAATATTAGGAAATCGATAAATCTGCTCCCTTTAATTCCACTGTCTTTGCAGGGGATGAAATGTCATTGGTAGAGGATAACAGATTTCCAAGAAACATCAAGTTTCAGATCCTGAAGTCAGAGCCCAGAGACAGGGACTCTCCTTGCCCTGCTTTTCTGGGCGTGTAAGCATCCCCTCATTCTTCCAGCCCCAGACTAAACTCCACCACCCCAGGAAACCATTTCCTAGTCCTGTGTGAGCCCAGTCCCTCTCTGCTTCCATAGCATTTTGCCTATTGTTAATATTGATCATATTTTCCTATGTGCAGACCCTGTTCTGAGCTCTTTATATGCATTAACGCTTAATGATGCTACACAAACTCTATGAAGTAGGTACTGTTATCTCAGATTCAAAGCTTAGGAACCTGAGGTTTATGAGACAAAGCGAATGTCCATGGGCTTTATTATTATATTGCTGTTCATTGTACTGCTTTGTTTTCCAGTCTGAGCTCCTCACAGGCAGGTGTCTAATTTTATTCACTTTCTATGCTTGAAAATGACATGTTCTCAGAAGCTATTTATTGTATGAAGATATGTTGTCATTCAATACATTAATATATTTATTGATCGATGAGTTTATTTTATACTGATCCATAATGGGGTATGCTCAACAAATATTTATTTCCCAGGTGGTTTAAGAACTGAGTCATCAGTCAGTGATGGATGACCCATTCTTTTAGAAGCAGCACATGATCAGCTAGACATTACAGTGGTGTCTGCAGTAGCTGCAGGAGAAATCTGCTCCTGAAAAATCATTTGCTTTGCAAGCTGTTCTCTCTTGATCATCGTGGCCTTCTCATGATGATCTTCAAACAGCTGGGCTGCATTGTGATTCATCACGTGTCTAGATCAGACAAATTTGCTCCTGACCCCAAAATTTGAGACAAATCAGATGTCACATACCTTTAATTTGACCATTGGGAAAGCTTTGATTCCATCATATAGTAGGGTGGCTGACAGTACTTTTTGGCTTAGAAACCATCAGTGTAGTTAAACTGATTCAAATGAATTGAGTCTGAATTATGTACTAACCCTTGAGTGAGGTGTTAATAGCATGGAGATGAATAAGGCATGCACTGTTCATGAATTGTAAGTGCTCACAGTCTGAGGCTGAAGGAAGAGACAGATTATCAGTAATGCCTACCTGTTAGAGATGCTGTGAGGAGTGAATGAGATAGTGCAGCAGGTGAAGCACATAGCACAGTGCTGGATGTATTAGAAAGTGCTCAGTTATTATTAGCTTTTATATTATTACAAATACAGTACAGTGTAATGAGTGTTATCTCTGTGATGTATACAAAATACTTTTGGAGCACAGAGTATCTAGTTTTGCCTGGGAAATTCAGGGAGACATTAACAGGAGAAGTAAGATTTCAATAACACCCTAATGAATGTGTAGGGATGCTTCAGATAGATAAGGCAGTGGTAAGGGTGGGGGTGGGCATTAGAGGGGGAGAAAACTATGGGTATGAAAATAATTTTTTTTCTGAGTATAACAGGAACTTCGGTAAGGAGTTTAGTTGGTACTATGGGAGAAAAGAGGGAAATGGAAAAGATGTGGTAGGCAGAATATGTATCCCTCCCCTCCAACCCCCACCAAATGCCTACATCCCTGGTACTTCTGAATATGTTATCCTACATGGCAAAGAGAATTAAAATTGTAAATGAAATTAAGGTTGTTGATCAGTTGACCTAAAAATAGGGAAATTATCCTGGATGGCCTCAATGGAAAGATATCCCATGCTCTTGGACTGGAAGAATTAACATTGTTAAAATGGCCATACACCCAAAACAATCTACAGATTTAATGCAATCCTTATCATATTACCCATGACATTTTTCACAGAACTAGAACAAATAATCCTAAAATTTATATGGAACCATGAAAGACCCAGAATTGCCAAAGCTATCCTGAGGAAAAAGAACAAAGCAGGAGGCATCACCCTCCCAAGACTTAAGACAATACTACAAAGCTATAGTAATCAAAACAGCATGGTAGTGGCACAGAAACAAACATATAGATCAATGGAACAGAATACAGAGCCCAGAAATAAACCCACACACCTACGGTCAATTAATCTTTGACAAAGGAGGCAAGAATATACAATGGAGAAAAGACAGTTTCTTCAGCAAGTGGTGTTGGGAAAGTTGGACAGCCATATGTAAATCAATGAAGTTAGAACACACCCTCACACCATACACAAAAATAAACTCAAAATGGTTAAAGGACTTAAACATAAGACATGAACCATAAAACTCCTCGAAAAGAACTTAGGCAAAACATTCTCTGACATAAACCATACCAATATTTTCTTAGGTCAGTCTCCAAAGGCAATAGAAATAAAAATGAAAAGAAACAGATGGGACCTAATCAAACCCAAAAGATTTTGCACAGTAAAGGAAACCATAAACAGAATGAAAAGACAACCTACAGAATAGGAGAAAACATTTGCAAACAATGTGACCAACAAGGGCTTAATTTCTAAAATATGCAAAGAGCTCACACAGCTGAAAAACAAACAAACAAAAAATGAACAACCCAATCAAAAAATAGGCAGAAGACCTAAATAGACATTTTTACAAGAAGACATACAGATAGCCAACAGGCACATGAAAAGATGCTCAGAATCACTAGTTATTAGAGAAATGCAAATCAAAACTGCAATGAGTTACCACCTCACAATGGTGAGAATGGCCATCATTAAGTCCACAACTAACAATGCTGGAGAGGGTGCGGAGAAAAGGAAACCTTCCTACACTGTTGGTAGGAATGTAAATTGGTGCAGCTACTATGGAAAACAATATGGACGTTCCTTAAAAAGTTAAAAATAGAATTGCCATATGATCCTGCAATCCCACTCCTGGGCATATATCCAGAAAAAACTATAATTTGAAGAGATACATGCACCCCAATATTCATAGCAGCACCATTTACAATAGCTAAGACATGAAAACAACCTAAATGTCCATTGGCATTTAGAGAAATGGATAAAGAAGATGTGGGATACATACAATGGAATATTACTCAGCCATAAAAAATGAAATAATGTCATTTGCAGCAACATGGATTGACCTAGAGATTATCATATTAAAGAAGTAAATCAGAAAGAGAAAGACAAATACCATATGATATCACTTATATGTGGAATCTAAAATATGACACAAATGAACTTATCCATGAAACAGAAACACAGACATAGAGAACAGACTTGTGGTTGCCAAGGTTGGGGGAAGAATGGATTGGGAGTTTGGGATTAGCAGATGCAAACTATTAGGTATAGAATGGACAAACAACAAGGTCCTACTGTATAGCACAGGGAACTATATTCATTATCCTGTAATAAACCATAATGAAAAAGAATATGAAAAAGAATATCTATACCTATATCTGTATCTAAATCACTTTGCTGTACACCAGAAACTAACACAACATTGTACATCAACTATACTTCAATAAAAAAAAAAATTAAAGAAACAAAAAACCAAAAACAACTGTCGTTATAAGTGACAGAGGGAGGGAGAAACAGAGTTAAAGTGATGCAATGTGAAAAGGACTCAACTCTCTTTGACCTCAACTGGCTTTGAGGATGCAGAAAAGAGCCATGAGCCAAGGACTGCAGCTTGTCTCTAGAAGTTGTAAAAGGAAAGGAAATGAATTCTCCCCTAGATTCTCCAGAAAAAAGCACAGCCCTGCTGACACCTTGATTTTTGTTCAATGAGACCCCTGTTGGACTTTTAACTTCCAGAATTATAATAAAATTGTGTTGTTTAACCCACCAAGATTGTGGTAGTTTGTTACAGTTGCAGTAGGAAAGTGATACAGCTCAGGAAGAGAGACTGAAGGAGAGGAGTCTGAAAGGCTATGAAACGCTTCATAGGTTACACTCTTTTCCTGTAAGACAGAGATTCCAAAATAGTGTCCTGTCCCTTAACATGTTCAGCAGACAGGGTCCAAAGATCAAATAACTCTGGGTATCATTGTACACTCTTGTCCTCATTTGAAAATTCATAATTAACATTAATAATTTAAAGTCTTCAAGAAGTCCTGTAGCAAAGAGATCTGTTTAACTTTGTTTCATTAAATATTTCCAAAATTTACTTATCATCAAGTTTCCCTTTTTTCACACAAGACATGTTAACATCCCAACACACTTCAGAAAATTCTACTATAGGTGATGAGACCCCATCAGAGTTTTAATTTTAATAATTTTTTTTAGTTGAAAAGGTAGTTTAACCTCATTATGAAAAATAGATAAAAGGAAAAAGTTACAGTTAATTTCATCACGTCAATTCAACTACTAGTTGGTACATTTTGGTCTACTTTTTCATGCATCTATTCTCTTGCATATTTTTAGTATGCAAAGTTAGTTTTGAGTTATTTGAACAGCATGTAGTAAATTCCCATTTTTTCTACTCATATCCACTCCTCCTTTTTCCAGTAACAAAAGCACAGTTCTCTCTCCCCTCTATGTCTCCAATAGTGTAGTACAAGAGAAAGAGGAAGCAAAGAAAAAGTAAATGAAGAGAAGTACAAAGCACAAAGTAAGATGGCAGAAGCCCAGTTTGTATATATCAATGACAATAAACATAAATGGATTAAACTCACCAGCTAACTGATAGATTGCCATATTGGATTAAAAAGAGTGAATGGTTTTTAAGGAAGTGGTGATTGATAGTACATCATTTTTTGGCAAATTTGGCTATGGAAGGAAGGACTGAGACAGGGTAGTTCCATGGGTCAGAAACAGCTTTGAGGGAGACATTTTCAGAATTGGCCAGATTCAAATATCAGGTATTTCCAAAGTCGTGTGATGAGCAAGGAATGAGAGGAAGGTTTTGTTCTTTGACTTTGCCCCAAAGGGTAGGCATTGCTTTCCAAATGGGTGATATCTTAGTGTATAATTGATATAATTTAAAAATTGTTTGGTACTGGGTTTGAGATGGAAGGGAGGGATGATTATGAAAGGGTCTTTGAAACAGAGGAAATAACTAGGAAAATCTTGCAGAGATACATTATCCATTTATGATATTTCTGTCACCTGATTACATTTCCACAGACTTATTCTACTGTAGAGCTGAAAGTAGGGACTCTGTTCCTTCAGAAGTCTCAGAGAAATGGAATCATCCCAATTCATTGAGGTCAATTCTTTCCTCAACCCCAAATCCATAGCTTGCTCTGGAAATGGAATGAAGCTTGGCTCTTGAGACGTGATTGAGTAACTAGGACATTTGTTGCACCTGAGCATATCTTAAGATAGAGTGGTTTCTCAGGCAGCATTTATCAAAATATATTCAGGTAACATTAGTCCTGTAAGATATTCTGTCAAGTAAGTTTCAGAAATGCATTCTTTATCTCCCCTTAGAGATGTACAATGCAAGCTACAGAATTGTGGATTGGAGGCCTCCAGACCCATGTTGAGGGAAAGGAGGGAGGCAGAGGGTTGTTCTTTACTTTTGCTCTTAGGGCAGACATCATTCTCCAGGGAATAGGGTTTTTATGAGTACTAACAAGAATTCAAAAATTGTTTGGTAATGAGAATGTGGTTGGGTGTGGAATGGTAGCAGAGGAAAGTTGTGGGATGAATAATGACTGCACCAGTATGATGTTGTCTGCCTTGCTGAGGGGTCCCAACAAAATCCTCTTTCTCAGAAGCAGTGTAAGCAGTATGAGCTTGGTAGATGTCAACTTGGATATTGAATTTTTAGAGTCAAACTGCTGCTAGAAAGCATTGAGTCATAACATTTTTTGTTTAAATAGGGTTGGAAAAAAGATCAACCCTTAGGTTGGGCAGCAACATCTTTTGGTTGAAGAGGAGGGAGGGAGCATGTGTATCATCACATGGCTAACTTGTTTGGTGGATTCAGAAAGGTGTCAACTAAAAAGTCTTCTCTTGCTGTGGCCTATCCAACCACCAGCAAACTACCTACAACACACCAGTGTGACTCCCTACAGTGTACCTGTCTAACTACCTACAGTACACCACTGTAACTACCCACACTGTGCTAGGCTCTGTGGTAGCTCCTTGAGATTTTGGAGGGTAAGACATGGCTTCCTGCAAGGACCTCAGCATCCAGGATATCTAGAAAATCTAGGAAATGGAGTAAGAGCTTTGTCTGAAAAAGCTTGGGCATTAGAAGGACAAGATGGGGGCAGAACATAACCGGGAATGTCAGGGAAGGTTTCCTGGGGGAAGTGATACCTGATCTGTGTTATGAAGAATGAGTAGGCATTAGGCAGATGAAGTGTGTTGGCAGATGAGCAAGGAGGGCAGTATGGGCACAGTTGAGAACAATTGTATTGGGGGACAAAACAGTGAGTGGGGGACAAGGTGCTGCTCTGTGTTGCTGGAAGGAAATATGTGAGGTGAGGAGAGGTGCATGGTGAGGCTAGAGAGGTAAGAATCGTGTTATGAGGGACCTGATTACCATTGCAAGGAACTAGGGCTGCCGTTAGCCTAAGGTTAGTGTTTTTCAAAGTCTGACCCCTATACTCTTTGCATCAGAATCCGCTTAGGTGCTTGTTAAAAATTCAGGATTTACTGAATCAGAGCTTTTGGAGAGGCAACCAGAAATCTGCATTTTAGAGAACATACCAGGTGATTCTGGAGTACACTGAAGTTTACAGCTGCCACTTACGGAGACAAGAGTCACTGAAGAGTTTCAAGTGGTGATGTTGCTGAATCCATGGTTTAGCTAACTTGCCCTGGAGTGTATTAGATTAGATAAAAGCAGGGAGACCATGTAAGGGTCTCTTGGAATAATCCTGTTGGAAGTTGAATATGCCCTGACCACAGTAGTGGTAGCCAGGATGCAGAGACACACTGATAAGGCCACAGAAGCAGAGTACAGGTAAGCACTGAACACTCACCCGAGGCCTAAATAGCTAGTTCTGGTTTGGAAAAGGGCAACAAGCATGGTCTTGTCTGGCTGATGGGGGGCATGAGTAGGGTAAAGTTAATTGGGAGTAATGGTCTTTGGAAGATGTGTAAGCAGTAGAATGATTCTAAGTTGATAGAACCCAAAAGTCAGACTCCACTTCAGTGTCTAGGTTAAATGCAATAATACTTTAGGATGATGCACATACATGGTGTCTGAGACTCACCAGCCAGTAGGACGCATGGGCACAAACATGTGCATTAGGGAGCAGAGGACATCATCTTCACTTATAAAAGGGAAGATGTTCAATGTTCACAGAAAAGTCCAGAGACTTCCCAAAGGCAGGGTGGAGAAAAGCAGAATTAGCCTTAATGCAGAAGTTCCCAAGTGGTGGGGTTTGTGTTCTCTTCCTTCACACAACCCAGTCTCCTATCGGGAGGTATCTGCTGTGAAGAGTTTGGTGTTTAACCTTCCAGATCATCTTCTATGCTTGTACATGTAGGTGTATATATTTCTACAGAAGTACATAGTTTTATTTTGAGTGTGAATGTGTGTTTCTTTTTAGGGTTAATTTAAGGAATTTTCTTTTAAAAAATTTCCAGTTTTATTGAGATGTAATTGACATAACATTTTATTAGCTTAAGGTATATAAGATAATGATTTGATGTATGTGTATATTGCAAAATATTACCACAGTAAGTCTAGTTAGCATACATTACCTCACAGAGTTATAATTTTTTCTTGTGATGAGAACTTTTGATTCACTCTCTCAGCAATTTTCAAATGTACAATTCAGTGTTGTTAGCTATAGCCATCATGCTGTACATTACATCCTCAGGACTTATTTATCTTATAACTGGAATTTTGTACCTTTTGACCATCTTCACCCAGTTCACCCACCCACCCACCAACCCCCACCTCTGGCAACCACCAATCTGTTCTCTTCCTATGAGTTTGTTTTTTTTAGATCCACATATAAGTAAGACCATTTGTCTTTGTACTGTGAAGTATTTGTGTTTCTCTGACTTATTTCACTTAGCATAAAGCCCCCAAGGTCTATCCATGTTGTCACAAATGGCAAGATTTTCTTTTTTATGGCCGAATAGTATTCCATTGTATATCTATACCACAACTTTATGCATTCATCTATGTTAATTTGTTTGTTTTTTGAAGTGTAATTGACCTACAATACTATGTTAGATCCTGTTATGCAATCTAGTGATTCACTTTTTGTATACATTACAAAAAGATCACAAGGATAAATCTCATTACCATCTGTCACCAAATATATTACTTTGTTATTGACCATAATCCCCATGCTGTACACTTTACCCCGTGACTAATTTATTTTGTAGCTGAAAGTTTGTACCTCTTAATCTTCCTCACCTATTTCACTCATCCCCTCATCCCCTCATCCCATTCCTCTCTGGCAAACCATTTGTTTGTTCTCTGTATTTATGACTCTGTTTCTGCTTTGTTATATTTGTTCATTTGTTTTGTTTTTAGATTCCACATAAAAGTGAAATCATACAGCATTTGTCATTTGTCTTTCTCTGTTTGACTATTTCACTTACAGACCCTCTAGGTCCACTCATGTTGTCACAAACAGCAAGATTTCATTTTTTATGGCTGAGTAATATTCCATCATATATATATATATATATATAAACATCTTCTTTATCTGTTCATCTATTGATGGGCACTTAAGTTGCTTTCATATCTTAGCTATTGTGAATAATGGTGCAATGAAGCATTGCATATATGGTTCATATTGTACCCATATATATGGGTACATATATCTTTTCTAATTAGTGTTTTTGTTTTCTTTGGAAAAATACCTAGAAGTGGAAACTAGACCACATGGTTGTTCTAGTTTTAGGTTTTTGTGGGATCTCTATGCTGTTTTCCATAGTAGCTGCACCAATTTACATTACCACCAACAGTGCACAGGGTTCCCTTTTCTCCACATCCTTGTCAACACTTGTTATTTCTTGTCTTTTTAAGAATAGTCATTCTGACAGGTGTGAGGTGATATCTCATTGTGGTTTTGATTTGCATTTTCCTGATGATTAAGGATACTAAGCATCTTTTCATATGTCTGTTGGCCATCTGTATGTCTTCTTTGGAAAAATGTCTATTCAGGTCCTCTGCCCATTATTTAATCTGGTTGTTTATTTTTTTATTGTTGAGTTATATGAGTTTTAAAAAACATTTTGGATATTAATCCTTTGTCAGATATATCATTTACAAATATCTTCTTCCATTCAATAGGTGGCCTTTTCGTTTTGTTGATAATTTCCTTTGCTATGCAAAAACTTTTTCGTTTGATGTAGTCCCATTTCTTTATTTTTGCTTTTGTTTCCCTTGCCTGAGGAGACAGATCCAAAAAAGTATTGAGCACACTGCCTATGTTTTCTTCTAGGAGTTTTATGGCTTCAGGTAAGTTTTTAATCCATTTTGAATTTATTTTTGTGTATAATGTGAGAGAGTAGTTCAGTTTGCTTCTTTTGCATGTAACTGTCCAGTTTTCTGAACATCATTTATTGGAGAGGCTATCTTTTCTCCATTGTGCATTCTTGCTTCCTTTGTCATATATTAATTGGTCATATAAGTGTGGGTTCATTTCTGGATTATTTATTTTATTCCATTGATCTATGTGTCTGTTTTTGTGCCAGTGCCATACTGTTTTGATTACTGTAGGCTTTGTGGTATAGTTTGAAATCAGGCAGCTGATTCATTCTTTTAAATTGCTGTCTCTTGGTATGGTGCTACCACTTTTCTATTGCATACTCAAGGTTGTGCCCTTGCACTAGGTTGGGACCATGAACATCCTCATCCTTTCCTCCTCATATCTCCTTCTGATACCAAAGCTAGTGTTTCCCTTCTTGTTCCCCAGGATCTCCATGTCACTTCAGCTAAAAGTATTTTCCTGGCAGCTGGCCATGCCACATCTTTGAGTTGCCACCTGGCTATAGCTAGTGGGAACAAGGAAGCTTGCTGTCTGCATTCCTGTTCTTGAAAAAAGCCTTCATAGAAGAAAGATTTGAGAATCCTATATATGGCACATTGACTTTTGATGTGCCCTCACAGCCATGGGGCTCTGAATATACACACTCTATTATATGGTACATTCTCATCTGAACTGAGCAGTCCTGTTTCCATTTCTTTATCACTTACATTTTTATAAGTCTCAGTGTCTGCTAACAGAGGAAGGACATTTATTGGAGAGTGAGCCCACTGGGTGAAAAAAGAAAAGTACTTGATAAAGAATTTCATGATTTGGAAAAACATAATGATAATTTTGGCACTTGAAAAATATGTTAAAGTTACAGCAGATTTGTCCTGACCACATCTCTTCACACAGACATCAGTGCAGGTTACTTGTAACAATACCAGTCAAGGAGATGAGATGTTGGCTGAAAATAATTGGAAGGTCTAAGCCAACCACGGAGCCAGGGTCACTGAGACATCTCTGACTTCTCCACCCGCATGTTAATGGAAGAGTTGTGTGGGCTTTAATTTAATTGAAGCAGTCAGAAAATCTCCTGCTTCTGTTTATTCTCTGAGTTTCTATGGAGAGATGAGCTCTGAGTGGTTATCCTTTTAAAAAGGGATATATGAGGAAAATGGTTTCCTGGTGGTCAGGGAGGAACTTGGGCTTGGGTAGAGTAGCTGGCTGTATTCAAAGGGCAATTTGAGTGGTGTGGTGATGGGAAAGAGGAGGTAAATAGAATTTATGTCCCCTTGAGTTTTATTAATAGTAATTATAATAATACAATAATAGCTCACATTGTTTTGAGCACCCACTGGGTTCTGATCACTGTCTTAATGAATTCTCAGACATCCGTGAGATGGGAAGGGCAGAGCTGTTATCCCAATTTTACTGCTGAGGTTCAAAGAGGCTAAGTTAATTGCCTGAGGTCACATATCTGCTAAGGGACATTGACTAAGTTTGAAAAACGGGTCATATGACCCTGTAACTTTTGTTTTTAGTATTTATGCTATATGGCTATAAATATAGAGATCCAAATTGAGGGAGAATAAAGGGCAGAAGGGCAACAAGTTGGTCAGAGGGGATCAGATTTAGCTGGCTACAAGATTCTTAGTCATCATTTTAGACTCTCTGAGCACGCTGATGGACAGGTGTGCCAAAGTCTCACAATCAAGGAACTCTTTCTAGGGGCTTGCAGTATTTCATCACCCTCTACCACCACTCAACTCCATGAGCACCCTTGAAAGTATACTCTCTTCAGAGGTCATAGCTCAGGATTCTTCAGAGTCATCTACTTTCTTTCTAAAGGATCAGGAAGACACCAGAATTAGCAGCATCTTGAAAGGAATGTTTGACCATCGTGGGTCAGAAGGAGGCCCTGTATCATGAGACAGTGTAGCAGGTGGGGAGCCTTCTTGGTGCAGGAGTAGAGGCAAGGTCATATCCAGGAAGGTTTCAAGTCTGAAGAAGTAGGAGAGGAAGAACAACAAGGTCAAGAGGCCTTGGAATTTGAGAGGGTTGGGATGTGGTGTGGGTGGAGCAGAGAGTTTTGAGGTTATGAACAGACAGTAGACGTGAAAGATCTGCTTTGATGGTACTGGCTGCATGACATGGGGGATGGGATTGCTCCTAAATGGCTGAGCAGGTGGACAAGGCCCAGGACAATGCCTCAAACATGGGCTTAATTATGCCTGGTATTTGTATGATGCTTTTCAATTTCCAAAAATACTTCTAGGTCATCATGCAATGTATTTGCTGCATTAAACTAAATAAAGGGGAGTCTCTGTTACAAGTTATTACTTGGAGGTTCAAATGTGTCCATGTGTATTATGATAATTTAGGAAGAAGTCATTGACTTTGGTAGGATTTAGCACATACCTCAACTTCAACTTTTGGGGTAGCTTATTATCTTGAAACAAAATGACAGCAGGTAGTTCCTGTGACTGCACTGGAGCAAATCTATAGTCTAGAGAACCATAGAGGGAAATGCTAAGGTTGGGTCCTTCCCAGTGAGGGAGGGTAGTAAAGAGGATTGAGTTGAGAATTGCCTTTGAGGTAAAAAGGAAAGAACTTTCTGGCACAGGTAGTCAACAGAGGGACAATCCTTGCCACTGGTGACCTCTCTCATCTCTAACTCCACCAGCCTTTTATCTGTTTCTCTCTCTTTTGACATGTTGAAGTGGAAATTCCTTGTTTTGGGGCCACTCAGGCCCATTCCTCCTTTTGGTAACAGAATCCAAACTTTCCTTTGGGCGACCCATCCTCCCTTACCGTCAGGCCACAGCTTTGGGTGAAGATAGCTCCACTGCTGGTGCCGGGGGTGGATCATGTGACCACGCCTGGCTGATGAGAACACTGAATTCCTCTAGCCATGGTGATTTGTTCAGGGGTGGGCACATGACCAGGATGTAGTGGGCACTACAGGAGGAGAGGTGGTCTCTTTTTGCTGCCTTGGATCTTGATGGTGTGAGGATGGGAGACTCTAGACACCAGTAGCCACTTTGCCCCACCATGAGGGGAGATAGAATACTCAAAAGGGCTAAGTGAAGTGAGGTTAACGTCAGAACCATTTACAGAGTCATCGGGGAGGATTAAGGGAACATAGAAAACATAGTGAAGTACCCAGGGACTTGCAACAGTGGGCCTTGGTACCCTTAGTTCTAAAGAGGGGAGAGGAGGGAACAGTGTTACCAGAGCCTGACAAGAGTTAGAAGAGGAACACAGTCACTGCCAGACTATCAAGGCAGAGAGGAAGTGGGGATGGGCTGGGGGGAAGTAAATACTCTGACCTTACCCATCTCAAGCTTTCAAGTCTTATGCTGTTTCTTCCACTGGCTGGACACAATCAAAGCCAGCAATCAAGCCCAGGTCAGTGCAGGGTAGAGAAGGGCACAGAATGGATCTGAAGTTGGGGAGGTAAATGGAGAAAACCAGCACAGAGCTGCTCTTGATGTCCTATTAGGTTTGACAGAGAGCCAGTAATCCTCCTTTCTGCGTAAGCCAGCTTTGTTTGGCTGTTGTCTGATTTGCACTACCAGAATCCTATGTGAAACATAAATCTCACCATCTAGCTGTTATTGTAGTTATTGGTTATGTCTCATCTTTCCTAATAGATGTGAACTTTTCGAGGGTAGGGACCGTCCTTTATGCTTCTGGATTCTCAGTGAAGTGTCTGGCACAGAGTAGATGCTCAGTAAATGCTTGCTAAAGTGAGTCACACTGAATTCCATGCAGAGGCAATGGCTCATGCAAAAACACAAGGCACACCCCACCACAGCAGACTGTGAAGTCAATAAATGTGGGTGTTGGAATGAGTGGCCATTTGTTGCATGGTGATAGAGCACTCTGGGCCACTTCACCCCTATTGTGAAAGCAGAGAAGACTTGAGCTCCCTAAAAAGGAATGTGTGCAAGTGTGTGGGAGGGTTCGAGGGAGCAGAGAGAAGAACATTAATGTTTCAAGCTATGGAGAGTAATTCAGGCACCATGGATTCTGATCGGCAGGACAGCCAAGGTGGAATTTCACAGGGGAATAAGGTGTTCAGCAAGAAAACTGGAATAGAACTTCAGTGTTAAAAGAGCCAATAGAAATCATCTGATATAATCCTTAGCATGTGAAACTGTGAGTGTGGGATGGCAGTGGATGACTCTAAAGCACCAGCACATAAAGTTGATTCAGTACAACATGATAATACCTTAGGAGAAAAAGAAATCACAAGCCAGGATAAAATAACTCAGGGACGGGTTCTGATTAGCTTGGTTGGGTCCAATAGCCATCCCTTCTACCAATCACAGCGGCCAGGAGGTCTCATGGTTCTTTCTGTACCAATTACCACAAGAGGTGGGGGGAAAGCTACTGGAAAGATAGAAGCTACATTCTAATGTTTCCAAACATTTCAGTCAGTCTGGAGCCAGGATCTCTATCTTGTTTTTTGCAGATAGTATTGTAAAGATCTCATACCAGAAGGGGTAGTCTGGGGTTCTAAGGGACCATAAAATGCTACAGGCAAGAAAGATGTGGGATATTCTTAAACAACTGGCTGGGAAAATGCAAGGAACACAGTCAAACTCTGAATGTATTCTGGGCATTCAAATTGTTATGCCTTAATGCAGTGTTTCTCAAAGTGTGGTCTGGGGAATCCCTGGGAACCCCCTTTCAGAGGGTCCTCAAGATCAAAAATATTTTCATAATAATGTAGGGCAAACAAGCAAACAAAAATAAATTTGCTTGTTTTACTCTCATTCTCTGAAATTGTAGAGTCAAGAAGGAAAGTGAAATCTTCCAGGGACTGTCTGCCATGTGATAATGCCACAGACTGAATGCAGAAGCAGGTATGAGAATCCAACTCTTCTATGGAGCCAGTCATCAAAGAGGTCTGCAAAAATGTAAAAGAGTGTCACTCTTCTATTTTTTTGAAAGTAATTATTTTACATAAAAATAAATTATGTTAACCATGAAATGGGTTTATTGTTATTTTTGAGATTAATTAATGGGTTTATTGTTATTTTTGATATTAATTAATATATAAATATTAAAAATTTGTCTCTGTTTTAGTTTATAATATGCTAAGTATTAATAGATATAACCTACATAAATAGAAGCTCTTTGGATTCCTCATTAATTTTTAAGAGTGTAAAAATTGGGTCCTGGGACCAAAAGTTTGAGAATCACTGCCTTAAGGTAGTGGTAAATCCCTGACAGTGGACAGGGGATGGGAATTCTGTTTTTCCAGCTTGTATTTTTGTTACCGGTAGTTCCTTTGAATACTGAGGTTATATTGAATGAATGACAATACTTGTCATCCTGTGGAGATAGCCACATGCAGGGAGTAGTGGAAAGATCATGCATGAAATTTAGTCAGGCTGTCCCGGCTTTAACTTCTTGTTCCTTTGGGCAAGTGATCATGATCAAATTACTTACTATTTCTGAACGACAATTTCTTATTGGTAAAATGTAGATGGTAACAGCTACCCATTGACAAGAATTTTGTGAAGATTAGATGATGTCTTTATGAAAACATCTAATCCGTTGCCAGGTAATAGTAGGTTTTCCATAAATATTAGTCTTCTTTCCTCCCTCTCAGATTGCTCCAAAGAATCAGTCCCTTTAGAATCTTCAACAAGAGTTCTTGTCTGAAGTGGTTTCCAAAGATAGGTCTGCCTGGTCTCTGGTCCCATAAGTCTCTTGCCCCTCTGAAGAATCAAAACCAGTGCCACTGAATTATATATCCTGGATTTGCTTACTCTTGGTGGATATAGTGAAGCCACAGGGAGAATTTTATCTATCTATCTATCTATCTATCTATCTATCTATCTATCTATCATCTATCTATCTCTCTATCTCTCTATCATCTATCTATCTATCTATCATCTATCTATCTCTCTATCTCTCTATCATCTATCTATCTATCTATCTATCATCTATCTTCAGTGAATTTTTTTTTTTACAAACACCCACTCCTTTTCCTTTGGGATCAGTATTGACTTAGAGGGGAGGGGAAAAGGTCCCAGTCTGAGGGTTACCTAGCAACAGTTGGACTTCAGGTGAAATCTTCTAATTAGATTGGTATGGACTGTGGTTGGTGAGGAGTTGCCTAGCAACCAACAGTTGCCTGGAACTCACTGCAGGTTTTGGTGGCAGCGTTCACAATGCCTTCAGAAGGGGTTCCCATAGTTGCTTGCTCATGGAAATTTTCAACCAAATTTATCCATCTGGATGGTCTCTTTCAGTCTCTGTTTTTCTTTCTCCTCCCCCATTTTCTCTGTTTCTCTGCATCCGTCAGTTAACCAGGCAGTTAAAAGAAAGTTGAAATTTGGAGGAAGCAACAAGGACTAGTGGAAAAAGCATGAACTCTAGAGCCAAATAAATATGTATTTCAAACCTGTTCTGCCACTTACTGACTCTATGAATTAGATAAGTTACCTCATCTCTTTAAGAGTCAGTTTCAAATGAGAGATAATACAGCCAAGCTCAGAAGGCTATTGTGAGGTTTAAACTAAATAAGGCCCAGAGTACCAGGCACATGGCAATACTCACTACATTTTATTTCTTTCCACTCTTTCTCTTTACAAATTAGATATTCCCAACTCTGTATGGAATCAAATTAGAAGTGTATGCCTAAAACATAAGCAATACAGAGGAGCATGCCATAGTTGTTCATAATACTATATTTTATATAAATATATTGGGAACCACTTCTCCTACCAGTTCTTTAAAACTAGACATTTAGAAGTGAAAAAAGAGAACAAGATATGCTTAAACATTGGTGAAGGTGTTTTTTTGTTTGTTTTCTTCCTGTGTATAGAAGATGCTGTCAGATCATGAATCTGCTTTATTTATTTTTAAATTTTTAATTGAAGTATAATTGACATATAACATTTTATTAGTTTCAGGTATACATCATGAATCTGTTTCTATATCAGAAAAATTAGGATGCTGTCATAGAGAGATAATGGTTCCTCAAAGATGTCCACATCCTAATCTTGCAATTGTGATTAAGTTAATGATCTTGAGGTGAGGAGATTATCTTGAATTGTCATCAGGGTCCTTATAAGGGAAAGAGGGAGGCAGGAGAAGAGAGGACAAGAGCAGAGATCAGAGAGAAGGAGATATGAAAATGCTACAATGCTGCTTCCGAAGAAGGAAGGGGTCACAAGTCAAGGAATGCAGTGACCTGTAGAAGCTGGAAAAGGCAAGGGAACCAATTTTCCCCTAGAGCCTCCTTCAAAAGGAATCCAGCCCTACCAACACCTTGATTTTAGGCCACTGAGATTCATTTAGGACTTCTCATCTCTAGAACTGTAAGATAATAAATTTGTGTTGTTTTTAACCCACTAAGTTTTTGATAATTTGTCGTAGCAGCAATAGGAAACAATACAGACACCTTTGAGGGTTGGGTTGGGGTGGCGGTGGGGTGGAATCAGACACCCGGAAACTTGACCCCACTGTGCTCCCGTAGCTGCCCTTGACTAGTTGAGACAAGCCGATTCTCAAAAACAACAAGACCGGGCTTCCCTGGTGGCGCAGTGGTTGAGAGTCTGCCTGCCGAAGCAGGGAACTTGGGTTCGTGCCCCGGTCTGGGAAGATCCCACGTGCCACGGAGCAGCTAGGCCCGTGAGCCATGGCCGCTGAGCCTGCGCGTCCGGAGCCTGTGCTCCGCAACGGGAGAGGCCACAACAGTGAGAGGCCCGCGTACTGCAAAACAAGACAGTTGTTTTTTTTTACCTATTTCCACTGGTCTAGTCTAGTATTGGACTAGACCAGGATCTCTCCTGGGTCCCTTCCAGGGTGATTTTGTATGATTCCAGATCTGTCTAGTGGGGACAGTTGGAGTGAATAATTTAAAATGTCACTATGTTCTTTGGAGGGCTTTGTGTTCATTCAACAAACTGGTAGGTGCCAGGTGCTGTGCTAATTGCTGGGAATATAAAGACAAATAAGCTGTTTCTGCTCTTGCAGAAGCCGTGGTCCAGTAGGAGAGGGAAATAAGAGAGTAGGACAGTGCTAGGCCAGGGGGGTTCACAGTGTGCTGGGGGCAGGGCTTAGGCTCCTTACTGGTGTGAAAGTGGCAGCGCCACTTCCCAGAAGAGGTGAACGATGAGGAGTGTTTAGCAGGAAGAGGGATGAGTGAGGACAGTTTCCCAGGCAGAGCCTGTGCAAAGCAGGGACACAGCAGAGCTGGCTGACTTATAACAACAAAGAGAAAATGGGCCTGTGTGAATGGAGGGGGGAGTCGCGGGCTCAGGCTGGGAACCAAACAGGAGTCATGAGCCTGGAGGGCTCATGAGTCACACCCAGGGCAGCAGGGAGCCCCTAAAGGGTTTTCCATGGGGCATGGCAAGATATACTTCGTGTGCTGTGATTACTTTTCACTATTTTAAAACTTAGGGAGACTATGGGATAGAAACTTGCCAACAAGTTATTATTACATCATAGATATTAAAAAATGTGAAGACCTAGAGAAAAATATGTCAAAGCATTAACTTTCCAGCTAAAATGCCTGGTTTTAAATCTTGGTTCTATCACTTGCTAGCTGTATGACCTTGGGCAAATTGCTCAACTCTTTGGTGCCTCAGTTTCCTCATCTATAAAATGGGGATAATAGCCTTATTGCTTCAGAAAATTAAAGGAATATAATGAAGTGCTTAGAACACTGCCTAGAATACATCTAATGTTCTATAAGTCTTTGCTATTGTCAATGAAAATTCAATTAACTATCAAGTTAAGAAGAAAAAAGGGAATTTTACTTGAGCCAAATTGAGGATTATTACCTGGGAAACAGATTCTTGGAAAGCTCTGAGAACTGTTACCCCTGTTAGAAGTTGGAGGCACAATCATATACATTTTTGAGACAAAGGATTGTACATCAAATCGACATACTGATATTTTACATAATTCACCATAGTCCTGGTGACCACATACAAAGCAAGCAGCAAGTCACTATGACCCCCTACAGAGCTGGGAAAGAACATAATTCTTTTAAAAGCTTATGTTGCTAGTGTTAGAAGAAAGAAAAAAATAGATCTTTAAGGTTGAGAAGGCACTCCCATCTTTGAGGAGCTGAGGTTAAGGTGTAATGCAGATGCACACTGCACATTAGGAAGGGAGGAGGACCAAACAAACACAGAAAGATAATTTTATGTGTAATTTTTTCTTGTCCTGCCTTAAAATATAAATTTTATTTCATCACTATTATACTTTCTGATAAGATCCCACACATTAGAGTTCTTTTAAACATCACCCTCAAAAGCACACTGTTTGGTTTGAGGGTGGTGGTTCTCTTAGACCACATCCAAGGGACCTCATTATTGCATGTGGTAAGGTTACTAAGGTGGACCTTGTTAAAATACCAGTTCTTTTAAAACTCTATTTGGCAGCAAAGACTCCAAGGAGACCATTAAAGTAACACTCTGGGGTATTTCAGGAATGTTCTTGGTATCTTGGTGCCCTCAGCTGGACAGGCCTAGCAGGGTAGCCCAGGGCAAAATTTGTATGAGGCCAAGCTTATCTTTGGCTTCCTCTTACACTCTCTTGAGAAGGTCTGCCAGGCTCTTTGACCTTAGGCAAGGCACTGGCTTCCTCATCCATAAACAGGGGATAATGATAATACTGCTTTTATCTAACTCAAAGAATTGGTCATTCATTGTATTAGCTACCTATCCCTGCAGCAACAAATTATATCAAAACTTAGTGTCTTAAAACAATAAACATTTATTTTCTCCTGGTTTCTGTTGGTCAGGAATTTAGGCTCAGCTTAGTTGGGTGCCTCCGACTTTGGGTCTCTCATGAGGTTGTTATCAAGCTGCAGCCCAAGGCTACAGTAATCTCAAGGCTCAAGTGGGCCAACATACAGATGCCTGACAGACACATGAAAAAAATGCTCAACATTGCTAATTATTAGAGAAATGTAAATCAAAACTACAATGACGTATCACCTCATTCTGATCAGAATGGCCATCATTAACAATTCTACAAATAATAAATGCTGGACAGGGTGTGGAGAAAAAGGAACCTTCCTACACTGTTGGTGTGAATGTAAATTGGTACAGCCACTATGGAGAACAGTATGGAGGTTCCTTAAAAAAACTAAAAATGGTTTTTACCATGTCATTCTGCAATCCCACTCTTGGGCATATATCAAGAGAAAACTATAATTTGAAAAGGTACATGTACCCCAATGTTCATAGCAGTACTATTTACAATAGCCAAGACATGGAAGCAACCTAAATGTCCATCAACAGATGAATGGTTAAAAAGGATGTGATATATATATATATATGTATATATATATATATATACATATATATATATAATGGAATATTACTTAGCCATAAAAAGAACAAAATAATGCCATTTTCAGCAACATGGATGGATGTAGAGATTATCATGCTAAGTGAAGTAAGACAGAGAAAGACAAATATCATATGATATAACTTATATGTGAATCTAAAAAAAAAGATACAAATGAACTTATTTACAAAATAGAAATAGACTCATAGACTTAGAAAACAAACTTATGGTTAACAAAGGGAAAAAGGGGGGAGGGATAAAGTAGGAGTTTGGGATTAACATATATAAATATTATATATAAAATAGATAAACAGCAAGAACCTATTGTAAATCACAAGGAACTATGTTCAATATCTTGTAATATTATAATGGAAAATAGTCTGAAAAAGGATATATATATATATATATATATATATATATATATATATATATATATATATATATATATATATATATATATATATCTGAATCACTTTGCTGTACACTGTAAGGTCGGATCTTAACAGACAGCATCGCGAAACAGAGGAAAGCTTCAAGTGAGCTTTATTAGGGGACACTCCCGGGCGAGGTTCACTGGTCCGAGAGAAAGGGGCCAGAGAAGTCGCACCTGGGCGAAGTTTAGGCAAGATTTTATAGGCGAAGAAGGGCAAGGGGTGTGGTGAACCTGGGAGGGCGCAGGGTATTCCTTATCTGGTGGTATCTTCGGGTGTCGTGGCACTATCTGGTGTCGGTTACATCAGTCTTGGGACCGCTAGTCCCGCCCCTCGAAAGGCAGGAAGGCTGGGTCGGGTGGAAAGCCCCCAGGTCAGTTCCTGGAACTGGGTGGTCCAGAATGTCTCCAGGTCAGTTTCTGGAACTGGGTGGTCTGGAGAGTTTCGGTCTGATGCAACCTGTGAATCTGATTGTGTTCCCCTGCCTCGGGCCGGTTGGCCTTACATACACCAGAAACTAACACAACATTGTAAATCAACCGTTCTTCAATTTAAAAAAAAAAGTATCCAAAACTGCTGTTCTTGGTGCTGCATAGGTGAAGTTTCACAGTTGAACTTCTGCTCACTCTGAGAGCTGCATATGAACACCTTGGCTCTACACATGAGGAAAGGGGCCCTTGGGTGCCCGTGTCTGCAGGGCTGGGAGGCAGGCCAGGGTTGTCCCCATGCATGGTTATTCATCCACATGGTGCTGCTCTCAGTGGATGGGTATCTGCAAACAGGGGCAAAGGTGAGATGTTATTTTGAGTGCAGATGAGCAGGGAGACTTGCCAATGTCCCTTAGTATTGATCTTCTGCTCTCAGATGGTCTCTGCTTTTCATGAAAGGAGATTAGAGGAAATGGGCAGCAGGGAGTTTACAGTTCACACATTTTTTGACTCAAGGGACCTAGTGGGTATTATTCCTGTTCAGATGTTTCCTGCTACTCTTCACAGAAAAAGACAGAAGGGAAATCCCTTGGTGAGAAGGGTGATCACACTACTTGATCTGCTATACAATTGTACATCATTAAAATACAAGACATCCTAATAGGACAAGAAGGTTTGACTTTATCAAATAATTTGGCCTCTCAGCCACTGGCTTCTTTCTTTTGAAATAATAGTAACTGTGTGCCAGGCACCATTCTAAACTCTTTTTAGGAATTAATTAATTAAATCTCAGATAAATGCTTAGTGGTGGAACTTCTGGATTACAGGGTAGATATATGTTTAACTTTTTGAAAAACTGCCAACCAGTTTTGCAGACTCGTTATGCTGTTTTACATTCCTACCAGAAATGTATGAGAGTCCTGTTTACTGTCTATCTTTTTCACTTTATCAATTTTAGCATGTATGTAGTGGTATTTCATCATGGTTTTAATTTTGCTGAAGACTAATGTATTTTTAATGTGCTTATTGATTATTTGTGTGTAATTCATTTAAAAATCTTTCTTATAATTAAATAAAAAATAATTTAAGACTGAATTTTCCTCTGAGTGTAAGTTTAGTCATATCCCAAAGGGTTTGAAAAGAAGGGTTCGAAATTTTTTTAGTTCTACATAATTGTCATTTTATTTCTAATAATTGCTAAAAATTCCTAAGTAATAAAGGATCATTTACAGATTTCCTCAGTGGCTATACTTTTTTTGCTTGCCTATTTCTTAATTATTTTCTTCTGAATTTATGACAGTGTAGTCAATGAACATGACCCGTAAAATACTAACTTTTTAAGAAAAGCATACAGTTATTACCAAGTACATGCTCATAGTTTTCTCAAGGTCTATGGGCATAAAGAATATATTCTTTCTTTTAGTGTACATGGCTTCTTTCTATATATCTATTAAATCAAGATTGATAATTATGTTGTCAAAATAATTTACGTACTTATTCCTTTATTTTCTGTTTAATTAAAAAAATTGGAGAGGTGTTTTAGACTCTCATTATGCTTTTCTTTTTTCATTGAATTCTCTTTGCATTTCTAAGAGCTTTGCTCTTAGCTATTGTTTAGTGCATAATTTTTCATGCCTTTTATAACTTGTTCAAGGAGTGTCCTTTTGTCATTTAGAATATTCTTTTTTGAACTGTTTAAAAATTTGACCTAACATTCTATCTTTAATCCTTAATATTTCTACCTCTGCTTCTTTTTTTTTTTATTGAAGTATAGTTGATTTACAATACTGTGTTAGTTTTAAGTGTACTACCTCTGTTTCTTTTTGTTTGCTTTTATCTGATATCTATTTGCTCATCTAATATTTTCCAACTTCACCGTGTCATCTTGTTTTAACTTAATTTCTTTAAGACAACATATAATTGGACTTCTGTTTTTCAAACCCATTCTAAGGATCTTTGTCTTTCTATAGCAGAATTCAACCTTTTTACATTTATTTGGCATTCAAGATGTTTGGTCTTATTCCTGCCATTTAATAATTTTATATTGATACTTTCTATTACACTTTCTATTTGTCTCCTCATTTCCCCTTTACTTATTGGGTTGGCCAAAAAATTCGTTTGGGTTTTTCCATAACATCTTACTGAAAAACCTGAATGACCTTTTTGGCCAACCCAATATATTTGTTAAATTGATGAAATTTTCTTTTTCATTTTTTTCTATCCAATGAATTGGAAGTTCTAGTATGCATTTATATTCTACTAGTGTTTACATTTAAACATTTAATATACATATTTAAACTTACATTTTCTAACAATTACAAAAATGAAGTAATTACCATGTCCCTTCGAAATGCCTCTTATATTTCAAGAATCCATTAACCCTTGCATTGCAGTTTAATTTACTTAGACCTAATTATTAATAAGTGTTTATTCAGTTGAATTGTAGGAGACACTTTTCGTCTCTTTGCTCATTGACTTGAGGACAGGGACTATTAAAAAAAACAATACCTTATATTCCCCCAGAACCTTCCACCTGGTAAGCAATTCACACTGGTAGTGTGCTGTAGGAGACATAGAATTGGCCCTGAAGTTTGACTTGTGTTTGTTCCAGCTCTGCCACTTGTCAGTTACAAGTAAACCACTAACATCATTGACCCTCAGCTTCTTCAACTCTAAGATGGGAATAACTTGGCAGGCTAGTTATCAAGGTCAAGAGGATCAAATCTAGAGAAATTCTGAGAACCATAGTGCAAAATTGCTGGATGAACAAATGGATGCATACAAATTGAAGAAAAACAGAGTCAAAGCCTACAGACTCTGAGATGTATCCTGGACATGAAGACTGTTCCATGGAGCATTTGCTGCCTTCGCTTTTTAGCTGAAAGTGTTTTCAGTGAGCTCAGCCAAGAGGTGGCTGCAGAATATAGCTGGAGGTGTTGGCAAGAGTGTGGGGCTTTAAGATTTCCCAAGTCCACATGTACAGCCAGGTGGGCCCCTGTGTGAGACTCAATCTGCTCACCATGCCAGGTGCCAGCCTGTGCTGAGCATTGAAATGGTGACCTGGAGGCTTGGCAAGGGCGTGCTGGGTTTCCAATGAGTTTGTTTTTTCAGTCACATTGGTTTCTGGTCCCCTGTGACCTGAGGAGACCTGGTGCTCATCTTTCTCCCCTCCCCACCATGTGTTTGCCTGAACCCTTGGCTCCCTTTTTTTAAAAAAAATTAATTAATTTATTTATGGCTGTGTTGGGTCTTCATTTCTGTGCCAGGGCTCTCTCTAGTTGCAGCAAGCGGGGGCCACTCCTCATCACGGTGCACGGGCCCCTCACTATCGTGGCCTCTCCTGTTTTGGAGCACAGGCTCCAGATGCGCAAGCTCAGTAATTGTGGCCCACGGGCCCAGCCGCTCTGCGGCATGTGGGATCCTCCCAGACCAGGGCCCGAACCCGCATCCCCTGCATTGGCAGGCAGACCCTCAACCACTGCACCACCATGGAAGCCCTTGGCTCCCTTTTTAAAGCTACTTTAAATTTTTTAAGATTTTCCTTTATTAAAAAGCACTCTGTGTGTGTGTGTGTGTGTGTGTGTGTGTGTGTGTGTAATTTATAAAATCTGGGAGCTTAGTACACAAGCTGGCCCAGCTCGGTGTTTATTTGCTTTCTATTTTTCACAGGGATGAGAGAAATTGCTATGGCAGGGAAGAAAACAAACAAACCTATCCAAAAATGGGCAGAAGACCTAAATAGACATTTCTCCAAAGAAGATATACAGATTGCCAACAAACACAAGAAAGAATGCTCAACATCATTAATCATTAGAGAAATGCAAATCAAATCTACAATGAGATATCATCTCACACCAGTCAGAATGGCCATCATCAAAATATCTAGAAACAATAAATGTTTCTAGGGTGTGGAGAAAAGGGAACACTCTTGCACTGCTGGTGGGAATGTGAATTGATACAGCCACTATGGAGAACAGTATGGAGGTTCCTTAAAAAGCTGAAAATAGAACTACCATATGACCCAGCAATCCCACTACTAGGCAAATACCCTGAGAAAACCATAATTCAAAAAGCATCATGTACCAAAATGTTCATTGTAGCTCTATTTACAATAGCCCGGAGATGGAAACAACCTAAGTGTCCATCATCGGATAAATGGATAAAGAAGATATGGCACATATATACAATGGAATATTACTCAGCCATAAAAAGAAATGAAATTGAGTTATTTGTAGTGAGGTGGATAGACCTAGAGTCTGTCATACAGAGTGAAGTAAGTCAGAAAGAGAAAGACAAATGCTGTTTGCTAACACATATATGTGGAATCTAAGGGGGAAAAATGTCATGAAGAACCTAGGGGTAAGACAGGAATAAAGACACAAACATACTAGAGAATGGACTTGAGGATATGGGGAGGGGGAAGGGTAAGCTGGGACAAAGTTAAAGAGTGGCATGGACATATATACACTACCAAATGTAAAATATATAGCTAGTGGGAAGCAGCTGCATAGCACAGGGAGATCAACTCGGTGTTTTGTGACCACCTAGAGGGGTGGGCTAGGGAGGGTGGGAGGGAGACGCAAGAGGGAAGGGATATGGGAACAGATGTATATGTATAACTGATTCACTTTGTTATAAAGCAGAAACTAACACACCATTGTAAAGCAATTGTACTCCAATAATGATGTAAACAAAAAACCTTCCAAAAAACAAGTCAAGGACTAGATGGCTTCACAGGTGAATTCTATCAACCACTTAGAGAAGAACTGACACCTATCCTTCTGAAATTGTTCCAAAAACTTGCAGAAGAAAGAACACTCCCAAGTTCATTCTATGAGGCCACCATCACCTTGAAACCAAAACCAAACGAAGATATGACAAAAAAAGAAAACTACTTGTCAATATCAGATGAACATAGAGGCAAATATCTTCAACATAATATGAGTAAACAGAATCCAACAACACATTAAAAGGATCATAAGCCATGATCAAGTGGGATTTATCCCAGAGTTGCAAGGATTCCTCCATATATGCCAATCAGTCAACGTGATATAGCACATTAATAAACTGAAGAATAAAAACCATATGATCAGCTCAATAGATGCAGAAAAAGGTTTTGTCAAATTCAACACCGATTTATGATAAAAAACTCTTCAGAAAATGGTCATAGATGGAACATATGTCAACCTGATTAAGGCGATATATGTCAAACCCATAGGAAATATCATTCTCAATGGTGAAAACCTGAAAGCATTTCCTCTAGGATCACAAATAAGACAAGGAAGTGCACTCTCATCACTTTTATTCAACATAGTTTGGGAAGTGCTAGCCATGGCAATCAGAGAAGAAAAAGAAATCAAATGAATCCAAATTGGAAAAGGAGAAGTAAAACTGTCACTGTTTGCAGTTGACATGATACTATACATAGAAAATCCTAAAGATGCTACCAGAAAACTACTAGAGCTCATCAATTAATTTAATAATATCTCAGGATACAAAATTAATACACAGATATCTCTTGCATTCCTATGCACTAACAACAAAAGGTCAGAAAGAAATTAAGGAAACAATCCCTTTCACCATCACAACAAATAGAATAAAATACCAAGGAATAAACCTATCTAAAGAGACAAAGTACCTGTACTCAGAAAACTATAAAATACTGATGAAGGAAATCAAAGATGACTCAAACAGATGGAGAGCTATACCATGTTCTTGGATTGGAAGAATCAATATTGTGAAAATAACTGTACTACCCAAAGCAATTTACAGATTCAATGCAATCCCTATCAAATTACCAATGGCATTTTTCACAGCATTAGAACAAAAAAGTCTTACAATTTGTATGGAGACAGAAAAGACCCCAAATAGCCAAAGCAACCTTGGGAAAGAAAACCAGAGCTGGAGGAATCAGGCTCCCTGACTTCAGACTATACTACAAAGTTACAATAATCAAGAGAGTATTGTACTGGCACAAAAACAGAAATATAGATCAATGCCACAGGTTAGAAAGCCCATAGATCATCTCACGCACCTCTGGTCACCTAATCTATGACAAAGGAGGCAAGAGTATACAATGGAGAAAAGACAGCCTCTTCAATAAATGGTGTTGGGAAAACTGGAGAGCTATATGTAAAAGAATAAAATTAGAACACTTCCTAACACCATACACAAAAATAAACTCAAAATGGATTAAACAGCTAAATATACAGGTAGACACTATAAAACTCCTAGAGGAAAACATAGACAGAACATAAATTTGACATAAATTGCAGCAAAATCTTTTTTGACCTACCTCCTAGAGTAATGAAAATAAAAACATAAATAAAGAAATCAGAACTAATTAAAATTAAAAGCTTCTGTACAGTAAAGAAAACCATAAAGAGAATGAAAGACAACCCTCAGAATAGCAGAAAGTATCTGCAAATGAAGTGACCAACAAGGGATTGATCTCCAAAATATACAAGCAGCTCAATATCAAAAAAACAAACAGCCCAATCTAAAACTGGGCAGAAGATCTAAATAGACATTTCTTCAAAGAAGACATACAGATAGCCAAAACGCACAGGAAGAGATGCTCAACATCACTAATTATTAGAGAAATTCAAATAAAAATTACAATGAAGTATCACCTCACACTTGTCAGAATGGACATCATCAAAAAATCTACAAACAATAAATGCTAGAGAGGGTGTGGAAAACAGGGAATCCTCCTACACTTTTGCTGGGGATGTACATTGGTAGAGGCACTATGGAGAGCAGTACAGAGCTTCCTTGATAAATTAAAAAATAGAGCTACCATATGATCCAGCAATCCCACTCCTGGGCATATATCTGGAGAAAACCATAATTCGAAATGACACATGCACCCCAATGTTCATAGCAGCACTATTTACGATAGTCAAGAAATGGAAGCAACCAAAATGTCCATTGACAGTGGAATGGATAAAGATGTGGTACATATATACAATTGAATATTATTCAGCCATAAAAAAGAACAAAATAATGCCATTTGCAGCAAAATGGATCGACTTAGAGATTGTCATATTGATGAAGTAAGTCAGTCAGAGAAAGAGAAATATCATATGATATCACTTATATGTGGAATCAAATAAAGGCTACAAATGAACTTATTTACAAAACATAGAGTCACAGATGTAGAGAACAAAGTTATGGTTACCAGGGTGTAAGGGGTGGTGGTGGTGGTGAGTGATAAACTGGGAGATTGGGATTGACATATATACACCACTATATCTAAAATAGATTACTAATAAAGACCTACCATATAGCACAGGGAACTCGTCTCAATACTCTGTAATGACCTATAGCGAAAATAATTTAAAAAAGAGTGGATATATGTATATGTATAACTGACTCACTTTGCTGTACACTTAAAACTATCGCAACATTGTAAATCAGCTATACTCCAATTTAAAAAAAGTTGATTGTATGAGCAAGCAGGAATAAGAATATAATAAGTGTTTCAATATGCATCTAAAATTTATGACATATGTAGGATTGACCAATAAATTTTCAATAGAAAAAAAATGACCTCATCATGGTAACTCAGTTTCAAGCAGTATGCTTCCATACTACTGTCTTATGTACTTGCAGCTCACTTCCTTGAGTACCTGACTAATAATTCTTTCACTCTATCAGGACCTACAATTCACTGACCTCAGGATTTTTCACTGTCCATTATTCTTCTTATATTTTCACTTTCCCCTTACCCAACTTAAATTTCATGGTGTATCATCTCAACCCCTGGAATAAATCCTCACCTTTCTTGCTCCCATTTCCCTTTGTCCTACTCAACCAGAAAAATACCATCCCAGGTTAAATGTCTCCTACACTATATCTACACCCATGGAGCTGAATAGAGCATAAAAAAATTATAACTGCATTGAGAGCCCTACTTGAATTTTATGACCATAAATCTCAAGTGGGCCCTCAGTAAACCCTACTGTATTTCACAAGTGAATTCACAGGTTCTAGGGTAACTAGAGCCTTGGTGAGAGAGCCCTCTTTCCAAGTTTGTTCCAGGTTTAGCTACTGCCTCACCTTAGGGGCTGTAGCTACTCCTTATTTTACCAAACTCAGGTTCAGCTGCTAGCCACTCAAGAGCCAATATTGAGAGACAAGTACTGATGGGAAAGGAAAGGTTGGTTTATTCAGGAGCCCAACAACCTGGAGAGGTGGCAGACTTATGTCTAACATCCAATTCCCAACTGTTGATCATGGCACAAGAGTTTTGAAAGAGGAGTTTCAGGGGTGTATAGGTAGAGGGAGGGTCCTTCATGCAGAACAGCATGGTGAGCTCCGACAGTCATCTTGAAATTGGTCATGCTGTGGTCTGATCAATGTCATCTTGACTGTTTTAAGTACAGTTAATCTTCAGTTCCAGAGTCCATTTGTTCCCATTTCCTTGAGGCCAGTTTTTGGAATTGTGCAAGACGCAGCAGCTTATGTCATAGCTACAGTCTGGTCATTGTATAGTTAACTTTTCCCACCTGGTGGGAGTTTCAGTATCTGCAGAACAGCGGAAAAGATATGGCTTAGAATATTATCTATAGACCTTGAGGAGGAACTAAAAGTTCTTGACTTTGTTTAATGGCTGAACTATTATGATTTTTGTCTTGCTTGATTATTTTCTTTTGTTTCTGTATTTTCTAATTTCTCTGATTAAATTTACTCTTTGACTACAGTTATTCTATTGTAAAGAGGGAGGTGGAAAAAATATAATCATCTCAATAAATGCAGAAAAACTTTTGATGCAGTTCAGCACCTATTTATGAAAAAAACTCTCCAGAGAGCGGGCATGGAGGGAACATGCCTCAACATAATAAAGGGCATATATGACAAACCTACAGCTAACATCATACTCAACAGTGACAAGCTGAAATCATTTCCTCTAAGATCAAGAACAAGACAAGTATGTCCACTCTCACCACTTTTATTCAACATAATTTTAGAAGTCCTAGCTACAGCAATCAGAGGGGAAAAAAAGAAATAAAAGGAATCCAAATCGGAAAAGAAAAACTAAAACTGTCACCGTTTGCAGATGACATGATACTATACATAGAAAACCCTAAAGATGCTACCAGAAAACTCTAGAGCTAATCAATGAATTTGGTAAAGTTGCAGGTTACAACGTTAACACACAGAAATCTCTTGCATTTCTATATACTAACAACAAAAAATCAGAAAGAGAAATTCAAGAAACAATCCCATTTACCAGCACATCAAAAAGAATAAAATACCTAGTAATAAACCTACCTAAGGAGGCAAAAGTCCTGTACTCTGAAAACTATAAGACACTGATGAAAGAAATCAAAGATGAAATGAACAGATGGAAAGATATACCATGTTCTTGGACTGGAAGAATCAACATTGTGAAAATGACTCTACTACCCAAAGCAATCTACAGATTCAATGCAATCCCTATCAAATTGTCAATGGCATTTTTCACAGAGCTACAATAAAAAAAAAATCTTACAATTTGTATGGAAATACAATAGCCAACTAGCCAAAGCAATCTTGAGAAAGAAAAACAGAGCTGGAAGAATCATGCTCCCTGACTTCAGACTATACTACAAAGTTGTAGTAATCAAGATAGTATGGTACTGGCACAAAAATAGAAATATAGATCAAGGGACCAGGATAGAAAGCCCAGAAATAAAGCCATGCACCTATGATCAATTAATCTACAAAAAAGGAGGCAAGACTATACAATGGAGGGAAGACAGTCTCTTCAATAAATGGTCCTGGGAAAACTATACAGCTGCATGAAAAAAATGAAATTAAAACATTCTTTAACAACATACAGAAAATAACCTCAAAATGGATTAAAGACCTAAATGTGAGACTGGACACTATAAAACTCTTAGAGGAAAACATAGGTAGAACAGTCTCTGACATAAATCACAGAAAGATCTTTTTCCATCCGTCTCCCAGAATAATGGGATTAAAAACAAAAATAAACAAATGAGACCTAATTAAACTCAAAAGCCTTTGCACATCAAAGGAAACCATAAACAAAACAAAAAGAAATTCCATAGAATGGGAGAAAATATTTGCAAGTGATGTGACCATCAAGGGATTAGTCTCCAAAATTTACAAACAGCTTATGTGGCTTAATATCATCAAAACAAACAACCCAGTCAAAAAATGGGCAGAAGACCTAAACAGACATTTCCCCAATGAAGACATACAGATGGCTAAGAGGCACATGAAAAGATGTTTGACATTGCTAATTATTAGAGAAATGTAAATCAAAACTACAATGAGCTATCACCTCAAACCAGTCAGAATTGTTATCATCAAAAAATCCACAAACAATAAATGCTAGAGAGGGTGTGGAGAGAAGGGAACCCTCCTACATTGTTGGTGGGAATGTTAATAATTTTTAATATTAAATGTTCCCTATCCTAATTACTGGTATGATTTCCATCTCCTGACTATAACTCAATTGGTTCACTGGTATTGGCACAAGGTCAGATAAATAGACCAATAGAACAGAATAAAGGGCCCCCAAATTGACACATGTCATTTGTGGACACTTGGCTTATGACAATACTGAACTTGCAGAACAGTGGTGAGGAAAATTTATTTTCAATAAAGGGAGCTGCTCTCTGATGACATCTCCTACTACCATATCTCATTGTACTGTGTTTCAGCATTGCTGGCCTCTCTGGCTTGTTGGAGACAGCAAGCATGCTGGAGCCTCAGAGCTTCTGTCTTCCTATCCCTTGTTGTAGTGTTCTTCTCCTGGATACCTGTATAGTTTCACTTAACTCTATGATCAAATCTCAATTCCTCAGGGAGACTTTAGCTCTGAAAAGTGGGAAATCCAAAATATAACTCGCAGGTATTCTTTAGTCCCTCCCTTCAGTTGATATTTCTTTATAGTACATCATAAGACTAATTTTAAATATTTATTTTTGTTTATAGGTTGTCTCCCTCTTAAAATATAAATATTTCAGGAGATACCTTTTTTTCATAAACATGAAATGTCTCTTTTTATTTTTTTCCTTAAATTTACCTCAGTAATTCCTTTCTTCCTTCCTCCCGCCCTCCCTTCCCTCCCTTCCTTCCTTTTTCTTTCTTTCTTTTTTTTTAAATTTATTGGATTATAATTGCTTCACAATGGTGTGTTAGCTTCTGCTTTATAACAAAGTGAATCAGTTATACATATACATCTGTTCCCATATCCCTTCCCTCTTGTGTCTCCCTCCCTCCCACTCTCCATATCACACCTCTCCAGGCGGTCACAAAGCACCGATCTGATCTCCCTGTGCTATGCGGCTGCTTCCCACTAGATATCTACCTTATGTTTGGTAGTGTATATATGTCCATGTTTCTCTCTTGCTTTGTCACAACTTACCATTCCCCCTCCGCATATCCTCAAGTCCATTCTCAAGTAAGTCTGTGTCTTTATTCCTGTTTTACCCCTAGGTTCTTCATGACAATTTTTTTTTCTAAATTCCATATATATGTGTTAGCATATGGTATTTCTCTTTCTCTTTCTGACTTACTTCACTCTGTATGACAGACTCTAGGTCTACCACCTCATTACAAATAGCTCAATTTCATTTCTTTTTATGGCTGAGTAATATTCCATTGTATATATGCGCCATATCTTCTTTATCCATTCATCCGATGATGGACACTTAGGTTGTTTCCATCTCCTGGTTATTGTAAATAGAACTGCAATGAACATTTTGGTACATGACTCTTTTTGAATTATAGTTTTCTCAGGGTATATGCCCAGTAGTGGGATTGCTGGGTCATATGGTTGTTCTATTTATAGTTTTTTAAGGAACCTCCATACTGTTCTCCATAGTGGCTCTACCAATTCACATTCCCACCAGCAGTGCAAGAGTGTTCCCTTTTCTCCACACCCTCTCCAACATTTATTGTTTCTAGATTTTTTTTTTTTAAAGAAGATGTTGGGGGTAGGAGTTTTTATTAATTTATTTATTTTTGCTGTGTTGGGTCTTCGTTTCTGTGTGAGGGCTTTCTCTAGCTGTGGCAAGCGGGGGCCACTCTTCATCACAGTGCGCGGGCCTCTCACTATTGCGGCCTCTCTTGTTGCGGAGCACAGGCTCCAGACACGCAGGCTCAGTAGTTGTGGATCCCGGGCCTAGTTGCTCCTCAGCATGTGGGATCCTCCCAGCCCAGGGCTCGAACCCGTGTCCCCTGCATTAGCAGGCAGATTCTCAACCACTGCGCCACCAGGGAAGCCCTGTTTCTAGATTTTTTGATGATGGCCATTCTGACTGGTGTGAGATGATATCTCATTGTAGATTTGATTTGCATTTCTCTAATCATTAATGATGTGGAGCATTCTTTCATGTGTTTGTTGGCAGTCTGTATATCTTCTTTGGATAAATGTTTAGGTCTTCTGCCCATTTTTGGATTGGGTTGTTTGTTTTTTTGTTATTGAGCTGCATGAGCTGCTTATAAATTTTGGAGAGTAATCCTTTGTCAGTTGTTTCATTAGCAAATATTTGCTCCCATTCTAAGGGTTGTCTTTTGGTCTTGTTTATGGTTTCCTTTGCTGTGTAAAAGCTTTGAAGCTTCATTAGGTCCTATTTGTTTATTTTTGTTTTTATTTCCATTTCTCTAGGAGTTGGGTCAAAAAGGATCTTGCTGTGATTTATGTCATAGAGTGTTCTGCCTATGTTTTCCTCTAAGAGTCTGATAAATTATGGCCTTACATTTAGGTCTTTAATCCATTTTGAGCTTATTTCTGTGTATCGTGTTAGGGAGTGATCTAGTCTCATACTTTTACATGTCCCTATCCAGTTTTCCCAGCACCACTTATTGAAGAGGCTGTCCTTTCTTCACTGTACATTCCTGACTCCTTTATCAAAGATAAAGTGACAATATGTGCGTGGGTTTATCTCTGGGCTTTCTATCCTCTTGCGTTGATTTATCTTTCAGTTTTTGTGCCAGTACCATACTGTCTTGATTACTCTAGCTTTGTAGTATAGTCTGAAGTCAGGGAGCCTGATTGTTCCAGCTCCATTTTGCATTCTCAGGATTGTTTTGGATATTCGGGGTCTTTTGTGTTTCCATACAAATTGTGAAATTTTTTGTTCTAGTTCTGTGAAAAATGCCAGTGGTAGTTTGATAGGGATTTCATTGAATCTGTAGATTGCTTTGGGTAGTATAGTCATTTTCACAATGTTGTTTCTTCCAATCCAAGAACATGGTATATCTCTCCATCTATTTGTATCATCTTTAATTTCTTTCATCAGTGTCTTATAATTTTCTGCATACAGGTCTTTTGTCTCCTTAGGTAGGTTTATTCCTAGATATTTTATTCTTTTTGTTGCAATGGTAAATGGGAGTGTTTTCTTCATTTCACTTTCAGATTTTTCATCATTAGTGTATAGGAATGCCAGAGATTTCTGTTTGGGAGTGTTCCTCCCTCTGCTATATTTTGGAAGAATTTGATAAGGATAGGTGTTATCTCTTCTCTAAATATTTGATAGGATTCACCTGTGAAGCCATCTGGTCCTGGGCTTTTGTTGGTTGTAAGATATTTAATAACAGTTTCAATTTCAGTGCTTGTGTTTGTTCTGTTTATATTTTCTATTTCTTCCTGATTCAGTCTTGGCAGGTTGTGTATTTCTAAGAGTTTGTCCATTTATTCCAGGTTGTCCATTTTATTGGCATAGAGTTGCTTGTAGTAATCTCTCATGATCTTTTGTATTTCTGCAGTGTCAGTTGTTACTTCTCCTTTTTCATTTCTAATTCTATTGATTTGAGTCCTCTCCCTTTTTTCTTGATGAGTCTGGCGAATGGTTTATCAATTTTGTTTATCTTCTCAGAGAACCAGCTTTTAGTTTTATTGATCTTTGCTATCATTTCCTTCATTTCTTTTTCATTTATTTCTGATCTGATTTTCATGATTTCTTTCCTTCTGCTAACTTAGGGTGTTTTTTTTGTTGTTGTTGTTGTTCTTCTTTCTCTAATGGCTTTATGTGCAAGGTCAGGTTGTTTATTCGAGATGTTTCCTGTTTCTTAAAGTGGGATTGTATTGCTATACACTTCCCTCTTAGAACTGCTTTTGCTGTATCCCATAGGTTTTGTGTCATCGTGTCTCCATTGTCATTGGTTTCTAGGTATCTTTTTATTTTCTCTTTGATTTCTTCAGTGATCACTTGGTTTTTAAGTAGTGTATTGTTTAACCTCCATGTGTTTTTATTTTTTCCAGATCTTTTCCTGTAATTGATATCTAGTCTCATAACATTGTGGTTGGAAAAGATACTTGATAAAATTTCAATTTTCTTAAATTTACCAAGGCTTGATTTGTGACACAAGATATGATCTATCCCAGAGAAGTTTCCATGATCACTTGAGAAAAATGTGTATTCTGTTGTTTTTTATAGAATGTCCTATAAATATGAATTAAGTCCATCTTTTTTAATGTATGATTTAAAGCTTGTGTTTCCTTTTTTTTTTTTTTTTTAAATTTTGCGGTACGCGGGCCTCTCACTGTTGTGGCCTCTCCCATTGCAGAGCACAGGCTCCGGACGTGCAGGCTCAGCGGCCATGGCTCACGGGCCCAGCCACTCTGCGGCATGTGGGATCTTCCCGGACCGGGGCATGAACCCGTGTCCCCTGCATCGGCAGGCGGACTCCCAACCACTGCACCACCAGGGAAGCCCATTGTGTTTCCTTTTTTATTTTCATTTTGGATGATCTGTCCATTGGTGAAAGTGGGGTGTTAAAAACCCCTACTATGAATGTGTTACTGTTGATTTCCCCTTTTATGGCTGTTAGTATTTGCCTTATGTATTGAGGTGTTCCTATTTTGGGTGCATAAAGATTTACAATTGTTATATGTTCTTCTTGGATCGATCCCTTGATCATTATGTAGTGTCCATCTTTGTCTCTTCTAATAGTCTTTATTTTAAAGTTTATTTTGTCTGATATGAGAATTGCTACTCCAGCTTTCTTTTGGTTTCCATTTGCATGGTATATCTTTTTCCATCCCCTTACTTTCAGTCTGTATGTGTCTCTAGGTCTGAAGTGTGTCTCTTGTAGACAGCATATATATGGGTCTTGTTTTTGTATCCATTAAGCCAACCTGTGTCTTTTGGTGGGAGCATTTAATCCATTCACATTTAAGGTAATTATCGATATATATGTTCTTATTCCCATTTTCTTAACTGTTTTGGGTTCGTTATTGTATGTCTTTTCCTTCTGTTGTATTTCTTGCCTAGAGAAGTTCCTTTAGCATTTGTTGTAAAGCTGGTTTAGTGGTGCTGAATGATCTCTGCTTTGCTTGTCTGTAAAGGTTTTGATTTCTTCATCAAATCTGAATGAGATCCTTGTTGGGTAGGGTAACCTTGGTTGCAGGTTTTTCTCCTTCATGACTTTAAATATTTCCTGCCAGTCCCTTCTGGCTTGCAGAGTTTCTGCTGAAAGACAAGCTGTTAACCTTATGGGGATTCCCTTGTGTGTTATTCATTGTTTTTCCCTTGCCACTTTTAATATATTTTCTTTGTATTTAATTTTTGACAATTTGATTAATATGTGTCTTGGCGTATTTCTCCTTGGATTTATTCTGTATGGGACTCTCTGTGCCTCCTGAACTTGATTAACTATTTCCTTTCCCATATTAGGGAAGTTTGCAACTATAATCTATTCAAATATTTTCTCAGTCCCTTTCTTTTTCTCTTCTTTTTCTGGAACCCCTATAATTTGAATGTTGGGGCATTTAATGTTGTCCCAGATGTCTCTGAGACTGTCCTCAGTTCGTTTCTTTATTTTTTCTTTATTCTAGTCTGCAGTAGTTATTTCCAGTATTTTATCTTCCATGTCACTTATCCGTTCTTCTGCCTCAGTTAGTCTGCTTTTGATCCCATCTAGAGTATTTTTACTTTCATTTATTGTGTTGTTCATCATTGCTTGGGTTAGGGTTAGGGTTAGGGTTAGGGTTGGGATTGGGGTTAGGGTTAGGATTAGGGTTAAGGTTGGGGTTAGCGTTGGGCTTGGGGTTAGCTTTAGGGTTAGGGTTAGGGTTGGGGTTAAGGTTAGGGTTAGGTTAGGTTAGGTTAGGTTAGAGCTCATTTCCCAGCAGTGTGTCTTCACCCAGTGCACGAGGAACATTTGCATCTTTCCTTACCTGACACTTTTGTGACACTTTTCCCAAGTTTTTTCTCACCTCTTCTTTGTTTTTTTTTTTTTTCACAACTTTAGGATAAGATGAAAGAAGTGATTATATTCATTTCACTCATGAGGCACCTTAGTTCAGGAGGCAGACACCTTACCTCATTGTCTGGTGACATGGGTGTGGCTGCCACTCACTAGGGTGTCCTGAGCTCCAGGGACCACTGGGGCACAGTGACAGTTTAGCTGTAGTTTTATCCTCTTAACTCTTGCTTGAACATAACCACTCATTACCTTTGGAATGCCCACAGAATGTGAGCCCTGAGGTCAAGAAACAGACTTGGGTGTGAGGGTTAAGTATCCTTTTCAACTCTAAATTCTACGAGCACAGCTCACTGGATTTCTCTCATCAAGTCTCCACTTTAACATTCTATTTGAGTATCTCTTCCAGTGGCATGTAGCCTAGAATGTAGATTCTACATATTTGGAAACGTTTGGCAAATGTTTGCCCTGGTTGACATTAGATTCACCTGGGAATCTTTTAGAACTGCCAATGCTCAGTGGTAACTTTATAAGTTCCCTGAGGTGACTCTGCTGGGCAGCCAACATTGAGACTGGTTCTCAATGCTGATGGCAGAATAGAGTTACCTGAGGCTTTAAAAAATCTACTGGTGGCTTGGACTCATAGTCAAAGACTCTGATTTAATTGGTCTGGGGCTAGGAACCATTTGCAGACCTCCTGTACCTTGGGTCCACCATAAGGAATAGGAGTAAATGACCGAAGTCTCAATGGGTAAGCCCTTCGATTTTGTCACCAGTTAAGAGCTAATGTTGCTCTAGTAGCAACCTTTGCCCGAGTATCAACTTCTGGCCCTGATACTCACCAACTGTGTGATCTTAGGTAAATATCTTTACATCTCTGATTAACTTCTTTATCTATGGTTAGCCAAAATTTAAGAAATGGATACCTGATTGAAATAAAAAATGTGTTTATTTGGGGTTTGTTAGGACTACAGCCCAGAGACACAGTTTCAAGAAGCACTTGAATTGTGTTCTGCCAGACTATGAAATAGGGGAGGCTTTTAAAGGCAAAACCCGCAAGGTTACAGTTATTTACATGAGTTGTTTTTTTTAATAATTATAATTGGACCTGGCAAGAAGTAAAGGTGCTTGTCAGGTAAGGATTTGTTAGGGCCTGAAAGAGTTGTATAGTTATAAGGGGAGACCTTGAGACCATAAGGTTGCAGCTGGCTGATGTTCTGAATATGGGGGTGGTGGTGTCCTTGGGTCTGGTACAGTTCCAAGGAAGTTCAAGTTCTCAGTGCTGCAGGGATGTGTCTGAGATGAGACCCTCAGGGGATGCCTGACTCCATTTTTTATACCTGAACTGTGATTACTCAATTATAATTTCAATTTGTCATCACTATAAAATAAAGCTAAGAACTACTTGGCAGAACTGCTATAAGCACCAAATAAAATAATGTATATACAATATACATAAAAGAACCCAGCATTGTGCCTGGTATATACCTGGTATAAAGAAGGACCTCATAAGTTGAAAAGAATCAAATATTATCCTCTTTCCCATAGGAAAATTCAACAAACTTTTTTGAGTACCTACTATTTGCTAAGCATTGTAATATGATGTCTTTCTCTCTCTTTTTTTCTTTCTGTGCATATGAGGAAGAGCTACAGAGATGAAGGAAGAGATAATCTCTGTGTTCAGGAGATTTCAAATTGGTACGTACAGGCAGGAAAACAAAGAACTGAACAAAGTCTATATATAACATGCATATACTTTTATATTTATCTATATTTCTAATATAGACCCAAATGAAGTAAATGTTAATTGGAGATAAAATCAATATGCTGTTCAAGCTCAATGCAAGGAAGAAGTAATTTTCCTTGGGGATATCAGGGGAGCCTGGGGTGGCAGTTGAGCTGTGTTTCTTTAAAAGTGTGTTGTATTTCCACAGGTGAGGAAGAACAAGAAAGAGCACTCCAAGCTGAGGGATGACATGACTGATGCTGTGAGGCTGAGACATGAATTTGCAGATTCCTGTTGAGAATCCGTCAAGGGAGGCTTTGCCTGCTTTGTCAAGGGATTTGAACACCTTTAATCTGAAAACAGCTGGTGATCATTGGAAGTTTGAGTGTTGGGAGATGTGCTCCATTTGAAGATTTTTGTTCACAGATTCTAGTGATGGGATGGGAATGGGTTGGAAATGTTTGGTCAGGACATGACTCTCCATCTCTTCCTCCCCACGCTGGTCCATGGCCAAGGCCTCAGATACCTTATGAAGAGCAGCTCAGGAAATATCCTTGAGTTCTTCTTCCCAGTCTCCATTCCAGGTACAGCACAGAGATTCTGTCCTCTGGTGAGGCGTCTGGAATCTGTTTCTCTACCAATTGACTTGGAGCGCTGTCCTTTGGGTGATTTGCTTAGTTTTGCATTTTGGTCCCTCCCCTGGAAAGTATCTCAGTTCATCCTCCACCCCCTCACCAGTCCAGCCTAAACTTCCTACAACCTCTGTTCAGGATGGACTCAAATTCCTCTTATCTGAGAGCAAAGGCTGTGTAGTTTTTTCTCCTGGCCCAGGGTATTTCACTTATCTGGAGATTGGAGGCAGGAGGACCTGCTGGATGGCTATTACTATAGTCTGGCCTGAGATGATGAGGGTGGGACTAGTGCTTGTCACAGGGCTGCTGGGCTGGGGGAGGGAGCACTGTATGGAAGAGACCCCATGATGGTAGAACTGACAGGGATATAATTTGCCTGTGACTTTTAATTATGGACCCAACGTATCTTTTCAAACTTCTGGTATTCTGACTCACAGCTTGTTTTCATTTGTTTATAATAGTCTGAAGTCTTGGAAATGTTACAATCTGAGTAATCAGGAGGGGTGACCTGGGGTGGGTTTTGGAAGGTTGGCACCAAGCCATTATTTCAAATACTACTGCTTCTTTTATTTAAAAAGGGAGATTTTTTATTCAGACTCTGGGCTTGTTAATCGAAGATTGGGAAAGGATAAGGGGGCTGTGGAGCATTCTAAGACCATCCAAAAATGTTATTATGCACAGGGGTTGGGATGTGATTCTGAAAAGTGAAGACTTGCTAGCTAACACTTCCTCTAGGCTCCCATGGACCCACCTTACAGGAGAGACTTCTTCTGAGTAGGTTCTTCAGACAAGGATGTGGTTCCCAACTTTGCTGCATGTTGGAATCATCCAGGGATTTTTATAAAACCCTGACACCATCAGATATTCTGACTTCAGCAGTGTGCAATACAGCCTGGGCACTGGAATTTTTAAAACATCCCAGAAAGTCTAATGTGTAGCAAAGTTTGGGAGGAGCTAGGGGGAATGAGCATTTTATTTACAGTGGTTTTCACATTTGAGTGTGCATCAGAATCACTTGGAGAGCTTGTTCAAACACAGATGGCTGGCCCCACTCTCAGAGTGACTGTAGGCCTGTGGGGCCATCTAAGAATTTGCATTTCTCTACAGCTTCCCACTGATGCCAGTAGTCAGGGCCACACTTTGAGAACCATTGGCTTAGAAGAGCTGGGTCTGGCTTTACCACTTAAGAGCTACGTGACCCTGAGCAGGTTCCCCAATCTTTAAGAAGTAGTTTCTGCATTTATAACATAGCAATGGTGATTACCTTATGGGTTGTTGCGTGGGTGAAATAAGATGATATTTGTAAGTTGCTTAGCATAGAGCTTGACCCACAGGAAATGTGTAACCCATGGTGGATTTTATTAATACGTTCTTGGCTGAGGTCTTGACAGACCTTTCCTTGTGGTCAGTTGTGCTAATTGGTGAATGATGTTAAAGTGAGTTTCTGCTCCTAGAGATCCCGCTTTTAGGCTTTCTGGAACAAGAAAACTAGGATACTCTTGTCAACTATAAGTGCTCTGGGGTCCAGTGGGGCAAGGGCTCCCCCAGAGGTGTTGGCATGTTAATTGATAGTCCTCAGTCAGACCCTTCAGCCTGGTGTGGGTGGCTATGGGCCATGCTTTAAGACTGTGCTTCTGCCCAAACGCCAAGTGACTCTCACATTCCAGACACAAGTGGTGCAGTGAGGTGTGTTTGTTCTGACATCACCATGGAAATCCAACTTCTACTGAGGGAAGTGGGAACAAGGCCCTAAATTGTCTTGGAAACCACAAAATATGTCCTTGAGAGGGGAGGTGTTGATCTCCACACTATGACTTCTCTTTTTCTCATACAATTTGCCCAGAACTCTCTCTGTGTATATTTACCTCCCTCCCCTATTCTGCTAAAGAGGGAACTGAGTCTCAGCACATATTTTCTTGCAATGTCTAGTTATCCTCCTCGGGGGAAGGGATGTGCATATAAGTCTGTGGCTCTAATGGGCAAAGCCAGCCGGCCTCCACACACAGCAGAGCACAGCAGCACTGCTGCCTGCCCTTCCTGAGCACCATGGACCCAAATTGTAAGAATGTATTTTTATTCCTTGATGACTTCACCAGGCCAATTGTCAGGGGGCTTTTGGTGCTTTTTAAAACTTCTTTATTTTTTAGAGTGGTGTAAATCCAGCTAATCTTTATTACTTCTATGTGGTTTGAAGACAAAGTTCTCCAATTTCCATTTTATTGTTTAGGAAACCCAGTGAGTGGGAGAAAGGACATTTCAGATGGGCCCAGGAGGTGGGAGGTAGGCTAGTTCACTCTATTTCGAGTTCTCTTTGGCCAGGGTGAAATTGCGCCTGTGGCCAGGGACCCCAAAATGTGAGAGCTTGGTTTCCCTTTGTCTTCCCTGGGCTGAGAACTGAAGAGAGACAGAATGAGGGAATGATAGAGAGTTTGTGAGATGTCATTTTATCCAAGTCACTTATGGATAAGGACACTGTTCCAGGGAGGGCAGTTGACTTGCCCAAAGTCGCAGAAGATACTAGTAACAGAACAAGGCCTAGAAACCCAGCCACTTGTCTTCCTTTCTCATTGGTGCTCTTTCCTTTTTGCCCTGACATACTTTAGGTATTTACCTATGTGCTCCCTGTTGGGTATCTATTGCTATCATTTGGCATTACTTTTTATTTTTTATTGGAGTAAAATTGCTTTACAACATTGTGTTACTTTCTGCTGTACAATGAAGTGAATCAGCTCTATGTATACTTATATTGCCTCCCTTTTTGACCTCCCTCTCACTCCCACCATTCCACCCATCTAGGACATCACAGAGCACCGAGCTGAGCTCCTGTTCTATAAGCAGGTTCCCGCTAGCTATCTATTTTACACATGGTAGTGTATTTATGTCAAACCTAATCTCCCAATTTGTCCAACCCTCCCCTTCCCCACCGTGTCCACATGTTTGTTCTCTATGTCTATGTCTCTATATTCCTGCCCTACAAATAGGTTCATCTGTACCATTTTTCTAGATTCCACATATATGCATTAATATACAATATATTTTTTTCTCCTTCTGACTTACTTCACTCTGTATGACAGACTCTAGGTCCATCCACAACTGTACAAATGACCCAGTTTTCTTCCTTTATATGGCTGAGTAATATTCAATTGTATATATGTACCACATCTTCTTTAGCTATTCATCTATCATTGGACATTTAGGTTGTTTCCATGTCCTGGCTATTGTAAATAGTGCTGCAATGAACATTGGGGTACACGTGTCCCATTGAATTATGGTTTTTGCAGGGTATATGCCCAGGAGTGGGGTTGCTGGGTTGTATGGTAGGTCTATTTTTAGTTTTTTAAGGAACCTCCATATTGTTCTCCATAGTGGCTGCATCAATTTACATTCCCACCAATAGTGCAAGAGTGTTCCCTTTTCTCCACACCCTCTCTGGCATTTATTGTTTGTAGATTTTTTGATGATGGCCATTCCGACTGGTGTGAGGTGATACCTCATTGTAGTTTTGATTTGTATTTCTCTAATAATTAGTGATGTTGAGCATCTTTTCATGTGCCTCTTGGCCATCTGTATGTCTTCTTTGGTGAAATGTCTATTTAGGTCTTCTGCTCATTTTTTAATTGGGTTGTTTCTTTTTTTTTTTTTTTTATATTGAGCTCCATGTGCTGTTTGTAAATTTTGGAGAGTAATCCTTTGTCCATTGCTTCATTTGAAAATAGTTTCTCCCATTTTGAGGGTTGCCGTTTCATTTTGTTTATGGTTTCCTTTGCTGTGCAAAAGCTCTTAAGTTTCTTTAGGTCCCATTTGTTTATTTTTATTTTTATCACTCTAGGAGGTAGGTTAAAAAAGATCTTGCTGTGGTTTATGTTGAAGAGTGTTCCTCTTATGTTTTCCTCTAAGAGTTTTATAATGTCCAGTCTTACATTTAAGACTTTAATCCATTTGGAGTTTATTTCTGTGTATGGTGTTAGGTAATATTCTAATTTCATTCTTTTATATGTAGCTGTCCAGTTTTCCCAGCACTATTTATTGAAAAGGCTGTCTTTCCTCCATTGTATGTCCTTGCCCCCTTTGTTATAAATTAGGTGACCATATGTGCATAGGTTTATCTCTGGGCTTTCTAGCCTGTTCCATTGCTCTATATTTCTGGTTTTGTGCCAGTAGCATCCTGTTTTGATTACTGTAGCTTTGTAGTATAGTCTGAAGCCGGGGAGCCTGATTCCTCCCGTTCTGCTTTTCTTTCTCAAGATTGTTTGGCTATTCAGGGTCTTGTGTGTTTCCATACAAATTGTAAATGTTTTTGTTCTGATTCTGTGAAGAATGTCATTGATAGTTTGATAGGGATTGCATTGAATCTGTAGATTGCTTTGCAGAGTATAATCATTTTCACAATATTGATTCTTCCAATCCAAGAACATGGTGTATTTCTCCATCTGTTTATCTCATCTTTGATTTCTTTCATCAGTGTTTTATAGTTTTCTGAGTACAATCTTTTGCCTCCTTAGGCAGGTTTATTCCTAGGTATTTTATTCTTTTTGTTGCAATGGTAAATAAGGCTGTTTCCTTAATTTCTTTTTCTGATTTTTTGTTGTTGGTGCATAGGAATGCCAGAGATTTCTGTGTATTAATTTTGTATCATGAAATCTTACCAAAATCATTGATTAATTCTAGGAGATTTCTAGTGGCATTTTTAGTATTTTCCATATACAGTATCGTGTCACCTGCAAACAGTGACAGTTTTAGTTCTTCTTTTCCAATTTGTATACGTTTTATTTTTTTTGTTCCCTGATTACTGTGGCTAGGACTTCCAAAACTATTTTGTATAAGAGTGGCGAGAGTGGTCATCCTTGTCTTGTTCCTGATGTTCGTGGAAATCTTTTCAGTTTTTCACCATTGAGTATGATGTTTTCTGTGGAGTTGTTGTATATGGCCTTTATTATGTTGAGGTAGTTTCCTTCTATGCCCACATTCTGGAGAGTTTTTATCATAAATTGGTGTTGAATTTTGTCAAAAGCTTTTTCTGCATCTATTGAGGGGATCATATGGTTTTTATTCCTTAATTTGTTAATATGGTGTATCACACTGATTGATTTTCTTATACTGAAGAATCCTTGCATTCCTGGGATAAATCCAAGTTGATCATGGTGTATGATCCTTTTAATGTGCTGTTGGATTCTGTTTGCTAGTATTTTGCTCAGGATTTTTGCATTTATGTTCATCAGTGTTGTTGGTCTGTAATCTTCCTTTTTGTGATACCTTTGCCTAGTTTTTGTACCAGAGTGATGGTGACTTATTAGAAAGAATTTGGGAGTGTACCTCTGCAATTTTTTTGAAGAGTTTTAGGAGGATATGTGTTACCTCTTCTCTAAATGTTTGATAGAATTTGCCTGTGAAGTCATCTGGTCCTGGACTTTTGTTTATTTGAAGATTTTAAATTACAGTTTCAATGTCATTACTTCTGATAGGTCTGTTTATATTTTCTAATTATCCCTTGTTCAGTCTTGGAAAATTGTACCTTTCCAAGAATTTGTCCATTTCATCGTGGTTATCTGTTTTATTGGCATATAGTTGTTTGTAGTAGTCTCTTTTAATCCTTTGTATTTCTGAGGTGTCAATTGTAACTTCTCTTTTTTCATTTCTAATTTTATTGATTTGCATCCTCTCCCTTTTTTTCTTGATGAATCTGGCTAAAGGTTTATCAATTTTGTCTATCTTCTCAAAGAACCAACTTTTAGTTTTATTGATCTTTGCTATTGTTTTCTTCATTTCTATTTCATTTAGTTCTGCTCTGATCTTTATGATTTCTTTCCTTCTACTGACTTTGGGTTTTCTTTGTTTGTCTTTCTGTAGTTGCTTTAGGTGTAAGGTTAGATTGTTTATTTGTGAGTTTTCTTGTTTCTTGAGGTGAGATTGAATTGCTGTATACTTCCCTCTTAGAACTGCCTTTGCTGTGTCCCATAGCTTTTAGGTTGTTTTGTTTTCATTGTCATTTGTTTCTTTGTATTTTTTATTCCTTCTTTGATTTCTTCAGTGGTCTCTTGGTTATTTAGTAGTGCACTGTTTAGCCTCCATGCATTTGTGTTTTTTACAGTTGTTTCCCTGTAATTGATTTCCAATCTCATAGCACTGTGGTCAGAAAAGATCCTTGTTATGATTTCAATTTTCTTAAGTTTTCCTATGGTTTAATTGTGACCCAAGATATGATCTATCCTTGAGAATATTCCATGTGCATTTGAGAAGTGTATTCTGCCACTTTCAGGAGGAATGTCCTATAAATATCAATTAAATCTATCTGGCCTATTGTGTCATTTAAAGCTTGTGTTTCCTTATTTATTTTCTGTCTGGATGATCTGTCCATTGGTGTAAGGCAGGGGTAAAAATTCCTCACTATTATTGTGTTACTGTTGATTTCCCCTTTTATGGCAGTTAGCATTTGCCTTATGCATTGAGGCACTCCTCTATTCGGTGCATAAATATTTATAATTGTTATATCTTCTTCTTGGATTGATGCCTTGATCATTATGTAGTGTCTTTCCTTATCTGTTGTAAAAGCCTTTATTTTAAAGTCTATTTTATCTGATATGAGTAGTGCTACTCCAGCTTTCTTTTGGTTTCCATTTGCATGGAAAGCTTTTTCCATCCCTTCACTTTCAGTCTGTTTGTGTCCCTAGGTCTGAAGTGGGTCTCTTGTAGACAGCACATATATAAGTCTTGTTTTTTTATCCATTCAGCCAGCCTGTGTATTTTGTTTAAATCATTTAATCCATTTACATTCAAGGTTATTATCAATATATATGTTCCTATTACCATTTTATTAATTGTTTTGGGTTTGTTTTTGTGGGTCTTTTTCTTCTCCTTTGTTTTCCACCTAGAGAAGTTCCTTTAGCATTTGTTGTAAAGGTGGTTTGGTGGTGCTGAATTCTCTTAGCTTATGCTTGTCTGAAAAGCTTTTGATTTCTCTGTTGAATGAGATCCTTGCTGTGTAGAGTAATCTGGGTTGTAGGTTTTTCCCTTTTATCACTTTAAATATGTCCTGCCACTCCATTCTAGTCTGCAGATTTTTTGCTAAAAAATCAGCTGATAACCTTATGGGGATTCTTTTTTATGTTTTTTTTTTTGTGTGTGTTTCCCTTGATGCTTTTAATATTTTTTCTTTGAATTTAATTTTTGTCAGTTTGATTAGTCTGTGTCTTGGTGTGTTTCTCCTAGGGTTTATCCTGTATGAGACTCTCTGCACTTCCTGGACTTTGGTGACTATTTCCTTTTCCATATTAGGGAAGTATTCCAGTATAATCTCTTCAAATATTTTCTCAGATTCTCTCTTTTTGTCTTCTCCTTCTGGAGCCCCTATAATTCAAATTTGGTATGTTTAGTGTTGTCCCAGAGGTTTCTAAGGTTGTCTTCAATTCTTTTCATTCTTTTTCCTTTATTCTTCTCCTTGGCAGTTATTTCTACCATTTTATCTTCCAGCTCACTTATTCGTTCTTCTGCCTCATTTATTCTGTTATTGATTCCTTCTAGTGTATTTTTCATTTCAGTTATTGTGTTGCTCATCTCTGTTTGTTCCTTATTTCTTCTAGATCTTTGTTAAACATTTCATATATTTTCACAATCTGTGCCTCCATTCTGTTTCCAAGATTAGGGTTCATCTTTACTGTCATTACTCTGAATTCTTTTTCGGGTAGGTTACCTATTTCCTGTTCCTTTATTTGGTCTTGTAGGTTTTTATCTTGCTCCTTCATCTGTGACATAATTTTTTGTTGTCTTTTTTTTTTTTTTTTTGATGCGTGGTATTGTGTTCCTGTCTTACTGGTTCTTTGGCCTGAGGCTTCCAGCACTGGAGTTTGTAGGTTGTTGTGTAGAGGTGGGTCTTGGTGCTGAGATAAGTACCTCTGAGAGACCTCATGCTGATGAATACTCCCTGAGGTTATCTGGTAACCCAGTGGTTCGGACTCAGTGTTCCCACTGCAGGAGCTCTGGTCTGACCACTGGCTCATGAACCAAGATCTCTCAAGCAGCATGAGGTGGCAGGAAAAAAAGAAAAGAAAAAGAATAAAAGAGGAACAGAACAATAACAAAGAGTAAAAAATAAAATAAGATTAGAAAACTAACAGATATGTTAGAAAGAATAAAAAATAAAAAATATAGATGAAACAACAACTGGCAGGTAAAACAGAACCACAATTGTAAAGAAGAGGGCCTTTTTCAGAGAACTAGTACAAAAAATTTCACAATTTATATGGAAGCACAAAAGACCCTGAAGAACCAAAGCAACCTTGAGAAAGAAAAACGGAGCTGGAGGAGTCAGGCTTATGACTTCAGACTGTACTATAAAGCTACAGTAATCAAGACAGTTTTGTACTGGAACAAAAACAGAAATCTAGATCAATGGAACAGGATAGAAAGCTCAGAGATAAACCCACACACATATGGTCCCCTTATCTCTGATAAAGGAGGCAAGAATATACAATGGAGAAAAGATGGCCTCTTCAATAACTGGTGCTGGGAAAACTGGACAGTTACATGTAAAAGAATAAAACTAGAACATTTCCTAACACAGTATACAAAAATAAACTCAAAATAGTTTAAAGACTTAAGTGTAAGGCCAGACATTACAAAACTCTTAGAGGAAAACATAGGAAGAGCACTCTATGACATAAATCACAGCAAGATCTTTATTGATCCATCTCCTAGAGTAATGGAAATAAAAACAAAAATAAACAAATGGGAAATAATGAAACTTAAAAGTGTTTGCACAGCAAAGGAAACCATAAACAAGATGAAAAGACCACCCTCAAAATGGGAGAAAATATATGCAAATGAATCAGTTAACAAAGGATTTATCTCCCAAATATATAAACAGCTCATGCAGCTCAATATTAAACAAACAAACAACCCAGTCCAAAAATGGGCAGAAGACCTATATAGACATTTCTCCAAAAAAATACATACAGATGGCCAAGAAGCACATGAAAAGCTGCTCAATATCACGAGTTATTAGAGAAATGCAAATCAAAACTACAATGACGTATCATCTCACACCAGTTAGAATGGGCATCATCAAAAAATCTACAAACAACAAATGCTGGAGAGGGTGTGGAGAAAAGGGAACCCTCTTGCACTGTTGGTGGGAATGTAAATTGATGCAGCCATTATGGAGAACAGTATGTAGGTTCCTTAGAAAAGTAAAAATAGAATTACCATACGACCCAGAAATCCCACTACTGGGCATATACCCAGAGAAAACCATAATTCAAAAAGATACATGCCACCCAATGTTCATTGCAGCACTAATTACAATAGCCAGGTCATGGAGGCAACCTAAATGTCCATTGACAGATGAATGGATAAAGATGATGTGGTACATATATAAAATGGAATATTACTCAGCCAAGAAAGGAACAAAATTGGGTCATTTGTAGAGATGTGGATGGATTTAGAGACTGTCATACAGAGTGAAGTAAGTCAGAAAGAGAAAAACAAATATCATATATTAACGCATATATGTGGAACCTAGAAAAATGGTCAGATGAACTGGTTTGCAGGGCAGAAATTGAGACATAGATGTAGAGAACACACGGACACCAAGGGGGGAAAGCGGTAGGGGTTGGGGTGGTGGTGTGATGAATTGGGAGATTGGGATTGACATGTATACACTGATGTGTATAAAATGGATGACTGATAAGAACCTGCTGTATAAAAAATAAATAAATAAAATAAAATTCAGGAAAATAAAGCTGGATAAAGCCTTGGCTGTGAGGGGTGGGGCTTAGGCAGGGCCTGGGTTTAGGCGGTGGGAGAGAACTATGCTTAGGCCTCACAGGGCCAGAAAAGCCCTGGGTAGGGGGTGGGTGTTGGGCTTAGGCTCAGTGCAGCAGGAGTGTCCCAGGAGTGCCTCTGTGCTTGGAGGTCAGAGGACCAGGTCCAGGACTGCAGCAGGCTCACTGGGCCTGAGTGGGCGGGGGAAATTCCCTCCATGCCTCCCCTGATCCTCCCATCCCAGAGGGAACACCCCCTCCCCGCATCCACCTCTCCTCTAGTGCCCCTGCCTCCCTCCTACACCCCTAGGACCAACATGGCGTGGAGGCGGGCCTTGGAGGACAGGATACCAGCAGGCTTCCTGAGGCCATGTGGGTGGGGGAAACACCCGCTGTGCCTCTCCTGATTCTCTGGTCCTGGAGGGTCCCCTCCCCCTCTGTCTGCCTCTTCTCCTCTTCCCCCATCCTCCCTCCCTCTCACGCCCCTAGGACCCACGAGGTTGGGGGGGTCCCAGAGAATTGAGGACCAGGCCCAGGAGCCCAGCAGGCTTCCCGGAGCCTGAGTGGGTGGGGGAAACACTAGGTGCATTCCCCTATCTTCCAAGCACCCGAGGGTCCCTCCAGATGTGGGAACACTTCCCCACTCTCAGCCACCCCTCAGGGACACTGGTCCTATCCGGCCTCCACTTCTCCTCCCCCCTCACTCCCCCCACGTCCCACCCAGTCACTCAGGGCTTCCTCCTGTCTCCTCCATTTGGTATTAATTTGATGCCCATTTTGCGATAGATGCTAACCCCTCCCTGGAGGGGAAGGTATGGTCTGGTCTAGGAAAACCTCTAATACTTAGGCAATGCACGTGCTCTATAGTCAGTCTTTATAGAACAATCATTGCAGGTATTGTGCTAGCTGCTTTAAGTAGCTATATAGCATTTAAGCCTCATAGTTCACAGAAGCAGTTATTAGCATCGCCAATTTACAGATCAGAGAAGTAAAGCAACTTACCTAAGATCACACAGCAAGCAGGTAAGTGGTACAGTGACAATTTGAAGCCAGGCCTAGTTGACACACTACATCACTACCTGCCCTTGTAGGCTAAAGAAGATTCTGACCTAGAGAGGAAGCAGCAAGCCATACAAAGAAAGACTGCCACCTGACCATCCTAAATCTTTGCAGACAGATCTGGTTTTCTGGAAAAATATGATTGCTCAGAAACAGGGTCATATGTCATCATTGCTAAGGCCATCATCTAACTAATTTTGGTGCAAAAAGTGGGAAAAATCCAATTAAGTGTATTGTTTCAAATATGAAATATCTGGCTGTTTGATTTTTTTTATGTTTTTTTTTTTTCATCATCAATAAACCTAGCCACTTGCTGAAGTTTTTGACATATTTGTGGATGTTCCCGTTTGCACAGACCCTACATGCCTGTGCTTTCCCACTTTCTGGAGCTGTAACAGAAAGGAAAGATGAAAGTTCTTTGTAATTTGGCCACTGAATGAACAGCCACGTCTTCCCTTCCAGAAGCTAAGCCTATATGTTTTCTCAACAGGGTATTGATTACCTGGCTCTGGGAATGACAAGACAGGCTGTTCTGGAGGTTCTGGCTTCCCTGCTGGCCATAATGAAATTGCTTGTGGACACAGCAGAACTCAATGGCTTCAGCAGGGAGTGTCCTCCTCCTCAATAAACTCAGACACGGTACTGGATAACTTGTTACACACATTTATTGATTTCTTGACAGTAACCAAACACAGTGAGTGACCATTATAAACAAGAAAAGAAAGGCATTCCTTTGTACTTCGTGAGATCCAGCTGCACCTGGAGAGAAAAGACACCCCTTTCCCAATAATTTACAAGACAAAGTGCATTCCTTCAAGGGAGCATCACGGGGGTGGGGTGGGGTGGGCGGTGGCAGTTTTTAAATGCAAGAAATCTGTCGCCTACTATCTCAGGCTGAACCTCACCTCATATGAATGATCGAGCCATGGAGTGGAGTTAAATTTATACTTGCTTAGCAAATGCATTCCCATTGCCACAAACTCAGTAAAAACTGGCTGCAAATGAGCAAAACACGTAGATGAAGGAACAAATGAAACCAAAGAATGCAGTTGCATGGAGCCAGGGCTTAGCCTGCAAGGAAGGAGAATAGACCAAAGCCAGAAAAATGAAATTAACTTGTTAAACACATTTATTGAGCTGTTAACAATAACCAAACACAATGTATGACCTTTGGAAAATAAGAAACAACAAATGGATCAATCTGATCTTGGCAAATCCTACTACACATACATGACAAAGAGCGTTAATAATTCCATTTTTTAATAGTCTGTGGCGATATATATATACACAATGTGTATCTATTCAATGTCTGTCCTTTTTTCTTTGTAAATTGTTGAGTAAACAGAAGAATCACAATCTAGAAATGTGTCCTTGGCCAACTTTGTCTTGGCTCACCTGTCACCAGCACCCATAAAGGATTCTAGGACACTATTTGAGATTACTTGATGCAAAGAACAGAAGTCCACTTGATGCCGTCAGAGCTGTGCTTTCTCCTCTCTCTCTTTTGGAAGAATTTTGTAATATACAAGGCTGATAATTCTCATTGGGTAGATTTATTTGTTTCGGAAAACAGTATCAAAATTGTAATCAGGTTAATTGGTTATTTTCTTCTAAGACCCCTTATGAATGAGCCTTTTGTTTCTAAAATTTAACTTCCCATCTTGGGGGCTGTGTGAGTGTGTATGTGTGTAGATATATTTGCATGTGTGTGTATGTATGTGTGAGTGCTTGTGTGTGTATTTGTGAGTGTGTGTAAGAGATATATTCCTCTGCCAAGGTTTTGCAGACAATTTTCATGAAGAAAGGGCCAATCCAAAGAGTGAATGAGGCTTCAGGGAGGGAAGGAAAGAGAAGAAAGAAGGGGACAGTTTAGGTTACGTCAGTTCACAGTTGTAGCATTTCACTGAGGTGGGATTCTTCTTGGCTTACTTTCCTATTTGAGGAGCCATTCATTTACTGGAAAAAGAGAGAGAAAAACAAAACAAAACACACAAACAACACAAAACAAGGCATAATTGGATTAATTTACACACAGTTTGGGGGGCTTACTCCAAAGGGGAAGGGGTAGTTTTCTAAATGTCTGCTTACTTGTATGTATCCCAACTACCCTCTCCACTTTCTTATGAACCTCTAGGCCTGAGCTATCCAATAGGGTTGTCACTAGCTACATGTGGCTAATATAAATCTAAATTAATTAAACTAAATAAAATTGAAAACTTAGTTGCGTTGTCACACTATCCACACTTCAGACATTCAATAGCCACATGTGGCTAGTAGCTACCCTATTGGACAATGCAGACACAGAACATTTCCATCGTTTCAGAAAGCTGTAGTGGATGGTGTTGCTTTAGACCAGTGGTGGGCAAATGACAGCCTGCAGGCCAAATCCAGATGTGAACTGCTTTTGTAAATAAAGTTTTATTGGAAAACAGCTACAACCATTTATTTACATATTATCTATGGCTGCTTTCACCCTAAAACATCAGAGTGCGGCAGAGACCCTATGATTCACAAAGCCTGTATTTACCATCTGGCCCTTTGCAGAAAAAGTTGGCACTCTGGGTGTTTGCCTATTCCATCTACTTCATGATTGTTGTGAGGAGCACATGAGAGCCTGGATAGGGAAGCCTTTTTGAAACAATAATGTGCTGCCTAAATATAGGGACTATGGATGTTACCAGGCAGCTTTAGAAGCAGCTACCACCTCTACCCTCCACTTTATCTCTCCACCTTCCTCCACATTTCTGTCTTTAATTTTCTCTCTCAGACACAGCCAGAGCCCGGGGGTTAAATGATTTGGTTGAGTGTGTATGGCTTGTTAGTGTCAGAGCCATGGCAGCAACTTGGGTGTCCTAACTCCTGGTTGGGGGCATCTCCACGACACTGTCTTTCCTCCACCTTCCTTTCCATGTTGAGAGTTCATGACAATGATCAATAGGTACTTAGTGTGTAGAAGGAAAGAGAGAGGGCTGGGTGTGGACCAGAGGGTTATGGGAGGCGGGAGGCATCTTGAATGTCCCCTCTAGTAGGAACTATAGTCACTTCTAGGGCCATAGCACTAGAAAAAGATGCATTCAGACACACACCTCATTGGGTCCCAATGGCCTGGCATCCAGAATTATTTGCTCACCTTCTAGGGGAAAAGGGGTCTATTGCGTATATAACTAAAAGCGCTAATGCTTCTATCTGTCCTGTTTTAACACGTAACTTTGGGAAAATCAGCCTCTCTGGGCTCTTCTGTAAAAAGGCAATGAAAATGCTGTCTTGCCTGAGCCAGACGAGATTTAAAGATTTGATCTCTGTCTCTGTTTATGAAATACAGACTTTTTCAATAGAAAAGCACCATGTAAATGTCACTTAATACTCATGACTCCTCTAATGGGAGATAGTGCCTGACCTTTCAGAGTAGATGTGAGCAGGAAGACTGGGCTTGGCCTGTCTCCACTTCCCTCTGAGCCACTGAACCCACCTCTATACTGAAGCTTCTGGGCCCGGTTGTTTGGACAGTCCTTCCCCTGTAAACTGAAGTTGATGTTGGTGCGGATGCAGCGGTTGTTGAGTGGCTGGACAGGCCTGAAGTTGTCACTCATGCTCAGAAAGATCTGAGATGGTTGATTCTGGCTGAGCAGGCGTAAGGAATGCATCTGAAGAGAGAGAAACAGCTGTGAGATCCACCCGTACCAGGAAAAAAGTAAGACCACGTAGACTGTGACCAACCTGGGCAGTGCCAGCTGTGTCGGAAACGGCACCTGAGGCCTCCACAGACCCTGATTCATGGGTTTAGTGGGTACAACCCATTGATGCCTCCATGCTTGGAGGGAGCATTTCTTCAAGCTCCCTGGCTCCTGTGTGCCTCTGAACAAGTCAGTGATTCTCTTCTGTCCTATGACACACTGTCTGTCAAAGGAGGAAACCCAGCTGGGTGTTCTCCAGGGTCGCTTCTTTCTATCACACCTTGGGGTCCAGTAATTCAGGGAATTATTCTCCCACATAGGTATTATTCAAACTACAGTGATTGGTCCAGGAGTCAGAGTTAAACTAGGCTGGATTAATTCAGTTCCTTTTCTGTGAATATCAGGATCAGGAGCTGGACTAAAATATTTGCAGCCATGTTCCACCCAGGACTGTGAAGCTAAAGAAGACTCTCTGGCAGTAGAGGAGAACGAAGCTATGGTGCAGGAGGGAGCAGGAGAGAACACAGAGAAAGGGCTTCTGGGGTTCTGATTCCAGTGACTTCTTGATGTCAATTTCTGACCTTAAATTCCATAAGATGACCCAGTATCTCATGGAGAAATCCTTTTTCTAAGCTGAAGTTAGCTGGAGGGGGTTGCTACTCACTAAGAGTCCCAGTAAATACAGACAGCATCAGGTACTTCAAATTGTTCAAATTGCTGTTGGGTTGTAAATACATATCCTGTAAAGGAGATTGGATTTGCTTCCTTTGCTTATCTTTCCTCTGAGTTTTTATAGATCCTTGCAATCATAGAATAGACTCATGTAATTTACCCCCCTCATTATAAAGAAGAGAATTCACTTCACAGAAGTGGGGCAACAGGCTTAGGAGCTCATAAGGAGCCATTACTAAAGCTGACCTCAGAGGCCAGATCTCCTAGTTCCCATTCAGTTCTGAGAAATACTAGGAATACAGCCCAACAAGGAATACTGTGAGATGCTCTAAAAAATCCCACATTCAAGTATGTTTATGAAATGCTACATATCATATTGGCTCTTCTTGGAGACTGACATGTATATCATTCTAAAGACCCTGAGAAACCTCCCAGAAATGAAATCAATTTAGCTCTTTTTATTTCTTTTTTCTTTTTTCTTTCTACTTTATTTTTATTTTTTTTAACATCTTTATTGGAGTATAGTTGCTTTACAATGTTATGTTAGTTTCTGCTGTATAGTGAATCAGCTATACATATACATATATCCCCATATCTCCTCCCTCTTGTGTCTCCCTCCCACCCTCCCTATCCCACTCTAGGTGGTCACAAAGCACCAAGCTGATCTCCCTGTGCTATGCAGCTCCTTCCCACTGGCTATCTATTTTACATTTGGTAGTGTCTATATGTCAATGCTTCAACCCAGCTTACCCTTCCCCCTCCCCATGTCCTCAAGTCCATTCTCTACGTCTGAGTCTTTATTCCTGTCCTGTCCCTAGGTTCATCAGAACCATTTTTTTAACGTTTAGATTCCATATATATGTGTTAGCATATAGTATTTGTTTTTCTCTTTCTGACTTACTTCACTCTGTATGACAGTCTCTAGGTCCATCCACCTCATTACAAATAACTCAATTTCATTTCTTTTTATGGATGAGTAATATTCCATTGTATATATGTGCCACATCTTCTTTATCCATTCATCTGTTGATGGACACTTAGGTTGCTTCCATGTCCTGGCTATTGTAAATAGTGCTGCAGCGAATATTGTGGTACATGACTCTTTTTGAATTATGGTTTTCTCAGGGTATATGCCCAGTAGTGGGATTGCTGGGTAATATGGTAGTTTTATTTTTAGTTTTTTTAAGGAATCTCCATAGTGTTCTCCATAGTGACTGTATCAATTTACATTCCCACTAACAGTGCAAGAGAGTTCCCTGATAAAGCTTTTTCAAACATATTTGACCAAACCACCCATTTTGCTCTGCCTTTTGAGCACTAGAGTTGTAGAGCACACTTTGGGAACTAACCCTGCTGTCTTTTCTCACTCAAACAGGTAGGGTGCATCTATAATTAATTCATGCAAAGCCTTTCCAGATGCTGATTTTTAAAATTTATTTATTTATTTATTTATTTATTTATTTATTTATTTATTTATGGCTGTGTTGGGTCTTCGTTTCTGTGCGAGGACTTTCTCTAGTTGCGGCAAGTGGGGGCCACTATTCATCATGGTGTGCGGGCCTCTCACTATCACAGCCTCTCTTGTTGCGGAGCACAGGCTCCAGGTGCACAGGCTCAGTAGTTGTGGCTCACAGGCCTAGTTGCTCCACAGCATGTGGGATCTTCCCAGACCAGGGCTCAAACCCATGTCCCCTGCATTGGCAGGCGGATTCTCAACCACTGTGCCACCAGGGAAACCCCAGATGCTGATTCTTTAAACATAAGTGTGATGAGCTGAATTGTGTACCCCCAGATTAAAAAGTTAAAGTCCTAACCCTGAGTACCTCAGAATGTGACCTAATTAGGAAATAGGGTAATTACAGATATAATTAGCTAAGATGAGCTTATTGGGTTGGACCCTAATCTAATATGACTGATTGGGGTAGGTTGTAACCCCATTTGACTGATGGCCTTATTATGGGGTGGTGGGGGTGGTGGTGGACAAAGAGACACAGACATTAAGAGAATGCCATATAAAGATGAAGACAGACTGAGGTGATGCTCCTACAAGCCAAGGAACACCAAGGTTTGCCAGAAAACCACCAGAAACCAGGGAAGAGGCATGGAACATATTCTTCCTCACTTCCTCAGAAGGAAACACCTCTGCAGACACCTTGATCTTGGACTTAGAGCCTCCAGAACTGTGAGGCAATATGTTTCTGTTGTTTAAGTCACCAAATTTGTGGTACTTTGTTAAAACAGTCCTAGCAAACTAATACAATAGGCACCCCACAAACCCAGCCAGTCTTCACATCATCTTTCCCATTAGCTAAAAGACCATAGAGAAGCTCACCTGCATCCTGGTTATATAGACAGGTTTGTTCATTATTATCCAACTTGCCGTCTCATAGCAGGGTGGGATAGTCATTGACCCATCATAAGTAATGAAACTAGAGGTCTCTGGATATAGTTCCTCTATATTAAGTCCCTGTAGTAAATATGCATCATCTAGAGAAAAAAAGACTTAAGAATTAGATTTCTTGAGAAAGTGCTGATGTTGCTGATAACATTTTTTCTTTTCAGATTCCAGAAGACTATAACTCTCAAGATGGGCTACAGTAACAAATAGTTCCCCAAATCACAATCACTTTAAACAAAAAAGGTCTATTTCTTGCTCAGATACACGTCCATTCTATGTTGGCTGAGAGCTTGCTTCATGTCATTGTTGTCCATACTCTGGGACCCAGACTATCAGAGCAGCTGCTGTCTAGACCCTGTGATTCACAATGATAGGAGGAAAAGTAAGCATGGTGGAACATATGTTGGTTCTTAAAACACTGGCACATGTTGGCACATGTCATTTCTGCTAACATTTTGATAGCCAAAGAAATCATATGGCCAAGGCTGATGTTAGGGATTTAAGGAAGCACATTCCTCCCATAGGATGAGACAATGAATATTGGTGAACAGTAATGTGGTCTACCACAAGGACAATAGGAAGAGCCAAGTCCTTGGTTATGGTCCCTGATACCTGGGCCCATAACATTATAGTCATAATGAAATACACAGTTAAAGGCTTTAGGACCTGTTAAAACATTGCCTGGTCACCATTCTTATTTATTAACATTGCTTAATTAAGAGAACATTAAGAAAATATTTTTAGAAAAGTAAGTCAGACCAAATCCTACCATGAGATTCAACTGTTAAATTCAACAACTGATTTCATTTTTGTGGCTCTCCTCTCCATAAGACCATACAGATAACCCTTTGTCTTATACCTATTCGAGGTATTCACACTCATATATCTTTTATTATTAAATATACTTTTTCAATTATAAAAGTAACATAAGTACATATAAGACTATATGGAAAAAAGAAAGAGGAAAATAATAACTCTGATCATATAAAACAATTGCCATTAACATGTTGGTATATTTCATTCTGATTTTTAAATTCAATGCATTGGTTGTATTTTTATAAAATTATAATATACTGGAGTTTTCAAATGTCAATAAATTTCAGTGAACTTCTCTCCTCCTTTTCTTATGATCCTTCCTCCCTTCTTTCTGCAGACTCTTTCTCTCTTCTGTTGGCTTCTAAAACACCATACTTGGGACTCTTATTTTTCTGGCCATTCCTTCCAGGATTCTGTTGCTGGATTCTTATTTTCTACCTGCTTTTCTCAGTGTTGGCATTTCCCGAGGATCAGTCCAAGGCTCTTTCTTCCTTCTGTCTATATTCTCATCAAAGCCCATCTACATTCATGGCTTCCATTGCTCTCTGTACCCCAGTGATCTCTAATCTATGTCTTCAGGAGTCTTGAGTGTCCACAACTGTGGCTGGCCCAGGGAGCCTGGAGAACACATGGCAGGGACCCAAAGCCTGGCTGGCAGAGGGATAAGACCTGCTATTCCAGTCCTCCTAGGTTCACATACATTTTCTCATCCATGTGTTCAACTCCCAGTGGGAAAGGACTGACTCTTTGGTGGTTGATATAATCTCTCAAATTCAGTATTGTGTATGTATAATGGTAAAAAAGGACTTTCACATACAGCTGGAACCTCATACTGTCTTAGTAAGATTGGTCAGGCATATAATAACATCTTCATTGACAAGAAACTCAAGATCAGAGAGGCAAAGTGACCTGCCCAAGGTCAGAGTGCTAGATGGTAACTGCAGAGTGGAAAGTGGAATCCAGCTCACCTGACTTCCAGACCAAAGTCATTCATTAATTCAAAAAATGTTCACTAGGTACCTCAGCGCTGGACACCGGATTAGCCTCTGGGGGTAGAGCAGTGAACAAGAATAGATGCCTGCCCTCATTCTAGCTGAAGAGACAGATAACAAATTGCAAAAAATATATATAATATGTTGACCCTAATATCAGGGTGTTGATGATAAATGCATCTTGGCCCAGGCTGTACCTACTTATCCTGAGCATTAATGCTGTTAATCCATTTTCCTGGGCAAAAGTCCTTTACCTTCCCCATATCTTCCTCCAGAAATTGCTCACTCAAGTTTCTCTGATAAGAAAGAGCCATCTTTGCCAAGGAAATTTGGATTTCAGAGCTCCTCTGCTTGCTAACTGAGTTAAGGACAAGTCAACTGATCCAGTGGTTTGGAACAATGTAAATAAAACCACTGTTAGCCTGCTTCCTCCTAAACTGTCCATCCTGGCCTCTGCCTACCCTTATAAGGTAACTGAACTTCTCCAGGGCTCTGTCCACAAAATGCCCATGAGAGAGATTGGTCAAGCTGGATTAGGAGACCAACACTAGGAACAAGGACTTTTTTTCTCTTTCCATTTAAATGTTTCTAACTTTCTATCAAAACACCAGGGAATCAAGACAAGCCCAAGAGAGACATAGTGACTGGAATATGGCTGGGCTGTATCTGTACTCTGACTTGTGCAATCAGATGGTTCCATGACAGAACTGTGGTGCTCAGAGTACACAATGATGTGATGGTCTTTGGAAGTTAGATCAGGTGTCAACACAACAAGTTTATGTTGAGTAGCCACCGTTTGGCTCTAACTATTTCTCAAGCCCCTAGTATGTGTCAGGCACTAAGCTAGGTGTAGGCAAGCAGGACATAATGTAAGTGAATACAGCAAGAAGCCACAGAGATAGTGATATATATCTGCACTGGGTACATTGAGAGGCTGTCAGTTATGCCTGGGGGTGGGTGGGACTGCAGAGGATTAATTGAGGAGCTGACCTGAACTGCATCTTGAACAACAGGAGGTAATCAGTGTGTGGCTGGTAAGGGTGGCTGTCAAGGGCACTGTAGGTGGTCACAGTAAAGAAAGCTAAAGACACTGAGCAGCGCATACCCAGGACAGCTGGTGCATGGGTAAGATGCAGGGAAAGGGGTGCTGTGAGGAATAAGGCTGGGGGGTGGTCAGTACAGGCCACACCCAGAAGGTCCTTCTCTGTGCTGCTGGGACTTAGGGCTTCATCCTGTAGGCAATGTGGAGCCACGGAAATGTTTTAAGCTGAGGAGTAGCATGATCAAATTTGCACTTAATGATCTTTCCTCTGATGGTGGCTTGGCCTGAAGATTAACATGCTGAATGAGAAAAGGAAGCATTTGGCACATCTTTATTAAAGGTCAATGTCATTTTTTTAACCAAGCTTGCACTTAGAGCATATTGGGTACTCTAGCATGCTGTTATTATTGTATTTTTTTTTTTTTTTTGCGGTATGCGGGCCTCTCACTGTTGTGGCCTCTCCCGTTGTGGAGCACAGGCTCCGGACGCGCAGGCTCGGCGGCCGTGGATCATGGGCCTAGCCGCTCCGCGGCATGTGGGATCCTCCCAGACTGGGGCACGAACCCGTGTCCCCTGCATCAGCAGGCGGACTCTCAACCACTGCGCCACCAGGGAAGCCCTATTATTGTATTTAAAAAAAATATTTTTATTAGAGTATAATTGTTTTACAATGGTGTGTTAGTTTCTGCTTTATAACAAAGTGAATCAGTTATACATATACATATGTTCCCATATCTCTTCCCTCTTGTGTCTCCCTCCCTCCCACACTCCCTATCCCACCCCTCTAGGTGGTCACAAAGCACTGTTCTCCCTGTGCTATGTGGCTGCTTCCCACTAGCTATCTATTTTACATTTGGTAGTGTATATATGTCCATGTCACTCTCTCACTTTGTCCCAGCTTACCCTTCCCCCTCCCCGTATCTTCAAGTCCATTATCTAGTAGGTCTGTGTCTGCTATTATTGTATTTTATTTTATTAGGGGTGATGGGGAGGAGAGATGGAAGGAGACCATAGAGTGAGGGGCATTCCAGGCATGACTAGAGTAAAGAAAAAGAACATTTATGTTTATCTGAAACTATAATTAGCCTCTGTGTTTCATCTGTATTTGAGGACAGAGTTGTGTGTGTGTGTGTGTGTGTGTGTGTGTGTGTGTGTGTGTGTGTTGGGATCAGGGGGAAGGCCAGGAGCAAGAGGTTACATTCATGGATTTAACCCACATAGCAGGGTAAAAACCTGCTTCCAAAACACTCTTGTGCTGTTATCCCAGGCTCTGCTGCTGTGGTCCTCCCAGGAGATTCCTCTTCACCCATGTCGCCTGTGAGATGTGCAATGGTTACCACAGAACATGGCAGCTTCTACCCTCCCACAGTCCTGATTCACCACTTTGTTCTTCCCATGAATCTGCTAATATGCATACTTCATCTTTGCCCTTTTAATTTCCTCACACTACAGAACTTGGAAAAACCCCTGTGTGAAGAATGTGAACTTTGGTCTCAGACTGGAGTTTCAGTGCTGGCTTTGCTGTTCACCATTTGCATAACCTTGGGCATGCAGGTAACCATCTGAGCCTCAGTTTCTCAGTATGCAGATGGTTGGGGTGGACAGTGGACTGAATGGTTGTGTCTCCCTCAAGTTCATAGATTGAAATCCTAATCCCCAAAGTGATGATATTATGAGGCAGAGCATTTGGGAGGTGATTAGGTCATGAGGGTGGAGCCCTCATGAATGGGATTAGCGTCCTTTTAAAAACAACCCCAGAGGGCTCTCTCACTCTCTTTCTGCTATGTGAAAATCCAACAAGAATTCTGCAACACAGAAGAGGGATTTCACCAGAACCCAGTCATGCTGGCACCGTCATCTCAGATTTTCATCCTTCCATACCTATAAGAAGTAAATGCTGTTGTTTGTAAGCTACCCAGTCTATGCTGCTTTATTATAGCAGGCCGACCTGCCTAAGACAGAGTACTTGCTTCACAGAGTTGTTTGAGGAACAAATGAGATCACACTTTTCAAGTACTTGGCACAGGGCCTGCCTGGCACATGGCAAGTACTCACCAATACTAACGTCCTTGCCCAGCTTCCCTGGGGTAACCATTGATTGGCCTCCCCGAGCCTTCCTGGCTCTCCCCCACTGGGTTAGTGCCTTCCTTTTACACCATATTTACTGAATTAGCTTGCCAATAATTAACTTACCTATTTGAATGTCCCAGTAAACTCTTAGATTCTTTGGGAGAAGGGCTTCCATCTTTTATCTCTGATTCCCTAAGCCCTACCATGGGGTCCACTACATGGTGGGTGCTCATTAAACATTGGTTGCATGAATGAATGAAATGGTTTCTGCCCAGCAGCTTCACCTGCTGGTGGTTCTGGACAGAAAATAAAGGAGGAAGAGGCAACATCATCTGTCAGATTAAGGGAGAAAATCTCTGAGGCTTCAGTCTAAACCATTAGCTTAAATACATGCTGCTCACCACTACTCCCAAATATGTCATATCCCAGATCTCAGAATGAGACGGAGACTGTTGCCTGTCTCCATGCGATGTTACTGTTTCTGCACCAAACACACCTGTGCGTTTACATTGCTGAAACTGTAATGTGTGCATTTAACATATAACACTTGTCCTCATGACTCACCATTCTGCCTCAAAAGTTGCCATTAAATCACTGTTTTATCTTTTAGGGATTGGAATTTGAGAACTACTGACTACCTTTTTATGTCTTCTTTTCTCCCCACAGAGACTTGCTTGATGGATTTGACAGGAAAGAGGCAGTGGGACCCAAGAAAGTTTTCAGCCCTAGTGTCAAGGAACACTGGGGTGTCTTCCATGGCTTACCAGGTCAGGAAGTAATTATTACCCACAGACTGCCTTGTCCATGCAGCAGCCAGCAGAAAACTAATAGTTTGTGCATGTCAGTGTTATCCTCTGGTCATGGTAGACAGAAAGGAGCCCAAGAACTAATGTCCTGAAAGATGGATTCTGCTCTCCAAATTCTCAAGGCTCTATTCATTAGTAAGGATGACAAAGATCTAGAGGTCAGAGTTGTTTATAAACAGAGAGATAAAAATTTGGGGTGAAGCTCAGAGGCCAATAGGCTGATCATGCATGCCTCTGCTTGTTTTAAGGATGTTTACTGAAAGGAAGTGATGGCATGAAATACATTTTCAAGGGTAGTTTTATAGAGAGGTTTCCTATCATCTGTCTATCTATTTATCTATCTATCATCTATTTATCTTCTATCTATCATCATCATCATATAGAGGGCAAAGCCCTGGACTTCAAGCAGGAGTCTTAATTCAAGTCTAAGTTCCAACTGTGACTTTGCCAGTAATTTACTCTTTCTTCATGGATAAGTCATGTAACCTCTTACTTGTGGGCACCAGAGTATTCTGGATAACTGCTAAAGTCATCTTAGGTTAAAAAAATAATCTATAGACCCCCAAATATCCTTCAATATAAACAAGCTTACATAGATAAATTTTTCTTCTGTACGTCAAATTTTTGGTATGACAGTGTTGTACTTTTTTCAACGTGTTGGATATACCTCTACATCACAGGAAGACCCCTTGGATAACAAGTAGGTAGAGAATATTTATGCACAGTTAATAGCTCCATTTTATTCTTTCAAATGATTGGAGAAGTTAACAGCTGTGCTTTTGATTTTATGACATGCTCTTGCTGAATCTATGCCTTATCTTATACTGAGTTCTTAGTTTTGGACACAACTCCCAAGATGACTCTTTCTTTCCCTCCTTTCTTTCTTCCTTCCTTCCCTCCTCCCTCCCTCCCTCCCTCCCCCCACCTCCCTCCTTCTCTCTCTCTCTTTCTTTCTTTGAAACACACCGTGATGAAATGCCTAGTATCACATAGCGGGGGAATCTTTCCCTTAGTCTGAACTTCGATGGCAGTCTCTGGTAAATGCATCGTGTTAACTTATGTGACATTGATGAGACTTAACATTGCCTGGCTTCCTGCTTATGAAGTTCCCATTCAAAGAGAATGATGCCAGTGAGAAAAAGGCACAGCAGTTCCAGAAATTAATACTGGACTAACTTCTGATTAATATGGGACTCTTTGGCAATTTTCTCATATGGAATGACATTTCCTCTTGTAATCTGAGGCAAATTCAACTGAAATGAAAAAAAGCAATTGCTAAAGAATAAAGTAATATGATTTTTCATTTTATACAAATGAAAAATGAAAAAGAGGGCCTCCGAGAACTGGATTCAATGGAGGTAAGATGCTCCTTCTCCTTGCTGACTATAGTTACTACTTGGATTGTAACATGGGGAGTGGAATGCTGCATTTTGCATTCTATGAAAATATTTCCAAAGCCATTCCTTTGAAATGAAAACAAAGTTCAATTAAGCATAGAGAAAGTCACCGGGGGTAACATGCTTAATCTCCCTGGTGATAGTTCATCACATTTAACACTGTGTTCCTCTGAGGAGTGAGTGCACAGAACACTTCCCAAGGAACTGAGAAGTATAAGGCAGTTACAAGTTGGTCTATCCTTCCCTACACATTCATGTTTTAGTCAGGGTTGGGGTAGGGGGGACTAAAGCAAAGTTATAGACAGGCAAGTCTGAAAAAAATATTTTTAAAGGGCTCAAAACACTATGTTTGAAAGCTTTCCTCCAAACACTTTGAGTTGTGTGCCTTTATTTCCTTGCTGGAAATACGTATTAAGACAATAACCAGACCCTTTAAAATTTGGAATCTATAATCTTTTGGATTCTTATTGGACTGAAGTTCTCCACTGTATTTACTGTCTATGAAATGAATGGAGTATATGAAACTGAAAGAGAATGAAGCTACTAAAATACTCCACTGTCCTAGGACCCTGGAAGAAAGCATTCATTTATATGTACTGTTCTAATAACAACTCCCTCTTACCCATTTAAGAAGGTTCTTTGCTCCACTTGAAAATATAAATATTCTTTAAAAAATAATGCTGGCCCCATGAAATCAAGTGGATAATCAAATGATAAGAATGTCACCTTTTATGTAATTGGGGCTCTGTGCCTACTTATTAATTAACACAAGGAAAATGGAGGGATATTGGCATTGTTCCAATATACTACACTAAACAATTAAAATACTTCAAGTAAATTACGAATATCTCCTCCAGAAAATCAATTTTTCAATGCCATGATTTCAGTCTTGACCCTTAATCTGTTGAAGGCAAATTTAACTTTAATAAAATGGATTTTCTTTAGAAGACTTTCTAAATTCAGCCTGAAATTAATTCAGGCTGGTCTTTTCCATCGTCAGTCTGGGTTAGTGAGAGTGTTTTATAAGATTTGCTCAGACATATGAAATCCAAGCTTTCAAAGAGAGTGGAAGCTCACTAGGCTATTGCCATCCACTGCACGGGTCCCACGCAGGAGCTGAGTTTCATTAGAGTAAACAAGCTCTGTTTTTTGTGTGCCCTGTATTGCATTCACCTTGATGATAACTTTTATTTAGTTTTATAGTGACCTGCCTCCCCCTCTCCAGGAAGCTGGATTGGACCACAACATACATTAGGATAATTTAGAAACACATGTTATTATGCACCTGGTTTATACCAGTCAATGTCCAGGCAACTGACTCATTGCCTTGTTTAATCCTCATCCCAACCCTCTCAATGTCAGTATTAGTATCCTCATTTTATTGATGAGGAAATTACCTCAGAGAGGTTAAGAAACTTGCCAGAATTCACACAGCAAAGAAGTGGTAGAGCCAGGAGCCCAGGTCTGCTTAGTTCTATATCTCTTCACTAGAACACATTGTGTCCCATAAGTATAGTGGCTTTTACGAGAATGTTGGCTTCCAAAATTCCCAGTCCTTTTGACAAGATTCTCCTTCTTTCCTTCTTTTATGGATTACCTGGCATTGATTTTCTCAACTGGCTCAATAGAATGGTTTTGCACAATTCCTTTTTTTCTCCCTAGTCATCTAATGTATGTTCAAATCAAGCAAATGGATTGTGTGCTTACTGGCTGCCATTTTGTAGCGATTTTACCCCATTCTTCTATGCTTACCCCTGCCTCTTTGTACCTCCTGAGCCAGTTGATGAGGCAGACATACCAGAGCCTCTTCCAGGGTAGAATTTAAAAGATATCTTTAGAAATGATTTACAATCTTAAGTCATGGGGATCTTTCAAAAGTGAGGATATGTCCGCCTCTCTTCTCTATTTATTCTCTCCCATGATCTCACCCAGGTTTAAATGCCATCTGGATCCCAATGACTTCCACTTTTATATCTGTAGTTCTGTATCCTGAAATCCAGGCTCATGTATCCAACTGCCTACTCTACACCTCTTCTTTGATGCCCATCTTGAGTTTAACATATTTGAAATTCTGATTCCCTTCCTACCCATGAATATGCTTCATCCATAATCTTCCCCATCTCAGATGATTGAAAAGTCTTCCTTCCATTTACTCAGGATAAAAACCTTAGTTATATTTGACTCCTCTCTCTCATATCACACACCCAATCTGTCAGTAAATCTCTTGGCTCTTCCTTCAAAATATACCCGATCATTTCTCCTCTCCTCCCCCAAGTTTGCCTGATCATGATCAACATTGCTACAATCATCTCCCAACTTTTGTTCATACCCTTATAGTCTATCCAAGCAAACAGAGAGATCCTCTTGTCAGGAGATCATGTCACCCTCTGCTCAGAGTCTTAGATTGACTTTTCATTACAAATGGCCTCCAAGGGAAAGACTGATGGGGAAGATTGACCCATCTAGTACCAATCTCTATGCCTTCTCTGGTTTCTGTGTGTGCTTAATAATGGCAGTGCCACTGTGTTCCTTTGAATGACAGTGGTTTCCACTGGTAGTCCCATGCCAAGGAAGAGACAGGAGCTGCAGGGGGCTTAGGATGATATAAGCCTGAACTTTTAACGTTCCCACAAGTTCTGTGCATAACTTATGTCCCTTCCAGAGTGGAAACAAGTGCAAAAAGCAAAGAGATGGCTCTTCAAACTGAACTAAAGTTGGAATTAAGAGAAGAACATGCCAATAAGCTTCATGTAATGTGAAAGTATCAGCATTACAACTGGTTTTAAGACCTCAGAGCTTAGCTTTCCTTGCTCCTTAGGGAGGAAGACAGTAGGAAAGTAAGAGCATAGAAAAGTCCCCGGGAGGACCTATCATAGAATGTTTGGTCTCCCACTATGGATGAGTAAATTATTGTTCAGGAAATGTTCACTCCCTCCCCAGCACCAACTCCATGGGAGTATTTTGATGTTGGGCTTGGCCATGTGACTTGCTTTGACCAGTGGAAAATGGATAGAAGTGACAGTGTGTGAGTTTCAAGCCTAGGTCTTAAGAAACCTCACACATTTCTGACCCCCAGCATAAGAAGTACATGATCCCAGAAAAATAAGAGCTTTGTGGAGCCAAGTTACCCTAACTGACCTGCAGAACTATAGAGCCACTCCAACCAACCCACAGATGCAGTAGTGAGAAATCAATGCCTATCCCTGAATGCTTGTTTATTATGCAGAAGTTGCTGACTAATAGAGTCACTCACTAGATGTGTGTCCTTGACAAATGGCTTCACTTCTTAGAGCCTTGCTTTCCTCATCTATAAACTGGGATAACAATTGTACCTATTTTGAGGATGGGACTTTGTGAGCACCAGGTAAGGTGCTGCACATGAAGCTCTAGCACAGAGCCTAGAGTGCAGAAAGTGCTTGGTTAACATCTCTTCCTTGTTCCTGATGCTGAGCACTTTGCAGAGTGGGTACCACATCTGCGTGAGTGTGGCAGACTGAAGATATGCTGGGGTGTAGTTCTGGGTAGCAGCAGAAGAACCGGCTGGTTGGGGGCCAAGGTTAGTTGTCCCTGGGTAGTGTGTTTGGGCGGCAGCTGTGGGGACCCACTTCTTTCTTGCTTGCTTAAAAGTATGAAAGCAGGGTACTCTGATAGTTGCCCCTGAGCAGGTGTTTTTGTCTTTGTCTCTACCAGAATTCATGGGCCAATGAATAACCTGCTGCTTCCTGTAGAGCCTCGGTGGGGAGGGGGGACTTCCAGGCTTGTGTTTCTTACCCGCTGGCTGTGTCCTCGTGCATGACTCCTGTGTCAGAAACTCCCCTTCTTGCCGCCTGCTGGCCCACCTTCCAAGAGCTGGCTGCCTTGGGGCGTTCAGCTGGAAGGAAGAGTGCTAGTGCTTTCTTTCTGAGAAAATCAATCCCTTTCAGCCACAGTGTCCTGGGCATCACAGTGTCTAGGCCATTCCCACAGGTCGGGCCAATAATTATCCCTGCAGTGTTACTTCCTTCAGGTATGTGATAAGTGCTCCTGGGAATACCTCCATTATTCCCCAACAGTGTAAAAGCACAAAATACCTGTGATTAAGGATGTAAAGCGGTTATCTTTCCCCATACTGGGTCTCTTTATCTTGCTTTAGTTCCCTTTGGCCCTGACAGATAGCTGAGGGGACAAGAGAAGGGGGTGCTCCTGCTCTCTCTTAGTCCCACTTCTAGGAGCCTATATCTAGGGCAGTGAGGGCATTTCTTCAAATATGCTTCTGCATAAACTCCTTAGCCTGTTCTCAAGACCCTTCAAGATCTGACTCAAGACCATCTTTCCTGCAATTCCTTCTGCCCCTGTCAATGTTACCGTAGGGGGCCATTCGTTTCTCCATTTATTCAGGCCATCATTAATGTTTATTGGATGTGCTGTGGGCACAAGAGGAAGAGCTGATGAAGGCAAAGTTCCTTCCTTTGAACTATTGAGTCCTTTAAATGCTCTCCTTGCTTTTGTATATGCTGCTTGGAATCTCCTTCCCTCCCTCCCTCCCTCTTTTCTTGCTTTATTTTCTTACCAAATGTTTACTCATCTATTCAGTGTTTATTTGAATAGCAATCGCTATGTATAACCTTGCCATGAATTTTAGGCAGATTTTCTATGATCCCAAAGAGTTCTGTTCCTATTTTTAATACATTGTAATTGTTACACAAATTTAAAAAAAAATTAACACGTATTTATTTATTTGGCTGCATCAGGTCTTAGTTGCGGCATGCGGGATCTTTCATTGTTGCACTTTGGCTCTTCCTTGTGGCGTGCAGGCTTCTCTCTGGAGAGTGGATGGGCTCAGTAGTTGTGGTGCACAGGTTCTTTAGTTGTGGCATGCGGGCTCTGCTCTCTAGTTGTGGCACACAGGCTCTAGAGTGGTGTGTTCAGTAGTTGCAGTGTGCGGGCTCTCTAGCTGTGGTGCACGGGCCCCAGAGCTCACAGGCTCAGGAGTTGTGGCATGTGGGCTCTCTAGTTGTGGCACACGGGCCCTAGAGTGCACGGGCTCAGTAGTCATGGTGCATGGGCTTAGTTGCCCCACGGCATGTGGGGTCTTAGTTCAACCAGGCATTGAACCCACGTCCCCTGCTTTGGAAAGCGAATTCTTAAACACTGGACCACCTGGAAAATCCCCTGTTATACAAATCTTTATGAAACACTATGATATGTCTGTCTCCCTGACTAGAGAGTGAGGGACTCATGGACGGGAAACATGTTCTATTGATCTCTCTATTCCCTGGTACTCAGGACCACTTTTAAATACTTGTAACAAATATTTAGTGAACAAATGAATGGAGGTCTTTGGTCTTAACTTTGCTATCCTCTTCAGCTATTGCCAAAGTCTGTCCTTCTCAGTTCCTACAGACCCAATGGGGATGAGTCAGCAGGAACAGCTCACTTGAAGTAGAAGTTCCCCTCAGCCACAGAACTGCTATTCATCATTGTTTCCAACAAGATCTGTCACCCTGGCTCTCTAGCCCCTATTTGCTTCAGAATTGATACCCGTTCATAAGAAAGGCCATCTTCCCATAGCACAAACCCATACAGATGCTTTCATCTTTGACAGCAACCACATCACTTAATATTAATCAGACCAGAGCTAGGGGGTGGGGCAGGGAGGGAAGTCCCACTAATGATTGACTCTGTAGCTGGCAATCTCTTAGATTGTGTATTAAGGCTTAATGTGTGATTTCATGGCTTTTCGTGGTTTCTAAACTGCAAATTCAAGATTATGTGAAAACATTTTATTTAATTTTTAGGCTCTTTTAATCAAAAAAGTTAAAAAAAAACCTAATAATCCTTTATGGGCAGTTATACAAACTATCTGCACACAAGACAGAAATGTCTCCCTTTGCTGATCAATCTAAGTTTGAACTTAGAGAGGACTCCATAGGGGTACTGATGAGGAACGATGGTATGATTTTGGAGATAACTTAATTCTTCTAGGTGATTCTCCAGGTTTATTCATCACCGCCAGCGTTCCCAACCTCAACCTCTTCATATGGAAGTGACTTCATATGGGAGTGAGTGCCTGTGGGGAGGGCTGGTGTCCGGCTCATCTTTTTATTCCAGGAGCTTCACTTGGTGGCTGTCATGAGGAAGGTGTGCAGGAAATGCTTGCTGAATTGATGAATAATTGAACAAGAGAAGGTTTCTCCATATTCTCCTTCCAGCAGTCTGAGGTGAGATCTGTAAGCATTCACTCTGTCTTTCCATGTCACCATTGGAGGTAGAAGCACCAGTGGCCTCCACCAAGTGAGGATATTCAAAGGGGATGTGGGGTGTTAGAATGTTTGTGTGTTGCTTTTTACATTTGCAAAAATCAGTTTCAGAATCCTAGATTTAGAAAGACCTTAGAAATCTGAAGTTCAACTTCTTCATTTAACAAATGAGGAAACAGAGCCAAAGTGAAGAAGTTCCTTGATTAAGGACAAAATTGGCACATGAATTCCACTTTTCTGGTCACTCCTAATTAGTTATTTTTTTTCCTGTACTGTTTTCTTTCATTCCCTTGGTGTGTGCTATTTCCCATAACTATCCCCAAATCTTGCAAACTCTGGGATTGCTGTGGAAGACAGTAGCATCCTTTCCCCTCTACTCCCTTCAACTTTGCACTCTTCCCTCTTTTTTGCTTAAGGATTCTGGGGATAAAACACTCTAGAAACCCAAGGAAACTGGACAGAGTTCTCTAGATCATCGTATCACACATGTAAATGAAGAAAAATGCCACCCTGCCTCCACCTGAAAGGGAGACCCAACAACACAGAGAGGGAGATGTGGTCTCGCTGAGGGCTTCTGGATGTTTTGAAGTTGGATCCAAACCACCTGGTGAATGCTTTTTCAATCACATAATTGGCAAAGCCCCAAATGTGGCCAGCTGACATGGTAGAGTCTGTCAGCTAGCAGAGTCCCCCAGCTCTTTACCAATCCATGGGATAATAATGACCATCATCATAATAATCATTATTGCCTTAGACAGGCGTGGATGACAAAGGCACTCTGGGGGCTTCTGTTTGAAATGAGCTGCTTCTTAGCCAACCTTCACTCTTCAGAGTGACTTTCTTCAGATTTATAGGATCATGAAGCTGAAAGAGGCCCTTGGAGATCATCAGTTATGCCTTTCTGCCTTCAGAGAGGACTAACCTTTATAGAATAGTTGCTATACAAAATTGAACCAAACTTACTTTTATATGTTATCCTTGTGATAGTGTCTCTGTTGAGCATTCGATTAAGAAATGGGTTTGATGAATCAGAAACCTAGGGGAGAAAAGAAAAAATTAATAACTGAGCAGTACTATTTCAAGATAAACATCGCCTCCATGCATTTACTTATTCACTCATATTTATTGAGTCCCTACCATGCTATAAACACTATGATGGCTGGAAATTCAGAGATCAAATATATGGAATCTACTTTCCAGAATCCACAGTCTAGAGAAAGAAGACAGGTAAGTAACCTAATGGTTATAATTTAGTGTGAAGAATGCTATGATAGAGTTACAGGTATGATGATATTAGAAGAAGACCATCCACCTGGGGAATCTTAGGCACTAAGGCCTGAGTTAAGTCTTGAAGGATCAGGGGAAGTTAGCAAAGTGCTTTGGTGGTATAGTGTGGAAAAGGAGGAAAGGTGAAGAAAAACATGACATACAGAGGATTGTGCACACATGGACTTGGGAGAACTAGTCATGCCCAGGGAAGTATTTCAGTGTAGGTGAAGGTGAGAGTATGGGGGAAGGATGCGAAGTAAGGATAGAGAGGTAGGCAGGTGCTAGGTCATGTCAGGCTTTGAGTGTTATGTTGGGGCATTTAAACTTTATTCTGTAGGGATGGGGAAATATCAGAGAGTTTTAAGTAAGGAGTAGGGAGTGACATATTAGGAAGGGGATAGTTTTCCAAGTAGAGAGTGAGAGAAAGAGTACCCAGAGTGGTGATATCAGAAGATGAAAAAGATCTCTAGGATATAATATAGAATCTTATACCACTGCTCGGTATTACATGAATCAAATATATCATAAGCCATGTCATTCAGTCAATCAATCAATCATCCATCAATCTGTCTTTTCATCCATCCAAAAAATATTTACAAAATTCCTATTATGGGTGACACATTTTACTAGATGTTCAGGGATCAGTTCCCATTTTATGCCCATGCTGTTAGGTCTCCAAATTCCTTGTTTGGAGAACAAGCCAAGTTTCCAGGGGCTTAAGCCAGGGAACCACAATTTGGAGGCCGTGATGGGCCCCCACAACACTGTGTATACTGTTTTCTTAACAACTCCCTTTTTACTCAGCCTTTTTCTAGGGACCATTGTTCATCCTAGTGATTTTTCTCCTACCTTGCTCAGCTGTGCTCTGTAATTTACACCTCAGCTGTTAATTGGATGTTGTGACACATCAACATTTTAAATCTGATTTATTCTGAGGGTTGGAAAAATTGAAGCAGATGATTATTATTATTAGATAAGCAACAGGTAATTTTTAGTTTGCTGAAAGCACAGATTGTTTATTTTCCCTCCATCTGCCTTTCCTTTCCCACGCAGTTTCCTGGGTGTGTTGTTGTGGTGAGACATACACCAAGGGGAGCTTGGTGAGTGACAATGTTCAACGGAGGTAAAATCCCACCCCAAATGGAGAAAAGTCCCAAATTAAACACTGCTGATCCCTGGAAGCTTTAGTGCTGAATCCAATTTCTACTTTGACATGCTCTTCAGCTATTTAAAAGATAGCCTGAAGCTGCCTGTTTGTGCTGATGCAGCCCATGAAAGGAGAGCCAAAAATAGATTGTCGTGGCAGGTGAGGAATCTGCCATGTCCCTTAATCAGGTGCCTTGGTTTCCTGGTACCTGGTGAGTCTGGGCAGAGCTAACATTGGGATTAGACATTTTTGTGCTGATTAAAAATAATTGAAAAATTTCCAAAATGCACACAGATGACTTGTGGGCTCTAGCATGTTGGCTGTGTGGGTGAGGGGATAAAATATGTACTTGGTATAAGTGAGCTTAAGTGGGAAGTTAATGGTGTGTGATTGAGCAGCAATTATAGTGAAATCTCAGTTCTCTGTGGTCATAGGAAGGGTGGGGGATTAGGAGGGGACAGAGGTAAAACCCACAGTTAAACAAATTTCTTGTTTTAACAAACAATTCCAGTGCTTTTATGGCTCAGCTTTTGGGCCAGAGTGACATCTTGAGGACTCAGCTGACCTAGATAGGGGTCTCTCATTTTCTGTTCCTGCCTACCTTGAGGCAGGAACTGGGGAGGGGAGGCAGAAAGATCAGCAGGAGGGGAGGGGTACCAGAGGTTTTGTTCATGTCATTTCTAGGTACCAGTGTGCAGAACAAGGCTGGCCTGTGTCCCATGCTCAGTCAGTGTTTGGGGATGAGTAAATGACAAGTCACAGCTCGGATAACTCACTGTGGAGCATCTGGGAGTTGATTATGTTGGACAAAGAAGTGCTGTGGCTTATTTTGAGATCTAGCCAGAAAGCTTCAGGTTTGATCTGGGAAAGAACAGAAGCATCCCTAAGAGCCAAACTGGCCTGAGAAGATGCAGGAGCTAGTCACCATCCTTTCACTGACCTCAGGGTCTGGGGCATAAGTTCCACTCAACAACCAGCAAGGAAGTAGCAGGACCTGCATCTGTAATCTCGGTGGAAAAAGTGTTTCTGCAGAGCTTGTGAAACACACCAGTAGTTTGCAGTTAGGAGGCTGACTCCCTGGTGAATCATCACAGTGTCAGCTGTAATGTGCCTGCACTTCCAGGATGACATACTCTGACTTAGGAGCTTTGAGCAAAGTGAGGTAATGCCAGTGGCAGAGGCTGAGGCACTCACCAAAGGTCAGGAGCTGTTGGGCAGCCCATCATGGCCGTGAGAGTTACTCGTGGAAGACCTAGCATTGGGAAAGCCACAGGGGATGAGAGCCCCTGGAAACACATGATGCAATTTTGTGAAATATCTTTAGGCTTCATAACAGTAAGCCTGACCCAGTTTGAATGCATCAGTTGGTTATCAGTATCATAATTGGGGCTCGTTGAGGGATATAGGTATTTGCCCCATGTTTGTGGGCAGCATGGGGATGTGCGGGAAAAAGTTTTTAAATGCTGTTTTCTCTTTTCCCCCTCCCAGCTCTGTGAATAAGGTCATTAGTAAGGTTATTGACTTGCCTTAAAGTCAAGGAAGACTTGGGTTCTATTCCTTTATGGTCTGTTATGAACTATATGAATTAGGATGGAATGTCAAAGATTCTCTGAACCATTTTCCTCATCTACAAGATAGGGACATGATGCCCACTCCACAGGTTTATTATTAGGGTTAAATGATAAAATATATGTAAAGTACATATCTCAGTGTCCGGCATCCAGGAACCCATTGTTTATTATAACAGGGTCTGTGATGATGCCAAGAGGTATAAAGCAGGGACTAGCAGGATCAGTCTGTACCAGGACCAGTTTCCTTTGGGAAGTCACATCAGGTATTAAAAGGCATGACAGCTTAAAAATTTACTTCCTCTATCAAAAGCCCCTTCCTATCTTTGCCAATGACAAGCTAGATGAGGTGGGGTTGGTGACCAGTGGCAGCAATATGTCACTAATGCCTCTGTCCAATGTTCAGCTCTACTGGGGCCACAAAAAGGCCTGACCTGACCCAGGTGAGGGAGAGTAAGTTAGGAGGTGTTGTGACCAGGCAGGGCAAAGTGCTTATTGAAAAGGGTGATGCTCTCAGGGAGGGAGGGGGAGTAGTGACTGGGGTTGTCCCTGCACTCATTCTTCTGAGTGATGCTGGAGTTGCCCCTGTGCCCATTCTTCTGAGTGATGATGATGCCACCACGAAAGCTCTGTTAAAACTCACTAGTGCCAAATGCTGAATTTCTATTGAGTCATCAGATTCCAAGTTCTGATTGGAGCATTTCCTCTAATGGTCTGGCTAGAACTTCCCAAGGGGCTAGCACACTGACTGCCAACTTTTAGAACTGCCACCCTTTGCTTTTGATTTTTTTCCCTTTTGGAAAGACAGTTTCTTTTGTTTTCTTTTTTTCTTTTATTTATTTATTTTTAATTTGCAAACTTGTTTCACTCAACACCTGTCAAAATGTTAAAGGTAATTATTATTTTTTTTTAACAAATTAGAATTTGCTTGGTTGGAAGTTTGTTGTTGATGATGACTGTAAGATGATGTGGAGCCTCCCTAGGATGTCATAAATTCAGCATTGGTGACCTTTGCTTAATTATTCACAAGGATGCTTACAAAAGAGAGGGACAATGGAAGGGAAAGATGATACTCAGAGCAATTGTGGGAAGCTGGAGGGAGCTGTTTAGTGCAGTGCCTGGAGTGAAGAGATATCTCACATTTTCCTTTCATCTCTTTTTCCAAGGGTTATCTGATGGACAGGTCTTTAATCCTGTGGGGTGTCAGTGAGAAACCATCTCCCCTTCTATTGCTTCATTCTGATTCCTCTGCATGAGTGGGACTTAAAGCCTGCATCTGGATCCAGCACCTTTTTTCTCTCTAAGACAAAAGCTACCTGAATCCTCAGGCCCCAGTGCTCTGAAATGTCACTCATTGTTTTTGCATCTCACTGAAAGGGGCTTTATTTTTCATGAATCTCATGGAACCAAAAGTCACCCCCTGCAGCTTTTCTTTGGCCTAGATAGTACCTCTGTTGCTATTTCTAAGATCCAACAGGACCGTAAACTGATATTCTGATTGGGGTGGGAATGGCAAGAAGAGAAGAATGAAGGAATGCAATACACTTACTTTTATAAATATAGAAACTACCACCAATCCATTTGGGCTCTTTGCAGCTTCTGTGACATTGGTATATAACTCGTGGTTATAGTGGATGAGCTGCACCTGGCAGGAGGAAAAAACAATAATAAGAACAACAATCTAGCATTAAAAGATGTGAGGTACAGCATATCCACCCTACATAGGGGTAAATTGTAAAGTACATTGTAGAACAATTGGAAAGGTAATCCTATAATTGAAGAGATTTCAGGGATATGATCTGTGTGTGTGTGTGTGTGCATGTATAAAATACATGCACACACACATGCACACACATACAAAAATACCCATACATATTTGCAAATGTTTTCTGGTAACAACCATGCATTTAATAAGCTTGGTGCCCATCTGGCTCTGGCTTCATCCCAGGACATTTCCCCTAAAGTGTGTGTAAAGTGAATTTCCCTTATTAGGAGCAGAACTGCCCTACAGGGGTGGACATGTTTCCAGGCTACACCAACAGCTGCCATTGGCAGCAAGTAAATCTTCCTCATGGCCATGGACAAGCAGGGAATTACCAGGTCCTGAGTCAGCTCAGTGGCACTGAGAGGAGACTGGTCAGCCTGCAAGATGCAGTGCTTCTGATGGAGAGAGAGCTGATAGCTTAGGCTCCTGATGCACCAGCCTGCCCAGGTCACCTGACTGTGTAGGACTTAACTTGCTCTTCATTGAATGAAGATCAGCAATCTCCCTGTTGAGCCCTTGTGCATTCATTTCAGGCTGTGGCTTTAAAATAGCTTTTTATGTCCATGCCACTCTCTCACTTTGTCACAGCTTACCCTTCCCCCTCCCCATATCCTCAAGTCCATATATACACTACCAAACATAATATAGATAGCTAGTGGGAAGCAGCCACATAGCACAGGGAGATAAGTTCGGTGGTTTGTGACCACCTAGAGGGGTGGGATAGGGAGGGTGGGTGGGAGGGAGACACAAGAGGGAAGAAATATTGGAACATATGTATATGTATAACTGATTCACTTTGTTATAAAGCAGAAACTAACACACCATTGTAAAGCAATTATACTCCAATAAAGATATTTAAAAAATAAATAAATAAAATAGCTTTTTTTTAACAGTATGCAAGTATAATTTTGTAACAAACTAAAAGAAATTAAAAAAATACAAAAATCACCCTTCCCCACCTCTTTCTAATCCCAGTCCAAGCATTATGATTATTAAGAGTTTAGTATTTATTCCAGATTTTTTTTGTGCTTATTAATCACACACACACATACGTGTAGAGCTTAAAAATCACTAGATGGATAAATTCCTAGAAACATACAACCTACCAAGACTGAATCAAGAAGAAATACACACATGAACAGACGAGTACAAATAAGGTGATTGAAGTAGTAATCAAAAATCTCTCAACAAAGAAAATCCCTGGACCAGATGACTTTATGGATGAATTCCACCAAACATTCAAGGAGGAATTCATACCAATCCTTCTTAAACTCTTCCAAAAAATAGAAGAAAAGAGAACACTTCTGAACACATTTTATGAGGCCAGCATCACCCTGACACTAAAGCCAGACAAAGACACTGCAAGAACAGAGAACTAAAGGCCAATATCCCTTATGTACATAGATGCAAAAATCTTTAATAAAATAATAGCAAACTAAACTCAACAACACATTAAAAGGATTATACACCATGACCAAGTAGGATTTATTCCTGGTATGCAAGGATTGTTCAGCACATACAAATCAATCAGTGTGATATACCACATTAACGTAATAAAAGATAAAAACCACATGACCATCTCAATAGATTCAGAAAAAGCATTTGACAAAATTCACCATCCATTCATGATAAAAAATCTCAAAAAAACAGAAGGAACTTACCTCAATACAATAAAGACCATATATAAAAAGCCCACAGCTAACATCATAATTAATGGAGAAATACTGAAAATTTCTCCTCTAAGATCCAGTACAAGGCAAGGATGCCCACTCTTGCCACTTCTATTCAACAAAGTCTAGGCAAAGCAATTAGACAAGAAGAAATAAAAGACATCCAAATCAGAAAGGAAGAAATTAAAACTGCCTCTTTTTGCAGATGAAATGATCATATATGTAGAACACAATAAAGACTTAACCAGGGCTTCCCTGGTGGCGCAGTGGTTGAGAGTCCGCCTGCTGATGCAGGGGACATGGGTTCGTGCCCCGGTCTGGGAAGATTCCACATGCCGCGGAGCGGCTGGGCCCGTGAGCCATGGCCACTGAGCCTGCGCGTCCGGAGCCTGTGCTCCGCAACGGGAGAGGCCACAACAGTGAGAGGCCCGCGTACCGCAAAAAAAAAAAAAAAAAAAAAAAAAAAAAAAAAAAAAAAGACTTAACCACACAAAAAAACTCTTGGCACTGATAAATGAATTCAGTAAAATTGCCAGATACAAATTCAGTATACAAAAATTAGTGGCATTTCTGTACACTAACAATGGACTATCCAAAAAGGAAGTTAAAAAAAATCTCATTTACAGTAGCAACAACAAAAATAAGATACTTAGGAATAAGCTCAACCAAAGAAGTGAACAACTTGCACACTGAAAACTATAAAACACTGATGAAGCAAATTAAAGAAAATAAATGGAAAGACAGGCTTATGTTTGTGGGCTGGAAGAATTAATATTGTTAAAACATTCATGCTACTATAGTGATCTACAGATTCAATCCAATCCCTATCAAAATTCCAAAGGCATCCTTTACATAAATAGGAAAAAAAACCCTAAAATTCATATGGAACCACAAAAGACCCTGAGAAGTCAAAGCAATCTTGAGCAAGAAGAACGAAGTTAGAACGAAGCTAGAGGAATTACATTTCTTGGTTCCAAAATGTATTTCAAAGCTATAGTAACTAAAACAGCATAGATACATATGCATAAACCAGTGGAACAGAACAGAAGGCCTTGAAATAAATCCACACACTTATGGTCAACTGATTTTTGACAAGGGTTCCAAGAACACATAATGGGGAAAGGACAGACTCTTCAATAAATGATGTTGGGAAAATTGGATATCCCATGAAAAAGAATGAAATTGGCCCCTTATCTCATACCACATGCAGAAGTCAACTAAAAATGGATTAAGGACTTATATGTTAGACCTGAAACTATAAAACTACTAGAGGAAAACATAGGAAAATACTTCTTGACATTGGTCTTGACAGTATTTTTTTTTTTTTATGACAGCAAAAAGCACAGGCAAGAAAAGCAAAAACAGACAAGTGGGATTGTACCAAACTAGAAAGCTTCTGCACAGCAAAGGAAACAATCAAAAGAGCAAAATGGTAACCTACAGAATGGGAGAAAATATTCACAAACAATGTATCTGATAAGGGTTAATATTCCAAATATGCAAGTAACTCACAACAACTCAATAGCAAAAAAAAAAAAATATAATAATAATAACCTGATAAAAAATGGGCTAATTTGAATTGACATTTCTTAACAGAAAACATACAAATGACCAATAGGTACATGAAATAGTGCACAACATCACCAATAATTGGGGAAATGCAAATCAAAACCACAATGAGATATAACCTCACACTTGTTAGAATGGCTATTACAAAAAAGACAAGCAATAACAAGTGTTGGTGAAGATGTGGACAAAAGGGAACACTTGTGCACTGTTAGTGGGAATGTAAATTGGTGCAGCCACTATGGAAAACTGGATGGAGGTTCCTCAAAAAATGAAAAGTGGAGTTCCTCAAAAAATGAAAAATAGAACTATCATAAGATCCAGCAACCCCATCTGTGTATATGTCCAAAAGAAATGAAATCTGGCTCTTAAAGAGATATCTGCACTCTCATGTTCGCTGTAGCATTGTTCACAGTAGCTAATATATGGAAACAACCTGAGCGTCCACTGAGGGATGAATGGATAAGGAAAATGTGATACATACCCCTCCCAACACACTGGCATATTATTCAGTGATAAAAAATAACTGAAATCCTGTCATTTGTGACAACATAGATGAACCAGATGAGCCTGAAGGACCTTATGCTAAGTGAAATATGCCAGACACAGAAAGTCAAATACTGTATGAACTCACTTATATGTAGAATCTAAAATAGTCAACTCATAGAAGGAGAGAATAGAATGGTGGTTGTCAGGGGTTGAGCAGAAAGGGAAATGAGATGTTCATCAAAGGGTACAAAGTTTCACTTATGAAGGTGAATGAGTTCTGGAGCTCTAATATACAGCATGGTGGTGATAGTTAACAATATTGTATTACACCCTTGAAATTTGCTAAAAGTATAGATCTTAAATTAAATCCTTTTAATTTTTTTAACATCTTTATTGGAGTATAATTGCTTTACAATGGTGTGCTAGTTTCTGCTCTACAACAAAGTGAATCAGTTATACATACACATACGTCCCCACATCTCCTCCCTCCTGCATCTCCCTCCCACCCTCCCCATCCTACCCTTCTAGATGGTCACAAAGCACAGAACTCATCTCCCTGTGCTATGGGGCTGCTTCCCACTAGCTATCTATTTTACATTTGGTAGTATATATAAGTCCATGCCACTCTCTCACTTCGTCCCAGCTTATCCTTCCCCCTCCCCGTGTCCTCAAGTCCATTCTCTACATCTGCATCTTTATTCCTGTCCTGCCCCTAGGTTCTTCATAACCACTTTCTTTTCTTTTTTTTTTTTAGATTCCATGTGTGTGTGTGTGTGTGTGTGTGTGTGTGTGTGTGTGTGTGTGTTAGCATACGGTGTTTGTTTTTCTCTTTCTGACTTACTTCACTCTGTATGACAGACTCTAAGTCTATCCACCTCACTATAAATAACTCAATTTAGTTTCTTTTTATGGCTGAGTAATATCCCATTGTATATATGTGCCAAATCTTCTTTATGACCCAGCAATCCCACTACTGGTCATATACCCTAAGAAAACCATAATTCAAGAAGAGTCATGTACCACAATGTTCATTGCAGCTCTATTTACAATAACCAGGACATGGAAACAACCTATGTGTCCATTGACAGATGAATGGATAAAGAAGATGTGGCACTAAATTGAATCTTATCACACACACAACACACACGCACGCATGTATCTATGAAGGGGTGATGGATATGTTATTTAGTTTGATTGTGGTGATCTTTTCACAATGTATATGTACATCAAAATATCAAGTTGTACACCTTAAATGTATACAATTTTCATATGTCAAAGATATCTCAATAAAAATAAAAAATGAAAAGTGGAAAAACAATGGAAATGGAATCATTTATAAGTAACTGTGAACTTGATTTTTAAATTAAAAAAAATTAAAAGTAGTCTGTAGCTATCTTTCTAAGTCAATGTGTATGGATCTACCTAAATCTTTCTAATAGCTGTAGAATTCTCCATCACATAAATGCCCCATAACATATTTAATCATCCTCTCACTAGTTTTTAGGTTGTTTCCATTTTTTTTTTTTTGTCTCTCGGAAACAATGTCACAGCAAGCCTAGCATTGTCTTTCTATAATGGTATTAGCATTTTCCACAAGCTGATTTGAGAATCTAAAAAGATGGTGTATGTAAAAGTGATTTATGACTCTGAAAGTATAAAGAGTATTCATTAATCCCAACATCCTATGTTGAATTTAAAAAGGAGGTGTAGTTTTAGAAGCTGAGAAAGTCAATGATCAAAAAAGAGTACGTTTCCTTAATCTTTGAATAAAACATCTCTAACAGAGTGAATTGCAACCTTCACTGTGCATCCAGTTCACCTGGGTGCTTTTAAAATCCACCTATGCCTGCCCCCCAAATTCTGATTTGATTAATTTAGGGTGGGAACAAGACACTGATGTCTGTTAAAAACTCTTCAGCTAGAGGGCAGCTGGAGTGGAGAACCAGTACAACATAATCATTGAGCATCAGTATCCCATCACTGTCCACTCAGATGGATGGTCCCTTGAATCTGATAATATCCTGAACATCTTGAATCAGTAGAGCTTCTCATGGAGGGAACACATGTTATTGCTGCTCTTGAAATATCCTATTTGTTTAGTGCTACTTCACTTCTTGTGAGTTTTGCCAATGGTGGCAGATGGTTATACAGCAGTTACTCTGCCATCAAAAAAGGCAACGGCAGGCAGGGGCTAGTGAATCTGCTCTGCCTATGCAGGACTCAGGCCAGGCAGGCTTACAGGCCTGTGCTCATCAATCTCCTCCCTCCCTACCTCCCACCCACACAGCCAGGACTTTCTGTAGGTGGAGAACCAGGAGCTATAGGGAGACCTGCCACACCTCCTTTCAGTGTTGAGTAAGCTTCTTAATGAGAATCAAAACACATCCTACCATCTGCTAAGATCTTCCCACCAGGTGACCTAGAAAACCACCTGGAGATGTGCCAGATCTTCAAGGCATGCCTTGAAATTTCAGTATATTCTGAGAACTAGGCTTGGAGAACAGAGAAGTGGAAAGCAATCAAGTGAAGTGATTCTTCTCTCCAACTTATAAGACTGAAAAAGGTAGGAAGATGTCTCTTGGATGCCCCATAGGGTAGGATTCCATAGGGGCCAGGGTTGTGGCAAGTATAGGGGTGAGGCTGTGCTCTGCTCTAAGCTCAAGTGAGTACATTTGGAATTTTGACATGAAGTCTTGCCTCCTTTATGTTCCAAGGTAAGTTGGCTAAGATTCTGAGATCAGGATGAACCATATGAAATTGACTTTTTGATTTGCAAAAATGGTGATTTTATAGAGTTAACATAATCTTAAAATAAAGCTATTTTGAATACAGCATACCCCCACATGCCCACACATGAATTATACGTGAAAAAGATGACATAGTACTTTCCTACTCAATGTGCAGTGCAGGGACCAGCAACAGCCTCAGGATCTGGGAACTTGTTAGAAAAATGCAGAATCTTGAGCCCTACTCTAGACCTCCTGAATCACAATCTGCATTTTAACACTTTCCCGTGATTTGAATGAATGTACATTATTAGTAGTTGAGAAGTACTGGTTTAGCAGATACTGCTGGCTGGTTAGCAGGGCCCTATTTTGTCTGGCTGTTCACCATTCCGCTGGTTCACTTCAGCTGAATTTAGGGGTACATACTTTATGTATGTTGCAAGATAGGCTGAGTTCAGATCATAGGAGGCTTAGATTAGGAGCCAGAGAAGAGATTTGAACAGGAGATACTATAATCACTATGGGCTGTAAGAGGGAGACTGGAGCAGGGAGAGACCAGAGGTCAGGAGGATATAATTTCAGGTGGTGGTCTTCAAGATGGAGAATATTCCATAGGACTTTGTAGTTTATAGGATGTGCATGTGTGTGGTGAGTGGGCACCAAGTGATCCCCCAGGCCTCAGACCAGTCAGAACCACCAGAAGACCCCAGGAGGCAACTTGGCAATGGCCAGGCTTCTTGTTCCCACCTGTCAGAACACAATTTTGGCATCAAAGGCAAGAGGGATATTCATGAAGCAACAGCAGGGCTTAACTGTGAAAAAGCACTGCTTCCCTTTCACCTACCCCCCAAGGTCCTTGTCAGTAGCAATTATAATTCCTGCAGCCGTTGATTTTGTTTTTCCCCAGGTAGGCACAATGGGGCCAATCAAATACACACTAACCACATACACGGTGCATAGGTGTGGGTGGGTCTGGGGGAAGGGGATATGCTGCTTCTCCTGCTATTAATTTGGGGTTGGGGAGCAGCTATGTGCAAATGATATCCTGCTAGGAAGAGAGTATAAGATTGGAAAGTGGGTTCTGAAAGTGATGCCTGTGGATTGCCTTTTGCCATTTATGAGTAATATTTTAAAATCCAAACCTTACAAAGTCAGAATTTTGAATAATTTGGATGAGCACTTAAGCTGTAGTTTGAACACCGACTTTGGTGCTTACTCAAGGTAATCAAAGTGTCTGATGTGACATAGGAGATTTATAAGTGAATGCTTGATGTTCTGAGCAAGTGTATGGGGCAACTAGAACTGCAGGGACAATATTGAAACTGCTTACAAGAACAAACTCTTTGGGGGCTAATGATGACATTCTAATTAGACACCACTTTTAGCTATTCATTAAAGAGACAACCCAAGGGCTTCTGCTAGCTTAGTTGGAATTATCATGTGAAAGAGTTAAGCCTGGAATACTGGAAATTATTTTATAATCTTGACTTTTTAATTAGTTTAGACAGGTGTCTGAACTTTAGAGAAGCTTTCTGGAAATGCAAGACTGAGAAATGGCTATCTTAGAGGGAGAAATAAGATATTGTTGGACTTTTCATGATGCTCAGACATGGTACATGCTGTGATCCAGAGCATTTTCTAAGTTCTCTGAGATCTGATGTGATTCTTCATTGTGTGGCACTAGCTTTAATCTTGTGTTCTCATCCCAGAACATGCTGTCTCACCTCAGTCTTTTACAAGGACCTGGAATTTGTTCATTCAAAATATTTTTGAGGGTCAACCATGTGCTGAGGCCAGTGGGAGCGAGACTGATAAAATCCTTGTCCTCCTAGAAATAATTTCAGATGGTGGTAAGAACTTTGAAGGAAACAAAACAAGGTTTTGGCTTGCAAAATGAATGACAGTAGTGGAAATATTGGGGGTTGGCATGCAGGAGTGGAGACAATGTCAGGTAGTGTAGCTAGTGAAGGTCTCTCTACAGAGGTGACATTGGAACTGAGTTCTGCTGATGAAGAGGAGCCAGGCATGGGAGGACTGGAGGGAGGTGCATTGTTGGCAGAGAGTGCAGCCAATGCAAAGAGTCTGAGGTAGGGCTAAATAGCTGACTATAGTTGGGAAGGGTGAAGGTGGCTCGAGGTGGGACTAGCACATACAGGGCTTTGTAAACCATGGTGAGGATCTTTGATTTTATTCCAAGTGCAGCACGTAACCATTGGTTTTAAGGAAGAAATCAATTGATCTCTTGTGCATTGTTTTGTTTGTTTGTTTGTTTTTTCTGATGTGCACTTTTGAAAGATTCCTCTGGTCACTGTTGGAGGGCATAGTTGACAGAAGAGGCTTTGTCTACCCTTCTTTACCTTACAGCTCAGCTTTGGCCTCATCTTCCCCAGGACACCTTCCATGAACCACTGACACTGAGCATCAACTGCAGCTCCTCTCTGCTACCATGTGCTTTCATTCAGTGGGCAAGTTCAAAATATCTTACAACCAGGATGGCATTGGTAGTAAGTAATCAGAACAGATGTAAGTCACTGACAACTGGCATAGTCATATGGGTGCTGAATATCCTGTTGATGTCAGTCATCATCATCATTTATTGATGATCATCTCCAACATTTGTTGAGCACTGCTTTGTTCCAGAGACAATGTCAGCAATAACATCATCTCACTTAAATCTCACAAAATTCCATGAGTTAGTGACATTATCTCCATTTAAGTCATAGGTCACTGGGCACTGGGCCACTGAGAGATTATTTGCTCAAGAAAGTGGTAGCGTTAGGATTGTGCCTAGTTCCTATGACTATAAAGTTCACATTCATGCCCCCTGTGATTTTGAAAATGTTTTCTTTATGTTTGTATCTATTTTTGAATAAACATCTCAAGAGCAGGGTTATCCCTGGTGCCTATCATGGGACATGGCTTAGAGGATATGTTAGCAAGTGTTTGCTGAACAACTCCCAATTCTGCATCTCATAGAGATGGGACCTTTAAAAAAAAAACCCAGGCTAGCCCACTTTTAAAAATGAAGAGGGCTTCCCTGGTGGCGCAGTGGTAGAGAGTCTGCCTGCTGATGCAGGGGACACGGGTTCGTGTCCCGGTTGGGGAGGATCCCACATGCCGCAGAGCAGCTGGGCCCGTGAGCCATGGCTGCTGAGCCTGTACGTCCGGAGCCTGTGCTCCACAACGGGAGAGGCCAGAACAGTGAAGAGGCCCACGTACCGCAATAAAAAATAAATAAATAAAAAATAAAAAATAAAAATAAAAATGAAGAAACTGAGATCAGAGAGGAGCTATGTCTTGTCCAAGATTATACAGTCATTTGTACATCCATTTGTTCAACAAGGATTTTTTGAGCAACTAAAAAGTGAGGGAGAGTGACATGAGAGGACGAATAAGGAAGCAGGACAAGACTGTGGAGAGCCTGGCAGGCCAAGCTAGGGGGTCTGGATTCCATTCTAAGGGTGATGGAAAATTATGTTTATGTCCTAGAATTCTCTTAGGACCAAAAGCAAAGTTTCTTCTCTTCCCCATAACTGAAGTGAGGAGCCAGGCAAACATTGGCCTTTGGTGACAAGTAACCCATCTTTCAAGCTAATCGACAAGTAGTTATTTTTACTAAATGAGAAGACTTGCTGCAAGCAGGCTTCCAAGTTGACAGCAAGCTATCCTTGTCATTGGTTAGGCTGGGCGCAGCCTCTGGTGTAAAGGTTTCAGATCGATTCTTCACTTCTCAGCAGTGAGCTGACTCACCATTGCACGCAGGGCTGTGGCTGACTCATCCCTCAGGCCACGGCAGAGCAACCAGCTGTGTTTTCAGATCATGATGTATACACCTTAGTTTGTCTCAGTGTGTTGCTGCATTAGCAGAAGTCCCTTACTGAACTGAGGAAAGAGCAGCCTTGTAACGGAGGATCACACACAACATTTGGAGTGATAACACCACCACACTGATTACCTCTGCTCAAACACCTCAGTGGCTTGCCATTGCTTTTAAGACAAAGACCCAAATCTGAGCACAGGTCTTGTGTGGTCCCTGACTTTTCCATCCATGTCCCCTTGTTGGATGTGCTCTGGCCACAGAGACCTTCTTTTTGTCTCCCTTACACACCATGCTTCCTCCTTCCCTAGAGCCTGTGCACATACCATCCATCTGCTTAGAACACACTTCCCTCCCCTCTGTGCCTGACTCCTGTTTATGAACAACTTTAGTTCTCAACTCAAGGGTCATCTCTTGAGAGAGGTCTCTATAACCCACTCTCATGGCATCCTGTGCCTTTCCCCTTTGAAACACATATGATAGTTTTATTTAAATATTTATTGTGTGATTGATTAATGTCCATCATTTTCACTGGAACTTAAGCTTCATCCAGGCAAGGACTGTATCTGACTGGTTCTTGTGATGTCCCCATTACCCAGCACAGTACCTGGCACATATGAGTAGTAGTAAGTTTGAAATAATTGTTAAATGAATAAAGAAAGCCATGCAGGCTGGCAATAATGCAACAAAATGTGATGTCCCAAGGGACAGGGAAACCAAGGTGCTTGGCTGAGATGGTAAAGGAACAGCCCAGAATCCTAAAGTATATCTCTAATGGGAACCCAGAAACTAAATGTCACATTGGGTTATGTGGAATTCAAAGCCTGGCTTTGCTACTGGGTACCCCTGGGCAAGGCAGGCCTCTCATCTAAAAACTGGGATAATGCAGATGACCAACAAGCACATGAAAAGATGCTCAACATCACTAATCACCAGGGAAATGTAAATCAAAACCACAATGAGATATCACCTCACACCTGTCAGAATGGCTATCATCAAAAAGAACACAAATAACAAATGTTGGTGAGGATATGAAGAAAAGGGAACCCTCCTACACTGTTGGTGGAAATGTAAATGGTACAGCCACTGTGGAAAACAGTATGGAGGTTTCTCAAAAAACTAAAAATGGAGTTACCATATGATCCAGCAATTCCAATCCCTGGTATATATGCTAAAAAAACCAAAGACACTAATTCAAAAAGATACATGCACCCCAATGTTCATAGCAGAGTTATTTACAATGGCCAAGATTTGGGAACAACCTAAGTGTCAACCAACAGATGAATGGATAAAGAAGATATGGTATATATACACAATGGAACACTACTCAGCCATTAAAAATGAATGAAATTCTGCCATTTGCATCAACATGGATGGACTTGAAGGACATTATGCTAAGTGAAATTCATCAGACAGAGAAAGACAAATACTGTATGATATCACTTATATGTGGAGTCTAAAAAGTACAACAAACTAATGAATACAACAAAAAAGAAACAGAGTCACAGATGTAGAGAACAAACTAGTGGCTACCAGTGGAGAGAGGGAAGGGGGGAGAGGCAACATAAGGAGGGTAAGGGGAATAAGTGGTACAAACTATTAGGTATAAAATAAGCTACAAGATATATTGTACAACACAGGGAATATAGTCAATATTTTATAATAACTATAAGTGGAATATAACCTTTAAAAATTGTGACACTATATTGCACACCTGTAACATATATAATACTGTACACCAACTATACTTCAATAAAAAAAATAAAAACAGAGATAATACTACTAACTATTTCATAGAACTGTGGTGATGACTTTTTTTTTTTTTTTTTTTTTTTTTTGTGGTACGCGGGCCTCTCACTGCTGTGGCCTCTCCCGTTGTGGAGCACAGGCTCCAGACGTGCAGGCTCAGCAGCCATGACTCGCGGGCCCAGCTGCTCCGTGGCATGTGGAATCTTCCCGGACCGGGGCACGAACCTGTGTCCCCTGCATCGGCAGGCAGACTCTCAACCACTGTGCCACCAGGGAAGCCCCGTGGTGATGATTTTATGACACAGAGTATATAACTCTAGTAAGCACTCAATAATTAGATACTGTTGTTGTTGTTACACTATAATTATTATATAAGCTATAGATAATAGAGCCTTCAGCTCCTGAAGAAACAGGGTGTGTACAGCTCCCTCTTCTGGATTCTCACTTTGAGGTGTTATTTATTCATGACCTGGATCACTTTCCAACATATCTTGTCCCATTTAGACATATATGGAGCAGCTACTATGAAGTGAGAGCTTTTAAAAAGAAATGTATCCCAGTGGCTCATACTATAATTTTCAGGTAGTGGGAGACTCTTTCTCTGTAAAGAGTCAGTAAATATGGTCATATTAACTATATGGTCTCCATCACAGCCATGCAATCCTGCTTTTATATGAAAGCAGCTATAGACAAAATATAAAAGAATGGGCATGGCTGGGTTCCAATAAACCTTTATTTACAAAAACAGATGGTAGGCTATAGTTTGCTAACCCTGCTAGTTTAAATTTCAGAGATGAATAAAAAACTTTAGGAGCATACATTTTCCAGAAAGTATTCTTAGAGATAGGAAGAAAATACATATTTAAAGAATATAAATATTAATCTCTCCCTTCCCTTTAAATGATAATGATTACCATTTAATATTTCTATAGCCCTTTAAACCTTTCAAGGCATATTCAACTCAAGTGAGTTTAATTCTAGTCAGTGAACAAGTCCCAAGCACCCATCCTATGTCAGACTCCAGAAGTCAGAGGTAAATGCTATATATTCCATATCCTTGAGGAGCTCGCCCACGTTACCCCACTTTTTCCTAAAATAGGCAAAAGATATAATGAAGTCACAGAGAGGATAAGCAACTCTTCCAAGGTCACACAAACAGTGGTCCTGGTCGACTTTGCTTTCGAGTGTGTAACATTTTCTTTCCACAAGAAAGGAAAAGTGTTTAGTATTTGAGGGGAGATCACATTTTAGCAGCTGTTGCTGGAACAAAAATTATAAGCTAGAATTTATTTATAAAAAGTCATTAACAAGTTTTTCTTTCTGTATAAGAGCACACACAGTCTGCAGAGAAGAACACAGTTTGAGATTTACCAACTGCCACATTCTCACCCTCGGTTTGACAATTACCACTGGCCTGCCTGGTGACTGATGGCTTCCAGCATTTTAAGACATGGAATGCAATTCTGGCTAAAAATTTTAAAAAGTGCCTATAGCTTCTTTGACTGAAGACCTCCAAATGTGGTCCAGCTAACACAGCAACCTATAAAACCAGAGTGAAATATGGGTTTTTTTTCCCCCCAGAAGATAGCAAAACTTGGATTTTAAAGCATGATGTTTTTCACAGAGTTGCACAGTTTGCACAAGTGCAGAGTGATATGTTTGAGAGCAGGATGATGCTGCAAAAGGCAATGCTTTTGGCCTCCTCAGATACCTCTTCTGTCTAATAACCTCAAGCTAGTGGCTTAGCTCCTCTGTACCTTAGTTACTTCATCTGTAATATGGGGATGCATCTAAGGATTGTAGTGAGAATGAAACAAGGCAATCTACTACACCGCCTTTCAGGAATTAGGCAGAGTATAATCAAACAAGCAAAATAAATGAGGTGATTCATACAAAGGACCACACATATAAAAGGCAGTTATCAAGGGACTTCCCTGGTGGAGGTGGTTAAGAATCTGCCTGCCAATTCAGGGGACATGGGTTTGAGCCCTGGTCCAGGAAGATCCCATATGCTGTGGAGCAACTAAGCCCGTGCACCACAACTACTGAGCCTGCGCTCTAGAGCCCGTGAGCCACAACTATTGAGCCCACGTGCCACAGCTACTGAAGCACAAGCATCTAGAGCCCCTGCTCTGCAACGAGAAGCCACCACAATGAGAAATCTGCTCACCGCAACGAAGAGTAGCCCCCACTCGCCACAACTAGAGAAAGCTCATGCATAACAACGAAGACCCAATGCAGCCATAGATAAATAAAGCAATAAATTTATATATATACATAAAAAGTCAGTTATCAAATGCTCCTTCTTTTTCTTTCCATGATGCAAAGATTGTACATACTTTCCTTCTTATTGGTTTCTGGACTTCAAATTTGTTGTCACAAAACAAATTGCACACCAAGGATCTTCTAGAGAGTTTTCACACCCTTCTCACAACCTTCTCAAGAACCATTCAATTAGGGTGTTTCCTGATGCTTTTTTTTCCCCCTGAAATATTCTGAAATAGCTGTTTCTAGAAACCGATCTTTCCTTCTATGATCCTTTTTCTGAAGAAGCCATATCCCTTCCACTTCTCATAAAAGAAACTGCTGAAAGCCAGAGCAGGATGGACCCCCTATAATGAGGTCCAGATCATCCCAGAAGAGTCCTACAGGGAGTGGTTGTTACCTTCCGGGATCTAAAGATGGGGTCTGCAGATTCTTTTGGAACCTCAGCTGATTTTAATTAAGACTCTGCCTCAACTGCTTTCTGCAACCCAGACTTCATTGCTCCCATCCTTTTTCACTTCAGTTGCCTACTTCCCATCTATATTCTCATTACCTTAAACACATACCAGCAAAGAGCATGAATGAAGATCATTTATTGACTCTGGAGTCAAATATCCTAGGTTCAAGTTCTGGGTTAGTCTTTTTGAGCCTCAATTTCTTCACATGTAAAAATGTGATTACAATATAACCACTCAAAGAGTTGTTGGGATGATTAAATGAGTCAAAGTATGTAAATGAGCTGAAATGCATAAATGAGATAAATTAGGCTTTACATGCAATGCCTGGCATATTCTAAGTACTTAATTACTTCGATGAACAAATGCATGTATGAAAATCCATCATGCTTGATCATTATAATGCAACATATGTCTAATTAAATACATATATTTTCCTTTTTTTTTTCTGAAAATTGATGTACTCAATACTCAGTCTTTTCAGGACACTGATAAATAATTCCTACAGGTATCCTGATTGGAGTAACTGGTGTTGGGGTTGAGAGGATTCTTGGATGACCTCTTCAGAAGAAAAGGAAAACAAGCCATATGAGGAATAGTGAGACTCCTCTGGGGGCAAAAACAGAGGTTAAATCAGGCAAATTACAGGGGCAGAACCTGTCACTCCAGGGTCTCAGACTAGAGACAAATTTTTCTTAGATTCCAACTCTTTAAGCAAGTAACTCTATCAAGACTTATATGATATATTGTTCAGTCACATCTGCTTTCTACAGAGGCCATAAACACCTATCATGGAGGAAGAAAAGATTAAATCCTCACAAACCACTTGCCAAAGCCGCTATATTCAGTTGGTGTTAATTCAGAAGAGCCACTTTTGATGAATATTCTCCCAAGTGTTGTTATTAATGGAAATAGAAATACAACATCTATTAGATAAAGAGAGGAGGGTTTTCTTTCCTTTCATAAATCAAGTTTCAGAGCAATGTGGATAAGAAGTTCATAAAACTAGGCTTGATTTTGAACACATTAATTGCATAAAGTGTGATACTTAATAACTAGAAATACATACTTTCAAAGCCATTAAATATATGTAAACACCATCCAGGATGGATTGATTCTGGGGATGAGGAGCGGAAAGAGCCCTGAACCAGCCATCAAGGGGACTTTGTTTTAAAGGACAGTGAGCCACTCAGTAGCTGGGTGAGTCCCTGCTTCCTTTTAGATCTCTGACCTTTATCTGGAAAACACGGAGTTTTCAAGGATAGGGTTTTGTGATTTTTCTAAAAAAATGAATGCACATTTGTGGGAGGTATAGGCTGTTGCCTTCTGAGTTTCCATCAAAGTAAATTAAATGACATGATTCAGAAACCAAATATTTAAATAAAAGTTTCAGTAGACAGCATGTTTAAGCCTATGGTTGCAAATGGAGTGACTACAGGGACCAGGAAGGTTGCATAGATAAGAGAAGGGGGCTGGGTAGGACTGCAGCCAAGAACATGTGTGCAGGTCAGGAACAGTCACTGGACCTCCTAGCTGCCAGTTTGTGACATCTGGTTTCTCCATTTGATAGTATTTAGGCCAAATCAAGTCAACCCAAAGAAAAGAAAATATCCCAAACCTGAGAATTGACTCTCAAGTCTTCGTTCATTTATTCTTTCAATAAACACTTATTTATGTCTCCTATACACTTGGCACTATGCTGGGCATGAGATGATAAAAAGAGGGGAGATCTTAGAGGAAGAAGGAAGCACATGTGCATAGGCCCTGTGGCATGTGTAAAAGGTACAGGCTGCAGCCCAGAAGTTAAGGGGGGGATGAAGGTAAGATGACCTAGAAGTAAAAAGTAGGGACCAGACCATATCTAGTCTTGGAGACCCTGGTAAGAATTTTGCCTTTATCTTAAAACAATGAAAAGTCATCAAAATTCTAAGATGAAAGGGAGCATGTGTGTAGAGGGGTAGGAATGGTGATAAGGTCAGATTTAATTTTGGTGCAAATCACTCAACTAAAGACTATAGAGGGAAGTCTGTAACTATAGAGACTCTTCACTATAGCACATTTTCTCACTGTGGTGTCTGACTCTACCAGGAATCACACTGCCAACTGCCTGCCAACTTTCCCCTATTCTTGCCCTTCCAGAATCTACCCAGCTTCTCAGTGAGCCGTGCATTCCAAATCCTGGAATCAGATCACCGATATTTAATAACATACCTCATAAGGAAACAACATATGAATCCAGATTAAAGGAAATGGAATACTCTTAAACAGGTTTTGAAAAATCAAGAAAAATATTCAGGAAGATTATGAAAGATGAGTAGTGAGTACAAAACAACTTTTGGCAAATACAGAAAAGTATTAGTTTATCACAAAAAGTAAGATACAGGTTATCCAATTATTAGAAAATAAATGGCAAAAAGATACCAAGAAAACCTCAATACTTGTGTGGAAAAGTACAAAAGCAATAATTCAGGAACTAATTGGAGTGATCCAGGGAAGGCCACATTGGTTCTGGCCTGTTATTGCAATTTAAAATGAAGCCAAATGCCAGAGGATAAAGGGAACAGTTTTTTGGGTACTTAAACGCCATATAGGAGAGAGGGAGCCACAAAGACAGACCACATTGTAGAAGAAGGAGGGGACTGTGATAAATGCTGTTGAATGGGCTTACTGCCAACTTAATATAGTCTTAGAATCCAGCCCTCCCCCTGCTATCCAGGCAGTGTTTTATAATCAGGGAGCGGTGGACAGTTGTGCCTGGACAAGTCTTTACTGTATGTGACTGTCCCATGCATTGCAGGGCCTTTAGAACCTTTGTTTCCCCTCCTGCTAATGGCTTCTTGTATCCCCCTCCCCCAATCATGGTGAAAATCCTAACATCCTAAAAGTCTCCCATACATTTCCAAACAAACTCTCCAATACAAACAGCTGGAGTGTGGCAGAGACGGTAGTGGTGGTGGTATGGATTGTTGGTGCTGCACAGACTGAGGGTTATGACTGGGAAAACCAGTTTCCCTATCAAACTGGAGGTAATGGTGAGGTTCTCATGATACACATCAGTGCTGTACATCTTCATGAAGGTTGCAGTGTCTCTTAAGTCAAGTGGAAATGACCTTCGGTTGTAATGCCTTTCCTGCTGTATCCATGTGTGGTCTGATTGTCACTCAGATCTTTGCAGGATGCAGCTAGTTCCTTTCTCTCCCAGGGGATTTTGTTTTATAGAAAGGTTCTTTGATTTTGTTACTGAGGGGTGGGTCTGGGCCAGTTGTGGGTAAAAGGAGACAAAAGAAGGGAAAGCTGAATTACTCTCACTGTATGACAGGGGAGCCCAGATGTTGCCCTTGTCCCAGACTCCCAAAATATACTCTGGGGGGGAAACAGAGACAGTGTTTTGCTGACAGCATTTGGGAACAGGCATGAGGGCAGTCTATATTAAGACTTCAACATCCATTCTGAGCATATCTTTGTGTATGTGAGAGCACCGGGGCTTTACTTGGAAACCACTGGGCCTAATTGCTCTGGGGCAAATGACATTTTTATTCTTTCCCACCTATCCAACATAAGCCAGACCCAGCCATGTTGCCCTTATGATACTGGGTGTAGCTTAATATCATGGTTCCATCTGGGATCTTTGTCACTTGCCAGAGCAAAGGTTCTTTCCAATAAAATTCAGTTAGCCAGAGGGGAAGTTCTTAGTGTCTTGTACAGCCAGAGTCTGAGGTATTCCCAATAGTGCATGGGGACAGTGAGGTTCACATCCACAGAGAGGTAGCACCCACTCTGCCTGGAGCTGTGCTGGGGGAGGGGGAACAATTCTAAGATGGAGACCTGGTCTTGGAGTTGAGCAGTTCTCAGTCCAGAGAGGGAGAAAACCAACTCATATATGGAGAGCTTAATAATTTACATCTCTACATCCATTTCCTCAGTGGACGAAAACAACAGCCTTGTTGTGGATTAGGCCAGGAAGCCTTGAAATCCACTTTGGGACAGGAGAAACTGAGGACCCAAAGTCACTCAGCTGGTAAATGGTAGACTCTAGGCTTGAATCCAGGTCTCTTATTTTTCCAAACACAAGTCTATTTCCCGTCTCTAGGCATTTGTTCAAGCTGCTACTTTTTTTTTTTTTTTTTTTTTTTGCGGTAAGCGGGCCTCTCACTGTTGTGGCCTCTCCCATTGCGGAGCACGGGCTCCGGATGCGCAGGCCCAGTGGCCATGGCTCACGGGTGCAGCCGCTCCGCGGCATGTGGGATCTTCCCAGACCGGGGCACGAACGTGTGTCCCCTGCATCGGCAGGCGGGCTTTCAACAACTGCACCACCAGGGAAGCCCCAAGCTGCTACTTTTGCCTGGTGTACTTTTCTACTTTTATCCACCCATCCTATCTTGCCTGATCTTCAATTAAAAAAATATTAAAGGAACTACTATATACTGAGAGTTTTCCACAAGCCATCAGGGTCCTGAATGCCCTACAGCCGTGCTCTCTTTTAATTCTTGTAACAGATAGTCCAGCAGGAATTGTCCCTACTTAACAGATGTGGAAACTGAGGTCAGTGAGGTGGAATGACTTGCCTGAAGTCCCCCACTTAGTAAAACATGGAGCCATGAATCAAACCTGTTCTGTGGCCTTAGGCACAGCCTCTGCTTCCACGGGGTTAGCGTGATTGTCCCGCCTGCTCAGAGCCTCCCTGATCATTCTGGTCTGCATTCCTTTTTCTTCCCCAGACCTCTGGGACACCAACTCATGTGTGAACCTGGGGAAGTCACCTTCCCTTGTGGAGCTCTGGCTGAGAGATTGAATGATCTCTGAACCCCGTTCCACCTCTGCCTTTCTCTGGCTGTATCTGGGCTGTTCATTCTACTCTGAAGTTTCCATATGTTTATCTCATATCCACAGTGAGTAATGACAACAACACTTGTGTATATTATTGAGCCTGTAGTTGAGCCAGGACTGTGTTAGCTAGTTCACATTCATTATCCCATTTAATCCTCACAAAAAAACTTTATGCATGAGAACTTATCATTACCTCCAATTTATAGATAAGGAAACCAAGGCATAGGGATGTTAAGTAATGTGTTCAAGTCACACAGTTATTAATGGATAGAACAAGATGCCAAAGACAACGTGTTAACTGTCAAGCTATGTGGCCCCCAGATGGATTTAAATGATTTGGGACTAGGGATGGTCACTCAGACTTGAGGAACTGGCTAAAGAAATGACTCTTATGGAATGAAGGCCTCTGGTACTGGAGTGTTATTTAGTGTCAGCTGTGGAGAAAAAGGCCCAGAAGTCCATTGTCCAGTGTGCTCCTTCCTCATCCTCCAGCCTCAGCTCCAGCTGCCGGGATCCTGTCTCTAAGGTTGGAGGGAGCAGCTAAGTGTGATCAGCTGTGAGACTCAGGCTCTGTTTCTCCCGGGTAGGAGCTACTCCAGACACACTGCCAGCCCTTCCTCTTCAAGTTCTGTCTCGGGGCCAGCTTCTTGGCTTTTCCCAACTGCTAACACTGTCTCCTTCTTCCCACCTCCAAGCCACCCTGCCCTTGGTTGGCCCTCAAGGTCTCCACAGCCCCATCCCAACTTCTCTAGCCTTCTCTCACCCTCTTCTCTATACCCCCCTCCAGCCACATGAGGGGCTGTTGGCTGCTCCCTCCACGTGCCTCATAGTTTCACACAGCTTGGCCTTTGCCCATGCTATTTATTTCCACCTGGAAAGGCCCTTTTCTTAAGCCGTCTTTTCTGCCAATTGAAAGCCCCTCCTGCCGTCTTCTCCATGCTAGCTTTCCGGATTTCCCTGTCTGAATTTGTACTCTTTCTCTTTTCGAATTTTCACAGTACTAAAATGTAGCTTTTACTCTGCTTTAAATGATAAACTTTTGTATGTTTGTAGCAATTCCCCCATAGCCTCTAAGTAATGGAAATAATTGGAAATCTTATCCTGGACCTGGCACTAACTCTGTGACTTAGGGGCAGCAAATTAAACTCTCTGAACTTGAGTTTCTTCATCTTTAAGGTAGGGATGATACTACTTATTTCTCTAGTTGTTCAATTTATTAGAAAAGATTATATAAACTAATATATGTAAAACACCCAGCACATGCCAGATATATACCAGGCATTCAAGAATCTTAATTGACCCTTCCTCAAAATACACATATATCTACATACACACACACTACCTCCACTACCACCGCCACCACCACCACTGCCACCATGAAGATGGTTCTAGGGTACAGGGATCATAGCATGTCCAAGCTGTAAGGTTCATTAACAGTCCATTGTATTAGTCATTGTTTTATATATAAGTAACCAGCACCTGGGTTAAGGGGGTCAGTTGCCCTAAGTTAGTGCAGTAATATAACTAACATTTATTGGTTTCCTACTATATGCTGGACATTGTACTTGGTGGTTCACAAGCATTAACTTGTTTGATCCAATGAATCCCCTATGAGGTTAGGTAATAACTTTTCATCATTCCCATTTTATAGAGTTGTGGGGGGAACTAAGGCTTAAAGAAGTTAAGTAGCTTGTCCAATATCTCACTTGGCTAATACACTAAAGAGCTAGAATTTGAACCCCAGAGCCTAATTCCAGAGCCCAGCTCTTAACCAGAAGCCAAAGTAAAACTGGATCCCAGATATCCTGCAGATATTCTACGTTCTTTCCTGAATCCTCTCCAGTGTCTCAGGAAGGGCTGCAAGAATTCAGACAAAGCTCATGTCCCAATTCCTGTGCCAGAGCTATTTGCCCAGCTCTATCCAGTAGACCTGAACTGAACAGAAATTAAGTCCACCTGTTTGGATCCCTTGCCCTTCTGTCTCCCCTTTCAATAGCTAAAATAAGTTCCCCCAAGCGTTGGTTGCTTTCTGTGGGGAGTTCCAGTAATCTCTGCAGGAGAGGAAGCCTGGAAGGAGAGCTCCAACAATTTAGGTTGTTCTGAGGCACACCCTTAGGCCGGCCCAAGAGACAAGACCCTTAACTCTACCTTGGCTGACACAAAGCACACACCTCTCTTTCTGGTCACTTTGTATTGAACATGCTTGGGGTCTTAAGGCCTGTTGAATTGGATGGGTACCAGAAAGGACCATTCTTTGCTTTCTAGGTCAACCGATGTAGATTAAGGTAGAGCAGAGATGAGCAAACACAGCCTCCCAGTCCCAGCCCTGGAGCCTCTTATGCCCATACTCATTCTTTTGGCATTTGGAAAGCAGGACCCCTAAAGCCCCAGATGGCAAAGATGCAGGGCTAACCTAAGGCAATCCCACACAGCTGCCCCACCTGGCTGTGGCAAATTATTGCATCTAGGCAAGGGAGACTTCTGAGCACTCACGGGTAATTTATACTCCAGGTCTCAGCTTATATTTAACCACACTCATGATCCCACCACCTGGACTTCTCTCAGATCTGCTCCTCTTGCATCCCTTCTAACGAGGCCATCGTCTACCCAGCACTGCACTGATAAACTTGAGTGCTTAGGAAGACTTGTTTTCCTTATTCCTGGGAGTCCGTTAGTCACTAAGTCCTGTAGATTTCAGGAATATTTCTAATAGTTCTTTCAACTATCCCCATCCTCTTTATTCCCAGTGCCACTAATTCAGGTCCTTGCCTAACCTTACCCAGATTATTTCATAACTTCCTAACTAGCCTTGTTGCTTCCAACCTTATGTCCCTCCAATCCAGTCTCTGCCCAGGGGGCATTGGGATGCTCCAAGTCTAAACATTTTACTCCCCTTCTTAGGGAACTTGTCTAGGCTCTTTTGCATCATCTGAAAGGCCCTTCACAACCTCGAACCTTTCACTCTCCCTCCAAACCACATATGCACAGGTCCTGTTACATCACAGGCACTAAATACACTTTGTTGATATTGATGATTTTCCTGAGTTGATCAAGCTGATTCTTCTCACAAAGCACAACCACCACAGGGAAGAAAAATTGTCCTCTTACTTAGAAAAAAAAATTACTTGACATGTCTTAGAACTGTGAAAGCTTTGAACAAGTATTTTATTCTTCTTTTGCAGTTATTTTTCTTTTTTATTGTGTGACTATGGTCGGGATTAGTTGCCTGAGTTTTATTCATTTCTAAACTCTGATCATTATCTTGGGGGGTGGGATGAGAGGAAACAACAGACAATACATTTAGCTTTTTTTTTATTCCCAGAGACATATAGAGCAGCTTCTGAAGTAGTCTTAATATTGGGAAAGATGCTATTATCTGCATTTTATTAATTAATCCATACATCTACCCTTCATTCTTTCTTCTCTATGGCCTTCCTCACAGCAGTGGCACACAGTTCTGCTGTTGATAAATTGGCACAATGAATCTGGTGAGCCCACCTCTAACTTCCAGCAGTTAACAATTTATCACATGGCTATGATCTCAGGATTGAAGTCAGTTAAAATGATTAATACCATTTAATACCATCCAGAAGGAACATGCCAGAAATCTGTTTAAGGTCTTGTTATTCATGCCTTCATTTCCTTTGTGCATGTATTGTGATAAGCATAACCATCCTTTTTAGGCTACTGCTAATAACTACTTAAAATGATTAAGTTAACTAGTTATTTCCTGTAAGAAAATTGCTCTGTTGTCATTAACATGAAATTAACATGGCTCCCGTTTCATCTTCAGCTTAGCACACAGCCTTTTACCTCCCAGTTGCCTTAAATAAACAGAGAACCATCTCAAGAAGGTGACTCCTTCGTAAAAGATGAGCTCTGAAGAGGTAAGGAGGTAAGAAATTGTAGCTTTGCAGAGGACACTGCAATGGAGGCAGCTGCTGGGAGGGAATACCTGGCTTCTGCCTGGTAAGCACATCCCCCTGAGCTGCCATGGGGTTTGTGGGAGTATAACTGACATAATTAGCATAATTTTATTATTCTTGTGTGGCCTGACCAATGTGAATGGGGTCTTTGACTCTTTAAATCTCCCAGTTCTCTGCACCAGTGGTTCTAAAATTTTCTCTCACCTGAACACACACATGACATTTATGTGATACATACTCCCAAGGGAATATGCAGCTTTTGAGAAAGACCCACAGATATCTTGTAGAGACATGAAGCACTATCAGTAATGACTGGTTATTGGGGGTTTCAGCACAATTAAGATTGGTCATTGCTACTTGAAGTGGAGTCTATGAACATGTGCATACAAGTTTTTGTTTAAGTACCTATTTTCAATTCTTTTGGATATATACCTAGGAGTAGAATTGCTTAGTCGTATGGTAATTTTATGTTTAACCTTTTGAGGAACTGCCGAACTGTTTTCTTACATTTCAAAATTGAGCATTACCTGTCCCAGGCACTGAGTTAAAGGGTTCGCAAGATAGAGCACTTGGACTGTGAACATCTAGAGATCAGAGGGGACCAGAGGTAGTGCAGGCAGATCTCTAGGGTCTATTCACATGGTGCTTCTCACTCACTCACTCTGAACTGTCTTGTGAGTGGCGCATCCAGGATGGGCTCACCTAAGAGCTTGTTAGAAATGTAGAACTGAGTGCCCCACACAGACCTACTGCATAAACATCTCTGGGGATGAGGCCCAGGAATATGTTTTCAAGAAGCAATTCAGGTGATTCTGATGATGTCTCAAATTCAAGAAGCTCTGAGATAGACTTCAGGGTAGCTGTACAGTCACCTTCTTTCCTCTCACATCAGAAAACTTATATACAACAAAGTGAGTGAGAGAGACACTGCTTTAGGGGTAGATTTGAGTTTGCTCTACTTTATATAAAATAAATCATTTGCAAAACTCCTCATTTTGAGCAAATTGTGTGCACCTTGCTTCACTTCAATGACAATACCAGAGCATTCTGGGCAGTTATGCATGGAGAGTCACCTCAGCCCCATGTCATGTCAGTAAGCTCTCAAATGGTCCCTGCAGAAATGATCTAGGGTCTTTTTTTTTTTTCAGATTTCCTTTTTATTGAAATATAATTGACATACAATATCCTATTACTTTCAGGTGTACATCATAGTGATTTAATGTTAATATATATTAGGAAATAATCACCATGATAAGTCTAATTACCATCTGTCACCATACAAAGTTATTACAGTATTATTGACTATATTCCCTAGGCTATACATTATATCCCCCAAACTTCTTTATTTTATATCTGGGAGTTTGTGCCTCTTAATCCCCTTCACTTATTTCACCTTCCCCTTATCCTAAGCTCTCCCCACTCTGGTGACCACGAATTTGTGTTCTGTAGCTATGAGTCTGTTTCTGTTTTGTTTTGTTTATTCAGTTGTTTTGTTTTTTTAGATTCCACATGTAAGTAAAAACATACAATAGTTGTCTTTCTCTGTTTGACATTTAATTTAACATAATGATTTCTAGGTCCACCCATGTTGTTACAAATGGCACAATTTCATTCGTTTTTATGATGGAGTGATATTTCATCGTATATGTAATACCACATCTTCTTTATCCATTCATTCATTGATGGACACTTAGATTGCTTCCATATCTTGTCTATTGTAAATAATGCCACAATGAAAATAGGAGTGCAGATATCTCTTTGAATTAGTGTTTTTGTTTCCTTCAGATAAATACCCAGAAGTGGAATTGCTGGATTGTATGGTAATTATATTCTAGGATATTCTTAATAATTACTGAGACTGTGCTCTTCCTCAGCACCCAGGCCAACCTGAAAGTATGATGATTGGTCTACGGTGGAGTCCACTGCTTTGGATTAACACTCTGTGACTCCCTGACAGCCAAGGGCAGTCTTGACGTGATATCTGGTGTTTGTGTTGAGCCTTTCAGGTTTCTGCTGGTCGAGAAATGGTAATGTGGTAGTGTGTTGAAAGACTATGCATTTTGTTGTCAGACAGACCAGGGTTCAGATCCTGGTTCTGACACTCAAATCTGAGTATGTTTCTTAATTCTCTAAGTCTTCAATCCCTTGCCTGAAAAATGGGTTAATAATACCTACTACATGGCATAATATTTGTCCAATAAGTATTGGTTCTTATTGTTATTAATCCTTTGCTAATGGTGCACGTGGGAGCTCTCCATGGTGCTTCTGCCTCCCCTCCCTCTTTTCCTTTCTTAATAATAATAATAAAGAGAAATACTTGGAAAGAGGAAGATGATCAAGGTGAGGTAGAGGGAACAAGAGAGACACAACTGTCATGGATTCCTAAAGACTGCTTGGACTACTTCAGCCCTCTGGTCTACTCCTGTTTCTAGACGTTTTGTATCTAAGTGCACTGTTTTGTGAACTCTTTAACTCAATGCCTGACACAGGGTAAGTGCTCCATAAAAAAAATATAAGAAAACAGCCTGGCAGTTCCTCAAAAAGTTAAACATACAATTACCATATAACCCAGCAATTCCACTCTTAGGTATACATCCAAAATAATTAAAGGTGGGTACTCAAAAAGAAATCTGTACCTGCATATTTATAGCCACACTATTCATAATAGGCAAAAGGTGTAAACAACCCAATGTCCGTTAACAGATGAATGCATAAACAAACTGTGGTCTATCCATATCATGGAATATCATTCAGTCATAAAGAGGAATAAAATATTGATACATACTACAACAGGGATGAACACTGAAAACATTATATTAAGTGAAAGAAGCTGGCTGTCTGGACACAAAAGGTCATATACTCTATGATTCCATTTATATGAAATATTCAGAATAGGTAAGTCCACATCAGAAAGCAGATTGGTGGTAGTAGGGGGTTGGGGGGAGGGGAGAATAGGGAGTAAATATTTAGTAAGTACAGGCTTTCCTTTTGGGGTGATGGAAGTGCTTTGAAACTAAATAAATGTGGTGTTTGCACAGCATTGTCAATGTACTAAGAGCCATGGAATTGTTCATTTTAATATGGTTATTTTAATATTACTAGAGTTGAAAAATATATGTAAAATATATATGTATGCATATTTAAAGAACAAAAAAAAGATGAAAGGTTGAGACTGCATGATTTATTCAGTTATTCCTGAAAAACAACCATTTAAAAAGATCTTGCTTCTGTTGCTTTCTATAACTAAAAATCCCTTGGCTTATGTGGGGAAGTCAGTGAAGGATGAGAGGCTCTTTAGCATGTACCCATGGACACAGATTTGACCTTGCTGGTCCAGGATTGCAGGTAAAATCAGGAACTATGAAAGTTGTTAACAGCTCAGCTGCTTCTAAAAGAGGTGAACATCTAAAACAGGGTCAGAGGAATGGTTTAATGCATCCAAGAGAAAAATGTGAAGGAAAAGCATGTAGGTAAGCCCTCCTGAGAGACAGATCAGGAGCATAAAATTGGCAGTTCTTCTCCATGACACAATTTGGGATGATCTGAAGTCTCCTCCAGATTTCTGCCTCTCTCTTTATCTTAATTAGCAAAGCAAAGTCTTAGTCTCCTTCCCTAATGGATTATCCAGAAAATAGAAAACTAAGCTTTTGGGAGAGACTTAAAGTAAAAGAGTGAAGGAAAAGAGAGAAAAGGATGGCTTGAAGACCAAGAGGTATGTGAATCAAGCTTTCCCAATCCATTAATTCATTTACTCTCAAAAACAATTATATTCCTATTTTCATGTACTGTAAGGAATCAAAGATATATATGACAGACATTTCTGCCTTCAAAGAGTTTACCATCTGCCATGGGGAGGTGGGGGGTGGGAATGTGGACACAAACAATCATTAAACAAACCATGGCAATGCATGTAGACTGTATTGTGTACATGAATCACTTGGGAATATCGTTAAAATGCAGATTCTGATTCATTATATCTGGGGCGGGGTCTGAGATTCTGAATTTCTCAAAAGACTGAGGTGAAATCCATGCTGCTGGTGAGGACACCACTTGGAATGGAGCTAGAATGTCATAAACACAAAAACAAAATGATGATATAAAGCAGGTTTCAGCAAATGATGGCCTGTGAGCCACACACGGCTTGCTGCCTGTTTTTGTGTGGCTTAAGAACTAAGGATGGTTATACATATTTAAATGGTTAAATGGAAAAAAAGAAGCATGCTATCTCGTGACAACTAAAAATATACATAAAATTCAAATTTTAATGTCATAAGTAATACTTCAGCAGAACACGGGCACACCCATTCCTTTACATATTGACCGTGACTGCTTTCTTACTACAAAGGCAACATTGAGTAGTTGCAACTGAAATCATATGGCCTGCAAAACCTAAAATATTTACTCTTTGACCCTTTACATGAAGACTTTGTTTACCCCTGGTATAATATAATAAGGGATTTCAAGAGAGAAGGAGAGACCAGTTCCTGCTGGATTAATCAGGGGAGACCTCAAGAAGGAAGTGCATCTGAGTGGGTAGGATAGTGCATCTGAGTGAGAAGAAGTGCATCTGAGTGGGTTGGGTAGATAGACTAGTGGGTAAGGACCTGAACAGCAGTATTTAGGGAATAAAGAATTCCAGTAGGTACAAAGTCTCGGGAATGGGAAAAGCAGGGGATGTGATTGCAGATCTCAGTGTCAAAAGCATGAACAAACCAGGCCACTGTCAATGTGAAAGCATCCTTAAAACTTCCCTTTGAATGAGAAAGAGAAATGGTCTGACACAATGAAACCCCATTCCCAACTCTGGGAAGATGAAGCCAGCTGGGCAAGTGTATAAAGAACTATGTGTGTATCCGTGAGCAACAATGAAGCCCAGGCATAACACTGGAGTGAGAACTTGGGAACCAGTGTTCCTCAAAGTTGGGTAGTGACACTGCCCCCAAGGGAGTGTTTGGGTATGTGTCAGCATGTTTTGGGTTGTCACAATAAGTTGGGAATATCTATTGACATTTGCTGCCCAGGGCCTAAATGGAACTGTAGTGAGACACAGAGGACACAATTCTGGACAACAACAAATGGTTTCTTCTAAATGCCAGTAGCACTCCCATGAACCATTTCAGGCTGGAACTCTGCTGTGGTGTGGAATGGCCATGGATTGAGGAATGAAAAACTGGATGAAGGGAATGCCACCCACTTGGATATTGATGATTATGCTTGGCAATTAGACTGAAAGTCTTCTGTTTTTTCCCTCATATTCCAAGGAGAGCCAGAATGCCAGGTAATGCACAAATCCAAAGGGAAATTATGGTTTAGGGGATATTTATTGAGTCCATGAAGGGTAAGATTTCGGTGGGGATGAAGTTCTATCACTGTCATTTACTAACAATCACTCTTTCAGCCTCAATATGCACAGTGGCTAGATTGTTGGCTTTAAAATCAGAAAGAGCTGTGTATGATTTCAGTTTTGTTTTTTCCTAGCTGGGTGACTCTTGGCAAGTTATTTAAATTCTCTCAACCTTAGTTTCCTGACCTGAAAAATGGGTATGGTGAAGGATTGATGTAAAGATTGATTGACATACTCTTTGGGGCAGGCTTAGCACAACATTAGGGCCCACAGTGGTGCCCAGCAAATATGTTTCCCTCTCTCTTTGCTTTGATGACCACAAACGGATTCTTTCTGCCAACAGTGTTGCTCTTATAGGCTGGTTGGCAAAATTAGGGGGGAACCAATTTTATCATGGCAATGACTGATGTAAGGCAGGGTTTCTTTACCTCAACACTATTGACAATTTGGGCTGAATAATTCTTTGTTTTGGGGCTGTACTCTGCTTTGGAGGATGTTTAGCAGCATCCTTGGCATCTACCTAGTAGTTTCTAGTAGCATCCCCCAGTCATGACAAGCAAAATTATCTCTAGACATTGCAAAATGTCCTCTGGGGGACCAAAATTGTGCATGGTTGAGAACCACTGGTTAAGGTGAGTGAAAAATAAGTTATAGCTGTTTCAGATGAAAGGAAAAACATGGATTGCTTTGTTTTTTTGTCGAAGCCAAAATTCTGACCATAAATCTCAAAACTCTGTGGCCTGTAAATACCACAACATATCCCATTTTCACTCATTGCTAGCCACTGTCCTTGGTCCTGGGGACAGATAGAAACAAGACATGGCCACTGTACTCTAGGCAAAGACAACCTGCTTTGCAGAGTACCATCTGGAAAAGAAAGTTCTTGAAACTCTTACCACCAAGCAGCCATTCATTTTCCAGGTAAGGCCTGTCATTAGGTCTCTGGAAAACATTTGGATGGGCAGCTGAACTGATAAGATGGGAGCCTGGGTGGATTTATGCTCCTGTTTAATCAGAAAGCTGGGCCCAGGCCCAGGTTGAATCCTCTGGCAAAATGAAAGTGCCCCTTGCCACTGTGGGTCTGGATTTGTCTCAGAGGACATGGTTTGGTGAACAAGACAGATTATGTGGGGTATATTTATACAAGTGTCATGTACTCAGAGCTCAAGGCAGAAGGTGGGTTTTATAAATCAGCAGATAAGTAAAATAAATGCATTAGGCTAGATATTTCTGTTCCTTGTAAAAGGGTGAAAGGGAATGGTGAAATACAGTTATTCAAGGGAATTATATAAACAGTGGATTCTCCCTTAAACCACCCAACCTCCACCCCCACCCACCCAACCATGTTCTCTACGAGAAAGTTCCATAATTTTGGTACTGGAAGCAGGAGCTTGTCTTCTTAACACCAATAATCAAAAGTAAAGAAATGGAAAACCAGAACACCCCCTTGATGAAGGCATGGAGAAGAAATCCAATGTTTAGAAAGGTCTTCTCTGTGCCACGTGCTTGATGCATACATCATCTTATTTAATTCACACAAAAATCCTGTGGGTCAATTATTTCCAAACTTCTCTGCTTACAAGAACCATCAATTATGCTTATTACAAATCCAGGTTTGAGTCCTACCCTCAGACCTTCTGAATCTGACTTTCTGGGGAAAAAGGAAAATCTGCATTTTTAACTATCACCTCAGGGGTTTCTAATGATCAAGGGTTTCCAGTGATCAGGCTAGTTTGGAAAGCACTGCAGTAAGCCGTAATTTATTATCCCTAGTTATAGACGTGGAAACTGGGCTTTTCCTGATGTCTAATTCTAAATCATTTTCATGGCTTCGCACTGCTTCCTTAGAAATGACAGGTCCAATCAAGATTCAAAGAAGATGGCCTTAAAATTTGTCACTGTTTTGCATATCAGCTCCTTAGAGCTTTGAGAGCCAGTGTGGTAGAGGGGACAGAGCCTGTGACTGGAGTCCAAGGACTCAAGCCCCAGCCCTGCAGTTTATTAGTTCTGTGACCTTGGGTGAGTGACTAAAGTTCTCCTGGTCACAGTTGTTTCATCTGTAAAATGGTGATAAAAAATAATACTTGCTCCAACTGCCTCCAGATTCATTGTGTGGATTGAATGAGATAATGGATGTGAAAGAGTTTTGCAAATGGCAGAGCGGTCTGTAAGGTCTTAACATTACAGAATCCTGATTAGATCAATGCCCAATTATCCACATAACCAGTTCCTGTTTTGTGCAAAGCTTTTGTAAAGTTCTGAACTTTCCTTCTTAGCTTTGGATCATTTCCCATTGTGTGGTCAGTATGAGAAAAAGGAACTCATACTTATTGACAGATTAAATAAAGCATGCTTGATGCTTCCCATCGAAGGCTATTACTCAACATGGGAAACCCCAGGGTAGCCATTTGCAGCAACATGGATAGGTCTAGAGATTGTCATACTGAGTGAAGTAAGTCAGACAGAGAATGGCAAATATATGATATTGCTTGCATGTGGAATCTACAAAACATGGTATAAATGAATTTATCTACAAAACAGAAATAGAGTCACAGATGTAGAAAACAAACCTTCGGTTACCAGTGAGTGGGGGGAAGGGATAAACTGGGAGATTGGGACTGACATATACACCCTACTATATATAAAATAGATAACTAATAAGGACCTTCTGTATAGCACAGGGAACTATACTCAATACTCTGTAATAGCCTATATGGGAAAAGAATCTAAAAAAGAGTGGATATATGTATATGTGTAGCTGATTCACTTTGCTGTACACCTGAAACTAGCACAGCATTGTAAATCAACTATACTCCAATAAAAATTAAAAAAAAAAAAAAAGAAACCTCAGGGTAGGCCACCCTCCAAAGCCATCTGTGCCTGGTTCTGAAACTCCTGACATTTGACAGCAAAAGCTCCACTGGATTAATCTGGATAACTAAATATTAACCAGGCCTCTGCTTTAGCAAGGATAATAGAGAGTTGCCCGCATCCTCTAGTGGCTGAGGCTGTCAGTGCTGAGGCTGTCAGTGAACCTTCAGACACTTAGACTTTTGTCCCCACTGTTGCAGGAAGAATAATGCCCCCCGCCCAGCGATGTTCATGTCTGATCTCTAGAATCTGATCTGTTACCTTACATGGAAAAATGAAGTTTGCAGATGTGATTAAGTTAAAGATCTTGAGATAGAGAGATTATCCTGGATTATCCCAGCGAACTCAATTAAATCACAAAGGTCCTTGTAAGTGAAAGAGGGAGGCAGAGAGGGGAATAGAGAAGGATATGTGATGTTGGGGGCACAAATTGTAGTCATCCAGTGTGAGAAACACTCAACAGGCCACTGCTGGCTTTAAAGACAGATCCTCCCCTAGAGCCTCCAGAGGGAACACAGCCCTATCGAAATCTGAATTTTAGCCCAGTGAATCCGTTTGGGACTTCTGACCTCCAGAATGGTAGATAATAAATGCACGTTGTTTAAAGCCACTAAGTTTGTGGTCATGTGTTAGAACAGCCATAGGAAACAAATGCATGCTCTTTCTCAGTGGTTATCAGTGGAGTGCTGTTGGCAAGTTAGTGAAGGCTGGTCCTGAGCATTGCAGGGCACCTAGCATCCTGCAGGCAGTTAATGCCAGCTTCCCTCCCAAGTCATTGTGACCACCCAAAACAAACCCATGCATTCCCAAATGCTCCATGGCAGGGTGGCATTGCCTGGGTTGAAAACGTCAATGTATATAACTGAGGCATCTGGGGAGGAAAGGTGCATGTGGGAGCGGGCTTCAGAAAAGCAGAATTTAAAAAAATACATTTAAAGCTCAACAATCCTCATTAACACTGTTGGTTCAGCACTCTGCTGAAGACTCTACTTCATGCCTACATGCCCTCTGCACATCAAGGCCCACCACCTGGTTGAGAGTAGGTGCTCTATAAGTGTTTCTGAAGAAAATAAATGGGTTATTTGATTAATTATTTCTCAGGCCTCCAAGAAGGATTTATTGTGCCTTAAAAATACTAAAAAGTGTAAGCCAAAAATAATGAAATAAAATCTCATTAAAAGGAGCAGAGAAAGAGATGTCCAGGCACCTGGGGTGGGAGATAGGAAGGATGGGGTGTTGAGGTTCTGTTTCTGAGCACCGTCTTTGGCCCTGAATTCCTGACTGCAAAAGTTAGACAGACAACAGCCACTTAGACTTCCTTTTAGGTCTCACGTTCAGGTCGAAGGCGAATCACAGGGGGTGTCAGGAGTGACACCTTGTTTACCAGCTATGGAGCATGAAAACCCAAACGCTAGAAATGCAAATATATGTTTGATTTCCAGAAACTTTCCTTACAATTAGGGGAGAGATGGTTGGAAAATGCATCCAGCTTGATAAGAGATAGCCAGAGGCATGCTGATATGAGCGGTTTATTAAATCATTAAGATTTCTGGAGGCTACGGATGCCAGGGAAGATGGCATGAAGAGTCGGAGTTGCAGTCTGTGAATCGTTGGAGACACTCTGAGTGTCAGTGCAAGACAGGAGGAAAGGCCTGGATGGGGTGGTGGGGGAGGACTGGGGTGTCACTGCGTTTTCCAGGCAAAGAGAACGAACCAACCCATGTCCAATGTGTTGCTTCCTGCCTCTGCAAAGCTGCCAGGTACAGCCTCTCTGTGTTATTGATGCTAATGACCCACCTAATGGCCCTGCAAGAAGGATTTTAAATCTGCAAATGACAGCTTTTGCAGGCACCACAAATCACCAAGCCTTGTAATCAAACACAGAGGGGCCCAGATCATTGAAGGGCTTGGGATAATGGGTGATAAAATGCACTTTAATGTGGACAAATGTGGAATAATATGTCTTGGAACAAACAATCAGAAGGAGGAATGGCTGCTGAATGAATTGGTTTGCATTACACTGACTAGGGAATAGAAATGGCCCTGAGCAGCATCCAAAGAGATGACAGGGGGGAAGGCTGGAGAGGCCAGTCTCCTTTGATGGAAAAGAACCCCAGAAAAGTCAAAGGGAGGAGAATGACCAGGTTAATGCCTGCCTTACAGGCACCTGATGATCCACAAAGACAAATGACAATGGCCTGCCGACCCTTCTATGAGTTAAGTCCTGGCCTCACTGCAGCTTCTCAGGCTCCTTTGCCAGCTCCTCTGGACAACCTCTAAACATTGAGGTGCCCCATGCTTTGGGGTATCTCAGGGCTTGGACCTTGGCCTTCTCTTCTCCTGTCTCACTGTCTCTCCAGAGAATCTCAATCAGTTCTTTGGCTTTAAGTATCATCTATAATCTGTTGACACTCAAAGTTAAATCTTCAATTAACCTTTCTCTCAAACTCTAGGTCAGTGGGTCTCAAAGTTTCCTACACACTGGAATCACCCGGCGGATATTTTTAAAAATCCCAACATGCAGACCACACCCTAGACCAATTAGTCAGAATCTCTAAGGGTGGGATTCAGGCATCACTTTTAACTCTATAGGTGATTCCAATGTACAGACAAGCTTGAGAACCACTACTCTTGACTTCTTTACTCAATGGCCTACTTCACTTCTCCACTGGGATATATAATTGGTGTCTCACAGCCTCTTCAATAAGTGATGCTGGGAAAACTGGACAGCTACATGTAAAAGAATGAAATTAAAACACTCCCTAACACCATACACAAAAATAAACTCAAAATGCATTAAAGACCTAAATGTAAGGCCAGACACTATAAAACTCTTAGAGGAAAACATAGGCAGAACACCCTATGACATAAATCACAGCAAGATCCTTTTTGACCCGTCTCCTAGAGAAATGGAAATAAAAACAAAAATAAACAAATGGGATCTAATGAAACTTAAAAGCTTTTGCACGACAAAGGAAACGATAAACAAGATGAAAAGACAAACTTCAGAATGGGAGAAAATATTTGCAAATGAAGCAACAGACAAAGGATTAATCTCCCAAATTTACAAACAGCTTCTGCAGCTCAATATCAAAAAAAAAAAAAAACCCAATCCAAAAATCAGCAGAAGACCTAAATAGACATTTCTCCAAAGAAGATATACGGATTGCCAACAAACACATGAAAGAATGCTCAACATCACTAATCATTAGAGAAATGCAAATCAAAACTACAATGAGGTATCACCTCACACCGGTCAGAGTGGCCATCATCAAAAAATCTAGAAACAATAAATGCTGGAGAGGATGTGGAGAAAAGGTAACCCTCTTGCACTGTTGGTGGGAATGCAAATTGATACAGCCACTATGGAGAACAGTATGGAGGTTCCTTAAAAAACTAAAAATAGAACTACCATATGACCCAGCAATCCCACTACTGGGCATATACCCTGAGAAAACCATAATTCAAAGACACATGCATAATAAAAACCTGCTGTATAAAAAATAAAAAATAAAATAAAATTCAAAAAAATAAAAATGACACATGCACCCTAATGTTCGTTGCAGCACTATTTACAATAGCCAGGACATGGAAGCAATCTAAGTGTCCATCGACAGATGAATGGATAAGGAAGATGTGGCACATATATACAATGGAATATTTCTCAGCCATAAAAGAAACAAAATTGAGTTATTTGTAGTGAAATGGATGGACCTAGAGTCTGTCATACAGAGTGAAGTAAGTCAGAAAGAGAAAAACAAATACCGTATGCTAACACATGTATATGGAATCTAAAACAAAACAAAACAGGTCATGAAGAACCTAGGGGCAGGATAGGAATAAAGACAGAGACCTACTAGAGAATGGACTTGAAGACATTGGGAGGGGGAAGGGTAAGCTGGGACAAAGTGAGACAGTGACATGGACATATATACACTACCAAACGTAAAATAGCTAATGGGAAGCAGCCACATAGCACAGGGGGATCAGCTCAGTGTTTTGTGACTACCTAGAGGGGTGGGATAGGGAGAGTGGGAGGGAGATGCAAGAGGGAGGGGATATGGGGATATATGTATACATATAGCTGATTCACTTTGTTATACAGCAGAAACTAACACAACAATGTAAAGCAATTATACTCCAATAAAGATGTTAAAAAAAATTGGTGTCTCAAACTTAACATGACCAAACACAATTATTACCCCCACTCCATGCCTTGTCCTCTGCAGTCCTCCCCATCCACTGATTGCTCAAGCCCCCAATCTAAACTTTATTCTTGTTTTTGCTCTTTCTCTGAGTACCTATATCTAAGCCATCAGCAAATTCTTCAACACTAATTTTAAAACAACATCCTCCCACCATCTAGCCTAACCTGGACCATTGCATGTCTGCTTATGTTTGGCTTCTCTCTATTTTCCCTCTGGTATCCAAAGTGATCTTAAAATTAAAACCAGGAAATGTCATACTCTGCTTAGGAACCGTTGATGGCTTCCATTCCATGTAGAATAAAATCCAAGCTAATTATCCTGACTTTTGAAGCCCTCCATGACCTTTTCCATCCTATCTTTATAACTTCATTTTGTATCTTTCCTCCCTTATCCATCAGGCCTAGACACTTTGACCTCAAACATCAAGCTCATTCCCATCTTTGGAATCTTGCACCAACTGTTTCATCCACATAGAATGTACTTTTCTTGATCTTCACATGGCTTACTTTGTCTCATGGTTTATAGACACTTAGCTCTGTGGCCTATACCAGTGGTTTTCAGACCCTTGTCTAGGGTCTATTTCAATTTTATTGTGAGGATTAAATGTGTAAAAAGTCCTACCTGACCTGGACCTCCCATTCCTCTCTGAGCTTATATTCTATGATTTCCTTCCACTGCATACTCCTCTCCAGCTGCATTGACTTCCTGGCTATTCTTCAAATTCATCAGACAAGTGCCCACCTCAGGAACTTTGCACCAGCTCTTCCCTTTGTTCCAACATGTCTTCTTCAGATACCCAGTTGTCTCACCACTTCAAGGGCTGGCTTGCATGTTTCCTCCTCCATGAGGTCTGTCTTGACTACACTAATTAGTTCTGTGCCCTCCTCCAGCCACTCCTGAGACCACCTGCTTTTCTTTTTCTCACTGATGTGTCCCAGGCAACTATAAGAAAGCCTGGCACATAGTAGTCACACCATAAATATCTACTGAATAAATGAATAATTAAATGAATGAATATATACAGGAATGAAATCATTCATTGACTGCAATAAAGTTAGCTATTATTGTTGTAAACTTGATACCCTCAGTTTTCTTCATCCTGGGATTATGAACAATTTTAATGCCCCAATTTTACTACTTACACCCCTGCACAGTGGCAGGACCTCAACCCCCTCCCCTGCCACTCTGATGTCTTCTGCAGTCATTTATAAGACCATAAAGGGGTCTGGCTGACCAGTCTTCTCCAGCTCCAGGCTTGCGGTGGTATCAGATACTTGAAGTCATGAGGAGCCCTCCATGGGATGCTGCTTCCCTGTCTCCCACCTGACCCAGCAGGCGGCCCTGCTGCTGCTTTCTCATTTCCCTACCAGCACAACAGATGTTGCTACTGCTGGTCCATAATTGGCTCTGACTACTGTTGCTGTGTTCTCCTAAGAATGGGAAAACACATTCCCCTCCTCTACCCTCTGTTGCCAAGGCTCACCTGGACCCTGAAGTAAAACACCTTGTGCTCCAAGTTTTTCAAAGTTGCATGACAATATGGTGCCTTTCAGTTTTTACTTAGGACTTAGGACGAACACCTGACAGACACGAACCTGCTCTCTGTTGTCACCTTTCCTTTGGTCTTTGCTCCAAGCTTCCTTGGAACCTTCCTCTTCCTTCAATCAGAGATGGGTGCAGCTGCCAGGGCTCCCAATTCATGTGAGTATCTATCTGCCAGCAGGTGTCTGCTGACCTCACACCCAACCTTCACTTAGTTTCAGCCAAGACATCTCTCCAGAGCATCAAGAACAGAACTAGTCATCATTAAAAATAAAATTTAAAATAGCCTTATAGAAAAACCCAATGTCTTAATTACTATATGTTGGTAAACTGCTCTCCCCCCTGAAGGTCCAGTTCTGCATGAAAGTGATACTTTCTCATCCCAACCGTTTGCCCATGGTAACAGGATATCACTGATCTTTTTAAAATGACTTCTATTAAATGAAAAATCATCCCCAGATGGGTATACCAGTTTCATCTGCACATGGGATTCAATCTCTTCATTTAGATGTTATTTTGGCGGTATTTATAGGCTGGTGGTTGCAGGGTAAAGAGGGGTGACTATTATCAGTATTAATTACAATCACTTGTGTTTGTCTAGTGCTTTATGCTGTTTAATGCTTCCACAGCTGTTTCCTCATTTGACTCTTGCAACATCCCTATGAGGCAGCCATTGGAGTTGAGGTCAATGAAACCCAGGAAGGCATGCAATGTACCACCCTTCCTTCTTTGCCAGGACCCAGAGCCAGTTTGCATCAAGGCTGTGGTTAGAAACCTGACCTTTGGGTGGTAGGCCTGCAGGCTCTGCCCGCCTAACCAGCAGGGTGTCATTGGGGAAACTGGCAAAGGCCCCTGTTCAGGGAGTACTCTTAGCTGGGTCACTGTGGTGGTCTCTTAACAGGTCCCCGGCTTCTGTCCTTCCCCTGCTTCCATCTGTTCTCAATGCAGCAGCCAAAATGAGCATTTTCAGTCCTATTTCATAATATGTGACAGTAACACTCAAAACCATCCCACAGCTCCCTACTCCACTCTGAGCGAGAGCAGAACTCCTGGCAATGGTCAACAAGGCCCCACCATAGTCTCATCTTATGGTCACCTCTGCTTGCTCACACTCCTGCTATGTTGGCCTCCTTGATGTTCTTCAACTGTGGCACACTCCACCTCAAGGCCTCCACTGCATCTGCTTCCTCCGCCTGGCACACTCATCACCCATCTCTGCTTCGCTCACCTCGTGGCTCCAAACTTTGCTCACATCTCCCCTTCTCCATGCTGCCTGCCCCAATTTCTCTAGACCTCCTTTGTCTGCCCACCCGCCTCCTTCCTCCCTCATCCTTCTCGCCCTGCTCTATGTATTACTTTCTCTCTAGCACTTACCATCTTCCAATATACTACATGTGTTAGTTTTCCCAGGCTGCCATACAAATTACCACAAACTGGTAGCTTAAAACAACAATAATTTATCGCAGCAATATTTTTTTTTTTGGATCTGTCTCTTAAAGTAAAGGAAATAAAAGCAAAAATAGACAAATGGTACCTAATTACACTTAAAGCTTTTGCACAGCTTTGCTGTGCAAAACCATTGACAAAACAAAAACACAACCTACTGAAAGGGAGAATGTATTTGCAAATGATATGGCCAATAAGGGATTATATCCAACATGTATAAACAGCTTGTACAACTCAACATCAAAAAAACAACCTAATTAAAAAATGGCAGAAGAACTGAGTAGACATTTTTCCAAAGAGGAAATGCATATGGCCAACAGGCACATGAAAAGATGCTCAACATCCTTAATCACCAGGGAAATGCAAATCAAACCACAATGAGATACCACCTCACATGTGTCAGAATGGCTATTATCAGAAAGAGCACAAATAGCAAATGTTGTTGAGGATGTGGAGAAAAGGGAACCCTCATACACTATTGGTGGGAATGTAAACTGGTGCAGCCACTGTGGAAAGCAGTATGGAGGTTTCTCAAAAACTAAAAAATAGAACAACCATATGGTCCAGCAATTCCACTCCTGGGTGTATATCAAAACAAAACAAAAAAATCCACTAATGGGAAAGGATACACATATCCCAATGTTCATAACAGCATTATTTACAATTTCCAAGATATGGGGCAACCTAAGTGTCCATCATCAGATGAATGGATAAAGAAAATGTGGTATATATATATACAGTGGAACACTACTCAGCCACGAAAAAGAATGAAAATTTGCCATTTGCAGCAGCCTGGATGGACTTGGAGGACATTATACTAAGTGAAATAAGTCATATAAAGACAAACACTGTATGATATCACTTATATGTGAAGTCTAAAACATACAACAGACTATTGAATATAACAAAAAAAGAAGCAGACTCACAGATATAGAGAAAAGCTAGTGGTTACCAGTGGGGAAAGGGAAGGGGGAGGGACAATATGGGGATAGGAAGTTAAGGAATACAAAATACTAGGCATAAAATAAGCTACGAGAATATATTGTACAACATGGGGAATATAGCCAATATTTTGTAATAACTATAAATGTAGTATAACCTTTAAAAATTTTGAATCACTATATTGTACACCCATAACATATATAATATTGTACAGCAACTGTATTCCAATTAAAAAAACACCAACAGTTATTTCTTCACAGATCTGGAGGTTAGAAGTCCAAAATCCAGCTGTTGGCAGGCTTGATTCCTTCTGGTGGCTTTGAGGAAGAATCTGCCCCATGCCTCCCTCCTAGCTTCTGGTGGCTGCCAGCAATCTTCGGCATTACTTGTCTTGTGGCAGCATAATTCCAGTCTCTGCCTCTGTCTTCATGTGGCTGCCTTCTGTTTGTGTGTGTTCAAATTTCTTATAAGGACACCAGTCATTGGATGAAGGCTCACCCTAATGATATCATCTTAACTTGATTGATTAAATCTGCAAAGATTTTGTTTCTAAATAAGGTCATATTCATAGGTACTGGGGGTTAGATCTTGAACATAACTTTTTGGAATTCAACCTATAATAATAATTAAACCTTTTAAATGTTTATTGTTTATTGTCTGTTTCCGTAAGCTCTGTGAAGACTGGGACCTTCATTATTTGCACTGGTTGAATCCTAAGATACTTAACAAATGTCAGCTTCCTTCCCTCAAGTTCTTCATCTTTTAAATATTATTTATATCCCCAAAAGAAATTTTCATAATAACTAATTCTCAGTTATCCACCCATATTTGGGAACTGGCCAAGAAAGGTAATTTCACGGTTATTTTTCTAATGTATTGCCAAAAGAATCCTACTTTGACAAATTGGGCATTTTATCAAAGTTTCTACCTTATATTCAAATTTCACTTACATAGAGGCAGCCACAGCCTGCTGAAGGCTGTATGACAAGAGATAGAGTTTTTAGATGTGGTGTCTCCATTCAGAACCCCTTCTTTCTGCAGAGCTTGCAGTCACTGTGCTCACCCCCACCGTGCTCACCCCCACTGTGCTCACCACCTGTCCTGCCATAGTTTTGTCCTCAGCTTAGTACCTCTCTCAGATGATCTTTCTCAGAATTTGCCAACGAGTCTGGTGAATCAGACTCCTATCATCTAAGAGCCCGAAGGGATCCTGGAAATCATTCATTTATTCACTCACCTAGTAATATATTTCTTGAGCACCTACTATGTGCCAGGCATTATGAGCTTCCCTTTCTATCCCCTTAAAATCTCACAACACCCTGTAAGGTGGGCATTATGTTCCTTGGCATCATAGAGGGCACAGAGGCAGAGAGATTAAGGGAATCACTGTGATGACTCATCTGGTAATTGGTAGATCCAGGTTCAAACCAGGATGCTCAGGTTCTAAACCCTTTGAATGACACTGCCTTGAAACCCAGCTCCTTATCATTCAGCTTGAAGAGGAGAAAAGCAGAAATTACTCTGCCTCTTCTTTTAGATCACTCTCACCCCCTTCTTGGGGGAACACTAAATAGCCTATAAAGAGCTGGTGACACTTAGTTCTCATTCCCAAGTTAGTAAATAATTTTGTTACTAGTTTGGTTTTCTTTACAGGGCACCCTTCTCTCCATGGACACATTTCATTTCCATACAGGTAGAGCAGGTGCCATGTGCCATTGGCTTCACTTGTGCCCCCAGAGTCCCTCTCCATCCTTCTCCACTCTGCCTGGGGAGCCCAACTTGTGCACTGCACTAATTTGTGCCTCACATGCCCTCTGGCTATCCTGGGGCTCTGCCAATGGCATCCCTGGAAGGAAATCAGGTCCTCATGTCCCTGCTTCCTGCCCTGTGAAGTTGTCTTGGCTGGCGGTGTCCCAAAGGTCACTGCCTCTCTCAGAGCTGCCAACCTTATAAGAATTTCTCTCCTTCTAGCTTCTGGTAACTTCTCCCTCCCTTTGTCCCTTTGTGCCTCAGGGTAGTAACAAATAGGGTGTTTTATCCCTAGGTTAGTGTATTATTCCATGAGGCTCCCTCATATTCATGCCTTTATGAATGGCCCTTTTATAATACACTTTCCTAAAATAATCCAATTTTGAGTGTGCCATATATATCCAACTGGGAATTTTTTGTGTACAAATTACTGTGTCCATTTGATAGAAAAGAAGACAGAGCCTTATGTGGAGAAAGTAGCTGACTAGGGGCTGGAAGTAAGTCTCCAGCTTAGTGCTCTGAGGGCAAAGAAGAATGTGCAATTGGCCTGAGAAAAACCTCTGGTAGGATACCCTGTTTATAGTAGGCGATCAATTAATGTTGGCTGATGACAAATAAGTTTTCTTTGGATATTAGTTATAATGATTATGTTCTAAATAACTAAACATAGGAAGTCAGCCTATTTGGAATGTCATTATCATGGAAAGAAAACTGGGAATGCCCTTAGTAGAGCTGAGTTTAAATATTAGCCTATGGTGAGCAAGCCCCTTAGACCCTACAGTGTCACCTTCCTCATCTGTAAAACTGAGACAAGTCTTCATTCTCCAGTACTGTAGCCAGGATTAAATGAGAGGATAATTTTAGCAATAGCCCCTGAGCCATTTTCTGAGCACCCCATGCTTATTGTCGTTCACGATACCATTTCTTCAGCATTCCCTTCACAGTCCTACCTTAGTGTGGTGTGAGTTGAACAGGAGTAGTGGGGTGGCAAAGAATGAGCTCCTGAGTTAACACGTAGGAAACTGGGCTTTCTGCCACTGAAAGACGCAAATCTTCATGGCAACCTAATTAAAGTTTTAAACGTTCAATTTGGAGAGTTAGCAAGCTAGGCTCTTTCCAGGAGGAATAAGAAGTCAGTGTAATGACCTAACTGATCCTGGACAGCTTTCTATCTCAAAGAGTTGGAGTGGGTTTATCAGCCTTTTTCAGGGATCCAGGGTTCCTGGGTACAGTCTTGGGTAAAGAAGGGTGTCCTGAGGAGTCACACTGATGTCATGGCCCAACAGTGGTTGCCATGACTAGAGGACATGCTTTTTGAGAAGGAAGGTCATGAAGTATGGTTCTCACTAAGGGAAAAATGACTTCTCTTTCAACTGTTGCTATGGAAGTTTTTGGAGTGTAGAATAAAGAACATCCTTCTAAAACCATCCATGTATCCTTCCATCCTTCCATTCATCCATCCATTCATCCATTTGCCCATCCATCCATCCATCCATCCATTCATCCATCCATCCATTTACCTCTCTGTTAATCCATCCAACATATACTGAGCACTTACTCCTGTCAAACATGGGAGATACAACATTAAATATGGCACAATTAGTATTCAGTCAACTAAAACAATGCTTACAAACTCAAGGCTCAAAGTCAGAAGACCTGTGTTTGAGTGTTTATTCTGTGATTTAAGTGGCCATGTGGTCTTGGGCAAGTCATTTCTCTGTAGACCAATTTTATCATCCATAAACTAATGTAGCTAGACTAGAGGAATTCTCTCTGAGGTTTCTTCCAGGTCAGACATGGTGAGATTCTATATTCAGGCAAATTCAGTGTAAAATAAGCTCATCGCACAATTGCAGATACTGCAATAATATAGTAAGTGGTCTCCTCTGTATACTTAGCCCCTCTAATCTACTTCCAATAATGTAAGCAGAGTGGGTCTTTCCAAAGAATATATATCTTGTTTCTCTTTTCATTTGTCCTCTAAGGGTGGATTCTTATTCCTCTTAGGCTGAAGATCAACATGCTTAAAGGGGTCTTTGTGGCCTTTTCTAACTCTTCACTTCATTTTACATCAAGCCTTGACTTGCTTTCTTTGCCCCTTAAACTCTGTTCCTTTTATTACGAGGCCTCTGTCTGAACCACTTGTCTTTTCCCCATCCTTTGTCCAGGGAGAATCACTCATCTTTCAGAGAGCAGCTTACCCACCATTTCTTCAGGGATACCTTCTCTCACCTCCTAGGCAAGACCTGGCTCCTTTTTTGTATATACACATAGAACCATGTTTCTTCCCTTTAGAGCACAAACCCTACCCTTATCCTAAGACTTAATAAAAGGGTCTTTGGTTTAATCTTTGGCTCCCCTACCAGCCTCTCAGTCTCATGAGAGCAGGAACAGTGGTTGGGAGCATGAGTCTGGAAGTCAGACAGGGGTGATTACAGTCATGGTTCCAGCTTTGGGCAAGCCACTTTGCTCTAGGCCTCAACTTCCTCATCTATGAAGACAATGGTATGTTTATCACTGGGTTGTTGGAAAGAGGAAAATGGAGTTATGAAGGCCAAGAGCTTAATACAAGGCCTGGCACGTAATCGGTGCTCCATACATGGAAGTTGTTACCAATGAGATCAGTTCTCCCTTTGCTGTGATTTTTGCTCACTTCCGGATCCATCTGGTCTGCATTTGATTCCATTTGTCAGAAGTGGGTTCCTGTGGGAATTGTTCCCCTTCACAGTCGCAAAACTTGACTCCTCCCCTATCTCCATAGCACACTAAGTCCATCAGCTACCAGCGTTGGCTTTCCTTTCAAAATATATCCAGAATCCAACTGCTTCTCTACCCTTCTGATGCTAACACTCTCATCTAAGGTGCTGGTAGCTCTCACCCAGATGACTGCATTGGTCTCCTGACTGGTCTCCATGCCTCTGCCTTTATCCTCTAGTCTTTTCCTGGTACAATAGTCAGAAGACGTGTGATAAAGTCTAAATTGGATCATGCTATTCCTCTGCTGAAACACTTCTGATGGTCCCCATCACACTTAGAATGAAAGCCAAATCCTGCCCTTCAAAACCTTCCTGATCAGCCTCAGCCAACTTTTCTGATCCTATCCACTCCTCTGACACAGAGCTTCCTGCTACAGTGGCCTCTGTGTCACATGCTGGAAGCATCTCCATCTGGAAATCTGCAATCTGGCCTCCCCAACTCCTTTAGGTCTTTGTTCAAAGGTCACATTCTCAATAAGGGCTTCCCACACCACCTTGTTTGATACTGTGATCCCCACCCCACAATGGGCACTTTTTCCTATTATCCATCTCCTGTTTTATTTTCCCCACAGCACTTGACATCATTTGATGTACTATACATTTTACATATTTATCTATTGTTTGTTTTTTCCATTGTGAGTTCCGTTATGAAGGAGTTTTTATTCTTTTTCTCCCCCATGTTGTAGCCTCGGTGCATAGATCTTTATAGAAGAAACATGCTAGGTGCTTAATAAATATTTATTGGATGAATGTATGAATGACTGAGTTGTCACCTCAGTTCTTGGGGTATGGATGCCTTTCTGTGCAAACTCAGAAACTGTCCTGGATTTTATGCTTGGTGTGAATCAGGCTCCCTGAACCTCTTCTTTATAGGGAGACTCTACTACAATTAAGTTTCCAAATTCCCTGAGTTGCAGAGTCAATCCCAGATGTTAGATGTCCCTGACACCCAGGTCTAACTTCAGGCACTGTGACACATTTTCACAAGAGTGAAGAATGAGTCAGATTTTGATATGGTATAAATATTTGGCTACTTACCTCCTCCTGAAAGTGAATTAGTTCTCTCAGGTCACCAGAAATATCTCTCAGTTCCCTGAAGCAGAAACACACTTACTGATGTACATAAATAGCCAAGACAGAAAGAAGAAGCAGTCTTATGCTCACCATCTTGGTCACCAGGCATTATGCTTACTGGACAGAGAAAGAAAATTGATGAATATACATACTTGTTTCTCATGTTCCTAGCCTTAACCAGAAAAATGGAATCCCTTTTGGAAGACTGGCTGGCCAAATTTTGGGCTGTACCTTCTTTCTGTTTTGGAAAATAGTGGTTTAGTTTTTAAAGGAAAAGTCGAGGCAGCTCTGAGGAAGAAAGTGGTCAATGGTGGTGGTGCTCAGAAGAACTCATCAGGCTTATTCATGTTGGGACATGTGTTTGTCAAAGGATGAGCACCGGGGAGATTCATGACAAAGGCATTTGGTGGGGTAAGACATTTATAGATATATGTATGGCAGGACATCAACCCAGGAAAGATCTGGGAGTGGAGATGAGCAGAAGATGGCACTAAAAGTAGTGAAAGATCCCTGAAGACATGATCACTTCTTGCTGCTTCAGTGATCATAATTGGTCTCCAGTAACTATTTCGACCAGATTCTACTGAAGACCAGTATATTATCTGAGTGGTCCTCTGGGGGGCCTAGATGGGAGGGAGGGGGAACAGGGAGGGAAAGAGAATTCTGTTGCCTCTATTGTGGCATGGCACTGGAGTGGGGAGGGCACAGGTGCAGATGGTAGAGTATTGACTTGCTGGTCTGATGGCCATCTGTGGGACATATGGAAGGAGAGGGTGTTAAAAACATGGAATTTCACAGAACTTCCAATATTGATATGCAACTTGTGATATGTTGTGGTTATATAAATTTGTTGTTGTTAGGAAGACCACAAAACAGAAAATGCTGACTGTCTGTAGAGAAATATTTTCCCCAGAGGTATTGAAAATGGGGGCTCTTATCAGATGAAGTATCAATATGCTATCAAAAACAGTAACTTGGATTCTAAGGACTGAAGCCCATTCATTCACTCACTCATCTACTCATTTATTTATTTATTCATGTATCCATTCATTCACTTATTCACTCACCCAACAAATATGTTTTGAGTACCTACTATGTATTAGACATATGTCCTAATGATATAGAAGTCAACAAGATGAACAAGATCCCTGCTACCCTAGAGCTTGAACTATAGTGGAGAAGACAGATAATAAACTAATAAACAAAAAGTAGAAGAGAGAACTTTAGATAGTGATGAGTATTATAAAGGTAATAAAGTCAGTGAATGATGCAGAGTTCTGTGGGTGAGTGTTCAGACTACGTTAGATGGGATGGTTAGGGAATGCTTCTTTGGGAAAGGATGTTAGAACTGAGACCTAAATGATGGGAAGACCCAGCCACATGCAGATCTAAGGGAGCTTTTAAACAATACTGATGATGGACCCCTATCTTCAGAGGTTTTTATTTAATTGATCTAAAGATGAGGCATAAGGTAATTCTAATGTATAGCCAGGGTTGCAAATCATGTATCTAGACTAGAAGAAAAACACACTAGATAGAGTAGTATGTGCAAATGTCCTGAGGTAGAGAAAAGCTCAGAGTGTTCCCAAAGCAGAAAGAAGGTGGATGTGGCTGGAAGAGAGTGACTGAAACTGAGGGAGGAAAGAGACAGTTGGAGAAGGAAGCAGGCCAAGGTGAACTGCTGAGCTTGCCATAGCTCTAGAACTGCACCCCTGGAGTATGTAGGAATGAAGTGTTCCTGGCTACACATAGAGAAGGGTATTGTCTTAGAGGCAGTCAGGGAGGCAGGGTGAATAGTAGGGAGAAAACCCCACACGTTTCACTTCTTCAGTGTCATCACAGAGCAAACTAATCTTAACTGAAGAATTTCTCTGGCGATCAGCTGCCTGTTTCCCTGGGGTGATCAATCTATGAAAAGTTTCCAAATTGTGTTAAAACTGCTGGTTTCTTGCAAATAACACAGAGAGTACTTTCCAGAGAGAGAAGTTCAATAATTAAAATGAGTCAGCTCTGAAGAACTGGAGGGCAGTTTGATCTAGTTTAGCAGCAGACATTTTCTTAGCAGAGAAATGCAATATCCATAATACATTATTTTGTGTTGAACAGAAGTCAACTAAAACAGAATTGCCTCAGGAGAGACCAAGGGCAATTTGTCAAAAAATCTTTTGTAAGGCAACAGGAAACCTAGTTTTCAAAAGCTGAAGTTGAGGAGTGGTCTTGGGGCCACATCTCAGGTGCCTGCAGTTTGGAGGTGCTCCCCAGAGCTGTTCTGACACACCTCTCTCCTCTGCTTCCCCTGGTGGAACTCTAAAGGGCAGATAAACACAACTCCTGGGCTGTCTGAACACCTGGAGTTTAGAAGTCTGGCTTCCATCCTCACCACCAACTGAAAGACCCCATCAATGTTGGGCAGCTCTTATCATAGGGGTTAGGTTTACATTTGCCTGGTGTGTTACTATAGGAGGAGGGAGGTTGGGGTGACTTTTTATTTATTATTCTGAGAAAAGAAGAGGTGTTAAAAGAGAAAATTGCTTTCTCTGGATGCCAAGTGTCCCTGCAAAACATCCCCCACTGAGTTTCTATGAAGAGTGAAATCTGCCAAACCTGAAAGTGACTTGGCTTCAAGTCTAAGTCCCGGGGAGAAGTTGTAAGAATTTCCTCCCCATGCCTTCTACACAGTCTCTCTTCCTGGGGCTGGCTCTCCAACTTCAAAGGATGCAGAAATTGGCTCTATTCTGTCCTCCCAAGTTTATGCTATCATGGGCCAAACAAAATTCATGTTAGATTATGCCAAAGACTAAACAACATTTTGCTTTTTTTCTATTTTTTTGCTTCACCGACAATAGTCCAAGAGAGGAAGCCTTCAATTAGAGTAGTAGAAAATACTGATTAGAATCAATCAACACCTCTAGAAGTTTAAACATTTAAGTTAATTAAATGGTTCTGTAAACTTGAAGCTAAACTTGCAAACAGAAATTGCAGTGTATGAAAGGATGCTTAGATTTTTAAAAAACAGATAATTATCCAACAAGCTCAACATCAACCTCACCAAGGCTCTGTGGAAATGATCAGGCAGTGCATCAATTTTCTTTTCTTTTTCTTTTTTTTAAATAAATTTATTTATTTATTTTTGGCTGCATTGGGTCTTCGTTGCTGCACACGGGCTCTCTCTAGTTGTGGTGAGCAGGGGCTACTCTTCGTTGCAGTGCATGGGCTTCTCACTGTGGTGGCTTCTCATTGCAGAGCATGGGCTCTAGGTGCGTGGGCTTCAGTAGTTGTGGTGCGTGGTCTCTAGAGCGCAGGCTCCGTAGTTGTGGTGCACGGGCTTAGTTGCTCTGCAGCATGTGGGATCTTCCCGGCCCAGGGCTCAATCCCTTGTCCCCTGCATTAGCAGGCGGATTCTTAACCACTGCACCACCAGGGAAGCCCAGTGCATCAATTTTCAATGCAGCTCACACTAACATCATTCAAAAACCAAAACTTGTGACCCCTATCAATAGATGAGATATTCTCACAAAGAATTGGTTTAGAGATAGATTTGGGGGAAATTGGCAATGATCATGTGGTTTTTAAATAGTCCTGAACATTATAAGAGACCACAGTTTCCTTAGCCTCAATACAAATGAAACCATGCAAATGCAAATAGATCTTGCTGATTTTGTTTAATTTTAGGAGAAGGCCCAGTATGAATGAGTGAAAAAATCATATATGGATTCTTTTCAAAGACCCATATTTTCTAACTCTTCAGCTACAAAATAAAGTCAAACTAGTTGCCTTTGGTTGGGTTCCCTTAGAAAAATCCTGAGATGAGGAATCTAGTTCAAGTAATTTACTGAGGATGTGTTCCCTAGACAAGGGGAGGAAGGAAAGCAGGGCAGAGCAGGAGCAAATATCTCAGCAAGGATGGTGGCTCAGCTGGAGATTTCTTCACTCTGAGCCTTAGAGAAGTGCTGGAGTGTGGATGACACAGCAGCATTAGTCCCACCTGAGGCAGGGAGGTCAGCCTATTATGACCCTGCCCTGCATACATCAGTCATTGGCTGTGGGCTTCTGCTGAGGATGGGTGGGTGTGTTGGGCATGGTCCCCTGGGAAATAGTAGGTGGCAATTTCTCAGGAACAGGGCCAGCTGTCAGGTGTGATCAGACCATCACTACCAGTGGGGGATAGGTTCAGAGGCTACCAGATGGGATTTGGGCAGGGAGTCTGCTCTGCTGGACCAAGGACCTTCTGTCTCATAGAGGTCATTGGGTGATCTTAGGTAAGGGCAGGGCTGAAAGTTACCTTTGATGACAAGCTCATTCTAAAGTGTGAGCTACTCCAGGCTCCAGACACTGTCTTGTTCACCTCTGAACATATGAGTCACTTAACAAATGTGTGTTAAGTAAATGGTGAACAGATCACTTATAGTGTCAACTGGCAATGGAGCAGTTTCCATGCCCTTTCCAAACATTTCACAAACACCCATGGGAGATAAAACAATAAAACAATAATATACTACTTGAAGTTCAGTCTCATCAGAAGACATGTGCTGGAGCTCTAGTGTAGCTTCTCATTAGTTATGTGGCTTTGGACCTCAGTTGTCCAATCTTTAAAATAGGGAAAATACAACTTCACAGGCCTCTTGTGAGGATTAAGAAATGGCAACATGGAAATGCTTAGTAATTTGGCTTTTTCTCATAAAACACTTTCCTTTGACAGATTGGCTAGAGTGAAGGAGTACAGACACATAAAGCTAAAGGATTAGAATGATTTAATAATAAAAAAAATACTGTGTAAAGGTAAAGCAATGCTGGAACTGTGCTATAAGTTGATAGGCACCATGGATTGATATTAATCTATAGAACACTTTTAGGAATGAAGTTACTACGTAAAGCTAGGTAGAGACCTAGAGTAAGTGACTCATTGTTTTATTTCCCAACATAGTTTGCAGCTAAGGCCCTGGACTCCTCTTAACTAGAGAAATGGTGAGCAGCAAGCTGAACATGAGTTTCCCATGTGTTGACACTTGTGGGGTCTCTATGCACAACACTTACTACTCCCTCTCAGACTATCTGGTGTGACTTTTTGGGGGTTGCCAAAAACAAACACTCCCTTCCATCATCCAGGGAAGCAAAAGGAAAGCAAGTGGGCTTGTCAGGTTCGGATGTAGTACTGCAGGCACTCTGTGCCCTGGTGCTCCAGCTGTCTCTCTGACCTCTGCGTATTCTCCTTTTCTGCCCCTGCTGGACAGATGTTCATCGGTCTAGAACAGAAGACCATTACAGAGACTCAGCCACACTCTAAGTCAGAGGTTAGATTTTTAATTATTTGGGAACACAAAGGTGTCAGTTGTCCAACTTGTTGACTACAGAGAGTGTTTTCCTAGTTTAGAGTTCCTGAAGAATTGGGAGCTGCTACTCAGAATAACCTCTCTCACATTCATTGAATGGTCTGAACATTATTCTTCTTGTCATTGACTAAGGGACAGGACTAATGGCTGGACTTCAGGTATGGTCAGAAGGAGGAAGGAACCTATGACTGGCCATTTCTTGACTTGGTCATGACCACAGTGAGGAAACAGAGGCCTAACAGGCAAGTGTAAGAGGACAATGAGAATCCTGTGCTGACTGAACCCATGAAAGATGGGGACAAGGGGGGGAGAACCTGAAGACAATGGTGATGGTAAGTCATATGAAAAGAGTAGAGTCTGAAAGAATCTAAAGTTGCTAAATATGTCTCCTTAGCTATCACTCAAACCTAGAGCCTAGGGCTAGATTCCCTGACCACTAGGCTTACTTAGACCAGAGCAAAGAACAGAGAATGGGTAATGAATATTTGTTGTTATCCTGCCCAGAATCTATCTATCCCCCCCACCTTCTCTTGATAATAGCATCCTCCCTTTCCTTTGGAGAACTGCCCCTATCTCATTCCATATGGCAACTGGGAAAATACCAATCCTGGACCATGACCTCACAAGTTAGGCGAGATTCAATCTCCTAGGAATTTGAATAATAAGTGGAGTGAAAGATGGATGGGGCTTGACTGAAAACAAGAAAATTTGATGGCAGTGCTCAAAAAAAGTAAGTCTGAGATCTGTGGTGCTGACCTTACATTCCTGACATTCTTGTTGCCCTTGATTATCATTTTAGAAAGTTAATTTAATCCTTAAATTAGCTAGAGTGACTTTCTGATGATTATAACCAAGGAACAATGAGTGTTCCAGCATAGAGGGCGGTGGTGTGCCTAAGGAGAGAAATGCCAGTCTCTCCCTCTCTCTTCACTCTCTCTGCATATGCATGTAGTTGTGCTGGTATAAGCACTGACAAATTTCTTACACCTCCACAAAGTTTACTTCAGACTTCTTGTCAGTTTGAAAGGTAAGGTATGTAGGTGCTGCCATCCATTTCTGTCTCAAAGAGGTATAGTACCATAGTAGAATGAGTACATATTTTGCAATCAAAGAAAACTGGGTTTGACTGCCAGTTCCATCATCTGCAATTTGTGTAACCCTCAGCAAGTTACATAACTTGTATCCTTTTAATTTCCTCACCTGTGAAATGGGAATGATAATGGCTATCTTCTCAATGGGTGGTGTGAGAGTTAAATAAGGCAACGCTTATAAAGAACCAAGTATTGTGGCTTTCACTAGAACAAATAATTCCCTTCTTCCCTCTGGAGCTCTCTGGGAGGTGGGTTAGGATCTTCACCATCATAGTCACAGTTATTTTGCAGTGTTGAATCTTGTCAGTATACTAGATGAGGCCACACTCAGGTGGATGAGCAGTGACTCTCTGTGGTTTCAAACATAGGAGATACGATCGGAAAGGTGATACGTACTCTCACTAAGATAATGCACTTAAATGGTGATGGGAGAGGCTTAGTTAGATGTAAGCAAGAGTGTGCTCAGATGGAGAGAGAAAAGGGAGTCTATAGACAAAGACATCTGCAGAAAGTAGATTTTCATCTATATCTATGTGGGACAGTTTCAGTTAGTAGCCTGAGAAGAGAGTGGGCAGGGGTGAATGAGAATTCACGGATCCCTTTCTGCTTTGTGATCCTGGCTAAATAGGTGCTCATTATCCAGAGAATGGAAAAGCAACATAGTCTGTCAGCACAAGAGCCCTTCTCTCAAATTTTCATTATTTTATGAGTTCTAGCTTCTCAGCAATCATAGTTCTTATAGCTTTACATTCTCACATTTAAGTTTATTGTAGGGAAAATAACAAAGTAATGGGGTGGGGAAAAATATTTAGGGGGGCAGTTTCCGAGTAATTTCATTCAGAGTTTTGTGTTTTCCTGAATCAATAAATACCATACACAACAATGTGAAAACGGCCCTGTTTCCTTTCTCCTGCTCCTCACCTGAGGACAGTCCCCTGGGCCACCTCACTCAGGGGTTTTCCCTCCAGATTTGATCCAGCAAATGAGGTTGAGTGACACATGACAGCTCCTTGAATCATTTTCAGAGGAATTTGGTTGGGGTGGGGAGTCCTGGGCCTGGAGGTGACTGGATTAACAAAATATATTAGTGTATTTTGGGAAGAAGAAATGCACCTGGGGTAAGAAACTTCCCCCAAAGAAAGGATGTCTAAAATGTTCACAGTTCCCTCTTTTGCATCAAAAAAAGTGACACATATTCAGAGAAAAAAAAGACAAAAAGAAAAAAAAAATGCCAAGATGTTATTCCCTTGGGTCCTTTCCCTGTCCCCTCCTCCTTCCCCTCAGCCCTCCAGGATTGAACCCTGGCTGGCAAACATAACAGGCTGGCCCCTCAGGTGATGTCAGTACCATGGTTTAAGTAACGCCTCACCACTTACTAAATGTATAAAGTTGGGAACTTCATTTTGCCACACTCAGCTGCAATTCCCTCCATATTATTTGTAGAGGAGTTATTTAAGCATATGCTATCTCCCCCACTGACTTTTAGGCCTCAACACATGTTGAACTTAGTATAAAATCCTTTTCCCTATACACCATTCAACCTAAGGCTTGCTGCTGAAAAACTGGGTTTGCATTTGACAGAAAGCCCAAGGTTCACCAGGCTCATGGTGGGCCTAGCACCTGATTATCAAGTTTGTGGTCTTTCAAGCTTTGACTATGTAGGCACAGGGATCTTAAGCAGGAGACGGACATGGAGAAATGAATTACAGTGTTATGTGAGTAACCTATGAAATCTAAGCTGCCATCTTTGGAAAGTTACTCAGTGAGGAAGGCTTCTGTATCTCCTTTTTTAGCATAGCATTGTTAACTGGAAGCCATGAGCAGTTCCCAGAAAGGTTACACCTTTTTCTCTGATCTCACTCCAGTCCCTTTTTTCCTTCTGAGAGCTCATCTAAACATACCACACATCAGCATGTATGCAAAACTACATTATGGAGAAGAGGGATTTGATGAATCATAAAATCTCACACAGCACTGAAGAAAGTCCAGGATAAACGGGCTTTGAATAAAGTTAATGCCACCAAAAGCCCCATATAAATGATGCATGACATCGCCTGCAAATTGAGGCCCCAAAGCCGTGAAGTTTTAAACTCCCAGATGGCTCCCCTCTGTTTCTTTTCAGCTTGTCCTCACAAAACTTGTTCAATAGCTGCATCACTCACCACTGAACTTAGATAACACCTATTGCTGAAAACCAGACTGGGGGTTTAAAGGCAAGATCTATGTTGTATTTCTCCCTGTAGTCCCAGAACCTAGTAAAGGATTGGAACACAGTAGGTCGCAGTAATTGTTTCTTGCATGTTTCTAAATGGGAAGGAGAGCTGTCTCTGTGTAAGAGAGGTTAAGACCCATCAGAAGACATCTATACTTCATGATTTAAGGAGTTAAGTATGTGCAGATAGAGATGAACCTGGATTTTTCCAGCCTTTTAAGGAGGAAATGAGGTGGGTGTTGAGACCAGGTAGACTGGGGTTTGGTTCTCAGCTTTGGAATAGAATAAGTATGTGATCTCTGAGCTCTGGTTTTCCACCACTGAGATGAATGTAATAGTAGTAATAGTAATAGTAACAGTAGTAAACAATTACACCTTCACAGCATTACTTCAAAGACTGAGCTAGTAAGAATGCACCCAGACTGACCAGAACACCCCAGACACTATCCATGCAAATGCTTGTTCATGCTCCTGCTGCCCCAACTCTTTCAGTGATTTGGCTGGATTCCACTAGCCCAACATTTTTCTCCAACATCAAGGCCAATTCCAACCTTGTGGGTATGCAACATTTTTTCCTTTACAAGTACCTTTCCAGCAGGGCAGATGTGGGTATCCTTTTAATCACAGTCTATTTTGGATGATTTGAAAGTTTAATTGAAGAAATGAGGAAGAGGGATGCATACTCACCATCACAGTTCATGTAAGTAACTCTGCTAAATCTTAGGCTGTGGGATGGCATCAGGCTTTCTGTCTCTCTGCCCACTTGCCAAAATTTACAGTGTATATTGATCCTTCATCCATTTTCTTATTTGACACTCACAATAGCCCTGGGAGGAAGTTTGGACTAGGCATTATCACTATTTTCCAGATGAGAAAATGGAATCTCAGAAAGACAGACTTGTAATAAAAGAATCAAAGCATATTAAACCTGGAGGGTGTCTTGGAAATCATGTGGCACAACCCCTTCAGCTTATGATTGGAAAACAAAGCCTGGATCAGGAAGTGAGTGACTTGCCCAATGCCACACGGTCATTGGAAGATTGAAACCCATCTGTCGTTTTTTGTTTTTTTTTTTTTTTTTTTTTTTTTTTTTGCGGTACTTGGGGCTCTCACTGTTGTGGCCTCTCCCGTTGCAGAGCACAGGCTCCGGACGCGCAGGCTCAGCGACCATGGCTCACGGGCCTAGCCGCTCCGCGTCATGTGGGATCCTCCCGGACCGGGGCATGACCCCGTGTCCCCTGCATCAGCAGGCGGACTCTCAAACGCCGCGCCACCAGGGAAGCCCGAAACCCATCTGTCTTGATCCTTACTTTGGTACATCTATCCATTGGTTACAACAGTTATGTCTCTTTCTTTATAACAAAGGGCTTATGCCTACCACCACCCGTTTATACCACCATCTATGAAATATAGGCTCCTCATGAAGTTAGTTTCCCACCTGCTGATACAAAGAGTGAATAGTTGATTGAAAAAATAAAATTAGACCAACAACAGTAACTCAGCTTTATCAATGAGCCTTGAAAGATGGTTCCTGGTTCCTACTTATAAGACTGGGCCAAATGGGAAATTTGCCCATCGGATAGGTTCATGGAAGAAGAATGCCAGGATGAGTCAAACTTGGGCATGTATTTATTCAGGCTATCCTAGAATATGTCAGTGGTTGGAGAATTTGAATTGTGATAAGCAAGATCAGGGTTGTAGGTAAAAAATTAGTACCTGATGTCAAGTTCAAAGAGTGAAGCTAGGGATGAAATTGGAGGATGAACCATGAAGGTGACGCCAAGAGATTCAAGAGCAGGATGGGTTTAGAATGAAGAACAATGTTCAGAACCAAGGATGTGAATGACCACTAAGTGCTATCGGGGGCTGGGATGTGGTGTGGGGACAAGCAGGCTGCCTGGAGTTACCATGCGAGACTGGACATGATGTCCACTGAGACATCCTTTGGGTGTCGTCTATAGGAAAGACATCATTTTAGGGAAGTAACTAGTCATAATCTCAAATAATTGCGTTTTTTTAAGTCTCTGGGGAAGTTTTTGAAACAGTCAGTTCATCTCCCTTTGATGTGAGAAAAGCAGAATCAGACTGAAATCTTTTTCTCACCTACTTGCCATCCATATGCGGCGCTCACTGACCCTTTTATCTTTGCTGAAATCAAAATCCTTTATGTCTGATGAGTGTGCTAGTATGATGCTATTTGGGTTTCTGTGTAAGGCTGTTTTTCCCCTCTGCCTCCTTCCCCCATATGTCTTCACATTTCCGAGTACAGATAAAAAGCTTGGTACTCATTAGCTGGGCAGTGTTGCAGCCAGCCAGCCATCGTCCTGGACACCTGCATGAAAAGCCAACAGCCCTGACCTCCTCTGCCCTGAATCCTGGCTCCCAACAGCACCGCAGGGCTATGTGGGTCTAGGGCACAGCAGCAGCAGACCCACAGGCCTGGCAAAAAGTAATCTGGAGTATGAGGCGGCCTGGGAGTTTGGAATTTTGAGGGAGCAGGAGAGGAATGAGGTTTTGGTGGATAGAATTCAAAAGTGTGAGAGATTTTATAAACAGCCACTTGAAAGGAGAGAAAGAGCTTCCGGTAATGCAGTGTACATTGCCCTTGGAGGGTGGCAGGCATACCCACTCCCACACATTCTGTAATGATACAATATGAAAGCATGTTGTTGTAATCAAGGACATCCCAAGTTAAGAGTTGTGTTCAGATTCTCTGGACCTGCCCACTTTTTTCTACTTAAGGAAACTGTTTTCCTTATACATGTTTAGGAGGGCCTAGTTAGGGGATGTACTTTCAAATAATGTGAACATCCAGAATGAGTTTTTCTTGGTAAACACTGGCTATTGCCAGAAACAAGTGTAGGATGGGCTAACTTCCCCAGTTTTTTGGATGAAGTAAAAGAGGCCCAATGGCCTCTGAATGAAATGACTTTACCCACTTCTGTATTTGCCTAATGAAATTTCACTCACCCTGAACTTGGGAAACAAAAAAAAAAATGTGATTTGTTGGGGTGGAGGATTATGGATAAAATTTTCCTTTTATTTTGTTTTCTCAGAATATTATTATGACATTTGTGTAATGGAGAAAAACAATTACCTGCTCTCTCAATGAACAAAGGTTTGCAATTGAAAATACAGTGCGAGAGAGACTAATTTCCTTTCCTGATTTGAGAATGAAAGGAAACTGTGCCTATCCCAGATGACCCAGGGAAAATTCCATCTCCTCCATGAAGTTCCTCTCTTAAACATCTCTGTGCCTCCCCAGGACCCAGCACACTGGTGTTAGCCTACTGGTCACTCAGGAAATATCATTGGAGATGAAGGACATGGTAATAGCTAGTAATAATGACAGCAGTTTCCACTGTGGAGTGTCTACCAGGAGCCTGCACTGACAGGAGCAGCTCTATAGTCGTCATCTCTAGTCCCCATGACAAACCAGCAAGGAGAGAACTATATTCCATTTTACAAATGGTAAGGCTAGACTCGAAGAGTGAAGTCCTTTTCTAAGGCCGCAGAGTTAGGCCCTGCTTTGTGTAGACGCCTTGGTAGCTTCTGTGTGGGGCAGGACACATGTTAGGAGCTGGCCAGCATGCTCCTCTCTATTTCCATCTGGACAGGCCAAACATTCATAAGTATGCCAGAGCCCCTTTGAAAACAGCTTTTGAATAACCTACATGAGAAGGACAGAGTAAATCAGCCTACTATCTTGGGTTTCCCAATGCTCTAGCTTAAACTTTAATAGAATGCATATCTTCCCTCTTTCTAGTTTCATTGTCAAATTTTCCTCTGCATGAGCCATGCTTCTTGGAGGGGGAAGTGTGCACTGCTGCCCAGCACACCAACAAGGTGAGGGAGCTTTTCTAGTAACCCTCTCCATGGCAAGGCCAGTAGTAAGCCCTCCTGGGTGTCCCCATGCATCCATAGCAAGTGGGAGTGGACACATGGGAGGTAACCTATAGCCACTTGCTGGCTGATAAGTGAAGGATGATTTTTAGTTTCTCTCTCCTTCCCCAGAATCAAAGAAGCTATGTTTGCTCATTGAGAGGGATCTTCTTTTCTCTTGCAATTTCTCTGTGTTTTCTCTCTATTCATCCTGATGCCTGTCCTCAGGTTTGAGTAGAAGACAGGTGCAGATGGTCAGCTGTATCTGGTTCAGAGATTGTTCCTGAAGTCTTTGTTCATGTATTTGTTCATTCATTCATTCATTTATTATCTATACAGTGTCCATCTTCTGCTGGGCATTGCGTCTTTTGCTGGAGATAGATAAGAAAGACAGGGACCCTGGAGGTGGAAAGACCCTGCCAGTGTAAAAAACTGTGATGTGCAATAAGGACTTGTGTACAGATCCTGTGGGACCCTGAGGAGATTAAGCCTGTCCACGAGTGGAGGTGGTGATGCTGACAGGGCAGGGACATAGAGAGGTCTCCAGAGATGAGGTGGACTTCTGAACTGAATCTTGAAGGAGAAGTGAGATTTGATAGGCAGACAAGCAAGGCAAGAGAGTTGAGTGTCCTGGGCAGAGGAATTGTCTATGCAAAAGCCTGGAGATGCAAAGGAACATGTTGTTGTTGGAGAAGTGACTGAAAAACTACTCTTTTGTTCTCTGTTTATATAAATGTGATGCATCCTTTCAGGTCCCACTTTATGTAAGAAGCTGACCTAGGTCACCTTAGGGAACACCCGGCCTCCTTTTAAAATAATTCTATAGAATTATTTGTTGACAATCATTCACCTAATGCCTTGTATTGTTACTTAACTTTTCAATGTATGTCTATTTTTTTTCCTGACTATATTGGTAGATTTTGGAAAGCACAGAGACTATCCTGTACATATTCTATCACCCTACGATGACAAGCGTAACACACAGTCCTTAGAAATGTGATATTTAATGTGAACTTGGAACGAGCTGGAAAAGGACTTGTGAGATTTTCCAGAGTTCTGTCCTCATTTGACAGATGAGAGGCACAGAAAGATGCAATGAATTGCCCACATTTATGAAACCATTTGGTGGGATTAGAACCCAGGTCTTCTGGTTCTCAGGCAGTGGTCTGTCTGTTCTGTCAGCTGCTTCCCTGGTTATTGAAGAGCTGGGTGGATGTATGAATGGGTGGATGGGTGGATGGATGGATGGATATCATGGTGCGTGATGAGTGTCAGCTGCACCCTTGTCTTAATGTTGTCCGCTCTTCAGACATGTGCTGAGCCCCTTCACCTTTCCTCCTGGTGCTCCCACACTATTATGGTGGAGGGGAGCTTGCATGTCCAGAGCTGAGAGTCTTCATCAGTGGACTGTCTTCCACCAGAGCCTTCCAAGGATACCATTCACAGAGCAGCTGGCATTGAGAGGTTGAAAGAGGAGGGAAGAAGACATAATTTCCTGCTTTCACTTATATTTCTTCAGAAAGAAAAGCCTTTCCCTTGTGTTTGGCAAGTGTTTTCAGAGTAATAATTGGCTGTGGAGTAGGAGGGGTATCCCACACATTCTTAATAAACCCAGATTAATAAGATGTCACCAAGATGATGATTTAAAAAACATAATAAATTAAGTTCTCTTGTTGCAGAGCCTCTGAGTTGGAGAATCTTTATGAACAGAGCTGGCTACAGGTCAGTGATGCCCAGTAATGGCTTGATTACATATAGTGGCTTCTAGTGGTCCCAGACTCAGCTGTCACTTTTAGCAGCTATGCCTCAGGAGATGGGCAGTCTGTCACCATTTTTAACATAAAATGTAATAAAAATGATATTCCCTTACATTTGTAAAGAGCTGTCTGCAAAATACTTCATATTTGGCAAATCACTTTAATTTCTTCATTTATTTTTTTATACTATTATTACTGAGTTGACTGAGTGTCCACCTTAATTACTTATTGAATATTTATCGAGCTCCTAGTACCATTCTAAACATTAGGGGCAAGGCAGTGAAAAAGAAGACAGTGTCCCTAATATTGCAGAGCTTGCTTTTTTTTTAAAAAAACTTTTTATTTGGAAATAATTTTGTACTTTCAGAAGAGTAGTAAAGATATACAGGGAGTTTGCATATACCTTTCATCTGTCTTCCTTTAGTGTTACATAACTGTGTTACTTTTATTAAAACTAGGAAATTAACACTGGCACAAAACTATTAACAAAACTAGAGACTGTATTCAGATTCTACCAGTTTTTCTGCTATTCACCTTTTTCTGTTCCAGGACCAATGCGGTATCCCACATTCATTTAGTTGTCATCTCTCCTCAACCTCCTCTAATCTGTCATAGTTCTTTAGTCTTTCCTTGTTTTTCACGATATTTTGTACACTGTTTCTCAGTTTGGGTTTGTCTGATGTTCTATCATGGTTATACTGGTATTATGGATTTTTGGTTGCATATCACAAAGGTAAAGTGACCTCCTTGTCATGTCTCAGGGGTACCTGATACCCACATGACTTCCCTGCTGATGTTACTCCGATCACTTGGTTTGGATTCCTCCTCCGTGAAGTCACTATTTTCCCCTTTCCATTCTCTATTATTTGGAAGCAAGTCACTAAATCCTGCCTCCACTCAAGAGGTGGAGAATTTTAGTGGAGCTTGCTTTTTAATGAAAGGAGATAGGAAACATTCAAGTAAATGGGTAAACAAAAAAACCTACCAGATCATCATAAACGATGATCTGAGAATTAAACGATGATCTGATGTGACTGTGAAACTGCAGCTGAGATCTGAATAACAGGGAGTCAGACATGAAAAGGATGGGGGCAGGGCATCTGAGGAGAGGGAAGCTTCTAATGCAGGGACAAGGCCGGCAACGTCTCCCATGTCACTCCTCTCCAATGACTCCCTTTCCATCCAGAGGGAATGCCAAAGTCCTCACACTGGCCCACAGAACCTCCACTATCTGCTCTCATCACCCCTCCTTCTCTGACCTCATGTCTCTTCTACTCTACCCCACTGACCACCTTGATGTTCCTCAAATGCACCAAGCACACTCCATATCCAGGCCTTGGCACTGGCTGTTTCCTCCAAGGAAATTACCTTCTCCCCCTTACCCTCATGGCCAGCCTCCTCACTTCCTTCAAGGTTTGGCTGAAATGTCATCTTTTTAGTGATGCCTACCTTGACTTTCTTATCAAAAATAGCAGCATGACCTCACTGCTGGTAACTCCAAGCTGCCTCATCTGTTCTTTTTTTTCTGTACCACCTTTAACTTGCAACACACACACATACCCAAGACCCAGTGAGTGAGTAGATGTCCCTGTCACTTGGGACATCAGCACTGGGTTAGAGGGAAGTCTCTTGCATATCATCATGTCTTGGGCACTTTCTTTAGTTAACTGGGCCTGTGTGACAAGGCAATAGACAACTGTGACTGTTGAATTTCCACCTCCTTATTGCTGCTTTTTTTTTTTTTTTTTGCAGTACGCAGGCCTCTCACTGTTGTGGCCTCTCCCATTGTGGATCACAGGCTCCGGATGCAAAGGCTCAGCGGCCATGGCTCACGGGCCCAGCCACTCTGTGGCATGTGGGATCTTCCTGGACTGGGGCATGAACCCGTGTCCCCTGCATTGGCAGGCGGACTCTCAACCACTGAGCCACCAGGGAAACCCTATTGCTGCTTTTCTGGACATTTATTACTGCTGGGTTTACAATGTTTACTACAAGTTCACTCTTTCCTTGCTTTAGACACTGCCTACAGTTCAGGCAACAGTGCATTCTGTTGTTCTCGCTTCATTTGCTGGTGACTGAAGAGGCATCTGCATCATGTTCCCCAACAGCCTATGCATGAAAAAGATATTTTGAGGAGAAACTGACACTTTGAGTGGAAGTTTCCAGTATTTCTAAAAGAGATAGAATCCAGGATTTCTAAACTTGCCTTTAGAGTCATCGTTTTGGTCCACTTTTTGCCAACCCAATAAATACCCAACCCCTGCAGCCCTCACTGGAGGCATTCCAGCAGGATAGACAAAGCTGACCTGTTAGTAGCTATGACATGATGGTAGAGAAACGATAACTGGAAAGACCACAAAAGCAGCCTGAGGACTTCAGCTGGCATGTGTTGTACTGTATCATTTCATTTCTGCTAAAAGTCTCACAAATATGTTTTCTCTAATGATGTGGATATTGAGGTAACATTTATTTTCAGAAAACACAAAAGTCAAGTTAACCCACATGGTCAGATAAGGAGAAATAAGTCCTGAATAGACATCTCTCTCAAATGGCCAATGAATCAGGACAGAAGAAGAATCAGTAAGGTATAAGTTGGTACCATTATCATTCCCATTTTACAGGTGAGGAAACTAAGGCAGAGATTGATAAATAACTCCCCCGAGGTGAGTACCAGCAGTAGAGCCAAGAGTCAAGTTCAAGCAATCTAGATGTGCTCATAACCCCATGCCAGTGACTTTAGGGCAGAGAATAGCAAGCTTTCCTCTGTTTTCCCACTACAGGCAGTGCCTTTTCTTAGCACAGAACTAACTCACCAAGAAGGACTGTAAATGTCTCCTTACTAAAATGGAATCTCCCTGAGGACATGGATTGTGCATTATTCATATTTGAACATACATGCTGGCAAAGTAATTCACACAGTAGAAGCTCAAATACGTGTCTATGAGGAATAAATATAATTTATTATACAGAGTCTTTGGATTATTCATTATTTTGGATTAGTCATTCTGTTTGCTTGATGAAGAAGTTATTAGACACACCAGTCAGATTTTGTCAAGTCCTGTGACACAAGAATATATTCTCCTGAGTCAGATCCTCTTTCTGAACTTGTTGGCCATTTATTTCCTAGTATAAATGTTTTGTAAATCTGGGCATAAAATCAACAGGGACTTAAGCAAGGTTAAAGGGATTAATGTGTATCTGCAGTGAAGCAAATCATGTTACAGTTAAGGAAGTAGCTGGGTTTGCAAATTTAACCATGATTCCCCAGCTCTTAACACAAGCAAGCTTTCTTTTTCCTTTTGAAAAAGAAATTGAATACATGCCAACATGTAAAAAATGCATCTTCAATATTAAAGGTCCACTATAAATGAACTTTTCATAAAATACTGAATCACTATGCTGCATACCTGTAACTAACACAATATTGTAAATCAAAATACTTCAATAATTTTTTTAAGAGCTACAACTAATTTAAGATCATATGTAAAGAGCAATAATGTTACACATTATACTAAGACAAACGAAAATGGGATTAAAAATAAATTCATTGATTTACCAACACAAAAGTGAGCACCAAAATTAAATAAGATAACCTACAATGTTGATCAAACTAAGCTTCTGCCCAAGAAAGCTGTGTGTTTCTAAACTGTTGGCATTTTTCAGAATGAGAAAACTCCCAATGGGGATATCCTGGACTTCGATGTTCAAACAATTTTTGGAGAGCATCCTACATCTGAGACTCAAAAAGTTAAGTCAATGCCAGGGACATAATAAGTTCTTGGGTTGTTGCAGTGCCTTGGAAGGGACAGATACTAGATAATAGTGAAGCAAGGGGTAAGGATATGTCTCAAGGGCCATTGATTACATTAATAATCTTCCCTTTTTTGGGGGGCTGGGTCTTATTTTAACTATTCTGTTCCAATTTAGCCCACATGTCTATCCCCAGCTCTGCATTTTTAAAATTCAAGATCCTCATCAGCCCACTACAGGAGAAGAAAACAGAGAGGGAAGGGGCTGAAAACAAACATTCTTGACATCTACTCTGTGCCAGACACAGTGCTAAGGTCCTTTACCTTGCACTTTCTTGTTCTAGCCAAACAACAACCCTCTGAGGTTGACATTGTTATTACCATTTTTTTTCTCATTTAGGAGGAACTTACATAACTTGTTAAAGGGCACACAATTAGGAGGCAGGGCTGGCATTCCAACATGTTTGCTTGATGCTAATACCTAGGCAACTTATTTGAGCCCACCTTGTGGTTTGTGTGTTGGCAGAAAGGAAGGAGAGGAAGAGCCATGTTAGCAGCCAGGCAGGCGAGTGACACGGCTGTGATGTGCTCCTGAGGTCCCTGTGATGAATAAGGCTGTTGTGACTCTAACTCACAAGATGCAAAATTCTTTGAGTGTACATTATGGATTGACTACAGTTATTCTTTTTATTTATAAGTAATATTCCTATTTGTCTGGGATGCTTGCATCCTATTTCTGCCACACTCATACTATTCCTTCAAGATCCTGCTCATGTCAGAAAGCTTTGTCCAACCCTCAGATTCGAGTCAAGTGTGTCAACAGCACTTTAGCATGTAGATTTTCTTGGGCTGAACAGAAAAGAACTGTTTATGTTTCCCACAACAGTAGACAATTTGGAGGATGTCTACGTAGCATACAATGCCTGCCTTCTCCATATAATTGCTCTCCCCACCACAGGGGCAGGTCTCCCAAGACCTGTTTATCTACATAACCTCACTCCCATACACTTAGCTGATTGGGTCAGAGAGAACTTCACCTCTAAGTTGGGAAAATCAAATCTCTTCTTCAGAGAATTTGAAATTGGGATAAAGAGCCAGCCAGCCAGCCAGTCCAGGAAGGTCTTGATCCATTGGGACATAAACTTGGGAGCTTAAGGGAGGGGGGTCACTAACGACCTCCATGTGCACAGCAAATCAGAAAAAGGGCAGCTTATGGAGAGAATAAGGGTAAAGCAGCCATGCAAAGATAAGAAATGGAGTAGGAGTAGTTCCTGGGTCATGGCCCTGTTTCAGTCCTGGATTCCAGTCTCTTCACTGGGTCAGTGACCCTTGGGTCCTATGACATATCCTAGAAGCCTTCCAGTAAATTGTCCTTGTACCTTAACCTAGCTTGAGTAAGTTTCTGTTATTTGTACACCAAAACACCATACCTAAGATGACCTCTGGAATTTCAACTCTATGTGAACAGTGGCAGAGTTTGTTCATCTGTGCAGCCTTAGGCTAGCACAGTTCTTGGCTCAACTCCACAAATCTTTGTCGAATTGTACTTACTGAATACAGCTTTTTTATCTAAGAGATAGAGATAACACTACCTGATCCTCCCCCAGATTGTCTTATGTTCCAGGAAATTAAATGAATTGAAACCAGGGGATAGTCGATTCCACTAAAAGGACTTGGTGTTGCTTCACCTCATTTGCATCTGGAGGCAGGTGCAGTGAAAACTGACAAGCACTTGGAAGAGAGAGAACAGCAGGAGAGAGTGACAAGCGAGGCAGGGTATGAAAGGAGCTTGTTTTGTTCTATATGCTTTGGAATTAACTTATCCTTTAATTACAGGGAAAAAATTACTCTCCAGCTAGTAAAGACAGCCCTAAGAAAATTTTTAAAATGTAAATCAAGCTAAATGAATACTGCAGAAGCAGCTCTACAGCTTGGTGGGATGGAGTATTTGGATGCCCCTGAGGTTTTAAAAGCAAACCCTGCAACTAATTTTTGGAGCAGAAACACTCTCTCTTTTGTTTGATGGCAAAGGAGGTTAAACGCTGACACTAACAGGGATTTACCGAGGAGTTTAGGGTGACAGAATCTTCTTGCTGTTCTGGCTCTCTAAAGACCAGAATTCAAACAAAGCCTAAGTGGATGATGATGACAATTCCTGGGGTTTCTTCTCAGGGGTGCTCAATGTAGAGAAATCACTTAAATTGTAATTAAAACATACAAAAAATTGGTTCAAGGGTAACCACTAGTTTCTAGTAAAATACCTTATTAACCTCAGGAGCATTTAAGCTGGGAAGCAGTTGAAAGAGTGATGTGTGACTCTGTGTGTGTGTGTGTGTGTGTGTGTGTGTGCATGCGTGCTGGTAGCCTTGTGATGGCAGGGGCATGAGTAAGAAGTTCAATTTTTTAAAAAATTTATTTCATTGAAGTATAGTTAGTTTACAATGTTGTTTCCAATGTTTCTTCTGTACAGCAAAGTGATTCTGTTATACATATATGTACATTCTGCTTCATATTCTCTTCCATTATGATTTATCACAGGATATTGAATATTGTTCCCTGTGCTATACAGTAGGACTATTTTTAATTTTTGAATTTTATTATATTTATTTTATCATACAGCAGGTTCTCATTAGTCATCAATTTTATACACATCAGTGTATACATGTCAGTCCCAATCGCCCAATTCATCCCACCACCAACACACCCTTCCGCCACTTTCCCCACTTGGTGTCCATACATTTGTTTACTACATCTGTGTCTCAATTTCTGCTCTGCAAACCGGTTCATCTGTACCATTTTTCTAGTTTCCACATATATGCGTTAATACACAATATTTGTTTTTCTCTTTCTGACTTACTTCACTCTGTATGACAGTCTCTACATCCATCCACGTCTCAACAAATGACCCAATTTCGTTCTTTAATGGCTGAATAATATTCTATTGTATATATGTACCACATTGTCTTTATCCATTCGTCTTTTGATGGGCATTTAGGTTGCTTCCATGACCTGGTTATTGTAAATAGTGCTGCAATGAACATTGGGGTGCATGTGTCTTTTTGAATTATGGTTTTCTCTGGGTATATGCTCAATAGTGGGATTCCTGGGTCGTATGGTAGTTTTATTTTTAGTTTTTTAAGGAATCTCCATACTGTCCTCCATAGTGGCTGTATCAATTTACATTCCCACCAACAGTACAAGAGGGTTCCCTTTTCTCCACACCCTCTCCAGCATTTGTTGTTTGTATGTTTTTTGATGAAGCCCATTCTAACTGGTGTGAGGTGATACCTCATTGTAGTTTTGATTTGCATTTCTCTAATAATCAGTGATGTTGAGCAGCTTTTCGTGTGCTTCTTGGCCATCTGTATATCTTCTTTGGAGAAATGTCTCTTTAGGTCTTCAGTCCATTTTTGGATTGGGGTGTTTTTTTTTTTTTAATATTGAGCTGCATGAGCTGTTTATATATTTTGGAGAATAATCCTTTGTCTGTTGATTCGTTTGCAAATATTTTCTCCCATTTTGAGGGTGGTCTTTTCGTCTGGTTTATGGTTTCCTTTGCTGTGCAAAAGCTTTGAAGTTTCATTAGGTCTCACATGTTTATTTCTGTTTTTATTTCCATTACTCTAGGAGGTGGATCAAAAAAGATCTTGCCGTGATTTATGTCAAAGAGTGTTCTTCCTATGTTTTCATCTAAGAGTTTTATAGTGTCGGGTCTTACATTCAGGTCTCTAATCCATTTTGAGTTTATTTTTGTGTATGGTGTTAGGAGGTGTTCTAATTTCATTCTTTTACATGCAGCTGTCCAGTTTTCCCAGCTCCACTTATTGAAGAGACTATCTTTTCTCCATTGTATATCTTTACCTCTTTGTCATAGATTAGTTGACAATAGGTGCATGGGTTTATCCCTGGGCTTTCTATCTTGTTCCATAGATCTATATTTATGTTTTTGTGCCAGTACCATATTTTCTTGATTACTGTAGCTTTGTAGTATAGTCTGAAGTCAGGGAGTCTGATTCCTCCAGCTCTGCTTTTTTCCTTCAAGACTGCTTTGGCTATTTGGAGTCTTTTGTGTCTCAATACAAACTTTAAGATTTTTTGTTCTAGTCCCATAAAAAATGCCATTGGTAATTTGATAGGGATTGCATTGAATCTGTAGATTGCTTTCGGTAGTATAGTCATTTTCACAATACTGATTCTTCCAATTCAAGAACGTGGTATATCTCTCAATCTGTTGGTATCCTCTTTAATTTCTTTCATCAGTGTCTTATAGTTTTCTGCATACAGGTCTTTTGTCTCCCTAGGTAGGTTTATTCCTAGGTATTTTATTCTTTTTGTTGCAATAGTAAATGGGAATGTTTCCTTAATTTCTCTTTTATATTTTTAATCATTAGTATATAGGAATGCAAGAGATTTCTGTACATTAATTTTGTATCCTGCAACTTTACCAAACTCATTGATTAGCTCTAGTAGTTCTCTGGTGGCCTCTTTAGGATTCTCTATGTATAGTATAATGTCATCTGCTAACAGTGACAGTTTTATTTCTTCTTTTCCAATTTGTATTCCTTTTATTTATTTTCCTCTCTGATTGCCATGGCTAGGACTTCCAAAACTATGTTGAATAATAGTGGTGAGCGTAGACAGCCTTGTCTTGTTCCTGATCTTAGAGGAAATGCTTTCAGTTTTTCACCATTTGGGATGATGTTTGCTGTGGGTTTGTCGTATATGTCCTTTATTATGTTGAGGTAGCTTCCCTCTCTGGCCACTTTCTAGAGAGTTTTTTCATAAATGGGTGTTGAAATTTGTCAAAAGCTTTTTCTACATCTATTGAGATGATCATATGGTTTTTCTTCTTCAGTTTGTTAATATGGTGTATCACATTGATTTATTTGCATATATTGAAGAATCCTTGCATCCCTGGGATAAATCCAACTTGATCATGGTGTATGATCCTTTTAATGTGTTGTTGGATTCTGCTTGCTAGTATTTTGTTGAGGACTTTTTCATCCATATTCATCAGTGATATTGGTCTATAATTTTCTTTTTTCTTTCTTTTTTTTTGGGGGGGGCGTATGCGGGCCTCTCACTGTTGTGGCCTCTCCTGTTGCAGAGCACAGGCTCTGGACATGCAGGCTTAGTGGCCATGGCTCATGGGCCTAGCCACTCCACGGCATGTGGGATCTTCCTGGACCGGGACACGAACCCATGTCCCCTGCATCGACAGGCAGACTCTCAACCACTCCGCCACCAGGGAAGCCCTATAATTTTCTTTTTTTTTGTAGTATCCTTGTCTGGTTTTGGTATCAGGGTGATGGTGGCCTCATAGAATGAGTTTGAGACTGTTCCTTCCTCCACAATTTTTTGGAAGAGTTTGAGATGGATGGGTGTTATCTCTTAACTAAATGTTTGATAGAATTCACCTGTGAAGCCATCTGGTCTTGGTCTTTTGTTTGTTGGAAGATTTTTAATCACAGTTTCAATTTCATTACTTGTGATTTGTCTGTTCATATTTTCTATTTCTTCCTGGTTCAGTCTCAGAAGGTTGTACATTTCTAAGAATTTGTCCATTTCTTCCAGGTTGTCCACTTTATTGGCATAGAGTTGCTTGTAGTAGTCTCTTAGGATGCTTTGTATTTCTGTGGTGTCTGTTGTAGCTTTTCCTTTTACATTTCTAATTTTATTGATTTGAGTCCTCTCCCTCTTTTTCTTAATGAGTCTGGCTAATGGTTTATCAATTTTGTTTAGCCCCTCAAAGAACCAGCTTTTAGTTTTATTGATCATTGCTATTGTTTTCTTTGTTTCTATTTCACTTATTTCTGCTCTAATCTTTATGATTTCTTTCCTTCTGCTAATTTTGGGTTTAGTTTGTTCTTCTTTCTCTAGTTGCTTTAGGTGTAAGGTTAGATTGTTTTTTTGAGATTTTTCTTGCTTCTTGAGGTAGGCTTGTATAGCTAATAACTTCCCTCTGAGAACTGCTTTTGCTGCATCCCATAGGTTTTGGGTCATCGTGTTTTCATTGTCATTTGTCTCTAGGTATTTTTTGATTTCCTCTTTGATTTCTTCAGTGATCTTTAGGTTATTTAGCAAGATATTGTTTGGCTTCCATGTGTTTGTGTTTTTTACTTCTTTTTCCCTGTAATTCATTTCTAATCTCATAGTGTTGTGGTCAGAAAATGTGCTTGATATGATTTCAATTTTCTTAAGTTTACTGAGGCTTGATTTGTGACCCAAGATGTGACCTATCCTGGATAATGTTCCATGTGCACTTGAGAAGAAAGTGCAACTTGCTGTTTTTGGATGGAATGTCTTATTAATATCAATAAAATCTATGTGGTCTATTGTATCATTTAAAGCTTCTGTTTCTTAGTTATTTTCATTTCTGATGATCCGTACATTGGTGTAAGTGAGGAGTTAAAGTCCCCCAATATTATTGTGTTACTGTCGATTTCCTCTTTTATAGCTATTAGCAGTTGCCTTATGTATTGAGGTGCTCCTATGTTGGGTGCCTATATAGTTATAATTGTTATATCTTCTTCTTGGAATGAGCCCTTGGTCACTACATAGTGTCCTTCCTTGTCTGTTGTAACATTCTTTATTTTAAAGTGTATTTTATCTGATATGAGTATTGCTACTCCAACTTTCTTTTGATTTCCATTTGCATGGGATATCTTTTTCCATCCCCTCACTTTTAGTCCGTATGTGACCCTAGGTCTGAAGTGGGTCTCTTATAGACAGCATATAGATGGGTCTTTTTTTGGTATCCATTCAGGATGCCTGTGTCTTTTGGTTGGAGCATTTAAACCATTCAACTCTAAGGTAATTATCGATATGTATGTTCCTATTACCATTTTCTTAATTGTTTTGGGTTTGTTTTTGTAGGTCCTTTTCTTCTCTTGTGTTTCCTACTTAGAGAAGTTCCTTTAGCATTTGGTGTAGAGCTGGTTTGGGGATGCTGAATTCTCTTAGCTACTGCTTGTCTGTAATACTTTTGATTTCTCCATTGAATCTGAATGAGATGCTTGCTGGGTAGAGTAATCTTGGTTGGAGGTTTTTCCCTTTAATCACGTTAAGTACATCATGCCACTCCCTTCCTGCTTGTAGACTTTCTGCTGAGAAATCAGCTGTTAACCCTCTGGGAGTTCCCTTGTATATTATTTGTCATTTTTCCCTTGTTGCTTTCAATAATTTCTCTTTCTCTTTAATATTTGCCAATTTGATTATTATGTGTCTCGGTGTGTTTCTCCTTGGGATTATCCTGTATGGGACTCTCTGTGCTTCCTGGACTTGGATGGCTACTTCCTTTCCCATGGTAGGGAAGTTTTTGACTATAATCTCTTCAAATATTTTCTCGGGTCCTTTCTCTCTCTCTTCTCCTTCTGGTACCCCAATAATGATAATGTTGTTGTGTTTAATGTTATCCCATAGTCTCTTAGGCTGCCTTTATTTCTTTTCATTCTTTTTTCTTTATTCTCTTCCACAGCAGTGAATTCCACCATTCTGTCTTCCAGGTCACTTATCTGTTCTTTTGCCTCAGTTATTCTGCTATTGATTCCTTCTAGTGTAGTTTTCATTTCAGTTATTGTATTGTTCATCTCTGTTTGTTTCTTCTTTAATCTTCTAGGTCTTTTTTAAACATTTCTTTCATCTTCTTGATCTTTGCCTCTGTTATTTTTCCGAGGTCCTGGATCATCTTCACTCTCATTTTTCTGAATTCTTTGTCAGGAAGGTTGCCTATCTCCACTTCATTTAGTTGTTTTTCTGGGGTTTTATCTTGTTCCTTCATCTGGTACATAGGCTTCTGCCTTTTCATCTTGTCTATCTTTCTGTGAATGTGGTTTTTGTTCCACAGGCTGCAGGATTGTAGTTCTTCTTGCTTCTGCTGTTTGCCCTCTGGTGGATAAGGCTATCTAAGAGGCTTGTGCAAGTTTCCTGATGGGAGTGACTGGTGGTTGGTATAGCCGGCTCTTGCTCTGGTGAGCAAAGCTCATTAAAACTTTAGTCTGCTTGACTGCTGATGGATGGGTCTGGGTTCCCTCCATGTTGGTTGTTTGGCCTGAAGTGACCCAACACTAGAGCTTACCTGGGCTCTTTGTTGGGCCTAATGGCTGACTCTGGGAGGGCTCACGCCAAGGAGTACTTCAGAGAACTTCTGCGGCCAGTGTCCTTGTCCTCATGGTGAAACACAGCCACCCACCGCCACTGTAGGAGACCCTCCAACACTAGCAGGTAGGTCTGGTTCAGTCTAGTATGGGGTCATTGCTCCCTCCCCTGGGTTCCAGTGTGCACACTACGTTGTGTGTGCCCTCCAAGGGTGGAGTATCTGTTTCCCTCAGTCCTGTCAGAGTCCTGCAATCAAATCCCACTTGACTTCAAAGTCTGATTCTCTAGGAATTCCTCCTCCCATTGCCGGACACCCAGGTTGGGAAGCCTGAGGTGGGGCTCAGAACCTTCAATCCAGTGGGTGGATTTCTGTGATATAAGTGTTCTCCAGTTTGTGAGTCACCCGCCCAGCAGTTATGGGATTTTATTTTATTGTTATTGTGCCCCTCCTACCATCTCATTGTGGCCTCTCCTTTGTCTTTGGATGTGGGGTATCTTTTTTGGTGAGTTCCAGTGTCTTCCTGTAGATGATTGTTCAGCAGTTATTTGTGATTCTGGTGTTCTTGCAAGAGGGAGTCGGAAGTTCAATATTTCAAGCATCATAACAAGTAAAGTTGACATACCCAAGTAAGCAGAACAATCTGAGCTTTAATTCTTGGTGTTACATCAAATTACTTAATTTCCCAAGCTCTTGCCTTAAAGGATGTATGATGATGGCTATTTTTAAAGTGTATACTTAATCTTTGGGAGAACCTCTCATATATAACATGAAGTTTTTTTTTTATTATTACAGAACAATGTTTCTGACTCTCTAGACAGCACAATGACCCCCTCAATCAATGTTTATATGTGATGATAAAATTCTGCAGTAAGATTTTACTTCCATTGGCCTTTTGGTACTAGAAGGGCCCTGACAAAGCAAATACTTTCATTTTCTGGATGAAGGAAAGGAGATTCAGAGAGGTTAGTTGCTTGCCTAACTAAGGTCATCTAGACAGAGGCTGACCATATGACTGATTCACTGTGCAAATTGGAACACTTTCGAGAGTAAAAGGAGGTGCTGTTGGAGGACAAACTGGTGTCAGCCTGGACTGTCCCAGACAAACCAGGGCATGTGATCATCCTGTCTAGACACCTCAAAGCTTTGCCTGAAACTCACAGGGAATGAGAAAATGTGCCACCTGCTCATACCCTTTGCAAGAATAAGTTATAATCTGGGAATGAGAAAGGTACTACTAGGAGGCCAGGATGGAGGAGTGTACTTCCTTGTATGTGTTCAATCTGATTAGTTTTTCCCAGAATACTAAGCTGGTGTTAGTAGGGGCTTGATTAGTCTGTAGAGGGCCTTTGTGAGTATTAGAAAAAAGGTGCAAATCTGCCGAGGACAAACACACTATCTAGGGGATGGTGCCTTTTGCAAAGATATAGGGAGTTATAACACTCCAGTGTATGTTAATATTCCAGAGAATATTAACATTGACAAGAAATTGGCAATCAGAAAGGCCCTCAGACCCCTCTTCTTAGAGTAAGGGATTTGGAACCAACTCACAATGGCTGATGGAATTTTCAGGAATTTTACCTCCCACACAGATGCCACTCTGGATTTTTGTTAGATATGGATGGAGGATGGGAAACAACTCTATAGCATGAGCATTGCTGTTAGTCTCATTAACAAAGAAAGTGAGACACAAGGAGGTTGAATAACTTTTCCAAGGTCACAGCTGATAAGTGACAGAGCCAGGATTAAAACACAGGGATGAACAATGGCAGCAGTCTTAACCTCTGCAGTTAACTGCTGCTCATGTAAGTAGGTCACGTCTCCTCACCTGGGGCAGGGAAACCCATCAGCCCTAGAGAGGCAGATGCAACAGGGGGGAAATGTATCCTCCACAGAGGACCTTATGGAAACAATAGCTGTTCTGGGGTGGCCATGTGGGTCCACCACAATGAGTCTTTCCTGAAGCAGAGAACTATTTGCTTTGAAAACAAAATGGTATAGGGACACTGAGTCCTGATGAAGGAGTCTGGTCCCTGGGCCTCTCCCTTCTGGCTGGAAAAGTGTTGGGGTTTTTTTTTGTAAAAAAATTATTTTATTTTATTTATTTTTGGCTGCATTGGGTCGTCATTGCTGCATGAGGGCTTTCTCTATTTGCAGTGAGTGAGGGCTACTCTTCATTGCAGTGCACAGGCTTCTCATTGCAGTGGCTTCTCTTGTTGTGGAGCATGGGATCTAGGTGTGCGGACTTCAGTAGTTGTAGCACTCGATCTCAGTAGTTGTGGCTCATGGTCTCTAGAGTGCAGGATCAGTAGTTGTGGTGCATGGGCTCTTAGTTGCTTTGCTGCATGTGGGATCTTCCCAGAACAGGATTTGAACCCATGTCACCTGCGTTGGCAGGCAGATTCTTTTTTCTTTTTTTTTTTTAACATCTTTATTGGAGTATATTACTTTACAGTGGTGTGTTAGTTTCTGCTTTATAAAAAAGTGAATCAGTTATACATATACATATGTCCCCATATCTCTTCCCTCTTGCGTCTTGCTCCCTCCCATGCCTCTAGGTGGTCACAAAGCACCGAGCTGATCTCCCTGTGCTATGCGGCTGATTCCCACTAGCTATCTATTTTATGTTTGGTAGTGTATATATGTCCATGTCACTTTCCACTTTGTCCCAGCTTACCCTGCCCCCTCCCCGTATCCTCAAGTCCCTTCTCTAGTAGGCCTGCATCTTTATTCCCGTCTTGCCCCTAGGTTCTTCATGACTTTTTTTCTTTTTCTTTTTTTTTTTAGATTCCATATATATACGTTAGCATATGGTATTTGTTTTTTTTTCCTTCTGACTTACTTCATTCTGTATGACAGACTCTAGATCCATCCATCTCACTACAAATAACTCAATTTCATTTCTTTTTATGGCTAAGTAATATTCCACTGTATATATGTCCCACGTCTTCTTTATCCATTCATCTGTTGACGGACACTTAAGTTGCTTCCATGTCCTGGCTATTGTAAATAGAGCTGCAATGAACATTTTGGTACATGAATCTTTTTGAATTTTGGTTTTCTCAGGGTATATACCCAGTAGTGGGATTGCTGGGTTGTATGGTAGTTTGATTTTTACTTTTTCAAGGAACCGCCATACTGTTCTCCCTCGTGGCTATATCAATTTACATTCCTACCAACAGTACAAGAGGGTTCCCTTTTCTCCACAACCTCTCCAGGATTTATTGTTTGTAGATTTTTAAATGATGGCCATTCTTACTGGTGTGAGATGATATCTCATTGTAGTTTTGATTTGCATTTCTCTAATGACTAAGGATGTTGAGCATTCTTTCATATTTTTGTTGACAATCTGTATATCTTCTTGTAGAAATGTCTATTTAGGACTTCTGCCTATTTTTTGATTGGGTTCTTTGTTGTTTTGATATTGAGCTTGTAATATTGAAGATTAATCCTTTACCAGTTGCTTCATTAGCAAATATTTTCTCCCATTCTGAGGGTTGTCTTTTCATCTTGCTTATTGTTTCCTCTGCTGTGCAAGAGCTTTTAAGTTTCATTAGGTCCCATTTGTTTATTTCTGTTTTTATTTGCATTTCTCTAGGAGGTGGGTCAAAAAAGATCTTGCTGTGATTTATGTCATGGAGTGTTCTGCCTATGTGTTCCTCTAAGAGTTTGATAGTGTCTGGCCTTATATTTAGGTCTTTAATCCATTTTGAGTTTATATTTGTGTATGGTGTTAGGGAGTGTTCTAATTCCATTCTTTAACATGTAGTTGTCCAGTTTTCCCAGCACGACTTATTGAAGAGACTGTCTTTCCTCCACTGTATATTCTTGCCTCCTTTATCAAAGATAAGGTGACCATATGTGCGTGAGTTTTTGTCTGGGCTTTCTATCCTGTTCCATTGATCTATATTTCTGTTTTTGTGCCACTACCATACTGTCTTGATTACTGTCACTTTGTAGTATAGTCTGAAGTCAGGGAACCTGATTCCTCCAGCTCCGTTTTTCTTTCTCAAGATTGCTTTGGCTATTCAGAATCCTTTGTGTTTCCATACAAATTGTGAAATTGCTTGTTCTAGTTCTGTGAAAAATGCCATTGGTGGTTTGATAGGGATTGCATTGAATCTGTAGATTGCTTTGGGTAGTATAGTTTCACAATGCTGATTCTTCCAATCCAACAATATGGTATATCACTTCATCTGTTTGTATCATCTGTAATTTCATTCATCAGTGTCTTATAGTTTTCTGCATACAGGTCTTTTGTCTCCTTAGGTAGGTTTATTCCTAGTTATTTTATTATTTTTGTTGCATTGGTTAATGAGAGTGTTTTCTTAATTTCTCTTTCAGAGTTTTCATCATTAGCATATAGGAATGCAAGATATTTCTGTGCATTAATTTCATATCCTGCTACTTTACCAAATTCACTGATTAGCTCTAGTAGTTTTCTGGTAGCATCTTTAGGATTCGCTATGTAGAGTGTCAGGTCATCTGCAAACAGTGACAGCTTTACTTCTTCTTTTCCGATTTGGATTCCTTTTATTTCTTTTTCTTCTCTGATTGCTGTGGCTAAAACTTCCAAATCTATGTTGAATAATAGTGCTGAGAGTGGGCAACCTTGTCTTCCTCCTGATCTTAGTGGAAATGGTTTCAGTTTTTCACCATTGAGGACTATTTTGGCTGTGGTTTTTCATATATGACCTTTATTATGTTGAGGAAAATTCCCTCTATGCCTACTGTCTGGAGGGTTTTTATCATAAATGGGTGTTGAATTTTGTCAAAAGCTTTTTCTGTATCTATTGAGATGATCATATGTTTTTTATTTTCCACTCTTTAATATGGTGTATCACGTTGATTGATTTGCATATATTGAAGAATCCTTGCATTCCTGGAATAAACCCCACTTGATCATGGTGTATGATCCTTTTAACGTGCTGTTGGATTCTGTTTGCTAGTATTTTGTTGAGGATATTTACATCTATGTTCATCAGTGATATTGGCCTGTAGTTTTCTTTCTTTGTGGCATCCTTGCCTGGTTTTGGTATCAAGGTGATGGTGGCCTCGTAGAATGAGTTTCAGAGTGTTCCTCCCTTCGCTATGTTTTGGAAGAGTTTGAGAAGGATAAGTGTTAGCTCGTCTCTAAATGTTTGATAGAATTCATCTGTGAACGGCAGGCACATTCTTAACCACTGCGTCACCAGTGAAATGCCTGGCAAAGTGATTTAAAACCTCCTGACTAAGCTTATTTTGTCAAATAGTTCCTGTCAGATTCACTTTCAAGGCTCAATCCAGAAATTGTTAGTTCAGCATATTGATCCAAAGCAAGAAAATGTATTCACTCAAGCTACCTCTGAGACTAAGGAGTATGGTTCCTCATGTTTTGCAGAGGGAAACAGATGTGTTTATATACAAACACATCCACAGATATACAATCTCTTGCTTATCATATTTCAAAGAAGTGAGAGAAAAAATGTAACTGTGCATCTGTATGAAACTTCCTGGTTCCTGTCCACCTGAGAGGGGAAGGTGAATAAAGCTACAGTTCTCAGCAAGCCACGACATGATGCTGTGTCATATTTTGTGCCACTTGGAGAAATAGGCTCCTGTCTCACTTTACACTCAGAAAAAGTTCAGGCTATTCTTCAGGCTGATGTAGAACTGGGAGGGGCTAAAAGATCATTTCAGGTAACAGAGAGGACACTTATGATAAAAGAGAACAGCATGATCAAGAAGCTACTTAGGGGCATAACTAGAGAAGTTACTTGACTTGTTTAAGGTCATTCAGTGCATAGCTGCAGTAAGAGACCTGGGTTCAAATCCTAGCTCTTCCCCATATCAACCAAGTGATTGAAGGCAAGTTCTTTGACCTTTCCTACTTTCCTTTCCTCTTTGTAAAATGGTGCTAATGAGTGCTACCTCACAAGAAACTTGTGACAATTGGGTGCAATAAGGCACTGAGCACAATGCCTGGAACATAGTACATGCTCAGTAAATGAAAGCTGATGGTAGTAATAACATTAGTACATTGTATCTTTATGTTTTATCTGCAAGTATTTTGGACTAGATGAGCTCTAAGGGTTAAGCTGGCTAATAACTGACTTGTACAGCACAACTGCTGTACAAGTCAGTTTTATACTACAAAAGCACTATCTCAGAAGAGCTTTTTTTTTTTTCCACTGCACATCGCTCTATAGTGTGTATAGAACTGGCATTATTACCTCATATAACAGCTTAAAAGGTTAAAGAATGCTAAGTGACTTGCCCATTTCTGCCCTTACTGAGATCACGCAGCTAGTAATTGACAGAACAGGATCTTGAAGTCAGATTTGCTAAGTCAAAATATTGCCCTCTGTCTGGTGACCTTAGTGTCCATCTCCTAGGTCAATGTCCTTTCCCATGATGTGTTTGTCTCTGCTTCCCTGCAGCCCTCTTCCAAGCCAAGGCAATTACTGCTCTTGGAGACGGCTTCTAACAAGCTGATCCAATGAATTATCATGAGAGCAATCTTAGTCTTGCCCTTTTACTGCTGATATAGGGATAGATTTAGAGAGGCTGACTCTGGCTGGTATTTGGGAATGGATAATTACCTTCACTTACTATATCCTAGGCTGCTTTGACTAAATATTAACTGCCCAGAATTCTGCCCTTTCCAAACAATTCTGAGCATGAGCATGCCACAGGCAACTAAGTGGCATAATTCATTTGAGGTGACCATAAATCTAAGATTTCCACTAGAAATGATGCAAAGAATTAATGGAACATGAAATCAAGTAAATGGAATTGAGTACAGTAATTAGTTCATATTTTAATCCTCAGGTCTGTTTATTATCCATTAACTGGTAAGCAATTAAGTTGTCACCATTGAAATGATTAGCTTTGTCTCAGCAAAAGTTTATCGATATGTCAGCACAAATGAATCTGGTGGTTTTAAACGGCTTTATTTTGAATTGCATAGCAGCATATCCATGGAGTGGCTAGACATCTAATGATTTAATTTTGCAATATTGTTATCTAGATTGCTTATATTTAATATTGCTGAGCTGTTCTGGATGGTTATTGGGAAGAGTTTGTGAGAGGACGGATTCAAACTGTAGAAAAGTATGGCTTATATCCTTGGGTTCTTAATGCAATAGTATGATTGCATTTTCCTATTGAGACCAAATGAAGGACGTTTAAGGCATTTCACTTTCTATTTTGGTCTTCCAAACTTTAATTTCCATACTTCTTGGAATTAGGCACTATAAAGGTTGTCACATCAGTGGTGTTTTTGTTGGACACTCAAGATTGCTCATGCTTGTGAAATAATCTGTCAATGTCTTTGCCTTTTTGAGGCTGATTGTATAAATGCACTTGTGATGGGGTTCTGCTCACTAAGGCAGGAAACCTGAATATCAGACTACACCTGCTCTACTGGGCAACAAAAACCAGATGACCTAAAATCATCTTTTGAGTGTTGGGATTTGATATAAGTACAATTTTTATTTAGAAAATTTTAAATCCCAAAGTAAGAGTCAGGAAACTTGGGTTCTGGTCCTAATTCTGCCACTGAATCTCGGTGACTCCGGAAAGGTCTCTTGCCCTTCCTGGCTCTAATTTTCCCTTTGTATGTAAGTGGGTGGGAAGAAATTACCTCAGTGGGGCCTCTAACACTGATACTTTAGATGGAGGCTTTGCATAAACTTCTTTCTAATAGTAGGTCTGTATCTTGAAGTGGAGATGTGATCTTTGGAGGAAACTCTACAAAGTTTTTTTTTAATTAAGTTTTTTTTAAAGATCGTATTTTATTATGTATTTCTTTATTATATTTATTTTTGGCTGTGTCTGGTCTTAGTTGCGGCACATGGGATCTTCACTGAGGCATGCGGGATCTTTTGATGTGGTGCGGGCTCCTCGTTGCGGTGTGTGGGCTTCTCTCTAGTTGTGGCCTGCGGGCTCCAGGGTGCGTGGGCTCTGTAATTGTTTCACATGGGTTTCAGAGCATGTGGGCTCTGTAGTTCGCAGCATGCAGGCTCTCTAGTTGAGGACCACAAGCCAGTAGTTGTGGTGAGCAAGCTTATTTCCCCGGCGGCATGTGGGATCTTAGTTCCCTGACCAGGGATTGAACCCACATCCCCTGCATTATAAAGCATATTCTTTACCACTGGACCACCAGTGAAGTCCCGGAAACTCTAGAAATTTTAATGAACACTGACGTGGTCAGATTAGTAGTGAAAATGTCATTTTCTACTTTACATTTTCTTTTCCAATTGACTTTATTCCTGTAGCTTTGGAAATGGATAAAAAATGTACCGCTAATCATTTCAACGGCACCAGCTTAACTGTTCACCAGTTTCTGGTTCACAGAAGTCTTAGAAGCAGTATCCATCCTCTAACTGCAGTGTCACTGGTTACTAAATAAAAGAAGATCCCATTCAACACTTGTAGAGTCATAACAGTGATGATCTCTATGATGATAGTTAGGTTCTACTGAACCCTGATCAAGTCCCAGTTAATGACTGTCTTTAATATTGTCTTTGTAATATAACACTTCCTTCCCTGCTTTAGACGGACACCAAGGGGGGAGATAAAAATAAAGTAAAGGAAGATAGTGGCTGTCATAATGCCACCTTGGCAGGACCAGACCAGAGTTATGATACAGGTTGGGATGGAATCAATGGGATAATGAGCTGATCTCAACAATTTGTCTTCAAATGCAATGACTTCTCTCTTAGGCAGCCCCAAAGTGTGCATCTAAAATGGCAATCCAGGAAGCTGCTGACTGGATTGGGCTGTCCTTTCCCAGAAGTAATTATAAAAATGTCCAAAGGGAAAAGTGCCTATCCTTAGATCAGAGTCATCATCTGCTTGCTGGTATCATCATAATCTGCTCTACCACTAGGCTTCTGACCACTGTTTGCTTTACTTCTTAAAGGTCAGTTTGTTCACTCTGGTTGGGACGGGTTCCTGGGATCCAGAGCTTTGGCTTCTAGTATTGGCAAAGACAAGTTCCCTGATCTGAGCCTGGAGTAATTCCAGGGCTGAAATGAAGAATCTAAATGAATTTTTCTAGCACACCAGTTATCAATTGTTCCATTACTCCTCCCAGGTACACTGAAAATTCACTTACCTTATATTTGTAAATAATTTGACATTAACACTTAGAACTTCTGTTAATAATGCCATTGACTTTATTAGGTTTGTCATTATGACAAAAGAATATAGTTTATGATATACTGGGCATAATTTAGACTCTCTGAAAGCTACAGTCTTTTAAATGATATTCATTTACTCATTCAGTCTACCAAGTGCCTATCACATGTATGTGATACTAAAAAGCACAACCAAATCTGTGGCTGCAGGGAGTTAACAGTCTGTTTGGGAAGATGGGATCTTCCACTATATTGAAGGCTCCTTAAAGGCAGGCCCTGCAGCCTACAGGTCTTCAAATTCCCCCACTGGACTAGGGCCCAGAGTAGGTGAACAATGATTATTGTGGGGTTTATGGATAAACATTAGCCTATGGTAAGCAATGTTATGTATCAGAAGACCTGAATTAAATCCAGCCTCAATCACTTATTGTCAGGATGGCCTTGGGCCTTAGTTTCCCCTTGTATAAAGGGGATATTAAGGGTAACCTCACTGAGTTAGTGTTTAGTGATTAAATCAGAGAATTTATGTCAATGTTCTTTGGAATTCATTCAGAGTAAAAGCCAAAGTCCATACAAAATCCATGCAAAGAGGTAAAGATCTGCAGCAGCTCCCGGCTCTACTCTTCTCTCTCTGACCTCTCACACTTGATCACTTACACGTGAGCTCCTGGTCTTCCTAGAACACTCAAACTTTCTCCCACTTCAAAGCTATGGAATTGGTTGTTGCCTCTGCCTAGAATGTCCTTTCCCTAGACATCCCCATGGCAACCTCACAAATGTCATGCTCTCAACAAGGTCTACACTGACCACCCTATTTACACTTGTAACTCACTACCTCCACTCCTCATCCTCTTATCTCCCTTACTCTGATGTATTTCTTTTCCCATAGCATTTATCATATTCTAATTTACCATAGAAATTTACTCATTTATTATGTTTATTATTTATTATTTGTCTACCCCCACTAGACTTAATTACCTTACAGGCAGGATTTTTACCAATTTAATTCACTGTAGCACATGGTAGGCTCTCAATTAATATTTGTTAACTAAATGAATGAATGAAAGTAAATCACAAAGCATGTAAACAGTGACTGGGTATTAGCAGTGAAATTCCGTAGCCACCTATGGGTGTGACTGAATAAGTTCTGGATTGCACTGCACAGTAATTGATTTGAGTCTGTGCCTTGTCCCTCCAATGGATATAAAATTCCTCCAAGGTGACACTTAATTGTTCAATCCCTTTCTGTTCTTTACCACGTTTAGAATAGGGCTAGGTCAGTACCTCGTCTCAAAGCATACATCTTTCTCAGAGAAAGCCCAGAACTTCTCTTAGTGGTTACTGTGAACTAAGTCACTCTTCCTTTCTTCCAGTTTCTAATGGAATTTGATGCTTTGGACAGCCTTTATTAAAACACTTCAATTTATATGAGGCTATATATAACAATCCCTATATAGTCAATGAATGCTACACACCTAAAATTCCAGGGAAAAAAGCCTATAAAGTTCCAATTCCTAAAACACCAATAGTAGATTAAGTTATTTATTCAGTGATTGAATGATTAATTCCACAAACATCAATTAAGAAGCACCTACTGTATGTTAGGCACTGTGCTAGGTGCATGATGTACAAAGATAATAGCAAAAAGTCTCTGTCCTTGAGGGGATTACCAAGATTATTTATTCCTTAATTCAGCAAACATTTATTGACTCTGCTGTCATGTGCCAATGTACAAGGTTCTGGGAATACAGTAATGATCAAGATAAAATTCCTATCAACAAGAAATGTGTGGGGCTTCCCTGGTGGCGCAGCGGTTGGGAGTCTGCCTGCTAATGCAGGGGACACGGGTTCGAACCCTGGTCTGGGAAGATCCCACATGCTGCAGAGAAACTAGGCCCGTGAGCCACAACTACTGAGCCTGTGCATCTGGAGCCTGTGCTCTGCAACAAGAGAGGCCGCGATAGTGAGAAGCCCGCGCACAGCGATGAAGAGTGGCCCCTGCTCGCCACAACTAGAGAAAGCCCTCACACAGAAACGAAGACTCAACACAGCAAAAATAAATTAATTAATTAATAAACTCCTATCCCCGACACCTTCTTTAAAAAAAAAAAAAAAAAAAAAAAACAAGAAATGTGGTTCCAGAAGTGAGAATAAACAGTTATATAATCCATAGCGATGGGTAATTTAATCGATTGGGGTCAGCAAAATTTTTCCCTAAAAGGCCAGGTAGTAAATATTTTGTCTTTTTCAAGCCACATGTGGTCTCTGTTGCATATTCTTCTCTTTAAAAAACAATCCTTTAAAAATGTAAATCATCCTTAGCTCCTTGGCTGAATTTGGCCTACAGTCTACAGTTTGTGGACTCCTGTAGTAGATGAATATAAAGGATTCTCTGGAAGTCAAAAGGAGGCAGCAACAGTTTACTGGCTGGGAGGAGGGAAGGCGATGTCAAAGCAAAACCATGTGGGCAGTGCTGGATATAGGGGGAAGAATGCGGAGCTAGTAATCAGGGTAGAGGGAACAGCTTTCCCATGGCACTCAAGTAGCTCTTCTATGTGTATTACTCGTGTATCTGTTATTTTTGAATATCCCAATTCTCATTCCCCCTCAAATCCCCAATTGTGCCAACGGAGCATCTCTACCAAGAGGTCCCAGCCTCCTGCAAGGTGCTAATTAGATTTCTGGAGTACCTCCCCCCCAAAACCATTCAGTGCCTCATGGGGCCCTGGTTCTCAGTCATATGTTCCTCAGCACTTTCATACCCTTGCACACTTCAGGACAATTTGGTGTTAGTTGCTTATTCCTACAAATTTGTGTTACTTTGGTGAAACCAGTCTCTCAGAGATGCAAATAACTGATTCCTTGAAGAGGACAAGGCCTGCAGTTTCTGTTGTTTAGTCTCAGTTGTTTGCGCTGAGATAATTGTTTTCTCTATTCTGATTCAGAGCCACTAAAAATACATATATTCTACATGGAACTTTTATTTCCCCCTTTAATTAAACAAATCTTATCTACATAGCAACAGCTATGGACTTTTTCCTCCCTCAAATGTGTTTGAACAGAATCAAGATTCAAGAGGCTGAGACTTGAAAGGTTGATGTATTTCTACCCAACCTTCATAGGGAGCAGCAACTGTGTCAGGTCACACAGCTGTTCATCCATCTTCTCCTTAATACAATCCAGAGAGTTATTTCATAGTTCCCTTTCCAGAACAATCCTCAAGTATAACCCATATTATGTTGTATTATAAACATATGTAAGCCTCAATAGACTCTATGCTTCTCTGGGCAGGAGCTGGGTTTTGAGCTCATCACAGAGCAGAAGCACACTAGCCATGTGAAGAGTGGGTAAAATAAACAGGAGGATCTGGCCACAGGTACTCCGTGAAGTAGCTGGTGCAATTCTCAGTGTACCCCTTTAACCCTTTGAAGTGAAGAACTTAAGGAAGGTTTTCAAAATGAATATTTCCAATTTCCCCAAATAAGAAAGATTCGTCTTATCTAGACTCACTACTGCAACTTAATCCACGGGCATGATTCTTTTCAAATATTATCTTTTTCCTGGTTAATATATTTTTTCTTTTCATTAATACCCTACTTCGTATTGGACATTAATCAAACCACTCAGACACGATTAGCAAGCTAAATGTCTTACTTATTAAAAACAGTTAATTTTCCCATCTTAAAAAAATCGAGACGTTTGAATCTCTGAATATGCTCATTTATCACCAATCCCCGACAATGCATCCAGGAGTTCTTGTGTAGGACATGAATAATTTTTATAAAAACACAGATGCTCACTGTGTCATACATCCACACAGCTTTATAAAACAAAGCAAATGATGACCATCAATTACAATAACCTCACTAGACAAGACTGCAATTAATCTACTGCTCTTCAGATAACGACTGCTGCACTGCGCCAAGGAAAATGCCTGGCATTAACTGGCTTATCGTGATCAGCAATGATAGATGGGGCAGATGGCAATGTGATTATTCATTGTCAACACAATAAACAAATGCTTTGCTGCCGAAGTGTTTACCTAGGTCCTCTCAGAGGATAGCTCAAAATAGAGAACAAAGACAGCTCTGAAAATAGCTCAAAATAAAAATAAAGTTAATCTATTGATGAAATATACTTACTTAACTGGGGCTAACCCTCAGTAGAATCCAACTGGAAAACATTTTCCCTAAGGAGATCATGCGTTGGGTAGAGTTTTGGCATTAGAAGGTACAGTAAAGTCCATAGCTCACTTGCTTGTTAGGATGAGTCACTTTTATGAAGCCCTCAAATTCCATTCCATGCTTAATAATTCCAGTGATGAGAATTCATTGTTTTCAGAGGCAGATTCATTCCATAGATAGACAGCTCTCATTGTTAGAACATATATTTAGCTGACTGCCATCTCTCTGGAATTTTGGACAATTGACCCTAGGTTTTCCCCTCATCCCACATAGAAAATGTTAAACTCTTCTTGCTCACTAAAGCCCTTTATTTATTTTTATTAATTAACTAATTATTTTAAAACCTCTTTATTGGAGTATAATTCCTTTACAATGTTGTGTTAGTTTCTGCTATATAATAAAGTGAATCAGCTATATGTATACATATAGCCCCATATCCTCTCCCTCTTGCATCTCCCTCCCACCCTCCCTATCCTGCCCCTCTGGGTGGTCACAGAGCACCACCAAGCTGATCTCCCAGGGCTAAATGTAAGCATACCTTGTTTTGTTGCAGTTTCTTGTACTGTGCAGATACTGTGTTCTTTACAAATTAAAGGTTTGCAGCCATCCTGCACTGAGCAAGTCTGTTAGTGACATTTTTCCAATAGCATTTGCTCGCCTGTGTCTCTGTGTCATATTTTGGTAATTCTCACAATATTTCAAATTTTTTCATTATTATTATATTTGTTAAGGTGATCTGTGATCAGTTCTTTGATGTTACTACTGTGACTCACTGAAGACTCAGATGATGGTTAGCATTTTTAGCAATAAAGTATTTTTAAGTTAAGGTATGCACAATGTTTTTTTAGACATAGTGTTATTGCACACTTACTGTAGTATAGTGTAAACATAACTTTGATATGCACTGGGAAATAAAATTCACGTGACTTGCTTTATTGTGATATTCACTTTATTGCAGTGGTCTGGAACCTGCAATATCTTTGAGGTATCTCAAGATTCAATGCCTATCCAACTCTTTCCACATGACATATTTTGGTGTTTTCAACATTCTGGTTTTTTGCACTTAACCCACACCAGTTTTTAGACCACTCATACTCAGGGGCTCGGAAAGAAATGTGATATATCTGATGTGGTGTACTCAGAGCAAAGTGTAACTATTTGTGCTGAGGCTAAATGTCAGTCTTGCCTTGGAGCAGGGGATGTGTGTGTGGCTGCTCTGCTTGGGAAGCTGTTCTCCAAACACCATTAGTCTAGATAGCACCCCAGCTTTGCCATGTCCAAGGGGCAATTATTTTGGGTGCGCCTTTTAAAATTTTTGTGCAGGATGGCTTTGTTGATTAAGTCCTCCTTCTTTAGAAAACTGGGATAATTCAGGCAGAACCTGAGTGGAAATTGACCCAGTGGTCACTAACCAAATTCTCTCGAAAAAATTTTTACAAATACACATTCCTGGACCCCTTCTCTGGAGACTAATTCAGCTGCTTCCAGAGAAGGATTCAAATGTAAATATTTTGGCAATTTTCCCCAGTTAATTCTAATTCGCAACTCTGTTTAAATGCTTTTTTCATTGAGAACACTTAATAAGGTACTACTGAGGGAGTGCTTCACAAACCTAATATTCATACTCTCCTGGGAGCTTTAAAAATGCAGGTTCTTTGGAGCAGCTGATACCTGTGGTCTGGGGTAGGTCTAGGAAAATTAATACATCAAGATCAAATTGTTATATGTTTCCCTTAAGGGTTTTGGAAACCCTCATTTACTCCAAAATTGTAGTTTATATACAAGTTACAAAACACCCTTATTGCATATTGAAGAAACAAGCAATTTTAAGAAATTCTACAATGTAAATGTTTTAGCCTGGTAACCATCTATATTTTTTCACTCATTCATTTAATAAATTCATTCAAAAATTCATTTTTATTCTGAGACAATATTGTGATAGGCACTGGAATTTAATAGTTCAGTAGGGGAGAAAAACAAAGAAATAACAGCAAATAAACGTCAGTCAACAAAGAAAATGCATACAAATCTTAAAATAACGTATTTAAAAAGGAAGAGTTTATCTAATTTTAAATAGTCTCTAATTCAGACTGGCAGTCCCCCAGTCATTCTCACTTCATGAGTTTTTGCCCTGCTTTCATCATATTCCTTGCTATATGTTAGTTCAGGATCTGTAACTCTTCAGAATTTCCCATTACATTCTCATGTCCCTTTGGCAGACATCCCTAATCATTCCTAGCTTTTTTTCCCTACAGATTCAGGAAGGAAATTCATATGCCTGCTTAACCCGGTCCTCTATGCAGCCATTACTACTAGACCACAGATTAAATCCACGTGCAGCTTCCCCCATGCACAGTGCCTTGACACACCTTGGTGACTTTGCTGTTCCTCATTTCCTGGTTTATCTTTGTTGTCTATCAACTATTGAGTACTTCTAGTGATCCTTACATCTTTAATCCCACTTAATTTTCAAAACAACCTGGAGAGGTATATAAACTCAGCCTTAGAAGGATCAAGTAACCATCTCAAGGTCACACAGTTACTGTGTATCACAGCAGGAGGTACAAACTCAGGTTCTTTGATGCCAAAGCTGATGTTCTTAAACTTGTTCTTCATTGCTTCTCTTCTCAGCTCAGTTCAAAGGGCACCTCCTCTGTGAAACTTCTCCTGCACGCTTCAAGGAAAATTTGTCACTTCTTCCTTAGAGTTGGCCAAGGCTTTTGTACATCTCCCTTACAGCATGGCATTATACTTTAATGATCTGAATATAGCATTATTTGAGCTCCTCTGTGGTAGGAACTATGTCTTTATATATATATATAATCCATATCCCTGGTAACTAGCACAGTGACTAGGTAGGTTCTCAGTTGATGCATTTTGACTGACCATTAAAATCTGGCCACTGGACTCATTCAGCTATGGGTCTCTTTCTCAGTGTGTGGGCTTACTATATTAAAAACAATACCAGGTTTAAACAAGATCTTGATTAAAGATATTAAAAAGACGAAGCCAATAGTGAGATACATACTTCTGTTATTTGAAAGCCTTCTTGACATCAGTTATTGAGGACTCTTAAACAGAAACCTAGTTACAAGATATTTAGCATATAAGGACACCTGACCTTTAGTTGATAATCACCCTTAAGTGTAAGGGATGTAAAAAAGGTCAAATTAACTACACTCTGCTTATCAAGTGTCATATGTCATAGCACACATGATATTTGTTTAAATTGTAGCTCTTGTCCTATAACTGAAGGTGTGGTTTGGCTCACTGATGTGGCCTGAGTTCTGTCTGGGTTGATGGTAGACAAAGTGACACTCACCATTAATGGCGGCACATTCTGCAGAAACTCAGACTATTTAGTTCCCTGACATTTATTTTGCTATATGTAATAGTTTTGTGCAAATAAGACTCATTCTGCCAGAAAGGAGAATTATGGAATCTATGCAAACATATATGACATATAGGGGGCTGATTGCACAGATAGGTGTAAATGAAGATATACATGTAAGGTGAGGATTTAGGGTAGAAATAATGATCTGGCGATATCTTAGGGCATTAGTCACAAGAGAGCTGCACCAGTGTCTCAGGAGGAAATATCATGTTTCACTGTGGTCTTCCCTGGAAAACACTGGAAGCTCATTATAAACTTCTATGTCAACTTGCAAAAGACAGAGGGAGAAAGGAGGCACAGACCTTCTTATTTCATAGATACAAGAGCAGTCTTTCCATCTGTCATCACACCTTGGATATAAATAAGCACCAAATCTTATTAATTGGCACTTACCCATAGTACTTCAATAACCTCACATACCTCCCCAGAGAAGGCTTGTCCGTTGAGGAGGTGCTCTGACCCTTGGCTATCCTCACTCCCAAAGTGTAGCCGGACCTCCTCCAGCCGGTGGCTGTATGTCATAGGCCCTCCTGATACGTTGACCAAGTGCTCCTTGTCCAGGCGCAGGGACACATGTCTTCCAGTGTTGTACATGGTCCCACTGACCTGCAAGGCAATGAGCAACAGGTCAAACAAGGCTCTCCTCCTTCCATTTCTCACAATTTCTCACTCAGCCCAGCATGGTGCTTAGACCAATGCCTTTTGCTTCCTTTTGATAGGAAGACACTAGGCTAATTCCACATGTGGAGTAGGGAGTGGCAGCCTCCCCAGAGAGCATTTCTGCCCTACCTGGCATCTATGGTACTTTCTGTGAGTCATAAGCCACATTATCATTTAGGAATCTGAGGTAGGAACTCAAAGGAAACCTCATCATCTGTGACTAATATTTTGGATGTTGAACTTATAAAGAATTAACTTGTCTTCTTACCATAAATATTTGGAATGTAAAGATGCTGCAAAAGTTAAAATCTCAGGTGTGAGAAATTGGAGAAAACAGTAGTAAGGATGAGATGCTACAAAGGCCAAAAGGGAGCCAAGTAAGCTAAAATGAGTGAGTAGGAGCAAACTTTAGGGGGAGACTGAGGCTTAGGCTTGTAGCTCAAGCATTCAGTATGGTGTGTCTTGGTTTAGGTCCTTCTCTCACCCCTGCAACCAGACACTGCAAAGAGTCAGAACTCTGATACTTTCTTGCAGTTTGTGGCCTCAGTGTTAAGCTAAAGAGATTCATATAAGCTTCCCATTTCACAGACTTCCTATTCCATCTTGCTTCAGCCCCTGCAAGCTGAACCTTACTGCTTGGGGTTTCTTTCCCTCCTTTTCTCTTGAACTTGATGCTCAGCTTCATTTTGTTGACTATGACCTTAGCACTTCTCAACACTTGATTCTAGAACACTGATTCTTACCTGTGAGTCTATTGCTTTAGTCTTCTGGGTTGACTTAGCTCTAGGAGCAGATTGAAAACTTAAGGGAGACTTTGAGTGGGTCTGGATGGAATGCTTCTGGGCTATGGGTTGCTGAGTTACTTGGATTTTCTACCTGCTTACTCTGACTCATTTGGGCCCAGCCCTAGGCATTCTTTAAGGCAGCGGTCCCCAAAATGTTGGCACCAGGGACCGGTTTCATGGAAGACAATTTTTCACACGGACTGGTGGGAGGGGTGGCGCTGAATGTTTCAGGATGATTCAAGTGCATTACATTTATCGTGCAGTTTATTTTTATTATTATTACATTGTAACATATAATGAAATAATTATACAACTAACCATAATGCAGAATCAGTGGGAGTCCTGAGCCTGTTTTCACTTACCACTCACAGATAGGGTTTTGATATGAGTCTGCAAGCAATTGATTTATTATGGTCTCTGTGCAGCCAAACCTCTCTACTAATGATAATCTGTATTTGCAACCACTCCCCAGAGCTAGCATCACTGCCTCAGCTCCACCTCAGATCATCAGGCATTAGATTCTCATAAGGAGTGCACAACCTAGATTCCTCACATGTGCAGTTCACAGTAGGGTTTGCACTCCTATGAGAATCTAATGTAGTGCTGTTCTGACAGGAGGCAGAGCTCAGGCAGTAATGTGAGTGATGCGGAGCAGCTGTAAATACAGATGGAGCTTTGCTCACTTGCCTGCCACTCACCTCCAGCTCTGCAGCCTGGTTCCTAACAGGACACAGACTGGTACCGGTCCATGGCCCAGCGGTTGGGGACCCCTGCTTTAAGGGATTCATGTAACTTCTGACAACTTCATTAGATATGGTTTTCATATATTTGCTCTATAGCGTTAACCTTACCTGCCCCTCCACCTTTCTGGCACTAGTCCTGTGAATGATCAGTTAGTTTAGTTCTGTAGATTTCTCACTGTGACAGAGACAGCATTGCTTACCAATATACTCCACTGACTCACTATAGCACCACCTTGTTCTAAGGTGGAGCCCATGTGCTGACGTTGGCCATGGTCTGTGAGGGGACATGACAAATGTTGTTTACAGGCTGAAACAGTGAAAAGCTTATGTAAGATTATCCAGTCTCTTTCTTCCTCTGCTTCATCAATCAAGGGGCAATGTGGAAATTTGTAAATGTGGTATAGCTACAAGATGGAGCCTGTGTCAGCCTGAGTCGCTGGCAGATTATGTACAGATTGCAAAAATGGCTAGAATTCTTCCACTCCTTGTAACTACACTACTTACAATGTGACCTTATAGCTGTTCCCATCAAGATAGGGTCATCTGTTTCTCCACCCCTGGAACCTGGACTGGCCTTGTCACTTGCTTTGGCCAATAGCACGTAGTGGATACAACATGCTTATTCTGAGTGTAGGCCTCTAGAGGCCTTCCACGTGCCCTTACTCCATTTTGGAAACTCGAGACCACCATGCAAACAAGCCTGGGCTAGCTTGCTGGAGGATGATCCAGAGTGAGGAGAACCATCCCAGGAGAAGCCATCCTAGGCTGGCCATTCCATGACTGATCCACCAGTTGACTGTCTTAGTCTGGCCTGGACCAGAAGAATTTCCCACAGACCATAGATTCCCATATACTGGGGAGCTAAAAATTTGGTTGTTTTCAGTCCTTAAGCTTTGAAATAATTTGTTATAGAGCAAAAAATCACTGTTATACACTAAGTCAATCATCTTCTATGTCATGTGACTCTGGAACTATCAACAGAAATTCTGGACAGTCTTTGTTGAGTAGCTGAACTAGAAAGTCACTTGGAGCTCAGACAGTCAGTCTGCTAATCAGCTGGAAAGTCATACCAGAACGAGAGAAGAAAGCAGCAGATATGCCAAAAGTGACAGAGGAAACCATGTAGAGAGAGAATTGGAGAGAATATCTACTTCACCTTCAGAAACACTTTGTACCCCTTTGTTCCAGTTCCTTCATGAGACCTGGGCTGTACTTTCTCTGATACTTTACATCTTACAATGGGATTTATTTTTTCTTAAGTTATCTATTCCTTGCAACCAAATGATCCCTATCAAAGACTCTATGCCTGTTCTCCAGTCTCAAATATATATATATTTAGTCAGTATGACATAATGAGAGTTTGTCTTCTTTTCTTGTCCCAATTTATGACTTTCTTTGCAGTAAAATGATAGAGATAGATTTGTGTTTGACACTGCATTCATCTTTAAGCAAAATTTATTTTTTCTACTTATTAAGATAATATACAGGTATTATACATGGGTAGGAAGACCCAGAACAGCTCAATGAAATAAAAATCAGCCACAATTCTACAGTAAACCAATAATCACCACTAATATTTTGGTATATAACTTTTCACACTCATAACCATTTATATCTATATTTTAATGAGATCATTTTTTATGTGTGATAATAAATGCTTTTCACATACAAGGGTATATGATTTATATATATATATAAATATATTATTATATATAATAATTTAATATTTCTATATAAATTTATATATTTAATATATTATACACAACATATGTATAATATATTTAATATATTTGTTACATAATTATATATTAATATATATATATAAATATATATAATTTTTAGTCACATGAATATTTCTAGGTTATTGACTGTTCTTTTGTAATATCACTTTGAAATAGTTTCATAATATTCCACTGTAAACATATATGACTTATTATTGAATCTTTACAGCCCTTTCACTTTTTCACTATTGTTAAAAAATATTGCAATGTGATATAGAGAGCAAACTAGTGGTTAACAGTGGAGAGAGGGAAGGAGGGAGGAGCAATTTAGGAGTAGTAGAAATAAAGGGTTAACATGGGATTATATGAAATCATCTTTGTGAAACTTTTGAAAATTGTAAAGCACTACACAATTTAAAGAATATTTCACTCAATAAAAAAAATACTGCAATGAACATCCTATGGATAAACATTTTTACTAGTGCAGATATTTCATTAGGTAAACTCTGGGTCAGATGGTGTACACATTATTATAGTGCTTATTATCTATTGCCAAATCCATTTGCTGTGGAGTGTAGATCCCACAGAGCAGGGCTGGATCTCAAGTTCTCTTCAAATTGCATTAATTCAACAGGCAACATCCATGGGCCCCTATAGTATGCAAGGCTGCATAACAGGAGCTGCTTCAAATTGTTATAGGATATGTGCTCTGTTCCAATGAGCAAGTATATCAGGCTTCCCCACACTCCTAAAAATCCTCTCAATGTGTCTGTCTAATGTTCCTAAGAAAATTGTTGCCCACTGAAGCAAGGCAGGGACCATGTCCTATGCTTGTCTGCATTTTCCCAGTAATTAACACAATGGCACACAGTAGAGAGAAGAATAAAGGACTCTTGAGTCAAAAAATTCCCAATCTGCCTCTTGGTGACCTTGAGTAGTTCAGTTAATTACTTGAAGCCTCAGTTTTCTTAACTGTAAAATACAGATAAGACAATTTCCCCTATGAAAATGAGGGATAAAAAACTATAAGGTTTATAGAGAATGAATACGAGAATGATAGAAATAAATCACTCCTTATCAGTAATTACTTATTGATTCCACTTATATGAAATCCTAGAGTAGTCAACATTATAAAGATAGAAAGTAGAATGGTAGTTGCCAGGGGTGGGGTGCAGAGAGGAATGGGAGTTATTTTTTAATGGGCATAGAGTTACAGTTTTGCAAGATGAAAAAAAATCTGGAGATGGACGGTGGTTGTACTTAATACTGCTAAAATGTATAAGTAAAAATGGTTAAGATGTGTATTTTACACACATAAAAATTGGAAAAAATTCCCTCATGAGTTTGTTGTGAGAATTAATACATTTAATGGTCAAACATTTTCATTCTTTTCCTTCATTTACTTTTGACGATGGGTGCCTAGCTGACCTTGCAGGACCTGTGTTGATCTTACCCACTTCCCATAGCCCAGTGGAATATAGTGTTGCTTTCTAAAAGTCACAATGAAGAACTTTTACTGACTTCTGCATTGTGACAATTCACTTGTCTCTCATTTTGGATTTTAAAGCTTGGTGGCTTGGGAAGCCACCAAGATCATTTTGAAGGCCATGAAGCAAACAGAAACCCAGGGTAACCAGGAATAAACCAGTGTGCCTTCTAGTTCTTCCACTCCATACTTCCATACTCCTTCTACTCCCATGGCTCTATCTTCATTCATTCATCTGACTGTGTGCTAGGAGCTGAGGATAGTGTGGTGAGTAAAACCAGGCATGGTCCCTTCCCTCATGGAGCTTACAATCTCCATTATGAAGACAACAGAGTGGGAGAAAGAAGTTATGGGGAATCCATCTGAAATTATACCATTTGCGTATGTGTTCTCACAATTAGAGGCAAAACACCTATTCCTCCACCCTTTCCTCAGACATTGAAATAACATTAATTTATATTAATCAAAAAAAAAAAAGAACTGGGGCTTCTCTGGTGGTGCAGTGGTTGGGAGTCTGCCTGCTGATGTGGGGGACGCGGGTTCGTGCCCCAGTCTGGGAGGATACCACATGCCATGGAGCGGCTGGGCCCGTGAGCCATGGCCGCTGGGCTGGTGCGTCCGGAGCCTGTGCTCCGCAACAGGAGAGGCCACAGCAGTGAGAGGCCCGTGTACAGCAAAATAAAAAATTAAAAAAAGCTGTGTAACCAGGGTATGGTTTGTTTCACTTTAATTTTTTAAAAAAGGCTCGACAATATTATGTATGATATCTGATGGTACACCTGCACTGAAGTAATTAACACTGAAGCAGTGTCATTTTACCTGTAATGCTAATTACAGTGTTTCCAATGAACTACTTTGGTGTACAGCATGTTGGAAAAAGTTGTATTATGTAGACCAGGAAACAGAACTGAATGGAGACGATGAAGCTGCAGGGGATATCCAGGTTGCCTATAGCTGCCTCACACTTCTCCTCTTTGTTTTATTTTAATTCACTACAAAATGAGATGAGAGATACGATGTTCATGTAAGTGAGAGAAGTAAGAGTGGTTTGTGAATGTTCAGTGACTTGTTTAGAATCATACAGCTAGCAGTGGTAGCAAACCCAGGTCTCCTGATACCAAGTCTAATGATTTTTTCCCCCCAACGAAAAATAATTTTCTTCATTGGTTTTTATTTATTTTAACATCTTTATTGGTGTATAACTGTTTTACAATGGTGTGTTAGTTTCTGTTTCATAACAAAGTGAATCAGCTATACATATACATATATCCTAATTTTTCCTCCCACTTGCTTCTCCCTCCCACCCTACATATCCCACCCCTCTGGGTGGTCACAAAGCACCACCGAGCTGATCTCCCTGTGCTATGTGGCTGTTTCCCACTAGCTACCTATTTTACATTTGGTAGTATATATAAGTCCATGCCACTCTCTCACTTCATCCCAGATTACCCATCTCCCTCCCTGTGACTTCAAGTCCATTCTCTACAACTGTATATTTATTCCTGTCCTGCCCCTAGGCTCTTCATAAACTTTTGCTTTTTCTTTTTTAGATTCCATATATATGTGTTAGCATACGGTATATGTTTTTCTCTTACTGACTTACTTCACTCTGTATGACAGATTCTAGGTCCATCCACCTCACTACAAATAACTCAATTTCATTTATTTTTATGGCTAAATAATATTCCATTGTATATATGTGACACATCTTCTTTATCCATTCATCTGTCGATGGACATTTAGGTTGTTTCCATGTCCTGGCTATTGTAAATAGAGATGCAAAGAACATTGTGCTACATGACTCTTTTTGAATTATGGTTTTCTCAAGGTATATGCCCAGTAGTGGGATTGCTGGGTCATATGGTAGTTTTATTTTTAGTTTCTTAAGGAACTATCATACTGTTCTCCATAGTGGCAGCACCAATTTACATTCCCACCAACAGTGCAAGAATATTCCCTTTTCTCCACACCCTCTGAAGCAATTATAGTCTGTAGAATTTTTTTTTTTTTTTTTTTTTTGCGGTATGCGGGCCTCTCACTGCTGTGGCCTCTCCTGTTGCGGAGCACAGGCTCCGGACGCGCAGGCCCAGCGGCCATGGCTCACGGGCCCAGCCGCTCCGCGGCATATGGGATCCTCCCAGACCGGGGCACGAACCCGTATCCCCTGCATCGGCAGGCGGACTCTCAACCACTGCGCCACCAGGGAGGCCCTGTCTGTAGAATTTTTGATGATGGCCATTCTGACAGGTGAGAGGTGATACCTCAATGTAGTTTTCATTTGCATTTCTCAAATGATTAGTGATGTTGAGCAATCTTTCACGTGTTTGTTGGCAATCTATATATCTTCTTTAGAGAAATGTCTGTTTAGGTCTGCTGCCCATTTTTCGATTTTTTTTTTTTTTTTTCTGATATTGAGTTGCATGCACTGCTTGTAAATTTTGGAGATTAATCATTTGTTCGTTGCTTCATTGCAAATATTTTCTCCCATTCTGAGGGTTGTCTTTTCATCTTGTTTACGGTTTCCTTTGCTGTGCAAAAGCTTTTAATTTTCATTAGGTCCCATTTGTTTATTTTTGTTTTTATTTCCATTTCTCTAGGAGGTGGGTCAAAAAGGATCTTGCTGTGATTTATGTCATAGAGAGTTCTGCCTCTGTTTTCCTCTAAGAGTTTGATAGGGTCTGGCCTTATAATCAGGTCTTTAATGCATTTTGAGTTTATTTTTGTGTATGGTGTTAGGGAATGTTCTAATTTCATTCTTTTACATGTAGTGTTCCAGTATTCCTAGCACCACTTATTGAAGAGGCTGTCTTTTCTCAACTGTATATTTTGCCTCCTTTATGAAAAATAAGGGGACCATATGTGCGTGGGTTTATGTCTGGGCTTTCTATCCTGTTCCATTGATCTATATTTCTGTTTTTGTGCCAGTACCATACTGTCTTGATTACTGTAGCTTTGTAATATATTCTGAGGTCAGGGAGCCTGTTTCCTCCAGCTCCATTTTTCGTTCTCAAGATTACTTTGGCTATTCGGGGTCTTTTGTGTTTCCATACAAATTGTGAAATTTTTTGCTCTAGTTCTGTGAAAAATGCCAGTGGTAGTTTGATAGGGATTGCATTGAATCTGTAGATTGCTTTGGGTAGTAGAGTCATTTTCACAATGTTGATTCTTCCAATCCAAGAACACAGTATATCTCTCCATCTGTTTGTATCATCTTTAATTTCTTTCATCAGTGTCTTATAATTTTCTGCATACAGGTCTTTTGTCTCCTTATGTATGTTTATTCCTAGGTATTTTATTCTTTCTGTTGGAATGGTAAATGGGAGTGTTTCCTGAATTTCTCTATCAGATTTTTCATCATTAGTGTATAGGAATGCAAGACATTTCTATGCATTAATTTTGTATCCTGCTACTTTCCAAATTCATTGATTAGCTCTAGTAGTTTTCTGGTAGTATCTTTAGGATTCTCTATGTATAGTATCATGTCATTTGCAAACAGTGACAGTTTTAATTATTCTTTTTCGATTTAGATTCTTTTATTTCTTATTCTTCTCTGCTTGCTGTGGCTAAAACTTCCAACCTATTTTGAATAATACTGGTGAGAGTGAGCAACCTTTTCTTGCTCCTGATCTTAGTGGAAATGGTTTCAGTTTTTCACCATTGAGGATGATGTTGGCTGTATATTTGTCATATATGGCCTTTATTATGTTGAGGTAAGTCCCTCTATGCCTACTTTCTGGAGGGTTTTTATCATAAATTGATGTTGATCTTTGTCAAAAGCTTTTTATGCCTTTATTGAGATGATCATATAGTATTTATCCTTCAATTTGTTAATATGGTGTATCACATTGATTGATTTGCATATATTGAAGTATTCTTGCATTCCTGGGATAAACCCCACGTGATCATGGTGTCTGATCCTTTTAATGTGCTGTTGGATTCTGTTTGCTAGTATTTTGTTGAGGATTTTTGCATCTATGTTCATCAGTGATATTGACCCTAGTTTTCTTTCTTTGTGACATCTTTGTCTGATTTTGGTATCAGGGTGATGGTGGCCTCATAGAATGGTTTGAGACTGTTCCTCTCTCTGCTATATTTTGGAAGAGTTTGAGAAGGATAGGTGTTAGCTCTTCTCTAAATGTTTGATAGAATTCGCCTGTGAAGCCATCTGGTCCTAGGCTTTTTTGTTTTGGAAGATTTTTAATCACAGTTCCAATTTCAGTGTTTGGATTGGTCTCTTTATATTTTCTATTTCTTCCTGGTTCAGTTGCAGAAGGTTGTCCTTTTCTAAGAAGTTGTTCATTTCTTCCACGTTGTCCATTTTATTGGCATATAGCTGCTTGTCGTAATCTCTCATGATCCTTTGTATTTCTGCAGTGTCAGTTGTTCCTTCTCCTTTTTCATTTTTAATTCTATTGATTTGCATCTTCTCCCTTTTTTTCTTGATGAGTCTGGCTAATGCTTTATCAATTTTGTTTATCTTCTCAAAGAACCAGTTTTTAGTTTTATTGACCTTTGTTATTGTTTTCTTCAATTCTTTTTCATTTATTTTTGATCTGATCTTTATGATTTCTTTCCTTCTGCTAACTTTGGGGTTTTTCTCTTCTTCGTTCTCTAATTGCTTTAAGTGTAAGGTTAGGTGTTTTATTTTAGATGTTTCTTGTTTCTTGAGGAAGGATTGTATTGTTATAAACTTCCCTCTTAGAACTGCTTTTGCTGCATCTCATAAGTTTTAGGTCATCGTGTTTTCATTGTCATTTGTTTGTAGGTATTTTCTGATTTCCTCTTAGATTTCTTCACTGATATCTTGGTTATTAAGTAGTGTAATTTTTAGCCTCCATGTATTTGTATGTTTTGCAGATTCTTTCCTGTAATTGATATCTAGTCTCAGAATGTTGTGGTCAGAAAAGATACTTGATACAATTTCCATTTTTTAAAATTTTACCAAGACTTGATTTGTGATCCAAGAAATGATCTATCCTGCAGGATGTTCCATGAGCACTTGAGAAGAAAGTGTATTCTGTTGTTTTTGGATGGAATGTCCTATAAATATCAATTAAGTCAACCTTGTTTAATGTACCATTTAAAGATTGTGTTTCCTGGGGCTTCCCTGGTGGTGCAGTGGTTGAGAGTCTGCCTGCCAATGCAGGGGACATGGGATCATGCCCCGGTCTGGGAAGATCCCACATGCCATGGAGTGGCTGGGCCCATGAGCCATGGCCACTGAGCCTGCATGTCCAGAGCCTGTGTTCCACAATGGAAGAGGCCACAACAGTGAGAGGCCCACATACTGCAAACAAACAAACAAAAAACAAACAAAAAAACAACAAAAAATTGTGTTTCCTTATTTATTTTCATTTTGGATGATCTGTCTATTGGTGAACATGGGGTTTTAAAGTCCCCTACTATAATTTTGTTACTGTAGATTTCCCTTTTTATGGCTGTTAGCTTTTGAGTTATGTATTGAGGTGCACCTATGCTGGGTGCATAAATCTTTATAATTGTTATATGTTCTTCTTGGATTGATCCCTTGATCATTATGTAATGCCCTTCTTTTTCTCTTGCAACAGTCTTTGTTTTAAAGTCTATTTTGTATAATATGAGAATTGCTACTCCAGCTTTCTTTTGATTTCCATTTGCATGGAATATCTTTTTCCATTCCCTCAGTTTCAGTCTGTATGTGTCCCTAAGTCTGAAATGGGTCTCTTGTAGACAACATATATATGGGTCTTCTTTTTGTATCCATTCAACCAGTCTATATGTTTTGGTTGGAGCATTTAATCCATTTACATTTAAGGTAGTTATCAATATGTGTGTTCCTATTACCAATTTCTTAATTGTTTTGGGTTTGTTATTGTAGGTCATTTCATTCTCTTGTGTTTCCTGCCTAGAGAATTTCCTTTAGCATTTTTTGTAAAGCTGGTTTGGTGATGCTGAATTCTCTTAGCTTTTGTTTGTCTGTAAAGTTTTTAACTTCTCCCTCGAATCTGAATGAGATCCTTTCTGGTTAATGTAATCTTGGTTGTAGGGTTTTCCCTTTCATCACTTTAAACATGTCCTGTCACCCCCTTATGACCTGTATAAAGATCTTGATGTGAGCAAATGCAAATATCTTAGCTCATTTCACATGGAATATATGTTGGGGATTTTCATTTCTTCTCCAGGCTGTAGGTGCAGGGTTTATACAGTTCCAAAGGCAACAGGATTCTTTTTCAGGAAAATAGAAAACTGGAAAGGACACTACGCTGCTAAAGTTCATCCCAAGAGGAGGCCTGGAGAAATCCAAAAGTCAGGAAGTCCCTTGGCTGCCTCATCTCCAGACATTTACACTTGTTTGAGACTGGGTGGAGCTAAATGCATTGAGGGAAGTGGTAACATATGCTCCAGACAGAAATGCCTGTCAAGATTGTGTGTCAATCAGTATCATCTTGATTACTTGAAACAGTCTAAAAGTAATGTGTTCTTTTGCAAAGCAAAAATTTACCCCCAGTTTATGCGTTTTGTAAAATTGGTTGCTCTTATATAGCAGATATGGTGCTTTGTGGCAGCTCGTGATTAGCCAGGGCCACTTATTAATGGACTCATCTCTTTCAGTCTGCTGACACTGTAGCATTAGAGGGAAATAAATACAGCCAGTGTGCTTTTAAGGAGAATTTTCATCCTTTGAAAATAAGCAACAATCCTGTTTATAATAGTTGGCATCTTGGTTTGAATCCCTAAATGGTGTCACATATGGTGCTAAATACTGGACATGAACTTAATTAATCTTTACAATGTCTCCCTCACTAAACCTAGTGTGGAACTAGCCCTGTGCTCTTTGCTTTCTCTTGGATGGGAAGATATGGGGCCAACCCTGCATGGAGTGGAGGCCTCCCACAAGCATACATGTTCTCCTTGGTCTCTGTGGCTCCTTTGTGTCTTGAGGCAAACATCCCATGAACGAGGGAGCCAAGGCTTGATCCCACATGTCTCTGACTCTGAAGTCTGTACTTTTAACCACTTGGAATTATTTGATTGCATAACCGATTACCTAACAATGTTTTCTTCAAATATGGGTTGATAGCCTAGTAACCCCCCAGAGTGTTTGGGATTACTTATACTAGTCAGGGTTCTCCAGAGAAACAGAATTAATACAATGAGTATATACATGTAGAAAGAGATTTATTTAAGGAATTGGCTCATGTGATTATGGAGGCTGCAAGTCCATAATCTGTAGGGTGTGCTGGCAGGCTGGAGATCCAAGAAAGAGTTGATACTGTAGTTCAGGTCCTAAGGCCAATTACTGCAGAATTACTTCTTGCTCTGGAGAGGCCATTCTTTTTGTTCTATTCAGACTTTCAACAGACTGAATGAGGCCCACCCATATTATGAGGGGAACTCTGTCCACTGACTTAAATGTTTATCTCATAAAAAAACTACACTTACAGAAACGTCTAAAATAATGTTTGGTCAATTATCCAGGCACCATGGCCAAGACAAGTTAACACATAAAATTAACCATCAAATTTATCTTCAAATCTCGTTTGATTTCTTTACTACATCTTGTTCAAACAGCTCTTAACCAGTTGTGTTGACACCACACATAACAGGTTGATATATGTAATTATATAGTATATATATATATATATATATATATTTCTATATTATGTAATTTAAAAAACCAGTAATACTAAAATTGTTCTCCAAATGTCAATCGTATGGAAGGAGAGCCAGTATGTAACAATGTATATCTGATACAGGATAAATCCAAGGAGAAATAGGCCGAAACATATCAATCAAACTATCAAAAATTAAATACAAAGGAAAAATATTAAAGACAGCAAGGGAAAAACAACAAATAGCATGCAAAGGAATCCCCATAAGGTTAATAGCTGATCTTTCAGCAGAAACTCTGCAAGCCAGAAGGGACTGGCAGGACATATTTGAAGTGATGAAGGAGAAAAATCTACAACCAAGATTACTCTACCCAGCAAAGATCTCATTCAGATTTGATGGAGAAATTAAAAGCTTTACAGACAAGCAAAAGCTAAGAGAATTCAGCATCACAAACAGCTTTAAAACAAATGCTAAAGGAACTTCTCTAGATAGAAAGCACAAGAGAACGAAATGACCTACAATAAAAAAAAACAAAACAATTAAGAAAATGGTAATAGGAACATATATATCAATAACTACCTTAAATGTAATGGATTAAATGCTCCAACCAAAAGACATAGACTGGCTGAATGGATACAAAAACAAGACCCATATATATGCTGTCTATAAGAGACCCATTTCAGGCCTAGGGACACAAACAGACTGAAAGTGAGGGGATGGAAAAAGATATTCCATGCAAATGGAAATCAAAAGAAAGCTGGAGTAGCAATTCTCATATCAGACAAAATAGACTTTAAAACAAAGATTATTACAAGAGACAAAGAAAGACACTACATAATGATCAACAGATCAATCCAAGAAGGACATATAACAATTGTAAATCTTTATGCACCCAACATAGGAGCACCTCAATACATAAGGCAAATACTAACAGCCATAAAAGGGGAAATCAACAGTAACAAAATAATAGTAGAGGACTTTAACACCCCACGTTCACCAGGGGACAGATCATCCAAAATGAAAATAAATAAGGAAAAACAAGCTTTAAATGATACATTAAACAAGGTTGACTTAATTGACATTTATAGGACATTCCATCCAAAAACAACAGAATACACTTTCTTCTCAAGTGCTCATGGAACATTCTGCAGGATAGATCATACCTTGGGTCACAAATCAAGACATGGTAAAATTTAAAAAAATGGAAATTGTATCAAGTATCTTTTCTGACCACAACACTTTGAGACTAGATATCAATTACAGGAAAATATATGTAAAAAATAAAAACACATGGAGGCTAAACAATACACTACTAAACAACAAAGAGATCACTGAAGAAATCAAAGAGGAAATCAGAAAGTACCTAGAAACCAATGACAATGAAAACACGATGACCCAAAACCTATGGGATGCAGCAAAAGCAGTTCTAAGAGGGAAGTTTATAACAATACAATCCTTCCTCAAGAAACAAGAAACATCTAAAATAAAAAAAACTAACCTTACACTTAAAGCAATTAGAGAACGAAGAAGAGAAAAACCCCAAAGTTAGCAGAAGGAAAGAAATCATAAAGATCACAGCAGAAATAAATGAAAAAGAAATTAAGGAAACAATAGCAAAGATCAATAAAACTAAAAACTGGTTCTTTGAGAAGATAAACAAAATTTAAAAACCATTAACCAGATTCATCAAGAAAAAAAGGGAGAAGACTCAACTCAATAGAATTAGAAATGAAAAAGGAGAAGGAACAACTGACACTGCAGAAATATAAAGGATCATGAGAGATTAGTACAAGCAACTATATGCCAATAAAATGGACAACTGGGAAGAAATGGACACAGTCTTAGAAAATCATCACCATCCAAGACTGAACCAGGAAGAAACAGAAAATATAAACAGACCAATCACAAGCATTGAAATTGGAACTGTGATTAAAAATCTTCCAAAACAAAAAAGCCTAGGACCAGATGGCTTCACAGGCGAATTCTATCAAACATTTAGAGAAGAGCTAACACCCATCCTTCTCAAACACTTCCAAAATATAGCAGAGAGAGGAACAGTCTCAAACTCAGTCTACAAGGCCACTATCACCTTGATACCAAAACCAGACAAAGATGTCACAAAGAAAGAAAGCTACAGGCCAATATCACTGATGAACATAGATGCAAAAATCCTCAACAAAATACTAGCAAACAGAATCCAACAGTACATTAAAAGGATCATACACCACGATCACGTGGGGTTTATCCCAGGAATGCAAGAATACTTCAACATATGCAAATCAATTAATGTGCTACACCATATTAACAAATTGAAGGAGAAAAACCATATGATCATCTCAATACATGCAGAAAAAGCTTTTGAAAAAATTCAACACCGATTTATGATAAAAACCCTCCAGACAGTAGGCATGGAGGGAACGTTCCTCAATATAATAAAGGCCAAGTATGACAAACCCACAGACAACATCGTCCTCAATGGTGAAAAACTGAAAGCATTTCCACTAAGATCAGGAACAAGACAAGGTTGCCCACTCTTGCCACTATTATTCAACATAGTTTTGGAAGTTTCAACCACAGCAATCAGAGAAGAAAAAGAAATAAATGAATCCAATCAGAACAGAAGAAATAAAGCTGTCACTGTTTGCAGATGACACGATACTCTACATAGAGAATCCTAAAGATGCTACCAGAAAACTATTAGAGCTAATCAACAAGTATGGTAAAGTATCAGGATACAAAATTAATGCACAGAAATCACTTGCATTCCTATATGCTAATGATGAAAAATCTGAAAGTGAAATTAAGAAAACACTCCCATTTACCATTGCAACAAAAAGAATAAAATATCTAGGAATAAACCTTCCTAAGGAGACAAAAGACCTGTATGCAGAAATTTATAAGACTCTGGTGAATGAAATTAAAGATGATACAGATAGATGGAGAGATATACCATGTTCTTGGATTAGAAGAATCAACATTGTGAAAATGACTCTACTACCGAAAGAAATTGACAGATTCAATGCAATCTGTATCAACCTACCAATGGCATTTTTCACAGAACTAGAACAAAAAAAAAACCTCACAATTTTTATAAAAACACAAAAGAGCATGAGTAGCAAAAGTAATCTTGAGAAAAAAAATGGAGCTGGAAGAATCAGGCTCCCTGATGTCAGACTATACTACAAAGCTAAAGTAATCAAGACAGTATGGTACTGGCACAAAAACAGAAATATAGATCAATAGAACAGGATAGAAAGCCCAGACATAAATCCAGGCACTCATGGTCACCCTATCTTTGATAAAGGAGGGAAGAATATACACTGGAGAAAAGACAGCCTCTTCAATAAGTGGTGCTGGGAAAACTGGACATGTACATGTAAAAGAATGAAATTAGAACACTCCCTAACGCCATATACAGATATAAACTCAAAATGGGTTAAAGACCTAAATGTAACGCCAGACACTATCAAACTCTTAGAGGAAAACATAGGCAGAACACTCTATGACATAAATCACAGCAAGATCCTTTTTGACCCACCTCCTAGAGAAATGGAAATAAAAACAAGAATAAACAAATTGTACCAAAAGAAACTTAAAAGCTTTTGCACAACCAAGGAAACAATAAACAAGATGAAAAGACAACCCTCAGAATGGGAGAAAATATTTGCAAATGAAGCAATGGACAAAGGATTAATCTCCCAAATTTACAAGCAGCTCCTGCAGCTCAATATCAAAAAAACAAACAACCCAATCCAAAAAATGGGCAGAAGATCTAAATAGACATTTCTCCAAAGTAGATATATGGATTGCCAAGAAACACATGAAAGAATGCTCAACATCATTAATCATGAGAGAAATGCAAATCAAAACTACAATGAGATATCATCTCACACCGGTCAGAATGGCCATGATGAAAAAATCTACAAACAATAAATGCTGGAGAGGTTGTGGAGAAAAGGGAACCCTCTTGAACTGTTGGTGGGAATGTAAATTGATACAGCCCCAATGAGAACACTATGGAGGTTCCTTAAAAAAAGTAAAAGTAGAACTACCATATGACCCAGTAATCCCACTACTGGGAATATACTTTGAGAAAGCCATAATTCAAAAAGAGTCATGTACCACAATGTTCATTGCAGCTCTATTTACAATAGCCAGGACATGAAAGCAACCTAAGTGTCCATCAACAGATGAAAGGATAAAGAAGTTGTGGCACATATATACAATGGAATATTACTCAGCCATAAAAAGAGAAGAAACTGAGTTATTTGTAGTGAGGTAGATGGACCTAGAGTCTGTCATACAGAGTGAAATAAGTCAGAAAGAGAAAATAGATAAAGTATGTTAACACATATATATGGAATTAAAAAAAATGGTCATGAAGAACATAGGGGCAAGATAGTAACAAAGATGCAGACCTACTAGAGAATGGACTTGAGGATACAGGGAGGGGGAAGGGTAAGCTGGGACGAAGTGAGAGAGTGGCATGGATATATATACACTAGCAAACGTAAAATAGATAGCTAGTGTGAAGCAGCCGCATAGCAACGGGAGATCAGCTCAGTGCTTTGTGACTACCTAGAGGGGTGAGTTAGGGATGGTGGGAGGAAAGAAGATGCGAGAGGGAAGAGATATGGGGACATATGTATATGTATAACTGATTCACTTTGTATAAAGCAGAATCTAACATACCATTGTAAAGCAATTATACTCCAATAAAGATGTTAAAAAAATAATGTATGTCTGAGTTATAGAACAGTTGTAAAGAAATAATTTAACTTATTTTTTCCATCAAAAGATATATGCACAACAAAGTAGATTTATCCTTGAATTTGCACAGGGCATCAGATGTGATCTGGCACAAGTCTCTCAGGTTGTCAAACTTCCTGTTACCAGATTGGAAAAAAAAAAAAAAAAAGAGGAGGAATATCTCTTTTAAAAAAACTCAACTTTTTAGAAAGACTCAATTCACAAAATAAACACATTGACAATTTATTTTTTTTAATGGAGATAGTACTTGTAGGGTTGATGTTTATTGTGGACAGCTAAGCTTGAGTAAGCCTTACCTTCAGAAATTACATAAAAAGTCAATAAGTAGTTACTTGTTTGGTGTATTACAAAGCTTATGTGACATTTCCATTTCATTCTCTCTCAAGGCAGTCTGACTGAAATCTCTAAATACTCAGAAATAATTCCCCACAGCTTATACAGAAATGTAACACTACAAATGGAGTGTCAGACAAGAAACAGAATTTCAACTGTGTAAAAGAGAGAGATGGCTATCTGACGTTCACAAGGCTACTTGCATTCAGTTGGTTGGGAGAGACAGGGTGGAGGGCACCCACAAATTTTGAGGACTTACAATGTGTCAGATGCTGCGTCAATTTATGGATCAGAAAACTAGGTACAGATAGGTTAAAGACTCTACTCAAGGTTATATGAGGAGCAAGCGAGGGCACTAGCACTCAAAAGAAGACTTTATGACCCAAAACTCGTGGTCTTCCCACTGTCTCAGACAGCACCTTCAAAGCTACCATAGAGATGCTGCACTCCATTTCTCACTGACGCTGTAAACTTTAGAAATTGGATAATGATCCCAATTTATTTTTCTATATAGAGCTGGCAGAGGCCCTGCTCACTCCTAACAGAGGAGTGCCAGCACTCTTGCCTTTAGGGTACAGTCTTCTCTAGCAGATTGTCTTTTACTGTAATTTGGTTGAATACATTGTGCTGATGGCTGTAACCCTAACATCAATGACAGCAGCAGTGATTGTGGTGTGTGCTAGGCCTTGCACTTTGTATCTCCACTTAATCCCTACACTGCCCATGTGAGGAAGGCATTATTATCCATATTCTACAGAGGAGGAGATGGAGGCTCAAAGGGGTTACATAACTCTAGCTAAAGCCACAGAGTTAGAAATTGGCAGAGCCAGAATCCAGCCGTGGCATGTTTGATTCCAAACTCTACAGCTCTTTCAAGAGAATAGGTCAGAGGTTGGCAGAAAGAGTGTTTGGGAAATCATTTAGATTATAAGTAGCTTCTGGGATTGGGGATAAACTCCTAAAGCCCAACTATGATTCCCCACAGATATGGCAGACTGGGTTTAATTTGTTTGGCCAGGCCTGGCCTGAATATCCTTGGGGATTTCTAGGCCCCCACGAGGCAGGGGAAATCCCAGTCCACAACTTGCTGGTTGTTGAGAAATGGATCATACCTGACTATCCTGGTGTTGGCTGAGCAACTGGGTGACCAAGCTCATAATGTTGGCTTAGTACCTAATGGAATTAGTGAAGAAGGTCTGACAATTATGTCATATAAATTAGGTGTCCTTTCTTGGCAACAGATGTTTCCTATCATGTGTCTCTGACCACTCTACTGAGGTGTGTAATAGGTCTTCTTCGAATGTAGTTAGTGAGCCTAAGAGATTTAAGAACACCACTTAGTCTGGTTTCCTGCAGAGTTGCTCAAGATGCCAAAGGACTGATTTGTAAAGGCTGAATTCAAGAAGCCAGTAGGCTGCTTGCTCATGTAGGCACTCTGGAGGCATCACTGCAAGAATAAACAATGTGGCAGAAACAACTGGAGTCAAATTATTGGCCTCACTACAGTGTAGCATATACATAAATTGGCAAAATTAGGGTAGTGTGGATTTTAGAGTTAAAAGGACTTCAGAGATAATCAAGCCCAACATTTTACTCAATAAACCTGGAAACTGGGACACAGGGAGGTTGAGAGACTTATCTTAGATTGTACAAGTGGCAGACCCGAGCCTAGAAATCAACCAATTAACTCTGTCTCTTGCTCAGTACAGCACATCTCCCCTTCCTCTTATTCTTTTGTTTATCCTTTACATTATTTAACACAGAGGGTATGCTAGTATACTGACTCAGTTAGAAATGCTGGAGCACTAAGGCTGTGGATACACAAATACCATAGCCCATAGAAATATAGAAAAAAAAATCAGCCTGACATCTGTACATACCATTTACATAATATCATTCATCTGGATATGGAGCTCCTCTTAGTGCTTGCACAGATGTTTTGTGCCATGTAGACTTTAGAGCACTGAGTAGAAATGGAGAGGATTAGATGCTAAGAGGGGAGATGGAGACAAAGGATGTGGAGTGTTAGGAGCAGGTATTTTTGCAATGTAGCTTTGAAAGAAAGAGAAGATAAATATTTGACGCTCGTGAGTTGAAGCAGGTAGGCAGGAAGTGACTGAGATGTGGTTAAAAAAGAAAATGGAACTGGACCAGAATGATTGGCTTTGAGTTGCCATAGATGAAGTTGCACAGGAGGGTTGAAATACTTTCAAGATCTCACCCACCACTCCTAACCCTGCAGGGAGGATAGATTCTTCCTTAGGAATGCTAAGTTTACTCATCTCTAGCTCATCCATCTGAGTCACTACTCTTCCTATGTGAAGAGATTAGGATTTTGGAGTCAGTATTGAAAAACCAGATGAAATGATCAAATGTGCTACTTGTTATTATACTAATCCTATTATTGTTATTAAGATAAAAAATGAACCTATGTATGGCAATATTGACTCTTTAAATAACAGATGGTATCTTTCAATTCGAACTCTTCAGGGATGCTAGGCAGCACCACTGCAGCAAATCATCCTTTGAACATGATTAGTGCTGGTGGTAATGACAGGAGGAATTGAGACCTGTGTGAAAGATGTTGCCTGATCTGCAAAGGTGTAGGTTACATAAAGAGACTGTTCTTTATCCTCCATCTCTCTCAAGGGGACCATGGGCAGATGGCTGGCATTAGTCTGGGCATGTTCTTGCCTCACATAGTTGTTGGAACTGAAGCCCTTCACCGATACCCCAGCATTGACCAGTATCTGACCAGGGAGGGGACAGCAGAGAGAGGTGTCTGGAATGAGCTTTTCCACTATAGCTCTGGTGTGTAGGTTTCCAGGTGTGAGTCCTATATATTAATTGTTTATTGATCCACTGCTACCAACCAATGATTTCATTAATTAAATATTATTTTAATAATTTAATCTTATGAATACAATTTAAATTTAATAATTTGCCTTCTGTGTCTTCTTAGGTGCTTTATGAACATTTAAAATTCTTACACAAAATCTGCAAGGTAGGTGTGATCTTCCCATTTTCTGGATGAGGTAACTAACACACAGAGGATTATGCAACTTGCTCAGTGTCACATAGCTAGTGAGCTAAAGAGTCAGAGTTTAGATGCAGACTGTCTGATTTCAAATTTGGTCTCTTTCTGCTTCACTGTGCTTCTCCTAACCCTCAGCAAGCAGGCCTCATCTGTATCACTGTGGTTCAGTTTTGGTTTCAGGATTAGTTCTCCAATTCCCTTAGCTGAACTAGAACTCTGCTTTAAATCTTAGCCTGCTAGGCCTTTGGGTGCTCCAGAGTTCTTGCCAAGCCTCTCATTGTTGGTTGTCTGTATCCAACTTTTTGGACTCTCTAATGAGTGACCATTTGGACAGAGTAACCAAAATCAAGGTGGTATTAGCTGATTGACCAGCATTACTGCCCCCATGGAAATATCTGCTTCTCTGCTCCTTTTGTGGGCTGGGAAAACACCTTAATTACCTGTGCCAGCTCAAATCAAGCATAGGCTGACTACACTCCAATAAATTTAAATATATTTTTTGGGGGGGTTGGGAAATAATATAGGCATGTTTGAATTTACCTTTCCTTTTTCCTGCTGTATCCCCAGTCCCTGAACAATGCTTGGTTTCTATTTATTGCAAAGAAGAGGACAATATGATATTCTGAGCACCATATCTGGATGCAGCCCCAGCTCCACCCCCAGACTGACCAGAGAGCTCTGAGGTGGGACTCAGGAAATTGTCATCTTCTTCAACCAAGTCTCACATACTAAACTTGTGGGGGGGGACAGTAATACAGAATAATTTTCTTTATCCTTTCCCCATCCTCCATGCTGTAAGGACTTGCTTCAATAATTATAAAGACGATAGCATAAAAGCTCTTTCTAAACATATATTGACTCATATTCAGGCCACTTTTTATCCTTAAACTGAAAATTCAAGGTTAGTCCACCTTAATTAACATACTAAAACTTGTCTTAGAAAAGTTATTTCTAGCTTACTGTCATTTAATTCAATCCCTGATTCACAGGGTTTAAGCAAATAATTCTCCATCTCAAGTGATTTGGTCTCCAAAGAGGAAAATGCCTCCTAAGGGGAGCTTGGTGGGACACAATGGCACATAGGCACTAGCAGAGCATGCAGATCACCTTCTTAATCGTCCCCCATGTGGGTGTTCCCCTCCCTCTTCAGTAACTTGTATCTCTTTCCAATCCATGCACACAGCTCCCTACCTGTTCAGGTTTTTCTTTTCTCTTTTCCTCTCCTCTTCTTTTTTATTTTTTTATTTTTTTAAATTTTTTTTGTGATTCATATAGTAAATTTTATGGGGCAACCATGCACGAGAGCCTACAAATGACAGTTGCTTAGGTTGGTGTTTAGAATCTACTGACCTTGAAAGCCAGTAATGCATGGCCTAGTGCTATTTACTAAGAATGTATAATGTCCTACTATCTAAATTATAAATCTTTTAATATTCTTCTTAAGAAGATGGTTGAATCTGAAAACCATGAAATAAGCTGAGAAGATAAATTACTTAAAAGTGGGAATGCTTTTGCTCACAGGTGTATTTGTTCAGAGATCATGGAAGAGTTCCCAAGTGCTGCCATCCCACTGCTTCTTCTCCTCCCAGGATTAGATAGCCTCTGTTCCCAACATGAAGGTCATTTATTCTATATTCATCAAAGCTCTTTGTCTTGTCAGTTAACAACTGAGCATTTGAGATTTCATATCATTGCCCAGTTTTCATGTGCTTTACAGTTTTCAGTGGCTCTGCAAGTATAATGAGCATTTCCTGTGCCGTGGAAAGAAGACCTAGGGTCTTTGGCTGATGAATAAATATAATTCACAACGAAATTCAAAGAGGACTCCACCCCGGGTGCACTTCTTTTATTGGTTTCATCACTGCTGCCATTGACTACTCTAGCCCCTAACAAGTGAGGGGTGACTGTGAAAAAAGACACTGATTTCTAGAAACAACTTGTGTCCTTTCTAGAAGCATGCAGCCAAGGAAATTACACTTTCTAACTAGAGGTCACATCTAGATCTACTGTGATGACGACATCAGCATCACTACCGTCTGTCGAGCCTGTGTGTCTGCTGCTGTGCTTGCATTAGCAACTTGATCCTGGCTGCTGCCCCAGGAGGCAGATATTTTTATTATCACAATTTTGATGAAGAAACTGAAACTCAGCGAGGGCAAATAGGTTACAGAGCTGTGAGTGTCAGAGGTGGTAGATGTGAAAGAGCCCATGTGGACTGCATACTGAGCTGTTACATTGGCTTTGAGGAGGGACAGATGACTTTTGTTCAGGAGTGCCAGAGACGTTTCCTAGAGGAGTTGGCATCTGAAATGGGCCTTGAAGATGAGTAGGATGTGGATGTCCAGAGATACTTAGGATAGCGAAGAGCTGAGGATGGTGAAATATAAGAGGTGCAAAGGGGAATGGAAAAAGTGACTAGTCAGTGTTCCTGGAGTGATTGAGACAGGGGCGAGGGTGGGGGTGACACAGAGTATCTGTGACCAGGGTGTGACAGATTCCCTGCTAGTGCTTTACACAGGTCATCTCCTTTACTTGTTAGCAAAATCTGTGAGGTTCTTTGTGCTACAGATAAGGAAAACCGGGCTCTGAGAGGTTCAGGGATTTGTGGAGGTTGCACAGCCAGCAAGCAAAGGAGGGAGGATTTGAATGCATGTCTGTCCCACTCTTTTCACTATAATGCGAAATTATGTTAGAAAAGCACACTTTTCTTAAAAAAAATAATTTCCTGCTGGCATGCTCTGTCCTACTATGCTGATTCTGTTGATTTGCCACATTTCAGTATCACAGAGAGCTTGGCTCTCACTCTCCTCTGTAATGTCTATCACCTCTACCACCACCATCATGACCCCTGTCAACCCTCTTCTCCCTCTTCCCCAGTCTTTGACTAGTAGGAATAAAATCTAAAAACCAACAACCAGTAAAAGCCCAAAAGAAATGGTTAAGTAGCTGACCGCACCAGCTCGAATCTCACTTTAGGGATGAGAAGATAAATACTACAATAAGCAATATCTCAGAAATACATGACTCAGTTTTATGCAACTGTTCTTCTATTTCATGGCTCCGAAGTGACAGTTACATGAGCCAATTTGGGTCCTTACTATAGTAAAATGACTACTGAAGGAAGGCAATGTGGTGTGTGTGCTGTGGGGGTGGAGATTCGTTGTTGTGGATCCTAAAATCAGTTCTCTAGGTATTCAAGATGGGGGAAGCAAATGGTATTTTTCAATGTCATCCATGACAAAAATAGTGAATGGCTCAAAAGTTATTTGTACACTTGATATCAGGAAAGCGTATTCAGGAAAGCATAATCGCCAGATGAATTAGAGCAAATTAAAGGCAATGCTGTGCTCCTGTTTCCTATAGGAAGAAGACCATCTCAAACCCAGACAGCCAAAGAGAAAGATCATCCAGTTCTCTCCCACATGCCCTCCCTGTCCTGCTTCCATCATGCTACTCCGCTGAAAACCCGTGCATATTTTTATGTAATGAAGTGATCTCAGAGCACCTTTCTGTTATGCACCTCCCTACCTCTTTTATAGTCAAAGAACCTGAAATACTCATAGTAAAACCTGTTTTTACTAGTTTCTTCCAATTGTTGCCACACACACCCCTCCCCCTCGCCCACACTCCACAGAGGAACTTTCCTCATCTTTGTCTCTGACATACAATCATTCAACAATTAAAAAAAAATCCCACCCCCCAAAGCCTCTATCATCTGTCCCCTTCCCTCTGGCTGCTCACCACCTCTTGTTCTGTCCCTTGACTTTACGCTGTCCTTTCCACTCCCAGCCACTGCCTAATTTAAGCCCTTATTTTACTCTGTTTCCTCAAATCTCAGATGTCATAGATTTGTAAAATGCACCATGATTTTATGTCCCATCATGAAAAGAGAAAATACTACAAATAAAATGATAAACATCATCATTATAGAAGGCATTCCAAAGAGATGTTAAAACATGAAAAGAAAATATGCATCTTTAAAATTGATGATACACTCTCAACTAAACTCTTACAATTGTCTCCTAATTGCTCATACAACTTTGTAGTGGCACAGCAGCCCCTACCCTTCAGGCCCTGAGCTATGTCTCCTTTTTGTCTGTTTAGAAAGACACTTCTCATCTTTCCAGATCACCTCCTCAAAGTCTTTTGAGACTTTACATACATGGTGATGATGCTGTCCTGTCCAGAATTCCTATGGCATTCTGAACTTTCTCTTGTGTAATAATGCATACACTTTACTTTGTAATTATCTGCCTATGCATTTTCCCCTCCAATAACTATGAGGAATTTTAGGACAGACTGCATATCTTATTCACCTCAATATCCCTCATCCTTGGCACGGGGCAGGTCCTGGGTTAGATACTGCTGAATGTGGATGAAGACTGCATGATGCTCATAGCTTCTGGGAACAGTCACTAGAAGGCAGTGTGGAACCATTACGAACCTCTGTTCTTCAGGAATCTAGGTTGCAGAGGTTGAAGTAAGCAGCCCTCTTGTGGGCAAACTGTCTGAGAGCCTAGAGGGCTGTACAGTTCCAAGGGTGCCACACCATTCTGCAGAATCTACTTTGAGGATGCTTCTTCCATCTCCATATCCCTTGTCAGCCTGCCCACTATGTGTTTTTGGGAGGCTGCCTCAGCACTTTTCTTTAATAAGAGCCAAACGCTCTTCCCAGTTTTCCATCCAGGGCGGATGGGGGAGGCCATGAAGAGGGGAAGAAATGAATGCCTCCTTAACATCTCCAGTCTCATTTCTAATAAAGACAAGCTTGCCATGAAGGACCTGCAGTATAATTGCTCCACTTTGAAGAACAACAGGTAGCAGCATCAATATTTGATTTTTAAAAGGCTGTGTGAACAGTTTTAAATATTAAAGATAAAGGCAAAGACTCAAATCGCCTTTTCATCTCAGCAGTTGAAGGATTTTAAACGAAAAATGGTGCTAATGAGCAGAATAAGACTGTGCCCATCAAATGGTTTCGGGTTGCAATAAAGCAAAATCATTTTGAAGTGGGAGGGGGGAGCAAGGGGTGGGAAGCAATATCTGCACCAGTAAAGTTTTCTGTTCATTATCTCTGTAATGAGAGATATATAATGCAACTCTGCCAGAGTAACTTTCTTCCAGTTCATCGTGGGCTGTTTAGCTCCCTCAATGAGTGGTCTGGGACAGAATCTGAGGAAACCTCATATATTAACTACCCAACTTCCCGGCTAATTAGCCCATATGTCAATTTCCAGTGATCAAAATGATGCAATTCAATAAAGCACAGTTCATTTTGTAAGGAAATATACTTTTAATAGGGAGAACTGCAGGTTCATGGTACTCCTGAGATAATTATGGGCCAGAGGAATTAGAGGTGTTGAGCTGTACTTACTGTCTGGAGATATCCCACGGGGTTTGTGTGGCAGACAGTGTCTTTCACGGACAATAAATTCCTTCATTACATTTCCATTACTGCATTAATGCAGCGATCTCTGATTTACTTGCAACAAGAAGGTTGGTTATTCCCAAAACTTGGCATTTAATGCTAATGAGTGTTTGCAATTCAGGCAGCTGTGTGTGTGTGTGTGTGTGTGTGTATGTGTGTGTGTGTGTATGTTTTGGGCTCAGGCAATCCAGCAGGAAAGCCAGGAACCTGGGAGGGCTCTGGGAAAGGCTTTGGAGGGCTGAGGTGACTCAGGCCAGGCAGACAAATGGAGACCTGGGAAAGTCAGGAGTGTATAGTCTGAGAGACCTGAGATCACACCTAAAAGAAGAAGCTGAGGTTAATAATAGGTAGGTAGTACCAAGTGTGAAATCCAGACTGAAAAGGCAGGGGATCCTTTAGGTAAGGTAAACAGGATTCCATCAAAAAACAGGAGTGCTGGGCAACAAAAGGGTACAGGACCAAGGCTTGGAAGCAAAAATGGTGCTGGGAACTCATGCTGATTTGGGGTTGCCCATGTAGTGTGGGAAGAACTAGGCACTTTGTGGCGAGGGGGGTAAGGGCAACCCAGCCCAATGGGTGTCTCTTTAAGAGGCTCCACCTTGAATAGCTCCTTTAAGAGCAAGGACTCCATAGTCAGGCTTGCTTGATTCTATAATCTTCATCCAAGAGCAAAAAGGTACCTATTTGGTTTTAAATATAGAAATAGATGGAATGAATTTCACAAGTCTCTATGCAGGACTGGATGATCCTCTGACATGGTACCCAACCATGCTGGGAAGCCCTGCTTTGGATGGAAAAACCAGGCAGGAAAGATCAGTTCTACTAGTATTCTTCAGCTTGACTGCAGTGGAGTGGTTGTGTGACATACAGGAGAGAGTACGCTCTTAGAGTCAGGTTCAAGTTCTGACTCCTCTGCTCTTAGCTGGGTGGTGTTGGGCAGGTTTCTCAGCTTCTCTCAGCTGTACTTTCCTTAACTGACATTTAATTTGCTTGGAAATCTATTTCAAAGGAGATGGGATGATAAATAAATGTCAGTTTGCTTATTTTTGCTTATTTTCTATTTATTTCTCCAAAACCAGAGATAAGAAAAAAGTAAGTTACAAATAGACTCAGGATTCTTTCCTTTGAAGCAATTCTTATCTATAGAGGAACTTACCTAGGAAAGTAAGGTTGCTGTTAATTCAAATAACTTGGAAATAAATTGGTGAAAAAAGGATTTGTCCGTGAGTCAGAGGACTGAAATACGAATACATTAATTGGGGTGTTTACTTAAGGTGAGAAATGGATTGTGCCAAATTCAACCTTATGCAGATTCTTGCCAGAGGTCCCTGATGGGCAACACTGGCAATGCCTGTCAACTTTTCCTGTCCTTGAAATGAGGCTTTCCGGGTTGTCCAGAAGTTGCGGGAGGTGCCTTTGACAAAGATTTCCCACTATTAAAAAAAAAAAAAACTCTCTTCTTTGGCTTTTGACACTTACCTTGTCTTGGTCTTTGACTAAATTCAACTGATGTGCACTGAACATTTACTATCTACAAGTTTGTTTTGTATGTTCTGTCATTTAATCGTTATAATAATTACATGAAGAGGGTTTAATTACGCCTGTTTTTAGAGATGAGAAAACTGAGGCTCAGGCTGGTTAAGAACTTAAGCACAGGGACAGCTAATAACAGGAGAGGGGAGCTCCATATTCATGCCTTTGGATGGATTCCATGTCTCACATTCTTTTTCGTATTTCATGTCTCTTCCTCAGTGATTTGTCACAGCTAAGAAATTAATATTGCTACATCACTACTAACTAAACTATGGACTTTATTTGGATTCCATCAGATTTTCCACTTGTGTCATTTTTCTGTTCCAGGATACAATACAGGATACCACACTGCATTTAGTGATTGTCAGTTTTCACCTATTTGTTTCAATTTCATTTGGGAGAAGGCTGGCATAGGGATAAAGTTTAAAGGCTAATTTTTTTGTATGCTGTACCCACTTCTAAACATATGCTAGTTTTTTGTTTGTTTGGTTTTGATTTTGCTTTTGGTAAAGGCAGTTCTTAAAACTTGTAGCAAATGACATTTTCATTTTGACTTGGAATCTTGGCTCACTTGTACCGTGGCTATGAGGTTTTGGGATCGAGATTCAGCTTTCAAAAGCAACTCTACACCATTGTCTTCTTTCAAGGACAGGACATTTCAAATCAACTTTGGGCTTTAGTATTCACTGCACCAAACATTCCCGAAGTTTCCATGATTGCCAATAAATAAGACATTCCATCATCTTTAAAGCGTCAAATCTTCTGATGAATTGAATTTCATAAAATATTGCTCTATTGATCTTGGTGCTTAGCTTTCTATTGAAAATTGCTGGCCGGGACTTTTTTGTAAGGAGGATGCTGTGTACTTACACGGGTAGGGACATTTATGAGGTCAGGGTCCCTGATTCTAAATTTCACTTCCTGGCACTATATTAAATCCAAACTGATCGTTGTGACCTTCTCTTCATTGCCGCTGCCTTAACTTTAGAGTAAAATTTCATTAATGCTTATAAAAGAATGTGGAGAGGAGCCCTGTGGGTCTACATTGTAGCTAGTACATGGCACATAGTGGGTGTGTAGTCTGTGTTTCTGTTTGTCCTAGAACAAAATAAAATCAAACTTGTCTCAGAACTCAATTTTGAGAGTTCATCACATTTACAGAAAGGAAAGGGCCATTGAGGAAAACTGATGACAGGGCAAGACTGAAGAGGAAAAAGCCAAAGCCCAGTGTTTCTCCCCATACCGGTTTTCCCATGGCTGCTCTCGAAATAGTCTGCAGTTATGTGCAGGTTCTTTTATTTTTATTTTTTTTAAACAAATAAGATGTTCATACTTTTATAATGATAACATGTCTTGAATACCATCTGTTATTGACACTTGTTAAGGCAACTCAATGAGAAAATAATATTTGGATGACTAATATTTAGCTTGTTCATAGTCTTTTTAAATGTGTGGATGGCTTTCTTTGAGATAATATCCCAGGATCCATGGCAGGCTAGTGGGATGAGAGAGCTGAAGGCAGAGCTTTGCCACCATTAGTCAAATTGCATCCTTCATCCAACATTTCTTAAGGAACTATAATATGTGAAGGAGTGTGCTAGGACTGGAAATATGAAGTTGAAAGTGAGAGTCTCTGTAGGCTGGTGGGGACTGAGCAGCAAATCTATAATTACTGTACATACAAGTTGTTAAGTTCCATGACAGAGGTTTGCAAAGGATGCTTTTGGAATACAGATCTTCCTCGACTTACAGTGGGGTTACATCCCAATAAAGCCCTCATAAGTTGAAAATATTGTTAAGTTGAAATCCATCTAATATACCTAACCTACTAAACATCATAGCTTAGCCCAGCATACCTTAAACATGTTCTGAACACTTAAATTAGCCTACAGTTGGGAAAAATCATCTAAGAAAAAGCCTGTTTTATAATAAAGTGTTGAATATCTCATGTAATTCATTGAATACTGTACTGAAAGTGAGAAACAGAATGGTTGTCTGGGTACACAATGGTTGTCAGTGGATAGGGTGTTTGCACTGGTGATCTCGTGGCTGGCCGGGAGCTGTGGCTGCTGCCCTGCCCATCATCACGAGAGGGTGTCATCCTCCATGTCACTAGCCTGGAAAAAAGCAAAACTCAAAATTCCATGTATGGTTTCTTCTGAATGCACATCTCTTTTGCACCATCATAAAGTTGAAAAATCATAAGTTGAACCATCGTAAGTCGGGGGCCTTCTGTATATGAAACAGTGCCTGTGACCCAGTCTGTGTGTGTGTGTCCAAACGTTTCCCTGAAGGAGATAAAGTATGATCTGGATCTAGCAGAATTGGTGGATAACAGCTACATGTGAAAGAGGGATGGGTGCAGGCTCAAATGAATCCTGAGTCATCAAGGATGCACATTTAATCTTTAATCTGTTTTAATCAGACCAGAGAGCAAGAGTATTTGACTTACAGCTAATAAGTTAAACTCTATTTCCTGGGCACTCACTAGTGCATCCTAAGATAGTTGACAATAAGAATTGATTGCTCCTCCCCAGACCAGGCAAAGTGGAGATACAAGAGAAGACAACATGGTCCAGTTGTGGCAGCCACAATTTCCCCTCAGGCAACAATCAAGTAGTAATGTGAAGCAATGAGTAAAACATGAGGGTCCATTTGTGCTGAAGGAGCAGATCTATTCTATGTTAGTATGATGTCATGAGTTGCTACTTTGCTATATTTTTAAGGTCAATTACTGAAGGATCTTGTACAGGAGGGCTAGACAGGGGATCTTGGAGACTTCCTCCCAAATCTAAAGCTCTATCGCCACTGTTCTCTTAAAGGATTGAAGTTTGGGAGGACCTGTCTATTTTTAATGCATAGTAATGTACAGTAGCTGCACATTGTAAAACTGCATTTTTCTCCCCATAAATAAAAAAGCTTTGAAGGCATGACTTCCATGTTTTTTCAATCATAGTTACTTGTGGTGAGCAGCCAGTTACCAAGTGTGGCTATAACATCCTAAGTTCTTTCCTATAATATGGAGGGACAAAGAATGCTAAAACAACAAAACAGATAAGATACAAAGCCCCACAAGAGCTTGGAGGGTCATAAAATCTATGAACATTAATACTAATACTTATGCTAATCTAATACAAATACTAATACAAACGTTAATACTAATACTTGCTAAACTGTATTGAATGCTTCCTGTGTGCCAGGACTTTCACTGAACACAATATCCTGCTGACTCATCACAGCAATCCTATGAGCTTGTACTAATACTAATGTTATCATTACTTTATAGATATGAAAACTGAGGCTTGGAGAGGATCATTGACCTCTCCAAGATCACACAGCTAGAAGGTAACAAAACTAAGTCACCAACCTAGCCTTGTCCAGATGCAAAGTCTTTCCCCTATCATATTATTTCCCAGAAGTAAGTCAATGGCGCTTCCCCAGGCCTTATTTGGCAGTGCCTACTCTCTGTAATGGCTACAGTGAATTTGGGGACCCTCTGACTTTTCATGAAACTCAATAGTCATACCCTTGGAATTCTTGGAAGTTCCAACTTTTCCACTTTTGTCATGGGCAGCTGTCTCACCATGTCTCATCCTTGTCACTTACTCTTCCTACATTCAAGAAAGTGAGTACCAGCCGGATCTGGCCCTTTGCTGGTTCATTCAGTTAGCTCTGACTGAGCATGCACTGTGTCCAATGTTTTTCTATGTCCTGGGGTGGTGGAGGGAGAAACAGGGGAGGAAACCAGTAAGGTGAGTCTTGACCAATACCAGCTGGCTAACATCACTATGGCTCCTTATCATTTACAGAGCACCTTAGGGTTCCCAGACAGGAAGCCCTGAAGTGGGAGCAGGCAGCCCATCTCACAAATGAGGACCAAACCTCTCACAGAGTTTAAGCAGCTCATCTATGGTCACACTGCTTGCAGAATCAGGGTTTGGTACCATTTCATGTGATGCAACGCAGAGTGCTTTGCATTGCTGCTACAATTCTATCACTCCTCTTACTTTTTTTCCTCTTTTTCATTCTCATACACTACTTAACCTCTCTGCGCCTCACTTTGTTCACCTGTAAAATGGGGAGAACAGCAGTAGCTGTTGGGTTTTCATGAAGATTAAATAAGGTAATACATGTAAAAATACTTAGAAGAGTGCCTGATATAGTAATTACTTAATAATCATTAGGTACTAGTATTAGTTACTGCTAATGGTAATTTACCAGTATTACTCTTACTTCTACTACTATGATTCCCACATGACAAATATAAAACAATTATAAATAAATCTGCAAATGAGCATAAGCACTTGCTTATTAAATGAAAGTGTTAAGTGATATGGGGTAAAAAAGTGATATAAAATAAGGTTTCCCAAACTTTATTGTTTTTGATACACAGCTCTAACAGTTTATGTTTCAGTAATTAAAGCCACAAGGGGGACTAAAATATGGACTAAACCTTTGAGAAATTCACAAATGGGAAAGATGGAGAAGCAGATACATACACAGGTAAGCAGGTTAGAATGAAGCAAGGACTATAATTGTCATGAGACCAGGGAGGAGGAGGTGAGGGGAAAAGAGACAAGAGAAGTAATTTCTTCTTACTAAACCTGCTAACACAATCATGCAATTTAGTACTAATAACTGTCATGTGAGATAAATGATATTATCCCTATTTTACGAATGAGGACATTGGGACTCAAAGAACTTAAACAACTTGGCACAGAATGGAACAGAATTTTAACACAGAGGTTTTACTACAAAGCCCATGCTTTTTCTGTCTCCCCAACAATAGCATCATAATCTGGGGAGCATCATGGGAGAGCAGCTTGTGATTTCCCTCCTCTCTGAATTCTTAGAGCATGTAGCACACACACACTTGCACACACCACACTCACACACAGCATCATTGTGTTATAAGTACACCCGAGTGATCTCTGCAAAATCAGGCTGTAAGTTCCTTGAAGGCAGGGTCAGTGCTGTAGTTGCACAGTGCTTAACATACGGCCTTGTACATAGTAAGTACCCGCTGAATAACCTGGGGGAGAGGAGAGATTCTATGATGTGCAAGACTGGGGAGGTGGCAGTAAAGCCAGAACACCTGAGAATGTCCTTAGCATGTAGAGCCCTCTGGAAGCCACATTTAAGCTTCAAGTTGCCACCCTTGAGCATAAGTGATGTGATTAAATCTGGATCTCTTACTGAAGCTGGACTTTTGGATTCTTTTCTCAATAATTTGGGGCAAGGACTAGGAGATTTAGTCAGGGCTGGTCTCTTAGATAAAGGGGATGTGAACTCAGGAACTGTAGGCTAGTCATTTTCTGCCTGAGAAGCAGAGAGGACGAAGCAGACATTCAGAGAGATGACATCCTCATGGCCTGCTGGAGAAGTCACTAGATTTCTGCAGAGTGATGCATAAGGAAGGAGCTCGCTGGGTCTTTAGAGCCAGATTGCTAGGGTACAAAACAGTTTCTGTCTCTTACAATCAGCGACTGTGGGAATATTGTACAACCTTCCCAGTCCTCTGTTTCTGCCTCTACAAAACGAGGATGGTCATACCTCCCTTAGGATACCATGTCACCTGCTTCGGCACAGTGTTGAACACATAATACACCCTCTTTGAATTGCAGCTATCATTTTAAGGTTGTACCTCCATTTTCTTCTGCTGGGTTTCCTATCTGTATGTTTCCAGCATCTTGGATACCTTTTCTTCCTCATTTAAGAACTCTCAAGAGGCCCAATTGCTACTTGCACCATAAAGCAAATCAAAGTCCACTCAGTTGCCGGTGGAGAGATGGGTCTCTCATCAGCTTTTGCCTGAGCATATTGATCAGCTATGAGTCAGAGAAAACAAACCTGTCTTTTAATAGGTGAAACCCCAGGCCCCAGAACATTTCAAATCACAGACCTTCTCTTCTTCTATGGAGAAGGGGCTGTGCTTTTTTGTTCTCTCTGATTCTTGGGGCTGCTTATTAATTTGGTACAGGGCTGGGGATATTAATGTCTTCTTGTTGTCAAGAACATTCTCCAGAGTCATGAATAATCATGTTGTCATGTCTGTGTGACTTAAAATATAAAAGGTGCAATTTGTGCAAGTTTCAAAGTTACTTTTTTTTAACATCTTTATTGGAGTATAATTGCTTTACAATGGTGTGTTAATTTCTGCTTTATAACAAAGTGAATCAGCTATACGTATACATGTATCCCCATATCCCCTCCCTCTTGCATCTCCCTCCCTCCCACCCTCCCTATTCCACGCCTGTAGGTGGTCACAAATCACCGAGCTGTTCTCCGTGTGCTATGCGGCTGCTTCCCATTGAAGCTGTCAGACTGTCAGAATATAAGCAATAGACTAGATCCTTAGCTGTTACTTCTGAATTTTCAAAGAATTTTAGCACATTTTTAATTGGAGTTTTTTCCCCCAGCCTTCAAATCAATCTGTTGGCTATTACTTCATTATGTGGGGTGGCCATATAATGCTGGGTTGGGGGGAGGGGTGGGTGGAAAGGTTGCTTCATTCAAGGCCACCTTCTAGGCTCAAGGCCATGAGCCAGAGTCCTGGTTTCTCAGACAATAAACAATTTTATTTATTTAATTTTTAAAAGAAAGGTGAGGAAAGGAAGCAGGATGCCAGCTAGCCTAGGTGTGTGTAAAGTTTCTTAATAACAGCTTATATTTTCAGAGCACTCTCAGAGCACTTACACGTACCTCTATTCACTTGACCCTCCTAACAGTGGTGTTTATTCTCATTCTCTTACAGATGTGTAAGCAGATTCCCAGGTTTTGGGGGGACCCTGGTTCCCCATGCCTCTCAATTCACGAGGAGGGACTCTTCACAGAATAACACTTCTGCTCCCTCTGTCATCATCTCACTCTTCCCCAAGAAAGAGATGGCTGACTTCTCTGATTTGTGAGTTTGAGAGAGAAAAGTGAGCATGTGAAACTCAGTGCCTTATACTCTGCTCAGAGCAACCCACCCACAGAGAGGGTACACTAGCTGGTTCTCTTGGTCATGCTGAGACTTCTGTCATATAGACTTGTCCCTACTGAGGTCAGACCTATGGGCAATGGAGTGGGCAGTGTTCTCAAATTCACTTTGTAGCACACCTTAGCTGCGTCTTCCAACATGTTTTTCATCATTAATAAAGCTGATATTTTAGTCTCCAGCTATCTGACTCCTGAGTTTATCTCTTAATTTAAACCAAGCTGGATACAAGGGGAGAGTGTATTGGAAACGTTATTTTTTAGTCCACTCCAACACAGATAAGAAAAATCAAATCTAAGATTAATAGTAAGGATGTTTTCTTATTTATTCCACACATATTTAGTGGGTGCCTACTATGTGTCAGGGCATAGGTTTTAAAATGAAGAGTCTTCATCAAGCATATACTTTAATGTTAGAGAAAGGCATTCAACAGTTAAATCCACAATTACACTGTAATAAGGACTCAGGAAATAAGCACATGAGACTTGGAGAATGTATAATGGGGGTCCTGACATGGTCTTGTCTGGAAATTGAAGGTTGTCTTCTCTGAGCCCTGGGACGTAAACTGGACTCTGGGGGACAAGCAGGAGGCTGACCAAAGTATTTCTGTGAAGAAGGATGAAAAATGATACTAGCACAAGGTGCCTGGGAACTTGAAAGGAGGCAGGTGTGGCTGAAACAGAAATATGGAAGGAAATTGGGGCACATGACAAGATGGAGCTAATAAGGTAGGCCAATCAGGTAGGATCTTGTGTCAAAGTTAGGATATTATAGGGTTTTTTTTCTAAGATCAACAGGAAGGCATTGGAAGGTTTTTAAACAAGAGTGACTATGTTGAAATGTCTGTTTCACTAAGATCACAATATCTGTTATGTAAAGAATGAATTAGAGCAGAGCCAGAACAAAAGCCAGAAGTCCAGTTAGGAGGACACTGCAATAGTCTAAATATGAGACTAGAAATAGGGATGCATCTTGTTGCAATGGAGGTGGTTTAGTTATATTAGTGTGGGCTGCTCCCAAAGCAAAATCTGAGATTCCAGTACAGTAATTTGATTGGCAAGTATTTGTTTGGAAACACCAGTACAGGAAAGAGGTATGAGATAGAGAAGGGAAGGAGGTACCACATGTGAGTAATCGAGCTACTATTGGTGCCTGGAACTTGATGTTGCCAGGACACATGTCTTCGAGCAGCACTGTCTGTTAGAAATTAAATGAAGGCCAAATATGTAATATAAGATTTTATAGTAGTTGCTTTAAGAAAAGCAAAATAAAACAAGTAAAATTAGTTTTAAGAATATATATTGTCGAAGATGGTGGAGGAGTACGAGGATGTGGAGTTCATCTCTCCTCACAAATACATCAAGAATACATCTACAAATGGAACAATTCTCACAGAGAACTGGCTGAACACTAGCAGAGGACCTTGGACACCTTAAAGGACAAGAAAGATCCCTGCTTAACTGGGTAGGATGATAGAGAAAAGAAGGGAAGAAGACGAGGAGAGGAAGCGGGATGGGAGCGGCACCATTTGGTAGTGGGGAGCTGAAAGAGAGGAGAGGTTCCTGCGTCTGGGGAAGCCCCCTCACCAGGAGAGAGATCAGTTGGAACAAAAAGGGAGCTTCGGTGGCTATCAAAAGAGAGTGCAGCAACCCATCTGTGGTAGGCAGGATAGAATGAGAACTAAACAGATAGATGGTCCATGCCACAGCCCTGCATGACCCAGCATGAGACGTGTGTCCGCTGGTGCGGATGGGGGCTGGGGGCTGGAATGTGGAGAGAGTACTGCTGTTGGCTGTGAGGAGACAGCTGAGGGGATGGGAGTGAGGAAATCCGCAACTGGGAATGCCTGTGGAGGAAACCCGGCCTGCCACAGAAGCAAGGTTCTGTTGTTAAGTGATGCGTGGGGTGTGGAGCTGCTATTGCACCCTCTCTCCCCATGTGCCAGCCCCTGCCTCCCTGGGCACTAGGAAGGGCCCCCATCAGGGCTGGCTCTCTTGAACCACAGCTGCCACCTTCCCCAGGCACCTTGTCACTGCTGGGGCAGGGTGGCTCACGTGCATGACCACTGGCTCTCCCGTGCACCTGTTGCTGTTTGGGCTCTTGCAACCTCAGCCACTGTGCTGCCTCCACGCCCCTTCCTTGCTGGGGTGCACTCGTGCTCCAGGGCAACCTCAGGAGCAGAACCCTGTGGGTGGACCACACACAGAGGTGGGGCTGAAACCACAGCTGATCCCCAGGGAACATGCAACTAAGGAAGAAAAGCTGAAATCACTCCTTGCAGCTGTGCAAGTCATGAATTGACACCCCTGTGACCAGCCTTGTTAACTCCGTGCCTACAGAAGATATGAACAGAAAATGAATGCTCCTGCAGCCAAGATGGGTCTAGCTTTAGCAGTTGTAAACTTTGTGGGCACATACACATGGGAGTTAGGCCAGGCTAGAGTTGAAGTGCCCCCATAACACCCACAGCAGGCCCAGATTCATGATTGCTGCAATCCTGGGACCTGACTTCAGTGGATATACACTGGTAGCCTGGTAAAAAAAATGCCTGAGAGTCACCAGGGCCAATTGCTGGCATACAGTGGGGTTGAGAGCAGTGCCAACAACAGTATAATCTGAGAGCTAGCACAAGGGGTTAAAGGTGACACAACACACCCACAGGTGAACATCTCCAGAGGAGGAATATTCAGTGGCTTTCCTCCCAGTGGGAGTGCTTCAAATCCACCTATCTCACACCACAGATCAGAAACACGGCTATGAAACAGATCTGGGGACCTCTACCCCAACAACTAGGAAGCAGACCCCACCCCTGACAGGACAATGACAACCATTGACTGATGGGGAGGTCCTGATCAATATCCAGTGAAGGCTCTTGTCCCCACAACATCAGTCACACCTCCTATTAAGGGGATAACAGACAGCATGAACTGAAGAAAGAGATGGCAGACATCTATACTAAAACAGCCTTCCCCCCAAAAAATATTAAGCCCATTCAGGATACACAGGGACGTTCCCACATAAATATAGCCCTCCAAGACAGTCTGAGGGTCTGGCATTGGGGGGAATAACCTCCAGAGCATTTAGCCTTGAAGGCCAGCAAGGCTTGAGTGAAGGAGCTCTGCAGGGCTGGAGGAAACAGAGACTTCACTCTTCGAGGGTTCACACAGGTTCTCACATGCACTTGGACCCAACACAAAACAGTACCTCCATAGGAACCAGGGTTACACTTACCTAGGGATCTTAGGGTTTCTCCCGGGGAGGTGAACGTTGACTGTCACTCACTATGGGGCAAGGACACTGATAGCAGGAGCCCCAGGGAATATTGATTAGAGTGAGCTTTCCCAGAGGTCCACATTTAGGCACCAAGACCCAGCCCCACCTAATAACCTACAGGCTCCAGAGCTGAAAAGCCTCAGGCCAAGCAACCACCAAGATAAGAACACAGCCTCACCCATTAGAAGACAGGCTACCTAACATTGTACTGAGCTCACAGCCACCTCAAAACATACCCATTGACATGGCCCTGCCCATCAGAGGAACAAGAGCCAGCTCCACCCAAGAGAGGGCAGGTACCAGGCCCTCCCACCAGGAAGCCTACATAAGCACCTGGACCAACCCCACCCCCCAGGGAATACACATGAGAAGCAAGAGGAACTATGACCCTGCAGCTTGTGGAAAGGGGACCACAAACACAGAAAGTTAGACAAAATGAGTCAACAGAGAAATATGTTGCAAATGAAGGGGGAAAAAAAAAACACATGAATAACTAAATGAAGAGGAGATAGGCAATCTACCTGAAAAAGAATTCAGAGTAATGATAGTAAAGATGATACAAAATCTCAGAAAAAGAGTGGAGGCACAGATCATGAAGATACAAGAAATGTTTAACAAGGAGCTAGAAGACTTAAAGAAAAAAAAATGGAGATGAAGAATACAATAACTGAAATGAAAAATACACTAGAGGGAATCAATAGCAGAATAACTGAGGCAGAAGAACGAATAAGTGAGTTGGATGGCAGAGTGGTGGAAATCACGGCCAGAGAACAGAATAAAGAAAAAACAATGAAAAGAAATGAGGACAGACACAGAGACTTATGGGACAATATAAAACGCACTAACATTCTCATTATATGGGTCCCAGAAGGAGAAGAGAAGGAGAAAGTGCCTGAGAAAATATTTAAAGAGATTATAGCTGAAAAATTCCCAACATGAGAAAGGAAACATTCATTCAAGTCCAGGAAGCACGGAGAATCCCATCCAGGAGGAACACAAGGAGGAACACATTGAGACACATATTGATCAAACTGAAAAAAAATTAATGGCAAATAAAAAAATATTAAAACCAACAAGAGAAAAGCAACAAATAACATACAAGTGAATCCTCATAAATAAACACTGCAGACTGGAAATGAGTGGCTCGATACATTTAAAGTGAAGAACTTACAACCAAGAATAGTCTAACCAGCAAGGCTCTCATTCAGTTTGAAAGAGAAATCAAAAGCTTTACCATCAAGCAAAAGCTAAGATAATTCAGTAACACCAAACCAGCTTTACAACAAATGCTAAAGGAACTTCTCTAGGCAGAAAAGAGACCAGCAACTTAAAACAACCTTGTATATATATATATATAGACAGCTAAGTGAAAACCACATGGGAACAGCAAACCCAAAAATTACAACAGATACACACACACAAAAGAAGCAACCCAAACACAACAATAAAGATGGTCATCAAACCACAAGAGAACAAAAGAGGAAGAAAAGAAAAATTACCTTCAAAAACAAACCAAAAACAATTAAGAAAATGACAATAGGAAAATACATATTGATAATTATCTTAAATGTAAATGGATTAAGTGCTCCAACCAAAATACATAGACTGACTGAATGGATACAAACAAGACCAATATATATGCTGCCTAGAAGAGACCAACTTCAGACCTAGGGACACATACAGACTGAAAGAGAGAGGATGGGAAAATATATTCCATGCAAATGGAAATCAAATAAAAGCTGGAATAGCAATACTCACATCAGACAAAATAGACTTTAAAATAAAGACAGAGACAGGAGAAGGTGGTGGAAGAGTAGGACGTGGAGATGACCTTTCTCCTGACAGACACATCAGAAATACATCTACATGTGGAGCAACTCCTACAGAACACCTACTGAACGCTGGCAGAAGACCTCAGACCTCCCAAAAGGCAAGAAACTCCCATGTACCTGGGTAGGGCAAAAGAAAAAAGAAAAAAAAGAGACAAAAGAATAGGGACGGGACCTGCACCAGTGGGAGGGAGCCATGAATGAGGAAAGGTTTCCACACACTAGAAGCCCCCTCATGGGAGGAGACTGTGGGTGGCAGTGGGGGAAAGCTTTGGAGCCACGGAGGAGAGCACAGCAACAGGGGTGTGGAGGACAAAGCAGAGATATTCCCGCACAGAGGATCAGTGCTGACCAGCACTCACCAGCCCTAGAAGCTTGTCTGCTCACCCGCCGGGACAGGCTGGGGCGGGGAGCTGAGGCTCGGACTTCAGAGCTTAGATCCCAGGGAGAGGACTGGGGTTGGTGGCGTGAACACAGCCTGAAGGGGTTAGTGCGCCACGGCTGGCCGGGAGGGAGTCCGGGAAAAGTCTGGAGCTGCCGAAGAGACAAGAGACTTCTCCTTGCCTCTTTGTTTCCTGGTGCGCGAGGAGAGGAGACTAAGAGCACTGCTTAAAGGAGCTCCAGAGGCAGGCGTGAGCTGTGGCTATCAGTGCGGATCCCAGAAACGGGCATGAGATGCTAAGGCTGCTGCTGCAGCCACCAAGAAGACTATGAGCGAGCACAGGTCACTATCCTCCCCTCCCCTCCTGGGAGCCTGTGCAGTCTGCCACTGCCAGGGCCCCGGGATCCAGGGACAACTTCCCCAAGAGAACACACAGTGAGCCTCAGGCTGCTGCAACGTCATGCTGGCTTCCACTGCCGCAGCCTCACCCCGCATCCGTACGCCTCCCTCCACACGGCCTGAGTGAGCCAGAGCCCCCGAATAAGTGGCTCTTTTAACTCCATCCTGTCTGAGGGAAGAACAGACACCCTCAGGCGACCTACATGCAGAGGCGGGACAAATCCAAAGCTGAACCCCAGGAGCTGTGAGAACAAAGAAGAGGAAGGGAAATTTCTCCCAGTACCCTCAGAAGCAGTGGATTAAATCTCCACAATCAACTTGATGTACCCTGCATCTGTGGGATACCTGAATAGACAACGAATCATCCCAAATTGAGGAGGTGGACTTTGGGAGGAAGATATATTATTTCTTCCCTTTTTCCTCTTTTTGTGAGTGTGTATGTGTATGCTTCTGTGTAAGATTTTGTCTGTATAGCTTTGCTTTTACCATTTGTCCTAGGTTCCTTTCTGTCCGTTTGTTTGTTTGTTTGTTTGTTTGTTTTACTTTTTAATTTTTTTCTAATAATTACTTCTTATTTTAATAACTTTATTTTATTTTATCTTACTTTATTTTATTTTATCCACTTTCTTTCTTTCTTTCTTTCGTTAGATTTCTTTCTCCTTTTTACTCTGAGCTGTGTGGAGGACAGTCTCTTGTTGCTCCAGCCGGGCGTCAGGGCTGTGCCACTGAGGTGGGAGAGCCAAGTTCAGGACACTGGTTCACAAGAGACCTCCAGCTCCACGTAATATCAAATGGCTAAAACCTCCCAGAGATCTCCATCTCAACACCAACACCCAGCTTCATTAAACGACCAGCAAGCTACAGTGCTGGACACCTTATGCCAAACAACTAGCAAGACAGGAACACAGCCCCATCTATTAGCAGAGAGGCTGCCTAAAATCATAGTAAGGCCATAGACACCCAAAAACACACCACCAGACATGGACCTGCCCACCAGAAAGAAAAGATCCAGCCTCATCCACCAGAACACAGGCACTAGTCCCCTCCTCCAGGAAACCTACACAACCTACTGAACCAACCTTAGCCACTGGGGACAGACACGAAAAACAACAGGAACTATGAACCTGTAGCCTGCAAAAAGGGGACCCCACACACAGTAAGATAAGCAAAATGAAAAGACAGAAAAACACAGCAGATGAAGGAGCAAGGTAAAAACCCAACAGACCCAACAAATGAAGAGGAAATAGGCAATCTACCTGAAAAAGAATTCAGAATAATGATAGCAAAGATGATCCAAAATCTTAGAAATAAAATAGAGAAAATGCAAAAACATTTAAAAAGGACCTACAAGAACTAAAGAGGAAACAAGCAATGATGAACAACAAAATAAATGAAATGAAAAATACTCTAGAAGGGATCAATAGCAGAATAACTGAGGCAGAAGAACGGATAAGTGACCTGGAGGATAAAACACTGGAAATAACTACTGCAGGACAGAATAAAGAAAAAAGAATGAAAAGAACTGAGGAACAACTCAGAGACCTCTGGGACAACATAAAACACAAGAACATTCGAATTATAGGGGTCCCAGAAGAAGAAGATAAAAAGAAAGGGAATGAGAAAATATTTGAAGAGATTATAGTTGAAAACTTCCCTAATATGGGAAAGGAAATAGTTAATCAAGTCCAGAAAGCTCAGAGAGTGCCATAGGATAAATCCAAGGAGAAACACGCCAAGACACATATTAATCAAACTATCAAAAATTAAATACAAAGAAAACATATTAAAAGCAGCAAGGGAAAAACAACAAATGACACACAAGGGAATCCCCATAAGGTTAACAGCTTATCTTTCAGCAGAAACTCTGCAAGCCAGAAGGGAGTAACAGGACATATTTAAAGTGATGAAGGAGAAAAACCTACAACAAAGATTACTCTACCCAGCAAGGATCTCATTCAGATTTGACAGAGAAATTAAAACCTTTACAGACAAGCAAAAGCTGAGAGAGTTCAGCACCAACAAACCAGCTTTACAACAAATGCTAAAGGATTGTCTCTAGCGAGGAAAAACAAGAGAAAGAAAAGACCTACAATAACAAACCCAAAATAATTAAGAAAATGAGAATAGGAACATACATATTGATAATTAACTTAAATGTAAATGGATTAATGCTCCCACCAAAAGAAACAGACTGGCTGAATGGATAGAAAAACAAGACCCATATATATGCTGTCTACAAGAGACCCACTTCAGACCTAGGGACACATACAGACTGAAAATGAGGGGATGGAAAAAGATATTCCATGCAAATGGAAATCAGAAGAAAGCTGAAGTAGCAATTCTCATATCACACAAAATAGACTTTAAAATAAAGACTATTACAAGAGACAAAGAAGGACACTACATAATGATCAAGGGATCCATCCAAGAAGAAGATATAACAATTGTAAATATTTATGCACCCAACATAGGAGCACCTCAATACATAAGGCAAATACTAACAGCCATAAAAAGGGAAATCGACAGTACCACAATTATAGTAGGGGACTTTAACACCCCACTTTCACCAATGGACAGATCATCCAAAATGAAAATAAATAAAGAAACACAAGCTTTAAATGACACATTAAACAAGATGGATTTAATTGATATTTATAAGATATTCCATCCAAAAACAGCAGAATACACATTTTTTTCAAGTGCTCATGGAACATTCTCCAGGATAGATCATATCTTGGGTCACAAATCTAGCCTTGGTAAATTTAAGAAAATTGAAATTGTATCAAGTGTCTTTCCCGACCACAATGCTATTAGACTAGATATCAATTACAGGAAAAGATCTGTAAAAATACAAACACATGGAGGCTAAACAATACACTACTTAATAATGAAGTAATCACTGAATAAATCAAAGAGGAAATAAAAAAAATACTTAGAAACAAATGACAATGGAGACATGACGACCAAAACCTATGGGATAGGGCTTCCCTGGTGGCACAGTGGTTGAGTCTGTCTGCTGATGCAGGGGACACAGGTTCGTGCCTTGGTCTGGGAAGATCCCATGTGCCATGGAGCAGCTAGGCCCATGAGCCATGGCTGCTGAGCCTGCACGTCCAGAGCCTGTGCTCTGCAACGGGAGAGGCAATGGCAGTGAGAGGCCCATGTAACACAAAACAAAAGAGAAAAAGAAAAAAATAATGGCTGTGGGCTTTCCATGTTGCGCAGTGGTTGAGAGTCTGCCTGCCAATGCAGGAGACATGGGTTCATGCCCCAGTCTGGGAAGTTCCCACGTGCTGCGGAGTGGCTGGGCCCGTGAGCCATGGTTGCTGAGCCTGCACATCTGGAGCCTGTGCTCTGCAATGGAAGAGGCCAAAACAGTGAGAGGCCCGTGTACCACAAACAAAATAAATAAATAAACAAAAAACAAAAGTGAAAAAACAAAACCTATGGGATGCAGCAAAAGCAGTTCCCTGAGGGAAGTTTATAGCAATACAGTCCTACCTTAAGAAACAGGAAACATCTCAAGTAAACAACCCAACCCTGCACCTAAAGCAATTAGAGAAAGAAGAAGAAGAAGAACAACAAAAAACCCCCAAAGTTAGCAGAAGGAAATAAATCATAAAGATCAGGTCAGAAATAAATGAAAAAGAAATGAAGGAAACAATAGGAAAGATCAATAAAACTAAAAGCTGGATCTTTGAGAAGATAAACAAAATTGATAAAGCATTAGCCAGACTCATCAAAAATAAAGGGAGAAGACGCAAATCAATAGAATTAGAAATGAAAAAGGAGAAGTAACAACTGACACTGCAGAAATACAAAGGATCATGAGAGATTACTACAAACAACTCTATGCCAATAAAATGGACAACCTGGAAAAAATGGACAAATTCTAAGAAATATACAACCTGCTGAGACTGAACCAGGAAGAAATAGAAAATATGAAGAGACCAATCACAAGCAGTGAAATTGAAACTGTGATTAAAAATCTTCCAACAAACAAAAGCCCAGGACCTGATGGTTTCACAGGCGAATTCTATCAAACACTTAGAGAAGAGCTAACAGCTATCCTTCTCAAATTCTTCAAAAACATACCAGAGGGACGAACATTCCCAAACTCATTCTACGAGGCCACCTTCACCCTCATACCTAAACCAGACAAAGGTGTCAGAAAGAAAGAAAACTACAGGCCAATATCACTGTTAAACATAGATGCAAAAATCCTCAACAAAATACTAGCAAACAGAAGCGAACAGCACATTAAAAGGATCATACACCATGATCAAGTGGGGTTTATTCCAGGAATTCAAGGATTCTTCAATATATGCAAATCAATCAACATGATACACCATATTAAAAAATTTAAGAATAAAAACAATATGATCATCTCAATAGATGCAGAGAAAGCTTTTGACAAAATTCAACACCCATTTATGATAAAAACCCTGCAGAGAATAGGCATAGAGGGAACTTTCCTCAACATAATAAAGGCCATATGTGACAAACCCACAGCCAACATCACACTCAATGGTGAAAACTGAAACCATTTCCTCTAAGATCAGGAACAAGACAAGGTTGCCCACTCTCACCACTCTTATTCAACCTAGTTTTGGATGTTTTAGCCACAGCAATCAAAGAAGAAAAAGAAATAAAAGGAATCCAACTCAGAAAAGAAGAAGTAAAACTGTCACTGTTTGCAGATGACATGATACTATACATAAAGAATCCTAAAGATGCTATCAGAAAACAACTAGAGCTAATCAATCAATTTGGTAAAGTAGCAGGATACAAAATTAATGCACAGAAATCTCTGGCATTCTTATACACTAGTGATGAAAAATCTGAATGTGAAATTAAGAAAACTCTCCCATTTACCATTGCAACAACAACAAAAAAAAACATAAAATATCTGGGAATAAACCTACATAAGGAGACAGAAGACCTGTATGCAGAAAATTATAAGAAATTGATGAAAGAAATTAAAGATGATACAAATAGATGGAGAGATATACCATGTTTTGGATTAGAAGAATCAACATTTTGAAAAAGACTATACTACCCAAAGCAATCTACCAATTCAATCAAAACCCTATCAAACTACAACTGGCATTTTTCACAGAGCTAGAACAAAAAAATTCACAATTTGTATGGAAACACAAAAGACTCCGAATAGCCAAAGCAATTTTGAGTATGAAAAATGAAGCTGGAGGTATCAGGCTCCCTGGCTTCAGATATACTACAAAGCTACAGTAATCAAGACAGTATGGTACTGGCACAAAAACAGAAATATAGATCAATGGAACACGATAGAAAGCCCAGAGATAAACCCACACACATATCATCACCTTATCTTTGATAAAAGAGGCAAGAATATACAGTGGAAAAAAAACAGCCTCTTCAATAAGTGGTGCTGGGAAAACTGGACAGGTACATGTAAAAGCATGAAATTAGAACACTCTCTAACACCATACACAAAAATAAACTCAAAATGGATTAAATACCTAAATGTAAGGCCATACACTATCAAACTCTTAGAAGAAATCATAGGCAGAACACTCTATGACATAAATAACAGCAAGATCCTTTTTGACCCACCTCCTAGAGAAATGGAAATAAAAACAAAAGTAAACAAATGGGACCTAATGAAACTTCAAAGCTCTTGCACAGCAAAGGAAACCATAAACAAGACGAAAAGACAACCCTCAGAATGGGAGAAAATATTTTCTAATGAAGCAACAGACAAAGGATTAATCTCCAAAATTTACAAGCAGTTCATGCATCTCAATAACAAAAAAACAAACAACTCAATCCAAAAATGAGCAGAAGACCTAAATAGACATTTCTCCAAAGAAGATAAACAGATTGCCAACAAACACATGAAAGAATGCTCAACATTGTTAATCATTAGAGAAATGCAAATCAAAACTACAATGAGATATCATCTCACACTGGTCAGCATGGCCATCATCAGTAAATCTACAAACAACAAATGCTGGAGAGGGTGTGGAGAAAAGGGAACACTCTTTCACTGTTGGTGGGAATGTAAATTGATACAGCCACTATGGAGAACAGTATGGAGATTCCTTAAAAAACTAAAAATAGAACTAGCTTACGACCCAGTAATCCCACTACTGGGCATATACCCTGAGAAAACCATAATTCAAAAAAAGTCATGTACAAATATATTCATTTCAGCTGTATTTACAATAGACAGGACATGGAAGCAACCTAATTGTCCATGAACAGATGAATGGATAAAGAAAATGTGGCACATATATACAACATAATATTACTCAGCCATAAAAAGAAATGAAATTTAGTTATTTGTAATGAGGTGGATGGACTTAGATTCTGTCATACAGGGTGAAGTAAGTCAGAAAGAGACAAAGAAATACCATATTGTAGCACATATATATGGAATCTAAGAAAAAAAAATGGTCATGAAGAACCTATGGTTAAGATGGGAATAAAGACACAGACCTACTAGAACATGGACTTGAGGATATGGGGAGGAGGAAGGTTAAGCTTTGACAAAGTGAGAGAGAGGTATGTACATATATACACTACCAAACATAAAACAGATAGCTAGTGGGAAGTAGCCGCACAGCAATTGGAGATCAGCTAGGTGTTTTGTGACCACCTGAGGGGTGGGATAAGGAGGGTGTGAGGGAGGGAGATGCAAGAGGGAAGATATATGGGAACATATGTTTATGTATAACTGATTCACTTTGTTATAAAGCAGAAACTAACACACCATTGTAAAGCAATTATACTCCAATAAAGATGTTAACCAAAAAAAAAAAAAAAAGACAGTTAAAAGGGACAAGGAAGTATACCACATAATGATCAAAGGATCAATCAAAGAAGTAGGTATAACAATTGTAAATATATATATATATATATATATATATATATATATATATATATATATATATATATATATATACCCAACATAAGAGCACCTCAAAATATATGGTAAATGGTAATAGCCATAAAAGGGGAAATCAACAGTAAGACAGTAATAGTGGGTGAGTTTAACACCCCAATTACACCAATGGAGAGATCATCCAGACAGAAAATTAATAAAGAGAAAGAAGCCTTAACTGACACATTATAGTAGATAGACTTAATTGATATTTATAGGTCTTTCCATCTGAAAGCAGCAGAATATACTTTCTTCTCTAGTGCACATGGAAAATTCTCCAGAATAGATCACATCTTGGAACACAAATCAAGCCTCAATAAATTTAAGAAAATTGAAATCATATCAAATATATTTTTTGACCACAGTGCTATGAGATTAAAAATCAGTTACAGAAAAATAATTGTAAAAAACACAAACGTATTGAGTCTAAACAACATGTTAGTGAATAGCCATTGCATCACTGAAGGAATCAAAGAGGAAATCAAAAAATACCTAGAGGTAAATGACAATGAAAACACGATAATCCAAAGCCTATGGGACACAGCAAAAGCAGTTTTAAGATGGAAGTTTACAGCAATGTGATCTTATCTCAGGAAACAAGACAAATCTCAAATAAACAACCTAACCTTACACTTAAAGGAACTAGAAAAAGAAGAACAAACTAAACCTAAAGTTAGTAGAAGGAAAGAAATTGTAAAGTTCAGAGGAGAAATAATGAAATGGAGATGAAGAAAATGATAGCAAACATCAATGAAACTAAAAGCTGGTTCTTTGAGAAGATAAAGTTGATAAACCTTTAGCCAGACTCATCAAGAAAAAAAGGGAGAGGACTCAAATCAATAAAACTAGAAATGAAAAAGGAGAAATTACAATGGACACCACAGAAATACAAGGGATCATAAGAGACTACTAAAAGCAACCATAACACCAATAAAATGGACAAACTATAAGAAATGGACAAATTATTAGAACAGTATAATCTTCCAAGACTGAGCCAGGAAGAAATAGAAAATGTAAACAGACCAATCACAAGTACTGAAATTGAAACTGTGATTTAAAAACTTCCAACAAACAAAAGTCCAGGACCAGATGGCTTCACAAGTGAATTCTATCAAACATTTAGAGAAGAGTTAACACCTATCTTTCTCAAACTATCCAAAAAATTTCAGAGGAAGGAAACACACCCAAGTTCACTCTACAAGGCCACCATCACCCTGATACCAAAAGCAGACAAAGATATCACAAAAAAAGAAAATTACAAGTCAGTATCACTGATGAACAAAGACACAAAAATCCTCAACAAAATACTAGCAAACCAAATCCAAAAATATATTAAAATTATCATAAATCATGATGAAGTAGGATTTACCCAAGGATACAGTATTCTTCAACATACGTAAATCAATCAGTGTGATATACCACATTAACAAACTGAAGAATAAAAACCATATGATCATCTCAATAGATGCAGAAAAAGATTTTGACAAAACTCAACACCGATTTATGATAAAAACTCTCCAGAAAGTGGGCATAGATGGAACATACCTCAACATGTTAAAGGCTATATATGACAAACCCATAGCAAACATCATTATCAATGGTGAAAAACTGAAAGCATTTCCTCCAAGATCAGGAACAAGACAAGGATGTCCACTCGCATCACTTTTATTCAACATAGTTTTGGAAGTCCTACCCACGGCAATGAGAGAAGAAAAAGAAATAAAAGGAATCCAAATTGGAAAAGAAGAAGTGAAACTGTCACTGTTTGCAGATGGCATGATACTCCACATAGAAAATCCTAAAGATGCCACCAGAAAACTACTAGAGCTCATCAATGAATTTGGTAAAGTTGCAGAATACAAAATTAATACACAAAAATCTCTTGCACTCCTATGCACTAACAATGAAAGATCAGAAAGAGAAATCAAGGAAACAATCCCATTTACCATCACATCAAAAAGAATAAAATACCTAGGAATAAACCCACATAACGAGGTAAAAGACCTGTACTCAGAAAACTATAAGATACTGATAAAAGAAATCAAAGATGACACAAACAGATGGAGAGATATACCATGTCCCTGGATTGGAAGAATCAGCATTGTCAAAATGACTATAGTATCCAAAGCAATCTACAGAGTCAATGTAATCCTTATCAAATTACCAATGGCGGGCTTCCCTGGTGGCGCGGTGGTTGAGAGTCTGCCTGCCGATGCAGGGGACACGGGTTCGTGCCCTGGTCTGGGAGGATCCCACATGCCACGGAGCAGCTGGGCCCGTGAGCCATGGCCGCTGAGCCTGCACGTCCAGAGCCTGTGCTCCACAATGGGAGAGGCCACAACAGTGAGAGGCCCGTGTACCACAAAAAAAAAAAAAAAAAAAATTACCAATGGCATTTTTCACAGAATTAGAACAAAAAATTTTACAACTTGTATGGAAACACAAAAGACCCTGAATAGCAAAGGCAATCTTGAGAAACAAAAGCAGAGCTGGAGGAATCAGTCTCCCTGGCTTCAGACTATACTACGAAGCTACAGCAATCAAAACAGTATGCTACTGGCACAAAAACAGAAATATAGATCAATGGAATAGGATAGAAAGTCCAGAGACAAACCCATGCACCTATGGTCACCTAACCTCTGACAAAGAGGCAAGAATATACAACGGAGAAAAGAAAATCTCTTCAATAAGCAGTGCTAGGAAAACTTGACAGCTACATGTAAAAGAATGAAATTAGAACATTCTCTAATACCATTCAATGAAACTAAACTCCAAATGATTTAAAGGTCCAAATGTAAGACCAGATATTATAAAACTCTTAGAGGAAAACAGGCAGAACACTCTGACATAAATCGCAGCGTGATCTCTTTTGATCCACCTCTTAGGGTTATGAAAATAAAAACAAAATAAACAAATGGGACCTAATTAAACTTAAAAGCTTATGCACAGCAAAGGAAACCATCAACAAAATGAAAAGAAAACCCTCAAAATGGGAGAAAATATTTACAAATGAAGAAAGTGAAAAGGGATTAATCTCCAAAATACACAAACAGAACATGCAGCTCTATATCAAAAAAACAAAAACAAAAACAACCCAATCAGAAAATGAGCAGAAGATCTCAATAGACATTTCTCTAAAGAAGACATACAGATGGCCAATAGTCATGTGAAAAGATGCTCAACATCATTAATTATTAGAGAAATGCAAATCTAAACTACAATGAGGTATATCACCTCACACCAGTCAGAATGGCTATCATCAAAAAATCTACAAACAATAAATACTGGTGAGGGCGTGGAGAAAAGGAAACCCTCTTACACTGTTGGTGAGAATGTAAATTTGTACAGCCACTATGGAGAACAGTATGGAGGTTACTTAAAAAACAAAAATAGAGCTACCTTATGATCCATTAATCCCATTCCTGGGCACATATCTGGAGAAAACCACAATTTGAAAGGATACATGTACCCCATTGTCCATTGCAGCACTATTTACAATAGCTAGGACATGGAAGCAACCTAAGTGTCCACCGATGGAGGAATGGATAAAGAAGATGTGGTACATATATACAATGGAATATTACTCAGTCATAAAAAATAACAGACTAATGCCATTTGCAGCAACATGGGTGGACCTAGAGATTGTAATACTGAGTGAAGTAAGTCAGAGAAAGACAAATATTATATGATATTACCTATATGTAGAATATAAAGAAATGTTACAAATGAACTTAGTTATAAAATGGAAGTTGAGTCACAGTTGTAGAAAACAAACTTGTGGTTACAAGGGTGGAAAGGTGGGGGGAGGGTAAATTGGGAGATTGGCATTGACATATACACACTACTATACATAGAATAGATAACTAATAAGAACCTACTGAATAGCACAGGGAACTCTATTCAATACTTAGTAATGACCTACATGGAAATAGAATCTAAAAAATAGTGGATATATGTGTACATATAACTCACTTTGCTGTACAGCAGAAACTAACACAACATTGCAAATCAACTATACTCTAATAAAGAATTAATTTTAAAATTCATATATATTGTCTAGCCAAATTTATCTCAAGGATTATCTCTTAACATGTCAAAATAAAAATTATTAATTAGATATCTTACTTGCACTTTTAATACTAAGTCTCTGCAATCCAGTGCATATTTTACACTTACAGTACATATCACTTCAAATAAATACTAAATTGTCTTTGGAAATAATTCATATGTGTTTATATTTCATAAAAGTTATAGTTGAAAAGTAGATTCATTCTCCTAAATTGTAAACACACTTAGAAGTTTCCCAATAACTGAATTGAGTGTCAGATTTTACCTGGGTCTCCCTGGGATACATCAACTCTGTGTGTCCTGGACGATGGCATAAGCTCAGTACGAGGCTCATAGGCATCTCTCCCCAGACTCCACAGACATCAGAGGAGGACCAGTGGCACAGCCTACAAGTCCTTCAGATCCAGTGTTTTCTGGAAGTCAGGCATGGCTGGCTGGCTTGTGGGCTTGTAGGCAGGTTCAGGGGTATGAATCATTGCTTGGGTACCTTGCAGACAGTTTTTAGGACAAGGGCACTCTAGGTGATACAGACAGTGAGGTCTTACATGATTTCACACTTTGTTAGAAGGTTTTGTTCCATCAGTTTAGATGAGATTGCAGAAAACACACCTTGACCACATAATAATGGCCCTGATAGCTGTAAAATCACATCTAACACCTTTACACAGAGGAAATAATCCAGTACTTAATCATCTGTTCAACTTGAAGTTGTAAAGTGTTGGCATTTTCCCAAGGTCTTGTGCTAAGGAGCCCAAGGGTGAGCTGTTTCTGCTTCTGCTCAGGAGGGAGAATCGATAAGCAGACAATCAGGGTAGAATGTGCTAGAAGGTATGATGGAGAGGATCACAGAAATGAGGTTTCTAGCTCCAGCTGTACAGGGAGGAAAATACAGGGAAGTTTTCCTGAAGAAAGTGACCTCTGATGAAACTGTTGAGGGAACAAGAGCTCTGAAGCCTCATGTTCTTGGGTCAAAGAGTTGAGGGGGGTCCCTGGGAGTCATGAACTCCCCATATCCCACCTCCTGCAAGCTGCAGTCATACATCAGTTGGTTGAACTGGGCACCTTTTGATTCACAGCAACATCCAGAGAGAGAATTTGTGTCAGGATCTGTAGGACCGGGAGTTGCAAGGAAACTGAAAACCAATAAGTGGTCAGAGCCAGGGAAGGGCAACGAACAGCAAGGGGTCCAGGAGCAGGTAAGTCACAGACACTGTTTTCCCTTTTCCAAAAATGGTGGAAAGACTAGCGGGCAATAGTGGTTAGAGTGAGAGCCCTGCTGAGGGTTTGTCATCTCAGGGCTCCTGTCTGTCTAGCAGCCCCTTCTGCCCTCTACCCTCCCAGATGGGGTTCTTCCCTGCAGATGAACACTGAAAGCTTTTATTATTTAATCATTCCCCTGGCCCCAGAATGATTCATTACAAATTCTGTGTCCACGAGCTGTATTAATATTGATTAAGAAACAGGTGCTCTCAGATTCAATTAGCAAAACTGCAATTATTCACAGAAGGTTACACTGGAAAATTGAGAAAAATATGCAGGTGTGCAAATGAGACCTACCTGAAGGTGTTGCAGAATGGCTTGAAAAATGCCTCTCTGCCCTCAAGCACTTTCTTTGCATTATACTTTTCTTTCTGAGTGACAAATGGAGCTGATTATGAGGCCAGTAGAAGTTCAGGTTTGGATTCAGACCCCTAAGTCAGGATTCCCAGACTTGCCTGTTGGCAAGTGAATTTATAGATGCCCCACTCTTGGTGATTCAAGTTCAAGGAATTCAGTTGTGGGGCTTAGAAATCTGTAGCTTAAAAATAACTCATATGACTTGTCACTAGACAAGTTTGGGGAATGTGCTCCAAGTAAAGGCTGGAGTTGATCATGGCTGTGAAATGTCGTCTGTGGGGATGGATGATGATGGGACATGGAAATGACATCCTTTCTGGTTTGGTTTTGCCATAGGTTTATCAAAGGCTGTATCTCTCTGTGGACTCTGAGTGAGTAGTGGTTTAATCCAATAAGCATGAAAACAAAAAGAAGGTATCATGACTTGCCAATTAATTATCTTTTTTATATAAATAAGAGAAAATAAATAGCTTTGGGAATGTAATCATGGAAACCCAACTTGGATATCTGGCACATTCTTGACATTCTTGCAAATAAAACCTCCCTTGACAAAAACAGAGGAGAGTTTGTGACTTAGATGCCTCCCTGGCTCATAGAATTTTTAGGACAAGAAGGACATTGGAGAGAATGGAGTCCAACCCCTTTAAAGTGCAGATGAAGGCATGCTGGCTCAGAGAGATAAGGCACCTGCCCAAGGCCACTCAGGTGATGAAACAAGCGATCCAAAGACAGGAGGAGAGATACCATGTTTCCTGAACCTTTGTTTCTGGCTGCCAGTGACCCCTTCTGGCACAACTACTGCTTCTGAGATACTCTCATTATATGACTACAGTATGCTAGGGAGCAGGGAAGGAAGGAAGAACTTCAATTCGTTTCAATAAGTATTAAATAAGAACCTAATATATTCAAGGAAATGGGTGGTATGATAGATATAACAATGCATAATATAAGACTGCTGTCCTTTAGGTCACACTGGCATGTAAATGAACAACTGAAACATAATGGGAAAGTTACAAAGTAGAAGTATATGTAGAACCGTGGTAACTCCAGAGAGGAAGCAACTAGCTTCCTGAGAAATCAGAAAGTCTCAGAGGATTTTGAATCAGAAGTCAAAGCTCATCATCCTGAAGAAAGAAGCAGCACACCTGGCAGAGAGAACATATGCAAGAGTCTGGAGGAGTGAAAATTCTAGAGCAGGTGTCAGCAAACATTTTCTGTGAAGAGCAAGGAAGTAAAGATATTAGGCTTTGTGGGTCATTGGTTTTCTTTTGCAACTGTTCTACTCTGTCATAGCATGAGAGCAGCCACAGACAATGTGTAAGAAAACGCTCATGACTGTGCTCTAATAAAATTAGGCAGTGAGCCAGATTTGGCCAGTGTGATATAGTTTGATGAAACCCTGCTCTAAAGTATATAAGTAGTTCAGAATGGTTGGAACATAGATCTGGAGGAGGAAGAACTAGGAGGAAAATATGACAAAAGATGAATCTGGTCAGCTTGGTAAAGACCAGATCAAACAGAGACTTACATGCTTGTGTGAGTCACTTATCTTCTCTGAGCCTCAGCTTCCTCATCTGTGAAATGGGAATAAAAGTAACTCCCCAAGAAGGACTGTTGTGGATATTAACTGAGATAAATCTAGCACAATTTCTGGCATTTGGTAGGTGCTGTAAAATGTTAGCTGCTATTGCTCCATCAATAGGCTACATTTAGAGATGGGAATGAGGAGTAGCCACGGTTTCAGAATTGACTCAAAAACCAATGTACCTTGTTTCCACCAGCAGGTTAATAAGGGTAGATGCTGTTTGGCTGTAAGTTGAGAGGGGAAGTCTTCAATGGGATATCTCCCTGGAGGCTCCAGGTCAAATGGCCTCTTATTATCTGACCTTACTTACATTAAGCCTAATGAAAAGCCACTAATATCCCTTCAACAAATCTACTTTTTGCTTTGTTCATTTCTTCTACTGGATGTGAGTGCCTTGAAAGTGGACCATTCATCTCTGTATCCACAGCACCCGGCACCCAGTAGAACTCAATGAATGTTTGATGCAGATGCCCTTGTGTCTGTCATTCCATCTGTGTGCCTTCTTTCTCTTCTCCCCATTAAGTCCCACTTTTATTCCTATGCCGTGTAGCCTTTTGATCTTATAACAATAATGATATGTAACATTTTTTGACTTCTTACTATATGCCAGGCAGTATCCTCAACAATTTATGTACATCAATTCTGTATCTTGTGTAATATGAGGTAGATATTATATAACAATATGGTTATATAACAGTGAGGTAGGTATTATTATTACTCCCATTTTATAGATGAGGAAACTGGGGCTTAGAATACATGATCCAAATTTTACAGCTACTAAGTGGCAAGACTGGCTTTTGAACTAGGCTTGTCTAATTTCAAAGCCTGAAATTGTGCACTGGAAATACACGTGGTGTTTGTTTGTACACTATCTTCTGATATTTCAAGTTATTCCTTGTAAGTCAGTCTCTTTCCCCAACCAGATTGTGCTTCTGAATATTTTTTTCTCTCAATACCCAATCTAAGGTGGAAAAGCTGACGTTTATTAAATGCATGGAGACAACTTGAAAAGCCCTTTGTCCCATGGTCCCTTGGATTGTTCCAAAGGATGCATTACTAACTCATTCTTGGCCTTTGGGAATTACCACTCTTTTGACATATGGCAAGAGTGGACATATTTGTCTGTTTATATGCTAAGCAGCATTATGACAGCTGCCTGAAAATATAGGCCTGCCATCCAACACACAAGCACCCAGATGTCATAATCACAGATGACAAGCCAGCTCAGAAGTGCATTCTCTCTGTAGAGCAGGTCTGATACTAAACATCTTCTTGGAGGAAACACTTTCTCAGTTAAATTGAAATCACGGCCCATTTCACTGGAATTCTCTTTCTAATAGTGTTGGTTGGTGTCAAGCATTGACCCATTCTTTTTGATAAGAAAAGACCATGGTTATTTTCTTCTTCTCTCCATTCTCCATGGAAACAGGATGCACGATGGACATGGGATGGTTTTCTGACTATCTAAAATCCAAGACCCCTAAGAGGGAATCTCTCTCTTCTCCAGTGTATATGGTCTTGGCAGGAGAGCCATTCTCAGTGCCTGTCTCACACGCTGGATGTCTAGGCCTCTGATCCTTGAGAAACCCCCTGGTACACCCAGGAGGTAGGACACTGCATTTCACAATAGTAAATGGTGATTTGATGGAGGTCAGCTTGTCCTAGCGATGGTAGAATGGTGATGGCAACAGTGATATCTCAGAGTCTTTGATGGCCTCATGACCAGAGGTGGTTGTTCCAATGCTTGGCATCCCTAGTTCCAAGTCTGATCCTCTAGCCTCCTCCTAATATCTTTCCAACAAATCTCCTTTTTGCTTAAGACAACCAGAGTTATTTCTATTGCTTGCAACCAAGAATCCTGGGTGACATAGTTCAGAACACACAAGTTTATTGACAATCTCCTGGTCAATAGTTGTCTATAATATTAACCTCTTTTTCCCAGAGCTGCTTCATTGACTGGTGGGAAACTTTTATTTCCTTCCTTCCCATATTTCAGGGGTGCTGATGAGCAGGAAGATGCTCCCAGAGTAGGAACTTATTTGGAAATTCATAGTTATTCAACTGGCCCATTAGAGATGTATGAAAGCTAGTGTTTTCTCTGCTCACTCTTATATCCCCAAAATGGAGAACAGTATCTTGAACACACTGAGTACTCAATCAATACATATTTGATTGCTTATTGAATTAATTAATTGGTCCTTATTAACAGCTACATAAAAACTCAGGTATTGTCACATTTAGTCTTTTTTTTGTTACTGTATGATTCTAGTTACATGAAGTTTCAGGACAGGCAACACTAATTTAGATGGTGGTTCTCAACCATGGGTGAATCCCCAACCCCCACTGAGGAATATTAGGCACTGTCTGAAGACATCTTTGGTTGTTACAACTGGTGGGGGGACGGTTTGCTACTGGCATCTAGTGGGTGGATCCCAGGGACACTGCTGAACACCCTATAGTGCACCAGACAACCCCTGCAACAAAGAATTATCTGGTCCAAAAGGTAATCGTGCCAAGGTGAAGAACCCCTGGTCTACGGTAATAGAAGTCAGAAAACTGGTTACCTATTGGGGAATACTGACTGCAAGGAGCACAAGGGAACTTTCCAGGGTGATGGAATTGTTCTATACCTGTGTTGTCTCAAATAGTAGCTACCAGGTGCATTACATTTAGTCTCCATAAACAATACACAAAAAAGCTATTATTATCTACATTATACAGATAGAGAAACTGAAACTCAGTAAGGGCAAGTCATTTTCTCAAGGTCTCATAGATGATTAACAGAGAAGCTGAAATTCACAGTAAGTGTTACTGAAGTCCATCCAATTCATGCTGTTCCCCTCCCTATCCTGAGGCAGGTAAGGAGAAGATGAGAGGAAAATGAAGTGAAGGACTAAAAAGAAGAGAGAAGAAAAGAGAAGGTGATGAAGTGTAGAAAAGACCTGGTAGGTTTCAGAATGAGTCCCCTTACCGGGACAACTGAGAATCTCCTGAGGCATCCTTTCCTACGTGCAAACAGAGGGTGAGGGCAGCTTGTGCTGGGTGCTGATGTTCTCAGTGGGGTTTGCCCCTCCCTGCTCGGAGGGAGTCAGCGTGTGTGGAGGCCCTCAGCTGATAGCACACTGTTTCTCTGAGCTGTGTCCCAGCAAGACTGAGGAGCTCGCCTGGATCCCTGTCTTCAGAGCCTGTCTCTCAGTTCCTTGAGAGGCTGCTGACTAGAGAGCAGGGGAAGGATTTACAGGACAGGCCTACCTGGGAGGCTGGTTGCAGGGTGTGATGGCGCAAGGAGAGACTAGCTCTGCCAGGCTGGCAGCACTGTGTAAACAATACCTGGAGTCGCTTCTGTTCCCTTGCCCCTGGCCTTGCCCAGTGGGTTAAGTATCATAATTCCTATTTTTCAGTCTGGGAAGCCAACTGGACAGCTTTCACTGCTCAGGGCCAGAGGCCAAGTGCAAATTCTGGAATAACTTTTCTGAGGAGTTGGCCAGACCTCTGGGAGCTGGCAAACCGAGACTGTGTGAATGCTGGGGTGGGTGGCAATGTTACCTTCTCAGCCAGGAAGGAGCACACCAATCCATCCACCATCCCAGAGCCTGAGACCCCAAGAGAAAGGACCCCACGGTGCCAGAGCCTTGGAAGGTGTAAGAGGAATATGGGAGGCAGTTACATCTGGTTCTGGGAATTAGGGAAGTTTTCATTTAAAATGTTTGTTTAAAAAGGCTCTCATCAATATCTACTATGGAAAATTTCCAGGAAACCCCATTTCCCCTCCTCCTGGAAGTTCTTCCCTCACCACTCTCGTGGGGCTTGATAAAAAATGAATAGACCCAGGTTACAGTCCTGGCTCTATCGCCGATTATCTGTGTGATTCTGGGCAAGTTGCTTTACCTGCCTGAGCCTCAGTATCCTCCTCTGAAAAACTGGGATGAAACAACCTACCTGGATAGAATATACAACTGAAGAATAACTAAATAAATCTAGCACCCCTCCCTCTTTTTCCCCTTTCCTCTGACATTCAATGGCACTTACAGTATTTGTCAGATAATTTAGTTCTCAATTAGACAGTTTTCTAATAAAAGACATTTACCTTATGGTGCCATTATAATACTGTATTTATTTGTGATTCACTTTTTTTCTATCAGATTACAGCCCACGGCTTAAAGGAACAGGTTCACCATTAGCTTCTTCAATGCGCCACAGACAAACCTTGCATGTATTGATAACTTCCTCTCTGATTCTGCCCTTGCATGAAACACTCCAATACACATTGTATGGTTTATGGCTCCCTGAGCTTGTAACCCTCTGCCTCTGAGTGTGTGCACACGGTATTGCCCCTTGCTGGGAAACCAGCTGCTCTGCCCTCTCTTGCCTCTCCACCTGCTTCCACCTGGCTAACATTTCCTTGGAGAAGCCTTCCCTGAGCCCAGCTTGTAATGGTGCCCTAAGCCTGTTTCACATGCTGGGCACTCGTACACAGGGTAGTATTTACACTCCCCTCCACAGTCTCATTTGTCATTTTCCATTTAAATGCCCAGAATAGTAGGTGCACCTCACCTTCTACATGTGAATCCCAGCAAATGTCTCTGGTTCTTAGCCTTAGGTGATACTGGAGAGATAGCTCTCCAAAGGATGAAGATTGGTGATTCCTTTAGACATAACTGTTCTCAGTACGAGGCATGAATCTCACCTCCCCATTATCTTCCAGGCCCTTTGGTAGGTCCACAGTTTGTACCAGCAGCAGCCAGGCCCATCCTTGCCCTGTTAGGTAAAGCCTGGTCAGTGGCTGACTTCTTAGCTGCCTCCTATCCTGCTGCTAGCCATGGGAGGAGTCATTGTGCATCACATGCTTGTACAGACCAATGAGTGGGGAACGAGAACTCACTCTAGGTGGGTGCCTGGGACTCCAGCTCAAAGTGCTGCTCCACTGGAGCCCTGGTGTCTGAATTCCGTTGTGTGGCTGGGCCCCTGATGACTGTGACACAGTGACAAGAATAAAGAGGAGCTCAGGAAGAACATGACAGTCTAGTGTGTCTGCAGCTGGTCCTAACTCCTGTCTCTGATAGGATGGTGCTCCTGTTGTAACAACTGTCCTCTGAGTTGCAAGTAATAAATCTCTGCCTTAAGTTACAGGTAACTGAGATCGTACCACTTGCATTTGGCAAACCCATAATGATTTGCCCTCTTCCTCTGCCATTTTCCTAGCTCAAGTGAGCATTCTCTCGCCTCTGGTTATTTCTCTGCCTTGAACACAATTCTCTTCCTGAATTTACCAAAAATGATTGTAAATTATTTGCTTGCCAGTGTGCCTTCCCTACTAGGCTGAGAAAACCTTGAGAGCAGGGATTTTGTCTATCTGTTCTCTGGGAACATAGTGGGCTTAACAAATATGTGTTACCTTAATTGTTTGTCCAGATAAACTTGATCTCAAATTCATCTGTTACTATGAAAAGTTTAGATGAATAGGTGGATCAATTTTAAAGGTTCTACTACTTTTGCATCTTGGTCATATTAACGTTTGTTAACAATGTGCTAAATGTTGCTTGTAATAATAACCATCTGTATACTGTTTTCCAACACATCACCACTTTCATATATATTATCTCCGCTTTTGGGGCAAAGGACATCATCCAGCTCACATGGGAGCAGCATAACATATTGGTCAGGAGGACAAGCTATGGCTTGAGGTTTAAGTCTAGGCTCTCTCAGCTATGTAACATGTGTCTTCAGGCAAGTTACTTGACTTCTTATAGCTATAGTTTCTAAACCTGGAAAATGGAAGCCCAGATACATACCTCAAAGAGCTTTAGGAAGAATAAGTGAGATTATGTAAGTACTCAGAATATAGTTTCTCTCTGTACACTGTAATAGTAAGAATATAGTCATCACATACATAGTAAATAGTAGAGGTAGACTAAGACCTATGTACTCCATTCATGATTTGTCTACTGTACTAGTCTAATGTTGCTAATCAAAGAGTCTGCCATTTTGAATTTCTATTCAAAACCAGTTCATGTGATCAAATGATTATATTACAATGAATTCTCATATATCTATCTTCATATACAAAGGTGCAACTAATATATCATCTATATATTTATTTGATTGAAATGTACAGTGCCTGGTACACAGTAGATATTCAACTAATGTTTGTTAAATACAACAACCTGTGGATTCTTAGCTCCTTGTCTTGTATGTGCTAGCCTTTCTCACTGACTACACCAGGAGTATATTGACATGACGTTTTGGGCTGCCTGATCCAATCCCACTCTCTCTGGCTCATATTAGGGGGACGGCCTATGATCAAGAACCTAAAGAAATTCTTCCATGGCCCATAAGGAGATGGAGGCCTGTGTCTGGGAATTACCAGCATTGTGGTGTCACCAACTCAGATGACCAGACACAAATGAATTCTTCATGGTTCTATGGTGGAATCAGCTCTTCTGGGTTAACTACCTAAGTAAATATTCTCTCTTTTCCACTTATTAGGATCTTGCTAGCCTTTGAAGGCAATTTAGACTTTCCATTTCAGCTATTAATGTACTTCATCTGTGATGCTATGGAACTTTGTTTGAACATCTATTTTATAACCTATTTAATTCTGCTTTGCAAGAATATTACTTGAGTATATTTCTCTCTTTTCTACTAGATGGTATATTCTTGAAAATAAACACTATTCCTCTCTAAACAGAGAAACATCATGCATGATGTGTAGGAGAGAGAAATTAAAGATAAGTGGAACGATACTACATTGCACCTACTCCTATTTTAGGTATTATGCCAGGTACTTAATAGATATTAATAGTAGTTCTTACCTGAGAGACAGATATTACTTCTCCGATTTTACCAAAGAGAAAACAGGCACAGGGAGGTTAAGCAACTTGCTCTAAGTATTGAGAATGGCAAAGGGTGGAGCTATAAATGGAGCCCAATTTTAAAAATTTCAAATCCTGTTCTTCCACTTTACCAGCTCCCTTCTAATGCTTTGCACATAATAGAGGCTTAATAATTGTTGAACCATGACCTGATAAACCCAATAACAGATTGAGGGTATGTGATCATAGCTAAACATAATCAAATCCCATTTAACGTCTTCAAAGTACTTGAACAAGGGAGGATGGGTGGCAGCATATGTTTGTCAGAGTAACTACATTATGAGAATCCAATTCATTTAAATAGTAAGCGAAGATTGAATTAATGAATGAAGCTTAGTGTAGAAGCTCAGCCTCAGTTGCTGGATATATGCAAAGCATAGCATTGTTAATTATGTTTAAATCAAAAGCAAATTGACTGGTAGCTATTAATTATGTTTTTATGCATCTGGAAAAGAAAAAAAAAAAAGGAAAATGAGTACCAGGATGAACAGATCCAATGGAGAGGCTGGGCTATATTATACAGATAAGAGCCATAAATCATGTGTGAGTGAACTTTAGGGATGATCAATGTCTTGCCTAATGCTACTTTTACAATTATAAAAATATCTTATGTTTATGCAGGTATTTGTAGCTTAAACATAATCTCAAACTCCTCATCAATTTTAATCCTCAAAGAACACTATAAGGTATGTGTTATCACCCCCATTTCACAGGTGAGGAAGGAGAAGTTCAGAGGTTCAGGCATCTTGCCCAAGGTTGTCCATAGTTAATGGAAAAGCAACAAAGAGAATGCAGACTTTCAAGGAACTGCTTTTCTTCCAAAAGTTTTGTTGTTCCTAGTGATGTTCATGGAGATAATTGATTATCCAGTCACTTTATTCCTATCTTATGCTATTCCATCTTCCATCCTTTTGGCATAGCTCATGCTATTGAGGACCCAGTGTGCCTTACATCTGAGTCCACCTGAATTGAAGGAACAGGAAATGATGCTTCATGGTTTAAAATAAATGGGGTAGAGGGGAGGGCAGAGAGAATTCTGGGCCATGAACTTCTTATAGATTCTAGAATTCATGACAAATTCCTTTGGATCAGTGACCTTTTGGGCAAAAAAATTCAGAGAAACAAAAACCAAGATACCTCTTATGAAAACTATCTGGTTGTGGTTTTATGCGATGAGATGGGTCTAAGATTACTTGCCTGCTCCCATTGGCTAGCCACATAACAAAAGTATATTAAAATCCAGAAGTCATTGCTGGTTGAAAAATGAGGAAAGAATATAGATTGCATCAAAACTGAATAATGGGCCATGACTGGAACCATATTCTTGATAATCTTTAATTTGGGGCAGATTTATTACAATATTGTCTGGGAGGCCAGGTACCCTACAGAAACTAAGTTTTGCCATGTTGAAACTATTGGCTAAGACAGAAAGGTAAAACAATAGTTTTTGACTAGAGATTGGGTTTAGAGAAATTTACTGTAACTTGGTAATAAACCTGTCTCTTGTACAATGGACAGTGGAAATGCCAAACAGCCACTGATTGATAAATTAGTACACAGACACACATGGTATATGTGGAGGAAAGACAATATCTTTTCTCCTTGCATCTTTTAGACAGATATTTGGTGTTCCTTGTGCTTTCTTTCCTTACCACCTCATTTATGACCTTTCTTTGTCAACTGTTCATTCAGGGTAGGGCTATCATTTATCTACCTGCTGTGCCTCCATCTGCCCTAGAATGCCTCAGCATGCCCAGATTCTGGACATCTGATGTAATCTGATGGGGATTTGCTTTTAGAGTCCTTTTCTCTTTGTACACAATAAATCAAACAACAAACGTTGACTGTGGGACCCACCCCTGCAAAATCAACAGATGCTGGTGGTTGGAAGAAAACTGAATTGAACTAGGCAGTACAGATATTTACAAATTAAAACAACTGTTTTTCTGCCAGGGTTTTTGCTGGGTCTCACAAGGACCAAGGAGAGAAGTTAATTACAGCAGTCACTTTGAATTTCCTGAGTATCACAAGAGGGAAAGGTGTATTTTTAGTTTGTTTCTGGTTCCATTGTTAGTCAAAATGAGTGTGTACAAAGGGCATTATGCTGCCTGGGCACCTACAAGTATAGACATGATATAGAGCTGGAAGACAAGCTGCTGGATGGACCTTCTCCATTTTACCAGTAGAAAACTGAAGTCAGAAAGTTTACATGTTTGGCTCAAGTTCATATAGCTAATTGGTGGCAGAGGTAGAAGTGGAGACTAGGTCTTTTTACCCCTGGGTCAGCAGGTGTCATCCCATTATATTGTATTAATTTTAATTTCTATGAATTTGGCTCTAAGACACCTTCTTTTACTAAGGCAAGGTTCTTTTTTATATACAATTTAAATTCAACTGTATGATATTTAAACATTGATGTCAACAAATAAAACCATATAAGCATTATGTATAATATATATGTTAAATATACATTGTCATAAATTTCTTCATTATTTCAACCAATATTAATTTAGGACCTTTCTGCAAACTCTGGAATCGAGATAGTCAGAGTTTCAATATAAGAAATTTATAATATAACTATTATAAGAATAGAGAGAAAAAGTAGAGAAGAAAGTAGGGAAAGAAAAAAGTAGAGAGTGCAACCCAGGAAATGTATTGGTTACATCAAAATCAAGGATATTTCCACAAATATAAGGCAAGATACTTGAGACTTTTTTAAAACATATCTAAACAATGCTCATTTTAAGTAGGGTTTATGGTGAACCTCAGTTAGCTAGAAGAGAATTATCCAGGACACTCAATTAATCAGAACTGTGTTGCCACTTCTGCTTTGGAAGAGAGAGACAAACCACAAAGAATATAGGACATATCAGGCAGAATGGCATCTGGAAAGGACCTGGATTCAGATCCAGATTTTCCAGAAGCCTTAACTTTTCTGCTGCTCAGTTTCATTGCTTGTAAAAGGTCAATGCAAGGCTTAACTGTGTGAGTGGGATGATACAATATATGCAGGATACCCAGCCTAGAGGCTGGCACACAGCATCTGCTCAATAAGTGTTCATGCTCTTTCTCACTTCTAAAACTGAACTTCCAGAGGACTTTCCTGGGTTTGATTCATGTTCAGAGTTGTATCTGGCATCAACGTCCTCACATTGATGACGAAATAGTGAGAACCAACATTCGGAATTATGTGACAAGGCCCCAGGGGAGCTACAACCATCTAATAAAGATTCAATTCTCACTGATGTTTTCCACTTAACAAAAGAGAATATGGAATTACACATTTTAGAAAAAAACTTTTAGCCATTGAAAAGTCAATCAGAAGATTCAACTAACACATGCTACAAGAATTGTGGGTGGTTGAGGTTTTGTTTTACACTAAACTAAAAAATGTGCCTTTGGAGGAAGGACTGTTTCTTGGTATCGGCTTCCTCCAGGAGGTAAAGGACCTGAGTGCCCTTACTAAAAATAGTTGCTCCGGAATTGGACCAGTGCTGACAGAGCTCAGGGCTAATCCTGGGAAGGCACAAAATGTCCTCTTCAAGGTCTTTACCCACACTCATGGTGGTCAGAGGGCAGCATTGTGCTGGGCAGTTGTAAGGAAGAACTGGTGAGCATATATGCTAATAATTCTGAATGTGTCAAATAACCCCCTACTTTTCAAAAGTTGGATTTGGAGGGTAGGAGGTGGGGGATCTAAAGCACAAGAAAATCATGGGATAAAAAATTTATAGAAAGAAACCAATCTGAAAAGGCAACACTCTGTATGATTATAAATATATGATATTCTGAAAAAGGCAAAATTTGGAAACAGTAATAAGATCATGGTTGCCAGGGGTGGAGTAAAGACAGATGCATAGGCAGAGCACAGAGGATTTTTAGTGTAGTGAAAAAACTTTATGATATTACAATGATAGATACATGTCATTATACATATGTCCAAACTCATAGAAGGTACATAAGGAGAAAACCCTAATTAATGTAAACTATGGACTTTGGGTAATAATGATGTGTCAATATAGGTTCACTAACTGTAACAAATATACCATTTTAGTAGGGGATGTTGATAAACTATATATATGTAGGGGCAGAGGGCATATGGGAAATCCTGTATCATCCTCTCAATTTTGCTGTGAACATAAAACTGCTCTAAAAAATAAACCTTTTTTTTTTTTTTGGTAAAGTCCTAGAAGTCAGAGCAATTTACCTAGATATTTTATTTTATAAGATAAGAAACTGTAGTCTGGAAAGGGACAGAGGTAATGACAGCAGTGTGATCAGAACCTAAGGATGATATTTTTCATCCAGGTTTTTACTGTCTTCTCTGAAAACCTGGTACTTGACCCTTTTTCCTAGAGAAATTCCTAGCAACAAACATGAAGTTGAATGTTACAGAGGGAAAGTATCTCACAGACTTCTTGTTCCAGTTCTATTCTTTTTCAGAGGAGGGCACTGAGGCCCAGGAAGAAAATGGGACTTTCCCAGTATCTCATGGAACTTAGTGAGAGAGCCTGACCAGAGCTTATCTCTCCTATCACGGGATCAGTGCCATTTTTACTTCAGTATGCAGAGTCTGTGGATAGCCAGTCTTTAAAGAGGACCAACATGCTCCTATGACTTCCAGGAACTGCAAGTTCAAGGGCCATGTCTGAGGACATGCTGGGTACCATGCAGATAAAGCTATATCCTTTGTGGTAAAGGAGATGAGAAGGAGATTAAGTCAACAGAAAAGACAAGGAGAACTACATCCCCTGGTTTAAATCTTTTTGGGTAATTCAAGTAAAATTCATGAAGCCCAGACCATTTTAGCTTGGAATTAAAGCTAATTTCACAATAGTCATAAAACTGTATTGCTCTGGGTTTTTTCTCTACCTGGAATTGGGTGCCTAGAGCACTTCAAATCAGGGAAGCCGTCTCCTAATTACAGTGTAGCATCTGTTCTTCTGTCCCCTTCCTTTCCAACTCCTCAAAGTTCTGTTTGTTGCCAAGTCCTCTAGCATACGGGCCAAGAGCACTGCTGCTTTCCCTAATGCCACCAAAGACTGGGAAGGTCACTGCAAAGCTAACTCCCATAGCTGTCAGAGACGTTGGCACTTTTTTCTATAAAACATAGAATAAGTGTCTTTAAAGATGAGGATGGTGACCTTGCTAACAATTATTCAGTCATTACTCTCACCTTTAAAGATATCTTTTTTATTCTTTTCCCCAGAAGCATCCCAGGTATGCTGTTTCCTACCCACAGACCATCTGTCAGCTGTGTCTGTCAGAACAGCTGCCCATCAGCTGGAAGAAGAACCCAGAGAGCTTTTGCAAAACTCTGGCATCAGGGAGACAGGCAGACCTGTCACAGACAGTCCCAGCTCTTGGTGGCTGACACAGCCAATTTGGGCATGGAATAGGTACTGAGGGCAGACAGCATGAACATGGATGTGCATTTGTCTACGCTATGTGAAGTGATGATGTTTCTGTGGACTTTCCAGGGCATGCACATGCACACACACACACAAAATTACTGACTTGTGGAGTGGTGGTGCTAGAATTGACCCAAGGATCATTTAATCCAATGGTACCTACACTTGACCATGGCTCCTGACCATACTAACCACCTGGGGAGCTTCTAAAAATTACAGATTTCTGGACCCCACCATCTGACCTAGTGAATCAGAATATCTAGAGGTAAAGGCAAAAAAAAACAACAACAACAACTATATTTGAACAAGCTTTCCAAAAGATTTGGCCATAGCCAGCTCAGCATACATCCATGAGTTAGCATTTTGGAGCCATTGATTGTAGTTCAAATACCCTCCCTCCACCACTATAACTTTTATTGAAAAGGATGCAATTACCTTGGGAAGTGACTTGTGTTGGACCCATGGCAAAACCCTGTTGGAGATGGGTCAGTGACTTCTTATGTTCTGCTCCTTTCTACAAAGTATACTGCCCTGTCCCTTATTAATGGCCAAACTTTTCTTCCTATTTTTCTCACATTCACAACACAACATATGTGCACTTAGCTAGGCAAATAGATTAATTGATAAAAAAATATTTAATGTAACCTGACCTCCTTTTGGAAGCTCATCTCTCTACAACATGAGTCCTGTAGGCCAGGGACTGAAAGGCTTTAGAGAGACCTTAAGGCTTTAGAGATTAGCCTCTGAAAAATGTATAAATACTGTTGTATACAGACATCTGTGCTTGTTTTTTAGAAGAGGGCTCATAGCTTTCATCAGGTGTTCAAAGGCATCTGCCTTATACCTAGTGTCGCTAAAACCTCTAGTTTATAATATCCATGAAAAGAATTTGTTTGCCTATTGTATTGAAGGAGATGGCTTAGAACTTAAAAAAAAAAAGAAAAGAAAAAGGAAAGAAAAGAGAAAAAAAAAGTTGACTTTAGAGAGCTAGATTAACCTACTGGTTTTTGGCACATATAGTTGTGCTAAGCATAGTGAAAGTGTTTGATAAAGTGTCAACATAGAAGACATGATCATAAAAGCTAATGCAACTTAAGAAAAGAAAAATTAAGCTGGCTTAAAGCTGCACTGTCACTAATGTGAAGCAAAAGTATGGCCAAACCAAAATACCTCAAGGAAAAGGCAGGTGAAGCCAGAGAAGGCTTAAGACATGGACTTGAAAGGATAATAAACCTTTTATCACGGCAGAACTTGGGAGGAAGAGGAAGCAGTTACTTTTGATTAAAGTTATGCTAAGGAGCTTCAAGATGGCAGAGGAGTAAGAAGTGGAGATCACCTTCCTCCCCACAAATACATCAGAAATACATCTACATGTGGAACAACCTCTATAGAACACCTACTGAATGCTGGCAGAAGACCTCAGACTTCCCAAAAGGCAAGAAACTCCCCACGTACCTGAGTAGGGCAAAAGAAAAAAATAAAAAACAGAGACAAAAGAATAGGGACGGGACATGCACCTCTGGGAGGGAGCTGTGAAGGAGGAAAGGTTTCCACACAATAGGAAGCCCCTTCGCTGGCAGAGACTATGGGTGGCAGAGGTGGGAAGCTTGGAGCCACGGAGGAGAGCACAGCAACAGGGGTGTGGAGGGCAAAGTGGAGAGATTCCCGCACAGAGGATCAGTGCTGACCAGCACTCACCAGCCTGAGAGGCTTGTCTGCTCACCCGGCAGTGTTGGGTGGGGGCTGGGAGCTGAGGCTCGAGCTTCAGAGGTCGGACCCCAGGGAGAAAACTGGGGTCGGCTGCATGAACATAGCCTGAAGGGGTTAGTGCACCACAGCTAACTGGGATTGAGTCTGGGGAAAAGTCTGGACCTGCTAAAAGGCAAGAGAACATTGTTTCAGGGTGTGTGAGAAGAGGATATTCAGAGCAATGCCTAAATGAGCTTCAGAGACAGACGCGAGCCACGGCTATCAGTGCGGACCCAAGAGACGGGCATGAGATGCTAAGGCTGCTGCTGCCGTCACCAAGAATCCTGTGTGCAAGCACAGGTCACTATCCCCACCTCCCCTCCCAGGAGCCTGTGCATACTGCTGCTGCCAGGATCCCGTGATCCACGGACAACTTCCCAAGGAGAACACACAGCACACCTCTGGCTGTTGCAATGTCACACCAGCCTCTGCCATCGCAGGCTCACCCTCATTCTGTACCCTGTCTTTCACCCGGCCTGAATGAGCCAGAGCCCCCTAATCGGCTGCTCCTTTAACCTGGTCCTGTCTGAGCAGGAACAGACACCCTCAGGTGACCTACACGCAGAGGTGGGGCCAAATCCAAAGCTGACCCCCGGGAGCTGTGCGAAAAAAGAAGAGGAAAGGAAATCTCTCCCAGCAGCCTCAGGAGAAGCGGATTAAATTTCCACAATCAACCTGATGTTCCTTGCATCTGTGGAATACCTGAATAGACAACGAATCATCCCAAATTGAGGAGATGGACTTTGGGAGCAATACTGTTTATGTTTTTTTTCCTTTTTTCCTTTTCCACTTTTTGTGAGAGTGTACGTGTATGCTTCTGTGTGTGACTTTTGTCTGTATAGCTTTGTTTTTACCATTTGTCTTAGGGTTCTGTCTGACCATTTTTTTGTTTTTTCCTTAGTATAGTTTTTTTTTATTTATTTTTTATTTTTTTATTTTATTTTATTTTTTTATTAGTTTCTGCTTTATAACAAAGTGAATCAGTCATACACATACATCTGTTCCCACATCCCTTCCCTCATGCATCTCCCTCCCTCCCACCCTCCCCATCCCACCCCTCCAGGCGGTCACAAAGCACCGAGCTGATCTCCCTGTGCCATGCGGCCGCTTCCCACCATCTATCTACCCCACGTTTGGTAGTGTATATATGTCCATGCCTCTCTTTCGCTTTGTCACAGCTTACCCTTCCCCCTCCCCATATCCTCAAGTCCATTCTCAAGTAGGTCTGTGTCTTTATTCCCGTTTTACCCCTAGGTTCTTCATGCCATTTTTTTTTTAAATTCCGTATATGTGTGTTAGCATACGGTATTTGTCTTTCTCTTTCTGACTTACTTCACTCTGTATGACAGACTCTAGGTCTATCCACCTCATTACAAATAGCTCAGTTTCGTTTCTTTTTATGGCTGAGTAATATTCCATTGTATATATGTGCCACATCTTCTTTATCCATTCATCCGATGATGGACACTTAGGTTGTTTCCAGCTCTGGGCTATTGTGAATAGAGCTGCAATGAACATTTTGGTACATGTCTCTTTTTGAATTATGGTTTTCTCAGGGTATATGCCTAGTAGTGGGATTGCTGGGTCATATGGTAGTTCTATTTTTAGTTTTTTAAGGAACCTCCATACTGTTCTCCATAGTGGCTGTACCAATTCACATTCCCACCAGCAGTGCAAGAGTGTTCCCTTTTCTCCACACCCTCTCCAGCATTTATTGTTTCTAGATTTCTTGATGATGGCCATTCTGACTGGTGTGAGATGATATCTCATTGTAGTTTTGATTTGCATTTCTCTGATGATTAATGATGTTGAGCATTCTTTCATGTGTTTGTTGGCAGTCTGTATATCTTCTTTGGAGAAATGCCTATTTAAGTCTTCTGCCCATTTTTGGATTGGGTTGTTTGTTTTTTTGCTATTGAGCTGCAGGAGCTGTTTATAAATTTTGGAGATTAATCCTTTGTCAGTTGCTTCATTTGCAAATATTTTCTCCCATTCTGAGGGTTGTCTTTTGGTCTTGTTTATGGTTTCCTTTGCTGTGCAAAAGCTTTGAAGTTTCATTAGGTCCCATTTGTTTATCTTTGTTTTTATTTCCATTTCTCTAGGAGGTGGGTCCAAAAGAATCTTGCTGTGATTTATGTCATAGAGTGTTCTACCTATGTTTTCCTCTAAGAGTTTGATAGTTTCTGGCCTTACATTTAAGTCTTTAATCCATTTTGAGCTTATTTTTGTGTATGGTGTTAGGGAATGATCTAATCTCAAACTTTTACATGTCCTTGTCCAGTTTTCCCAGCACCATTTATTGAAGAGGCTGTCCTTTCTCCACTGTACATTCCTGCCTCCTTTATCAAAGATAAGTTGGCCATATGTGCATGGGTTTATCTCTGGGCTTTCTATCCTGATCCACTGATCTATCTTTCTGTTTTTATGCCAGTACCACACTGTCTTAATTACTGTAGCTTTGTAGTATAGTCTGAAGTCAGGGAGCCTGATTCCTCCAGCTCCGTTTTTCGTTCTCAAGATTGCTTTGGCTATTCGGGGTCTTTTGTTTTTCCAAACAAATTTTGAAATTTTTTGTTCTAGTTCTGTGAAAAATGCCAGTGGTAGTTTGATAGGGATTGCATTGAATCTGTAGATTGCTTTGGGTAGTACAGTCATTTTCACAATATTGATTCTTCCAATCCAGGAGCATGGTATATCTCTCCATCTATTTGTATCTTCTTTAATTTCTTTCATCAGTGTCTTATAATTTTCTGCATACAGGTCTTTTGTCTCCTTAGGTAGGTTTATTCCTAGATATTTTATTCTTTTTGTTGCAATGGTAAATGGGAGTGTTTTCTTGATTTCATTTTCAGATTTTTCATCATTAGTGTACAGGAATGCCAGATATTTCTGTACATTAATTTTGTATCCTGCTACTTTACCAAATTCATTGATTAGCTCTAGTAGTTTTTCGGTAGCATCTTTAGGATTCTCTATGTACAGTATCATGTCATCTGCAAACAGTGACAGCTTTACTTCTTCTTTTCCGATTTGGATTCCTTTTATTTCCTTTTCTTCTCTGATTGCTGTGGCTAAAACTTCCAAAACTATGTTGAATAAGAGTGGTGAGAGTGGGCAACCTTGTCTTGTTCCTGATCTTAGTGGAAATGGTTTCAGTTTTTCACCATTGAGGACAATGTTGGCTGTGGGTTTGTCATATATGGCCTTTATTATGTTGAGGAAAGATCCCTCTATGCCTACTTTCTGCAGGGTTTTTATCATAAATGGGTGTTGAATTTTGTCGAAAGCTTTCTCTGCATCTATTGAGATGATCATATGGTTTTTCTCCTTCAACTTGTTAATATGGTGTATCACATTGATTGATTTGCGTATATTGAAGAATCCTTGCATTCCTGGAATAAACCCCACTTGATCATGGTGTATGATCCTTTTAATATGCTGTTGGATTCTGTTTGCTAGTATTTTATTGAGGATTTTTGCATCTATGTTCATCAGTGATATTGGCCTGTAGTTTTCTTTCTTTGTCACATCCTTGCCTGGTTTTGGTATCAAGGTGATGGTGGCCTCGTAGAATGAGTTTGGGAGTGTTCCTTCCTCTGATATTGTTTGGAAGAGTTTGAGAAGGATAGGTGTTAGCTCTTCTCTAAATGTTTGATAGAATTCGCCTGTGAAGCCATCTGGTCCTGGGCTTTTGTTTGATGGAAGATTTTTAATCACAGTTTCAATTTCAGTGCTTGTGATTGGTCTATTCATATTTTCTATTTCTTCCTGAGTCAGTCTTGGCAGGTTGTGCATTTCTAAGAATTTGTCCATTTCTTCCAGGTTGTCCATTTTATTGGCATAGAGTTGCTTATAGTAATCTCTCATGATCTTTTGTATTTCTGCAGTGTCAGTTGTTACTTCTCCTTTTTCATTTCTAATTCTATTGATTTGAGTCTTCTCCCTTCTTTTCTTGATGAGTCTGGCTAATGGTTTGTCAATTTTGTTTATCTTCTCAAAGAACCAGCTTTTAGTTTGGTTGATCTTTGCTATCGTTTCCTTCATTTCTTTTTCATTTATTTCTGATCTGATCTTTATGATTTCTTTCCTTCTGCTAGCTTTGGGGTTTTTTTGTTCTTCTTTCTCTAATTGCTTTAGGTGCAGGGTCAGGTTGTTTACTCGAAATGTTTCCTGTTTCTTAAGGTGGGATTGTATTGCTATAAACTTCCCCCTTAGAACTGCTTTTGCTGCATCCCATAGGTTTTGGGTCGTCGTGTCTCCATTGTCATTTGTTTCTAGGTATTCTTTAATTTCCTCTTTGATTTCTTCAGTGATCACTTCGTTATTGAGTAGTGTATTGTTTAGCCTCCATGTGTTTGTATTTTTTACAGATCTTTTCCTGTAATTGATGTCTAGTCTCATAGCATTGTGGTCGGAAAAGATACTTGATACAATTTCAATTTTCTTAAATTTACCAAGGCTTGATTTGTGACCCAAGATATGATCTATCCTGGAGAATGTTCCATGAGCACTTGAGAAAAATGTGTATTCTGTTGTTTTTGGATGGAATGTCCTATAAATATCAACTAAGTCCATCTTGTTTAATGTATCATTTAAAGCTTGTGTTTCCTTATTTATTTTCATTTTGGATGATCTGTCCATTGGTGAAAGTGGGGTGTTAAAGTCCCCTACTATGATTGTGTTACTGTCGATTTCCCCTTTTATGGCTGTTAGTATTTGCCGTATGTATTGAGGTGCTCCTATGTTGGGTGCATAAATATTTACAATTGTTATATCTTCTTCTTGGATCGATCCCTTTATCGTTATGTAGTGTCCTTCTTTGTCTCTTCTAATAGTCTTTATTTTAAAGTCTATTTTGTCTGATATGAGAATTGCTACTCCAGCTTTCTTTTGATTTCCATTTGCATGGGATATCTTTTTCCATCCCCTTACTTTCAATCTTTATGTGTCTCGAGGTCTGAAGTGGGTCTCTTGTAGACAGCATATATATGGGTCTTGTTTTTGTATCCATTCAGCCACTCTGTGTCTTTTGGTGGGAGCATTTAGTCCATTTACATTTAAGGTAATTATTGATATGTATGTTCCTATTCCCATTTCCTTAATTGCTTTGGGTTGTTATTGTAGGTATATCCCTTCTGTTGTGCTTCTTGCCTAGAGAAGTTCCTTTAGCATTTGTTGTAGAGCTGGTTTGGTGGTGCTGAACTCTCTCAGCTTTTGCTTGTCTGTAAACGTTTTAATTTCTCCATCAAATCTGAATGAGATCCTTGCTGGGTAGAGTAATCTTGGTTGCAGGTTTCTCTCCTTCATCACTTTAATTATGTCCTGCCACTCCCTTCTGGCTTGTAGAGTTTCTGCTGAGAGATCAGCTGTTAACCTGATGGGGATTCCCTTGTGTGTTATTTGTTGTTTTTGCCTTGCTGCTTTTAATATGATTTCTTTGTGTTTAATTTTTGACAGTTTGATTAATATGTGTCTTGGTGTATTTCTCCTTGGATTTATTCTGTATGGGACTCTCTGTGCCTCCTGGACTTGATTAACTATTTCCTTTCCCATATTGGGGAAGTTTTCAACTATAATCTCTTCAAATATTTTCTCAGTCCCTTTCTTTTTCTCTTCTTCTTCTGGAACCCCTATAATTCGAATGTTGGTGCGTTTAATATTGTCCCAGAGGTCTCTGAGACTGTCCTCTGTTCTTTTCATTCTTTTTTCTTTATTTTGCTCTGCATCAGTTATTTCCACTATTTTATCTTCCACCTCACTTATCCGTTCTTCTGCCTCAGTTATTCTGCTATTGATCCCATCTAGAGTATTTTTCATTTCATTTATTGTGTTTTTAATCGATGCTTGATTCATCTTTAGTTCTTCTAGGTCCTTGTTAACTGTTTCTTGCATTTTGTCTATTCTATTTCCAAGATTATGGATCTTGGAAATAGAATCTTGGATCAGCTTTACTATCATTATTCTGAATTCTTTTTCAGGTAGACTGCCTATTACCTCTTCATTTGTTAGGTCTGGTAGGTTTTTATCTTGCTCCTTCACCTGCTGTGTGTTTTTCTGTCTTCTCATTTTGCTTATGTTACTGTGTTTGGGGTCTCCTTTTTGCAGGCTGTAGATTCGTAGTTCCCGTTGTTTTTGGTGTCTGACCCCAGTGGCTAAGGTTGTTTCAGTAGGTTGTGTAGGCTTCCTGGTGGGGGGGACTAATGCCAGTGTTCTGGTGGTTGAGGCTCGATCTTGTCTTTCTGGGGAACAGGTCCACGTCTGGTGGTGTGTTTTGGGGTGCCTATTGCCTTATTATGTTTTTAGGTAGCCTCTCTGCTAATGGGTGGGGTTGTGTTCCTGCCTTGCTAGTTGCTTTGCATAGGGTGACCAGCACTGTAGCTTGCTGGTCGTTGACTGAAGCTGGGTGCTGGTGTTGGGATGGAGATCTCTGGGAGATTTTCGCTGCTTGATATTATGTGGAGCTGGGAGGTCTCTTGTGGACCCGTGTCCTGAAGTTGGCTCTCCCACTTCAGAGGCACAGCACTGGCTCCTGGCTGCATCACCAAGAGCCTTTCATCCACCCGGCTCAGAATAACAGGGAGAAAAGGTAGAGAGAAAGAATTAGTAGAAGAAAGAAAGAGAGAGGGAAAGAAAGGAAGAAGGGAAGAAAGGAAGGAAGGAAGGAAGAAAGAAAGGAGGGAGGGAGGAAGGATGGAAAGAAAGAAGGAAAGAAAGGAGGAAGGGAGGGAGGAATGAAAGCAAAAGGAAGAGTGAATGGAAGAAGGGAGGGAGGGAGGGAGGAAGGAAAGAAAGAAAGAAAGACAGGAGGGAGGGAGGGAGGAAGGAAAGAAAAAGAAAGTGGAGAGAAGAAGGGTGGGAGGGAGGGAGGGAGGAAAGAAGAAAGAAGGAAAGGAGGAGCGGAGGGAGGGAGGGAGGAAGGGAAGGTAGGAAAAAAAGAAAGAGCAGGTAAAGTAAATTAGAATAAAGTATGAAATATAGTAGCGTTATTAAAATTAGAAAGTAATTATTGAAAAAAAAAAAAGGACCGATAGAACCCTGGGACATATGGTGGAAGCAAAGCTATACAGAGAGAATCTTACACAGAAGATTACACATACACATTCACAAAAAGAGAGCAGGAGGGGGAAAAATCAAAAATCTTGCTCTCCAAGTCCACCTCCTCAATTTGGAATAATTCGTTGTAAAAAGAGGAAAAGGGGGGAAAGTCTTAAATCTTGTCCTCAAAGTCCACTTCCTCAATTTGGGATGATTCGCTGTCCATTCATGCACTCCACAGACGCAGGGCACATCAAGTGGACCGTGGAGCTTTAATCCACTGCCTCCGAGACTGCACAGAGAGATTTCCCTGTCTCTGCTCTCACAGCTCCCGGGTCTCAGCCTTGGACCCGGCCCCGCCTCTGTGCGTAGGTCGCCGGAGGGCGTCCGTTCTTCGCTCAGACAGGACGGGTTTAAAGGAGCCGCTGATTCGGGGGCTCTGGCTCACTCAGGCAGAGGGGAGGGAGGGGCGCGCAGTGTGGGGTGGGCCTGCAGCGGCAGAGGCCGGCGTGACTTTGCAGCAGCCCGTGGCGCTCCGTGCGCTTTACCGGGAAAGCCGTCCCCGGGTCTCGGGACCCCGGCAGTGGCGGGGTGCACAGGCCCCCCGGAAGGCGGGGCGGACAGCGACCCGCGCCCGCACACAGGCCCCGCGTCTGCGGGCGTCGGCGGCGGGCGGTGGCGTCGGCGGCGGTGGCGGCGGGCGGCGGCGTCGGCGGCGGCGGCGGGCCGCGGCGTCGGCGGCGGGCCGCCGCGTCGGCGGCGGGCCGCGGCGTCGGTGGCGGCCGCCCACGCCCGTCTCCAAGGTCCGCGCCTTACCCGCGGCTCGCGCCTGTCTCCGGCGCTTCCCTAAGCAGCCTTCTTAATGCCCTCTCCTTGCGCACCAGGAAACAAAAGGGAAAAAACTCTCTTGCCTCTTCGGCAGCTCCAGACCCTTTCCCCGGACTCCCTCCGGGCTAGCCGTGGTGCACTAACCCCTTCAGGCTCTCTTCCTGCCGCCAGCCCCAGTCCTCTCCCTGCGCTCTGACTGAAAGCCGATACCCGAGCCTCAGCTCCCAGCCCCCCCGCCACGGCGGCCGAGCAGACAAGCCTCTCGGGCTGGTGAGTGCCTGAGGGCACCGATCCTCTGTGGCGGAATCTCTCCGCTTTGCCCTCCACACCCCTGTTGCTGTGCTCTCCTCAGCTACTCCGAAGCTTTCCCCCTCCGCCACCTGCAGTCTCCGCCCACCAAGGGGCTTGTAGTGTGTAGAAACCTTCCCTCCTTCATGGCTCCCTCCCACTGGTGCAGGTCCCGTCCCTATCCTATTGTCTCTGTTTATTCTTTTTTTCTTTTGCCCTACCCAGGTATGTGGGGATTTTCTTGCCTTTTGGGGGGTCTGAGGTCTTCTGTCAGCGTTCAATAGGTGTTCTGTAGGAGTTGTTCCACGTGTAGATGAATTTCTGATGTATCTGTGGGGAGGAAGGTGATCTCCGCGTCTTACTCTTCCGCCATTTTCCTCCGGGGTCTCCTTAGTATAGTTTCTAGTGCTTGTTATCGTTGCTGGATTTGTTTTTGGTTTGGTTGCTCCCTTCTTTCATTCTTTTTTTTTTTTAATTACTTATTTTTTTTAAAATTTTAAATAATTATTTTGTATTTGAATAACATTACTTTATTTTATTTATTTTTCTTTCTTTCTTTCTTTCTTTCTTTTTTTCTCCCTTTTATTCTGAGCTGTGCGGATGACAGGGTCTTGGTGTTCTGGCCAGGCATCAGGCCTGTGCCTCTGAGGTGGGAGAGCTGAGTTCAGGACATTGGTCCACCGGAGACCTCCCAGTTCCACAAGGTATCAAAAGATGAAAATCTCCCAGAGATCTCCATCTCAATGCCAAGATCCAGCAACACTCAATGACCAGCAAGTTACAGTGCTGGACACCCCATGCCAAACAACTAGCAAGACAGGAACACAACCCCACCCAGTAGCAGAGAGGCTGCCTAAAATCACAAGAAGGTCACAGACACCCCAAAACACACCACCAGATGAGGACCTGCCCACGAGAAAGACAAGATCTAGGAACATCCACCAGAACACAGGAAATAGTCCCCTCCACCAAGAAGCCTACACACCCACTGAATGACCCTTAGCCATGGGGGGCAGACACCAAAAACAACGAGAACTACGAACCTACAGCCTGCAAAAAGGAGACCACAAACATAAAAGAAAAATGAGAAGACAGAGAAACACACAGCAGATGAAGGAGCAAGGTAAAACCCCACCAGACCAAAAAAATGAAGAGGAAATAGGCAGTCTATGTGAAAAAGAATTCAGAATAATGATAGTAATGATGATCCAAAATCTTGGAAATAAAACAGAGAAAATACAAGAAACGTTTAACAAGGACATAGAAGAACTAAAGAGCAAACAAACAGTGATGAACAACACAATAAATGAAATTAAAAATTATGTAGAAGGAATCAAGAGCAGAATAACTGAAGCAGAAGAACAGATAAGTGACCAGGAAGATAAAATAGTGGAAATAACTATCACAGAGCAGAATGAAGAGAAAAGAATGAAAAGAATTGAGGACAGTCTCAGAGACCTCTAGGACAAAATTAAATGCACCAACATTCGAATTATAGGGGTCCCAGAAGAAGAGAAAAAGAAAGGGGCTGAGAAAATATTTGAGGAGATTATACTTGAAAATGTCCCTAATATGGGAAAGGAAATAGTTAATCAAGTCCAGGAAGCACAGAGAGTCCCACACAGGATAAATCCAAGGAAAAAACATGCCAAATCACATATTAATCAAACTATCAAAAACTAAATACAAGGAAAAAATATTAAAAGCAGCAAGGGAAAAACAACAAATGGCATAAAAGGTAATCCACATAAGGTTAAGAGCTGATCTTTCAGCAGAAATTCTGCAAGCCAGAAGGGAGTGGCAAGACATACAAACAAGATTACTCTAACAAGCAAGGATCTCATTCAGATTCAGACAGAGAAATTAAAACCTTTACAGACAAGCAAAAGCTGAGACAGCTCAGCACTACCAAACCAGCTTTACAACAAATGGTGAAGGAACTTCCCTAGGAAGGAAATACAAGAGAAGTAAAAGACCTACAATAACAAACCCAAAACAATTAAGAAATGGTAATAGGAGCATACATGTTGATAATTACCTTTAATGTAAATGGATAAAATGCTCCAACCAAAAGACATAGAATGGCTGAATGGATACAAAAACAAGACCCATATATATGCTGTCTACAAGAGACCCATTTCAGACCTAGGGACACATACAGACTGAAAATGAGGGGATGGAAAAAGATATTCCATGCAAATGGAAATCAAAAGAAAGCTGGAGCAGCAATTCTCATACCAGACAAAATAGGCTTTAAAACAGACTATTAAAAGAGACAAAGAAGGACACTAATAGCAATACAATCCCACCTTAAGAAACAGGAAACATTTCGAGTAAACAACCTGACCCTGCACCTAAAGCAATTAGAGAAAGAAGAACAAAAACCCCCCAAAGTTAGCAGAAGGAAAGAAATCATAAAGGTCAGATCAGAAATAAATAAAAAAGAAATGAAGGAAATGATAGCAAAGATCAACCAAACTAAAAGCTGGTTCTTTGAGAAGATAAACAAAATTGACAAACCATTAGCCAGACTCATCAAGAAAAGAAGGGAGAAGACTCAAATCAATAGAATTAGAAATGAAAAAGGAGAAGTAACAACTGACACTGCAGAAATACAAAAGATCATGAGAGATTATTATAAGCAACTCTATGCCAATAAAATGGACAACCTGGAAGAAATGGACAAATTCTTAGAAATGCACAACCTGCCAAGACTGACTCAGGAAGAAATAGAAAATATGAATAGACCAATCACAAGCACTGAAATTGAAACTGTGATTAAAAATCTTCCATCAAACAAAAGCCCAGGACCAGATGGCTTCACAGGCGAATTCTATCAAACATTTAGAGAAGAGCTAACACCCATCCTTCTCAAACACTTCCAAACAATATCAGAGGAAGGAACACTCCCAAACTCATTCTACGAGGCCACCATCACCGTGATACCAAAACCAGGCAAGGATGTGACAAAGAAAGAAAACTACAGGCCAATATCACTGATGAACACAGATGCAAAAATCCTCAACAAAATACTAGCAAACAGAATCCAACAGCACATTAAAAGGATCATACACCATGATCAAGTGGGGTTTATTCCAGGAATGCAAGGATTCTTCAATATACGCAAATCAATCAATGTGATACACCATATTAACAAGTTGAAGGAGAAAAACCATATGATCATCTCAATAGATGCAGAGAAAGCTTTCGACAAAATTCAACACCCATTTATGATAAAAACCCTGCAGAAAGTAGGCATACAGGGAACTTTCCTCAACATAATAAAGGCCATATATGACAAACCCACAGCCAACATTGTCCTCAATGGTGAAAAACTGAAACCATTTCCACTAAGATCAGGAACAAGACAAGGCTGCCCACTCTCACCACTCTTATTCAACCTAGTTTTGGAAGTTTTAGCCACAGCAATCAGAGAAGAAAAGGAAATAAAAGGAATCCAAATTGGAAAAGAAGAAGTAAAGCTGTCACTGTTTGCAGATGACATGATACTATACATAGAGAATCCTAAAGATGTTACCGAAAAACTACTAGAGCTAATCAATGAATTTGGTAAAGTAGCAGGATACAAAATTAATGTACAGAAATCTCTGGCATTCTGGTACACTAATGATGAAAAATCTGAAAATGAAATCAAGAAAACACTCCCATTTACCATTGCAACAAAAAGAATAATATATCTAGGAATAAACCTACCTAAGGAGACAAAAGACCTGTATGCAGAAAATTATAAGACACTGATGAAAGAAATTAAAGAAGATACAAATAGATGGAGAGATATACCATGCTCCTGGAGTGGAAGAATCAATATTGTGTAAATGACTGTACTACCCAAAGCAATCTACAGATTCAATGCAATCCCTATCAAACTACCACTGGCATTTTTCACAGAACTAGAACAAAAAATTTCAAAATTTGTTTGGAAAAACAAAAGACCCCGAATAGCCAAAGCAATCTTGAGAACGAAAAACGGAGCTGGAGGAATCAGGCTCCCTGACTTCAGACTATACTACAAAGCTACAGTAATTAAGACAGTGTGGTACTGGCATAAAAACAGAAAGATAGATCAGTGGATCAGGATAGAAAGCCCAGAGATAAACTCACGCACATATGGCCAACTTATCTTTGATAAAGGAGGCAGGAATGTACAGTGGAGAAAGGACAGCCTCTTCAATAAGTGGTGCTGGGAAAACTGGACAGGGACATGTAAAAGTTTGAGATTAGATCATTCCTTAACACCATACACAAAAATAAGCTCAAAATGGATTAAAGACCTAAATGTAAGGCCAGAAAGTATCAAACTCTTAGAGGAAAACATAGGTAGAACACTCTATGACATAAATCACAGCAAGATCCTTTTGGACCCACCTCCTAGAGAAATGGAAATAAAAACAAAGATAAACAAATGGGACCTAATGAAACTTCAAAGCTTTTGCACAGCAAAGGAAACCGTAAACAAGACCAAAAGACAACCCTCAGAATGGGAGAAAATATTTGCAAATGAAGCAACTGACAAAGGATTAATCTCCAAAATTTATAAACAGCTCATGCAGCTCAATAGGAAAAAAACAAACAACCCAATCCAAAAATGGGCAGAAGACTTAAATAGGCATTTCTCCAAAGAAGATATACAGACTGCCAACAAACACATGAAAGAATGCTCAACATCATTAATCATTAGAGAAATGCAGATCAAAACTACAATGAGATATCATCTCATACCAGTCAGAATGGCCATCATCAAGAAATCTAGAAACAATAAATGCTGGAGAGGGTGTGGAGAAAAGGGACCACTCTTGCACTGCTGGTGGGAATGTGAATTGGTACAGCCACTATGGAGAACAGTATGGAGATTCCTTAAAAAACTAAAAGTAGAACTACCATATGACCCAGCAATCTCACTACTAGGCATATACCCTGAGAAAACCATAATTCAAAAAGAGACATGTACCAAAATGTTCATTGCAGCTCTATTCACAATAGCCCAGAGATGGAAACAACCTAAATGTCCATCATCAGATGAATGGATAAAGAAGATGTGGCACATATATACAATGGAATATTACTCAGTCATAAAAAGAAACGAAATTGAGCTATTTGTAATGAGGTGGATAGACCTAGAGTCTGTCATACAGAGTGAAGTAAGTCAGAAAGAGAAAGACAAATACCGTATGCTAACACATATATACGGAATTTAAAAAAAAATGTCATGTAGAACCTAGGGGTAAAACGGGAATAAAGACACAGACCTACTTGAGAATGGACTTGAGGATATGGGGAGGGGGAAGGGTAAGCTGTGACAAAGCGAAAGAGAGGCATGGACATATATACACTACCAAACGTAAGGTAGATACATAGTGGCAAGCAGCCGCAGAGCACAGGGAGATCAGCTCGGTGCTTTGTGACCACCTGGAGGGGTGGGATGGGGAGGGTGGGAGGGAGGGAGATGCATGAGGGAAGGGATGTGGGAACAGATGTATATGTATGACTGATTCACTTTGTTATAAAGCAGAAACTAATAAAAAAAAAGTAGGACACTAAATAATGATCAAGGGATCAATCCAAGAAGAACATATAACAACTGTAAGTATTTATGCACCCAACATAGGAGAAACTCAATACATAAGGCAAATGCTAATATACATAAAAGGGGAAATCGACAGTAACAAAATCAGAGTAGAGGTCTTTATCACCCCACTTTCACCAATGAACAGATCATCCAAAATGAAAATCAATAAGGAAACACAAGCTTTAAATGATACATTAAACAAGATGGACTTAATTGATATTTATAGGACATTCCTATAAATGTCCTATAAAAAACATTCCTATAAAAAACAACAGAATACACATTTTTCTCAAGTGCTCATGGAACATTCTCCAGAAGAGATCATATCTGGGGTCAAAAATCAAGCCTTGGTAAATTTAAGAAAATTGAAATCATATCAAGTATCTTTTCTGACCACAACACTATGAGACTGCATATCAGTTACCAGAAAAAAACTGTAAAAAATAGAAACACATGGAGGCTGAAGAATACAATACTTAATAACCAAGAGATTACTGAAGAATTCAAAGACGAAATCAAAGGAACCTAGAAGCAAATGACAATGAAAACAGGATAACCCAAAACCTATGGGATGCAGCAAAAGCGTTTCTAAGAGAGTTTATAGCAATACAATCCTACCTGAAGAAACAAGAAACATCTCAATTAAACAACCTAACTTTAAACTTAAGCAATTAGAGAAAGAAGATCAAAAAACCCAAAGAGCAGAAGGAAAGAAATCATAAAGATCAGAACAGAAATAAATTAAAAATAAATGAAGGAAACAATAGCAAAGATCAAAACTAAAAGCTGGTTCTCTGAGAAGATAAACAAAATTGATAAACCATTAGCCAGACTCATCAAGAAAAAAAGGGAGAAGATGCAAATCGATAGAATTAGAAATGAAAAAGGAGAAGGAACAAGGACACTGCAGAAACATGAAGGATCATGAGAGATTACTACAAGCAAATATCCACCAATAAAAGGGACAACCTGGAAGAAATGGACACATTCTTAGGAAAGCACAGTCTTCTGAGACTGAACCAGCAAGAAATAGAAAGTATAAACAGACCAATCACAAGTACTGAAGTTGAAACTGTGATTAAAAATATTTCAACAATCGCCCAGGACAAGATGGCTTCACAGGCAAATTCTATCAATCATTTAGAGAGGAGCTAATATCTAGCCTCTCAAACTCTTCCAAAATATAACAGTGGAAGGAACACTCCCAAATTCATTCTACGAGGCAACCATCAGCCTGATACCAAAACCAGATAAAGATGTCACAAAGAAAGAAAACTACAGGCCAATATCACTGATGAACATAGATGCAAAAATCCTCAACACAATATCAGCAAACAGAATCCAACAGCACATTAAAAAGGATCATACACCATGATCAAGTAGGGTTTATTCCAGGAATGCAAGGATTCTTCAACATACGCAAATCAATCAATGTGATACACCATATTAACAAATTGAAGAATAAAAACCATATGATCATCTCAATAGATGCAGAAAAAGCTTTTGACAAAATTCAACACCGATTTATGATAAAAAAACCTCCAGAAAATAGGCATAGAGAATACTTAGCTCAACATAATAAAGGGCATATATGACAAACCCACAGCTAACATCATCCTCAATTGTGAAAAACTGAAAACATTTCCACTAAGATCAGGAGCAAGGCAAAGGTTGCCCACTCTGACCACTATTATTCAACATAGTTTTAGAAGTTTTAGTCATAACAATCAGAGAATAAATATAAATAAAAGGAATCCAAATTGGGAAAGAAGTAAAGCTGTCACTCTTTGCAGATGACATGACACTCTGTGTACAGAATTCTAAAGATGCTACCAAAAAACTACTAGAGCTAATCAATGAATTTGGTAAAGTAGCAGGATACAAAATTAATGCACAGAAATCTCTGGCATTCCTATACACTAATGATGAAAAATATGAAAGTGAAATTAAGGAAACACACCCATTTACCTTTGCAACAAAAAGAATAAAATATCTAGGAATAAACCTACCTAAGGAGACAGAAGACCTGTATGCAGAAAAGTATAAGACACTGATGAATGAAATTAAAGATGAAACAAACAGATGCAGAGATATACGATGTTCTTGGAGTGGAAGAATCAACATTGTGAAAATGACTATACTACCCAAAGCAATCTACAGATACATTGGAATCCCTATCAAACAGCCACTAGTATTTTTCACAGAACTAGAACAAGAAATTTCACAATTTGTATGGAAACACAAAAGACCCCGGAAAGCCAAAGCAATCTTGAGAAAGGAAAACGGAGCTGGAGGAATCAGGCTCCCTGACTTCAGACTATACTACAGAGCTACAGTAATCAAGACAGTGTGGTACTGGCACAAAAACAGACATATTAATCAGTGGTACTGGATAGAAAGCCCAGAGATAAACTCACGCACATATGGTCACCTTATCTTTGATAAAGGAGGCAAGAATATACAATGGACAAAAGACTTCCTCTTCATTAGTGATGTTGGGAAAACTGGAGAGCTACATATAAAAGAACGAAATGAGAACACTCCTTAACATCATGCACAAAAATAAACTCAAAATTGATTAAAGACCTAAATGTAAGGCCAGACACTATAAAACTCTTAGAGGAAAACATAGGCAGAACACTCTATGACATAAATCATAGAAAGATCCTTTTTGACACACCTCCTAGAGAAATGGAAATAAAAACAAAAATAAACAAATTGGACCTAATGAAACTTAGAAGGTTTTGCACAGGAAAGGAAACAATAAACAACACAAAAAGACACCCCTCAGAGTGGGAGAAAATATTTGCAAATGAAGCAATGGACAAGGGATTAATCTCCAAAATTTAGAAGCAACTCATGCAGCTCAATATCAATAAAACAAAAAACTCATTCCAGAAATGGGCAGAGGACCTAATTAGACATTTCTCCAGTGAAGATATGCAGATTGCCAACAAACAGATGAAAGAATGCTGAACATCGTTAATCATTAGAGAAATGCAAATCAAATCTACAATGAGATATCACCTCGCAGCATTCAGAATGGCCATCATGAAAAAATCTACAAACAACAAATGCTGGAGAGGGTGTGGAGAAAAGGGAACCCTCTTGCACTGTTGGTGGGAATGTAAATTGATATAGTCACTATGGAGAACTGTATGGAGATTCCTTAAAAACCTAAAAATAGAACTACCATATGACCCAGCAATCCCACTACTGGGCATATACCTTGAGAAAACCATAATTCAAAAAGAGTCATGTACAACAATGTTCACTGCAGTTCTACTTACAATAACCAGGACATGGAAACAACCTAAGTGTCCAGCAACAGATGAATGGATAAAGAAGATGTGGCACATATACACAATTGAATATTACTCAGCCATAAAAAGAAATGAAATTGAATTATTTGTAGTGAGGTGGATGGACCTATAGTCTGTCATACAGAGTGAAGTAAGTCAGAAAGAGAAAAACAAATGCCGTATACTAACACATATATATGGAATCTAAAAATAAAAAATGGACATGAAGAACCTAAGGGCAGGATAGGAATAATGATGCAGACCTACTAGAGAATGGATTTGAGGATACTGGGAGGGGGATGAGTAAGCTTTGACAAAGTGAGGGAGAGGCATGTATATATATACACTGCCAAATGTAAAACAAATAAGTAGTGGGAATCAGCCACATAGCACAGGGAGATCAGCTTGGTGCTCTGTGACCACCTAGAGGTTTGGGATAGGGAGGATGGAAGGGAGGGAGATGCAAGCAAGAAGAGATATGGGGATATGTGTATATGTATACCTGATTAACTTTGTTATAAAGCAGAAACTAACGCACCATTGTAAAGCAATTATACTCCAATAAAGATGTTCTAAAGAAAAAAGTTATGCTAGTACACTAATTTGAGTAACCAAGATTCATATTTCAAATTTTATGCCAACTCTGCCCATTGCCAAACATTCTTAATGGCTCCAGGAAGAACATGTTGTAGTTACAGGATATGTTTCTCTGAATATTAAGGGAGAGAGTCGAATGCACAAGGTGGAGAAATTGGTGGGAATTGCAGAAAGCTTTGTCACTCAAACTCCTAAAGCCTATTCTGCAAAATGGGCAGTGATGGTTATTTGGCCAAAGGATGTCCAAGTGTCTTTCACAGCACAGATTGAACTGTATTATTACTCTATGGCATTTTTTTCTGCCTTCTCTAATTCAGTATATGGTCCACTGAGGGCAGGAACTGTGTCTTTCATTTTTCTATCCTCAGTACTTAAGATCCTGTCTTGTATTAATTATCTGGTCCCATAATAATGCCACTAAATAATCACAAACCCTCAGTGGCAGGTAACATTAAACATTTATTTAGCTCATGAGTCTTAGGGGTTCAGACAATCTGAGCTGAATTTGTTCATGTGTCTGTGGTTAGCTACAGCTCTGCCAAATTTTCTGGGTTCACTCACATGTCTGGGGGTTACCTGGTTATTGGCTGATATAGGATAGTCTTGGTTGGGACGATGGGGCAACTCAGCCCTTCACCACATGTCTCATTCTTCAGCAGGTTAGGTTGGGTATGATCTCCTAACATCTCATTGGACAAAGCAAGACATATGGTTAAGTTTTGAGTCTAAATGAGAGGGTACTACCAAACTGGTACTACCAAGTACCAAATTATTTGGCAAAGGGTATGAATACAGAGAGCAGAGAAGAATTGGGGCCATTAATGCAATCTGTCTCCCACATGCCTAGAATATGGTAAAGGCTCAATAAATGTTGGTCACAACAAATGAATTGAATGTTCTCCACAGAAGGTATACAAATGGCCAATATGCATGGTGAAAAGATGCTTAACATCATTAGTCATCAGGGAAATGCAAATCAAAACCACAATGAGATGTTACTTCACACCTACTGTGGCACTAGTACCAAAAAGTCAGATAATTACAAGTGTTAGCAAGGATATGGAGAAAGTGGAACCCTCATATGTTGTTTGTAGTGTAAACTGGCACAGTCACTTTGGAAAACAGTCTGGTATTTCCTCGAAAAGTTAAACATTGAGTTGCCATTTGATCTAGCAATTCCACTTTTAGGTGTATACCCAAGAGAAATAAAAACATATGTCCACACAAAAACTCATACATGAATGTTCATAGCAACATTATTCATAAGAGCCAAAGGGTAGAAATAATTCAAATGTCCATCAATTGATGAATAGATAAATAAAATGTAGTATACAAATACAATAGAATAACTTGTCCATAAAAAGGAATTAATCAGTATACATGCTACAACATGGGTGAGCCTTGAAAATATCATGTTAAGTGAAAGAAGCCAAACACAAAGGGCCACATATGATATGATTCCATTTATATGAAATGTCCAGAAGAGGCAAATCTATAGAGCTAGAAAGAAGATTTTTTTGCCTACAGCTGGGTGAAATGGAAGTGATTTCTAATGGGTAAAGGGCTTCTTTATGGGATAATAAAAATGTTATAAAATTGTGGTGATGAAACACAGCTCTGTGAATATACAAAAAACATTGAATTGTGAACTTTAATTGGGTGAATTGTATGGTATCTCAATAAAGCTTCTACCAGAAAAAATAAATTAAATGAGATAATTCCTGTGAAGTTACTGGCATAGTATTTGGCGATGTTAACCATAATTCATGAAATCTGTGATGCTGCAGATTGTAATATGCACCATTATTTCATGTATCACCAAGAAAGAAAAAATACTGCCAAGTTAACTATGACAGATAATCAGTTATAAGGTGTATTCTGATTTCAGAGATGTTCAATTGTAGAAAAATATATGTCTTAGAACCAATGAAATACGGTGCACATTGAAGAAATGTTTGTAGCATCTGAAATTAAATCTATTCAACAAAAGACAGATATTTCTTTCTTCCAGATTCAAATTTTATGCTCATACACCTTTCCTAGATTAATGGTTTTTGGATATCCAATCTTGACTCCCAGTCTCCATCAACTTCAAGTGCGACCAGGTGAAGTACCTACCCTCGCTGGTCTAACCTGCCATGTCATTCCCACTGTAGCCCTGTCCTAGGTGTCCCTGGACTGCCTGAGTATCTCTTGTCTCTTTGTAGGGAGGGAGACCTTATTTAAGCCTGCCTTTCCCTCAGGGACTGGAGGTCATTTCTGCCTCCAAAGCCCTTCGGGCATCTTTTCTCTCCCTCATGATGAGATGTGACTGGGATAAACAAGGAGAGGACTTTGTTGTGGTGAGAGACACCTGGCTCCCTGTGGCAGCTTCCACTGAGGAGAGAGTGAAAAACCACCTACTTTTTCACTTTTGGTGGGGTAATGAGCAGTCAGAGCTGTTGACTGACAGACAATGGAATGAATAAAAGTACTACCCATCCATCTTTTGGTTGTCAGTAAATCTGCAGTCCCCCTTGGGAAGTGGGAAGAATTCTTTTCTCCCTCTTGAAATTTACCAGCCTCACTTAGGACAGATAGGAGAATAACTTCATCATAGGCAGGCTCTCCTGCACTTTCTTAACAGCATGAATGTACTTTCTAATTTTCACACAAGAGAAAAAAGAAAAGTTCTTCAGTTCTATCTTTCTTATATACAAACCTTGTTGAACTATAGAATGTTCTTGTGAGGAAAAGCAATTAATAAAAAATAGTGAAGAGAAGCAATCTTTCTCAGAAACAAAATCTTGAGAGCAGTGAGTAGTGTTGTGGATGCCATGTCTACTTTATGATAGTTCTCCTGGGACTAGCATTTGGTTCGGAATGATTCCAGATTTAGGGTATAACTTCACAAAAAATTACATTGAGATATGATGAAGGCATTCTAGTGCAAGACAATCCATGTTTTATGAAATGTATCTAGCCCAGTGACACAAGGAAGCTTTGATCATGGTGTTTGAGATGTATAATTCTCATAACAGTACTTGTACTTGAAATGTGTGAGACTGTCATTCTGAAGTCTTAATTTCAGCCCTACTGGAGACACTGCTCAGAGAACAAGCCCAAAGGACCACAACTGATTAAGCTTCAGGGAAGGATTACAAGCCGTGGTCCACAGAGGGTGGATACCTAATAGTTGGTTATCACAACTTAGAGGTGGCAAATAGCTTCATTTTTCATCAGGATTCTAAATGATGGGAAGTGGCTGCTTGGCATGCCACGTTGAGAAGGATTCAGAAGCTGCTTCAGAACTTCAACTGGAAAACGTGCAGTATTATTGATCATGCCTACCTATGCTTTTACCAGGGCTGGTCTTATGGTAGGGCCAGTAGGTCTGCTATTTATGCTTCTCATTAGTTTCCCTCAGGGAGACAGCATCCTAGAAGGGAAACATTTGGAATCAGTCACACATGGTCTCAATCCTGGTTTTTCTTTTTGTCACATGTCAGTGAAGCAAATTATTTAATTTCCCTGAAGCTTCATTTTCTCATTTACAAATGAAGTAATAACAATTGTGATCTCTTATACATTGCTCACTTAGTGCCATGCACTGTTCAAAAGTGCTTTGCATATTTCAACTTATGTGGTCCTCACAAGTGCCTAGCACAATCCATCCCTGGCAGTGAAGAAGAAAGATGCTTTCCACTCGGGAAAACACTTCCTCCTCAGTCCAGTGCATTTGAACTCAGCCTAATGTACTCTGCAGGCTCTGCTTAGAGGGAGGACTTGTACCTGAAATCTTGAAAACCCAGAAGTGCTCCCTATATGCACCAAAGGGCATCTGAAGATTAAGTCTAAGTTGAGAGGGGGTTACTGAGTCTGGATTCAGTCTGAGGGGCAGATGGCTAGGGGCATCCATAGAGTGTCCCCACCACCAGTTAATGTGCAGATGATACCGGAAGCTGTGGTGAGGAAACACCCAGCCACCTCCATTCTATGCCCATTAGGACAGGATACCTAGCAGCCTACGCACCATTCTGCGACCTTTGCCTGCTTTCAAGTAACCAAGTTATATCTGCTTCCAGGTTCTGCTGAATCTTCCCATATTTAAGTGCCCTGTCCCTTCACCAGTAACAATGAAAGAGCCACGTAACTGACATGAAGTGCAGAGTAGCAGACAGTAAGACTCATAGCCTAACATCTCAGGACCCTGCCAGTCATGCACAGACACCCTTCTGGCTAAAGGATTAACGTGCTACTCCTGGTTTAAATGGGGAATAAGCCTGTCGCAGTACAAGCCAGTTTTTCCCTTACTTTCCCTGACATCTCTTGAAATTGTACCAGAGAATGAATAGTGCTCAAACCTCTGAAATGGTAGGAAACTAAGATAGTCTAGCTGAAAGGGCTGTTCAGGAAGGTGAGTTTGAGGTTTGGCTCTGAGAAGCTGCTGAGGTTGGAGAACTCTGTCCAAGGTTTCCTGAAGCAGAAGTATCCCTGCCCTCCTTCCTCCTGAGACTAAGTCTCCCCTCCCTGAGCCTTCACTGTCCCTAAATGGCAGGTAGAACTTGGCAGCTTCCCCTACTACTTCATCCTTCCCTGCCTTCCTGTATTCCAGGGCTTGGCTAGAGACCTCATTTCCTTTTTACTGCCTGTTTCCTCTAAATCCTGATTTCTGTATCTCTCTCTCCCAGCTATATGATCTAATCTAACAATGAAAAATTTATGGAGATTTAAGTCATGGAAAATTTTTGGTTTATTTCTACTTTTTCTACCTTATCTCCATTTATTTATTGGTGTTGGGGGGAAAATGGTGTGGAGGAATAAGCAAAGAAATACAACATTTTAAGAAAAGCAGAAATCTTTAAGCACCAGTTTTAGTCAATTTAGGAGCATAAGGCTACCCTACAACTTGGTTTGCTAATTAAGTGGTGATTGGTATATTAAATTTTAAAGTATAATGTAGTCAGACAATAATTACCAGTGAACTAATTAATTTACTTTTCAATGTTTTTAACTTTCACCAGAAATTCAGTTGTAAGTTACTAAGCTACAACGATTCTAGCATCTTTCCTTTTGTCAGTGAATAAAAAGCAGGCAAAACAACAATAATAAAAGAGATTTTCTTCCACATTGTATTTTATATGAAACATGCAGTAGTTAAGTGTATAGACCTAGGAGCTAGGCTGTCTGGTTCAAAGCTTGACTTAGACACTGACTGGCTGTGTGATCTTGACCAAGTTACTAAAGCTCTCTGTGTCTCAGTTTCTTCATACTAATAAGTACCTATCTCATAGAGTTATCATGAGGAACAAATAAATTAATTCTTATAGAAAATTTTAAATGTTGCCTGGCATATACTAAGTGCTAAGTCAGTGTTATCTACAATGATTTTTAACAATTCTTACTCTTTCTGAGCTTACCTCTTCCAATATCAAGCCTATTCAAAAATACAAATTTCTAGAAATGGATCTGCAGAAAAAAAGATAATAAGAACCCAAACTCATTGATGATAGCATCTGACATACAGGATTAGCCAATCATTCTTAATTTGTGACCTGTTGCTGTCCATATTTCTGCTTCCAATCTTCTTCTCTTGTCACCTTCATAGATTTTGACAACTGAAATTTTGCAAGTGACTAGAGCTGTTGGTTCATTTCTTAATTTGGATCAGGTAAAGATCTTCTTGTGAACAGTTATAGAAGTCTTGAGAAGACAGAAGCATTAAAATCTAAAATGCTTGAGTTACTTCCACAATAGACCAGTTTCTTTCATAAGCCTTCAAAATATGGAGGAATGTGAAGTTGGCAGGTGGTGGAGGAAAAAAGAAAGAAAAGACCTTGGTCACCTTGCTCTAGGAGGAACTGTAGGCAGAGTCACAGATTGCATTCCTGGCTGCATTCTTAGTCATGCACTGGGAGGTATCTTTTCAGCATTAGGTGTAAATATGTTGCTTGCTTGGTAATCCACATACCACAATCTTATTAATAAACTGTTAGCATAATCTAATTAACAGATAAAGACTCCCTGGCCCCAGGAAGAGGTCAAGTCCTTTCTGAGTGGCAGACTTGACCCTTGCCAACCTGTTTACCCTCACAAATATCATGGTATTATTGCACCTGAATGGATTTGGTGTATAATTTACCTATCTTCGTGGAGGGTATGATTTAACTCCCTATAAAATTTTGTTGGATATCACATATCCATAAAGCTTGGATCTACAAAACATAAAACAGTTTCTTTCTTAACAATGGGTCAGGGTTTCTTATGCTAATATTTTTCTTGAGGAGCAAATGGGCTTTTTTAAGGCAAAATTAATCTGCTTTCGACAGCTGTTACACATGTTATCATTTGTGAAAAACTTTTCAAGAATAATACAAAATCTTTGCTGCTTTCATTGACCTCTTCTTGGCCTTTAACTTGATCTGGTATGAATTTAAGTTGCAGGTTCTTAGTTACTGGCCTAGACAAAATCTGCATCGCAATTCCATTAGGAGACCTAAGGTGAGTGTGCATCCTCTTTTAAGAAATCAGATAATTATATTTAGTAACAACGGGCTATACTGGGAAACCTCTTCTTCTTAGCTTACATATTTATGACCTTAAATAGCTTTACAATCACCTGAATTCAAACTCCTCAGGCATAGAAATTAGGATTGTCTTCTATGATGTCACACACTAGGAGTTGCTAAAACTGACCTATGGTTTTGCTAAATAACTCTTCACACAGTTGTTTGCTTGACTATCAACTGTTACTAAAAGTTAAAAGCACTATTGGTCACAGACATCCTCCAAAATATAACTGGATTGTTTTCATTAACTTGGTTCAATAGATAAATTTGTTGTTAGCTATCCTTCTTGCGTTCCTGCTTCTTAATTTTCAGCCCAAGCGGTCTGTAGTAACATGAACTAACACAACAGTCTTTTTTTAAGGCAGGGAATTGGAATGAAGAGTACCAAATGGGAATCACATATGCAGGAAAGAAAGGCAGCTACTCTCTTGCTTAGCTCTGGGCGAGTTCTGTCCCATCTTGCTTACCCTACGTTTTTTATCTCCCCAGTCCTATACTCCCGTTTCTGTCTATGGGTCCTCTCCTTTGAAACCTGTCCCTGCAGTCTGTTCAGAGTCAACTTTTGACCTCAGTTTGGACATTTTAGGTTTCTTTTTCTTTTTGAAATAGGCCTTTGTTTCTATCTGTACTCTCAGTCCTCACCAAGACTTGGCCGAAGTTTCATCTGCACCCTTCTAACTTGGATGGAGCACCACAGAGAAAAAATAAATGTGCTTTCCTAGGAGAGAATTATCTGCAACAGTGCAAAATGAAGTTACACACATCTAATTGAAAATGGAGAGAGAAGAGCCTGAAAACTTTCTAGACCATTTCTTAGACCATTTTTACTAATTAAAAATGTATGTTTTTACCTTTTTCCTTCATCTGTGACATATGCTAACACATATATATGGAATCTAAAAAAAAAAAAAATGGTACTGATGAACCTAGCTGCAGGGCAAGAATAAAGAGGTAGACATAGAAAATGGACTTGAGGACATGAGGTGGGAGGGCGAAGCTGGGGTGAAGTGAGAGTAGCATCGACATATATACACTAACCGAATGTAAAATAGTTGGCTGGCGGGAAGCAGCAGCATAGCACAAGGAGATCATCTCAGTGCTTTGCAATGACCTAGAGGGATGGGATAGAGAAAATGGGAGGGAGGCTTAAGAGGGAGGGCATATGGGGACATGTGTATGCATATGGCTGATTCGCTTTGTTGTGCAACAGAAGCTAACACAGTATTGTGAAGCAATTATGTTCCAATAAAGATCTATTTTAAAAATATGTATGCACCATCATTCATGTTTTATATTTTATTATTTAGTCATCTGTCTGATGCTCTATCTCAGTGAATGCAAAACACGCATAGGGTTTCCATAGGTTTACAGATAAGAGCACTTTCTTTAACCTTCTTTTTTCCATAATGTCTTTTTCCCCCTGCTTTATTGAGATATAATTGACATATAACATTGTGCACATTTAAGGTGTACAACAGAATGAACCTATATATATATATATATATATATATATATATATATATATATATATATATATATATATATATTGCAAAATGATCACAATAAGGTTAGTTAACACATCCATCACCTCACATAGCTACAGTTTTGTGTGTGTGGTGGGAACTTTAAAAATCTACTACTTAACAATTTACAAATGTACAATATGGTATTGTTTACTATAGTCATCGTGCTGTATATTACATCCCCAGATTGTCTTTTGTCTTTTAACTGGAAGTTTGTACCCTCTGACCACCTTCACCCATTTTCCTCACCACTCACCCCCTGCCCCTGCCAACCACCAATTTGTTCTCTGTTTCTATGAGTTTGGTTTTTTTTTTAGATTCTACATTTAAGTGAGCTCGTACAATATCTGTCTTTCTCCATCTGATTAATTTCACATATTATAATGTCCTCAAGGTTCATGTATTTTGTCATAAGCAGCAGTGTTCCCATTTTTTTATGGCTGAATAATACTCCATTGTATCTTTATTTCACATTTTCTTTACTCATTCATCTGTTGATGGACACTTAGGTTGTTTCCATGTCTCAACTGTTGTAAGTAATGCTGCACTGAACATAGGAGTTCAGATAACTCTTGAGATAGTGACATAAGGTCTTTAAATCCTCAAATGTAAATTTTCCTACACTGAGGGTGTCAGGAAGGGGACAGACAGTACATTCCCAGACTTTTCATTCCATCTTTCTGGGCTCCTTTACTGAACACCTCTATTTCCTGTGTCTGGGGTCTTTCCACATTGCTTCACAGGATTATGTGACCATCTCACTGGACCTGTAGTTTCAGCAGTCCCTTTCAGCAATGACTGAATGATTCTTACAGACATATATTTCCAGTTTTATATTTGCCATTCTGGGCATAACGTGCCATGTTAACACACCATGTTCTTTGTGTTTCTGTGCCTTAGCAAGGGCTTTCCCTCTATCCTTCACTTTTCCATTCATTTACTTAATAAACATATATTAAGAAGCTACTATGTGCTTAGATACTGGAGATTCAAAGGTGATCCAGTAAAAGACTTTCTATTAGGGAACTTTTACTATGTGTTGTCAGGACAATAACCAAGTAAGCAATTGAATAAATAAAATAATTAGTGTTATGAAAGCAATAAACAGGTTGATAAGACAGGGTAGCTGTTCTCAGTTATGGCTGTACATCAGAATCACCTGGAGAGCTTTAAAAACTTACAGGTGCTTAGGCCTCATCCCCAGAATTTCTAATAGTGGGGTACCGGTATTTTTTTTAAAAGCTCCTCAGGTAATTTTAAAAAAAAAACAGTTCTATTGAGGTATAATTTATATCACCCATTGTGAGCATATGGTTTGATGATTTTTAGTAAAATACAAAGTTGTGCAACTATTCCTACAGGTCAGTTTTAGAACATTTCCATCACCTAAAAAATCCCTCCTGGGCTTCCCTGGTGGTGCAGTGGTTGAGAGTCCGCCTGCTGATGCAGGGGACACGGGTTCGTGCCCCGGTACGGGAAGATCCCACATGCCGTGGAGCAGCTGGGCCCGTGAGCCATGGCCACTGAGCCTGCGCGTCCAGAGCCTGTGCTCTGCAACGGGAGAGGCCACAACAGTGAGAGGCCCGCGTACACCAAAAAAAAAAAAAAATCCCTCCTGCCCATTTGTAGTAGTAACTCCTCATTCTCACCTGCAGCCTTAGGCAACCCCTGATCTGCATTCTACAGATTTGCCTTTTCTAGATGTTTTATTTGCCAGATAGTTTTAATGTGCATGTTGGACTGAGAAACACTAAGGCTGAGTAAATGAGAGGAAAGAGAAGCTAAGCTAGATTGGAAGGATGAAAATAAACTGTTTATGCAAGGAGTGTGGAGAATAGCTCTCTTGGCAGAGGAACAGCAGAGGCAAGGTTTATAGGAGTGAAAGAGCTTGTTGTGGCCCAGGAGCAGAAAGGAGGTCACCTGTGCATAATGAGCAAGGTTGAGAACAGAGCAGGAGGCAGGATCCAGAACATTCCAGGCTTTGTGGCTTGTTGAGGAGCCTAGGTTTTCCTCTGAGAGCAATGGGACATCACTGAGGGTTTTATGTAGGAGTGCAACATGTGATTCTCCTTTAAAGGATTCCTAGCAGCTTTGCAGAGCTGAGATCAGAGAGGGACCAAAGAGCGAAGCAGAGAGACAGGAGGCTACATCGACATGGCTGGCTTCTACTCAACCTTTAAGGCTTGATTAAATGTGACCTACTTTGGGTGACTTTCTCTTTGGGTGTCCCCACTTTTGTTCCCATAAAGCTCCATTCACACTTCCATTAAAAAACAATTGTAAGGGATTTTTAATAATCTAGTTACTTGTCTTTGTTCCCTATAGATTATGCATGTCTTTGGTGGATCGTTTTGGGGAAAAACTCACCAAATAAGTAAATTAATGGAAACTATAACAAACAACAATGAGAAAAGCAAAAGGAATTATGTGTTATTTATACTTTTATTACTAGCCCTTGGCACTATGTCTGGTGCAGTAACAGGTGTTCAGGAAATAAATATTTGTTGAATTGAATAGTGAATCTCTTCAAGGGCTGAGACCATGCCTTATGTTTTGAACCCCCTCAGCAAGTAGCATGATTTAGTGCACAAGAGAGGTAATGTATAATTTCAATGCACAAATGAATCTACCTTGATATTTGACTCCATCTGCACATGGAATATAACATGAAGTAATAATGAAAGTTAACATTTGTATAACAATGTATAGTTTTCAAAGCACTTTCATTCATTCCGGAAATAGTTGCTCAGTACCAACCAGACCACATACCAGGAGCTGTGCTGGCTGTTAGTGGGTGGTACAGGGTTTGACAAGATAGTAAGTGTCTCCCTGCATGGGGCTGTGGTCTTGTTGGAGGAAGCTGAGGATCACAATATCATACCATAGGCTTGAAAGGGGGGTAAGTCAAACCTCATTATCCCCAGTTTACAGATGAGAAAAACCAAGGCAGATTGAGGTGCTTATCTAAGATATGCGCTGAGACTCAAATCTGTGACTTCTGCCTCCAAATCCCTTTGCTGAATAGTGGCTCTTGGAAAGAACTGCTATAGTCATGACACTTGGGTGTTTCCCTGTGGAAAGCAATGATTATATCTGTGATGCAGACAATATTGGACTCTCTTGAAACATGGAATTTACAGCTGGAAGGGACCTTGGGGAGCATTTGGTTCAACTACTTTATTTTACAGATAAGGAAACCAAGACCCAGATAAATGAAATGACTTTCCTTCATGTTACACAGATATTTAGTTAGAAAAGCCATGAACTCTCAAAGTGAAAAGTCCTAATTCATTTCACTGTCAAGGAAATTTGGATCCAGACATGTGAAGTGATTTGCATAAAATTATAACAAGGAAACGGCAGAGCTCCTAAAGGAACCCAGGTCCCTTAACTCTTGGTCTACAGTTCTCACCACTAACTTGTAAAACACCTAAAAGCTTATACCTGTTGTTCACCAAAAAGGCATATGAAAATGTCCATAGTGCCTTTAATCATAATGACCAAAAAGTAGATATAACAAAAATGTCCATCATGGTAGAATGGATATAGTCACATAATGGAATACTATAAAGCAGTGAAAAAGAGTGAGCTACTGTTTTATAAAACAACATCAGAATATCTTAACAGATATAATAACCAGTAAAAGAAGTCAGACCAAAAAAAGAGTCCATACTGGATGATTTTGCTTGTGTGAAGTCCAAGCAAAATAGTGATAGAGGTAAAGTTACAGTACGGAGCAGCTGGTTGAGATGGGGCATGAAGGAGTCTTCCAGGGTGCTGGACATGTTCTTTGTTTTCATCTGAATGGAGGTAACACAGGTGTAAACATGTATAAAACATCCTCCAATTGTCCTCTTAAGATCTGTGCATGTTTTTGAATGCAAGTTATATCTCAATAGATTTGATGAATGAAAAAAAAAAAAAAAGGAAAGGTTTCAGTTGTCATCTCCTGTTCCTCTCACAACAGCTCTGAGATGTAAGACCAGGCTTGGGAGTATTAGGCTCAGGGAATTTGGTGACAATCTCCACAGTCCATGGAACATGCTGCCCAGCCACAGCTCTGCTTAAAAGGCTGTTGGCTTTAAGACTTCAGTCAATAGAGAGAAGTCTTTAAGCTTCCTATAGACTACAAATGTGTTAATTACAATCATCACGATTTTGTACTGTAATAAATGTTTATCTAATGGGTTTAGATTAGGCAATTTACTCAGCTTACTTGTTATTTCCCAATTAACTCCTGAAATCTTCTTTTTCTGACTTTTCAACCTATAACAATGGAGCCAATAGACTTTGGATCTAAGGGATTATTTAAAAAAGTATTTCATACAGTTTGCTTTACAGCAAAGAGTTCTGGAGGCAATTTCAGATTTACTTCTGCATCACAGTTTCTTGAACGTATGTTCTTGTTTTGTTTTGTTTTTGAGGAAGAATATCCACACAAACACCCACTGCAGCATTATTTATAATGGAAACTAATAGAAAGCAAATAAATGTCCATCAGAATGTGAAATCCAAGAGAACAGGGACCATGTCTGTCTTATTCCTAGCTGAATTCTTAGAGCCTAGAACAAATCCTGGAAAAAAAATTCATGAAATATTTGTTGAATGAATTAATTGACTTTATGGGAGCACCAAGGAGGGTTCCCAGCCTGGATAGAAATGGGGGTGGATGTCAGGAAAGCTTTCTGTGAGAGGTGGCAGATGAGATGGGCCTTAAAGGATAGGTAGGTTGTCTTCAGAGTCTGAGTGAGTAGGAGTAGGAGGGCTGAGGGAAACAGAGGAAGACATGGGAGAATGGGAACAGCACAGGCAATAGGCATGGTGGAGAAAAATGATGGGAGAGGAGCTGGAAAGTGTGAAGCAGGGCGTGCCTAAAGATGGTGCTCAAAAGGAGGCAGGGACCAGATTCCAGAAGGACGTGGAAGCCTCCATTTTATTAGGATTCCATTTAAAGGAAATCAGTTTGAGTGTTTTAAGTGGGGATGGGACATGATTGGATCTGTGTTTTAGAAAGTTTAGCAGTATGGAAAGACACATTTGGGTGACACAAGACTGGGGTGAGGATTTTAGCTGGGAAAGGGAAAAGTGGCCCCTGACCCCCGGGGGCTGGCCTGAAACTGTCAGCCAGGACCTGGTGTTGAAGATAAACATAAACCCCTTCACAGACCACAGAGACAAGACCACTCTGCCTGTGATGGGTCAAGTCAAAGCCAAGGCCACTTCATAATCCTATCTGAACACAGACATAAAACACAAACATTGTCCAAAATACAAAAATGACCAAACAACCCCCTTCCTTGGTTAGTGTCAGTGGCTGATGCTGCTTTACCAATTACAGTTTTAACCTTGCTTCATTCTTTCAGTATTATAGATAAGATTTACTAAGATATTCAGTTTCAGAATTACCCCCATTTCCTGACACACAGTCCAGAGCCATGCCCGATTTTCTTGAACTTTCCTCCAAACACCTGACACAGCTTCGATCCTATAATGAGTCCTTCCTAACCCCTCATACTGAGATGCCTCATGATATCCAATGTTATCTGTCCTGCCTCATTGGAAGGAGCAATAAACTAGATTTATTCAACTGCAGATGTTTTCCTGGTGTCCTTTGGCTGGAAGGCAATGACATAGCTAAAAGTCTGCTACAATTTAGGTGCTAGAGTCCACCTGTACCAGCTTGTGAGAGCCTACTGTTAAATTTTGCAAGCTAGTTGTCAAACACATCATTATTAATAACTAAATTATGTAAATTTTCAACTTAATTTAATTATATTGAAACAACAGCAATGCATCTTCAAAATTATTACTTCTTTATTCTTTTATTACATTTTATGATTATCTCTGCTCTGGAGATTATTAGCATCTATTTTATCTGTATGGTGAAAATGGTATAAAATGGCATCTCTTTCTTACTCCATGTTTAATGATATCATATTGTTAGCTCAAGATTTTCCATAGTGGAAGTAGTTACACCATGGAAAATTGACAAACACTAGAAATCAAGGCTTCTTTCCATCTCCAGCTGTTTGGTAAACCAGCACACCACTGTTAGGTTAATCCACAAATGTTGATGCCTTTCACTGAAGCACTAAGAGCAGGGCAGGGGATCATTGGACAGATTCAAAAACTATACAGGTGACAAGAGAACTGACAGAGAAGGGAATTAATTATCTGAATTTTTCTCCCACCCTCTAGTATGAAAAGTATGACACTTTGAGTTTCCTTTGCTTAAGAAGTCCTATCTTTAGGTATCCAGATATCCTTTCCTGATTCTCTTTATAGTGTCCTGGGCCCTGCCCGCTCACAAGCTGATTTCTGGCCTTTGGTTTGAAAGGCAGGAAAAAGCTCAGGCAGTTCTGCTGGCCTCAGAGCACTGTTAGGAGCCGTCAGGTTGAGGGGATCCTGCTAAGCCATTTTCCAAGTAGCTCATCATAACCTGAGAGAACAAGCACAACTTTGTGTCTTAAATTATTTACTTCAGGGATGGTTTAGAAATAAGGATGCATAAAATTTAGTTACTTTTTAAAATTTTCAATCAGCATTAAAATTTTACTTAGACTAAGTCAGATAATAGAAAAGCACAGAGCAGATAGAAAAGATTAAAAAGAGAGTCATATATAACAGATGAAAAATTATGCCACTGGGGGAGGAACAAAAGTGTTGTGCTCTGAAGGAAGGGGCTGCCGGTAATGATAGTCTCTGGCATAGCAACAGTCAGGAAATTAATGGTTATAAAATACTTTAAAAGCCTAAAGCACTGCATCAGTGCTGAGACATAATTGTGCCATTTCATCAGAACATGGAGCTTCATTACCCTTGCTCACATTGGGATTCTCAAATGGGAGGGAGGTTTCAGCTCAGCAGTCTTGGCATCAATCCACTGGCTTCATCAGGCACTGGCCTGTACCACATCAAGATCACTCACCTGGGCAGCCATGGGGAGGGCCAGAGGTGTGAGGAAGACTAGGCCTACACTTACATGTGAAGAGGGAGGTGTCAGTGTGAGTACCACCTCCTGCAAGGAGCCCTTCTAGATAGATCACTAGGCTCTCCTCAGAACCCTAGTAACTCTCTCTCTACCCCTTGAGTCACCCTTGGGTCAAGGTTGTTTTGCATTGTCATTTGCATATTTCACCTTGAGTTCTGGAATCATGCCCTTTGCCTCTGTTGCATCCTCTGAATAGGGTCTATCCATCACAAAGTTGTATCCTTTAGAGGATTCTCCAAAAAGCTGTGTGCAATTGCATGATAAGAGTGAAAGTTTCTCCTCTAAATAGTGTGTCTCCACTCCCACACTATATCCTGCTGTACCAATTCTGATACCCCATGGATATTCCAATCTTCCAAGCACTCTGGGAGGCAGGTGTTATTAAAAACTCCCACTTTGTAGATTGGAAAAGAAAAAAAGGCTCAAAAAAGGCCAAGCAAGTAGTTTGCAGAAGAGCTCAAGCCAAGTTCCAACTCAGTTTAGAGCCCTTTCCTCATTATTTCCAAACTGCTGGGTGGTTTTTGACACTATTTGACTTCTTACTGCCTTGTTTTCCACTACGGTCAAAATAATAACCATCCAGACAACAAAAGCAACTGACATTGCAGAGTGCTTTCCTCAGCTCAGAGTGTGTCTGTATTGTCATCTTAATTTGTGCTGTGACTCCATTTCTAGCTACACAACCTTGGGCAAGACCTTAACCTCTTAGGTCCTCTGTTACTTCAATTATCATATTCATCAACTCAATGTCTAAGTGAAGCAGGGAAGATTTTATTAGTAGTAAATTATTAATAAATATGCATTAATAATGACCTTTTAAACTTTTATAACTCTTCAGAGTTTACCAAGCACTTTCTCAAGTGTTTTCTCATTTTTTCTGCCAATAACTCTGTATAGTCGGTGAGGCAGACAGTCCTGCCCCATTGTGAGGGTGAAGAAACTGAGGCCTAGAGAGATGCCAGCAGCATTTTATAAAGTATATTTTGGGAGCATATTAATCTCTGGAGACACTCTATGGAAAAAGGGATGAGTGGGTAATACTGCATGCCGTGTCCCTGCTTAGAACGTTAAAAGTGCAAGGCACATTAAAGACCCAGGTAAGTCCTGCAGTGAGGAAACTGGGTGGATTTTACTCAGTTTCTAAAATATATATATATATATATATATATATATATATATATATATATATATATATGCACAAAAGATAGCTCCATCTCTGAAAACCTATTAATATTTCGTGAAACTAGGTTTCTTTGCAGCTCATGATCTGTGGAATTGACCTTTAGGATTATCTGGACTAAACTATTTAATCAAGGTAGTGTGACTGGGAGAGCTGATCTTCTATCTCTGAGTCAATACGCAGTGGTGTGGTCATTAGCAGAAACATATTTCAGCCCTCTATTCATAATAAATTTAACTACCTGTATTGGTCAGTTTCTTGTCTGCTTTGGTCCAATAGGGTTGGGCAGCCACTCCAGTCACTATTGACTTTCACTTGTTGCCAATGAAATGCTGAATTTCTGGTACCAAGTTAACTTCACATCACTGCATGGCTGTTCCAGACTTAAACATCCAGCAAAAGTACAGGAGTGGAAGTTTGGGAAAAGGTATATTGAGGCTTCTGTGCCTTAATCTTTCAAGTCTAAAAGGATCACGCATTGTAAACTTGACTTCTGGGGTCTCACTGGTTTTTCTTTCTAAGCAGTTCTGAACATTCCAGAGATATACTCCAGATACCAAAGACCAAGGATTAGGTAAGGGGACTAAAACAGTGGTTCTCAACCAGGAGCAACCCACCCCCAGCGCCTCCTGCCAGGGGATATTTAGAGGTGTTTGGAGACATTTTTATCTGTCCCCACTAGGGGGTGCTACTGGCATCTAGTGGGTAAAGGCCAGAATTGCTGCTAAATATCCTATGATGCACAGGACAGCCCCCACAAGTAATGCAAAATGTCAATAGTGCTGAGGTGGTGAAACCCTGGACTACAGGAAGTGAGAAGGTTTGGGCATGTGCCAAATTATTGAGGCAGCATGGAGTAGTGGAAAGAGATCTGACCATTTGTCTGAAAGCCAGAGTTCAAATCCTGGCTCTGCTAGTGTGAAAGAGACTTCTAGGGCTCACTGCCATGTAGTTCTCCTCTCCTTCCTGGTATGCAGAGAAAGTTCATACAGCAAGCCCCTCGCTGCCCCTTACCACAGATTGGTAAACCTATGCCTTAGTACCTGGTGGTGGACAGAGGTAAAGTGATGTGACCCCTTCTGAGCCTGGTCCCTAAGCCACCCATGACACCTTCCTTTCCACCACCTGCCAGCAGAGAATCCAGTGGAGGATTCTGAGGTCTGCTCTAGATATTGGATGAGGGATTCTAAAACTTAGATCCTTGAGTGCCCAAGATGTCCGAGGATGCTGGAACTTGGGAAGGGAAACACTACCTCTTTTTCTTTGCTAACCTCTAATTGAAAGTTAGCATTTTTTCAAGTATGAGTGCAAGCACCAAACCATTGCGGTGGTAACAGCACTTGTGACTTCTTCTCTAATAGAAATCAGAGATGTTTTCATATCACATTTCAGTTATTATATCCATATCTCAAAATATCAATTTTGCTCATCACTACTTTTTAATTACAGTAGTTATCAAGGTGGCTAATGGATCTGTTTAATAATGCACTAATAAAAAACACACATATTACTACATTACAATTTTTTCTTTTAATTTTAATATTTTGATAACTATTTCAAATTTGATTTTCTATGTAATTGTATGTATTTTGTTATTCATTTACAAACATTACTCAGAGAATGGTCCATAGGCTGTACCAGACTGCCAAAGGGGTTCGTGTCACAAAAAGGTTCAGAGTCCCTGCTCTCTGAATGACTGCATGGATCAGAGTCCTTCTTCCCACCATGGCCCCACCCCATCCTTGGCGGGGGCCCCGCCAACCCACATTGGGCTATACTATGTGCAAGGGAGAAAACTCCCCAGTGTCGAACCACTGAGATTTGAGGGGTGTTTGCGACAGCCACAGTGATTAACCCTGCCGAGCCTCTCAAATGCTCTAAGCCTGGCTTCCACTCTTCTTGGAAATAATCGTATCTATTCACAGTGTGCCTGGGAGGAATAAAGGGGAGAACATGTATGTCATGTGCCAAAGATGAAGGGATTATTATGAATTACCAAGTAGGGCTGCTTTTCCCTAAGCCAGGAAAAAGCAAACAATGACCCACCTGTTTTGGTAATCACATTTTATTGGAATACAGGACCATCGCTTGTTTATTTATTGTCTGAGGCTGCTTTCATGGCAGAGGTGAGGTTTACAGTTAAGGAAACTGAGTCATAATAGGTTATGGGAGTGTGAGAAGGGAACTACCATATAATGGACAAGTGCCTTCAATCATCACGTACGCTCCTTAAAACCCTACTATCGGGCTTCCCCGGTGGCGCAGTGGTTGAGAGTCCGCCTGTCGATTCAGGGGACACGGGTTTGTGCCCCGGTCCGGGAAGATCCCACATGCCGCGGAGCGGCTGGGCCCGTGAGCCATGACCGCTGAGCCTGAGCGTCCGGAGCCTGTGCTCTGCAACGGTAGAGGCCACAACAGTGAGAGGCCCGTGTACAAAAAAAAAAAAAAAAACAAACAAACCCCTACTATGAGGGATTCAGGAATTGGATGGTGGGGAGATGGGGGAAATCTCAAGATTTGCCCAAGTTAGTGTGATTGGCAAGTGGCAGAGCTGGGCTTTAACCCCAAGTGGGTCCAGGCCCATACAGTGTATGCTGCCCAGTACTGCTCTCTGCCATCATTTTCACTGCCAGCAGCGTCATTATCAAAGACTTTTGTGTGATGTATGTGGTTACTGAGTGACAAAATCTCTGCCATATGCCAGTCCAGAGTGGTCTTTCAAGTGATACATGGTGAATTCTTGTTTGTCCTCTGTTGTTGAATTGCTATGTGATCCTAAGTAAGTTACTTAACATCTCTGAGCCTCAGTTCATTCAACTGTAAAAACAGAAGTATAATTTTTGCCCTACCTGACTGGGTAATTTAGAACTCATTGAAAGAAGAAAGGAAGTAAATTAGTTGAGTAGATCGAGTAAAAGAACAATAAAGTTTGAGAGAAATAAAGTGCTGTGGATTGTTCTAGGAAGGATAGACTACTTCTAGTTTTTCAGGGAAGGCAACATGGAAAGGTAGCTTTTTTTCTGAGCCTTGGAAAAGGCTAGGATTAGGAGCAGCAAAAGTGGGAGAAGCCATGGGCAGGGCACTGCTTCTATATATAATGCATACAGAATTAAGAACAAAATAAATATGTGCAAAATACATGAGGTCCAATAGATCTTCATGTTACTTAAGGGGTTTGGTGTCCTTTAGGCTGGGATTCTGGAGTCAGACCACCTGGGTTCAAATCCTGACTCTACACTCATTAGCTGTGTGGCCTTGGGCAAATTACTTAGCTTCTCTGAGCTTCAGCTTCCGCATCTGTAATAATGATTAAAAAAATGATAAAATAGATAATATTAACACTTACTCCCTAGGGTTGCTAGGAGGATTTCATGAGTTAATACAGGTAAAATAAAGTGTCTGGCATAGAGTACAAATTTAACAATTATAATGATATTTAAGGATGTTTCCAGAAAAACTAAAAAAAAGCATTAAATCTGATTAAACCTCATCTTCTGAGACAATTTTGATAATATATCAAAAATGTCATACACACACACAAAAAAAAACTACAGGCCAATATCACTGAGGAACATAGATGCAAAAATCCTCAACAAAATACTAACAAAGAGAATCCAATAGCACATTAAAGGAATCATACACGATGATCAAGTGGGGTTTATCAAGGCATGCAAGGATTCTTCAATATACGCAAATCAATCAATGTGATACACCATATTAACAAATTGAAGGATAAAAGCCATATGATCATCTCAATAGATGCAGAAAAAGCTTTTGACAAAATTCAACACCCATTTATGATAAAAACCCTCCAGAAAGTAGGCATAGAGAGTACTTACCTCAACATAATAACAGCCATATATGACAAACCCACAGACAGCATCATTCTCAATCGTGAAAAACTGAAACAATTTCCACTAAGATCAGGAAAAAGATAAGGTTGCCCACTCTCACCACTATTATTCAACATAGTTTTATAAGTTTTAGCCACAGCAATTAGAGGAGAAAAAGATATAAAAGTAATCCAAATTGGAAGAGAAGAAGTTAAAGTGTCACTGTTTGCAGATGACATGATACTGTACATAGAGAATCCTAAAGATTCTACCAGAAAACTACTAGAGCTAATCAATGAATTTGGTGAAGTAGCAGGATACAAAATTAATGCACAGAAATCCCTTGCATTCCTTTACAGTAATAATGAAAAATCTGAAAGAGAAATTAAGGAAACCCTCCCATTTACCACTGCAACAAAAATAATAAAATAACTAGGAATAAACCTACCTAAGGAGACAAAAGACCTGTATGCAGAAAACTATAAGACACTGATGAATGAAATTACAGATGATACAAACAGATGAAGTGATATACCATATTGTTGGATTGGAAGAATCAACATTGTGAAAATGACTATACTATCCAAAGCAATCTACAGATTCAATGCAATCCCTATCAAACTACCAATGGCATTTTTCACAGAACTAGAACAAGAAAATTCACAATTTGTATGGAAACACAAAGGACTCTGCATAGCCAAAGCAATCTTGAGAAAGAAAAAATGGAGCTGGAGGAATCAGGTTCCCTGACTTCAGATGATACTAGAAATCTACAGCAATCAAAACAGTATGTTACTGGCACAAAAATGGAAATATAGATCAATGGAACAGGATAGAAAACCCAGAGATAAACCCAGGCGCATATGGTCAGTTTATCTTTGATAAAAGAGACCAGAATATACAGTGGAGAAAAGACAGCCTCTTCAATAAGTGGTTCTGGGAAAACTGGACAGCTACATGTAAAAGAATGTAATTAGAACACGCCTTAACATTATACCCAAGAATAAACTCAAAATGGATTAAAGACCTAAATGTAAGGCAAGACACTATCAAACTCTTAGAGGAAAACATAGGCAGAACACTCCATGGCATAAATCACAGAAAGATTCTTTTTGACCCACCTTCTATAGAAGTGGAAATAAAAACAAAAATAAACAAATGGGACCTAATGAAACTTAAAAGCTTTTGCACGACAAAGGAAACCATAAACAAGCCAAAAAGACAGCCCTCAGAATGGAAGAAAATATTTGCAAACGAAGCAACTGACAAATAATTAATCTCCAAAATTTACAAGCAGCTCATGCAACTCAATATCAAAAAATACCCCAAAATCTTTCATCTACACACTTTCCAAAAGGGCTCTTTTGTAGGCAAAGACATCTTGTTCATGAAATAAAACAAGATTTTACTGATAAAATAAGATTTCAAAGACTGTTGGTCATGGTTTAAAGCTGGGGTTTTGGAAATCATCCTCGTGTATGATACTGAGTTACTTAATCCTCTTTTCATTTGTAATATGTGAGTAGTAATAATAATAGTAATACATAGTTTTTGCACAGTGTTAATTCTTGTAAAGTGCTGAAAATAGTGCATAGCACACAGTAAGTACTTACGAAATGTTAGCTATTTTTTTTTTATTTCTTAAGCCAAGCATTTTATTTACTAGAATAAATAAGATGTCTAGTTCTCATCTGGATCAACAAACTATGTTCCATTAGACAGGTCCAGTTCACTGCCTGTGTTTCATAGCCCTATAAGCTAAGAATAGTTTTTTTTTTTTTTTTTTTTTTACTTTTAAGGTACAAAACAAACAAACAAAAAAAACCCATAGGTAAATGAAACAATATATGCATTGGGCCATATGTTTCTGGAAAAACCTAAAATATTTACTCTCTGGCTCTTCATAGAAAATGTTTGCCAATCCCTGCTTTAGAGTAACAGCTATTTACTTGTGGAAATGACAGCATTATCTCTTCTTTAAAGGTATTATGATAGAGTAAAAAGCTCTATGAATATTGGATTCAAACTCCTGACCCTAGATATATAAGCTTGGACAAATGTTGTAACTTTTCTGAGGCACAGTTTCCTCACTATAATATGCAAAATATAATTTTATCCTTGTAATTAGGGGTGGTTGGGTGGTCATGTGTAATTCATGGGACTATTTTCAGAACTAAACATGATAATGTGTGTCTACAAGCCTAGAGCACGGCCTCACTCTGACTAGAAGTTCAGTGGCTACTATTTTCTTTACTCCTAATATCAGCACTGTTCTATTTGGCCAGGAATCCAGAAATTCTTTTTAACAAGCAAAATTGCAGATTCAGAGCACAGTACAGGCCCTGTGCAAAAATCAGCCACAGGGGGTGAAAGTGGGGCTGTAAGCAACTGTAGAAGCTCCATGTTAGAGACCCCTAATGTTACAGGACCTAAGAGGGCAACAGGAGTCCCAATCTCATGGCCCAACAAACCCCCTTTTAAGAAATGCTTTGCAGTTCTTCTTGGTTCTCCCTCATTTTCCTGACACACACAATCCTGCTTGAGAGTCTAAGTGATTTTACAGGAATGAAGGTTGTAGGCAGCAGAGATTCATGTTATTCAAAGACTACACCCCTGTGAACATCTTCTGAATCCTCTGAAGAGCTCATTACTGCCTTTCTGCAGTTGCCTCCTTTAATTTTTAAAGTGTTTTAAATCTTTACCAAGTTAATAGCTTCAGTGACTGTAAACATGTGTTATATACGTGGATTGCTGAAACCTCAATTCCTGTTCCCATGAAACTCAAGCACTGTATGCCTGGAGCTGACTGTGAAGGGCTGGGCTGAGACAGGAAAGGAGAGCAGTGAGGTGCTGAGGCCATGTTCAGTGGGAGATCAAAGTGTTCCTCCTGTGACGTAGTGCAAAGACAGCTCCACACAAATAAAGACAGCAGCAAGGAGTGACATTTAAATGCTTCATGCTAATACTCAGGACAAGGAGTAACAAGGAACATATATGGAGTTGCAAACCAGTACAATGCCAGAAGAACTGCAAAGAGAGAGGAAAGGAGAATAGGAACTAGCATTTGTTTAGGTACTTACTATGTGCCAGGCATTGTGCTAGAGACCTTCATTACCAGGTTGACATTTCAACTCTCATAGTGGCCCAGTGAGGCAGTTTTAATCATCACTCCAGGTTTACTAACCAGGAAGCAGATTTAGAGAGAAGTGGTTTGTTCAAGGCTTCATTCAGGTAGAAATGGCATCCAGGCTAAGTTGATTTACAAGCCTTTGTTTATTCCTAGAACAGAAGGTGATTGAGACTCCATTATGAAGTTCAGGAATAACCCCCATAAAAGGGAGAAAGGGTCAGTGTAGACATAAAGAAGTCAAGAGGATACACATAGGCAGCTGAGGATGAAGAACAGGATGTCCATTAATTCCAGAATGCATGTGAAATATTTCATGCATAATAGAATGGGGATGGCTTTATCTCTCTCTCTCTCTCTCTCCACAGAAATCTCTTGCATTCCTATACACTAACGATGAAAGATCAGAAAGAGAAAACAAGGAAACAATCCATCCCATTTACCATCACATCAAAAAGGATAAAATACATAGGAACAAACCAACCTAAGGAGGTAAAAGACTTGTACTCAGAAAATTATAAGATACTGATAAAAGAAATTAAAGGTGACACAAACAGATGGAGAGATATAACATGTTCTTGGATTGGAAGAATCAACATTGTGAAAATGACTATACTACCTAAAGCAATCTACAGATTCAATGCAATCCCTATCAAACTACCAATGAATTTTTCACAGAATTAAAACAAAAAAAAATACAATTTGTACAAAAACAGAAAAGACCCCAAATAGCCAAAACAATTTTGAGAAAGAAAAATAGAGATGGAGGAATCAGGCTCCCTGACTTCGGACTATACAACAAAGCTACAGTAATCAAAACTGGCACAAAAACAGAAATATAGATCACTGGCACAGGATAGTCCAGAGATAAACCCACACACCTATGGTCACCTGATCTATGACAAAGGAGGCAAGACTACACAATGGAGAGGAGCTTTAAGATGGCAGAAGAGTAAGATGTGGAGATCACCTTCCTCCCCTCAAATACATCAGAAATACATCTACATGTGGAACAACTCCTAGAGAACACCTACTGAATGCTGGCAGAAGAACTCAGACCTCCCAAAAGGAAAGAAACTCCCCCACGTACTTGGGTAGGGCAAAAGAAAACAGAAAAAACAGAGACAAAAGAATAAGGACAGGACCTGCACCAGTGGAAGGGAGCTGTGAAGGAGGAAAAGTTTCCACACACTAGGAAACCCCTTCACGGGTGGAGACTGTGGGCGGCAGAGGGGGGAAGATTTGGAGCCATGGAGGAGAGTGTGGCAACTTGGGTGCAGAGGGCAAAAAGGAGAGATTCCTGCACAGAGGATCAGTGCCAACCAACACTCATCAGCCCGAGAGGATTGCTTGCTCACCCGCCAGGATGGGTCGGGGCTGGGAGGTGAGGCTTGGGCTTTAGAGGTCAGATCCCAAGGCGAAGACTGGGGTTGGCTGCGTGAACACAGCCTGAGGGGATTAGTGCACCATAGCTAGCCAGGAGGGAGTCCGGGAAAAATTCTGGAGCTGCCAAAGAGGCAAGAGACTTTTTCTTGCCTCTTTGTTTCCTGGTGCCCGAGGAGAGGGGATTAAGAGTGCCGCTAAAGGAGCTTGTGAGGTGAGCTTGAGCCATGGCTATCAGCATGGACCTCAGAGTCGGGCATGAAATGCTAAGGCTGCTGCTGCCGCCACCAAGAAGCCTGTGTGCAAGCACAGGTCATTATCCACACCTACCCTCCCAGGAGCCTGTGAAGCCCACCACTGCCAGCGTCCCGTGATCCAGGGACAACTTCCCTGGGAGAATACATGGTGCACCTCAGGTTGGTGCAACGTCATGCTGGCCTCTGCAACCACAGGCTCACCCCGAACTCCGTACCCCTCCCTTCCCCCGGCCTGACTGAGCCAGAGCCCTCAAATCAGCTGCTCCTTTAACCCCGTCCTCTCTGAGTGCAGAACAGATGCCCTCAGGCGACCTACACACAGAGGTGGGGCCAAATCCAAAGCTGAACCCCAGGAGCTGTGCGAAAAAAGAAGAGAAAAGGAATTCTCTCCAAGCAGCCTCAGGAGCAGTGGATTAAATCCCCACAATCTACGTGATGTACCCTGCATTTGTGGAATACCTGAATAGAAAACAAATCATCCCAAAATGAGGAGGTGGACTTTGGGAGCAACAATATATATATATATATATATATTTTTTCCCTTTTTCTTTTTTTATGAGTGTGTAGGTGTATGCTTCTGTGTGTGATTATGTCTGTATAACTTGCTTTTGCCATTTGTCCTAGGGTTCTGTCTGTCCATTTTGTTTGTTTGTTTGTTTTTAAGTATAGCTTTTAGCGCTTGTTATCACTGGGGGATTGGTTTTTTGGTTTGGCTGTTCTCTTCTTTCTTTCTTTCTTTTTTATTTTATTTATTACTTAAATTTTTTTAAATAATTACTTTTATTTTAATAACTTTATTTTATTTTATGTCATTTGTCTTCTTAATTAATTAATTCTTTCTTTCTTTTTTCTCGCCCTTTTATTCTGAGCCATGTGAATGGCAGGCTCTTGGTGCTCCAGCCAGACATTAGGGCTGTGCTTCTGAGGTGGGAGAGCCAAGTTCAGGACATTGGTCCACAAGAAACCTCCCAGCTCCACATAATATCAAATGGAGAAAACCTCCCAGAGATCTCCATCTCAACGCCAAGACCCAGCTCCACTGAACGACCAGCAAGCTCCAGTGCTGGACACCTATGCCAAACAACAAGCAGGACAGAAACACAACCACACCCATTAGCAGAGAGGCTGCCTAAAAACATAATAGAGCCACAGACACCCCACTACACAGCAGCAGACGTGGACCTGCCCACCAGAAAAACAACATTCATCCTCATTCACCAGCACACAAGCACTAGTTCCCTGCACCAGGAAGCCTACACAGTTCACTGAACCAACCTTAGCCACTGGGGGCAGACACCAAAAACAATGGGAACTATGAACCTACAGCCGGAGAAAAGGAGACCCCAAAGACAGTAAGTTGAGAAAAATGAGAAGACAGAGAAACACACAGCAGATGAAGGAGCAAGGTAAAAACCCACGAGACCAAACAAATGAAGAGCAAATAGGCAGCTTACCTGAAAAATAATTCAGAATAATGATAGTAATGATAATCCCAAATCTTGCAAATAGAATGGAGAAAATATAAGAAACGTTTAACAAGGACCTAGAAGGACTAAACAGCAAACAAACAGGGATGAACAAAACAATAAATGCAATTAAAAATTCTCTAGAGGGAATCAAGAGCAGAATAACTGAGGCAGAAGAATGGATAAGTGACTAGGAAGATAAATAGTGGAAATAACTACTGCAGAGCAGAATAAAGAAAAAAATGAAAAGAATTGAGGACAGTCTCAGAGACTTCTAGAACAATATTAAAAGTACCAACATTCGAATTATAGGGGTCACAGAAGCAGAAGAGAAAAACAAAGGGACTGAGAAAATACTTCAAGAGATTATAGTTGAAAATTTCCCTTATATGGGAAAGAAAATAGTTAATCAAGTATAGGAAGCACAGAGAGTCCCATACAGGAAAAATCCAAGGAGAAACATGCCAAGACACAACTAATCAAAATATCAAAAATTAACTATAAGGAAAAATATTAAAAGCAGCAAAAGAAAAACAACAAGTATCATACAAGGGAATCCCCATAAGGTTAACGGCTGGTCTTTCAGCAGAAACTCTCCAAGCGAGAAGGGAGGAGCAGAACATATTTGAAGTGATGAAGGGGAAAAATGTACAACCAAGATTACTTTACCAAGCAAGGATATAATTGAGATTTGATGGAGAAATAAAAACCTTTACAGACAAGCAAAAGCTAAGAGAATTCAGCACCACCAAACAAGCTTCACAACAAATGCTAAAGGAACTTCTCTAGGCAGGAAAAACAAGAGAAGGAAAATACCTACAATAACAAACCCAAGACAGTTAAGAAAATGGTAACAGGAACATACATGTGGATAACTACCTTAAATGTAAATGGATTAAATGTTCCAACCAGAAGATATAGACTGGCTGAATGGATACAAAAACAAGACCCATATATACGCTGTCTACAGGAGACCCACTTCAGACCTAGGGACACATACAGCCTGAAAGTGAGGGGATGGAAAAAGATATTCCATGGAAATGGAAATAAAAAGAAAGCTGGAGTATCAATTCTCATACCAGAAAAAATAGACTTTAAAAAAAAGACTATTACAAGAGACAAGGAAGAACACTACATAATGATCAAGGGATCAATCCAAGATGAAGATATAACAATTGTAAATATTTATGCAAACAACATAGGAGCACATCAATACATAAGGCAAATACTAACAGTCATAAAAAGGGAAATCAACAGTAACACAATAATAGTACGGGTCCTTAACACCCCACATTCACCAGTGGACAGATCATAAAAAATGAAAATAAATAAGAAAAAACAAGCTTTAAATGATACGTTAAACAGGATGGAATTAATTGATATTTATAGGACATTCCACCCAAAAACAAGAGAATAGACTTTCTTCTCAAGTGCTCATGGAACATTCGGCAGGATACATCAAATTTTGCGTCACAAATCAAGCCTTGGTAAATTTAAGAAAACTGAAATCTTATCAAGTATCTTTTCCGATCACAATGCTATAAGACTAGGTATCAATTACAGGGAAAAATCTGTAAAAAATACAAACACATGGAGGCTAAACAATGCACTACATAATAACCAAGAGATCACTGAATAAATCAAAGAGGATATCATAAAATACCTAGAAACAAATGACAATGAAAACACAACGACCCAAAACCTATGGGATGCAGCAAAAGCAGTTGTAAAACGGAATTTTATAACAATACAGTCCTACCTTAAGAAACAAGAAACATCTCAAATAAACAACCTATCCTTCCACCTAAAGCAATTAGAGAAAAAAAGAACAAAAAATCCCCAAAATTAGCAGAAGGAAATAAATCATAAACATCAGATCAGAAATAAATGAAAAAAAAAGGAAACTATAGCAAAGATCAATAAAACTAAAAGCTGGTTCTTTGAGAAGATTAAAAAAAAAACTGATAAAGCATTAGCCAGACTCATCAAGAAAAACAAGGGAGAAGACTCAAATCAATAGAATTAGAAATGAAAAAGTAGAAGTAACAACTGACACTGCAAAAATACAGAGGACCATGAGACATAACAACAAGCAACTCTATACCAATAAAATGGACAACCTGGAAGAAATGGACAAATTCTTAGAAATGCACAACTTTCTGAGACTGAACCAGGAAGACATAGAAAATATGAATAGAGCAATCACAAGCACTGAAATTGAAACTGTGATTAAAATTCTTCCAATAAACAAAAGCTCAGAACCAGCTGGCTTCATAGATGAATTCTATCAAACATTTAGAGAAGAGCAAACACCTATCCTTCTCAACCTCTTCCAAAATATAGCAGAGGGAGGAACACTCCGAAACTCATTCTACGAGGTCACCATCACCCTGATACCAAAACCAGACAATGATGTCACAAAGAAAGAAAAATATAGGCTAATATCACTGATGTACATAGATACAAAAATCCTCAACAAAATACTGGCAAACAGAATCGAACAGCACACTAAAATGATCATACACCATGATCAAGTGGGGTTTATTCCAGGAATGCAAGGATTCTTCAATATATGCAAATCAATCAACATGATACACTATATTAACAAATAGAAGAATAAAAACCATATGATCATCTAAATAGATGCAGCAAAATGTTTTTGACAAAATCAAAATCCATTTATGATATAAACCCTCCAGAAAATAAGCATAGAGGGAACTTACCTCAATATAATAAAGGCCATATATGACAAACCCACAGCCAATGCCATATTCCATGGTGAAAAATTGAAACGATTTCCACTAAGATCAGGAGCAAAGCAAGGTTGCTCACTCTCACCACTATTATTCAACATAGTTTTGGAACTTTTAGTCACAGCAATCACAGAAGAAAAATAAATTAAAAAAATCCAAATCTGAGAGGAAGAAGTAAAGATATCACTGTTTGCAGATGACATGATACTATACATAGAAAATCCTAAAGATGCTACCAGAAAACTACCAGGGCTAATCAATGAATTTGGTAAAGTAGCAGGATATAAAACTAATGCACAGAAATCTCTTGCATTCCTATACATCAATGATGAAAACCCTGAAATTATAATTAAGAAAACACTCCCACTTACCATTGCAACAAAAAGAATAAAATATCTAGGAATAAACCTACCTAAGGAGACAATAGACCTGAATGCAGAAAATTATAAGACACTGATGAAAGAAATTAAAGATGATACAAATAGATGGAGAGATATACCATGTACTTGGACTGGAAGAATCAAGATTGTGAAATTGAGTATACTACCCAAAGCAATCTACAAATTCAATGCAATCCCTATCAAACAACTACTGGCATTTTTCACAGAACTAGAACAAAAAATGTCCCAATTTGTATGGAAAAACAAGAGACCCTGAATAGCCAATGCAGTCTTGAGAAAGAAAAAATGGAGCTGGAGGAATCATGCTCCCTGACTTCAGACTATACTACAAAGCTACAGTAATCAATACAGCATGGTACTGGTACAAGAACAGAAATATACATCAATGGAGCAGGATACAAAGCACAGAGATAAACCCACGTACATATGGTCACCTTATCTTTGATAAAAGAGGCAAGAATATACAGTGGAGAAATGACAGACTCTTCAATATGTGGTGATGGGAAAACTGGACAGATACATGTAAAAGAATGAAGTGAGAATATTCCTTAACACCATACACAAAAATAAACTCAAAATGGATTAAAGACCTTAATTTAAAGCCAGACACTATTAAACTGTTAGAGGAAAACATAGACAGAACACTCCATGACATAACTCACAGCAAGATCCATTTTTGATCCACTTCCTAGGGAACTGGAAATAAAAACAAAAATATACAAATGGGACCTAATGAAAATTAAAAGCTTTTGCACAGCAAAGGAAAGTATAAACAAGATGAAAAGACAACCTTCAGAATGAGAGAAAATGCTTTCAAATGAAGCAACTGACAAAGGATTAATCTCCAAAATTTACAAGTAGCTCATGCAGCTCAATACCAAAAACACACAAAAAAAACAATCCAAAAATGGGCAGAGGACCTAGATAGACATTTCTCCAAAGAAGATATACAGATTGCCAACAAACACTTGAAATAATGCTCAACATCATTAATCATTAGAGAAATGCAAATCAAAACTACAATGCAATATCATCTCACACCGGTCAGAATGGCCATCATCAAAAAATCTACAATCAATAAATGCTGGAGAGGGTGTGGAGAAAAGGGTACCCTCTTGCACTGTTTGTGGGGATGTAAATTGATACAGCCACTATGTAGAACAGTATGGAGGTTCCTTAGAAAACTAAAAATAGAACTACCATATGATGCAGCAATACCACTACTGGGCATATACTCTGAGAATACCATAATTCACAAAGAGTCATGTACCACAATGCTCATTGCAACTCTATTTACAATAGCCAGGACATGGAAGCAACCTACGTGTCCATCAACAGATGAATGGATAAAGAAGATGTGGCACATATATACAATGGAATATTACTCAGCCATAAAAAGAAACGAAATTGAGTTATTTGTAGTGAGGTGGATGGACCTAGAGTCTGCCATACAGAGTGAAGTAAGTCAGAAATAGGAAAAGAAATACCATATGCTAACACATATATATGGAATCTAAGAAAAAAAATAAATGTTCATGAAGAACCTAGGGGCAAGACCGGAACAAAGATGCAGACAGACCTACTAGAGAATGGAATTGAGGATATGGGGAGTGGGAAGGGTAAGCTGGGACAAAGTGACAGGGTGGCATGGACATATATAGACTACCAAATGTAAAATAGATAGCTAGTGGGAATCAGCCACATAGCATAGGGAGATCAGCTCGGTGCTTTGCGACCACCTAGAGGGGTGGGATATGGAGGGTGGGAGGGAGGGAGAAACAGTAAAGAAGAAATATGGGAATATATGTATATGTATAACTGATTCACTTCGTTATAAAGCAGAAACTAATGCAGCATTGTAAAGCAATTATACCCCAATAAAGATGTTATTATATATATATATATATATATATATATATATATATATATATATATATATATATATATATATATATATACACATACAGTGGAGAAGACATCCTCTCTAATAAGTGGTGGTGGGATAACTGGACAGCTATATGTAAAAGAATAGAGAGAACTTCCTGACACCATACACAAAAATAAACTCCAAATGGATTAAAGACCTAAAAGTAAGGCCAGACACTATAAAACATAGGAAAATTAGGCAGAACACTCTTTGACATAAATCATAGCAAGATCTTTTTTGATCCACTTCCTAGAGTTATGAAAATAAAAACAAATGGGGCCTAATTAAACTTAAAAGCTTTTGCACAGCAAGTGAAACTATCAAGAAAATGAAAAGAAAACCCTCAGAATGGGAGAAAATATTTGCTAATGAAGCAACCGACAAAGGATTAATCTCCAAAATATACAGGCAGCTCATGCAGCTTAATATGAAAAAACAAACAACCCAATCAAAAAATGAGCAGAAGATCTAGATAGACATTTCTGCAAAGAAGACATACAGTTTGGCAACAAACAGATGAAAGGATGCTCAACATCACTAATTATTAGAGAAATGCAAATCAAAACTGCAATGAGGTATTACCTCACACCGGTCAGAATGGCCATCATCAAAAATCTACAAACAGTAAATTCTGGAGAGGGTGAGGAGAAAAGGGAACCCTCCTACACTGTTAGTGGGAATGTAAACTGGTACAGCCACTATGGAGAACTGTATGGAGGTTCCTTAAAAAACTAAAAATAGAGCTACCATATGATCCAGCAATCCCACTCCTGGGCATGTATCTGGAGAAAACCATAGTTTGAAAAGATACATGCACCCCAGTGTTCATTGCAGCATTATTTACAATAGTCAGGACATGGAAGCAACCTAAGTTTCCATCAACAGGGGAGTGGATAAAGAAAATGTGGTGCAATGAAATATTCATCAGCCATAAAAAGTGTGAAATAATGCAACCTGGATGGACCTAGAGATTGTCATACTGAGTGGAGTAAGTCAGACAGAGAAAGACAAATATGAAGTTGTTTATATGTGAAATCTATCAAAGGGTACAAATGAACTTATTTACAAAACAGAAATTGAGTCAGAGATGTAGAAAACAAACTTATGGTTACCAAGGGGGAAAGAGAGCGGAGGGATACATTGGGAGATTGGGATTGACATATACACACTCTTATATATGAAATAGATAACTAATAAGACCTAATGTATAGCACAGGGATCTCTACTCAATACTCTGTAATGGCCTATATGGGAAAAGAATCTTAAAAAGAGTGGATATATGTATATGTATAACTGATTCACTTTGCTGTACACCTGAAACTAACACAACATTGTAAATCAACTATACTCCAATAAAAATTTAAAAAATAAAGTGCACCTGATTTACATAATATTATGCTTTTTAATAAACCATTTCTGAGGTCCATTTCAACCTTACAATTCTATGTTTCTATGCTTTGTAGCTTCTGTTATACTTATTCATGAAAGGTTTATGATCTGCTGATGCAAATCAGTTGCAACTGTTGAAAACTTTAGGACTTCACCTCATTAAACAGCTTTTGACAGGCCTGAGCAATCAGGGTTGGGCCCCAGTTATTCCAGGGATAGAAAGCAGATCCTCTGCTTCAGTGAGGAGGCCAGGATGCAACCTGTCTGCTTACTTTACACCTGATGGGAAGAAGGAAGGCAAGCAACAGAATATTTGACTGATACTGGCTTAAGAGATCATGACACATTGATTGATTTACGTATATTGAAGAATCCTTGCATTCCTGGAATAAACCCCGCTTGATCATGGTGTATGATCCTTTTAATGTGCTGTTGGATTGTGTTTGCTAGTATTTTGCTGAGGATTTTTGTGTCTATGTTCATCAGTGATATTGGCCTGTAGTTTTCTTTCTTTGGGACATCTTTGTCTGGTTTTGGTATCAGGAAGATGGTGGCCTCGTAGAATGAGTTTCAGAGTGTTCCTCCCTCTGCTATATTTTGGAAGAGTTTGAGAAGGATAGGTATTAGCTCTTCTCTAAATGTTTGATAGAATTCACCTGTGAAGCCATCTGGCCTTAGGCTTTTGTTTGTTGGAAGGTTTTTAATCACAGTTTCAATTTCAGTGCTTGTGATTGGTCTGTTCATATTTTCAATTTCTTGCTGGTTCAGTCTCAGAAGGTTGTGCATTTCTAAGAATTTGTCCATTTCTTCCAGGTTGTCCATTTTATTGGCATAGAGTTTCTTGTAGTAATCTCACATGATCTTTTGTATTTCTGCAGTGTCAGGTGTTACTTCTCCTTTTTCATTTCTAATACTATTGATTTTTGTCTTCTCCCTTTTTTTCTTAAAGAGTCTGGCTAATGGTTTATCAATTTTGTTTATCTTCTCAAAGAACCAGCTTTTAGTTTTATTGATCTTTGCTATTGTTTCCTTCATTTCTTTTTCATTTATTTCTGATCTGATCTTTATGATTTCTTTCCTTCTGGTAACTTTGGGGCATTTTTGTTCTTCTTTCTCTAATTGCTTTAGGTGCAAGGTTAGGTTGTTTATTTGAGATGTTTCCTGTTCCTTAAGGTAGGATTGTATGGCTATAAACTTCCCTTTTAGAATGGCTTTAGCTGCATCCCATAGGTTTTGGGTCGTAGTGGCTCCATTGTCATTTGTTTCTAGGTATTTTTTGATTTCCTCTTTGATTTCTTCAGTGATCACTTCGTTATTAAGTAGTGCATTGTTTATCCTCCATGTGTTTCTATTTTTTTTACAGATTTTTTCCTGTAATTGTTATCTAGTCTCATAGCTTTGTGGTCAGAAAAGATACTTGATACAATTTCAATTTTCTTAAAGTTACTAAGGCTAGATTTGTGAACTAAGATATGATCAATCTTGGAGAATGTTCCATGAGCAGTTGAGAAAAATGTGTATTCTGTTGTTTTTGGATGGAATGTCCTATAAATATCAATTAAGTCCATCTTGTTTAATGTATTATTTAAAGCTTGTGTTCCTTATTTATTTTCATTTTGGATGATCTGTCCACTGGTGAAAGTGGGGTGTTAACGTCCCCTACTATGATTGTGTTACTGTTGATTTCCCCTTTTATGGCTGTTAGTATTTGCCTTATGTGTTGAGGTGCTAATATGTTGGGTGCATAAATATTTACAGTTGTCAAATCTTCTTCTTGGATCAATCCCTTGATCATTATGCAGTGTCCTTCTTTGTCTCATGTAATAGTCTTTGTTTTAAAGTCTATTTTTTTCTTGTATGAGAATTGATACCCCAACTTTCTTTTGATTTCCATTTACATGGAATATCATTTTCCATCTGCTCACTTTCAGTCCGTATGTGTCCCTAGGTCTGAAGTGGGTCTCTTGTAGACAATATATATATGGGTCTTGTTTTTGTATCCATTCAGCCATTCTATGTCTTTTGGTGGGAGCATTTTATCCATTTACATTTAAGGTAATTATTGAAATGTATGTTCCTATTCCCATTTTCTTAATTGTTTTGGGTTTGTTATTGTAGGTCCTTTCCTTCTCTTGTGTTTCTTGCCTAAATAATTTCCTTTAGCATTAACTGTAAAGGTGGTTTGGTGGTGCTGAACTCTCTCAGCTTTTGCTTGTCTGTAAAGGTTTTAATTTCACCATCAAATTTGAATGAGATCCTTGCTGGATAGAGTAATCTTTGTTGTAGGTTTTTCTCCTTCATCATTTTAAATATGTCCTGCCACTTTCTTCTGGCTTGTAGAGTTTCTGCTGAAAGATCAGCTGTTAACCTTATGGGGATTCCATTGTGTGTTATTTGTTGTTTTTCCCTTGCTGCTTTTAATATGTTTTATTTGTATCTAATTTTTGATAGCTTGATTAATATGTGTCATGGCGTGTTTCATCTCAATAGATGCAGAGAAATCTTTGACAAAATTCAACACCCATTTATGATAAAAAATCTGCAGAAAGTAGGCATAGAGGGAACTTTCCTCAACGTAATAAAAGCCATATATGACAAACCCACAGCCAACAGCATCCTCAATGGTGAAAAATTGAAAGCATTTCCACTAAGATCAGGAACAAGACAAGGTTGCCCACTCTCACCACTCTTATTCAACATAGTTTTGGAAGTTTTAGCCACAGAAATCAGAGAAGAAAAATAAATAAAAGGAATCCAAATCGGAAAAGAAGAAGTAAAGCTGTCATTGTTTGCAGATGACATGATACTATACATAGAGAATCCTAGAGATGCTACCAGAAAACTACTAGAGGTAAACAATGAATTTGGTAAAGTAGCAGGATAGAACATTAAAGCACAGAAATCTCTGGCATTCTTATACACTAATGATGAAAAATCTATAAATGAAATTAAGAAAACACTCCAATTTACCATTGCAACAGAAAGAATAAAATGTCCAGGAATAAACCTACCTAAGGAGACAAAAGACCTGTATGCAGAAAATTATAAGACACTGATGAAAGAAATTAAAGATGATACAAATAGATGGAGAGATATACCATGTACTTGGACTGGAAGAATCAACATTTTGAAAATGATTCTACTACCCAAAGCAATCTACAGATTCAATGCAATTCCTATCAAACTATCACTGGCATTTTTCACAGAACTAGAACAAAAAATTTCACAATTTGTATGGAAACACAAAAGACCCCGAATTGCCAAAGCAATCTTGAGAACGAAAAATGGAGCTGGAGGAATCAGGCTCCCTGACTTCAGACTACACTTCAAAGCTACAATAATCAGCACACTATGGTACTGGCACAAAAACAAAAATATAGATCAATGGAACAGGAAAGAAAGCCCAGAGGTAAACCCCTGCACATATGGTCACTTTATCTTTGATAAGGGAGGTAAGAATATACAGTGGAGAAAAGACAGCCTCTTCAATAAGTGGTGCTGGGAAAACTGGACAGGTACATGTAAAAGTATGAAATGAGAACACTCCCTACCACCATACACAAAAATAAACTCAAAATGGATTAAAGACCTAAATGTAAGGCCAGACACTATCAAACTCTTAGAGGAAAATATAGGCAGAATACTCTATGACATAAATCACTGCAAGATCCTTTTTGACCCACCTCCTAGAGAAATGGAAATAAAAACAGAAATAAACAAATGGGACCTAATGAAACTTAAAAGCTTTTGCACAGCAAAGGGATCCATAAATAAGACGAGAAGACAACCTTCAGAATGGGAGAAAATATTTGCAAATGAAGCAACTGACAAAGGATTAATCTCCAGAATTTACAAGCAGCTCATGCAGCTCAATAACAACAACAAAACAAACAATCCAATCCAAAAATGGGCAGAAGACCTAAATAGACATTTCTCCAAAGAAGATATACAGATTGTCAACAAACCCATGAAAGAATGTTCAACATCATTAATCATTAGAGAAATGCAACTCAAAACTACAATGAGATATCATCTCACAGTGGTTGAATGGCCATCATCAAAAAATCTAGAAACAATAAATGCTGGAGAGGATGTGGAGAAAAGGAAGCACTCTTGCACTGTTGGTGGCAATGTAAATTGATATAGCCACTATGGAGAACAGTATAGAGTTTCCTTAAAAAACTACAAATATAACTACCATATGACCCAGCAATCCCACTACTGGTCATATACCCTGAGAAAACCATAATTCAAAAAGAGTCATGTATCAAAATGTTCATTGTAGCTCTATTTACAATAACCAGGACATGGAAGCAACTTAAGTGTCCATCAACAGATGAATGGATAAAGAATATGTGGCACATATATACAATGGAATATTACTCAGCCATAAAACGAAACGATAATGAGTTATTTGTAGTGAGGTGGATGGACCTAGAGTCTGTCATACAGAGTGAAGTAAGTCAGAAAGAGAAAAACAAATACTGTATGCTAACATATCTATATATATATGGAATCTAAGAGAAGAAAACAAAAACAAACAAACAAACAAAAAAACACGTCATGAAGAACCTAGGGGTAAGACGGGAATAAAGACCCAGACCTACTAGAAAATGGACTTGAGGATACAGGGAGGGGGAAGGGTAAGCTGTTACAAAGTGAGAGAGTGGCATGGACATATATACACTACCAAACATAAAATAGATAGCTAGTGGGAAGATGCCACACAGCACAGGGAGATCAGTTAAGTGGCTTCTGACCACCTAGAGGGGTGTGATATGGAGGGTGGGAGCAAAGGAGACACATGAGGGAAGACACATAGGATCATATATATATGTATTACTGATTCACTTTGTTATATATCAGAAACTAACACACCATTGTAAAGCAATTATACTCCAATAAAGATGTTTAAAAAAAAAAGAGATCATGGCAAGTGACTATCTCATTCTAAAGGATATTTGTCTCTTGTGGCTGTCCTATATCCTCTCTATATTTTGGTTGTGTTTTATATTACAAGTCCGCCCTTCTCAAGAATAGGGACCATAAAACTTCTATTTGCAGGTTCCCTTGCAGCTAAAGTACAGGTCTGAGACTTGGCCTCTGCCAATTGGCTGTACCCATGTAATACTTGGATTCAAAAGTGGGCAATGTGAGGAGGTAGTCAGGTGTGGGCTCTCACTATGCTGATGATCACTGTGGTGTAGGCTTCTACTTCTTCAGAGCTTATAGCATTCAGGCATGAGCAACCCTGGGGATGAGGGGCAATGATTATGACAGTGATGTTTTCACGAAAACTGTTCCCCTGACATGGTTAGACATTATTTTTATCTCTGTAGTTTCAAAGCCCAGTTCTCTGGTCCTCCTGCAGAGTCTGTGAGTCAGCTAACATCTTTTAAAAATTATTGTGTTTTACTCGAAATAGCCACAGTGGATGCTGTGATTTTGCAACTTAGAACCATGAACAGTGCTGTCAAGTGACAAGGAATAGGTGATTCCAGGGTCAGAGCAGCAGCTTAAAGTATCTTTAAGAATTCAGCCTCTATCCTCCCAAGTTTTGTGTGTTTACTTTTTATCTCAATATTGGTTCAATGGCTCCCAACATCACATCCTCACACTTTGTTGTTACAAGTCGAAAACAAATGAATGGGCAGAAAAGAAACTTTCTTTTGTTTTTCCAAAAAAAAAAATTAAAGAGGAAATAATTTCTAGAAGCTCTTCCATGTTTCCTTTCTTTTTTTCATTGACCAGAACTGGGTCATAAGGGCGCCACTAATTTCAAAGGGAGCATCTGACTAAAAGAAATGTGAAAGCCATTATAAGCTGAGACCAACCATGATTTAGTACCAGGGGCTGGAAAATCCAGATTCTATTATCAAGAAAAAAAGGAAGGGAGTGGCTGCTGGATAGGTCACTGATGTCTAACACAATTACATTCCAAGCTTCCTCTCTCCTTGATAAGAACTGGAAAAGGGAATCTGCTCCTTTAAGAGGAAGCTTTACTATCAGATTCTGGTTTCCATTTTCCCCAGGACAAATTCTAGATGCTTCAGAACCTTCTGATGGACCCATTGTCAGAGAGATTTGGGTTTGAGTCATGGCTCTGTCATTTGCCCAGTATGACCTGGGAAGGGACTTTCTCACTTCTGTTTCTTCATCTATAAAATGGAGGCAGAAATAGTGCTGCCTCATTGGTTCTTGTGAAGCTATAGTAACACAGAATTCCTTGCACATGATTAACAATAATTTAGAAGGAGGAGGAATACAAATGTGGAATATTCTGACACATAACCCTCCTAGGGAGGGTAGCTTGACAATGCATAACCTGGTGATTTTAGAACAGATAGTTTCATACAAACTACAGGGTGAGATGTTTGCCAAATATGTGTTTACAAGTGTGTTCTAAGAAAATGTTGCACAGTTATATCCTTTTTTCTTCATACAACCCCTTTTAACAGTTGAGGAGTCAGAGGCTTAAAGATGCTCATGATGGACCTGAGGGTACATTTGGTAAGCAGCAGGGACAGAATTAGTCACCAGGTCTACCTGGCCTCTTTTCATTTTACCTTGATGCCTGGAAGCTGAGCAGTACGGTCAATGGCAGATTGCTTGATAACCACTGAGGATCAATCTGAAGAACTCAGGAACATTACGCTGGCTGTAGAATAGTGGCTTGCAGAATAGTGATATTGATTATATGTTTAAACTCCAGAGATTGAAGTCAAGGATCAGATTACTAGAGAGAAATTATGAACAACATAAGGAAAAATATACAGTATGAGCTAAGCAACAGTGGAATGAGTGGTGTTGGTGAGAAGTGAGTTTCCTGTCACTAGAGATAATCATACAGCACTGGCCTCCTGTAGAGATAATCTGTGCTTTGGATGGAAGCAAGGAAGTATGAACGAATGATTCTGAGGACCTTTTTAGTTCTGAGATCCAAGATTTTGTGAGAGAAAGGTGCAGGGTAACCCCAGCCTCATGAGAGGTTCTGGAATGGGTAGAATTTAACCTTTCAGTAGGATCAAAGTTCAGAGTTGATTAACTTACATGGGAATCCTGGAGTCAAACAGATTTGATTTCTCTGCCTTTTCCTTCATTTCTCTGAGCCTCTGCTGTGAGGTGAGAGTAAAGTTCTTTGGGAATCCAGGCTTTTCCCTTGGGCATTAGTAAGAGAGGCTTGTTCTGAAAGGAAAGCAGGCTGACAGTTCTCACTGGCAGATCTCAGTAATGCCACCACCTGAGATGCCAAGACAAGCCAATGCACCCTATCCTTCTCCTGTCAGCACTCTTTCTTCCAATATGACACAGATTAATAATTTACTTTTCAATAGCCTTTGATGAGTTTTTAAACATTTACCCTCAGGATTGTGCCTTTCTTTCTAACTCTTTTTTGTTCTCCCAACTTCCAGCCAGCTGATCAAAATTCTAGCTAAATTGAAAGACTCAAATTGGGCCATTCAAAATTAAGCAAAAAACACTGCATTTACTAAAGGTCTAGTACTTTTAATTCATCTTGAATTAATACTTCACTAATTTTCAATGCTACCTTTGAAACACAGAGCTGTGTTCTAACCTCAAATCCGTTATCTTATCATTTTGAAAGGCAGGACTATCTGCCAGAGAATTAAAAAAAAATGCTGAGTGGTAGTCTCTTCTTGGAAGTTGGCCTTGTAATATCTGCAGTGATAGTTAGAAGTCATGAAATATATATATTAGAAGACAACGGTTTTCTAAAAATATCTAACAAGAATCAGCTAGGAGAATTATTATAATACAGAATAAAATAATATTTTGCCATGTTGACACTAATTAATCTTTGTTATTTATACTAATGATTTTATGGTTTTATTGCTGTGCTACATTGCCGAAACTGTGGTTTATAATTTAACTTCCACTTCTGGGTACAGAGAAGCCACTGGAGGCACCCTAATGATGAAAGAACAGCCATGGTAAGACCATGGAAAAGGATACAAAGATGATTTATGTAATTTCTTTTCCTATTTGCAGTTCATTAAATCACTGTCTTCTCACAATGACCAAGTGAAAATTAAAACACTTCAGGGAAGAGCTTGGGGTTCAGTATCATTAGAGGAAGAGAAATGGGTGCCTTGATGAACTTGACTGCAGAAATCTATAAAGCAGAACTTAATCAGCCTCTACATTGATCTTGGATGCTCAGAGGCAGGTTTAAGATTGAGCAAATCTTTTTAATGCATATTCTTTCCCTTTGAAAAGCAACATGTGACACATGAGTATGATTTAGAGATTATCTCAGACTTCAGTTTCATAAAGTGAAATGGCACATAGCACTTTCCAGGTTTTCATGGAAAAATGGGATAATAATAGACACTCTTCATGAAGCTGCCTCCTTCCTTGGATTCTCTGTCCATGCTCCCCAAAAGCATGATACATACAGTGGCAATTACTTAAAAGAAAGAGAAATTGTTTGCTGTTCAGATGATCATAATAAACTTGGGCCACCAGTGTTTCACTTCCTTTTCAACTGCAGGTTCAGAGAGACCAGCAGAATATATGGATCTGGGCTAGCAAGAGGATCCTTTTCTCCCATAGTACATGATTTCCCATCCTTGTGGAGATGGACACCTGCTATATAAGGCAGGTGGCAAGGCACTAAGGCTTTGGTGTTTGACAAGCTTGGACTTGAATCCTTTCTTCTGCAGCTATTATAAGTCCTTGAGAAGGTTACTTAAATTAGTTGAGTTACAGTCAGCTCCTCAACTGCTAAAAGGGGCTGATGAAACTCATCTCTCATATGGTTACAAAGGAATTAAAGGTAGTCATTGATGAGGACTGGAGGTAATGGAAACCACCCCAGTGTGATGCAAAAACAGACTTTATTGGGGAAATTTACAAGCAGAGGGCCAGCAAGATTAGTTCCCCTTTGTTTCCTCTATGTAGAGAGCGGTCCAGGGGCCCAGCTGGCTGGACAGAGTGTGAGGTTGTGCTATGGGAGTGGAACCTACCACCCTACTACTCTATCCTTTCATAGGTAGAGTGTGAGAGGGTTCTCAAAAGAGTGGCAAAAACAATCTGATCTTGCATCCCAGTTGTCCAAGAGGGTTGTAGACAAACATTTTACCACTGGACACCAGCTCCTCAGGAGAGTTGTTTATTCCTGGCGTGATATCACCTTCAACTTGTGGGAAGTCTAAACCCCTCCTACTTGAAGACATGACAGTCAACCACCAAGGGTGACATGTGTTGGAGACGGGTGGGGGGAATCTTTGAGGAGAAGCTGGCAAATTTTGGACTGGAGTTGAAGCTGTGCCTTGGACTATATGAGAAGAAGGCCACTTTGCCTAGATCCATGTATTTTGCAAGTCAAGATTTACTTTGGGGCTCCTCAAAAGTGGAACCGTGGTCTGCTGACAATACCCTGTATTTCTTAAATATTCTATCTTTCCATGCCTGTTATTCACAATATGATCTCCGGCTTTCCTCCTGGGCCTCACTATGAGCCAGCAGAGACAGTAAGAGCAAACTAACATAAGTTAAGATGTAATTAGGTTTATAAGAAAGGCATTTTTGTTATTTTTCAATTCAACAAAATAAACATTTCACATTCTACCTTCTAGGCACCAGGGAATGTAGCAATGGGAGGGGGTTAACACCACCAATAATAATTCCAAACAGTTATTGAGTTTTACTGCCTACAGACAATACTCTAAGTACTTTATGTGTTTTATAAAAAGATATCTAAAATATAACACCTGCCTTTGAGTTAGGTGGAGAGTCAGCCACTTAACCAACAGAATGGGCAATGCTAGCACTAAGTGCTATAAGAGTGCAACAGACAAATGCTATTGGAGCACAAAGAAGGGTATGAAGAAGGTAAGAGAAGGGACATTTGAAGTAGAAGGGTGAGAAAGCATTAGCCAGATAGGGATGGAAGGAAGAGCATGAACAAAGTCACGATGGTGGTATTGATGATGGTGGTGATTCAAAGCCAGGAAGAGGAGGGAAAAGAAGAGTATGAGTAGAATGGCAAAAACAATTAGGAAAGATTTAAGAGATATAAACTCCCAGATGCCATAAACACATCTCTCAGTGCAGGTTTTCAACCCACATTTTCCACTCATTGACTTGGAAGGGACCGTGAGAAGCAAACATAAATAGGACTACTACAACCTTTCTTGACTTCACCAAAAAGAAAAGCATCCTTTCCATAGACTGAAAGTTGGCTCTCTACCTCTCATCTGTTATTCTTGCTGTCCAAGGTAAACAGACTGTAAAGGGAAAATGTCATTACTTCTCCTGGGATCTTTTTTACCAAGATCCTATAACTCCTTTGTAAATCCAGTGAGATGCTCTATGTAAAAGCACTTTGAAAAAAGGCACCAGCAGCCAGCATACAGGCAAAGTCAGTGCTTTAAAGAAGTCAGGGTCCTCCTTTGCAGTCAGCGCTCCCGCAGTGGAGGCAGCCATGGCCAAGCAGTCTAAGAGCAGAGGTGAAGTAGCAAAAGGACAGGGCGTGTGGCACCTGGGTAACCCAGGTCTTCACAGTAGCCTGCAGGGAGCCCCCTTATTATCTTGCCCACATGCATTCCCACTAGGTAGTAAAACAGAGTGGAAAAACATACATAGGTTCACTCATTCACTTGCAGCATAACATTTGTGGAGTGCCTGTGTCGAGTTCGGTGAACCCCATGGTCAAAGATCTCTCAGTGTATGAGGAAAATGGACATGTGAAAAATAATTGTATTTTATCTGTGCCAAATGTTAATAAATTGTGGTGGTACAGAGAACTGAGATAATTGGTGGGGTGGGGTTTGTCAGAGAGGGATAAGGGTGAGAAAACTCCTCCCCAAAAGTGAACATATGTGAGTATGAAAGAGGGAGGATCTTGTCTTTTGTTTTAATTCTTCTTGGATATACTTAGTTCCTTTCACTGGAAGGTTTTACCCAGGAAGTAAAACAGTTAGCGGAGAGTAAAGGGATAATGAAGGAGGGAAGGGGAATATGAGTCTGGGAACTAGGAAGTGAAGTGTTGTGTGAACATTTATATTGTCATAAGAAATGGTACATATACACTGGTTTGAGGTCAGATCTCACACACACACACACACACACACACACACAAATATCTTTGGCAGAAATTCAGTGAAAGGATTCAGATTAGTGCTGTGTAAGGTCCCACACTTCAGGAAAATTCTTCAAAGAAGCAGCACTGAAAGAATAGGATTAGCAGGCCTTTGTACAGCTTTCCTTTGCAAACTGAATTTCTAGAAATTATGTCTCCTCTTTTGGCATTATCATGGCAATTGATAATGGAAGTAGGATTCCCCTCTACCAGTTACAGTAGGGTTGAGGAAGTGAGATCTTACATTTCTTATGGTCCACCCCACCCTTTGACAGATGCTATATAAAATTTTATTTAATTCTTATGACACCATATAATGTTGGGTATGAAAAGTTAGATCCACTTCATCAATGGAAGGAAATTGTGGCTTGAAGTTTACAAATTCTTTTTCTAAGATCATGCAGCTGATATAAGTCAGGCCTCTTTTAACCCAAAGTATATACATATACAATGCTGCCCTAAAAACAGTGAACACCAACCTTCAAAGAAATAGTGTCTTTTATGTGCACATGATTGAATGTGAGAATGTAAGATATTTTTTATATGTCAAGTATATCTATATGAGGATTATTATCATTATTTGTCATTACTTCATTGTCATTGAAAACTGTCCATTGCTTACATCTTCTAAATATTTTTTTGAGTCTGGTTCATTGGGAGGCTAGATTGCTGGAGTTTCCAACCAGCTAATTATCTAATGCATTATAGATATGCAATATAACACCTGTGCTTCAGGTTAACATTTCTTCTCTCCTAACCAAGTACAAAAGAATCAGCATATTTTCAGACTCTGAAATCCTTAAAGTGATATTTATCACCACTGATTTTAAAATTGGAGCACAAATGTCTTGAAGCATTTTATCTTCTCAATGTATAATTAATTACCTTGTTTAGAACTCTTATGAAGTAGGTGGTGCAAGTATTATGATCCTCATCTTACATTCATCCATTAATTCATTCATTTTATAAATATTTATTAACATATTTAAAAAATCTAAGCCCCAGAGAGATAATTGATATACCTCCAAGTCAACAGAAGAAGTTAATGACAGGCTGGAATCAGGGATCCTGGATCTGGGTTCTGAATCTGGGGCATTTCTCACTAAACTGCCTTGTCTGAGTATTGGTTCTAGTCTAGGTCTTTTAGATATATATTCATGCTGTCTTAGCTAAGTTATTGTAGGAAAGATCCTGATGGAACTAGTACCTTCTAAATCAACTCCCATTTGCTTTCAAACCCCTAGGGAAGTACAGCTCTTGGAACTGCTCTAGGCTTCAGAAGTCCTGAGAAATACATGCAGTGGCTTGTGTACTAACTCAATTATAGGGGATGGGACTGCTTAATTGCTGTGAGGAGCTGAATACAGTTATTACTCAGAGTGAAAGAGCCTTGTTTCTTATTTTATTTGAAGGCTGACAATTATTTTCTGGAATGACTTGATGCATTATCAAAACTTCCATAGGAATTCAATGAGACATTCCACGACAGAGCAAGTGCCCTCACCAGTTACATAGCAAACATCTCTATATACATATGCCATACTTCCCAACAGTAGATGATTGGAAAATACACAAGTCTCCTCAAAGGAGTCTCTCGATTAGCCCTCTAGCACCTTCTGTGACCCTGCTCCTGCCTGTCCCTTCTCCAATTCCCCTATCAAAGACGGAATCACTACTTCCCATCTACCACCATTGTGTCTTTATAGAATTCTATGAATAGTAAAGTTATTTAAATTTAATTTCTCATTTTTTCCCCTATGAATTTGTGTACATACCTCCTAAAGGCAGAGATCTTGTTTTAATAACATTTGTAGCCTTGATGCCTAACACAGTATCCGATACAAAGCAGGCCCTTAAAAATGTTACAGGGAGACACAAGTGCATGAAATCAGGGATTCACAGTCCTTGGTTAATTACATATTCCTTGTTGAGTAAAAGAAGCAAGAAGCAACAGGCTTTGAATATATCTTGTGCTTTCCTATCATGTACAGACTGATGCAATTAAAAAGTTCTATCTTTTAGAAGAGGTAAGTTAATATGCAAATGACAAAAATCATTAATTTTTTTCATTAGATATTAGGTAAATTGCTACTTTGGTCCAGGCATGAGCTAATGACTAGGTATAAAAAGTAATAATAGGGGTTCTGGAGGGGCTTATAGGCTCGACTATAATCACATAATTAAAATAAAATAAACCAAGAACCTAAACGTAAAGGAAGATTGAAACAGAAAGAAATTTGGAAAACTTCAAAAGACACACAAAATAGAGCTTTAGCAGAGGAATTCACATGAAAATCAATTTTGGGAATTAGCAACATGGGACCAGGCAATGAGCAATGGGTTCCTACCATTTAGATGAAGTGTTCCTCAGTGTCAGACATTGTGGTACCTTCCTTGTACAGTATAACTTATTACTTACACTAACCCTGGAAAATAAGCACTTGGGCTTCTTTTACAGATAAAAACTTGGGATCACAAAGATAAAGTAAATAAGGTATAGTGGTTAAGAAGCCATCTTTGGTGTCTGGCAGAACTGGGTTTGAATACTGGATCTAAAACTTAACTGTGTGGCCTTGGAAAAGTCATGTTAAGCCTCAGGATTTTTACCTGCAATATAGGGGTCAATGATAGTACCCATCTCACTGATGAGGCAGGTAAGGTACTTATTGGCACAGTGCTCAATACAAATATATCACCTATTGACTATTCTTTAGTTCAAGACGGTAAGCTAGCAAGGCAGGGTTACATCCAGCCTTCTTTATTCCAAAGCTGATGCTCTTTCATGCTTGCTGTCTGTCTGGATGACTTGACACACATTCATTAGATGTCTGACATGGGCCAAAAGGCCGAATGCAGCTCTTCTGATCATTTTATTAGGACATTCTGTCCAACTTGAGCTTTGAACCCCATCTCAATCTCTCATTGGGTTTAGAGTTCAAGTTGGGACAAAAATGCCCTTAAAAAATCCCTTGTGGCTATAATGATACAGAGCTTGGAAGGGAGTACAGCTCTTTCTTATGTTTTTGACTTTGGAGAGTAAGTCTAAGCCTGAGGATGAGAAGGAAGATTTTAGTTTTGAATATATTGGGTCTGAGATTCCCATGGATTATACAAGTACATAGGAAAGCACAAATGAGAAACACATCATAAAGGCATTGTCAAGAGGAACTGACTACATGAGGGAGAAGGCTAGGAGGTTTTGAGTATGGAGGCAAAACACCAGAACCACAGTCCAAAACTGTGTCTTATTACTACAGATATCTTAAATGAAAGAGATCAACATTGAAATCAAAGCAGCAGAGGTAGATCTTGTGAGAATAAGCTCACAGTTTATCAGTTGAGAAACAGAAAGCAAAACAGAGCTGAGTCCACTTCGTGAGACCCATGTGGTTGCTCAGAAGTAGAGGTGAATTCATATTCTGAAGGTCTAAGTGATAGCAGTAGAGAGAGAAGGTAATGGTTTTCACTTCCGTCAGCCATATAGTCAGGGTCCTGATTTCCTGGAAAGGACCAGATTCTTGTATAATATGGAACCCCTTTTGACCCTCATCAAGAAGGATGTGCTCTCTTGGTTCCTACCCCTTCTTTTCTTGTAGCAGCGAAAAGTCAAGGCTTCACCCTCCTACCCAAACGTTGAGTCTTCAGTCCATGTGTCACTTATATTTGCCATCATATGTGAATTTAACTGTGTGTATACAATGATAGTTGGATTTTATAGTCCCCTTTGTTGGTCTCATGGCCTCCACACATATCCACGCTATTGTATTACCTCTAACAGCATATTCTCCAATAAACCAATGTTCACAAGAATGCATCTTCTTTGCTGGTAAATATTTTATTGAGTAGTGTCCCTGGTACTATTTCTGATGCAGATCTGACTCTTCTGTAAGGAATTGCCAATGTGAATGTAAGCAGACAAACTCGCAAAAAAGACTCAGTAAATAGGATAAATAGCAGGATATATGCACACGGTTTCATGAGAAAGTGGATGAGGTAATTGTTCATTGCACTCTGAAGACTGGGTACTTGGCTAGTTTTCAAAATCTCCATGTAAACATGGACAGAAGTTCCCTCCAAGAGAAGTACACAACATGGGTTGATTTATTATTTTGGCTACATTGGCAGAAAACCTGTACCTGACCATCTTAAATTTAAGGAGATTTATTATCTCAAAGTGCAAGACATCTATAGGTGGGGAAGGCTCCAGGCAGGGTACATCAGAGCTCTGATCCTACCTCTCTGTGGCCCTGTCTTCCTTTGTGGGTTTTGCTTCATCAGCAGTTCCAGGCATCATATCCAGACATGCCAATGACTAGAGGAAGAGAGAGTATTCTCTCCCCCGTGTGTCTCTTTTTAAGAGCAAGAGAACATTTCCCATGAGTGCCCTCCATGAGTTTCTCATCTAACTAGCCTGAACAAGGTCATGTAACTGTCTCTAAGCCAGTCACTTGTAAGGGGTATGAGATTACCATTATGGTCTTAGACTATCTGGGTTTTGTCCCCTGAGCAGTCATGTTTTCTGAGAGAGACCACCTAAACAAAATCAGTATTCCATCAATGAAGAGGAAGAGGAGGACAGATTTGAAGTGGGCAGCTATTAGAATAGGACAAAATTGACTGATTCTGGACAAGGGATTCTGGTTTTGGACAACTTGACACAATTAGAAAGAAAATCTGGAGATTTAAAGAGCTGGATGTTGTGATCAGCAGTTGCAGAAATATCAAAATATCTCATGTATCCATTAGACACAACTGGGATTGAGTACTGCAATGTCAGATAACTCTGCACTTCCTCTCAGAATGCGTGCAGTGTTAGAGTTGAAATTTACTATGAGCTGTACTATGTGTAACTTTAAAAGGTTGGTAGTTATTATATTTACCTGTTGGAAACATATCCCTGTAAAAATAAGGCACCATTGGCACAAAATTTCTCTCACATATGAACTTACACAAAGATTATATATATATATATAACTAATCACTTATTTTTCATGCATATTAAATAATCTTTGCTTTTAGTAAAAGTCACATCAATAAATCAATAAGCAATTAAAGTTTAAGCATTCAGTCTGAGAAGAATAGCAGTGCATGGAACTAACTTCACTCCCTATCTTCAGCTGGCTTTCAGTTTTTACAAATAAGCCTATGAAAGAGAAGCAAAAATTTGTTGCTTTTGCAGAAAAATTATTAGAGTGGAGGCTGTAAATGGGTTATTTCCAGAAGTTGAGCAAGGCTTATACACAGCCTTGTTAAGTTACCTGCAAATGATTAGTACTGTGACTACATTAATTGCTGAAAATCCATTGTGTATGAACTAAAGCTGGGATTGATGGAGATACTAAAGTGTGCAGCCAAATTCATCCAGAGTTAAGCTAGAGTGAAGGTATAAAAACAGCTACAAGATAAATTAACCATGAGACATCTGCAACAGCCGAGGCAGTCTATTTCTTGAAGCCAGCAAGGGAACTCCAAGCACCTAGCACATTCCAAGTGGGTAGATGGAGACTGGAGTGGATTGCTGTGGAAAGGAGCCACTCTCTTGAGAGGTGGTAACTTATGATGGCTGGGCCCCTAACATTTGGCTCAGAAATCTTCTCAAATAGGCAGCACTTTAAACACGTAGCCTTTGAATAAACCATTGTACCTAAATGTAAGGCCAGATACCACCAAACTCTTAGAGGAAAACATAGACAGAACACTCTATGACATAAATCACAGCAAGATCCTTTTTGACACACCTCCTAGAGAAATGGAAATTAAAAAAAATAAACAAGTGGAACCTAATGAAACTTCAAAGGTTTTGCACAGCAAAGGAAACCATAAAGAAGACCAAAAGACAACCCTCAGAATGGGAGAAAATATTTGCAAATGAAGCAACTGACAAACGATGAATCTCCAAAATTTACAAGCAACTCATGCAGCTCAATATTAAAAAAGCAAACAAGCTAGTCCAAAAATGGGCAGAAGACCTAAATAGACATTTCTACAAAGATATACAGATTGACAACAGACACATGAAAAAATGCTCAACATCATTAATCATTAGAGAAATGCAACTCAAAACTACAATGAGATATCATCTCAAACCAGTCAGAATGGCCATCATCAAAAAATCTACAAACAGTAAATGCTGGAGAGGGTGTGGAGAACAGGGAACCCTCTTGCTGTTGGTGGGAATGTAAACTGATACAGCCACTATGGAGAACAGTATGGACGTTCCCTAAAAAATTAAAAATAGAACTACCATATGACCCAGCAATCCCACTACTGGTCATATACCCTGAGAAAACCATAATTCAAAAAGAGTCATGTACCAAAATGTTCATTGCAGCTCTATTTACAATAGCCAGGACATGAAAGTAACCTAAGTGTCCATCAACAGATGAATGGATAAAGAAGATGTGGCACATATATACAATGGAATATTACTCAGCCATAAAAAGGAACGAAACTGAGGTATTTGTAGTGAGGTGGATGGACCTAGAGACTGTCATACGGAGTGAAGTACGTCAGAAAGATAAAAACAAATACTGTATGCTAACACATATATATGGAATCTAAAAAAAAAACAAACAATAAATGGTCATGAAGAATCTAGGGGCAAGAAGGGATTAAAGATGCAGACCTACTAGAGAATGGACTTGAGGATATGGGGAGGGGGAAGGGTAAGCTGTGACAAAGTGAGAGAGTGGCATGGACATATATACACTACCAAACGTAAAATAGATAGCTAGTGGGAAGCAGCCGCATAGCACAGGGAGATCAGCTCAGTGCTTTGTGACCACCTAGAGGGGTGGGATAGGGAGGGTGGAAGGGAAGGAGATGCAAGAGGGAAAAGATATAGGGACATGTGTTTATGTATAACTGATTCACTTTGTTATAAAGCAGAAAGTAACACACCATTGTAAAGCAATTATACTCCAATAAAGATGTTAAAAAAGATACATTATGTTGAAAAAGAAAGCTGCATAGCAGTGTGTGCAGTATGGTATACTTTGTGTGTGGGGAAAAAAGAATACAATTTTGTGTGTTTGTATGTGTGTGTGTGTATATATATGCATAGACTATTTCTGGCAGAATATTCAAGAAACTGGATCGTTGCCTTTAGGAGGGGAAACTAGGTAGATGAGAGACTTGTTTGTTCACTAAATATCCTTTTATACCTCTTGAATTTGTACAATGTATATGTATTATATCTGGAAAAATGAATTTTTGAAAGATTAAAATTTTCAAAAAAAAAGAGTAAACCATTGTATCTGTAAGACAAGACAGACTTTTATTTATTTTGTCACTTTAATTGCTTTGAACATTGGTTCAAGACTCTGTCTGGAAGGAACTTTCAAAAAACAAATTCCAGACCTCTGCTACAGGGAAGGTTAAACTAGAATCATCTGATGCTTGTTGAGTTTTTCTTCCACATGAAGACTCTCTTAGAGCCAAGGCATCATAACATCTTCTGGTTTTCTGAAATGATGTAGGCCCATCTTCAGTAAAGAAATTCCTGATGCAATTCAGTCCTACTAACTGTCTCCGTTTATATACACTATCCTTTTCCTACAACAATATACCAAAGTAATTCTATCTAATGCTATTTATTTTTTACAGTATTGCTTTAAGTAAGACTGAAAGATCTTAATGATATATTTAGTGGGATAAGGGGTAGACCTGTAGAAAGAAGGAAAATATGTCAGAGAGTCCTTGTTATCTGGGTTTTCATGATTGGAGCCTCTACTTACAGGGTTTTAGAGAGAAGTATAGTCACAATTGCATGAACATATCCATTACTGAATTGACCACTTATAAAAATCAGTCGCCATTCAAAATCAGTATCCACTTAAGAGTAGAGCCTTAGTCAATGTCAATATAAGTCTCTCATTGACTCATATACAGTCTTATAAATATGCTGTGTAAATTGATTTTAAAGTAAATTAAAATTTTCTCCCCAAGTGGAAGATTTCATAAAGTTAAAAAAAGTGCTATTTACAATAGCCAGGACAGGGAAGCAACCTAAATGTCCATCGTCAGATGAATGGATAAAGAAAATGTGGCACATATATACAATGGACTATTAGCCATAAAATGGAACAAAATTGAGTTATTTGTAATGAGGTGGATGGACCTAGAGTCTGCTATACAGAACGAAGTGAGTCAGAAAGAGAAAAACAAATACCGTATGCTAACGCACATATATGGAATCTTAAAAAAAAAATGGTACTGAGGAACCTAGTGTTAGGGCAGGAATAAAGACACAGATGTAGAGAATGGACTTGAGGACATGGGGGAAAGGGGGAGAAAAAGTGAGAGAGTAGCATTGTCATATATACACTACCAAATTTAAAATGGATGGGTAGTGGGAAGCTGCTGTATAACACATGGAGATCAGCTTGATGCTTTGTGATGACCTAGAAGGGCGGGATAGGGAGAGTGGGAGGGAGGCTCAAGAGGGAGGGGATATGGATATATATATATATATATATATATATATGTATATAAACATACATACACATACATACATATAGCTGATTCACTTTGTTATACAGCAGAAACTAACACAATATTGTAAAGCAATTATACTCCAATAAAGATATATATATATGGTGTTGAAGAATGGCTGGAAACACATGCAGAAATATTGATGAATGGTGATGTGGCAGAAACATAAGTAAGCATTATTTGAAGAAGAAATCCTCAAGCACAATGACAGCCTAGGCATATAGAAGAGAATAGCATGAGTAACAAAATAATTAGAAAATAATGATAAAAATCCTTGAATTTTGCAGAAATAGCTCTTTTTATGATTATGCTGGGAAAGTCAATCTTAAAGTGAAGGATATGTTGTGAAATCATATGATTTTGTTGGAAACATTAAACCAAGGGGGAAACAAAACAAGACCATTATTTGTTTTAAGAATTAGTACAACTACATTTATAAACTCTTTTTTCAAGTTTAAGTATAATACATTTATTTTAGTAATTTTTCAATATAAAATCCAAAATATCTTTTTATTCATTTTTTAAAAGAAAATTTGATCCCTTTGAATGACCTTTTTCATTCACTTTGAGAATTCACTTTGAATGACCTTTTTGAGAATTCACTTTGAATGACCTTTTTTTCAGGTATGAATTACTGTTAAATAAGATGGTAAATATTCTGTTTTTACTGGGCCACATTACTGCATATGACACAAGAAAAGCCCAGCATAAAGGACATATAGTATAGAAGCATGACTTTGTCCTTGTGCTAGTTTTAAAATATGTCCACTATTTTGGGGATACCTCTTTCTTTTTAAAAGGCAGAGTCTAATTTCTCTGTTTTTGAGAGTGAGCTGTTTAATGACTTGCTTCTAACAAATAGAATAAAACAGAAGTGATGGTGGGTGTACTGGGTTTAATATGTACCCCTCCTCACAAAAGAAATTTCATGTCCACCCAGAACCTCAGAATGTGACCTTATTTGAACATAGAGTCTTTGCAGATATAATCAGTTAAGATAAGGTCATAGTGGATTAGAATAGGCCCTCATCGAATATCTAGTGTCTTTATAAGAAAACAGACATACAGAGGGAAGATAGCCATGTTAAGATGGAGGCAGACACTGGAATGGTGCATCTGTAAGCCAAGAAATGCCAAGGGTTGCCGGCAGCTAACAGACGCTAAGAAAGAAGAGGCAAGGGAGGATTCCTTCCTAGATCCTTCAGAGATAGCATGACCCTGCTGACACCTTGATTTTGGAATTCTCACCTTCAGAAGTGTGAGAAAATAAGTTTCTATAGCTTCTTTTTTTTTTAAGTTTGATATTATTTATTTATTTATTTTTAAACATCTTTATTGTAGTATAATTGCTTTACAATGCTGTGTTAATTTCTGTTGAATAACAAAGTGAATCAGCTATATGTATACATATATCCCCACATCCCCTCCCTCTTGTGTCTCCCTCCCACCCTCCCTATCCCACGCTTCTAGGTGGTCACAAAGCAAGGAGCTGATTTCCCTGTGCTATGCAACTGCTTCCCACTAGCTATCTATTTTACATTGGTAGTGTATATATGTCAATGTTACTCTCTCACGTTGTCCCAGCAGCCACCCAGTTTGTGGCACTTTTCTATGGCAGGTCTAGCATAGGATGGCTTTGGTGAGTGCATCATATGAGGCAGTGAAACTTTCTCTTTGTTCGTTCTCTCTCTTGGATATCTCACTCCAGGGAAATTTAGCTGCCATGTCATGAAGATACTCAAGCAACCTAGAGAGGTCCCCTGCAAATGGTCATATAAGTGAGTCATCTTAAAAGTGGGCCTTACTGCCCCAGGCAATCCTTCACATGACTGCAACCTCTGCCAAAATCCTGAATGCCCCTCCCTGAGAAAGCCTCAGCCAGAACCCCAGTTAAGCAAATTCCAAATTTCTGACCCACAGAAACTGTGTGATAATAAGTACTCATTGTTTCAAGCCACTGAGACTTGGCGTAATATTTTATGTAGCAACAAACAACTAATACCTTTGTTCCCTCAGATCTAATTTTCCCACATCCAAAGTTCCTGAAGGTGCAACTACAATCACAATGATTTAGAATTGAACAGAGATTTCTTCTCCCAAGGCTATTATAATTTTCCATAACTTCATTTCCACTACTTATTCACCTCCTATTTCTGATAGATTAGAAAGTGGGCTTCTTTCTACCATAGAACTCCCTCATAAAACTCTATTATCTCTGAGATGTAAAGATTCTAAATATGGGGACCTTCAAGATGGCAGAGGAGTAAGACATAAAGATCACCTTCCTCCCCACAAATACATCAAAGATACATCTACATGTGGAACAACTCCTACAGAACATCTACTGAACACTGACAGAAGACCTCAGACTTCCCAAAAGACAAGAAAATCCCTATGTACCTGGGTAGGGCAAAAGAAAACAGAACAAACAGAGACAAAAGGATAGGGATGGGACCTGCACCAGGGGGTGGGAGCAGTGAAGGAGGAAAGTTTCCATACACTAGGAAGCCTCTTCACTGGCAGAGACAGGGGGTGGGCAGGGGGAAGCTACTGAGCCACAGAGGAGAGCACAGCAACAGGGGTGCAGAGAGCAAAGCAGAGAGATTCCTACAGAGAGGATCAGTGCCAACCAGACCTCACCAGCGTGAAAGGCTGGTCTGCCCACACTTCAGGGTGGGTGGGGGCTGAGAGCCAAGGCTCAAGTTTTGGAGGTGTGATCCCAGGGAGAGGACTGGGGTTGGTTGCGTGAATGCAGCCTGAAGGGGGCTAGTGCACCACAGCTATCCAGGAGGGAGTCCAGGACAATTTCTGGACCTGCCTGAGAGGCAAGAAGGGGTGAGTGAGGAGAGGGGATTCCTTCCCTGTCTGCACACAGAAGGCAGATCACCACCTAAACGAGCTCCAGAGATAAGCGTGAGCCGTGGCTATCAGCTCAGACTCCAGAGATGGGCATGAAACGCTAAGAATCCTGTGTGCAAGCACAGGTCACTATCCACACCCACCGGCCCTGGGAGCCTGTGCAGCCCACCACTGCCAGAGTCCTGTGATACAGGGACAACTTCCTCGGGAGAACACATGGAATGCCTCAGGCTGTTGTAACGTCACACTGGTTTCTGCTGTGGCAGGCATGCCCTGCATTCCAATTATAACTACAGTACCCTTCCCTCCACCTTGCATGAGTGAGCTAGAGCCTCCTAATCAACCTAAACAGAAGACCCATACATAGGCTGTCTACAAGAGACCCATTTCAGACCTAGGGACACATACAGACTGAAAGTGAGGGGATGGAAAATATATTCCATACAAATGAAAATCAGAAGAAAGCCGGAGTAACAATTCTCATATCAGAAGAAATAGGCTTTAAAATAAAGACTATTAAAAGAGACAGAAGGACACTACATAATGATCAAGGGATCAATCCAAGAAGATGATATAATAATTCTAAATATTTATGCACCCAAAATAGAAGCACCTCAATACATAAGGCAAATGCTAACAGCCATAAAAGGGGAAATTGACAGTAACACAAAAATAGTAAGGAACTTTAACACCCTACTTTCACCAATGGACAGATCATCCAAAATGAAAATAAATAAGGAAACAAAAGCTTTAAGTGATACATTAGTCAAGATGGACTTAGTTGATATTATAGGACATTCCATCCAAAAACAACAGAATACACTTTCTTCTCAAGTGTTCATGGAACATTCTCCAGAATAGATCATATTTTGTGTCACAAGTCAAGCCTTGGTAAATTTAAGAAAAATGAAATCATATCAATTATCTTTTCCAACCACAATGCTATGAGATTAGATATCAATTACAGGAAAAAAAAAACAGTAAAAAATACAAACACATGGAGGATAAACAATACACTACTAAATAACCAAAAGATCACTGAAGAAACCAAAGAGGATATCAAAAAATATCAAGAAACAAATGACAATGAAAACACGATGACCCAAAACTGATGGGATGTAGCAAAAGCAGTTCTAAGAGGGAAGTTTATAGCAATACAATTCTACCTGAAGAAACAAGAAAACTCTCAAATAAACAACCTAAACTTACACCTAAAACAATGAGAGAAAGAAGAACCAAAACAAACAAACAAACAAACAATAAAACACCCTAACGTTATCAGAAGGAAATAAATCATAAAGATCAGATCAGAAATAAATGAAAAAGAAATGACAGAAATGATAGCAAAGAACAATAAAACTAAAAGCTGTTTTTTTGAGAAGATAAACAAAATTGATAAATCATTAGCCAGATTAATCAAGAAGAAAAGGGAGAAGACTCAAATCAACAGGATTAGAAATGAAAAAGGAGAAGTAACTATTGAAACAGCAGAAATACAAAGGCTCATGAGAGATTACTACAAGCAACTATATGCCAATAAAATGGACAACCTGAAAGAAATGGACAAATTCTCAGAAAAGGACAACCTTCTGTCACTGAACCAGGAAGATATAGAAAATAAAAACAGACCAATCACAAGCACTGAAACTGAAACTGTGATTACAAATCTTCCAGAAAACAAAAGCTCAGCACCAGATGCCTTCACAGGCAAATTCTATCAAACATTTAGAGAAGAGATAACACCTATGTTTCTCAAACTCTTCCAAGGTATAGCAGAGGGAGGAACACTCCCAAACTCATTCTGCGAGGCCACCATCACCCTGATACCAAAACCATACAAAGATGTTGCAAAGAAGGAAAACCACAGGCCAATATCATGGAATACCATAGATGCAAAAATTCTCAACAAAATACTAGCAAACAGAATCCAACAGCACATTAAAAGGATCATACACCACGATCAAGTGGGGTTTATCCGAGGAATGCAAGGATTCTTCAATATATGCAAATCAACCAATGTTATATACGCAAATCAACCAATGTGATACGCCACATTAACCAATTGAAGGAGAAAAATCATATGATCATCTCAATAGATGCAGAAAAGGTTTTGACAGGGCTTCCCTGGTGGCGCAGTGGTTGAGAGTCCGCCTGCCGATGCAGTGGACACGGGTTCATGCCCCGGTCTGGGAAGATCCCACATGCTGCAGAGCAGCTGGGCCCGTGAGCCATGGCCACTCAGCCTGCACGTCCAGAGCCTGTGCTCCGCAATGGGAGAGGCCACAACAGTGAGAGGCCCGTGTACAGAAAAAAAAAAAAAAAAAAGTTTTTGACAAAATTCAACACCAATTTATGAGAAAAACTCTCCAGAAAGTAGGCATAGAGGAAACTTACTTCAACATAATAAAGGCCATATATGACAAACCCACAGCCAACATCATTCTCAATGGTGAAAAACTAAAACCGTTTCCTCTAAGATCAGGAAAAAGACAAGGTTGCCCACTCTCTCCACTATTATTCAACATAGTTTTGGAAGTTTTATCCAGGGCAATCAGAGAAGAAAAAGAAATAAAAGGAATCCAAATCGGAAAAGAAGTAAAACCATTACTGTTTACAGATGACATGATACTATACATAGACAATCCTAAAGATGTTACTAGAAAACTACTAGATCTAATCAATGAATTTGGTAAAGTATCAGGATACAAAATTCATGCACAAAAATCTCTTGCATTCCTATATACTAATGATAAAAAATCTGAAAGAGAAATTAAGGAAACACTCCCATTTACCACTGCCACAAAAAGAATAAAATAACTAGGGATAAAACTACCTAACGAGACAAAAGACCTGTTTGCAGAACACTATCAGACACTGTTGAAAGAAATTAAAGATGATACAAACAGATGGAGTGATATACGATATTCTTGGAGTGGAAGAATCAACATTGTGAAAATGATTATACTACCCAAAATATCTACAGATTCAATCCAATCCCTATCAAACTGTCAATGGCATTTTTCACAGAGCTAGAACAAAAAAATTCACCATTTGTTTGGAAACACAAAAGACCCCAAAGAGCCAAAGCAATCTTTAGAAAGAAAAATGGAGCTGGAAGAGTCAGGCTCCCTGACTTCAGACTATACTAAAAAGCTAGAGTAATGAAGACAGTATGGTACTGGCACAAAAACAGAAATATAGCTCCGTGGAACAGGCTAGAAAGCTCAGAGATAAACTCATGCACATATGGTCACCTTACCTTTGATAAAGGAGGCAAGAATATACAATGGAGAAAAAACAGCCTCTTCAATAAGCGGAGCTGGGATAACTGGACAGCTACATGTGAAAGAATGAAATTAGAACACTTCCTAACACCATACAAAAAAATAAACTCAAAATGGATTAAAAACCTAAATATAAGTCCAGACACTGTAAAACTCTTAGAGGAAAACATAGGCAGAGCACTCCATGGCATAAATCACAGAAAGATCCTTTTTGACACACCTCCTAGAGAAATGGAAATAAAGACAAAAATAAACAAATGGGACCTAATGAGACTTAAAAGCTTTTGCACAGCAAAGGAAACCATAAACAAGTAGAGAACACAAGCCTCAGTATGGGAGAAAATATTTGCAAATGAAGCAACTGACAAAGGATTAATCTCCAAAATATGCAAGCAGCATGCAGCTCAATATCAAAAACCAGTCAACCCAATCCAAAAATAGGCAGAAGACCTAAATAGACATTTATCCAAAAAATATATATAGATTGCCCACAAACTCATGAAAGGTTGCTGAACATCACTAATCATTAGAGAAATGTAAGTCAAAACTACAATGAGATATCACCTCACACTACTCAGAATGGCCATCATCAAAAAATCTACAAACAATTAATTCTGGAGAGGGTGTGGAGAAAAGGGAACCTTCTGACACTGTGGGTGGGCATGTAAATTGATACAGCCACTATGGAGAACAGTATGGAGGTTCTTTAAAAAACCAAAAATAGAACTACCGTATGACCCAGCAATCTCACTACTGGGCATATACCCTGAGAAAACCATAATTCAAAAAGAGTCATGTACCACAATGTTCATTTCAGCACTATTTACAATAGACAGGACATGGAAGCAACCTAAGTGTTCATCAACAGATGAATGGATAAAGAAGATGTGGCACATATATACGATGGAATATTACTCGTGGCACATATATACGATGGAATATTACTCAGCCATAAAAAGGAACGAAACTGAGGTATTTTTAGTGAGGTGGATGGACCTAGAGTCTGTGAAGTCAGAAAGAGGAAAAACAAATACTGTATGCTAATGCATATATATGGAATCTAAAAAAAAAAAAATGTTTTCTGTTGAACCCAGGGGCAGGACAGGAATAAAGATGCAGACAGAGAATGGACTTGAGCACATGGGGAAGGGGAAGGGGAAGTGTAAGCTGGTATGAAGTGAGAGAGTGGCATGGACATAAATACACTACCAAATATAAAATAGCTAGTGGGAAGCAGCTGCATAGCACAGGGAGTTCAGCTCAATGCTTTGTTACCACCTAGAGGGGTGGGATAAGGAGGGTGAGAGGGAGACACAAGAGGGAGTGGATGTGGGGATATATGTGTACATATACCTGATTCACTTTGTCATACAGCAGAAACTAACACAACATTGTAAAGCAATCATACTCCAATAAAGATGTTTAAAAAAAGATTGTAAATAAAGAGTGGCTGCCACTTTCATAAGTGAGATTTATTAATTTTATTACCTCAGATACTTCAAAGATCATCTGAAGCGTCTCATAGTTCTCTTGTAAAATGCCCGTAAATGTAGATTCCAACAGTGGCAGTCTCTTCAGTAAGTTTTAGAGGATGTTCAAGGGATGTATGTATGTGGTCTCTGGTCTCCTGGATTCCTTAGAAAGCTCAAGAAAGGCAACTCTGCTGCTCCAGCAGCTTTACCAGTGAATATACAAAGGAGGGAGAACATCCCCGAGAACGGAGCAAACAACTCCCACAAGGATGTGACATAGGTCCACAGAGTCAGGCATTGGCCGTTGCCTAATACACCGGATTCATCCAGTCCCTGCTGTGTACCAGGGACAGGATCTCAGGTCCCAGGCAGACAAGGAAAAATAAGATAATGACCCACCATTTTCCATCAGGGAGATGATCCCTTAAAAAGATCATCTCATGCAGTATGGTGAGGACAATAATGGAAATATATACACAGGTCAGTAGGAAATAAGAAGAGATGAAATGAGTTTACCAAATGTTTTTTAACCCAGAATATATTTGCTTGCAGGTTTGTTCACCATTGGAAGTTGAATGGGAACCACCTTCAAGGTGATATATAGATATAGATAGATGTGATCATAATTGCCTGGTGGGGTAGCCAGATCAGTTGGATGCGCAACAGTACGGACAGTTTAGTGTTATATAATGAACTCAGGACCATTCCATGAGACTTTGGTGCCAGCTAGGGAATCTCTGCAGCTCATCATAGATTTACTTTATATGGAAGCTGCTAAGGAAAAGAGATTGAGTCTCAAGTCAGCTGTACTGCATCATTCCTTCCCTCCTTAATCCATGGCCCCAAATAATTTTGTAAGTAGATAAAATTCTTAACCCATCCAAGAATAATATAATCAGAAGACTAATACTACAGTCTCTTCTCTCCCGGGGAAATCTCTTCCCTCCTGGGGAAATCCCTTCAGAGCACAGATGAAGCAGTCTCCTTCCTAAGCATCTTCTACCTTTCTGTTAGATTAAGGTTTATCTCATTGCAGGAATGGCATCAGCTTTCAAAAAGCTGAGGCTAGTGAATGGAATTCTGGACTTTTAGAGATACACAAAATGCCAAAATCCTTTCACATCTGGTATTTCAGTGCACCCTTGCATAGTCTACCCAAACTTTTTCAATGTCATGGTCACTTGAAATATGATAATAATGTATTTTTATCCCATTCCAAGAGGCACTGTTTTTTTTTAGCATTATAAAATCTCTGAGGTTTGTATCTTCCAATTGTTAGCACCTTCCAATTCCTGTCATCTTTGGGGCAAAAATGACATGGTACGTAAAATCATGTTGCTTCTTATAATGACTGAAATCTTGGGATTCAATGGAATATGGTATTTGTAAATCATGCTAAGGTAAACACATGAAACTACTTCTGGCTGGAGGCAGCCAGTCTAAGGGCTCCTGTAGCCCCAGGTTCTGGTTAGCACCACTTGGAGGCTAAGAAATGCAGTATCTCAGTCATATCTGATTCATTTGTGAGACTCTTTGAAGAGAGTATTGACTCCTCAAATCTCAGTCATCCTTCCTGTAAAAGAGATCATAACAGTACCTTCCTGATAAGAGTATTTTGTGGGCCTTCTGTGAGTTTATGCGCATAAAATACTATTCCTATAATATGTTATCAAAGAATCTTTATTACTTCTTGTCGGTTTTATAGGGCCAGGGCTAGGGGGAGGCAAGTGAGGCATTTACTTTGGATGCAAAACTTAAGGGAAGCCAAAATCTCAGTGATCAAGATAAATAATACTTTCAATATTAAAAAAAAATCAAAACTAATGAAAAAAATCCAGGATGAAAAATAAAAACAAAATTTTAAGCAAAAGTAGGATCTGGGTCTTCACCTGGATGACACACCTCATTGTCTTACCCTAATCTCTGCTCTGTTGGATCCTATTATTTAAAATATTGCATGAAAGTATTATATATCTTGATTTACAAGCTGTTTGGTGTCCCCTTAAATTTTACACCTGAGGCTAGTGCCTCACTGTCTTTACTCTAGTCCCAACTTTGGTTACATTTCTGATGTTAGACTGATTGTTTCTAATTGTGCCTAAATTGGTTTGATGTCAATTCTCTTTTCACTCACACCCTCATTCAGCAAGCCCCCAGTCTCTGCCAGGTGCTGTGCCAGGCACTAGGGATACACAGTGATGAGACACAGCACCAGCCTGTGGACACTGTTACACAAAGATATGTACCATGTATTCTTCAGGGGTGTTGTAAATGCATCCATTCATTAATTCATCCCACAATGTTCAGTGAGTACCTTCTCTGTATGTGCAAGGCACACAATATGTACCAGGTACAACAGGGAACTCAGGAAATGAATAATCGGTTCTATGTGGATCAGAATTTCCTTGTAAAAACACTCATTAACAGTGACCTATCAGGAGGATGTAGAGAGAAACCCTTTTGGAATTCAAAATTTGCTGTGGCTACTTCAAATGCAGCAACTAGTATAGTGCCTACCATGTAAGACACACACAATAAACAAATATTTGTAAAATGACTGTTCAAACTAATGAATTCCCATAAGTAGATGGAGATGAAAAGTTACACTCTGCCCACCTGGAATCCCTTCGTTTACCTTGGATGCTGGTGGGCTTTGTGCAATGGAGAGAATCAGGCTTTGCAATTAACAGACCTGAATTTGAAACTTGGCTCCCCCACTTATTAGCTGTGTGACCTAGGTCAATTTACTTAATATTTCTGAAACTATTTCCTCTAATAAAGTTTATACCACCAAACTTGCAAGTCTTTAGGGAGATTATGGATCTGCAAAGTGTTTTGAGTCTGGCTCATAGGAGATAACTCATTAGATGTGCACTTCTTTCCTTTCCACTTTGTTTCAGAATTTGATGAAAGTGCAGGTCAGAAAGTCTGAGTCAACCTCAGGCAAAGAAAACCATCTGGGAAAGGGGTAGTGAGATTTCATGGCAGCTATAATGCCAAGGGCTCTGACCACACAAGGAATGGAACCAGTCTGTCTCTTTGCATCAATACCCGATAAACAAGTTGGATATAGGAAGTGAATAATTCAAGTCCATTTCTACAAGACATTCACAAATGGATTGACGTCTCCAGGAAAGATGCCAAACTGCAGTCTTTAGCAATAGCTTCCTGATGGAATGTGGGCCTAAAGAAATGCTTCAAGGACAGGAGAAACACATGTGCTATAAGCAGGGAAGTCCTGAGTGCTAGGACAAAGATGCAAGTTGGGGCTGTGCCATGAAAACAAAACCTAAACCATAAAATGTCACTCCACATGCAATTTAAGAGACATCTATGCGAAATAAACTTTTGAAAACTGCTCACAGATATTGGTGTATTGATAAAACATTTCTATGAAAATACACAGTATGTCATATGCATAAATCTGTCCTGAGTTTTATGGTTCCATATACAAAGTCATAATGTATATAAAGTAGAGGAACATGGAGAACCGGTTCATTGCTTTAACTCATGCTGGTCAAGTGGACTTGGAATAATCTATCAACCTTGTGCAGGACCAAACAAGTACAATCACCATCTCAGAAGGATCCAAGTGAGTGGCAAAGACAAAGGCAGGTCTGGTCATACTCATTTTATAGTGTGGCAGGTGGGTGGGGAACAGACTAAGATTTCTTGACTGCCTGCAATGAGCCAGGTCACTGCAAAGGTCATTACATTCATTATCTCACTTCAGATTCTCCATAGCTCTATGAGTCAGATGCTACTGTCCTCATTTCACAGATGAGAGAACTGACACTGAGAGAGGTTGAGTTACATAAGCAAGAACACATAGGCAGCAGATATTGCACTGGAATAGAAGCCTCATGAAAGCAAGGGTCTTGGACATCACCGTACTCTCAGCTCTTAAAATGGTTCCTGACACACAGTAAGTGCTGAATAAGTATTTGTTGAGCAAGTGAGTAAAGATGACAAACCCAGGTTCAGCTGACTCTATGTCTGGTGTTCTTCCCAGAGGGTCATGGTGGTGCTGAGAGGAATGAAGCAGCTCATCTGCACAGAAAAGGGGATTCATGGGGGACAAGGAGAGGTGCCCCCTCTGAGAGGACAGGTTACAAGCTGCTTCTTCTCCCCAGTGCATGCCAGACCATTTCTCCAGACTAGCCTGTACTGAATGTCCCTTCCTTGTGCTCTGAAAGTAGTTCATGAGGAGCAAAGTGGAGGCAGCATGGAATTTAGAAAGAGCACGGCGCTCAGAGGCAGCAGACCCAGTTCCAAGCATTGCCACTTACTAGAGTTATGACCATGGACATGTCACTTAGGCCCTCCAAACCTCAATCTTCTTGTCTCTTAAAAGAGTACAATAATACCCATCTTATTATCTTTATACAGCTTCATAGGCTACATATTGCACAACTCCACACTCTGTGAACTGCCATGTGAATGGTATCCTCTGGAGCTGTACTACAGAGCAGCCCTGCTCCTGGATGGAGGAGGAAGTTGTGAACAGGAGAAAGAAGCCACAAATGGAGCCACACAAACCTGAATCCAGATCAGCACTGCCACTCTCAAGCCATGCAGGCTTGCCTAATTTTCCTCACCTGTAAATATGTATGAGTATGAGTATGTACCTCATAGGGCTGTTCTGAGAAAGAAATAAATTAATACATGTAAAGCACTTAGAAGGCATGTAGTTACTGCTTGAGAGATAGTTAATTATTATTTTTTATTATGTTATTTTACCATTTTTTATTCTGTATTAGGCCTATTTTAGGGTCTGTTTTTCTGATGAGACTGAAAGCTTATAGAAAGTAAGGCCTGTGTCCACTTATCCATCTATCATCATTCTCCCAGTGCTGGGCAAGAACTGGGCCCTTGATAAATATTTGTTGCACTAATCTGAACCAGCTGTTGATAAATAGTAAAAGTGAATCTTTTTCACCATGTCTCATTATGGATTTTCCTCTTCTGCTTCTCAGACTGGGAAAATGGAGCCAAATACCTCTTATCTTAGTTAAAAGGTTTAGATTTGCCTAAACTTTTTCTTCCCCACCCTTAGTTCTAACTCAAATCCTTTAATTTTGAGAGAAATTAAAAGAGCTTTCTAGCTGGCTGCCAGCCAGAAATCCACACTCCACAAAGGAATTTTTTATGTGTTCTTCTTCTTTGGGTCATACGATTAAGTAGAAGAAATATATAGGCAACCTAGGCTCCCCAGGACCCAGCGTAACACAGTCTTTAAATTTTCTGGGGCCAGAGTTAGAGTCAGGATCATGCAGCAGTGAGCTTGTCCATGTTTGTAGACAGCATGGGGATGGATGGACCCTCAGTCATGACCAGAGCCCAGTTCCATTTGAGCAGATTCCAGCTGTGCTGAATTGGAGGGGAGGATATCAGGTTTGTCCATGGTCTGCACACTATTTTGATGAGTGGAGGTGACTGGCTGCCAAAGAAATTTCAGACAAAAAAAAAAAAACTATTGATTTTCTGAATTATAGGTGACCCTTGAACAATTTGGGGGCTAGTGCCAACCCTCTGTGCAGTCGAAAATCCATGGATAACTTATAGTCCGCCCTCCCTATTTAAGAGACCTCTCTATCCGAGGTTCCACTGTATCCATAATTCCGCATCCACGGATAGTATTTACTATTGAAAAATCCCCACGTATAAGTAGACCTGTGTAGTTCAAACCTACGTTGTTCAAGGGTCAACTGTATTTAGGAATGTGGGTAACATTTTTTTTAAGTAGTAAATATGTGCCAATTATAGTATTATTATAGTACTGGCACTTGTTTATATATTATTTAATTTAGTCACCACAGAAACTGAGGTAGTGATAATGAACCTCCAGATTACAGACCCAGAGAGGTTAACTAACTTGCCCAAAGTCACACAGCTGAAATTCAAATACTGGTTTGAATCTAATTAACATGTGCAGGGGTAAGAATTTGGGCTCTAGAGTCAGAAGGATCTAGATTTAAATTCTAGGTCCACTTCTCAAGAGCTATGTTGTATTATGGAACCCATTAAAACTTTCTAAGACTCAGTTCCACCACATGTAAAATGAGAATAACAGCTGTATTCATCTTACAAAGCTGTACTGAAGGTTAAATGAGATAAGGCATCTGATTTATTTAAATTCATCTGATTCATGTCTGCCACAAAGTAGGTGCTCCATCGAGTTTATTTATTTAGTACTACTTTTCAAAATTTACTACTATTGCATCATGCTCTTTATGTAATTCAGATGTTCCCCATTCCCCTAATTCTTAAGAGAGCAATGCCTTTATGAATTTTTAATTTAGAAAGCCTAATTTGCCTCACCTGTTTTATTTAAATAAGAAAGTATCCTATTTAGAAATATGGGGGCTTTATCACTTGTCTTTCAAAAAACTGAAAAGAGCTAAGTGGATAGACCTTGAGTCTACTTTACTGCAAGACGTTAGCCTGAATACTAATATATTTTTGTTTAATAAAAAAGAGAATATTAAAAAGGTCCTGTTGATATTTAACTGTATAGTATAACTCATAGAAACAGCTGGATAGAGCATGGGGCAATGAAATACTGCTGCAACCTAATACTGTAATGCTGGAGGCCATGGTGTTGCTGCCCAGACCCAGGCTCGGCAGGCCTTTCTGCAGGAACCGGGAGAAGCGCTGGGCAGTCAGGGTAGTGGCCAGGAGCCCGGCTGCTGTACGGGAGCCCCACTCCATGTGCCCGACTGCTGCTTCTTGGAGTGTCTGTTGCACCAAGTCCTTTAAACAGAGACCATTTCCCAGGACTCTACCCAGCCAGGGTCACCTCCCGGTGCATTTCCTCCAGCCTGTGCTCCTCTCCAATCTCTGCTCCCAGGCTCCTCCCTCCCATCAGCTCTTTGTGTCTACTTCAGTCCTCCCCAGCTTTGGTGATCTGTTACACAAACATGTTTTCTGACTCAGTCTCTGCACCTGCCCTCAGACACACTTCAGATATTTACCCTCCAGTCCTGTGAACTTGACTGTGGATGAGAGACACTCATCCTGCAGTCTGCTTGCTCAGTGGGACCTTTCTTTCATCATCCCTCTAAGGAGGTCACTCTGGCAAACCTACCATCCAGAATGAGAAACCGAGACCCAGGTTAAATGATTCACAGTACAGCAGCTTCACCTCTGCTGTGCATTGATTTTCAGTGAGGTCAGATTGTCTCTGATCACTCAGGAGACAGGATTAGGACTGGACAGTGGGCAGCAATATGAGTTGTGGCTGGAAAACATTCCTGTGAGGGAGAATTAAATGCATTTCCACGCAGTTTTTAAATGGCAGCAGGTAACATCTTTGGCATCCAGTGCCATAGCACTGGTATGTGTGGTTTCTAGGGGCTAGTCCTGTGGGAAGCTCCTGCTTTGCTAGGGAACTTGAATTAACAGAGGGGCAGGCTGAGCACTCACTTCCTAGTGACAGTGGCATCTGAGGAAGGCAAGCTCTGCTCAGGCCATCCTCCCAGGACTGTTGAGAGAGGTTCCCCTCCTGCTCTCCTAGAAGGAGGTACACAGTATAGGGCATCTCAGAGGCTTCTGGACATATGGCTGAGCTGAAGGCCATTTCTAAGCTTAAGATGATGTCCACAGGGGATATAGCAAACCAGGGAGCGATGTTACCACTGATGATATATTTCAGATCATTTAAAAATCAAAATGGAGAAACTATGATTCGGACATCCAAAATGGAGCCAGGTGGCCATTGTGGATGTGGTTTCAGACACATTCCTGAATCACGGAGAACTTGAATTTTCTGAGCTATATCAAACTCAAGGACACCACCAGCCATTTTCAAAACAATATCTGCTAGCAGCTGCCAGCTGCAACCTTGTAGTTTCAAAGATCCCTTCCACTTCACAACTATGTAATCATTTTGAACCCCAACCAATCCTTGCTTCAAAAGCACCCTTATGTCTTGCCAGCTCTAATCCTAATTCTTGACAATTTATGTAACCTTGCAGTTCTTTGCCTTTATAACCCTCTCCCATTTTGTAGCCCGGTGGAACACAATTCAAGTGTTTATTGAATCTGTGTCTTCCAGGCTACAGTACTAACAAACCTCAAATAGATGCCCCTTTATTTCAATCAGGTCTCCATTTCTGAAATTTTAGTTAATATCACTCACATTTACTTACCCCTGGTGTGTGCTGGGTTCAGTGTTCCGAGTGCTTTATACAGCTCATTTCACTTAACCCTCACAACTGCCGATGAGAAGGTACTATTTTCATCCCCATTTTACAGATGAGGCACAGAAAGGTTGAGTAATTTGCACAAGATCACTTGAGAGTTTGTGTTCCTATGCTGCCCATCTTGCCACCCATTTGACTCTGGGGGAGACTGAGAGCAGAACTCAATAGGAGGAGAAGAGGAAAGAATTTCAGCTTTGTATTAAAACTGCCTTGGGGTGGATATGGCTCTGCATCCTACTGCTTTGTGCCTTTGACAAAATTACTTAATATTAGTTTCCTCTTCTAGAAAATGGGGTATAATGCCAGCTTGAAATCATTATGAGGAGGGGATAAATTAATTAGTGTGACACACAAAGCCCACAGTGTCTGACACACCTGAGCATTCTATATATGTTAGCTCTTATTATTATATGGGAAAGCATTTTATAAAATTTGAACTGTCATATACCTTTAACTCCACAATGGCAAGATTGTAATATGCACCATCGTTTAAGAAAAGAGATTGACAATTAAACTATCACACACCATTGACTATAAGAAACATCTCAATTTTAGTGATGCTAAAATGCTAAATATAGTTTAGTGTACCTATGTACAAACAACTTAAAAAGAATTTAGGGTCCCTTGCCCCTGCCCATCATCCACAGCAAGGGAGGAAAGCATTGTGAACAAACAAAGACAGAGCAACAGTTTTATGAGTTCAGGGCCCAGACCACAAGGGGACCGAAGAGCTGCACACAGGTGCTCATCGGCCAGCCCTCTGCTGGTAGGAGGTGCATGAAGGCAATTAGGCCAGGCTGGTCTCTTCATTGGTGGAGCCACAGCGTTCAGTAATGGCAAAGTCTGGCTCTAACTCAAAGTAAAAAGAGGTAATGACAAAAAGGGTGATTAATTCCTTAAGTGGATCCTGAAAATAACACAATTTGGATTTTGTGAGTAATCCATGAATGGGAAGAGGCCACAGCGTGTAGGAGAGGAAGGAGCAGTGGACTTAGAGCCTGAAGACTTTTGTCCTGGCCTCCGTTTTCCTCCCTAGTTTCCTATGGGACTCGGGCTGGTGAGTTTACCTTTGGACCTCAATTACCTGGCTACCAATGAGGGGCTGAAGAATGAAACAATGAGGTTTTTCAGGCTCTGAACAAGTATGTGTCCTCACCCAATGCAAACGTGAAAGAGTTTGAGTGAAGATGATACCAGGAAACTCGACTTTCTGATGCTTCAAGCATTTCTGACCTGTCCCCTGGACAATCCTGGCCCTTTGCTGTCTGAGGTTTCTACCTGAAAAGAAACGAACAAGCCAGAGTCAAACGTCTTCCTAAAGCAGAGTGAATCCTAATGTATTTGAGATCCGTCTTTCATCCATGAAGTAACAATGGAAGAGACACTGCATTCCAAACTCTTGTTTCAGTTTGTTTCCCATTGTTAATTCTGGTTATTTAAAGGGCCACCCACAAGAAAACAGATGAGAGAGACATTTCAGCAAAACAACAACAATGACAACTTCCAAATCCCTGAGTGATGACTATGAGACCACAAGTTGTCTAGAAATGACTAATATAAAAGGACCGATATTTGTAGAGTAAGTGGCTGCCAAGGAGCATGAAATAATGACAAGATACAAATTACAAATAAACTACTGGAAAATTCAGAACAGAGATAGGAGCTACATAAACACTAAACTACAACTCAAATCGATATCCATTTACTTGGTCCACAATTGGGAGGAAGGCAAAGGTGAATATGTCACAATTCCTGTGCTGGTGGTTTCTCACATTCTTGTGGGACAGAGAGAAAGCACCAAGATCCCTTTACTACAAGGCTGTCTGTGCAGAGTGCTGGGGAAGAGGTACAACAGAATGTTACTTGGAGAAATGGAGAACACTAACTTGAGCTGGAGGCCTTGTGCAAAGATCTGTGGAGGAGGGTAGACAGAGTGGAACAGGTCGATAACATAGTTCAACAGGTGGAGAAAGGGGGAATTGACATTCTAGGTGACTGGGGCAGCAGGAGCAAAATCCCTGATTCAGGACAATAATCCAGAGGATGGTGACTCAGTCATGGATTTCATGTTTGTATGTGTGTTGTGAGAGAGAGACAGACAAGAGAGAAAGAGACAGTCAGACACAGAGAGAGAGACAGATGGACACACAGACACACAGAGAAAATGATTGTATCATATATGCAGTGCAAAGCAATGCATTTGTTTTGAGGAGGGAAGTAACATGACAAAATTAAAAACTGTTGTCTTCCAAATGAATCAAAACCACTGCTTTTCTCCACAAAACCATATGCTCTATGATAATAATAATAAGCACTATTTACTGAGCATCTACCATTGCTAGTATTTTACAATTGTGATCTCATTTATTCACCACCACAACCATCTTACATATGTATTATTATGCCCATTTTACAGATGAGACCACTGAGGTTCTTAGGAAGGACATAATCTGTCTATCATGGCAGAGCAAGGACTAAAGAAAAGGCTACCAGAGTCTAAAGACTGCTTTTTCCCACCTGCAATATATATCTTTCACCATGTGCTACTGATTTTATCAGACAAAATATGACCTTGTATTTTAACAAGGAGCCTTGGATGAGAAGCACCATCATTAGCATAGCTCTTCAAGGTTCACTCTTAGGAATCCCGAGCACAATACCACAAGGCTCTGGATGGTAAGTCGATCCAGGTAAGGATACTCGCCTAATTTACCCGCCATGATGTGGCTGGGCCACACATGACTTCATTTTTTTTTTTTTTTTTCTATTCCAGCAGCAAACTATTGTTGGATTTGGGGGAAGTACAACAATCTCACATTCTGTTCCCACAGCGATTCTCATATGAAAGGGCTACAAATAGAGTGGCCTGTCTTTGTGATCTGAATGTTATTAAAGACAGTGGACAAGATTGACACACTATTCCATTTCCATAATATTATGATTTCTGGTCTCGTCTGCAGGAATAAGTATAATAACAACCCTCTGATTCTGTAATAGTGTCTCCCCTTAGAAAACACTCATTTTTAGCACAGTTAGGTTAAGATTGGATGGGAAAATCAAGACTTTAGCTGGCATCACTCAGTCAGCTGTGAGGCCCACCTTCTGGAATTCAGAGGAAAAGGGCTCAGTAACCTCCTATTATCCTTTTCTGAATATTCATAACTGTGACCTGCAATTATAGCTATATTATTAAGTAAATCACAAAACAGAGGAGGAAATAAACTACTTATCAAAGATCTCTCTGGGAACCTTCACAAATGAAGTCATATAAGTTTCTGGATTATAGGTGGACACCTGGAATCTCAGCTTGTAGTTTTCTTTGGGGGAAAATTTAAAATAAAGAAAACTATATACTCCACTTCAGTGAGCAAGAGAGAAGGGACAAAGGCATTAAAAGCAGAAGTGAAATGTGCAGATAAGAGCTTCATTTTATACTGAGAATGCAAGGTGCGATTTACCTGGTACTCTTACTTTGTTTTGCTTTATGCAGGGCATTCCCATTGGGAGGAGACAGAAAATGTGCCCATGCAGAGGCAAGGAATCCCCACAGCTCACCCTTTCCACCAATTTTCAGCTTTCCAGCTATAAAACACTCAACTGCTGTGTAATAGTTCCGGTTACAGCTGAAAATGTTAGTCATTTCATCATACACAGTCCAAAAGTGGTATATAAAGTGGTTTACAAGGGCAAAGGTGTAGTTCTGAAAGCTGACCTTGAGACCTCATTCTACCTTGCCATATTTTAATTCTTTGAACTTGCAGCAACAGTTAGGTTTTTATAACTACTAGCACAGGAAGCTATTAAAACACTTGGCTCCAATGTGTCTTGGTCCCCACCTCAGCTAGAATGTTGTAAACGTTATGGCCAGCACATTTGTGCAAGCCAAAGACAGAAACATCATATTGAACTAATTTCTGTGGCTAGTAAGGGGAAGGTGAGAGCAGACTTCCAATCTAGGCCATGTGATGTAGTGACAGGGAGGACAAGTGCTGGAATCAGAGCAAGCTTGAATTCTAGAGCTGTCTTTTAATTCCTCTGTGAATGGGTCCTTTAGCCTCTCAAAGTCTCAGAGTTCCCTTGTGCAAAATGGGAACAGCAATGGTACCTGACAGATAGGATGTGGTGGGAATTAAATGAGACATGTAAAGCACATGGTAAGGGCCCAGTAAAAGTTAGGTGTTAATATTGTTGTTGAACTAATATCATTATCTCTTCGGCATCAGAACTGGATTTTGGAATCTGTAGCAGATTGAAATTTTATGACCATATCCTCCTGTTATAATCAATTACTTCTTACAACAACTTTATTGAGACATAGAAGTTATATATATTTAAGGTGAACAACGTGATGTTTTGATATATGTGTATGGTGAAAAGATCAGCATAATCAAGCTAAATAATTTATCCATCATTTCTACATAGTCATCATTTTGTGTGTATATGTGTGTGTGTTGAGAAGATTCAATTTAAGTTTGATTATCCTCTTAGCAAAGTATACAATATGATACTGTTAATTAACTATGGTCACCATGCTATACATTAGTTCCCCCAAATTAATTCATCTGCATAACTGAAACTTTGTACCCTTTGACCAACATCTCTTCATTTCCCCCCTCCTCTCTTCCCTCCCTGGCCCCTGGCGACAACCATTCTACTCTCTGCTTCTATCAGTTTGACTATCTTAGATTCCACATATAAGTGAGATGATGCAGTACTTGTCTTTCTGTGTCTGGCCTATTTCACTTAGCATAATGCTCTCCAGGTTCATCCTTGTTATCGCAAATGAGATAATATCCTTCTTCTTTAAGGTTGAATAATATTCCTCTGTGTGTGTGTGTGTGTGTGACATTTTCTTTATACATTCATCCATCAACACTTAACATTGTTTCCATGTCTTGACTATTGCAAATAGTGCTGCAATGAACATGGTAGTGCAGGTGTCTCTTCAAGATCCTGTTTTTACTTCCTTGGGATATACACCGTGGGATTGCTGGATCAAATGGTAGTTCTATTTTTAATATTTTGAGGGACATCCACTTTCTTAAGAGAACTCAGAGTTAATAGTGGTGAATTCTAGCTTTCTCTTCCTTCATCGAAGGATTCTAGCCTATGACAAGATTACATTCCTTCCTGGCCTTGTCTGTGAGTGAGTGAAGGGAGGACCTGGCACACTGTCAGCATCCTGTGCTAGTATGCTAGGACCTCCCCAGTCTCCATATTTGTTATCCTTTGTTATCCTTTTCCCTCATACTGGAATTATTTGGCCTAGAAGGGTGTCTGGTATTATACTCTTGGCTGGGTCTGGAAATAACCTTGGAGGACCCACCCAACCAGTGAGGCACATGATTCCTTGTGCCACATTTCACAAAGGCCACTGAGAAGCTGAAAATACTAGTCAGGAGAGCTGGGTTCAACTCCTGGCTCTGCTCCCTATTGACATAATCTTGGACAAATTATACAACCTCTCTGAGCCTCGATTTTCTCATCCAAAAATGGAAATAATGTTATTATTTATTACACATAGTTGTTTTTTTTGAAGACTAAAGGACATAACACAAAAGAACATTATAAACTGTAAAAAACTACCTAAATGTTACTTGTTACTTTTGTAAGCAGGACCATCATTGTCTGATCAGTTATCTATAATGAGAATTCTCAGGGTTTCTGTGGCTGAAGATTGACTACATAAAAATAAGGGTTGTATTTCTTATCAGAAGTGAGAGCAATAGGGTTGGATGAGGAAAGGGTACAAGGGTGAGAAGCAGGAGATTGTTGTACTGGGTCAAGCCAGGCTACACTGCTGCAGAAAGAGAATTGTGCCAGGGAGAAAACAGGGTTCACTTACTTCTGATTTATTAGAATTGAACTTCTTTACATTTTTTTTTTTCTTTTTTATACAGACTTATCTCACTTCATCCTTATGCTCTTTCCAAATCCCATTCCTGGAAACCCTTTCTCTTCTGGTCTATTGAGACACTTTGGACTTAGCACTCATCAAACATTAATTTTTAAATAGTATATGTTTTTACAGGATCCAGCACTGACCCCATGAAATTAGTCCTTCCTATTTGGAACCATCCAATTTGGAGAGGTTCAGGCACAGCCAGATTTGCAATTCCAGTCCTAGAGGACTCACCAGTCCTAGAGGCCTCATTTGCAGCTTTCTCCTTTTTTATTTCCTTGAAACACCAGTTAAGTTGAGTGGCTGGAATTGTGACTACAAGCCACGCTTAGGAGAGTGGGCCAAATGTGCAGTATATATTTTGATGCTATGGAGGAGGTGGGCCTGCCATTTCCTGCAGCAGGTCTGCAAGGGTAACTATCTGAGGAAAAGAACGGACTGGTGCAGGAAGGTTGGCTACTGTCCACACTTACTGCTCTGAGAAATAGTCTGGAGGATGGATGCTGTCCCCAATGTTAGCAATCCGAAATAGTTCTCAGTAACTCTGAACTTGGAGGGCCAGCATGAAGTGGATTTTCTCTACCTCCTAGACTTTTACCCACGTAGCAGAAACACACTATAGACTACTAATGATATATATGCCAATGTCAGCATAGCAGCTATTGATTTCTCTCCTCCATTAAAATATCATTGGAGGGTATTTAGAATATAAACCTCAGCAACAGCCAACCTAATAGCTTGAAATTGGGGGGGGGGGCGGGGAAAGAGAATAATAATGGTATTAAGAGATATTGCAGTAAGTACATGATTTATTCCTCCTCCCCACTACTTGTGAGCTATATTGTGCTGATCTCTTATTAAATCAAGGATAGACACCGTACTTTTTGAAATTTTAACATAAAACACCTCCCATGCCACGTATGTGTGTGTGTAAATACCTTTTAAAACAGGACAAGTGATTGTGCTGTTTCCTACAAAGTTGTTATAGAAACCAATACCACTAAATTTGGAGATTTAGGAAAACAAAATTGGCAGCTATATCTCTTTCCTGTTTTGCCATATAAAATCAGCAGGAATAAAAAAGAGACTACTGACATTCCTTTTAGCCTGGAGAAGGAAGGGCTTGAAAAGAGCAAAGGGGACTTAAGTCTTAAGTCTCTTTATCTTCAGATCTCTGAAGTAGATGAGGAATAAGGCATGTTTTTAGTGAGGAGAAAAAGAGTCATTTTGCTTAAGATAAACAGGAGTTTTATAAAAGTGAGAACTATATACAGGCTTAATGCTTGGGGAAAACGAGTTCCCTATTAGGTTGGAAGGTGGGAGGTGGGAGGTGATCAGTCAGAGACAGGCATCTGTTGTGCTAAAGTATAGAGGCTTTGAGCAGCAATGGAACTGATCATTAAGTTCCCTTCAAATCCAATGCTGTTTAATCCTGTGACTTTAGAAGTTTACTAAATTCACAGGTTAAAATTGCAAAGGTGAAAAAATAATGAGGATGTGAGAGAGAGAGAGAAAAAAAAAAGTTGGACAGATGCAAAGCCTAAGGTTAGAACGGCATTATAAAAAGTTACACCTGTGGAAAAAACTCCCCTTTTTCTCCTTGTTATATTTTCAACTTGCTGAATTAGAAAAATGGGAAATAGGTCACAATGTATGGTTTTCTTTTTTTTTTTTTTTGAGATGATTTGGGTCAACTTTCTATATACCAAATTTACATGCTGTTGTTTCAAAAGCGACTCTGCATAGCAAAGAGAGAACACAATTAAACATTCATGGGAAAAAAAAGCTGTAATCAATGTAGAGTAAGCCTTTGAAAATTAGCCAATTAATCTGGATTTGCTTTGTTTCTTCATATCGAGGGACTTGATTTACATAAAAGAAGTCTAATGTGAACAATGAACACATACACAGAAAATAAGAGTTGAATAAAATATTATTTATATATATTACTAGACACTTCAAAGGCTCATACTGAAAGAGGAATTACTAAAAGCTATATCTGAAAAGAACTCCAGAACCATGACCTTCTTAAAACAAACAGTAATGGATTCTGCAAGGCCAGAAAGGTTTCAAAACAGAGCTGCAAGACTTCTTGCATGGTCCACCATATACAGCAGCTACCCTTTGCTATTGACACTATTTCTTCTTTAATTTACTCTCACACACACAGCCAGGATCAATGAGTGGAAAACACACAGAGGTAAATTTAAACTCCTTGAAGAAATTTTCAGATGGTCTGATCTGTATAAAGAAAACATCACCTACCAAGAAAGGCAGTCAAAATTAAGTTGGAGGACTACCTGAATCCAGAATCAAATGGGGAGATCCCTTCTTGCTGAGATTCATAGGATTCTTTGGCAACAAGTTCAGTGATCAAGAAAATGTTACAATAGATATTTATGACTTTATTCATTCAAATAAAAGGGATTTTACACAGAACAAGCATTCAACAGGATTCCATTTTTTTCCCTCAACACTAGCACCTTCTCCCACCTCCAAGTGTGCCATTACACTCTAGAGGAGACAGGATACCTTACACTGATTATATTTTTTCAGAGGCTAAGGTACCCTTTCCAAAGGAAATATAGTGCAGTAATTATATACAAGAGTTCTGGATTCAGAAAATGCCTTAGTCTGCTTGGGTTGTCATAACAAAATACCATAGAGTGGGTGGCTTAAGCAATAGAGATTTATTTTCTCACCGTTTTGGAGGCTGGAAGTCCAAGATCAGGGTGACCATCATGGTTGGGTTCTGATGAAGAAACTTTTCCTATGCTTGCATGGGCTTTCCTCAGCACGTGTTCATGGGGAGGGAGAGAGAGGGAGAGAGAGGGAGGGGGAGAGGGAGAGAGGGAGAAGGAGAGGGAGAGAGAGGGAGAGAGGAGAGAGGAGAGAGGAGAGAGGAGAGAGGAGAGAGAGAGAGAGAGAGGGAGAGAGGGAGAGGGAGAGAGGGAGAGAGGGAGAGAGGGAAAGGGAGAGAGAGGGAGAGAGGAGAGAGAGAGAACAAGTTCTCTGTGTTTCTTCTAATAAGGGTGCTAATCCCAGCTTGAAGTCTCAACCCTCATGTACTCATCTAACCCTAATTATTTCCCAAATGTCCCATCTCCAAATACTATCATATTGGAGGTTATGGCTTCAACATAGGGAATTTGGGAGGAACACAAACACTGAGTTTTTAACAGAAACCAAAGTGTGATGCAAAGGTATGCCAACTTACTAGTTGTGTGAGTTTGGCCAAATTATATACCTAAGTCTCAGATATTTCACTGTAAAACATAAACCCCAAGAAAATCTTCCTGACAAGGTTGCTGTGAGGATTAAATGAGTAAATATACATAAAGTACTTTCACATAAAAATAGTCCAAGATATTTTAGTTGCTACTAGCGTTTCTGTTATTATTAGTATTATTATCAGATGATACGGGATGATTGAAAGTTGTCCCATGTGTTTCTCTGTTTTTGCCTCGCTTTGCTAATTACTACTTGTGCTTGAATTCAGCTCAAATTTCACTTTGTCCAGAAGGCCACCTCTGATTATCCTCAATAAGTTGGATGGCACTTACCTTGCTCTCCATGACTAAACCTACATTTGTGAGCAAAGAGCTTTCTCACTGTGTTGTGAATATGATTTTTCTTTTCATTACTCTAGCTAGACTCTGAGCTACTTGAGAGTCTACCTGGAGTTAAGCCAAACTTCACGGTTAAAGGCACAGTCCTTCACCAGATCGTCCTCACTACTTCAGATACCAGTCACAAGTTCAGGGTCCCCTGGGCCACCCTCACTTCTGACTAGCGGCTAGAAACTCAGGGGTCCCTATGGACTCCCTCAGGCTTGATAATTCATTAGAACAAGTCAGAGTTCAGAAAAGTGCTATACTTATTACTAGAATACAAATCAGAACCAACCAAAGAAGGGACACAACTCGCCCCAGAGTTTTTATTGAAACTTCATTATGCTTCCATTTTTGAATCATTGGCTGCATGGTTGAACTCAATTTCCAACCCTTCTTCCCTCCACAGGTGGAAAGGAGATATGAGGTGTTGCAAAGCCCCAACCTTCTAATCACATGGTTGTTTTTTCTGGCCTGGGCCAGCTCCCGTCCTGAGTCACCTTGTTAGCATAAACTATCAGGTGTGTGGTCTAAAAGGCCCACTATGAATAACAAAGACACTCCTATCACTGAGGAAATTCCAAGGGATTAGTGGTTATCTCCCCCAAACCAGGGACAAAGGGCAACCAAATTCTTTATTTCACAGGGACAGAGATTATGCACTCTGAGATCTTAGTAGAGTATATGGTAGGTGATCAGTAAATGTTTGCTGAATAAATGATAATAAATGATTTACTTAATGAATAAGAGAAGTCAAAACAAGGCCATTGTCTTAACAACATAGAAAGAGAGATTTGGCCAATTATCTTCATTTTGGGGTAGATTTATTTCTGGCATATGTAGCCCTCACATCCCTTATTCTATTCTCTCCTCTTCTTTCTCCTATTTTCATTGAGTTCTTCCCACTAGCATATAATTGCTTACTACTGTGAAGGAGACTCTAAGTTCCTCTTTAAAACTCTTCCTTTGCCTTTCACACCTTATCAATGGGATTTTACAGTGCTGATTGCTGAGGAAGTGAGACAGAAAACACTGCAAGAAAATCAAATTCCTCTCTCAGCAGCAGAAGCTCCTTGATGCATAAGAGCATTTCAATCCTGGTGTTCATTCCCCTCCACGTTATATTAATGTCACTTCTGTTGCCACTCCATTATTATTATTAGCCAAATCAATAAACAACCTGCAGGCTTGGTGCTTACTGCCTGTCAGATTGAAGCATGCAGGTGGAGTTATTAACACAAACTGATAATTCAGGTGCCAAGGGGCACACTGGCTCCTGAGGGAGGTCTGAGGAGCAGTTTGGTTCCACAAACAATTATTGAATGCCTAGTGTGTGTCAAATATTGTGCTGCGGGCTGGGGATACCAGTGATAAGAAGGCACAGTTTCTTGCCTTGAGGAACCTAGTGTCTAGGGGACCATGGAGATGAGGAAAGGGCAGAATGTATTTTCCCTCTTAGAGTCTTTCTTCCCAATAGAAATTCTTCAGGGTCCCCTATGTCATCTTCTGAGATGTGACTGACATATTTAAGATCTCATTTATTCCATTGTACTCCTGCACTTCTCATCTCATCTCCCTGCTTTATTTTTCTCTGTTGCATTCATCATTAACCAATACACTATACAATTTGCCTGTTTGTTTGCTTGCCTCCTCCCACTAGAATGTTAACTCCATGAAGGCGAGGATTTTTGTCTTTTATTACCCAAGGCTGTATCTCCAGTTCCTAAATCTATGCCTGGGATGTATTAGGTGTTCAAGAACAATTTCTTGAATGAATGAATCTACTAAACAATGGCTGTTTTTCCAACTGGTGAAGCCTCTTCTTTGCTAATGAAAAAATTTAAAAGGTGTGTTTATGACGAGATCATCCCTTTAAAGTGGGCTGGATATGTTCCCTAAGCTGCTGGGTATGGAGAGATGTCCGGGTCACAGAGAGGAGGAAAAGGGAGACCATAAGCACTCAGAGTCATACACTTTAGCATGTACTTTGTATGTGTTGTATCATTTAACCCTGTGAGATAAGATTCATTCCCCTTATTTCATAGATGAGGAAATGGAGGGTGGTCACAACCTTGCTTGTGGTTCCACACCTTATCAGTGGCAGAACTGAGCTTTAAACACAAGCCTGTATCATAATCTATAAGGAAAAGAATCTGAAAAAAATTATGGGTGTAAATGAATCACTTTGCTGTACACCTGAAACTAATACAACATTGTACATCAATTATACTTCAACTTAAAAAAATACCATCTTAAAAACAAGCAAACAAAACACAAGCCTGTAGACTTCATGTTCCATGTTCTTCCCATCTATGACATTAGGCTATCTACACCAACTCTTGGTGAACACAAAAAAATGAGCAAGATGCAAGGCACTGACAGACTAAGATGGACAAATCTGTGCTTAAAAAACCATGTTGGTCTGTAAGGTTGGGACTATACATCCCTTTAAACCATTCACAGAAGACTGGACAGGGCAGATATAAAAACACTGCAGTGAATGAGCTACTGACTTACCTCAACCCCATGTGGACTGTGCCCCTGGCCAATTACTTCCATGAGAGATCAAAGGAACAAAAGTAGGGAGGAAAAAAAAAGGCTATTGCCAAATAAACAAAAAGCAATGTTTTAAAAATCTCCGTCATGTCCTGCTAGCTACTGACTGCTCCAGTAAACCCATCTCAACTGTCCTTAATCCAAACTTGACTCCTCTTGGTTAAAGACACCCCTTCTCCAGATCTGAGCCAAGAAAGCCCCAGTGAGACACTAAGTTAGGCCCCAGTGAGGCACTCTGCTAGCAGGGAGAGGGCTCTGAAATTAGTATGCTCTCTCCATGCCTTGCTTATAAAGGTGAACTGCAGTTCATGTAACAGCCTCTCCATGTACCCATCCTCCTTCTCCCTCCTGGCAGCTAATTTTTACTCCAGTTCTCTCCTGTGTCTTCTTCATCTGGCTTTTCCCAAGATTGGACCATGTTTCCAGCATATCCCCAGCTACTAGGTTTGTCTGGACCTAGAGCAGAAGCAGAGTCCTTGCTCCTTCTGTACCCTGAATATCATTTGACTGACACTCAGAATACCCCCTGGACTTTATGATTATTAGCTTCTCCTTTAGAGGAAATTGGAGGACACCCTTTTTGGTTCATTTATTTCTCAACCCCTATCAAACTGCCTTCCGAATGGCCAGCCAGAGAGCCATGGAACTGATCCCAGGATGTCTTCTAACATAGTCATATGACTTATGATGTCTACTTTTTAAAGCTTAGTAGAAATGTAGCCTCATTTAATCGTTTTCAAGTCCTATGAAGAAACACTGAAAATATTTTTAATGCAAGTTAGACAAATATTAGTGGAAACATTAAAGGGAAAATTAGAAAATAATGGTAAGAAACATAGTTCCTCAAATAGTCCCCTTGATTAAAAAGTTAAAATTCAGAAATACTTGGAATGCACTCAGCTGATGAATCCCCAGCATGAAAAATGACACAATGATTTATTTCTGTTTGGTTGGCAATAAAGGTGACATATTTCTTGACTTCCCTGTGCTTTAGAAAAACGGTCTCTAAAATTGAGACTACTGACAATTTTGGTAAGAAACGAGACTACATGTCAGTAGAATATAGGTAACTAGACATTTATAAGGCTGGGCACTGATGCAGAATTGATTAGCAAGTGTAATTGCAGTAAAATGCTCTCTGCTGCTGGGAATGATGACTTATGGCATATTGAGAAGGGGAAGTATGATTTGCAAGGAAATGAGATTCCCAATATTAAGACTGGGTCTACAAGCACCCAAATTGAATTGAAAATAACCTAACTATTGAATGAGAATATAGAGTGTAATGATTAAGAACATGGGCTTTAGAAGGAGACAGATCTGACTTCAAAGATCAGTTTTAACATGTATTCATTTGTTGACATGCAGCAAGTTCCTTAAACTCTCTGTCTCTGTCTCTTCTACAATAAAATGGGAATGCTAATAGTGTTTACTTCTCTAGGTGATTGTGAGGATTAAGAGACAGTGCAAGTAAAGCAAAGTCTGTGTCCCTCATACTGAAGATGCTCAAAAACCAGCCAAACAAACAAACTACCTGTATAGTTCTACTAGTTCACCAGAAACACTCCAGTTACTGGAAGACAACCATCCAGTGGTCCACTGAAGCTAATCAGCCTATGGATGAGATGCACATTTTTGACTGATCGGGTTCAGATTTAGAGGCAACTGGCAAACTGTGGTCCCCCAGGGCAGAATCTGAGATTCTGCCTTGTGAATTCAAGCTGCATGTAGCAGGAAAATTCTTCCCAAAATGGGAAATGTAAAAGTAAAGTGCCAAAGGTGCCTAATTATTTCCAACAAATTCTTAAAGTCTTCAGTACGAATGTTGCATAAATGTAAATCTAAACAGTTTGATGATGATCCACAGTTTCTACATTATTCAGTCTTTTAAAAACAGGTAAACCTGGGTTTTCCTTAAACAATTCTATCAAGATTCAAATAAAACAGGTGTAAGATGTGAAAAAAAAGTTATGGAAAGATATTCTACTTTGGATTTCTGTTGTATCTGGGGAAGCATTCATCTTATCCACTGCTCTCTCCCTCTCTCTCTTTTTTAGTAAACATTAATCCACCCAGATGGTGAATCATGGTAATCTCTCCTACCAGCTGCAGAGAGGAATTTTTAGTGAACTGGGAATTGAAAGGTTTTTACATAAAGCACTAGGATCTCTTCTACTTTTTCTCATAATGCTCAAATTATTTTTACTGCTGTGGGTTATAGATGCATGATTGTGGCACTGCTCCTGGAAGAAACTGACCTACAACTATTCAGAAGGTTCTTATGGTCTAAAGCAACTATCTCCTGCCCCACCTAGTATGAGTGTGCCAAGTCCCCAGGAAAAGGCACTCAGTGGCTAAGATTACAAGACTTAACCCTGAACTGACCTTATTCCTCACCATGAACCCTACCCAATCTTTGTTTGGCTTTTGTGGATATGCCTCCTGATCTTCTGGCCTCCCTTTTAATAAATCCAACAGGGTTGTGGCCTTGATTTAGCCACTTCTCTAATTTCCAACTAAGATATTTCTTTTCTTTCTTTTTTTGTTTCTGGCCCAGCACTGCTCAGCCTAACCACCTGGTATTTTGACATCTCTTGTTTGACCTTAAGACCCTCCCTCACAAACAACTCCCATGAGCAGCTCTGTTGGACACTGCTCAGTATTTATGCAGTCACTCAACCTCCTCAGTTCTTGCCCAAGAGGGTTAATGCTGGACATTTATGATCATTCTCAAATAAGTCTTATAGGAAGGAATGTCAATTTAGCTATGAAGCCTAAGACATTTTATAAAAAGTTATATACAAATAAATACACAAATACAAAATTGAAAGTCAAGATAATGCCTAATCTAAGTTGTGCTAATCACTTTTAATAGGAACACATTACTTAAAAAAAAAGGCATACACCTCTAAAGATATTCAAATAAATTGACACAGAATGATGTTGATGCTTATAGCAGTTTTTAAACCTAAAATATGAAGGACAAAAAGTCAAAAAGAAATTCTAATACAAAAGGAAAACTATTGTCTGCTAATTAAGGCTAGAGACAAAAGAATAATGCAATCTTAACCTTAAGAAGTTCATCTCTATTGAAGTTAAATTGTGAAAATTTCAGTCTTGAACATTGAATTCTTATATATACCCCTTTGATGACCACAAACCATTTCAAATGCACAGGGATAATCTTTGAGAGCAAAGAGAGGAGATCAGAGGGAACTCAGTGTCATGCAAAGACTAATTGCTTCAAGATCAGGAAGCCTGGAATCTGGTCTTGGTCCTGCCGTGAACTCACTTTGTGAACATTTGGACCTCAGTTTCCTGCTGTGTAAGTTTACTTGTGTGGCATTCAGGTCTGATTAATATAAGAGATCATCAGGAAACAATGCAAAACTCACCTGGAACTTAAACAGGAGTCTCTCTTCCAGATCCTTGATATTATTTCATGTGATGATCATGTAGAAGGCAGGTTGCAGGATCCTGGACAGAGCTATTTTGACTCAGGATGTGGGAAGGAGAGAAAAGAGCTTACCTGATAGAGTAGAAAAAATCAGGGGATGAGAAAGAGTCTGGATATCAAATCTTTGGGAAACTAGCCTCAACTACCTTAGATGGAGTTTGTCACTGTATTCTTTGGGCTCCCATAGCACTTTAGAGAGATGTCTATGAGAACCCATGTTAACATCCCTGGAAAGATCATAAGCTTCTTAAAGCAGAGCTCCTTGAGGTTTAGTTCTCACTTGAGTCCTCTCTCTAGAGATTCCCATATCTAGTAATGTGTAATCACCCACTGGTGATTCTGACATACACTGGTGTTAAGGAGATGTTAAAAACAGAGTACATGTCTTATCAAGTGCCTGGCACCTACTAGACTGCCAAGAAAGTGTGCTAAAAGAATACATACACTGAATAAATTAATGTGTTTCAAATACTGCAATCCAGCACAAAAACTGGCCTTAATAGAGTAAGTTACACTGGGAATCAGGAAAATTTCCATAGACTGTCACTACCCCAAAGATGTTTTTAAATGAAGTCATGTAAGATCATCTGAGGTGACACCATGGTGAGAAGGATGGGAGGTTGCACTACTACAAATACATATTCTTTGTCCTAGGGTGCAAGATCATCCCCCTTAACCAGATAAAAACTACAGCACCAGAAAGAGAAGGATGGGGCTTCCCTGGTGGTGCAGTGGTTGAGAGTCCGCCTGCTGATGCAGGGGACACGGGTTCGTGCCCCGGTCCGGGAAGATCCCACATGCAGGGGAGTGGCTGGGCCCGTGAGCCATGGCCACTGAGCCTGTGCATCCGGAGCCTGTGCTCTGCAATGGGAGAAGCCACAACAGTGAGAGGCCTGCGTACCGCAAAAAAAAAAAAAAAAGAGAAGGATGTAAACCTTGGGGTTTAGGAGTGGTTTCTCCAAAACTAAGATGGAAGAAGAGGTCAGGTGTTATCCAAAATGAAGCCTCAGACCTTCCTGCCCATATCATTCTTTAATTAGTATTTATTTATACCATTCCACTGCTGCATGATCTTTTAAGATTCTTTTAAGAATCTGACCTACCATCACTATGCTCTGTCTTACACTCTCCCTATAAGGAAGTTGAGATTCCGAAGAAAAGAATCACATCAAACTGAATCCAATGATACAGTTATGGCTAACTATATTTACACAATTAACAGTCCCTTTAAGGAGATTGCCCTGCTGATCCAGTAATCACCACTAGCTTTTCTTGGGCCATGGCTTTATAGTGCATGCTATGCTATTTTCCCCATCATGAAAGGGCTGGCAGTCCACAAATCACCTGAGGGCAGGATCACACTCTGAAGTGACTTGAATAAATGATTTGTGTAAGTTAATGTGCACTTCCTATGGCCGTGCTGTCATTAAAACACTGGGTCAAATCAAATAAGTCCATCAAGGTGCTATAAAATATGCATGCAAAAATAATGGATTGTTAAGAATAATAAAACTGTCCATAAAAGCTATGAAATAAATCAGCTGTTCTTTCAGGCATGAAAACCAAACACCACATACATCCAATGTATTATACACACTGTAAGCACACATATATTATATATGAGCACTTATTGATGTACTCAGAGAAGCACAAGGTGATGAAGGTGTTTGCATCATAGAAGAATTTTCTATCAAGGAAGCATTGGTACATTGACTGAAACAATGCTTTAGCCTCTGATCAATGGCTTTGCCAAGGACAATCCCTCTGGTGAATACTTCTCATGGAGAACATGCATATCCCTAAAAAGATGATTCGCAATAGGAAATACAGAAAGACTTACACTTACGTCATGAAAAAGGTTCTCAAGTAGGTAGCTCTAAGATGTTCTAAAGGGATTCTTTGCTTTCCTCTAAAACCATGTTTTTAATCTCAGATTATGGGGAAAAAATGTACCCCCAATCTTCAGGCCAAATAATGAACGAGTTAGGAGGTAAACGTCTTTCCTTCCTTTCTTCCCATCTTTTTGCCATCTCTCCCTTCCTTCTATCCTTCCTCCTTCTCTTCCTCCTCACCTTAATTTCTTCCCCTCTAGCTCTCTCCCAAATTTTTTTGGAAGTGCATTTTCATATCAGATGCTCATCTGCACACTGTATTAGCAATGTCAGCATTATTAGTGAGCATTTGCTTATGTAAGAAGAGTTGCAGATACAAATGAGCTACCAGTCCTACCCTCAGAGAGTTCACCATCTACTGTCAAAAATCTTGTGTAGGCAGTTAATGATAATTCCAGTAAGAATGGAATGGGTAATTTAAAAGAGAATATAAGAATAAGAAAGAATGACTAATTCTAACTCTTAAGACTTTGGGAAAGTATATTGTACAAGATGGCATTTGAATTTTGACTGAGGAACAGAATTTTCATCAGTAGTGGAGTAGGAAAAATATCTCCAGCTAGGAAATAGCATGTGAAAGACCTGGAGAAGAGAAAGGCAGTGGTTACACTCAGTCTTCTCTATGGAGCACCATGGCATTGCTGGTGTTCACATGAGTCTCTGGAATGGAAATGCTTCCTCCTCCTTCTAGCAAAAACAATAGGAGCTAGTCCAAAGAGTGACTTGGAACCTTAGTCATAGAGTTTTGTCAGCTTCATTACTTACCTACGTGTGGGGAGGGGGCTCCCCCACAAACTATCTTGAATTCCTAACAATTAAATGTTCTCTCCTTTCTAGTGCTTGTTGCTAACCCAGGGGCCTAAGATCAGGAGAATTCAAGAACAACACCCTAAATCATTGTTCCCTCAGACACTATCAAACCCATCCTGCTAGGCTCATGTTAAATTTACTGTGTTTTTTTCCTCAGAGACTTCTTTGCCTCTCCTTTCTATCTGCCTTCTATCAGGACATCTCCAGCATTTAGGTATCTCAGTACCTGCCAGAAATCCAAATGTAGAAAAGGATTTAAATTTTCTTGCATGGGTATCTTGAGTCCTGAACAACAAAGATTATTTGTGGTGTTATCTGGATCTGGCTCATTCTGGATTTGCAAGAGTCAATTCTTAAATTTTTAGGAATTTTATGAGTTGGTTGATATCATATTGGTACCTTGAAATTGATCAGAATGGGAGTATTTATACCATGGAGATTGGCAAAGACCCCAAGATCACAGATCTTATTTTCAGAGAACCAGTTGTTAGATTTTTACCAGTACCATACTGAATATTTGGCTCTTAAGAGTCCCCAGATATTCCACATCAGTTAGCTAAGACCACAAAAATGGCTTTCAGAGGATTATCACCTTATCCCATAAACCAATGGAATGTTAGTGTCCAGGGAAGTTTGTTGGGAGATGGCTATCAACAATCGTGCTGGTCATAAACCCACTGTCAAGACTGCACATGCTGCAGAGGAAAGAGGAGAAGCATTGAAGAACAGCATCTAAGAATGCTAGCTCTATTCCTTATTGACTATTTGATTTATAGAAGTTTATTTATATCTCTGTATTTTGTTTCTCTTATCTGAAAAATAAGGGATTTAATACTTATGTAACAGAGTTAAAGATTAAATAAGATATTTGAAGGCACTTAGAATAATGTATAGAACAGAGTAAGCACCCAATAAATAACTTTGGTGACAGACTAATGTAAGTTCGAATGCTAGTACTGCTAGCATTTAGCTACTAGTAATGCTGGCTTGTATAATCTTGTTAATGTTATCTAACTTCTCTGGTCTTCTGTTTCTTCATATAAAGAGTAGCATTAAATACTTCACAGGGTGTAGTGAATTGGATAGTCGGCATTCAGCATCCTTCTGGGCTTCTCAGTATTGCAGAGGCTGGAAAGGTAAAAACTACACTTCCCAGACTCCCTAGCAGCTAGTATTCAGAAGTGAATTACGTTCTACCAATAAGATGCACCTGTGTAGGATTTGGAATGCAGATGCAAGGCAGAGACCAATTGTTCATTTCTGGCTTGTGTTGTTGTTAAGTATGGTTGTGGAGACACTGGGCTTTTCTTCAATAGAGTTCCATTGTTCATGACTGGCTGTGGGGGTTTTGAGAGGCACTTGTGCTGGCTGGAGTGGTCCTCTGGTTCCACTCCTTCTGAATGTGGCAGCAGGAGCAGTTCCCCTGGTTTCCACAATGTTGTTCTCGGAATCATTCCTGAAAACCCAGCCTACAGTCCTTCAGTGATGTTTCAAGCTGTGTTAAATAACTTTAAGTGACCAAACAGGTGTTTGTGTTCTGCAACTGAATCTTGACTGATAAACAGAGTTTGGGGAGGATTTTATAGGCATGTAGGACAATGAGTATAAAAATGTCTGACATGAAACAGGTTCCTAATGAATGTGTGTCCCCTTTTCTTTTCATATTCATCAACCCTTCTTTCTCTGTAGAAGAAAAAGACCCAGCTCACCATGGCTTGCAATCAGCATAATTTGTTTTATGACCTTTCTGGGCATACTGTGGGAGGAATGTGTATTCCTTCCCTGGAAAGCCAGACCACTGCTCTAAGTCTGTTTTTATATATGTAAATCCTCAAAGGATGCTAAGCAATGTTAAAAAACTGTGGCTTTCATGGACAGAACTATACAGTTGCTGCTGAACTTGGGAGATAAGCCCATTCCTTCTGGAAATTGACAGAAGATGGCATTGCTTGGAAAAGTTTCCCATGGACTCCAAGAGTCAGTTTTGTGTTCATTTATGACCCTAATCCTAGTGGAGGTAGTGTTCAACCCCAACACTTATTTATTAATTCCATTTTTAAAATTTCCATCGTAGCACCTACTCTGGGAGTAATTATTATTTTAAAAATCCCAAAATCACTTTTCCTTTCTCCATTCTTTTATTCTAGTCATTTTCAAATTATTTCTTAAGCAATAATAATTGTTTCAGCAATTAAAATATTAGGATGTGAGAAGAGCTGATTATAATAGCCTCTGACCACAAGCACCAAAAATATCAAACGAGAGAGAGAGCTGGATTCTTAAATATGACCTCATTATTAACATGGTGTATTATATTAACCTAGTTCCAAATGTAAAATATGCTGAAAATGCTGATATTCAGCTCTTCCTTCTTTTGTTTACAGCACCTCTGGCAGCTGCTCATTATTAGAGCTAAAAGTTGTTAAGGGTATTACAAAACAAAGGCCTGAAAAAATAAAATGTAGATGTGAGTTGAAATATCACTATAACATGAAACTCAGTGTCTGCTTCTATCATTCCTATAGCCTGTCTACTATACCTAAGGATGTTGCATCATGCCCTTGTTGGCATGTCTCCACAGTTACCCTTGAGCATCCTGTATGAGTGGGGTGAGGGGTACTCAGAGTGAGGAGGGTGGTTTTAATCTGTGTCTGGAATTTAGACAGAACCATGGTATCATTACAAGGGTATACAAGTTACCATGATGAACTTAACACTCACAACAGTCAACACAATTGATCAACAAATACCTTTGATCCTAAAAGTTATTTATGCTCTGCTCATAGCTCACTGTCCTTCCTTGTGTAGACAGCTTTATGTAATAGGGAAGAGTGCTGTACGGATCTGTTTTCTATTCCATACTCCACCACTTCAAGCTTTGTGTCGCAGACAAGTCTCTCAGGCCCTCTTCCTTTGTCTTTTTCACTTTTTAATTTTTTTTTCAGTGTAAAAAAATGATTTACATACAATAAAACTCCACGTTTGGGGGATGTATAGTACAATGAGTTTTAGCACATGTGTGGATTTGTGTAACCACCATTAAAATCAGGATACATAACAATTCCATCATCTCCAATACATCCCTCATGTAGCCCCTTTGTACTCAAATGCTCCTGCTCTACTCTCTGTCAATTTTTACCCCCAGAAACCATTGTTCTCCATCTCTATAGTCTTGTTTTTTCCATAACATCATATAAATGAAGTACAATAAGTAACTTTCTGACACTGGTTTCCTTTGCTTAGTGTAATATATTTTAGATTCATCCATGTTGTTGCATGCATCAGCAGTTCATTTCTTTTTATTGCTGAGTAGTATTCCATTGTATGGGTGTAGCACAGTTTGTTCATCCATTTATCCATTGAAGGACATTAGGTTGTTTTCAGTTATTACAGATAATGCTCTTATAAACACTCATGTACAGCTTTTTGTGTGAACATAATTTTTCATTTCTCCAGTGCAGAATTTTTCAACCACCATACTATTAATTATTAAATGGGCTTTTTAAGTGAGGTAATTATTTGATGTAGGAGGCTGTCCTATCCATTGCAGATGCTTAGCAGCATTGCTGGATTTACCCATTAGATACCAGTAGTGTCCATTAACCCAGTGTGACAACCAAAACCAAAAACATCTCCTTACATTGCCAAGTGCCCCTTGGGGGGCAAAATCACCTCCATTTGAGAAAAAAATGATCTAGAGTAAAAACTCATAAGAGGGATTGCTGTTCAATATAGTAAGTATATGTTTAACTTTAAAAGAAACTGTTTTTCAAGGTGTCTGTACCATTTTGCATTCCTACCAGGAATGCATAAAAGTTCTAATTGCTCAACATCTTTGTCAGCACTTAGTATTATCAGGTTTCTGAAATTTTAGCCTTTCTAATAGTTGGGTTCTTCCTTCATTTTAAAATAAGAGATAACAATACAATACTGTGGCAGATATTAGTACAGCTCACCAGTTCTGTGACTCTTGTCACTTGAGAAATTTCACTTCCTGTTCCCATTAAGGTGCATTTGACTATGTGAATCACCTTGACCAAAAACTGGAAGTGAGGAGGGTCACTTCAGGGTAGCCACACAGAAGCGTGGATGCATTCTTCTCTTTCTTCCCTTCTCTCAGCTTTGGCAACCGGTTACATTCCAAATGGTGAGGACTTCATCAGCCAATGTCTTTGAGTGAGAATGACATGGAAGAGTCCTCTGCCAAACCTCAAGTGGACATGAGGTAGTAGCAAGAAACAAACCTTTGTCTTTTTTTTTTCTTTTTTGTGGTACGTGGGCCTCTCACTGTTGTGGCCTCTCCTGTTGCGGAGCACAGGCTCCGGACGCGCAGGCTCAATGGCCATGGCTCACGGGACCAGCCGCTCTGTGGCATGTGGGATCTTCCCAGACTGGGACACGAACCGGTGTCTCCTGCATTGGCAGGTGGACTCTCAACCACTGCGCCACCAGGGAAGCCCCCAAACCTTTGTCATTTTAAGTCACTGCTATTTTGAGATTGTTTGCTATCTCATCATATGCAGATTAGCTTGACTAAAACCAATTCCTATGTGCTTACTATAAACATTTATGAAATAAATGTGGTTAATGAATTTAAGTACAGTTCTTGGCTCAAAATAAGTGCCAGTAAATGATTGTTATTATTATAACCATTTACTCTTCCCTGACCATACTACTACATGGTGATCCTTCTATTTATAAACTCACAGTTTTTATTCTCTGTAGTGCATTAACAGAACTACTTCAGCTCCTTCAAGGTACCCTGAGAATAGGTTGGTATCAAAGAGTCAGACTGAAGCAAGCATACATTTCATTGGTCACCTGTCCCTCAGGTGTGCTGGTACACCATCCAGGGTTCAGGACACAGCATTACTGTGACACTGCAAATGCATTGTTTTAGTATCGAGTCATTTAAAAACCTGTCTCCTACATATCATTGTCTGTTGTGAAGGTCTTTAATTAGCTAAATTTTTCACATTTTCTGTCTATTTGTCCATTTCCCAAGAATGTAGAGAGATAACAAGGTATAAAAACACAGTGGTTCCCAAAGTTGGTGGTATATGAGAATTGCTTGCAGAAATTTGAAAATTCTGAATCCAAGACTTAATCCCACTGGGATTTCAAAGCCATAGATCCAGGGTAAGGCCTAGGACTTAGTGTAGTTTGAGCTTCTACTTATAAGAGCCTTTGATCTGATATCTTCTATAACCCAAACATTTCTTTGATTACCCAATAAGATTGTTGCAAGATTTGAGGACCCTCTGCTTTTACCAGGATTTTAATGTATGATATGGGCCCAATAAATGTTTTTCAAATTTATAACTGTTCATGCACTGACAAACAGGGTGCTCTGCCTGAGAGAGTCTCATTAATTCAGGTTTGAACTTCATGCTATGAGGAATATTCTTTTTACAAATATTCTTAAGTGTAGCTCTGTTTATTTTATCAGGATAAACCACTAGAATTGGAATCATTAGGGATTTCAATATTACAAATAGTTGCACAAGTCTTCTAAGTGGTCTCCCTATCTCCATTCTCTCCCTCCTCTACTCATCTTCCTTACTGCTCCCAAGACTATCTTTCAAACACATAGATTTTATCCTCTCCCTCTCCCATTTGACTAAATCTATGAGGGGATCCCTGTTCAAGATGGTGGTACTGAGCACAGCTTTACCTCTCCTCAACCTCCTGATATTATTAAAATGAGCAAAGAGGTATAAAGCAAAGATTGAAATCAGTTAAAACTCTGGAATATAGGAATGGACAGAAATTTTGAGGAGTTTCTGAATCATAAAGAACAAATAAGACAGGTTTGGCAGGAAGTCAAGACTAGAGAACAGAGAGACCTAAAGGAGAACAAAGAAAATCTCTCTGCAGAGAGGAGAGTCAATTGCTCCCAGCAGAATCCTGGAGGCATTCCACATGGACATAAACAAGTATGAGGAGTAGGAATGGAATGCCAAGAATCTCCTGAAATCCATGTTAGAGAGGGATTTATTTTTTTTTAAGGCAGTAACACATGTAGAGGAGTGAAATTCACTGCAGCTCGTACTCCTTGAGTGATGGTTTATTAACTATGTCATTTATATTCTGTATTCTGATGCTTTGATATTTGGCCCCTTGTTGATCTGGGTACTCTCTCTCGCAAGGATAGCCAATTCTTAGATAGTAAACATCTTGCCTGTGAGTATGCTTTTCATATGCAAACCAACTAATCCATAGTCTATAACTCTACTACCTCCTTTATTGGACTCTCACACTCAGGGTCACTATCCATCTGCTCTAATCACACCATGGCTAGATACCAGACAACTAGGAATAACCCTTATGCTCAAGAACCTGCTGAATTTATTCAAACTAGCCAATCTTCAGTCTTATCCTGACTCCCTGGTTCCTTCCCATGGAAACCATAATAAGGGTTCTTGCCACAGTTCCATCCTTCCTATCTCTTTCCTGGCAGACCTTGGTGCTCCCCCATATAGCTCCCCATCATGTGGCATGCCCCCTCCCCTTGGGAACTGTGAATAACAAACGATCTTTTCAATGGCATTTATCTCCTTACTGTAGTTTTCTATTAATACACTATATTTTAGACAGAAGACTTTCTTACTGTGGTACTCCTGGTGTTCTGAAATTGACTGTCAACTCCCTACTCAATCTCTGATAGAAAACCCTGCTTATTGGCATATCCAGTAGGTTTAAGAAATAAAAAATAAATAAGTAGATAAAAGACCTATGTAGAAGCATGATTTTAAAAAAGATAGATGTGCACTTCCCTGGTGGTTCGGTGGGTAAGACTCTATGTTCAAAGTGCAGGGGGCCAGGGTTTGATCCCCTGGTCGGGGAACTAGATCCTGCATTCATGCTGCAACTAAGAGTTCGCATGTCACAACTAACAAGCCCGCATGCCACAACTAAGATCCCCTATGCCACAACTAAATATCCCGCATGATGCAATGAAGATCCTGCATGCCACAGCTATGAGCCAGCTCAGCCACAATAAAGAAATAAATATTTTTTTAAAAAATAAAAAAAGTTAGATGTGAAAACATATCAAATGATAAAATAACAACAATTAACCCTGTGGTATTGGTTCATGAATAGATGAAGAGAGAAACTGAAAGAGAAAGCACAGTACAGACCCATACACATGGAAGAACTTAGTTGCATTACAGATTAGTGGTGATGCATGATTTATTCAATAAATTGAGTAACTGGAAAATGTTAGATCACGTCATCACAAAACAGACTAAGAATAATTCTGAGATGGATTATAAGCATAAATTAAAAAAACCCACAATGATTAAATTAATAGAATAATATTTTTATAATCTTATGCTAAAGAAGGCTTTCCCAAGCAAGGACAAAACCCAGGAACGACAAAGGAAAATATTTACATATTCTATATCTTAAAAATGGAAGTTTCTGTATGCCAGCAAAAGTCACTAATAACACATTTAAAAAAACAAATGATAAAATAGAAAAAAAGTATTTGCAACACATAAGACAGAAAAATAGTTAACATTCATAATGTATAACACAGTCATCAAAATCAGTATGAGTCTTACCTAATAGAAAAAAAGAGCAAAGGATAAGAATAGGCAAGTCACATGAAAATACAAAAGGCAAATAAATGTATGAAAAAGTGATGAACCTCACTAGCAATCAGGAAAATGCAAACTCAGTCACAATGAGATAGCATTTTTTACATACCAGATTGGCAAAATTTTTAAAGACTGATAATATCTGGGTTGGCACAGCTAGGGGGGGAAAGGAACATCTTATACTATTGTGATAGGGAGATAGCCCATGGAAGAACAATTTGACAGAATCCATCAAAATTACAAGTCTGTGACTTTTTGGATCTGTAGTTCCACTTCTAGAAACATATCCTATTGGGATGCTTGCTCAAGTGCAAAATGTTAGAAGCAATATTGTTTGTGATAGTAAAGAAACAGAAGTATTCTAAAGGCTCATTAATAGAACCATGGTTGGATACTGTGGAATACTTTCGCAGTGGCTGAAGAGAAAGAATAGACATATATGGCCTGACTTTAAAATAGGTACCTATCTTGTATTTTTTGGCTAAAAAGAAGAAGAAACAAAACAAAACAAAACAGAATTAGAGAAACTTGCAAAATAATATAACACATGCAGTATTATCTATGTTATATATGTACATATATATTTATATATACAAAGATATCTGTATTTAGACATGTACAACATGTATAAATATAAATAAATTAATTTAAAAAGCTGTTTCATAAATCATAGTATTGATTAGGAACCAAGATGGCAGAGTAGAAGGATGTGCTCTCACTCCCTCTTGCGAGAACACCAGAATCACAACTAGCTGATGGACAATCATCAACAGGAAGACACTGGAACTCACCAGAAAAGATAGCCCACATTCAAAGAAAAAGGAAAAGCCACAATGAGATGGTAGGAGGGGCACAATCACAGTAAAGTCAAATCCCATAACTGCTGGGTGGGTGACTCACAGACTGGAGAACACTTATACAACAGAAGTCCACCCACTGGAGTGAAGGTTCTGAGCCCCACATCAGGCTTCTGAACCTGGGGGTCTGGCAATGGGAGGAGGAATTCCTAGAGAATCGGACTTTGAAGGCTGGTGGGATTTGATTGCAGGACTTCAAAAGGACTGGGGGAAACAGAGACTCCACTCTTTGAGGGCACACACAACGTGTTGTGTGCATCAGGACCCAGGGGAAGGAGCAGTGACCCCAGGGGAGACTGAACCACACTTACCTGCTAGTGTAGGTGGGTCTCCTGCAGAGTCGGGTGGTGGCTGTGACTCACCATGGGGACAAGGACACTGGCAGCAGAAGCTCTGGGAAGTACTCCTTGGCTTGAGCCCTCCCAGAGTCTGCCATTAGCCCCAACAAAGAGCCCAGGTAGGCTCCAGTGTTGGGTTGCCTCAGGCCAAACAACCACCAGGGAGGGAACCCAGCCCCACCCATCAACAATCAAGCAGATTAAAGTTTTACTGAGCTCTGCCCACCAGAGCAACAGTCAGCTCTACCCACCACAAGTCCCTCCCATCAGGGAATATGTACAAGCCTCTTAGATAGCCTCATCAACTAGAGGGAGGACATCAGAAGCAAGAAGAGCTACAATCCTGCAGCCTGTGGAACAAAAACCACATTCACAGAAAGATAGACAAGATGAAAAGGCAGAGGGCTATGTACCAGATAAAGGAACAAGATAAACCCCCAGAAAAACAACTAAATGAAGTGGAGATAGGCAACCTTCCAAAAAAGGACTTCAGAATAATGATAGCAAAGATGATCCAGGACTTAAGAAAAAGAATGAAGGCAAAGTTGGAGAAGATGCAAGAAATGTTTAACAAAGACCTAGAAGAATTAAAGAACAAACAAACAGAGATGAACAATACAATAACTGAAATGAAAGCTACATTAGAAGGAATCAATAGCAGAATAACTGAGGCAGAAGAACAGATAAGTGACTTACCTGGAAGACAGAATGGTGGAATTCACTGCTGTAGAACAGAATAAAGACAAAAGAATAAAAAGAAATGAAGACAGCATAAGAGACCTCTGGGACAACATTAAACGCAACAACATTCACATTATAGGGGTCCCAGAAGGAGAAGAGAGAGAGAAAGGACCGAAGAAAATATTTGAAGAGATTAGAGTTGAAAACTTTCCTAACATGGGAAAGGAAATAGCCACCCAAGTCCAGGAATCACAGAGAGTCCCATACAGGATAAACCCAAGGAGAAACACACCGAGACACATAGTAATCAAAATGGCAAAAATTAAAAAGAAAGAAAAATTATTGAAAGCAGCAAGGGAAAAATGACAAATAACATACAAGGGAACTCCCATAAGGTTAACAGCTAATTTCCCAGGAGAAACTCTACAAGCGAAGGGAGTGGCATGATATACTTAAAGTGATGAAAGGGAAGAACCTACAACCACGATTACTCTACCTGGCAAGGATCTCATTCAGATTAGACAGAGAAATCAAAAGCTTTACAGACAAGCAAAAGCTAAGAGGATTCAGCACCACCAAACCAGCTCTACACCAAATGCTAAAGGAACTTCTCTACGTGGGAAACACAAGAAAAGAAAAGGACCTACAAAAACAAAACAATTAAAAAAAATGGTCATAGGAACATACATATTGATAATTACCTTACACGTGAATGGATTAAATGCTGTAACCAAAAGACATAGTCTTCCTGAATGGATACAAAAACAAGACCCATCTATATGCTGTCTACAAGAGACCAACTTCAGACATAGGGACCCATACAGACTGAAAGTGATGGGATGGAAAAAGATATTCCATACCAATGGAAATCAAAAGAAAGCTAGAGTAGCAATACTCATATCAGTTAAAATAGACTTTAAAATAAAGAATGTTACAAGAAACAAGGAAGGACACTACATAATGATCAAGGGATCTATCCAAGAAGAAGTTATAACAATTATAACTATATAGGCACCCAACAGAGTAGCACCTCAATACATAAGGCAACTGCTAACAGCTATAAAAGAGGAAATCAACAGTAACACAATAATAGTGGGGGAATTTACACCTCACTTACACCAATGGACAGATCATCCAAAATGCAAATAAATAAGGAAGCAAAAGCTTTAAATGACACAATAGACTAGATAGATTTAATTGATATTTATAGGACATTCCATCCAAAAACAGCAGGTTACACTTTCTTCTGAAGTGCACATGGAACATTCTCCAGGATAGATCACATCTTGGGTCACAAATCAAGCCTCAGTAAATTTAAGAAAATTGAAATCACATCAAGCACCTTTTCTGACCACAACACTATGAGATTAGAAAAGAATTACAGGGAAGAAAAAACGTAAAAATCACAAACACATTGAGGCTAAACAATATGTTACTAAATAACCAAGAGATCACTGAAGAAATCAAAGAGGAAATCAAAAAAATACCTAGAGACAAATGACAATGAAAACACAATGACCCAAAAACTATGGGATGTAGCAAAAGCAGTTCTAAGAAGGAATTTTATAGCTATACAAGCCTACCTCAATAAACAACAAAAATTTCAAATAAACAATCTAACCTTACACCTAAAGGAACTAGAGGAAGAAGAACAAACAAAACCCAAAGTTAGTAGATAGAAAGAAATCATAAAGATCAGAGCAGAAATAAATGAAATAGAAACAAAGAAAACAATAACAAAGATAAATAAAACTAAAACCTAGTTCTTTGTGGAGCAAAACAAAATTGATAAACCATTTGCCAGAGTCATCAAGAAAAAGAGGGAGAGGACTCAAATCAATAAAATTAGAAAAGAAAAATGAAAAGTTACAACAGACACTGCCGAAATACAAATCATCCTAATAGACTACTACAAGCAACTCTATGTCAATAAAATGGACAACCTGGAAGAAATTGACAAATTCTTAGAAAGGTATAACCTTCCAAGACTGAATCAGGAAGAAATAGAATATATGAACAGACCAATCAAAAGTAATGAAATTGAAACTGTGATTAAAAATCTTCGAACAAAAAAAGTCCAGGACCAGATGGTTTCACAGGTGAATTCTATCAAACATTTAGAGAAGAGCTAACACCCATTCTTCTCAAACTCTTCCCAAAAATTGCAGAGGGAGGAACAGTCCTAAACTCATTCTATGAGGCCACCATCACCCTGATACCAAAAACTAGACAAAGATACTACAAAAAAAGAAAATTACAGACCAATATCACTGATGAATATAGATGCAAAAATCCTCAACAAAATACTAGCAAACAGAATCCAACAACATATTAAAAGGATCATACAACATGATCAAGTGGGATTTATCCCAGGGATGCAAGGATTCTTCAATATATGTAAATAAATCAATGTGATACACCATATTAACAAACTGAAGAAGAAAAACCATATGATCATCTCAATAGATGCAGAAAAAGCTTTTGACAAAATTCAACACCGGTTTATGATAAAAACTCTCCAGAATGTGGACATAGAAGGAACCTACCTCAACATAATAAAGACCATATAAGACAAACCCACAGTAAACATCATTCCCCAAAGTGAAAAACTGAAAACATTTCCTCAAAGATTAGGAACAAGACAAGGCTGTCCACTCTCACCACTATTATTCAACATAGTTTTGGAAGTTTTAGCCACGGCAATCAGAGAAGAAAAAGAAATAAAAGGAATACAAATTGGAAAGAAGAAGTAAAACTGTCACTGTTTGCAGGTGACATGATACTATACATAGAGACTCCTAAAGATGTTGCCAGAAAACTACTAGAGGTAATCAATGAATTTGGTAAAGTGGCAGGATACAAAATTAATGCACAGAAATCACTTGCATTCCTATACACTAAAGATGAAAAGTCTGAAAGAGAAATTAAGGAAACACTCCTATTTACCATTGCCATTACCATTACCATACCTAGGAATAAACCTACCTCAGGAGACAAAAGACCTGTATGCAGAAAACTATAAGACACTGATGAAATAAATTAAAAATGATACCAACAGATGGAGAGATATACCATGTTCTTGGATTGGAAGAATCAATATTGTGAAAATGACTATACTACCCAAAGCAAGCTACAGATTCAATGCAATCCCATTCAAATTACCAGTGGCATTTTTTACGGAACTAGAACAAAAATCTTAAAATTTGCTTGGAGACACAAAAGACCCCGAATTGCCAAAGCAGTCTTGAGGGAAGAAATCGGAGCTGGAGGAATCAGACTCCCTGACTTCAGACTATACTACAGAGTTACAGTAATCAAGACAATAATGGTACTGGCACAAAAACAGAAACATAGATCAGTGGAACAAGATAGAAAGGCCAGAGATAAACCCACACACCTATGGTCAACTAATCTATGACAAAAGAGGCAAGGATATGCAATGGAGAAAAGACAGTCTCTTCAATAAGTGGTGCTGGGAAAACCAGACAGCTCTATGTAAAAGAATGAAAGTAGAACACTCCCTAACACCATACACAAAAGTAAACTCAAAATGTATTAAATACCTAAATGAAAGACCAGATACTATAAACCTTTTAGAGGTAAACATAGGAAGAACACTCTTTGACATAAATCACAGCAAGATATTTTTTGATCCACCTCCTAGAGTAATGGAAATAAAAACAAAAATAAACAAATGGGATCTAATGAAATATAAACTTTTGAACAACAAAGAAAACCATAAACAAGACGAAAAGACTACCCTCAGAATGGGAGAAAATATTTGCAAATGCATCAACAAAGGATTAATCTCCAAAATATATAGCCCATGCAGCTCGATATTAAAAAAACAAACAATGCAATCCAAAACTAGACAGAAGACCTAAATAGACATTTCTCCAAAGAAGACATACAGATAGCCAAGAAGCACATGAAAAGCTGCTCAACATCACTAATTATTAGAGAAATGCAAATCAAAACTACAATGAGGTATCACCTCACACCAGTTAGAATGGACATCATCAGAAAATCTACAAACAATAAATGCTGGAGAGGGTGTGGAGAAAAGGGAACCCTCTTGCACTGCTGGTGGGAATGTAAATTGATACAGCCACTATAGAGAAAAGTATGGAGGTTCCTTAAAAAACTAAAAATTGAATTACCATATGATCCAGCAATCCCACTCCTGGGCATATACCCAGAGAAAACCATAATTCAAAAAGACACATGCACTCCAATGTTCATTGCAGCACTATTTACAATAGCCATGTCATGGAAGCAACCTAAATGCCCATTGACAGATGAATGGATAAAGATGATGTGGTACAGATATACAATGGAATATTACTCAGCCATAAAAAGGAACGAAATTGAGTCATTTGTAGAGACGTGGATGGGTCTAGAGACTGTCATACAGAGTGAAGTAAGTCAGAAAGATAAAAACAAATACCGTATGTTAGTGCATATATGTGGAACGTAGAAAAAGGGTACAGATGAACCGGTTTGCAGGGCACTAATTGAGACACAGGTGTAGTGAACAAACATATGGACACCAAGGGGGGAGAGTGGTTGGGGGGTGGGGGTAGGGGTTTGATGAATTGGGCGATTGGGATTGACATGTATACACTGATGTGTATAAAATTGATGACTAATAAGGACCTGTTGTATAAAAAAATAAATAAAATTCAAAAATCAAAATAAATAAATAAAAATAAATAAAATAAAATTACTCAGAGACAGTAGCAGAAAGAGAGAATAACTCTATATCCATCTGTATCCATCTCTATAGAGATATAGGTCTATAGATATTTATATATCCATTATATATATATAGAGAGAGAAGGATATAGATAATACTGAGGTATTTTAAACTCAGTGATTTTTTAAAGGATTTTGAGATCTTTTAGAAATGAGATTATTGGGTTAATATTGAAAATAATACCAATAAAAATAGCATTAGCATTTGTGCGGGACATTGTTGCTGGATGTTCTGAAGTCATTAGGTCTCATCTCCATTTTAAAGTAAGAAACAAATCAGAGAGATTAAGTACCTTGCCCAAAGCACTCACTATGAATGGCAAGGACATTAATAGTGAACTATTAATCTGAACTGAGACTGGTTTTAGTCCACAGCCTGTGGGTCGTCATTACACCACATTCCCTACACCTACTGAGCCTTGGTGCCTCTTGAGTAGACTGGGAGATAGGAGAGATTACATATACAATTGAAGTAAAGTATGGTCAAAGAGCATGAGGGAAAAAAAAGGAAATTTAAATAGATAAAGAATATATTAACTAAGACTATCTACAGAGAAATATTTTAGAGAAGGGAAGGAAGAATTTAAGTTTGTTGGCCGGGTCCCTATGATTACAAATAATTGGTTATGTGATTTTTCTCCATGGCATTACAAGCAATCTGACAGAACACTGTGGCTATGGACATGGCATCATTATGCCCAACCCAAGATAGAAAAGCATCTGTAAAACCTCCTTTGCCACCTTCTGCAGCTTGAAGATGGGAAAGGGGGAAAGGAGCAGAGTATGTTAGCATTTTCTCACAATTGTTTGTAGTCCAAATGAATATATTTAACTGATGTATTAGAAAACTTTGGAACTATTTTATAGCAAGTATTATCTAGAATTATTGCTCTTATCATTCAAAACTCAAATGTTATATTACAGAATTCAATTAAAGCCTGCATTTCTTGGAAAAATAAAAAAAATAAAAAATAATTTCATAGTATTATATCATCATACTCCTCTTTATTTTTCCCAGCTGATCATTTGAGCCTTAGTAGAAGAAAATCCAAGGTCTCTCACTTTTGGTTGACCAGCCCCAAAATTGTCCTAAAACCTTAGAGCCTCATGAATGCCAATTGTGAATAGTACATGTTTGTGTTGTGTGCGTTTTTCTGTGTCTGTATGTGTGTGTTGGAGGAGGATGTCAATCTAACTTCCAGCCTCAAATGATGCAGCTGAATGTGGCTGACTTTCACAAGATGTGACTGTGAAGACTTGCTTCCCACAGTGGGGTTTACGATGGTGGTACTTGTCTATAATGATGTCCCTGACCTAGACAACTATACTTGGTACTCACTGGAGGATGCTCCACATGCCTTTTGAGCTAACATCAGTTAATGGTGTGGCTTTCCATGCTCAACTCTCTAAGCAACTTCCAGGCCCCTGCCAGGGAGAGAGCAGAGTCAAGACTGGAATCTACCAGCTAAGAGACCCAATGTTGCCACCTTTCTTCCATCTCTAGGGAATCCACCAAGGTGTCCAGGCAAGTTTTCCTTTAAAAAAACCTCAGAAGTCATTATGTATTCTCCTTTCCTGGAATGAAATATTAGTTTGGCAATTATCTTAGAAAAGAGAGGTTGTGCTTCCAACAAATGTAATTATTCTGGGGCCCATCTTAGTTAAGGTACTGGTGGAACACTTCATCAATGGGATAGATTTTATGTGTGTAGTACAGGTCCAGAAGGAATAACATCAAACTATTAATAGTGAGTCATCACATTGACATATTTATTCCATAGTTATCTGAATGAACGAAACTTTGGTTTGCTTTAATTTGGGGAAGATCAATGAACTTGTGTGTGTATATATGTGTACACACACATACACATATATATTGCATATATGCAAACTAACTAAAAATAATAAACACGTTTCTTTCCCTCACCTGGATCATTTCTATCATCTTATACACATGCTGTTATTCTTCCCAACTTAAAACAAAATCCTCTCTTGATCACTCTTCCTCCTTGAGATATAAGCCTATTTCTCTGCTATTCTTTACAGCAAAATTCCTCAAGAGTTGTCAGTATCATTTGCAACTCACATCCCATTTTCTCACAGACACATGCTAATCATGTTTTTCTTCTTCTACTCATTATTATTGCTTTGTCAATGTCACTAATGACCCTTGACCAACCTCAGTATTGTTGATCCAATGATCAGTTTTAGTATTCATCATACTTGACACACATGCAGCTCCTTCCACATGAGAACACTTTCTTCTCCTGGCTCCCACGATATTATGCTCTTCTACTTTTCATCTCCTTCACAACAGCTTCAGTTTAGTCTCCTTTGTTGATTTTACCTCAACTCCTCATCATCTTTTCTTTTTTTTTAATATTATTTTTAATTGAGGTATAATTGATTTACACTGTTTTAATTTCTGCTGTACAGCAATGTGATTCAGTTATACATATATTGATATATACATTCTTTTTTTTAATTACTCTTCCTCATCTTAATGATGGGTGCCCCAGGGCTTAGTCTGTGAGCTTTATCTCTAGTTTGATTTAATCAGTCATGACTTTTAATGCCATCTATGTTAAACATACTTCATATTTTACTTTTAGCCTAGCACTCTCCTGAATTCTAGATTCTTATACCCTACTGCTTATTCAATACGTCTACTTAGATGTTTGATCAGTATGTCAAACCCAGTATACCCCAAACTGAACTCATATTCTCTCACAAACCTCATCTTGAATTTTTCTGCAAAATGATAAATAACTCCATCTTTTCAACTATTCAAACAGATATCTTGAAGTCATCCTTGACCCCTTTCACTTACATTCAATACTTAACCCATCTTGTTGACCAACTTTCAAATTGTATTCAGAATTTGAATACTTTTCACCAACTCTTCTGCTACCACCTTGGGTCAAGACACAATAACCCTCCCCTGTATTGTTGCAATAGCTTTTTCACTGGCTGCCCTGACTTGGCCTTTGAATCCATTCAGCAATTCTCAATAAAGAGTGATTCTTTTAAACCATAAAGTAGATTGTCTGTTTACTTACAACACTACAGAAGTCCCTCATCTTTCTCAGAGTAAAAGCAAAATCCTTATAATAGCCTATTAGACCTTACATGATATGGCCTCTGGAATCTCCCTGACATCATTGCTGTTTACTTCTCCTAGTCCCTGCTTCTGCCTCTTAGCTTCCTCTAGAACAGGCTGGGCATTTGCTGTTCTCTTAGGACCTTTGCATTTGTTGTTCTCTTTCCACTGCTTGGAATATTCTCCTTGTAATACCCAACGGCTTGCAAATTTAACCCACCCAGGTCTTTGACTTGATGTCTTATTCTCAGTAAAGTTTTCTACTACTACACTATTTAAAATAGCACTCCTCCCACCCTCCCAGCATTTCCTATTCCCCTTTCCAGCATTTTCTTTTTTTAGCAATTATTAACATCTGTATTAGATTCCTAAGGCTGCTGTAACAAATCACCACAAACTGGGTGACTTAAAACAATAAAAATCTATTGTCTCACAGTTCTTGAGACCAGAAATCTGAAGTCAAAGTTCTGGCAAGGCTGATTCCTTCTGGTGGCTCTAAGGGAGAACCTGTTCCATGCCTCTTCCTGGCTTGTGGTGGTTGACATGAATACTTGGTGTTCCTTGGCTTACTGATGTATCACTCTAATCTCTTCCTTCATCATCACATGACCTTCTTACAAGAACAACAGCCATTGAATTTAGGGCTCACCATAATCCAGTATGACATCATCTTAAGTTGATTACATCTGCAAAGATATCCCCTGAGAAAACCATAATTCAAAAAGAGTCATGTACCACAATGTCATTGCAGCTCTCTTTACAATAGCCAGGACATGGAGGCAAACTAAGTGTTCATCGACAGATGCATGGATAAAGATGTGGCACATATATACAATGGAATATTACTCAGCCATAAAAAGAAATGAAATTGAGTTACTCGTAGTGAGGTTGATGGACCTAAAGCCTGTCATACAGAGTGTAGTAAGTCAGAAAGAGATAAACAAATACTGTATGCTAACACATATATATGGAGTCTAAAAAAAAAAAAAGGTCATGAATAACCTAAGGGCAAGAGGGGAGTAAAGATGCAGACCTACTAGAGAATAGACTTGAGGACCCAGGGAGGGGGAAGGGTAAGCCAGGACAAAATGAGAGAGTGGTAGTGTATATATGGACATGTATACACTACCAAATGTAAAATGATCGCTAGTCAGAAGCAGTTGCATAGCACAGGGAGATCAGCTCAGTGCTTTGTGACCAGCTAGAAGTGTGGGATAGGGAGAGTGGGAGGGAGGGAGATGCAAGACAGAAGAGATATGGGGATATATGTATATGTAT